>NC_091764.1:11250000-12500000 GCF_029378745.1 Bos indicus
GAAAAAGATTACATGTCAGACATACAATTAAAGCCTGTACCCCCTCAGCTCAACCGCCTTTATCTCTTTTTCCAGGGATATCCACTATCCTGAAGATGGAGCATATTATTCCCACAATGATTCTTGCATATTATACAATTATACATGTATATATAAGTATTGTGTCCAAAATTTGCATAAATAACTTAGTTTTACCTAACATTACATTTTTGAAATTTATCACTATGGATACATGTAGCTGTCATCCATTTATTTTCATTGCGAAACAGTCTTCTACTACAAGAACAAAACAGTTTATTCTTTCATAAAGAAATCAGGTCATTTCTTACTGTTTTTTCTTCTCGAATTGCAAACAGCTCATTGGCAAGTGTTTTCTCTTTTTAATGAGTGCAATTCAAATGGACTCAGCTGTAGGAAACTTTCCATGGCACAGTCAAATCTGACAATCCTGACCATAAGCCCCACCTCAACAGCTGTCCATACGAATGTAAGATAATTTTATGTATAAATTAATGTTTCTGTAAGAAGTTTCCATGAAAAAAGTTGTCTTCTGTGGTGGGAAATCAAGGGCCAAAGGAAAACCATAATCTTCAAGAAGGAATATACAACACAGTGAATTTGTTTTGGTGGTTCTCCACATGATGTTTACAGTATCAATGACAATTTGAAAAAAGGCTTTATTTTGTGGAAAATGAAACAGACTTATGAAAAAAATGTTATTGCTCAACAAAATAGCTCCTTTTTTTAAAATATTAATCAGATTGATTATGTCTTTAAAGTGATCAGTAAACGAAAGGATGGTAGTTTCTTGAATATTTAGGATAACTATGATCAGGCTTCTGACAAAAAAGCACTTTTTCTTGAGTTGACTTGCTCCGGAATTGACCTGTCCAGGCTCTAAACTTAACAGTTTTGAAACCACTGTAGACACATAATGGTATCGAACAATTAAGTAATGTTTGGCCAATGGGGGCAGCTAGGTTTCTCTCTTGGATTGATAGGTTATAGAGAAGCAAGGGAAGAAGACCAGAATGATCAATATGAAACTGAATTAGGGTTAGAGACATTAGTATGAATTCACGCTTAGTTTAATAGAGATAAAGAGGAACATTGTAGTGGAATACTTGCGTGTGTCCTAAGTCACTTCAGTCGTGTCTGACACTTTGAGACCCCAATGACTGCAGCCCACCAGGCTCCTCTGTCCATGGGATTCTCTAGGCAAGAATATTGGAGTGGGTAGCCATTTCCTTCTCCAGGGGACCCAGGGATTGAACCCGAGGCTCCTGCCACGTCTCCTGCATTGGCAGGCAGATTCTTTACTGCTGAGCCCCTGGGGAAGCCCTGAGTGGGATACTTAATGAACCCTAAAAGGATACATTTGTCCTAATCCTTGGAACCTATTAATATTATCTTAGTTGGCAAAAGATGTAATTAAGTTAAGAATCTAGTTGTGGTGTTTAGTGACTAAATTGTGTCCAACTCTTTTGCATTCCATGGACATAACCCACCAGGCTCCTCTGTTATGGGATTTTCCAGGCAAGAATACTGGAGTGGGCAGCCATTTCCTTCTCAAGGGAAACTTCACGACCCAGGGATCCAACTCAAGGCTCCTTCCACGTCTCCTGCATTAGTAGGTGGATTCTTTACCACTGAGCCACCTGGCAAGCCCCTAGCTTATTCTAGTTTATCCTGGTGGCCCTAAAGGCAGTCACATGTATCTTTACAAGAGAAAGCAGAAGAAGTTTTGAGACAAAAGATGAGGAGGCAATGATTATGACAGAAGCAAAGACTGGAGTGATGTGGCCAAAAGTCAAGGAATACCTGAACCCACAAAAACTGGAAGAGGCAAGGAATGAATTCTCCTCTAGAGTCCTGGAATAGAGCATGGCTCTGCCTCAGGTTTGGGCTTCTAGCTTCCAGACTGTGAGAGAATATATTTCTGTTTTGTTTTTTTTTTTTGCTATTCAGTTTATGACAATTTATTATAGCAGTCTCCGGAAATGAATATAGATCTATATATCTATCTAATTTATCTAGACAGATATCTAGATACACTTCTTTGTAGACAGACAGACATTAATAGATAGATTAGCATGCATGTATTTAATTACTCTTTCAATTGAAAGGGCCTAGAGGTAATGATACCCCGATAGCAAACGGAATACTGACCAGATCCTATTTTAAATGAAAACATTTTGGAAAGCCTAACTACCAGTGACTCAAGTCACCAATATAACATATTTCATCAGTCATATGCACAGAGATTCTATACGTAACTAAACACATCTTAAACATTCATTAGGTCTGGACGTGCCTGAACATTTACATATTAAAATATGTGCTATATATTACTGCATTTATTTTCTTTTACATTTCTGGAGAAAGAAATGGCAACTCACTCCAGTATTCTTGCCTGGAAAATCCAATGGACAGAGGAACCTGGTGGGCTACAGTCCAAGGAATCGCAAGAGTTGGACATGACTTAGCAAATAAACTACTACATTTCTTTTATACTTCAATTAGAGTGTTACATTGACTTTTTAAAAATTTAGATGAATTATATTTTGTAAGAGTTTCACTTAAGGAGATAAAAAAGAGCATCACAATGGAAAACACTGGATTTATTATAAGTCAGGATTGTAGGGTCTAGGAAGTCTGAACACCACTGGTTCAGGAGCTTCTGGTCTTCTTTTTTCCTGCAGTATAGAGACAGCAGGCTGTGACTCCTCAGTGTCTCATCATGCCCTAAGCCTGGCAGTGATAAGTGTGGCAGATGCTGGGGGTGGGTGTTCTGGAAGGGAAAAGAAAATAATATTTTCCAGTATCTAGATTTTGGTGTTGGCAGTAAAATTATTTGTCCATGACAATCTGCATTTATCTTCTGTGGAAACTGTGTTCAATTTATGGAACTATGCTCACTTTAACTACAAACCTAAGTTATATTGTATAAGTTTCACTGGCATTTCATTTTATTACCAAAAAATGTATTGATCAATAATATATTTTGAATGATTTAAAATCCAGGTATCAAAAGTCTACTTCTGAGTCTCAGTCTAAAACAAAGTTACACACTCTTCACTTTATGGTAACTGTTAACTGGCTGACTATGAAATGGATGTGATGTATTTAATGAAAGAGACAACAAAATTATAGAAAGTATGAAGAGAATAGCAAATTTGAGCTATATTTCACCATAATTTGTTCTGGAACAAATTTAAAATTCTTTGACAAATGATGTAATTTCCATGTGACTAATATTTTAATATGGAAAACAGGGATAATAAGTGATCTTTAATTAAAAGTATCTAAGAACAATAAAAGTATCTAGGAAAATGTAATAAGGAAATGAAGTGGAACTCTGTTGTGTTTTACCAGCTAAGGATTATTATAACTTTTTAAAAAGTGAGAGAGAATTAGAATATTTACTTTTCTTTAAATAATAACAATATTAATTCATGACTCCTATAGCCTTAGTTAGGAATTATGAGGTCGGTCATTAAACTAATGTTACAATAGGTACTATGATTTATACACAAGAGACTGCAGGTGCTTTTCATACAACCATAACACATTTGCAAAGAAGATATTTCTGCCATTCCCAAGACTTAGTTGGTAAGCTTTTAATTAGCAAAAAATATAAGGAAGCTTAGTTTCTCACAAGAGAAATAAATAGCAAAATTCAATGTCTTTGAGCCATAGCTTGCCTCCACACAAGTAGTGAATCATGCTCTCCCATCTGTCCCAACCCGATTGCATCCTTTAGAAACACATGCCTCTTTGGAAAGAGCATTGTCACATATATTTATTATTCCTCTCATTTATATATAGTTCTAGCTTTGCCACTATATTCTGAGAGCCTTCTGTCCTTTAATGATGTTGAGTAAGCTTTGTTGGAAAGATGCCAGTCACTACCATTCATAAATGGAGATAATATTTGAATTGACAAGTGAAATATTAATATATTCTAAGAAAAAAAACAACTTTTAAGATATCTGATGATATATGTTAGATGCTAGAGAAACAAGAGATTTTAGCTTCTACAAAAATATGACCTAGATGTCAACTGAGGCCTTTTAGATTTTGAGATTTAAGTAATATTGATGGTTACTCCCATATCATGTCCAGTGGGAAGTACAACACATTCCTTGATTTTTTTAAAAATATGGGCATGCTCATTCTCATAATAGCCTATTTCAAAATTCTTGTCTCACTGAATTCTTGAATTTGGCCCTTTCCCCCAAAGGGTCTCAAAGCATTATTTATATGACTCATTTGCATGTTTAATAATAGTAATAGGATAAATAATAGTTACACATAGTAACAACAGAAAAAATAGTAGTAATCTATGAGTATGAGGGAGTCTTATTTTGAAATGCTATTTTAGCCACTTCTTCCCACATCACTATGAATTTGTTGCTGCCAAGCTGACTGGTTTTCGGTTGGGAGGTCTATTATTTTCTCTCCGTATCCACAGATCCCAATTAACTTATTATGCAAAGCAATTAACTTGTCTCTGCCTATCCCAAATCAGCCTCAGATCATTTTATCTTAATTTAAGAAAATAAGTCATTAACATACATTCTGAAGCAGACAGTAGCTTTCTTTCTGAGATGAGTTTGTGAACTTCTTGGTAAAACAGATAATTTAGTACAAAAACATTTACAATTTTTAATACCAAATAAATGGACCATTATACAATTAGCACTAGACACAAGAGATATAAATTTTGCTTTTTCAGAATTCACAGTCTAGGGTTTCCCTGGTGGTCAAGGAAAAGCTTTACAATGGAGGGGACACCAGTTTGATCCCTAGTTCAGGAGGATAAACCCCCACATGCCTTGAGGCGACTAAGCCCACTGGCCACAGTAGCTGAAGCCCACACACCTAGAGTCAGTGCTCTGCAGAAACAGAAGCTCATGGACCACAGCTACAGAGTAGCCCCCTCTTGCTGCAACTAGAGGAAGACCATGGGCAGCAACGAAGACCCAGCACAGCCAAAAAGAAATAAAGTTTAAGTCCAGGTTCGATGAACGATACTGGATATTTGGGGCTGGTACACTGGGATGACTCAGAGGGATGGTACGGGGAGGGAGGAGGGAGGAGGGTTCAGGATGGGGAACACGTGTAAACCTGTGGTGGATTTATGTTGATATATGGCAAAACCAATACAATATTGTAAAGTTAAAAAAAATAAAATAAAAAATTAAAAAAAAAGAAATAAAGTTAAAAAAAAAAATCACAGTCTAGCCAGGAAGAGGGAAAAGTGAAAAGGGTTATATATAATTAATTAAATGCTGTAAGAGGGTTCTACGGGGTGTTTAAGAAGCTGGGAAAATCCAGAGATTATCAAGCTCATGGCCGAAGGGGAGGATTCATGTACAGAAAACATCTGATCTAAGTCTTCAGAGATGGATAAGAATGTGCTAGGCATTTGGGAAGTTAAGGCATTCCAGATCTAGGGAAAAGCATTTGTAAAATCATGAAAGTAATTTATCTGGAAAAAATAATAATGGAATATTTTTGATAGGGTATATATAAAATGATATGATGCAATTAGCCAGAAGGTAGTAGGTTAATATTTAGATGATCTCGGTAAGGCAGAGAGTGGAAATAACTAGTACTTACAGGATTTGGACATAAACAAACTTCCTATTCAGAATCTGGGTTCAGTGGACTAAGAGGATTCTGGCTGAGGTCTCCACAGAGCAGTGTAAAAGTAATGTTTAATGGTGTTTTGTATTTGCCATTTAAGTTGAACTAATATGCACACAGGATGATTCTTTAGTAGAAATAAACGTTAAAATAAACTCAAGATGCCTTTGCTATGTCATTAGAACATAAGGAGTGAAGGTAAATATGTGAGTAAAAATGTGAAGAAAGAAAATTTAAGTGAAAAGACTAGTAGATTAAGAAGTGAACTCTGGTGGAAATTGATAGTTAATGGCCAAAGAGATGAAGACTCAGAGATAGGAAGAAATCTGAGAAGGAAATCTCTTTAAGTATGATAACTATAACTAAAGAACACTGACACTAATTCTTTTCGTATCTTTCCCAAAAGGGATTGCACATGTGCTAAGTCACTTCTGTTGTGTCGGACTCTTGGCCAATCCCATGGACTGTAGCCCACCAGGCTCCTCCGTCCATGAGGATTCCCCAGGCAAGAATACTGGAGTCAGTCGCCATGCCCTTCTCCAGGGGATCTACCTGACTCAGGGATCCAACCAGCGTCTCTTAAGTCTCCCACTTTGGCAGGAGGGATCTTTATCACCTGGGAAGCCCAAAAAGGGATTATGCCTCACTAATCTGAGATTCTTTGAATTGATAATGTAAATCTTAATAGGCATAATTTTCAAACAGTTACAGAATTAATGAAAGGATAAAACAGTCTTTAGTCATGGGTTTCTGTTATTTAATCTTTTTGCTGATACTTAGGCAAAACACAAATCATTATAATTAATTCCATAAAAGGGCAAAAATAATATTTGAGTGCAAATCAGCAAATCAGTAACTTGATAGAGTTGAGATAGTTTTCAAAAGAAACAATAGAACTTTAATTGCAAATGAGAAACAAAAATTTATCCAGAATCTCAATCCATGTCTGAAGAACACAAAACTTAAGGTTCAGGGATACTACAGTTACACTTCTGGGTGTTTAAATTTGACACTGATAAATATTGTAACAGAACACAGTCAAATTCAGTAGCTCCTATACATTGCTGCCTGTTAGGATACTTCAAATAGTCTTTAGAAATAGAGACTTCCAGGGTTTAACCCTAAATTAAATAAACTGAATAACAAGTTGTTGGCATGGAACTAATAAACTCTTATATACACCACTTGTCTATGACTAGCCATGACATGAGGAATCACTAGACTGGAGGTACCTAGTTCACTTTCCAATGGTTTCCAAATACTTTAAATAATATACATTATATTGGTATACTTTCTAGTTATCACGGCTTATTCATCATATTTAAAACTTACTGATTAGGCAAAATACTTTGAGGTGAAGATTGTCCAATAGAGAGCTGTCATAGCTCAGTCAGTAAAGAATCTGCCTGCAATGCAGGAGACCTGGGTTTAATCTCTGGGTGGGGAAGATCCCCTGGAGAAGGAAATGGCAATGCACTCGAGGATTTTTGCCTGGAAAATCCCATGGACAGAGGAGCCTGGTGGGCTACAGTCCATGGGGTCCCAAGAGTTGGACATGACTTTGTGACTAAAAAACCACCATAGTCCAATAATTATACATGTCATGGTTATTTTACCAAAATTAACCCAAGGAATAAACAAAAATCTATGGCTATCAGATGAATAATGTATCTTACTATGCATAACAGAGTGGGTTTATTGACATTCTAACATTTTAAACAGGCTTCTTGTTGAACCTCATTCACTTTGGTCTTGTGATTATAGAATATTTTCACAAAAAAATAAATAGGATATATTTATTTTTATAATTTCATGCATTTTAAAAGATGCAAAATTCTGTACTGTTTTAATCAACTAAATGTAAAATATATTGATTGGGTGTAATAGGTCATTCTATGAGTGAAAGCTTTTTACTTAAGGTGAGATTAGGTAGGCAGTGAAACGGAAATGGGGAAATTTGAGCAAGCTTTTCATGAATGTTAGGCTGTTTTGGGAGAAGGTGATGGCACCCCACTCTAGTACTCTTGCCTGGGAAATCCCATGGACGGAGGAGCCTGGTGGGCTGCAGTCCATGGGGTCACGAAGAGTTGGACACGACTGAGCGACTTCACTTTCACTTTTCACTTTCATGCACTGGAGAAGGAAATGGCAACCCACTCCAGTATTCTTGCCTGGAGAATCCCAGG
The DNA here is from genome assembly GCF_029378745.1 of Bos indicus. Taxonomy (NCBI): domain Eukaryota; kingdom Metazoa; phylum Chordata; class Mammalia; order Artiodactyla; family Bovidae; genus Bos; species Bos indicus. The sequence continues at coordinate 11,257,839 of NC_091764.1, forward strand.
GATGGGAGCCTGGTGAGTTGCCGTCTATGGGGTTGCACAGAGTTGGACACAACTGATGTGACTTAGCAGCAGCAGCAGGCTGTTTTGATTCAGTTTATCTACCCCCTCCACTGACTTTTGAATCAAAAGGAATATAATTATGTTTACCTATGGAACCTTATCGTGTTCCCTCTACAAATGAAAGGAAGGACATTCTGACATATTTTTATAGAACTGAACTTTCTTCTGTGATCTACAGTTATATATTACTGTATTTAGACTGATTACTGTCTGCCAGCAGGACTGAAAGAAAGCTGCATGAATGAAGAGATCAGGCCTACTACCTTCATTCATCAGGATATTCCCAGATCAAGAGAGTTTCTTGCGCAGGAGAGACTCAAAACACCTAAATACCAAAACCTTAAAGGAATATTTAACATATTTTCTGCTGCAGATATACAAAATCCCTTTGGTTAGAACTTTTGCATTTTTTTTTCTGCTTACCTGAGCAGAGAAGGATCTTTAAAACTTATCAACTTTTAAAAGTTATATATTTGAGTTATGCTTTCTTATTCAAAGTTCTCATCACAAAGGCTATCAATTATTCTGGGAAGCAGCATTATTTCAGCAATTTCTATTAGCTATCATTAAAGTTAGTCTTTGAATAGGTGAATGGCTACAATAATTTCCTTTCTCTATTATTAGAGCTAATTCCTGAAAATACAGAAAGTCTAGGCTATTACTCAGTTAAATAATTTCAGATCATAACTGAGCCTTCTCAAATTAAACAGCATTCAGTTCACTAAGTGGGTAATTTACTTAAAAGTATTAATGGTTTGAGAAAATTAATACTTATGGTAAAGTGCACTTATAAAGTTTCTGGCCATAAATTATGCCTCAAATATCATCAGAAGTTCAGGAAAGGAGTTCTAGAAAAGCCATGGTCTAATATGTATGAATGTTTATATGAATAATTAATAAATGTACTAAGCCTCACACACTTATATGTGACTAACATGTTTCTCAAGAGCCAAATGAATTATCATAGAAAAACTGATCAACAAAGTCCTTCAAGTATGGTGGGTTTCCAGCTATAAGTATGTGCTGGGAATCAGTGGCCCTGGTTCATAATTTTATAATTATACAACAATCCTTTTCTAATTGCATTTATTTGGTTCATATAATAAGTTTGGGCATAAAATATGGTGTTTTCTTTTACTTCATCGGATAAGAAACATGTTAGTGATACTATTTAAAAATATGTTCAAATGATTCATTTATTTTTTAAGAATTTTACATAACTAATACAAACAAAATGTAATGTTCATTGTGCTTTTCTATCTTATTAAGTAAAAAGTGGCAAAGAAATTTTCTGCCTTTACTTTCTAAAATCTGAAAGGTAGAAATATGGAATTGTACTGGGTCAAATTTTATGATAGCTGTTAACAGAACTCTCAAAAAATTTGTTACATTAATATGTTCATATTGAATAATTCTTCTGGGCTCTGAAATCACTGCAGATGGTGACTGCAGCCATGAAATTAAGACACTTACTCCTTGGAAGGAAAGTTATGACCAACCTAGATGGCATATTCAAAAGCAGAGACATTACTTTGCCAACAAAGGTTCGTCTAGTCAAGGCTATGGTTTTTCCTGTGGTCATGTATGGATGTGAGAGTTGGACTGTGAAGAAGGCTGAGCACCAAAGAATTGATGCTTTTGAACTGTGGTTTTGGAGAAGACTCTTGAGAGTCCCTTGGACTGCAAGGAGATCCAACCAGTCCATTCTGAAGGAGATCAGCCCTGGGATTTCTTTGGAAGGAATGATGCTAAAGCTGAAACTCCAGTTCTTTGGCCACCTCATGCGAAGAGTTGACTCGTTGGAAAAGACTCTGATGCTGTGAGGGATTGCGGGCAGGAGGAGAAGGGGATGACAGAGGATGAGATGGCTGGATGGCATCACTGACTCGATGGACGTGAGTCTGGGTGAACTCCAGGAGTTGGTGATGGACAGGGAGGCCTGGCGTGCTGCGATTCATGGGGTTGCAAAGAGTCAGACACGACTGAGCGACTGATCTGATCTGACTGAATAATTCAATTTTGTTACAGTGTTAACATGCAGAAGTATAATACCACACATTTCATTTATTTTGAATAACAAATGATTTTTACTGTAGTAAGAAAATATACCAAATTTATCTAGATTTGCAAATATTGGTATTATAATAAAAATTATATTGCACATTTTATTGACACTATCCAATACAGAATGCAAATAAGTAATATTTTAATATGAATCTATAATGCATTTTGAAAATAGTATAGAATAAGATATACATTTTCAAAGATATACATTGCAGAATGCAGAGAAAAAGCTATAATTGGGAAAAAAATAGTTGTAAAAGCTAACTCACTCTCACTGACAAGAAATGTATATATTTTATTAAACTAAAGATTTCTTAAATAAAAGTCATAGGATGGCACAACTATAGGGTTTCTCCTGGAACCAATTGGTCTGGCTGAAATCTGCCAGTATAGGAGGAATAATAATAATAATGTTTAAAACATTTTTGAGTCATTATATTGTTATTCTTTTCATAGTGTTCATGGGGTTCAGGAGATGGAATTCCAGTTGAGCTATTTCAAATCTTAAAAGATGATGCTATGAAAGTGCTACACTCAATATGGCAGCAAATTTGGAAAACTCAGCAGTGGCCACAGGACTGGAAAAGGTCAGTTTGTATTCCAATCACAAAGAAAGGAAATGCCAAAGAATGCTCAAACACCCACAAAGTTGCACTTATCTCACAAACTAGCAATGTAATACCCAAAATTCTCCAAGCCAGACTTCAACAGTAAGTGAAGAGTGAAATTCAAGATGTTCAAGATGGATTTAGAAAAGGCAGAGGAACCAGGGGTCCAATTGCCAACATCGATTGGATCATCAGAAAAGCAAGAGAGTTCCAGAAAAACATCTATTTTTTTTTTTTTTTTTGCTTTATTGACTATGCCAAATCTTTTGATTGTGTGGATCATAACAAACTGGAAAGTTCTTAAGAGATGGGAATACCAGACCACCTTATCTGTCTCCTGAGAAAACTGTATGCAGGTCAAGAAACAACAGTTAGAACCGGACATGGAACAATGGACTGGTTCCAAATTGGGAAAGGAGTACATGAAGGCTGTATACTGTCACTCTGCTTATTTAACTTATATGCAGAATGTTAAATGTAAAATGCTGGGCTAGATGAAGTACAAGGTGGAATCAAGATTGCTGGGAGAAATACCAATAACGTCAGATATGCAGATGACACCACCCTTATGGCAGAAAGTGAAAAGGAACTAAAGAGCCTCTTGATGAAGGTGAAAGAGAAGAGTGAAAAAGCTGACTTAAAACTCAGCATTTGAAAAACAAAGATCATGGCGCACAGTCCCATCAATTCATGACAAATAGCTGGGGAAACAATGCAAACAGTGACAGACTTTATTTTCATGGGTTCCAAAATCACTGCGGATGGTGACTGCAGCCATGAAATTAAAAGATGCTTGCTCCTTGGAAGAAAAGCTCTGATCAACCTAGACAGCATATTAAAAAGCAGAGACGTTACTTTGCCAACAAAGGTCCACACAGTCAAATCTATGGTTTTTCCAGTAGTCACCTAAGGATGTGAGTTGGACCATAAAGAAAGCTGAGCACCGAAGAATTGATGCTTTTGAACTGTGGTGTTGGAGAAGACTCTTGAATCACTTGGACTGCAAGGAGATCAAACCAGTCAGTCCTAAAGGATATCAACCCTGAATATTCATTGGAAGGACTGATGCTGAAGTTTCAATACTTTGGCCACGTGATGTGAAGAACTGACTCATTGGTAAAGACCCTGATGCTGGGAAAGATTGAAGGTGGGAGGAGAAGGGGATGACAGAGGATGAGATAGTTGGATGGCATCACAAACTCAATGGACATGAGTTAGAGCAAGCTCTGGGAGTTGGTGATGGACAGGGAAGTCTGGTGTGCTGCAGTCCATGGGGTTGCAAAGAGTCGGACACGACTGAGTGACTAGACTGATTGTTATTTAAAGATATCCTTTTGAACAAAATCACCCTAAAAGATAATATTCTACTGTGTTTATCAATAGGTTCTTGAGATCCCAGATGTTGGCTCATTCCTCAAAGGAAATATAGATGATTCACTCTATAATAAGTAAGAAATACTATTGTATCATGCCCGATTATTCACACAACTAAATTGAAATGTACAGAAAATTAAATTCATGGTTTTCCAAATGTTCTCTATAATTCTCAATTTCTGGAGTTTGGATTTCAACCAGTATTTAGAACAAATGGAGGACTGATACATAGTTAATATGATCTATATTTCTTTACCCAAATGTGAGTATATTTTCTTATCATTTATAACATGAGATAAGCTCACTGAAAAAAGTCAGGAAAACTAGGCAAGTGAAATACATGAGAATGCTCTCTCTGGACCACCCAGAGAAAGCATCCCCATGTTTCTGCACAGAACATAGCATAGTCCTGGAATATTGGTGACAGTGGAGACAAGACCATCTGAGTATGATCACAGAGCTATTGAGCAATGCACATTATAGAAGCCAGGACAGCCAATGAAGGTAACAGTAGCTCATCGAATTTATTTAGAACTCCTGAGATGTCTCAGGAGACCTTTAAAATACTTCAAGATGTGGTTGGCCCTATGCTAAATATTTAAAGTCCTGCAATGGCATATGAGAGCATAGCTAGTGAAATACATGTGTTAGTCGCTCAGTTGTGTCTGACTGATTGTGACCCCATGGACTGTATCCCCTCAGGCTCCTCTGTCCGTGGGATTTCCCAGGCAAGAATATGGAGTAGGTTGCCATTTCCTTCTCCAGGGGATCTTCCCCGACCCAGGGATCAAACCCAGGTCTCCTGCATTGCAGGTAGATTCTTTACTGTTTGAGCCACTAGGGAAATATGGGTTACTACTTGCTAATTGGGGTTCCCATATGGCACTAGTGGTAAAGAACCCACCTGCCAATGCAGGAGATGTAGGAGATGCAAGTTTGATCCCTAGGTCAGGAAGATCCCCTGGAGGAGGGCATGGCAACGTACTGCAGTATTCTTGCCTGGAGAATCCCATGGACAGAGAAGCCTGGTAGGCTAGAGTCATGCACACACTTGTCAGTTTAAACTCTGGCTGGAGTTGCCCGGGGAAGCATGCACTGCAATGCCTGTTATGAACCATAAGCATGTTTCCATTCTATCTCACATCTATCTCAGGCATGTTTTCCATACTATCTCACATTCTATCTACCAGTCTATCTCTCACAATGGATTTAGCACCATTTCTAGATGAGAAGCTATGTATTAAAAAAAGCTGAAATTTAGTCCTTTTTGCATTAGAAACAGCATAAAACTTGCTTTATAAGTTCTTGAATTTCAACAAAGGGCTATTTGGCTAGCTAAATCTCTTTTTTAAAACTTATCTCAGAATTAACACCCCTGAAAATTAAGAAATTTTGAACCTTTAAAAAATGCTACGTTTCATGAAACAGTTGAAAAACTTTTAAAACACAGGGAGAAAAGGTCATTTCCATTTCACTAAAGGAATCAAGAATTGCTTTATGATACTCTAAGTGGTACAAAACTCAGATAGTAACAGCTCTATTTCAAAAATAAGTGTTAAAGAGCCTTGTTTTTCTTTTTTTAAAAATGGAAGGTGAGTGAGATGACAGCAGTGTGTGTATATATATGCGTGTGTCCATGCATGTGTGCACACATTTTTAGGTAGTAGGACAATTAAAGGCCAAGAAAAGATGATCCAAGATTGGAATTTCACGTAGTTGAGTGGTATGGGATTCCATAGTTTTATTCAATTGAAAGGAAAATAATATTTATCCCAAAGTTAAACTATGGTTTTCCTGTTGCATGACCAAACATATGATTTCAAGCTAAAAAAATGTTATAAATATATGGAAAATTATACCCAAGATGCCATTAAAAGACTCTTTGTTTGGGGCTCAGTAATTCTAGACTTAAGAATAAATTCATGCGTTACTATATCAAAGAGTTCATAAGAACATCAAAAGAAAAGATTTTCTTATTTAAATAGGATGTTCTCTTTAAAATTGCAAAGTAAAAATATTTATTAAATGATTTTACATTTTTCTCTTATCCAATACTTTTTCCATAATGCTAAGTTCTTTTGTAGTCTTTTGGCTCATTTATTTCCCCAGAGTGATGTTGACATACATCTGCTCAAATTAATAAACAGTGTATCTCAGTAGACTCATTTAGCCTGAATAAAAAGTTCAAATGCTAATTTGTGGGCCAGTGTAGCTTCTTTCAACCAAAGTATAACACCTTATATGCTTACACCAACAGAGGCAGAAGACTTGTACACCTTCTTTCTTGTTTTCGTCTTTTTAAATGACATTTTGGCTCGGACCGTAAAGAATCTGCCTGCAATACAGGAGACCCAGGCTCAATCCCTGGGTTGGGAAGATCCTCTGGAGAAGGGAATGGCTACCCACTCCAGTATTCTTGCCTGGAAAACTCCACGGACAGAAGAGCTTGGCAGGCTACAGTCCATGAGCTGCAAAGAGTCAGACACGACTGAGGTGCCTATCACTTTCACTTATGGGACTATACTTGTAATCATGAGAAATACAGGTACCAGAGACTGAAAAAGTACCGGCATCTCTCTCTTTTAAGAAACATAACTGTGCATGTGTGAGAGACAGAAACAGAGAGAGGAGAGAGAATTCTTTAGCATTGTATTAAGAATTATATGTGAAAAGCAATGTGTACTTATATATTAGTTACAAGTATTGCCATGACCTCACAATTTGCTTGTTCTTATAAAATATGAGCAGAGAATCTTATGTATTTTGAAAAGAACTGGAGTTATTTATGCCTTAAATAAAAACTGAGCTGACTTATTTTTGTCAGGCAGAAAACTGGGCTCTCTTTCACAGAAGACTTTTCAGATCTTAAATGTATAGCTCTAAATATTTTAACTTGACTTAAAAGTGTCAACAATTTGCCTTTACTATTCTGAAACATCATATAACCTTATATTTGTAAGCAACAGAAAGCGTAGGATTGGAGAAGGCAGTCATATTTGGAATCACAGAGACCTAAGTTCAGTTTCATCTCTAGTATAGGTGCCTCGGATTCTGTCATTATAAAAATGATTTTGTGGTGACTGTAGAGATCAAAGTTTATAAAAGCTAACACAATATTTCTGTCTAAAAACAGCTGATAAATTTAATTAATTGAGATTTCTGATCATGAAGAATATACATCCACAAATCATCTTTTATGCCAAAGACATTCTGCGCAAATTATAAAAAATAAGTTTTGATTCTAAAACTGAAAAGCTAATTGCTGATTTCTATTCACATTTTACAAACATACAACTAAACTCATAATTTATTAAAACTTTCATATGAGGCTTACCTCAGGTATGAGACTGTGTATAGGAAAGATATGGCTTTATAAAGTGTGGGTCAGGTGAAAATCAGTGTGTAGAGACATTGCTTCAGGCACTTCAGGGGTTCCTAAACCTATGTAGATAAAAGGTTTGGCTTCTATTGGTGATTAATTTTTGTATTCTCTGGAGAATTTACTGACACAGTTTCAAAAACCACTTTGTCCTAATTACAACAGAGTTCTGATGGAATTAGTATCAGATGCAAGCCATTAACTTTTTTCTAGGCTGTGTGTGTGTATATGTGTGTGTGTATGTGTTTCCTAGGCTGTGTGTGTATATATACACACACATATATATACATACATATACACACACATATATATATGAAACAGCACCTATTTTTGCATGGTTCGGTTAAAGTCAAAATGTCTGTCTTTAGATACTTATTTACTTCATCAAAGGGAGAGTTTGTATATACTGAGCACCGAATAATTATCTCAAAAGTTAACATAAACATGAAATTAGATGACATCTGTACAAGGATTGATATATTTTAGGTGCTTTGTCATTGTACAGATGTCATTTAATTTCATGTTTGCATTAACTTTTGAGATGGTTATTAGGAGATAATACATGGAGTTCAAGGAAAAGAGAATAGTGTGGGAAGAAAATCAAGGATGATTCATGGAGGAAGTAAGACAAAACATATGTAGAGTTCATCTTACAGACGATGTAAGAGGGAACCAGGGGCTTCCTGATATGGAGAAGCAACCCACAGAGTTTGGAATAGGCACTCATTGTGTTGAAAAGCATCACATCATCGGTCTGAAAAAGTTCCAGATGGGTACTTTAAAATAACTAAAAAGAATAAATACAGTCATACATTACAGTTTAAAGAAAACCAAATGTAAAAAATCTACTTTTCTTCCAATTGCATGCTTATAAGTTAAAAAGCAATAACTTTGATAAAAATAATTATAATAATAATTCAGGAATTGTGAGTATAGCTTAGCATCTTTTATATAAAAAAAGATGTTATACATCTAGTAATAATAATTCAGGAATTTTGAGTTCAGTTCAACATCTTCTATAAAAAACTAGCTGTTATATATCTACAATCAAGAGGATATGAAAAGCATGAATGCATTTTAATATCAACAATTATCCAATTTAAAACTCTGCTCTCAGTATTATTCTAAAATACATAGTTAAAAGTTCAGATAAATGTTTTGAAAAGCTTTTCAAGAAGAGGCCCCCAAAATCCAGAGAGTATTACAGTGTGAAGATTAATTGAAAAGTTTAATATACCACACCGATATACAAACAGTGGTTAATTTCAGATATTTTCTAATCATAAAATTATAACGAGATGATTGTCAGCATATAAAATGAAAATAATTCAAGAATTATGCACTCTTTTTAATGTCCATGGATAATTTTATTCTACAGATAATTGTAGAAACAATACTATTAGAGAAAAAAATTAAAACTCTTCTGTAGTTAGGACTAACAGTGATAGCTGAAAATAATTCATTGAGGAATATTTCAAAGTGAATAGCCATTTTAGGGGCTTCCCCGGTGGCTCAGTTGGTAAAGAATCTGCCTGCAATGCAGGTAACCTGGGTTCGATCCCTGGGTCAGGGAAGATCCCCTGGAGAAAGAAATGGCTGCCCACTCCAGCATTCTTGCCTGGAGAATTCCATGGATAGAGGAGCCTGGTGGGCTACAGTCTGTGACTCCCATGTCTGCAAAGAGTCGGACATGACTGAGCAACTAACACTTCACTTCATACTTTATAACCACTTGTGTTGACTGAACAAGAGCCACTTACTCTGGAGAATTCCAACATGCTAATATAAATTCAGAGTATCAGACAAGGAGAGAAATTTTTATAAGTCATTGTTCATCACAATGGACAATGAATATTGTCTACACAGAGAAGTCATGGTCTCCATTTTTAGTCTTTTTTAGGTGTGAATATCTTTATCTTATCCTCTTTTCTATGCATGTATTCATTTTACTTTTAAAATTTCTTAAACAAAGAACCCAGTCATCTATTCCTTTCCACACATATCAATTGGCTTATGAGTTACTTTTATCTTCCTCTACCTCCTCTGAGGTGTCACATCTTGGGTACCTTCTTCTCCCAGGGTCTCCACTGGATCCTTCTGCATGATGACCTTCAAATATTATATATCACTAAAAACGCCTTTAATATATTTACAACCTCTACTGCTTAGATTTTTCCTTTTCATCTCTATGCTTCTTAAGTAGTCTAACTTCACTGCTTCCACTTAGTTTAATTTGTTCATTGCAATCTGGCTTCATTTCTAATGAATTAAATCCAATTATCCTTTTAGTCTACTTCTAATAATCTGTTGTTGATACAGTTGATTACTCCTTTCTTTAAAACTGTCTCCACTCATGCCTTTTATAATAACACATTCTTCAGTCACTATTCATTAATTTTTTCCACTTAACAGATATTAAACCGTTATCATTCGGCAGACATTATTGTAGATGCCAAAGTATAAACTTCAGTAAGGTGTGGTCCTTATAACTTTTAGGGGAAAAAAGCACACAAATAATTGTCATAAAATGTGATAAATGCTATAGTAGAGATATTTACATTACAATACAGTATCAGGGAAGAGGAATCATTTTTTAAAATTTTAATATAAATCACTGCTTCAATTCCACTATATAAAATCAACAAAAGTTACTCAATATAAAGCTCATCCTTTAAATAGAAATAATGGCTTCTAAAGAGTTCTGTGTGAATGACATAAAATTACTCATTCATTTTGTAAAATAGACTAGAGTATGAAAAATGATTATTTTGAATGATATTAGTTTTGATTAACATTGTAAACAGAAAAGATTCATCTTCATTGGAAACTTATGAAATTAATCATTATTCAAATGGCACTTTAGAGGTGGTATATTTGAACTGAAACACACACACACACACACAAATATAGTCTTTTAAAGCTGAAGGGATCTTAGAGACCATTTAGCCCCAGCCTATTATTTTATAGGATTTCTCTGGTGACTCAGCGTTAATCTACCTGCAATGTGCTGCAGGTTTGATCCCTGGGTCAGAGAATATCCTGGGAAAGAGAAATGACAACCCACTTCAGTAGTCTTGCCTGGGAAATCCCATGGACAGAAGAGCCTAGTGGGCTACAGTCCATGGAGCCACAAAGAGTTAGACACAGCTTAGTGACTAAAACACCACCATTATTTTATAAAGAAAGGACTGATCTCTGGAAGGTTCTTGCTCCACATTACAGATTTTAGGGGCATAACTGAATTAGAACTCAGGATGCTCTTTTCTAAATGATCTTTCTAAAATAGGAAAATTGAGCACAATAGTAACTCTACATCATGAAATGCACACATCCCTTTTTGTAAGTATTTACAATAGTCTAAAGTAAAGATGATGCTGTGGAAGTGCTGCACTCAATATGCCAGCAAATTTGGAAAACTGGACTGGAAAAGGTCAGTTTTCATTCCAATCCCAAAGAAAGGCAATGCCAAAAAATGCTCAAACTACCGCACAATGGCGCTCATCTCAGTTCAGTTCAGTCGCTGAGTCGTGTCTAACTCTTTGCGACTCCATGAATCTTAGCACGCCAGGCCTCCCTGTCCATCACCAACTCCCGGAGTTCACTCAGACTCACATGCATCGAGTCAGTGATGCCATACAGCCATCTCATCCTCTGTCATCCCCTTCTCCTCCTGCCCCCAATCCTTCCCAGCATCAGAGTCTTTTCCAACGAGTCATCTCTTCGCATGAGGTGGCCAAAGTACTGGAGTTTCAGCTTTAGCATCATTCCTTCCAAAGAAATCCCAGGGCTGATCTCCTTCAGAATGGACTGGTTGGATCTCCTTGCAGTCCAAGGGACTCTCAAGAGTCTTCTCCAACACCACAGTTCAAAAGCATCAATTCTTTGGTGCTCAGCCTTCTTCACAGTCCAACTCTCACATCCATACATGACCACAGGAAAAACCATAGCCTGGACTAGATGGACCTTTGTTGGCAAAGTAATATCTCTGCTTTTGAATATGCTATCTAGGTTCGTCATAACTTTCCTTCCAAGGAGTAAGCGTCTTTTAATTTCATGGCACACATCTCACACACTAGTAAAGTAATGCTCAAAATTCTCCAAACCAGGCTTCAGCAATATGTGAACTGCGAACTTGCAGATGTTCAAGCTGGTTTTAGAAAAGGCAGAGGACCAGAGATCAAATTGCCAACATCTGCTGGTTCATCGAAAAAGCAAGAGAGTTCCAGAAAAACATCTATTTCTACTTTACTGACTATGCCAAAGTCTTTGACTGTGTGGATCACAATAAACTCTGGAAAATTCTGAAAGAGATAGGAATACCAGACCACCTGACCTGCCTCTTGAGAAACCTATATGCAGGTCAGGAAGCAACAGTTAGAACTGGACATGGAACAATAGACTGGTTCCAAATAGAAAAGGAGCACGTCAAGGCTGTATATTGTCACTCTGCTTATTTAACTCATATGCAGAGTACATCATGAGAAACGCTGGGTTGGAGGAAGCACAAGCTGGAATCAAGACTGCAGGAAGAAATATCAATAACCTCAGATATGCAGATCACACCACTCTTATGGCATAAAGTGAAGAGGAACTAAAAAGCCTCTTGATGAAAGTGAAAGAGGAGAGTGAAAAAGTTGGCTTAAAGCTCAACATTCAGAAAACGAAGATCATGGCATCTGGTCCCATCACTTCATGGAAATAGATAGGGAAACAGTGGAAACAGTGTCAGACTTTATTTTGGGGGGCTCCAAAACCACTGCAGATGGTAACTGCAGCCATGAAATTAAAAGACTGCTTACTCCTTGGAAGGAAAGTTATGAGCAACCTAGATAGCATATTCAAAAGCAGAGACATTACTTTGCCAACAAAGGGCCATCTAGTCAAGGCTATGGTTTGTCCAGTGGTCATGTATGGATGTGAGAGTTGGACTGTGGTATTGGAGAAGACTCTTGAGAGTCCCTTGGACTGCAAGGAGATCCAACCAGCCCATTTTAAAGGAGATCAGTCCTAGGTGTTCATTGGAAGGACTGATGGTTAAGCTGAAACTCCAATACTTTGGCCACCTCATGCAAAGAGTTGACTCATTGGAAAAGACTCTGATGCTGGGAGGGATTGGGGGCAGGAGGAGAAGGGGACGACAGAGGATGAGATGGCTGGATGGCATCACCGACTCCATGGACGTGAGTCTCAGTGAACTCCACAAGATGGTGATGGACAGGGAGGCCTGGCGTGCTACGATTCATGGGGTCGCAAAGAGTCGGGTACAACTGACCAACTGAACTGAACTGAACTGAAAGTAAAATATTTTAACTAGTATCACATGTGTTTTTGAACCCCCTACCCCCACAATTATAAAATGATAAACCAACTCCTAAACACAGTGTTAAACTCCCAGGAATGATCAAATTGATGTTACTTAACATAACTGAAACTGTGTTGCCCTAAGAAACAAGAATGAGAAAATTAGATTCCTAAAAATGTCTTTCATAGAAAAAATTATGAGCTATGTCTCAAAAACTGTCACAGGCAATGCAACAAATATTTATGTTACCTGTCATCTGGTCACTTTATTTTAGGACAAATCTGAAACTATTCCCTCTTTTTTTTTTTTTTTTTTAATTAGTTGCCTAAGGCTGACTTGTACATGGTGTCCTCAATCCTGTCATATATATATGTTTACAGGGAAATCACATCTTCTCTGGGGAGAGGGTTAGGATTTAGTGCACTGGGACGACCCAGAGGGATGGTATGGGGAGGGAGGAGGGAGGAGGGTTCAGGATGGGGAACACATGTATACCTGTGATGGATTCATTTTGATATTTGGCAAAACTAATACAATTGTGTAAAGTTTAAAAATAAAATAAAATGAAAAAAAAAAAAAAAAAGTCAGTTCATAAGCAAAACTGAAGTGACTTAGCAGCAGCAGCAGCACAAGGCAAAAACCAATTTATTCAAAACCACTCTAGACAGTACCTCGGGGAAGCTTCACTCTGGAGATCAGCATGTACAATCCACTGAGTCCACCCCAGGCCGTTCCCCTCCCAACTTAGAACATATGACTCCCACTGGGGAAGAGCACAGGATGGATGAGCTGCCCTGCCTCAGGGTTTTGTGGAATGAAAAGTACAATGTGTACTTTTTGATGGATGAGAATTATCTTTTAAAACAGGGATTACATTCAGCTTCACAAGGTGCTCACACTATAAGAAGCACAGGAGCTACTATAGAAATTGTTTAGGTTCCCCATATCACAGTCACTTGGGGATATGCTCATTGCATAGCATCTTCTATAATATTTACATCTTTATTTGTCTCCCTTTCGGCTGTTGCAGTACATGAATAGTTGAATTTACCTAAGGTACATGTCCAAATGGTGCCATCTCGCTTAATATACACTTTGTTCATATATATATGTGTACATACTCTGATATATATATTATACTGTGTATACCAGCTATGTATTACGTATATATATATACTATGTATATGCATGCCATTACTCAACTATACACATGTATATAGTAGAAAAAAATGTTTTAATGATTTGTTTCAGAAAGATGCTGAGTTTTGTTAAAATTCTAATAATCAAATTTCTAAAATATATAACTATTACTTAATAACAAATTTGGTCTTTAGTCCCATCCTCCTAAGAGGAAGCTTCTAAAATTTTGGAATGTGCCCAGTGATGAGTCTCTTTATTATTCATGGTGGGTCCCAGGGAGCACCCCTGAGTTTATGCTAATGAGATGACTCAAGAGAGGCCCTCAGGTAGTTTCAGGGTCAGAGCAATCCAGAAAGATCAATCATGTGATTGATTAGAAGATTGGGGCTTTGAAGCAGGTGCTGTTAACCTGACCTCCAGTGAGCAGATGAGACTGTAGATCAAGTTCACTCTGCCAATGATTCAATTAATCATACCTGTATTAAAAAACCCCAATAAAAATTCTGGACGTCTGAAGCCTTAAGAACTTCCTGATTGGTGATACACATCAGTATGTTGAAAGGATGATGTATCCTCAGAACACAGAAGATTTACAGCTAGGAACCTCCCAGTTTCACCCTAGTGTCTCTACTTTTGGCTGGTCCTGATTTGTATCCTTTTCAGTGAAACTTAAATAGAAGTATAGTAGCTTCCTGAGTTCTTTGATGTGTTCTAGCAGATGGTGACTGCAGCCATGAAATTAAAAGACGCTTACTCCTTGGAAGGAAAGTTATGACCAACCTAGATAGCATATTCAAAAGCAGAGACATTACTTTGCCAACAAAGGTCCGTCTAGTCAAGGCTATGGTTTTTCCTGTGGTCATGTATGGATGTGAGAGTTGGACTGTGAAGAAGGCTGAATGCTGAAGAATTGATGCTTTTGAACTGTGGTATTGGAGAAGACTTTTGAGGGTCCCTTGGACTGCAAGGAGATCCAACCAGTCCATTCCGAAGGAGATCAGCCCTGGGTGTTCATTGGAAGGAATGATGCTAAAGCTGAAACTCCAGTACTTTGGCCACTTCATGTAAAGAGTTGACTCATTGGAAAAGACTCTGATGCTGGGAGGGATTGGGGGCAGGAAGAGAAGGGGATGACAGAGGATGAGATGGCTGGATGGCATCACCGACTCAATGGACGTGAGTCTGAGTGAACTCCGGGAGTTGGTGATGGACAGGGAGGCCTGGCGTGCTGTGATTCATGGGGTCGCAAAGAGCCGGACACGACTGAACTGAACTGAACTGAACTAAGTGAATTATTGAAACTGAGAGGGTAGAGGGGACCCTCAAATTTAGAGACAGTTGGTCTGATGTGTGGGAGGATTGGGAACCCCAGAGCTCGTCACTGGTGTCTGCAGTATGAGACTGTTATAGAGGTTTATGCCCTCAAATATGAGGTCTGCGTTAATGCTGGGTATTTGGTGTCAGAATTGCACTACAGTAACTTTGCCATAAATGTGACCAGCACCATGTCTGAAGGTAGAGTGAGTTGTCTGTTTATTATGTAATTCATCTAATTTTCCTCAAGGAGCTACACATATTAGGTGATAGATAAGAAGTGAACTTAATGCTGTCTGATAATTTAAACTGTCCCTAGTTGAGGGAATCTCATCTCAGAGTAACTAATAAGAAGTCCATTATAGTCAAAACATCCCTCTGCCTTATAGGCCACTCTTTTACCTACCATATGTGGACTGCTCAATTCTTGTCTATCCTTCCTTTTATTTTCCCTCTTGTTAGACATGGTCAGGCTTTATCTCATTCTCTACATCATTACTTAGTGTCAGAGGTCAGAAGCTACCAACAAAACCATGGCTTGATGGGAAAATAACTTTTTTCAAAACATTATTTTCATTAAATAAGGGTATAGATTTTTAATTATTTAAAATAATAAAATATGTGTAGCCAAAAATAGAGAACCACTGTTTATAGTAAAACTGAATTAGGTATTTTTATACTTTTCTTAATAATATATTCAACTAGAATTGTTTAAAACAAACCAATATTTGAAGTATTTACTTCGGTCACCAATACTCATTTATGTTGAATCATGCCTTTTCATTAATACTAGTGAAAATTAAAAAAAAAAAAAGAAAATTTACTTACATGGTATCACAATTTGCATAAATGATGTCATCTTTCTACGCTTCAGTTCTTCAGGTTTATTCAGGTCAGAACGAAACAATAAACAAGCTCACAGTAACATTATATAGACTAAAAGTAGGCACTGGTGACTATAGAGTTGTTATGTTCTTTTACCTTTAATAACCAAAATACATGATAAATACCTAGAAGGCTTCCTTGATTTGAAAGAACTTTGGACCTTATTTATTAACTATGTTGTTCAAGTGAAGAATTACAAGGATGTTTTAAGATTAGTACTGTATGCAAATTTTATCTCTCCTAGCAAAAAAGTGAACTACATTTACTCTGAAACAAATTAAAAGTATAAATAAGCAAAAATAAAATAAAAATTATCTAAAATTTTTCCAAATCTTACCAAAAAATTCTTTAGTATTTTGTGACATGTAAAATCACTGAAAACCTTAGTGGTTTGGAAAGAAAGAAAACTGGTTGCAATATCTTTCAGGGCATACTTGCAGGATTTTTTAAATACAGTCACTCAAAAAATTTAGAACAATAGGATTGCACTGTACATGGAACACTGTGCCCTACATGTTTAATTTAATATCAAATAATAAACATAAAATTACAATATTAAAAAAGTTCAGAACACTTTCATTATGGAATTAAGGAGTAATTAAATAACACCAAGCAGTAGCTTTCACTAGCCCTTAATGAAAATGGCAATATCACAAAAACTCTATATTTTATTTTACTTAATATGTAAACACTATATGAGCATTCTCATTATTTCTTTTATTGATTTTTTTAATAGGTTAGATGTGGTAAGTCAATTACTCAAGGTTACAGAACTGATAATAGTTTGTATAGGTGTTTGAAGTCAAGTCTACCTGCAGTCTAAACTGCAGTTTTAAGTACAGTTCAGTTCAATCACTCAGTCGTGTCTGACTCTTTGGGACCCCATGGACTGCAGCACGCCAGGCCTCCCTGTCCATCAGCAACTCCCAGAGTTAACTCAACTCATGTCCACTGAGTCAGTGATGCCATCCAACCACCTTATTCTCTGTCGTCCCCTTCTTTCGCCTTCAGTCTTTTCCAGCATCAGGGTCTTTTCAAATGAGTCAGTTCTTTGCATCAGGTGGTCAAAGTATTGGAGTTTCAGCTTCAGAATCAGTCCTTCCAAAGAATATTCAGGACTGATTTCCTTTAGGATGGACTGGATGGATCTCCTTGCAGTCCAAGGGACTCTTAAGGGTCTTCTCCAACACTACAGTTCAAAAGCATCAATTCTTCTACACTCAGCTTTCTATATAGTCTAATTCTCACATCCATACATGACTACTGGATAAACCATAGCCTTGACTAGATGGACCTTTGTTGGCAAAGTAATGTCTCTGCTTTTTAATATGCTGTCTAGGCTGGTCATAACTTTTATTCCAAGGAGCAAGTGTCTTTTAATTTCTTGGCTGCAGTCACCATCTGCAGTGATTTTAGAGCCCAAGAAAATAGGCTCTCTCACTGTTGCCATTATTTCCTCAGCTATTTGACATGAAGTGATGGGACCAGATGCCATGATCTTAGTTTTCTGAATGTTGAGTTTTAAGCCAACTTTTTCATTTTCCTCTTTCACTTTCATTAAGAAGCTCTTTAGTTTTTCACTTTCTGCCATAAGGGTGATGTCATCTGCATATCTGACATTATTGATATTTCTTCCAGAAATCTTGATTCCAGCTTGTGCTTCATCCAGCCTGGCATTTTACATGATGTTCTCTGCATATAAGTTAAATAAGCAGGGTGACAGTATACAGCCTTGACGTACTCCTTTCTCAATTTGGAACCAGTCTGTTCCATGTCATGTTCTAACTGTTGCTTCTTGACCTTCATACAGATTTCTCAGGAGGCAGGTTAGGTGGTCTGGTATTCCCATCTCTTTCAGAATTTTCTACAGTTTGCTGTGATCCACACAGTCAAAGGTTTTGCCATTGTCAATAAAGGAGAAGTAGATGTTTTTCTGAAACTCTCTTGCTTCTTTGATGATCCAACAGATGTTGGCAATTTGATCTCTGGTTCCTCTGCTTTTTCTAAATCCAGCTTGAAAATCTGGAAGTTCACGGTTCATGTACTGTTGAAGCCTAGCTTGGAGAATTTTCAGCATTACTTTGCTAAGACCCAATGCAACCAAATAAAAAAAAAATTTTTTAAACTCTATTGCATTTATATATTTTAATGACAAACTATCAGAAAGACAAATTAAGAAAATAGTCCCATTTTTAATTGCCTCAAAAAATAATAAAATATCTACTAATAAAATCAATAAAGGATCTGAAAGACTTGTACACTATAAACTATAAGACATTGATAAAAGAAATTAAGGAAGGCGAAAATAAAGGAAACATATTCCTTGTTCATTAATTAGGAGAATTAATATTACTAAAAGGCTTCCCAGGTGGCACTAGTGGTAAAGAATCCATCAGCCAATGCAGGAGACATAAGAAATGCGAGTTCCATCTCAGGGTTGGGAAGATTCCCTAGAGGAGGAAATGGCAACCTACTCCAGTATTCTTACTGGGAGAATGCCATGGACAGAGGAGCCTGGCGGGCCACAGTCCATAGGGTTGCAAAGAGTCCTACACAATAAGGGTCTGAGCACACATGTACAATATTGCTAAAACTCAAGCAATCTATAGATTCAATGCAATAAAAATTCCAATAGCATACTTCACAAAACAAATTTCTAAAACTTTAATTTGAGACCACAAGAGATCTGAATTGCCAAAACAATTCTGCGAAAGAAGGACATAGCTAGAGGTATCACACTCTTTGATTAGCTTCATAAGTGACAAATAGATTCAAGGGATTAGATCTGATAGACAGTGTCTGAAGAACAAGAGACGGAGGTTCATGACACTTCACAGGAGGCAGTCCAAACCATCCCCAAGAAAAAGAATTGCAAAATGGCAAAATGGCTGTGTAGAGATCCTATAAGTAGATGAGGAAAGAAAAGTGAAAGGCAAAGGAGAAAAGAAAAAAAAGATACATCCATCTGAATGCAGAGTTCCAAAGAATAGCAAGGAGAGAGAAGAAAGCCTTGCTAAGTGAAAAATGCAAAGAAATAGAGGAAAACAATAGAATGGGAAACACTAGAGATCTCTTCAAGAAAATTAGAGATACCAAGGGAACATTTATGTATAGATGGGCACAATAAAAGGCAGAAATGGTATGAAGCAAACAGAAGCAGAAGATATTAAGCAGAGGTGGCTAGAATACACAGAGGAACCATAAAAAGAAAAATCATTATGACCCAGATACCACAATGGTGTGATCACTCACCTAGAGCCAGACATCTTGGAGTGTGAAGTTAAGTGGGCCTTAGGAAGGATCACTATGAATTAAAGCTAGTTGAGGTGATGGAATTCCAGTTAAGCTATTTCAAATCCTGAAAGATGACGCTGTGAAAGTGCTGCACTCAATATGCCAGCAAATGTGGAAAACCCAGAAATGGCCACAGGACTGGAAAAGGTCAGTTTTCACTCCAATCCCAAAGAAAGGCAATGCCAAAGAATGTTCGAAATACTGCACAGTTGCATTCATCTCACTTGTTAGCAAACTTATGCACAAAATTCTCCAAGCTAGGCTTTAACAGTACATGAACCAAGAGCTTCTAGATGTTCAAGCTAGATTTAGAAAAGGCAGAGGAACCAGAGATCAAATTGCCAACATCCACCGGATCATACAAAAAGCTAGACAATTTCAGAAAAACATCTATTTCTGCTTCATTGACTATGCTAAAGCCTTTGACTGTGTGGATTGCAACAAACTCTGGAAAATTATTAAAGAAATGGGAATATCAGACTTACCTGCCTCCTGAGAAACCTGTATGCAGGTCAAGAAGCAACAGTTAGAACCAGACATGGAACAGTGGACTGGTTCCAAATTGGGAAAGCAATATATCGAGACTGTATATTGTCACCCTGCTTATTTAACTAATATGCAAAGTACATCATGCAAAAAGCTGGGCTGGATGAAGCACAAGCTGGAATCAAGATTTCTGGGAGAAATATCAATAACCTCAGATATACAGATGATACCGCCTTTATGGCAGAAAGTGAAGAGGAACTAGAAAACCTCTTGAAAGAGGAGATTGAAGAAGTGGGCTTAAAACCCAACATTTAAAAAATGACAATCATGGCATTCAGTCCTATCACTTCATGTCAAACAGGTGAGGAAATAATGGAAACAGTGACAGACTTTAATTTTCTTGGGCTCCAAAATCACTGCAGATGGTGACTGAAGTCATGAAAGTAAAAAACATTTACTCCTTGGAAGAAAAGCTATGACAAACCTAGATAGCACATTAAAAAGCAGAAATATTTCTTTGCTGACAAAGGTACACACAATCAAAGCTATGGTTTCTCCAGCAGCCATGTATGGATGTGAGAACTGGACCATAAAGAAGGCTGAACTCCAAAGAATTGATGCTTTTGAACTGTGGTGTTGGAGAGAGTCCTGTGGACTGCAAGTTCAAACCCGGTCAATCCTAAAGAATATCAGTCAAGAATATTCATTAGAAAGACTGTTACTGAAGCTGAAGCTCCAACACTTTGATGCACAAAACTGACTCATTAGAAAAGGCCCTGATGCTGGGAAAGATTGAAGGCAGGAGGAGAAGGGGATGATAGAGGACGAGATGGTTGGCTGACATCACTGACTCAATGGACATGAGTTTAAGCAAGCTCTGGGAGATGGAAGGACAGGGAAGCCTGGCATGCTGCAATCCATGGGGTTGCAAAGAGTCAGACCCACTGAGCAACTAAACAATAATAACAATTACAAAGCTACAGTAGTCAAAACAATATGGTACTGGCACAAAAACAGACGCACAGGAAAATGGAACAGAACTGAAGGTCCCCAAATAAATGCATACATATATGAACAACAATTTATGACAAAGGATCAAAGAACATTCAATGGAGAAAAGACGGTCTCTTCAATAAATGGTGTTGGGAAAACTGGACAACCACATGCAAAAGAACGAAACTAGACCGCTATGTTACACAATACACAAAAATTAACTCAAAATTAATTGAAGACCTGAATATAAACCTAAGCCATAAATTTCTTAGCATAAAATGTAGATACTGCTCACATTGACATTGGATTTAGTGATGTTTTGTGGATCTGATTCCAAATGAAAACAAATGAAAAAATAAACAAAGGGGACTACATCAGACTTAAAAGCTGCATACCTAGAAAACCATAATCAAAATGAAAAGGCAACTTACTGAATGGAAAAGATATTTTAAAATCATATATCCAAATTTTGTGAGGCAACTGAGTTGTCAACCTGCAATGCAGGATATCTGGGATTGATCCCTGGGTTGGGAAGATCCCTTGGAGAAGGGCAGGGCAACCTACTCCAGTATTCTTGCCTGGAGAATTCCCATGGACAGAGGAGCCACAGTTCATGGGGTTGCAAAGAGTTGTATAGCATTGAGCAACACAGCACAGGTGTAACTCCAGCTATATTGATTGTACTATGTCTAACATGATTCCTGTGCTATTTTACATGTGAGAAATTTCACCTATAAAATCTCTATCCATGTACACATACAAAATAAGACAATTTCTATAGCATGGGTTCTTTAGTCTATTGGTAATTCAGATGAACTCTGTTATTAGGTGGAACTGTAGTTCATCCACAGTTCATAAGAGAAAGCCCTTCTTTACAGTGGTTTCCCAGCTAATAAATAGAAGAGAAAATACAAAGTTACTGTTTCATAACTGTCAAAGGAAAACAAGACACTTAAGGACCATGGATCCTTAATGCTAAAAAAGTTGGGTAACTGTTCTAGAGTAAAAGAGACTAAAAAGACAAAAATACAATGTGTCATACTTGATTCTTCTTCAAAAGACAAAGTCATAAAGGATATTTCTGGAACAGCTGGAAAAATGTGAAATATGAACTGTGTATCAGGCGATAGTGTTAATATTCTTACATGTGATGTGATGGTGGTTATAGAGGAGAATATTTACTCTTAGGAGCTCATGCTGAATTGCAATGAATGTATACAACTTACTTTGAGATTGTTCAGAAAAAGGAAAAATAGACATAATATGACCAAATATTGCATAAAGAAACAATATTGAATCAAGATATGGTAATTCAAATCTTCATTATACTATTCTTTCAATTTCACTGTATTTTGAAATTTTTCATAACAAAAAGTTGAAATATAAGTGCCAAAACTTGAAAGGCCTAAAATGGGCATAATGACAATACATAATATAATATTTGGATTCAATTTTAAAATGTTAATGAAAACGAATTGCTTACCTTTGTGGAATACAACACCCTATTTGAGATTTCTCTATTTTGGCTCTAGTGGTGTTTTGGATAGCTTTGTTGTGAGCAACAGTCCTGTACATTGTAGAACGTTTAAAAATATTGCAGCTTGTGTCCACTACATGCTTGGATACTGTCCTTTTACCCTTCACCCCCCAAAAAAATCCCTCAAAATGTCTATAAAAATTGTCATATGTTCCCTGGGGGAGCAAAATTTTCTCTGGTTGGGAAGCACTGCTTTACATGTTGATTTAAAAAAAAAAAAAATTGGCCATTCCTCCAAATTGCTACTTTTCAGATATTTAAAAAATAAAAATTAATTCATTTTTAGTATAAACTTTGTTAAAATCTAACTCTTCCCATTAAACACACTCAAAGTATATGTCTCTACTCTGATACTTGTGAATAAAAATGGTTGAATGGATTGCTAAAAAAGAGTATTTTTAAACATCCAATTTTAAAATGCTTTTATGATAAAGCCTCTGGCAAATTTTTTAAAATAAAATCTTGCCTTTTTCCACACCATTATTCTGAATAAAGATCAAACAAAAATTTTTTGGCCTGGTAGCTTAAAGCTTGCCGCTTCTCGTAAGAGATATTACAATTATAATTTGATCCATGGCATATTTACTAGGAAAAAAGATACAGGCATTTGGAACAAAAATTACCACCAGAACTGTGTATAAGAAGCTTTTAAAAGCTTGCATATCATTAATACATACAACTACTTGGATGAATCTCTATAGGTATTAGGTTGAATGAAAGCAGGTATTCTCACAAGGTTAAATTATGTATGCTTCCATTTATATGACATTCCTGAAGGATGAAAGTAAAACTATAATGATGGAGAGCAGAGCAAATTGCCAGGGGACAGAGACAGAGGGAGAGTAGGATGACTTAGTGAGAGCAAGAGGGGTGTCTTCCTGGTGATGGAACAGTTCTGTAGATGAACTGCAGCGGTGGTTACATGAATCTATATACATGTTAAAATTCATAGAACTGTGTACAAAAAGTCAGCTTTGCTGTTGTTAGTTTATAAAAATAATAAGATTTTTTTATAATCCTAATTATAAAATAAGAATTTGCTTATAATCCTAATTATAATCACATTAAAAATTCAATGCTTAATAAAGCATTTTCTTTTTCTAGAAAAGCCTTTTAGTTGCTTGATAATAAGGGTGAGTTATTAACACATTATATGTAAAGAAAGTACTTGAGGAAAATTAACAAAAATTCATAACCTAAATTCAAAAATACTTGTAAAACATATAATAGAAACTAATATAGCCTGGTTGATATCATAAGAAGGCACTGATAAGCTTGATTAACTAATTTATTAATTAAATTAATGATAAGTTTAATTGAATATCATACTCCAAATATCAAATATGAGTATCTTTAGATTATCAGATTGGGTTGCATATTGATGGAAAGAAACAACACAGATGTTCTAGTGTTCTAGTGCTAGTGTTAAGTTGCTGTCAGTCATGTCTGATTCTCTGTGACCCTATGGACTATAGCCCGCCAGGCCCCTCTGTCCATGGAGTTCTCCAGGCAAGAATACTGGAGTGGGTTGCCATTGCCTTCTCCAGGGGATCTTCCTGACTCAGGGATCAAACCCGTATCTCATGTCTCCTGCAGGTTCTTTACCACTACTGCCATCTGGGAGGCCCATGCCTGGTCTGTAAGTTTCCAATTACATTAAATGGTGACAGTCACAGACCTTATGAAAAGAAGGGGTACCAGTCAAAGCAGTAGCATTATCTTGGTTTGTCTTTTCCTTATCAGTTGACTCCCTAAGGGATGGATACACAACTGCTATCACATTCTCTGTAGTTGTGAGGAAATGGCCAATTTCTTTCTAATGAAAGGCAGAGGAACCAGAGATCAAATTGCCAACATCTGCTGGATCATGGAAAAAGCAAGAGAGTTCCAGAAAAACATCTATTTCTGCTTTATTGACTATGCCAAAGCCTTTGATTGTGTGGATCACAATAAACTGTGGAAAATTCTGAAAGAGATGGGCATACCAGATCACCTGATCTGCCTCTTGAGAAATCTATATGCAGGTCAGGAAGCAACAGTTAGAACTGGCCATGGAACAACAGACTGGTTCCATAGAAAAAGGAGTATGTCAAGGCTGTATATTGTCACCCTGTTTATTTAACTTATATGCAGAGTACATCATGAGAAACGCTGGACTGGAAGAAACACAAGCTGGAATCAAGACTGCCAGGAGAAATATCAATAACCTCAGATATGCAGACGACACCACCCTTATGGCAGAAAGTGAAGAGGAACTAAAAAGCCTCTTGATGAAAGTGAAAGTGGAGAGTGAAAAAGTTGGCTTAACATTCAGAAAACGAAGATCATGGCATCTGGTCCTGTCACTTCATGGGAAATAGATGGGGAAACAGTGGAAACAGTGCCTGGCTCTATTTTTTTGGGCTCCAAAATCACTGCAGATGGTGACTGCAGCCATGAAATTAAAAGACACTTACTCCTTGGAAGGAAAGTTATGACCAACCTAGATAGCATATTCAAAAGCAGAGACATTACTTTGCCAGCAAAGGTTCGTCTAGTCAAGGCTATGGTTTTTCCTGTGGTCACATATGGATGTGAGAGTTGGATTGTGAAGAAGGCTGAACGCTGAAGAATTGATGCTTTTGAATTGTGGTGTTGGAGAAGACTCTTGAGAGTCCCTTGGACTGCAAGGAGATCCAATCAGTCCATTCTGAAGGAGATCAGCCCTGGGTGTTCTTTGGAAGGAATGATGCTAAAGCTGAAACTCCAGTACTTTGGCCACCTCATGTGAAGAGTTGACTCATTGGAAAAGACTCTGATGCTGGGAGGGATTGGGGGCAGGAGGAGAAGGGGACGGCAGAGGATGAGATGGCTGGATGGCATCACTGACTCGATGGACATGAGTCTGAGTGAACTCCGGGAGATGGTGATGGACAGGGAGGCCTGGCGTGCTGCGATTCATGGGGTCACAAAGAGTCGGACACGACTGAGCGACTGAACTGAACTGAACAATCTAACAGTGTTCTATACTTAGACCTTACGTCATCGTTCTGGAATGCCAACAATCTATGTGTGTCCATTTAAAAGATGTTTACAGACTCCGATTCTTCTGATTTTTGACCCACACTTGGCTTTAGCAAGACTATATCCTCAAAGGGGAAATAACACAGTTAATACTTAGATTTCACAAGCTGTGTCTACTTCTAGGCTCTTTTTGGTAAATTTGAATCCCCACATTCCATTCTGTCTCTAACATCAGAGCCTTAACCCGGTGATTTTGATCCTGGGTTTCATCTGACAATCACTTACATTTTCTTCACTTTCCCAAGAATTTATAAGCCCCTATGGAAGACAGAGAAAGAGTAGCATGCTTTCAATCACTGATGCTAGAAGGTTCTGAACTGTTCAATACAATGCTCCTATGGAATAGCAATTCATTATAGTCCTTAAATGTATTAAATTATTTTTAAAATGTACGGCTGTTAAAGAAGTTTTAGTTGACCCTAAGATCCTAGAATGGTCAATATTTCTTTCTAACTTAAAATACTCTAATATCTTAACTGAAAGAAAAACCAAATCCAATCTGTATACTGTTCTAGGCTGGAAGCATTCTCAGCAGGAATTGTACCTCTGACTTTCACCCTATCATTAGAGCTTTACTTAATTTGCCTGATCTGTGATCATGATTTTGGCTTGCAATTAGACAGATGGCATTCAATTGCACATTTAATGTTACATCTTCTAATACTGCAATACAAAAATAGTTATCATGGGCTGCATATCCATTTTCTGTAGACACCCAGGAAAAATAACTTTCACATTTCCTCTTTTATCATCTACTTCTGTGCAGCCAGAAGGTTGCATGTCACGCCTTACCATCTGTTGATGTATTGCTTATTAATATATTTTTGTTTTAAATCAGGGAATTAATGGAAAATTCTAGATAATAAGATTCTATTTAATAGCAATTTATTATCTTTTTTAAGAAATTAAAATATATCTAAGACTAAAACTTCACGAAGTATTATTGACTTTTTTTTGGTGTTTCAGAAGGATCATCAGTATTTTAAGATTACTTGTATTAAAAAAATCTTAGATAAATCCCACTAAGTAGAAAATGGTAAGAATTAGAGGAGGATGATTCTTATTTTTATGCCACTGTGTTCAGCTTCCCAGACATAAATGTTTACATCCTTCTATTGAATGCAATGATAATAATTTGCAATTATCAACTTACCAATTACCTTTTTAGTAATATGAGCCTTAGAATAGCCTTCAACTTTCCAGTTCCCATGAACAAAATACAGATTCATTTCTACCTGTGTAGTTACCATGACACCTCCATAGATGTTGTTGTTCTTGTGGGAAAAAACCTCTATTCCCCTGAGAAGGCTTACATTCATGTCCAGTTACAGAAACAAAGTCCTAATTTAATTTATTCTTTTGTGCTTCACACTGCTCTTACATTTGCAAAGCTTAAATTGCTTTGGTAAGGCTTTGTGTTCCTGAGGTTAGATGACAGGATACCCAGTTTCTTTTGATATTTTCTCCTGTTTTCATGGAACTGTATCAAAACTAATTTGAATGCTAAACAAACTAAAACCAAACTGTGGGGTCTTGGTTCTGAAAACTGACAGAATTCTCTTGAAGCAATGTGTGTATATATTTAAATTATCTTCAAAATATGTAGGAGGTTGAAGAATATCCTCTAGATTTAAGTATGCAATGTTTGTGAGATCACTGATTTTAAAATCTCCTTAAGATTGTTAAATTTCTCTCTTACTGTAGATTTGTGAACTTCCACTTAATAATTACTTTTTCAATATTCCCATTTCCAAATGGAAATAGTTCATGAAACTAAAGATAAATGTAATTAAGAAAAGTGGAAACTGAGAACTTCATCAAAGTGATGAGGACACCAAAACAGAGAATATTTCACACTACTTTTATCATTAACTAGGTCTTATGACAAAGCAGATAGTTATAAATCCACCACTACTGTTGGACAGGCAACCGGTACAAACATGAGAATCCATGAGAAATTTAAATTTCCACTTAAGCTTGTCAATCTCAGATCATACATACTAACCGTCCTTATAGAATAGATATTTATGAAATATTGAGTTTGTGGTCAGCATCAAGATAGGCTTCAGTTAAGAAAAGTGAGCAAAAACACACACTGGCTCTGTTCTCTGGATTTCAATTTAAAAAACCTAATACACATATGTGTATAATTATGTACTGAGAAAACTAGCATCAAAGAGTGTGGCACTTATAAAGCTGTAAAACAGAGGAACTTGACATTATCTAATGAGTTAGCAATAGCTGTTTTCCTAGTTAGGATCAGGTCCAGTTGACATAAAAATTACAAAAAAGGGACAGAAGCAAGAAAGAAGTTCACTGCTGTGTCATAAAAAAGACTGATTGATGTATGCGGTCCAAGGCTAATTGTGGAAGTTCCAATAAGATGGAGGCCCATATTCCTTCTCTTTTTTTTCTCTCAATCTGAGCATGGGCTTTTACCTCATCATCAAATATGGCTGCGTGAGCTCCAACAGTCAGCTTTGCATTCCAACTATCAATAAGGAGTAAAGTCAGGAATGGTGCCTTTCAACTCTTTAAAAGAGCTTCCTAGAAGTATTGCACAACTAGTCCTATTACATTAGTGGGTAAGAACTTGGTCATATAGTCATACCTAGCTTTGAGGAAGAATGATATAGTCACATAAGATATCACTAATTAAAAATTGAGCTACTTAAATAGAGAAGATAAAAATACATATTTGGAGGCAAGTAGCTGGAGAAGGAAATGGCAACCCCACTTATTGCCTGGAGAGTCCCAGGGACGGTGGAGCCTAGTGGGCTGCTGTCTGTGGGGTCGCACAGAGTCAGACACGACTGAAGCGACTTAGCAGTAGCAGCAGCAGTATTTACCATAACTTGCTTGGGAAAATGACTTTGAAAATGAGGTTTGCAGAATGCATAAATGTTAAACAAGTGGTGGGAGGAAGGGGACAGTGAAGCGTATTCCCAGCTGATGCACAATCCACATGACTACATAGCCTCCAACGTGGCTGGACGTAGACTACTTGTATTTAGTATCCTTTTAAGTAGGAGAGAAAAGAACTTCTCTCTTGTAGGCAATGCTATTTTGAGAATTTAGAGATATGCAATTCGGCTGAATCCTAACTGTATCTAAAATAACAGCCCTTGCTAACCCTTTAGACAAGTTCCAGGTTCTCTATTTTACTATTTTGAGCCCAGCACATCATTAGTGTTTTTTGCTTTTTCACTAATTACATTAGGTTTATTCTTATGAGTTTATATAAGCTTCGAACATTATTACAGATACATAAGGAAATAAATCTAGTCAAGATCACATAAATGTCATAAGAATGAGTACATATATATATATATATACACACACACACACATATATATATACATACACACACATACATAAACATTCTATAAGGGGATCTGCTTGAAATACTTTTTGTTGAGCTACAGCAAAAATTTTGAAAATGTTTAGATAATAAAATCTCATATTTTAGGAAATATTTATCCAAAAACATATGCTAAAATAAGTCAGTTTAAGTGCATATGTTTTCTTCTGATATATACATTCTCCAAAAATATCCCCGCCAATATATTTTTTGAGGAGAGGGGATTAGAAATTTATCTAAAACAATTTCAAATACTTTTAAGCTAATCATTTGTTTGCTGACAAACCCAGAGTCGACAGGTATAGTTTTAAAGTACCACTGCTGATACTAAAATTTCACATAAACACTATCAAACCTCAAATATGAGAATTCATGCTATTCCAAATGTTGTTAGGATAATAAAACGCGTTACTAACCAGGCTATTTTAATCTGTATATTTACTTAATAGAGGTTCAATTTTTTCCAAGCAAAATGCTATTTTATTCAAGGAAAATAAACATAGTATATCTTATCCTTCATAAAATAATTAACTATCCAGATTACAAAAATACACATGCCTCCGTTTAGGAAAAAAAAAAACCTATAAATTAATCAAAATATTCCACTGGGGGGGAAAAAAATCCTACAGAAGGTTGCTTCTTTTTTCTTCCAAATTTCGTTTTTGGACTGGTTATCCACGGCCTGAAAAGCTTCTGTCCTATATGCATAATCTTAGCAAGCAAACATGATCTTCAATTGCATGACTTTTTTACTAAGAAAAGTCATTGGTAAGTACCAGAGAGCATATATATATTTATTTAACTTCCATAAAATGAGATTACACCAGATGAGCTGCCAGAAGAGTACACAAAAGAGAAGTTAAGGTACTTGCTGATAAGCAGTGTATACATGTATTTTGTAAACATCTTAGAAAAGACTTTCTGAAAGAAAGGCCAACGAAATAGTTTTCATGTGAAAGATATTGACGCTGTAAGACTGAAGTATTTATGAAGTAAAACAGGGAGGTAAGTGAAAAGCAAAGATAAATTAAGTGGAGAAAGAGCAAGTTGGTTTGGGTAGGAAAGCTCTGTGAGGGGTGATGAGATATATATAGACAAAATTGCTTACTACGAACTTGCTTAGAGATGACAAGGTTGCCTTGGGGGTTGTGCTAATCATCTAGTACTAAATTGAATCCTAAAATTCAGCGTCTTAAAACAATAGTGATTATTTATTATTCATTATTTTGTGAGTCAGGAATTTGGGGATGGCTCAATTGGGAAGTTCTACGTTGGGGCATCTCAGAAGGTTGCAGTCAGAGACTGATTTGGGCAGCAGCCGTTTAAAGGCTTGACTGCAGTACCAGAGGGTCCACTGCCAAAGTGTTTCAATTGCATGGCTGGCAAGTTAGTGCTAGCTCTTGGCTAGGGGCCTCAGTTCTGTGGGCATCGCTTCAGGGCTTCTGGAGCACCCTCACAGCATGGCAGCTGGCTTGTGAACAATTCCAAGACAAGAAGGTAGAAGCGGCAATGCCTTCATAACCTCATTTCAGAAGGCATATACTTTTGCTTAGGCCACATTTTATTCACATAAGGGCAGTTTTAATTTCATGAAGGAGAGGTCTACACAAAAGGCATGCATTTTAGGAGGTGAGAATCACTGGTGGTTATCCTCACAGTCAAAAACCAAATCAGGGATCAAAACATCGACCTCTGCTTTACTGATTATGCCAAAGCCTTTGACTGTGTAATCACAACAAACCGTGGAAAATTCTTCGAGAGATGGGAATACCAGACCACCTGACCTGCCTCCTGAGAAATCTGTATGAAGGTCAAGAAGCAACACTGACAGCATGACATGGAACAGCAGACTGGTTCCAAATTGGGAAAGGAGTACATTAAGGCTGTATACTGTCACCCTGCTTATGTAACTTATATGCTGAGTACATGATGAGAAATGCCTTGACTGGATGAAGCACAAGCTGGAATCAAGAGTGCTGGGAATAATATCAATAGCCTCAGATATGCAGATGACACCACCCTTATGGCAGAAAGTGAAGAGGAACTAAAAAGCCTCTTGATCAAAGTGAAAGAGGAGAGTGAAAAAGCTGGTTTAAAACTCAACACTCAAAAAATGAAGATCATGGCATCTAGTCCCATCACTTCATGGGAAATAGATGGGGAAACAATGGAAACAGTAAGAGACTTTATTTTCTTGGAATCCAAAATCACTGCAGATGGTGACTGCAGCCAGGAAATTAAAAGACGCTTACTCCTTGGAAGAAAAGCTATGACCAACCTAGTAGAGACATTACTTTGCCAACAAAGGTCCATATAGTCCATATAGTCAAAGCTATGGTTTCCCAGCAGTTACGTATAGATGTGAGAGTTGGACTATAAAGAAACCTGAGTGCTGAAGAATTGATGTTTTTGAACTGTGGTGTTGGAGAAGACTCTTGAGAGTCCCTTGGACTGCAAGGAGATCCAACCAGTCCTTCCTAAAGGAGATCAGTCCTGGGTATTCATTGGAAGGACTGATGCTGAAGCTGAAACTCCAATATTTTGGCCACTTGATGCGAAGAGCTGACTCATTGGAAAAGACCCTGATGCTGGGAAAGATTGAAGGCAGGAGGAGAAGGGGACGACAGAGGAAGAGATGGTTGGATGGCATCACTGACTCGATGGATATGAGTTTGAGAAAGCTTTGGGAGTTGGTGGTGGACAGGGAGGCCTGGCGTGCTACAGTCCACGGGGTCACAAAGAGTTGGACACGACTGAGCTACTGAACTGAACTGAACTCCATGCTTGGTAGTTTACCCATTTTTAATCTGCATAAAATCCCTGAGAGATAGCTTTTACTGTGTTCATTTTATAGTGAGAGGACTAAAATTGAGTAGTTGAATAACTTGCCCAAAGTCACACAGGTAGTTAGTGGCAGGATATATGTTGATCTGATTTCTAATCTTACACTCCTTTATCCATGCCATGAAGTCTCAGAAAATATTGTCCATTCTAGGATGATTCTGCTGGATGAAAAAATGTCTGCATGGTGACTGCTGCACCTCTTAAATGCAGCGTAAAGTGCATGAGACAGAGACATTAATCACCACAAATAATTCAGGTATTTTTAAGGTATTTTGTATTTAAAATATACTTGATGATGATACTTATTTTATAATATTAGAATAAGATTGCTATCTCTTCATTGAAGCTAAATTCAATATAATCTTGAGACAGCTATTAATAAACTTTAAGAACCAGAGATCAAATTGCCATCATTCGCTGGATCATCGAAAAAGCTAGAGAGTTCCAGAAAAACATCTATTTCTGCTTTATTGACTATGTCAAAGCCTTTGATTGTGTGGATCACAATAAACTGGAAAATTCTGAAAGAGATGGGAATGCCAGACCACCTTACCTGCCTCTTGAGAAAGCTCTATGCAGGTCAGAAAGCAACAGTTAGAACTGGACATGGAACAACAGACTGGTTCCAACTAGGAGAAGGAGTACATCAAGGCTGTATATTGTCGCCCTACTTATTTAACTTATATGCAGAGTATATCATGAGAAATGCTGGGCTGAAGGAAGCACAAGCTAGAATCAAGACTGCAGGAAGAAATATCAATAACCTCAGATATGCAGATGACTCATCTCACATGCTAGTAAAGTAATGCTCAAAATTCTTCAAGCCAGGCTTCAGCAATATGTGAACCGTGAACCTTCTGATGTTCAAGCTGGTTTTAGAAAAGGCAGAGGAACCAGAGATCAAATTGCCAACATCCGCTGGATCATAGAAAAAGCAAGAGAGTTCCAGAAAAACATCTATTTCTGCTTTATTGACTATGCTAAAGCCTTTGACTGTGTGGATCACAATGAACTGTGGAAAATTCTTCAAGAGATGGGAATACCAGACCACCTGACCTGCCTCTTGAGAAATCTATATGCAGGTCAGGAGGCAACAGTTAGAACTGGACATGGAACAACAGACTGGTTTCAAATAGGAAAAGGAGTACGTCAAGGCTGTATATTGTCACCCTGCTTATTTAACTTCTATGCAAAGTACATCATGAGAAACGCTGGACTGGAAGAAACACAAGCTGGAATTAAGATTTCCGGGAGAAATATCAATAACCTCAGATATTCAGATGACACCACCCTATGGCAGAAAGTGAAGAAGAACAAAAGAGCCTCTTGATGAAAGTGAAAGAAGAGGGTGAAAAAGTTGGCTTAGCTCAACATTCAGAAAACTAAGATCATGGCATCTGGTCCCATCATTTCATGGCAAATAGCTGGGGAAAGAGTGGAAATAGTGGCTGACTTTATTTTTCTGGCCTGCAAAATCACTGTTGATGGTGATTGCAGCCATTAAATTAAAAGATGCTTACTCCTTGGAAGGAAAGTTATGACCAACCTGGACAGCATATTAAAAAGCAGAGACATTACTTTGCCCACAAAGGTCTGTCTAGTCAAGGCTATGGTTTTTCCAGTGGTCATGTATGGATGTGAGAGTTGGACTGTGAAAAAAGCTGAGTGCCAAAGAATTGATGCTTTTGAACTGTGGTTTTGGAGAAGACTCTTGAGAGTCCCTTGGACTGCAAGGAGATCCAACCAGTCCGTCCTAAAGGAGATCAGTCCTGGGTGTTCATTGGAAGGACTGATGTTGAAGCTGAAACTCCAATACTTTGGCTACCTGATGTAAAGAGCTGAGTCATTGGAAAAGACCCTGATGCTGGGAAAGATTGAGGGCAGGAGGAGAAGTGGATGACAGAGGATGAGATGGTTAGATGGCATCACTGACTCAATGGACATGGGTTTGGGTGGACTCCAGGAGTTGGTGATGGCCAGGGAGGCCTGAGGTTCATGGGGTCACAAAGAGTCGGGTACGACTGAGCGAC
Organism: Bos indicus; assembly: GCF_029378745.1. Lineage (NCBI taxonomy): Eukaryota > Metazoa > Chordata > Mammalia > Artiodactyla > Bovidae > Bos > Bos indicus. The sequence goes on from NC_091764.1 coordinate 11,291,573, forward strand.
TGAATTGAACTGAACTGAACTGAAACCAAACACAAAATAGGACTTTCTTCATGACAGTTTAACATAATTTCCCTACGAACTTGTAACTTTGAACTTGCAAATATATCTTAACATAAGGGCAGATATTTTATGAAAGCAAAGTGATACTTCATAGGCCTTATTACTGAAATTCCGCTGAGGGCATAATCATCAAACACACAAGGGCTGTGTTCTTGGTATTCAAGATTAGTTAGTCAATGAATAGCAATCATGTAACACCACCTTTCTAATGAACATTTATTACTTTAATCAAATTTGATTAAAAAAATTTTTTAATAGAACTGATCACTTTTACTATGGTAGATAATTTAAAGGTTTTATTTCATTTTACACAGTTTCTGGGTTACAGATAAATCATTAACTACTAACAGATGAGTATCATTCTTGACACATCAATATATTAAGTCTGAGTTTGAAAAATTCCTTGACAAACACATGCCCTAAAGGAGAAGTAAGGTAAAGGTCATCATTATGGAGGGCCAGTCCTTGATATAATTAGTTTATTTTAATGAAAAAAAAAATGGTTTGGAATCTTCACAATTAGTACCTCAACTGAACTTATAAATTGGTCCAAGAAGAAATAACTAAATGACTTTATCACAACCAATCAAAATCATGCCTTTATAAAACAGAAGAATAATTATTTATAACTAGAAAAAGGCCTTGTGGATATTTAACCTTATACCCAGCAGTTGTCTTTCAAATAGAAAGTACCATTTATAGCGCTGAAAGAACTCTATCTCCTCCTGTCCACTGTTTCTCAATGTGTGACATTTCTGTACTGACATCAGCTGGAATTTTGTTTAAAAATTAAGATTCCTTGGCCCTTACCAGATTTTCTGAATCATCTCTGGGGGCGGTAATATGGTAGCTTGAATTTCTGGATAATTACGTATTCTAAAGTTTGACAACCCATATAACAGCTCTAAGTATTTTTATTATGATCCACAACAGAAGAAGAATAAAATAAGCTGTTGTCAATAACATAAAATCTGAAAGCCCAGTTTCCATTCCCAGAGAGAATGTGCATTGACAGTATGAAGTAGCATAGCCTTGGAAAACAAAGTATTTCATTCAACTCTTTGATACTTTAATAAGAATAATACTAAAAATTATGCTGTAAGTACTACTGTGTTGTATCTGTACTTGTTGAACCCCATGGTAAACAATTCACTTGACCTTAATGACAACCTTTGAGGACAATATTCCAATTTCATTTACAGATGAAACAACTGAAGTTAGACTATGTCACCTGTTTAGTAGGTGGCAGAGAATGATTAATACTTAGGTCTATCTGACTTCAAACTGCTATAATATAGCACTATAACTGGAGTGGCTTGCCATTTCCAACAGTCAGTAAAGAATCTGCCTGCAGTGCAGGAGACCCAGGTTTGATTCCTGGGTCAGGAAGATCCCTTGGAGAAGGAAATGGCAACCCACTCCAGTATTCTTGCCTGGAGAATCCCATGGACAGAGGAGCCTGGCAGGCTACAGTCCATGGGGTTGCAAAAGTCAGACACGACTTAGCAACTAAACCACCACCACTACTACTCAAGCCTGATAACTTTAGGAAGATATTAGATATTCAAAGAAAATTGAAGCTGATGTACAGCATGGTAATATAGAATATCAAACAGATTGAAATGGAACATCTAAGTGTTACATGCAGTTCACATGAAGTGCATTGATCCTGACATCATTTAGTAGACATTAAATAAGAAAGAATATATTTATGTAAAATTTTGGAATGTTAAAAATTTTTTTTCCAAAATTTTTACAAAACTTATTTTGTTAATTATATCTTCTCTCCAAAAAAAGAAAACAACATCAAAAATAATATAAACATGTGCTCACATGCACATGTGCATACACAGACACTTAGGCAACATAATGGGGTTAATCACCTCTCTTCTCTTGGATAATTCATATTTTATAGTGACAATGTCAAGTTTAATTGACATAGTCTCAACAGAAAGCTTGGTATAAAAGGTAACTTGTAACTTCTGAGATAACGACATGTATCCTTTATACAGTCAGATACCTATTGCTACTGCTGCTAAGTCGCTTCAGTCCTGTCCAACTCTGTGTGACCCCATAGACGGCAGCCCACCAGGCTCCCTTGTCCCTGGGATTCTCCAGGCAAGAACACTGGAGTGGCTTGCCATTTCCTTCTCCAATGCATGAGAGTAAAAAGTGAAAGTGAAGTTGCTCAGTTGTGTTTGACTCCTAGCGACCCCATGGACTGCAGCCCACCAGCCTCCTCTGTCCATGGGATTTTCCAGGCAAGAGTACTGGAGTGGGGTGCCATTGCCTTCTCCACTGATACCTGTTAAGCACTCACAATTTGTTCACCTAACGAATATATATGGTGTCCTTAAGGAAATCATAGTATAATGGGGAAACTCTACACCTACTTAAATTTTGTGTGTGTGTGTGCTCAGTCTCTAACTTGTGTCCAGCTCTTTGCAACTCCATGGACTGTATCCAACCAGGCTCCTATGTCCATCAGACTTCCCAGGCAAGAATACTGGAGTGAGTTGCCATTTCCACCTCAGGGAATCTTCTCGACCCAGGGATCGAATTCGTGTCTCCTCATTTTCTGTATTAGAAGTGGATTCTTTACCACTGAGCCACCTGGGAAGCCCCTACTTAAATTAGATTGGTGTTAAATAAGTAAGCACAGCATTTTACAGGATCTCACCAAGGATGGTGGTGAACCTAACTGGGAATTGTGACACATTCATGAAAGACACACACTGTACTTGGTTTGAAAGAATGAGTGAGTTTGGAACAAACATAGAAAAGGGGGAAAGAAAGTTTTAGGACCTCTGAGGAATATAGAGATGCAATTGCTAATTTTTTTGACTTAAAGGAAGCCTAAAATCTGTTTGAGCACCACAGTCTTTTGATAGTATACCTCATTATAAGTGAAGTCGCTCAGTCATGTCCGACTCTTTGCGACTCATGGACTGTAGCCTGCCAGGCCCCTCCATCCATGGGATTTGCCAGGCAAGAATACTGGAATGGGTTGCCATTTCCATCTCCAGGGGATCTTCCTGACCCAGGGATTGAACCCGGGTCTCCCTCACTGCAGGCAGACTCTTTACCATCTGAGCCATCAGGAAAGCCCATACCTCATTAGAGTAAATAGAAAATTGCTGGGACCTAGGTTGAACAAGCCAGATAGAAGGTTAATACATACAGATGATGGCATGTTTATGATTAAGTGAGATCCAGGTTGGATAAAACAGACTTTATCTCTCTTGAATTAAAATCTTGGGAATGGAGAGAATACATGTAGAGTTAACCTATTTAGTGACAGCACTGTGAACAGAATACTCTTCAATTTATTCCAGTACAAAGATGCAAAGCTGTTCTGATTCATATGTTCTCTTCTTCAGAATGTCTTCTTTGTGCACTTGGATGCTTCCTATCTGCTTCCTATGTTCTATATTTCTCCTTAGCATTTATCAACATCTAACATATGATACCGGAGAAGGAAATGGCAACCCACTCCAGTACTCTTGCCTGGAAAATCCCATGGCCGAAGGAGCCTGGTGGGCTCCAGTCCACAGGGTCGCTAGGAGTCGGACACGACTGAGCGACTTCACTTTCACTTTTCACTTTCATACATTGGAGAAGCAAATGGCAACCCACTCCAGTGTTCTTGCCTGGAGAATCCCAGGGACGGGGGAGCCTGGTGGGCTGCCATCTATGGGGTCGCACAGAGTCGGACACGACTGAATCAACTTAGCAGCAGCAGCAACAGACTATACATTATCCTATTTATTTTACTGTTTCATCCAACTAGAATATAAACTTCATGTTTTACTTACTCACTGCTACACATTATCCTATTTATAATCCATTTCCCCACCCCCCCACTGAATATAAGGTGATTTTTCACTTGCTCACTAATTTATCCAATGCATAGAATAGGGGCAAGCACTTAGTTGACTGCATAAGTCAATAAAAGTGCTTCCCATATCATTCAAATATTTCTCTTTTGAATAACATACCGCAGTCACTTTTTGTTGCTTGAAAAGAGCCTTAACTGAACTTTGTTTTTAAATGTACAAAATGCTTTCAAGTACATTTTCTCATATCAACCCTGCAAAATATATTTATTATTCTCATTACTTAAAGGTAAAGAAATTGAATCTTAGTGAAGTTTAATAATTTTTGTATATGTACCCATTTCAAGTTGCAGATATGAGACTCCAAGAGTCTCACTTGCTCCCTGCTTTTTGTACTCTGCCTCATGTTGAAAATCTCCAATACAAATGTTCCAATGAGATGTCAGTGACAACTGCCCACTTCTGTGTTTTATCACTCGAACAGACTCATTTTCTATATTCAATTGAAACCTTTTCTGTTTTTATTCAGACTCACGTATTCCTGAAGTTTTCTTACCACATATGCTGAACAACTTCACTGTATTCAAACCAAAAGAACATCTCTTTTGAGTGGCAATGAAAGTGAAGTCGCTCAGTGGTGTCCAACTCTTTGTGACCCTGTGACTGTAGCCTGCCCGGCTCCTCCATCCATGGGATTTCCCAGGCAAGAATGCTAGAGTGGGGGCCAGTTCCTTCTCCAGGGGATCTTCCTGACCTAGGGATTGAACTCAGGTCTCCCACATTGCAGGCGGACTCTTTACCGTCTGAGCCACCAGGGAATCCTAGCAGCAGAGATGATGTCTTTTTTCCACATTTCTTTCCCTGACTACAGAACATCCACAATTTTTTCCACCTTTTCTTCAAAGATCTGTTTTTCAATAATAAATTATGCTGGCAGCATTCTGTATTAAAGATTTATCTCTGTATTTAATTTAAAGTATTGTACCCTAACAGGCTATATATAATGAAATTACATTAATGTAATGTGAAAAGTAAGAGTAATTTTCTGGATAATCTAGTTTGGGGCATTCCATGTATATGATTGTAATGCTGATCTTTCCCCACAGAGGCACAAAGTCTCCTACATTTTCTTTAGCTTATAATAAGTTACTATTGTATCCTTATTACTTACAATGTTTTATTTGCTCCATTTAATCTTTAATATTACATACAGGCAAAATATTTAAATAAATATGAGAATTACCTAATAGTGCTAACTACACTAACTTTATTTCAGTTGTAATATTTCATGAGGTAAAAACCCCTTTAAATTTATATTATTAAAGAACATCTATTCATTCTACTTATATTTTTGGAGAGCTTACTAAGTACTAGGCATGATAGAATGCTCTGGGAATCACTGTTAAATAAAATATAATTTCTCAGAATTTATGTTTCTAACAATATATTATAGAAACATTGAGTAAAGTGTAATTTTTCAGTGAGTTTTTTTCTTTAAAAAATGAAATTTCAATCAATTACTTCCTATGTTCATTAACACTGAAGACTGACCCACACTCAGTTCAACCTTAATCTCATTAGCACTCTGATTGCTTGATTTTTTTGCCACATTTGCCAATATTTATTCCCATTCCAATTTCCATTTAGGGAGATTAACAAGAAACTCATTTATTAAGACTGATCCAAAACTATGCTTCCAATCCTGGCTCAATTCTCGTTCTACTTGATGTCTGTTATCTCGGGCTCAGCCATCTTCCTCTCTCTTGATCCATTTTCACTTTCTTCACCTTATTTCTCAGAAGATGAAGCTTTCTTCCTTCCAAGGCCAATGTTGCAGTTCTTCCTTTACCCTCACCCTTCTTGATTTCTCTAGTCTTCTCTACCCTCTGTGGATACATATGTACATGGTCAAAGGAAATACATAGTTTCTTTCTTGTTTTGCAAAATAGTTTTTGCTTTAAAAAAGAGTAAAAGTTGAATGTTTAGGATATAGTAAAACAACAGTCATTGCTCTTTTCAGAATACCATGCTAGCTCAGGAATGAGACTATTTGTGAAAGTCTCTTAGAGGAAGTATTTTTTTCTTCATGATCACCATCTTCATAAGGTTGTACTGAATAAGCATGAAATTATCTAAATTATAATAGTAATATCTATATAAACAACCTCAGATATGTAGGTAACACCACTATAATGGCAGAAAGTTAAGAGGAACTAGTCTCTTGAGGAAGGTGAAAGCGGAGAATAAAAAAGCTGACTTAAAACTTAACATTCAAAAAATGAAGATCATGGCATCCAGTCCTATCACGTCTGGCAAATAGATGGGGGAAAAGTGGAAACAGTAATAGATTTCATTTTCTTGGGCTCCAAAATCACTGCAGATGGTGACTTCAACCACTAAATTAAAAGACACTTGCTCCTTGGATGAAAAGCTATGACAAACCTAGACAGTTTATTACAAAGCAGAGACATCACTTTCCTGACAAAGATCTGTATAGTCAAAGCTATGGTTTTTCCAGTAGTCATGTATGGATGTTCTTGAAAGTGAAAGTCACTCAGTTGTGTCTGACTCTTTGTGACACCAGTAAGAGTTGGACCATAAAGAAGTCTGAGTGCTGAAGAATTGATGCTTTTGAACTGTGGTACTCAAGAAGACTCTTGAGAGTTCCTTGGACTGCAAGGAGATCAAACCAGTCAATCCTAAAGGATATCAACCCTGAATGTTATTTGAAGGACTGGTGCTGAAGCTGAAGCTCCAATACTTTGACCACCTGATGTGAAGAGCTAATTCACTGGAAAAGACCTTGAAGCTGGGAAAGATTGAGGGCAAGAGGAGAAGTGGGCAACAGAGGATGAGTGGTTCCATGGCATCTCCTACTCAATGGACATGAGTTTGAGTAAACTCTGGGAAACACTGAAGGTCAGGGAAGCCTGGTGTGCTGCAGTTCATGGGGTTGCAGAGTCGGACACAACTTAGTGACTGAACAACAACAACATATAAACCCTTGACGTCAAAGTATTTTCAGAGAAACAAACAATGTGCTATTATTTTTGGATAATTTTCCACAAGGCAACTCTAAGAGTTTTGAGCATAGAAATCTGGTGTTTTGCTCATTATCACTAAAGTCTGGCATAATGGGGATGTAGAACAAGGTGTATCAAATGATTTTACAAACTAATATAAGAGAATTAATTTTAGATACTCTTCAATTTACACACAAATTCATTCATTCAGAAAACACATACCATCTATACGACAAGCATCAGGCTAGGTGTCAATAAACAAATATAAGTAGTTAAGTAAAATAAATTTTATGTTTTTCTGGAGTTTAGCAAAGACACACACACAAAGCCAGGAGCCTCTAAATTAGATTCTGAGGTGATATTCAAGGAGAGGTAATTAGGAAAAAGCTTTCAAACTGTATTTGCAAAATAAACCAAGCACACACACTCCAAATGACAGTAATTCTGGGAAGTCAGTAGGTTCAAGGATTTCATGCCCAGCCCCATCGTTCTACCCAATTCTCCTCATTCTCGGCCAAAGTCTTTTCATCCACTTCCAGTTTCCCCTAACCCTGTAAACAGACGACTCCCACATTTACGTCAACTCTTCAGACAGACCTCTCTCCTGAGAGCCAAACCCATATTTCCAACTGTCTACTCAGTCTGCCCACAACCAAACTCAATATATTGGTTTTCAAAACTACTCTTCCTCTATATTTCTCTCTCCCTCAATAGAAACTTGGGAGGTAATCTTGCCTTTTGTGGTCTTGTCTCCTATATTCAGTATGTTAATGAATTTTTAAAATCTCTCTCTTAATGACTTTTCCCTCACCCTTAACATCTCTTAGTTCATACCCTTGCCACCTCTAGTGTGTTTTGCAGACCCCCCTTTGGCTCCTGCTTCTGTTGTGACTGCAGCTTATTGACCTCTTACTAACTAGCAGGCACTATGCTCCCTGAATTAAATACTTTATCTTAGTGAAAGTGAAGTCGCTCAGTCGTGTCCAACTCTTAGCGACCCCATGGACTGCAGCCTACCAGGCTCCTCCATCCATGGAATTTTCCAGGCAAGAATACTAGAGTGGGTTGCCATTGCCTTCTCCCTCAGTAGAGTACATGTACACAAATAGAAACAGAGAAAATGAACCTAAATACATGTCTACCAAATAAAGAAGTCAGAAAGTGGAAAATGTGCTCCCAGCTAATTCTGTACCTTTCATGACCCACTAGTCACCTTGATTTGGGCAATTCTGTCCTCCTGTATGTCAGGCATAGGAAACATGGTACCTTGGCATCAGTTCAGTCGCTCAGTCGAGTCCAATCTTTGCAACCCCATGAATTGCAGCATGCCAGGCCTCCCTGTCCATCACCAGCTCCCGGAAATCACCCAAACTCATGTCCATGGAGTCGGTGATGCCATGCAGCCATCTCATCCTCTGTCGTCCCCTTCTCCTCCTGCCCCCAATCCCTCCTAGTATCAGAGTCTTTTCCAATGAGTCAACTCTTCTTAGAAAGTAAAGTGAAGTCGCTCAGTTGTGTCCAACTCTTTGCTACCCTGTGGAGTATAGCCCACCAGGCTCCTCTGTCCATGGGATTTTCCAGGCAAGAATACTGGAGTGGGTTGCCATTTCCTGACTGAAGGGAAAGGAAATTGACAGTAGGGACATTAATTAGGGTGCTCAACTCTTAAGAGCACCCTAATTAAATGTCCCTACTGCCAATTTCCTTCTCCTTCAGTCAATACTTGAAAACTTAAGTTATTGTAGCTAAGTATATAAGTGAAATACATTTGTGGACCTCATGCTGGGAATTTTACCACCATTTATATATTCCTATGGGGAAGTCATTCTAGATGAGGATACATTCTTTTCAGTCTATAATTCAATTCAACACCTATTTACTAATTACAGTTTTGTGCTGCACAATCTCTTAGTGTTCGTGATTTAACAACGAAAGAAAAAAAAAAAAGAGGACAGAAGGGCCTGTCCTCACAGAACAGATAGCGTAGCCAACATCTATTAAACAGAAACCTCTACAGATGGAAGAGATATGATCTCCTATGGGGAGCCCAGGAGCCACTCATTGTTTTCTATGGTTGGTCTCACTAATGTAAAGAGCATTCTTGTGTAAATAAAGGTGTGTATTAAGCAAACACTTCCCCCCTTGGTTTCCCTTTTTACCTTCCAGCACAATTTGATTGGCAATTTGATTACTATAAAAACATATTTCTAACTAAAAGAAAAGTGTCAATAAGGATTAAATGAGATGTAACTAAACAAGAATCTCAAGTTTAAAAACTCAGTGAGTCTGAAATACAATGTTTTGAAGAAGTAGAGCTAAATTTCTATAAGTTTTTGAATTAATAGATCAACAGAGGGTTAGAAATTATATACCTCAAAATAATTTTGCTGATGTATTTAATCATCAACAATTTCAGCAGAAGAACATAGGGGAAAGAGTATGGAATTTTGGGTTCAGTAACTCTGGATTCAGACATATATCTTATATTATTAACAACTACTTTAAGTACATTTTTGAGCATCAGTTTTTTCTATCTCTAAAGCAGGGAAATCATAATTTCATAATTCCTCTAGGTGTTTTTTTTTTTTTTTTTTTACTTTGGAAAGCCACTGAATAGTTTTTGCTGTCCCATCAACCAGCCAAGGCATAATCCAGTATTCCAGCTAAATGGTAAATTGAAGCCTATCATTTCTCATTGAAAATCCTTGAATCCTAAGTTCAAGTTCCTGAGGATCTGGACTTGACATTCAAACCTACCTTTATGTTCTTGACTTTGGACATTGACTTTTAGCCATTTCCTGTCTCCAGTTTATGTTTTAGTTATATTAAAGTCTGCCTTTCCCACACACCAAGAAGTTGTCAGTCTACTTGCTTGAAAGACTTATTGCGTTGTCTCTACCATTTATAATCATAATCATGACTGCATATAATTGGGTGACAGAGAAAAAGCTTGGTTCTCTCACTGAGCTGGGGAAGTCTGCCAATGTTACTCTATAACCCTAGAGCCGAAGGGTCTGTCTTATTTCTATTGGGCTACTTTGCTTTCATTTTCTATTAAATACAGAACATGTTCCAAGCATACTGATAGATATATTCAGTGCATTTTTTAAAAATATCAACAGTAGGAAGTTAATATAATGTGCTTCAAATAATATGAGTAACAGTGGATTCCCAGGTATTAAAAAAAATGATAGAATATGAAAAAATCTGTTTTTTTCCTCTGAAAAGCCAGAATTACCTCAACCTCATATAATCACAAAGATATGGTACCCCACGCTAATTATCAGTAATATCTTTTGAGTGAAATTGTTCATGCAATTGAGATTTTCAATTTGCCTATTACTCTTCTACATATTTCAAGTAATAGTATCTGCTAAATTAAAAATTATACATTCAACAATTTTAAAGTTCTTTTGATAAAGTATAAAAAGCCTCAATTACTAAGGAATTATACATAGGTATAAAGAAAAAAATTTCAAAAATGTTTTGTCTAGCTGTAAAAGAAATCTATTACAAAAACAATGAAATTAAAACTTTTCTGAGAACCATAATGTAACTGTTATTTATTTTGAAGAACCCAATGATGGTACTCAAAGGCTTAGTTTTACATACATTTACCTTTAAATATCTTTAGCTACTTCTCTAATAATATATATATATCAACAAATGCTTATATAGTTTAAACAAAAAATTAGAGTTTTTGTGTTGAATTTTCTAATTTTAATCATTTACTTTCCAACAAGCCCCACTTTTTATACAGGGATAATAACTATATCCATTTGCTAGGGATGTAGATGAATAAAATGTTCTCAGTGATTAAAACAAAGCATATTAAGTACTCCTGTAGTGATATAAACAAGCAAATGATCAAAGAAAATGTACTTAATACATCATGAATAAATCAGGTGAATGAGTGAAGGGGAGGTAGCATTTAAAACAAGTCTTTAAATAAAAACAACTTTTCAATAGACAGGTTCAGTGAAGAGGCAAAGAACAGAAGCATACAGACAATTTTCTGGGAAAGCAAGTCAAGAAAGCAGTATGTTGCATGAGCTCCAGACCAGGAAAAGCTTCTTTATAACAAACTAAAGAAATGAATTTTACTCTCTAAGGACAGGGGACACAAACTATTCTAAACATGGAAATGGCACATTAATATGTTTCCCCGCTTTGTGGCAAAGTGTCTTTCTCTTGTTTTCAGTGGGTGCCAGCGGGCAACAGAGTCAAACACTTTCACACATTCTTGGCAGTACATGTTATTAATGCCAGGATTAAATGGCAAAGAAATATATCCTAAGCAGAAATAATTGCTCTGTGGGTTCAATAAATCAAAACTGGTCCATCAGAAATTAACTCCTTTGGTTTGAGGAAGTGGTTTGCACACCACTTTTGCCTTGTTTTTGAAAGGAATATGCCATTTGTTACTTGCTGTGCCTGAAGGCTTGCATAGAGTTCCAATGAATAAAACAGGTAAGTGTAGAATGAGGAAGCATTAATAAGCTCAGAAGAATGTATTCCTCCTCCCTACTGTCTCTAGCAACTACTGACAAGCACCCCTCGAATCTTAGGATTCTGCAGACAGTATGAAACCTCTAGATGAAGATACTTAATTTCTAGGAAATGACGGGGTAGCTTGGTGGTCATCAATACTTCTGGGAGAATTTACACATTATGTCTTGGTTAGCTTATCTACAGGTTTAGTAAAATATAGTAAATAGTTTTACTTGCAGAAATAGAACTAAATATGAAATGATGTTAGGACATCATCTTTTATGGACATAAAATTAAAAATAATTTATTGCATTCATATATATACTTTAATTTTGTTTTAAAGTAGGTTTCCCATTTGTACATATTTGAGGACCATAGACTGACAGCTTTAATCCATTCAAATATTATAATTAATTTTAATTTTTGTCAATCAAAAATCATTCTAGACAACTATACTCTAGAACTTGAATTTTTGGAGGCAAGTTACTCACTAAATATATAGTGCAAATTGGGTGTTGGCATCATTCAGGGTACAGGGACCTCTGAATGAAAAATGCAGATTCAAGTATTTTCATAGTATATAGAACTGAGATCTCACTTACAAGGAAATTAATTTAAATTAAGTGTTAGTCTATACAAGATAGTATTTGCACATGTGAATAGAAGTGTAAATGTATGTGACTAATTAAAATGCAATGAAAAATATAGGCTTGTAATTAGAATATCCTTCAGCTTCTTATTTGTCATCTTTTTACCTTTAAACAGTTCAGGTCAACTATGTTCTAAATCTTACTTTTAAAATTTGATATTATACAATTTCAGCAAAAAATGACAGGATAGTTTAAACATCTGATGAGAAGATGGAACTGAAACTCAGTATTATTCATGCTAAGCTATCTTAAATGTTTTTGCATATGTTAACTCTTGTGCTAGAATTAATTTAAGAAGGTAAGCATTAAAATCTCAGTTCCTTGATGCAGAATCATTTCAGAAATGCATTTATGCCATTCCATAATGAGAACCACTTTCAAAAATCTAACTAATCATTTCCACAAGATATACTTCTGACAAATGGTCTGTTATTTTACAGCATCTCATTTCCCATGACAGTACCACAATCAAAACTACATCACCTTAAAATAGGCTAATGTATATATAAATAAGAAAGATAATCCTGCATAATTCAGTCCCTTGAAGACAAAAGCAAAGACTTAACTTTTATAAGCCAGTTTTCGTGCTTTAAAAACCATCCTTCTCTTCCACCAAAAGCAAAAACAAACAATAGCAACAAAAAGGTAAACACACAACGCCTGTCACCACAAATGTCAGGATCAAATACCTTTCTGTGATTTTAAAAATGTAGCAAAATAGATCTCATATTTGTCAACATTTCTATTTTATCTGAAATCTTACTGCTTTTTACATGAATTGTTATAACATCAGCAAAAAAAAAAAAAGAGTGGTTAAAAATCATTCCAGTGTGTTTTCAAAGAAAATCACCTGTCAGGAAATGTGTCAGCAAGACCTGCTGAAAGAATTGTAAAACGCCTGTCATGACTGAGCATATGGAATTTACTGACCCTTAAACTTTAAGAGACTGAAGCAGAATACCCAATGTCAAAAACTGCCCCTAAGAGGCAGCTACAGGATATTGTAAGGAGTGTTTATATCTCAGTGTACGGAGAAGAAAAAAGTAATAATTCTGTACAAGAGCCCCAGGGCAGTTGCATTTTGAATCACTTCCACAATAAGCTGATCGCCACTGGGAAGCAAAAATATTCTGTAACAGCACAGACTTGCACTATCAGTAGACATCAGTGTAAAGCAGGAGAGGCAACAGGATTAAAAATAGAAGTATAAGAAGGAGGAGAGAGAGAGAGTAATTATATCTACTGCTAGAGTGTGCAAAGGCAGGAGATTTTAATAAATCATATGTGCATTTATTCAGAGCTTCTTTTTACAAGAAATATTACCTCTACTACATTAATTCTCTAGGTTTTTGCACTTATTTTTTAGTACATTATAACTTTATAGCTAAAATAATTAAATGCTAGGCTGTTCATATTCCCAGAGTGTAAAATATACAGAGAAGAGTTTCATTCCCCCTTTTAATCTAATGATGATATGATTGAACTACAAAGTAAACCTTAGCACTGAAAAATGCAATTTGAGGATAAAAATGAGGTAGAATATGATTTACTTTAGACGTAACCATTTTCTAGACCGATGACTGATTTATTCAAAGGCAACTGAAAGTCAGTAACAGCTTTGTAACACACATTTACATTTATATTGTAAATCATTTTGACTTTTTGATAACACAGGAAATCTTCCATCTTAATGAGTTTCTACTTTACCTCAAATAGAAAGAGCATACTAAACATGACACTTAAGCTACTGTATTATTGATTAATTTTATATTGCACTCATAAAAGTAAATAACAAGAGTCATGTTAAGCTATGTATAAGAAATACAAAATTTTTCTAAGCCTACAGAACATAGTTTGCAAAGTTCCATAAAATGTCTTTTAATTTTATCTTCTCTGTAATATATCAGGGAAGGAACTTAATAATTTTCACCATATTATATCCATAAAGAACAATTTCAGGAGACTATCTCATAAACCTTGTAAATATGATAATACAGCAGATTTAAAAATCCTTGTGAAAATTAGTTCACTATTATTTGGCTTGAATTCACAGAGAATCATAATGCTATCTAATTTCCATATCAAAAAACCTGGATTAAAAGGACATGCACATTTTCTACATCTTACATCCTCTTTAATACTTTCCATTTTGCAGTTTTCCTTCCCTTATTTTTCTCTTTATTAAAAGTTGGACTATGGATTAACTCCCTAGGTAGTGAAGCCATTTAAAGCACACTTACTTGAAAAGTATAAAACCGGGTCCCATTAGGAGGATGCACTTTAGGGGAGCCAGAAACGGTGTTCATATCCGAGAAGATCATTTCTGATCAGAGAGACAATATAATCCACAAGGAGCTACAGATGCAGAGCAGAGAGCTTAGCACACAGATAAATCCGTGCATGCATTGAGGGAGGCTAGAGTGTAAAATGAAACCTGCTCCATCCTTCTTAGATACACAGTGATAGCATTTTGAATCTTTCTTCTACCTTTGAAATCTAAGCTGAAAGGTCATCAGCTACTGACCTTTTGTGCAGCTAGTTCTTTAGAACATACAGTGTTTAAAAAAAAAAAAAATTAAAACACCGAAGGAAAAAAGCAAGAACCAACAATAAATGGAGCTTGTGCAGAATCTGGCAGTGCTGTGGACCTGCCCATCTGTTCTCAGTGATAATCACCTCCCTCCACCACAGTCTAGCAGAGTGATTATGCTAAATATCCTGGTTAACCAATAACATACAGTTTCAATTCAGGGAAACATGCACAGTGTAATTCTGAGGACCTCTCCTGACTAACCTGAAGCGTGTTCCCTACACCATTTAAAGATATATCTAGTAACAAAACATAATTTCATCACGATTATTTCTATACCTTTCTAAATCTCTTTGTTACTCATGTATTTTCAACATGATTTTAAATTTTAAAGCCTTTAAAAAAAAAACAGTTCTTTTTAAATTGTATAAATTGTATAGATCAAATCATATTGCAGCTGGCTAAAACTTTCTGGGGCAAGGCATATAATTCAGTAATGCTATATAATCTAGGCATATTATCAAATAAAATGTATCAATTATTTTTAATTTCTGCTTTTAAATAACATCATGAATATGAATGTATCATTGCTTTCTTATTTCCCTCACCTTAATTAAAAAAATGATATCATAATAAATACTTTATAAAGTACCATACATTTATTCTAAATAATTACAACTTTATCTCAAACATGTAGAAAATAATTAATAAAACATACTTTAGATACATGAAAATTTTGACCCAAACTCTCAAAATATTGATTATAAATATTTAGACTGTGTTGTGATGCATGTCCATTTTTCTATGTCTTTTTACACAAATTGTTCAGTCTGTCTAAAGGATCATATTCAGATGACTTTACACTTTTCAGAGGTAAAAATAAATGTTCCATTTACACATGGTTCAAAAGTGGAGACTTCAGGAGGACAGAGATTAAAAAGAACCAAAAAATGTGTCTTTGGGAATGTATCTAAGATGACATAGTTATTCACAACCAACCACCAGGAACTAACTGTTCTGAACTTGAAGACTATAAAAGTAATATGCTGGTGATGAGCTCTCAAAACTTAAATTACTATTCCTTTTTACTTTTGAATTTCTAGTTATGATTCTAATTCATAATATCAAATAGTAGAAAATAGAAAGAAATTCTTAATTCCTAGAATTCCTATATTCTGGCAAGTTATGTAAGTAGGTAACTGTTTACTTACCAAGCTACTAAACAAAGCAGAAGATAATGTGTTAAATTAATGCTTAATTGGGGGATAATTTTAGATTTATAGAAAAGTTGCAAATGTGTCCCTCACCCAATTTCTCTAATTGTCAACATCTTACATTACTATGGTACATTTTTTAAAACTAAGTAACCAATACAGAACATTACTATTAATGAAACTTCAGACTTCGCTTGGATTTCACTAGTCTTTCCAATAGTGTCCCTTTTCTGATCTACGTGCCAGTGGCGGGTACCACAGTTATTTCGTTTTTTGTTTTTTTCCATAGTTTCCTCTGGTCTGTGACAGCTTCTAAGCTTTTCCATATTTTTCAGGATCTTGAAGACTAGAAAGAATTTCTGGTCAAGTATCGTGTAGGGTATCTCCCAATGCTTGGTCTGATGTTTTCCTCAAGATTAGACTAGGTTGAAATGGCAACCCACTCCAGTGTTCTTGCCTGGAGAATCCCAGGGACGGGGGAGCCTGGTGGGCTGCCGTCTGTGGGGTCACACAGAGTCGGACACGACTGAAGCGACTTAGCATGGGTTTTGGAGAATACTAGAGGGGTGAAGTGTCTGTCTCATCACATCACATTAATATTAGTGAAGTGACCTCACCACATCATATTAGGCATGAACGATATCCACATTTTACTAGCGATGTTAACTTTAGTCATTTGGTTAAAGAAGTATTTGTCAGGTTTCTCAACTATAAAATTACTCTCTTTCTGTTTCCATACCCTATTCTTTGGAAGTTGTTCACTCTATTCTTTGGAAATTGCACACTCTCAAAGAAGAAATATGGAGAGATGAAATTAAGCTTTACCTCCCTGAGGGGAGAGTATGTATGTATATTATATGGAATTCTTCTATACAGAAGCCTTGCATCTCTCCTTCGATTATTTTTTCAATTATTTATTTATGTAGGCATGAACTCAGGTATGTTTATTTCATACTTTGGATTATAATACAATTTATTTGATGCTTAAATTGTCCTAGCATTGGTCACTGGGAAATCCTTCAGGTTGGATCCTGTTTCCCTTCGATATGTTCCCATCTTTTTTTTTTTTTTTAGCCCAAATGATTATTTAAAAAAATTTTTTTTCTGGTATAAATATTATTTGCTAAGATTACTTTTAGTCTCCTTAACTATAACTCTAATTACTACTGCAAGTTTACTTGAAAAGTCATGTTTTCCTTTTCCATTTCTATGTTAAGTAGCCATATTATTTCATTCCTCAAATTAACTGCTTTTCCCCTTCTGATTTCTTAGCCCACGTGGGATTTGTTCCATTGATGCTCAAATAACTATACACACATACTAGTTGTGGTAATCAGTGGTGTATATATATATATTTTTTTTTTTGGTTCTTCCCTTTTAAAGATAAATGTTGGGATCATATTTACTGTTAAGCATGGGGTCATGTAACTCCTGCTCCCCAAGAGTTCTGAGTGGGAAAATGTCTCAAAAGAGATGAAGAGAAGAATATATATGTGAAAAGGCACAAGATGGCATAGAAGTAGAGTGACTGGGAAAGCATGGCTGAAAATATTGCGGGGCAGAAGAAGTGACCCTGCTAGGTGGTTTTTTTTTTTTTTTTTTTTTCATATAGAAACATTTGCTCATGTGAAATTAGTAAAGAGACTTAGTCAACACCCTTTTCATATGAAATCCAGTGAAATTAGAACATACTTGTCTTTTAAAAATATAAGAAATGTAGAGACATATTCTCTTACTTATAGTTAATTACTTTTCCAAATAGTTTTCCAGGATGATTGTGGCTTGTCAAGAAATTCCATACTTAGCTTGACTGTTTTTGAATTAAATTAAGACTATGTTAAGTATTAACTCAAAAGTTTAAAGAGTACATTATTGTTCTGTAATATAAAATTTAATACACTGATGGTAGCAATCATCAGTTTCCAGGCAATATTAACCACAGGATGGGTAAATATGTCTGTTTCAATTACTACACACAGATCACTCCCTTAAATCTCTCGAGATCTATCTTCCACAAAGAGAAGTAAATTAACAATATTAACTCCAGACGGCTTAATGCCAGCAATCTCAAGTGCTTGAATTTTTACAGAAAAAAACAAACTGAAAATAAAAAAGGATAAATAAATTACATTTTTTTTAATGAGTAAAATAAAATTCTTCAAGCCAGACACTTGTTTTTAATAGACTTACAGAGATGATTCCCAGAAATCATATAATACATCTTTCTGCCTCTGGGAATAATTACCCTTAAGTCTTCTGAAATACAGGTTATCAGTTTGGTTTTATAAAAAGTTCGAGAATAGTTTAAAGCTACCATTTCATATCCTGTCAGGAAGATTAAGCACAAACATTTTTCATCCCTCAACACATTTTTTTCCAACAAATAACATATCCTGCTTCAAGACAAGCAATTCAATATAATTTGTCTTTCATTCACTTACAGGCATTGGATAACACACTCAAACATTTGCTAAAATAAGAGTTTGCAGAGTTAAAGGAGTACAATGAAAAGGGCTGTTCATTTGCTGTTAGTTTCCAATAAATGCCATACTGGATGAAGAACAGGAGAGAGAGCAGAAGAAGGAAGAGGAGTAAGATGAGGAGGAGGTGGAGGAGGAAAGGAGAGAGGAGAGGTATCAATACAGTTTTCATCATAGCATTATAAGGTAACAAAGAATTTTGTAGCCAAGCATTCAGTTAGAAGTCATGCCAGATGGAGTGAAATTTACAGCCCAGATGGGAAATACATCCTAGTGAATCCATACGGATGGCATATGGAAGACAGTTAAGCATATATTGCTATCTATCTATCAAACATCTATTTATCTAAATATATATTCATAATTATGCATCACTATCCATATCTGTATTGTCTTTATATCATGAGCTTTTCAGGATGCAGCAAAGATGACCCTATACATATAGCCAAAACTCTTAGATTACGTCACATCCTGCTTCTGAGTTTTCTATTTTCTGACACTCACAGCACGTTGTTCATTCATTCACTTATTCATTAATTCAACAAATCTTTATTGAAGAGAGATGATGTGTCAGATACCCATTATAGTTATGACAGAAATGAAAGACAGGTGAACTGAGAGGAAATACTCATTTAGTAGCATGTCAAAGACATGATTGATCCAACAGGTGTCATCAAGTCTAGCAATGAGAACTTGATTAAAGTATTTCAATTAAAAAAAAAGTTTCTAATGTCTCAGAGACGTTTTGACAAGTTTAAGACTGTTTTTTAGCTAATTAATCATTCATTCATTGAGGTTGTCCCAAATAAATCAAGACAATCCTTGGTATCCTTCAAGATTTGTGACCATGTAAACCAAGAAAAAAAAAAATGGGCATATTGAAATAAAATTTTACAACCTTCCATTTATAACAAAACAAAAATATTAAATTTGGCTTTAATCCATATCTTGATAATAGTATGTTGCATTTTCTTACATTATCTCATAAAGTTTTATATATGTCTGTACATATGTGTGCATGTATATGCATATATGTGAATTATATACATATACACATGTTCATGCACACATGTCATTGCATATATGCATATAGACACACATATATGCAAGTATATTGTCTTCAAAATTCAAATTAGAAAATTTTTAAATATTATCTTTTTATATTTTTTGTCCTCTTTCACTTTAGTTTCTCTTTAACTGAACCACATCTTCCACAAATGTTTACCTGTATTATGATGATAGACTATGAATACTTTAATTCTTAAATTACAAATATTAATTGTCTGAAATTCAGGATTCAATTTTTGTTTTGTCTTATAACAGAGAAAAATATTAGCTGATTAGAACTCTAAATTTTACAAGTCCGTAATTTCGTTACAATACGTTGCTTATATTCTGAAATATATATCATCAATTTGATTTTATAAAAATCACATAAAGTTTTATAACAGGATGTTATTTCCTAATCTACCACTCTGGATATCAGATGCTCAAATAGCTCAAGTTTTTATTATAATACTTTAAAAGATTTCAGAGCTCTGACTTTATACACATAAAAACAGTTAGCTGAGAAGCTGTGGGTCCATTCTATGGCATGATAACCCATATATAGTATTATATGCTGAACCTGAAATTGGATATGCCCCACATGCTGTACTATATAGTACAGTTTTTGCACTAAATTTCACTTTTTCTTAAAAAATTGGTAAAATTCTTATCTACTCATGATCAGACAAATACTTTCACTCTGGACAAATTTGTGTTCTCTTCTTCACTGCCCAGTTTCCATATATGTTCTCAGATACTATACACTGAAGTTATTGCATCAAGATTCAGAGAATTCTCAGTTGCTCATAAAGGATCTGAATTTTAGTCTTTTTTAATCAGGAAATATAATGCCTTGTTAAAGTCTGAGATAAAAGAATCTTCCTTAGTGTGCAAAAGTTGTGACCTATATGGAACTTATCTTCTAGTCTGTCCCTAACAAGAGCCAGCGCCATGCAGGCATAGAGTTGTTTAGCCACCAAGTCGTGTCCGACTCTGTGACCCCATGGACTGTAGCCCGCCAGGCTCCTCTGTTCACAGGATTTCCCTGGCAAGAATATTGGAGTGGGTTCTCATTTCCTTCTCCAGGGGACCTTCACAACCCAGAGATCAAACTCAGATCTCCTGCATTGGCAGGTGGATTCTTTACACCACTGAGCCACCTGGGAAGCCCATGCCACAGAACAGGTATGCAATAAATACTTGGGTAATGACTGAAACATTCTTCTTTGATTGGTTTGCTTCTCTCTTTTCAAAGACTACATTTTAATATTATCTCATTTTGACTTGTTGACTAGTCTGGACCACTTAGAAATCTGTTTCCTCATTCTCAGATTCTTACAGCTAGTATGTGGTATGTTTAATGTTCCAACTTTGGGCTGAGTGCACTGTTTGGTATATAATAGGGAAGTCTTTGCTGAATGAATGAACAGAAATAAAAATGGACAAATATAGATATTCTATCAACTTATATTGTTTTTATTAAATAATGCTGTATAGTGGTTTAGAAAATATATTTAAAAATATATGTTGAGACACCTCACTTTTATACACTTATATGAATGCACTCACCCAAATGTACACATAAATTCATCTTCATCCACATATTCACAGAGCTTTGAGAGAAATATCATATTAAAGAAAATAAACATATACTCCAAGCAAACAAGACAGATATTCTAATGCTTTTTTATGCAGTTCACTTTACATTTCAGTTCAGTTCAGTCATTCAGTCATGTCTGACTTTTTGGTTGTCTCTGGTGGACAACTCCCAGAGTCCACCCAAACCCATGTCCATCGAGTCGGTGATGCCATCCAACCATCTCATCCTCTGTCATCCCCTTCTCCTCCTTCCCTCAATCTTTCCCAGCATCAGGGTCTTTTCAATGAGTCAGTTCTTCACATCAGGTGGCCAAAGTATTGGAGTTTCAGCTTCAACATCAGTTCTTCCAATGAACACCCAGGACTGATCTCCTTTAGGATGGACTGGTTGGATCTCCTTGCAGTCCAAGGGACTCTCAAGAGTCTTCTCCAACACCACAGTTCAAAAGCATCAATTCTTCTGCACTCACCTTTGTTTATAGTCCAACTTTCACGTCCATATATGACCACTGGAAAAACCATAGCCTTGACTAGACGGACCTTTGTTGGCAAAATAATGTCTCTGCTTTTCAATATGCTATCTAGGTTGGTCATAACTTTCCTTCCAAGGAGTAAGCGTCTTTTAATTTCATGGCTGCAGTCACCATCTGCAGTGATTTTGGAGCCCAGAAAAATAAAGTCAGCTACTGTTTCCACTCTTTCTCCATCTATTTGCCATGAAGTGATGGGACCAGATGCCACAATCTTAGTTTTCTGAATGTTGAGCTTTAAGCCAACTTTTTCACTCTCCTCTTTCACTTTCATCAAGAGGCTCTTTAGTTCCTTTTCACTTTCTGCCA
Source organism: Bos indicus (assembly GCF_029378745.1). Taxonomy (NCBI): domain Eukaryota; kingdom Metazoa; phylum Chordata; class Mammalia; order Artiodactyla; family Bovidae; genus Bos; species Bos indicus. Next base: position 11,313,342 of record NC_091764.1, read on the forward strand.
TAAGGGTGGTGTCATCTGCATATCTGAGGTTATTGATATTTCTCCCGGCAATCTTGATTCCAGCTTGTGCTTCACCCAGCCCAGCATTTCTCATGATGTACTCTGCATATAAGTTTACTTTATACTAAACATCTTGATTATATCATCCCAGGAGAAACAGATTTAACTGATAGGATTAGAGAAATCATGATGGTAACCAATTCTATACAAAGACCTTCATGATAGCATTATTACCATGGTTTGCTTGGAATAATGAGATGATTTAATTATTAATTTATATGGATGTACATGACATTCATAATCCCATGTTAAATTAGAAAGACTGAAAGATTACAGGAGCAAGGGCATTATTATGCAAAACTCTGGAGTAGATTTCCAAACTTTAGAATATCTTATTTCTAACTCTTTAAATTCTCTACTGCCACAGTTGCCAAGGTAGCAAGTACATTATTTTCTTCTTAATTTTATTTTTTCCAAGAATTTTCCTTGAAAGCTAAAGCCAATCACTGTATGGTTTTATTTTCTTTTAAGAGCAAGAACAATGGCTCAGTAGTTTCCATTTATTGAATGATATTATATGTCAGTCATAGTGTTGCCTTTTTCAAAACCTGTTAAAGGAAGTATTTTATTTCTCACTTATATATAAGGAATCTGAATCTTAGAAAAATTATAACTTGTCTAAGGTCACCCAGCAGGTATGTGAGAGAGTCACTTACTTTCAGGTTTATCTAATGGCAAAACCACACTACAACTCAAAATTATATGTTGGCATTGCTTATCCACCACTGATTTTAATTTAGTACAGAAATATAAAAAAAGAAAAAAAAAAACAAACCCTGATTGATTGAATGATTGATTTCATACATCTAAGAATCTCTAGATGGTGGGCTATCTGATGAACTATTTATTTTAATATTATTAAAGTGCTCAGATTTTCCTAATGGATCAGTTGTGGGTTGTGAAAGAAAAGAATCCACAACTTCAAGTCTTTTGACCTGAGCAATTTCTCGTGTTTGGTCTGATCCATGGAAGGGCCTTCCCTGATGGTTCAGATGGTAATGAATCTGCCTGCAACACACGAGACACAGGTTCGATTCCTTGGTTGGGAAGATATTTGGAGAAAGGAATGGCTACCCACTCAAGTATTCTTGCCTAGAGAATTCCATGGACAGAGAAGCCTGGCAGGCTACAGTCCACGTGGTTGGAAAGAGTTGGACAACTGAGCAACTAACATTTTCTTTGTGTGTGCTTGGTTTTTTTTTTTTTTTTTTTTGGTCTTATCCATGGAAGAATGAAATAGCTACCAACTGAGATGAAGAAGACTGCCAGAGAAGCAGGTTTAGGGACAATTCAGTTGTTCAGTTTTGCACATGGTGAGCTTGAGGTTTCTGCTAGGTATCTAAATAGGGATTTACAAGGCAGTTGAATATACAAATCTGGATACCAAATAAGCATACAGATGAAAACCAAAAGACTGGAATGAATGCTAATATATAAGAAAAGAGGTCAGAGCCAAAGCCCTAGTGCACTCTATTTATAAGCATCTTGGTAGACCAGCAAAGGAGAATGAGCAGAATTAATCAGCAAAGCAGAGGGAAGACCAAAACAATGATGTGTTTGAAAGACCACTGATCAGCCTGAATCCAAGAAGTGAGAGTGGTCATCTGTATCAGATGCTGAGACCAAGTAAGGTGAAGATTGGCTCTTGGAGTTATTAATAACAAAGCAGAGGTTGGCTTCAGTGGAGGGTTGCAAGAAAAGCTGATTAAAGGAAGCTTAAGATAAAATGGGAGGAGAGAAATTGGAAACTGTGCAGCAAAACATATTGCTGCAAAGGGAATTAAAGAAATGGCACACTGGCTGGCAAAAAGAGAGAAAGGAGAGAAATAAGAACACATTTTGCGGAGGGAAAGGCTCTAGGCAGATGATAAAAAACTGATGATGTAGAATGAAAAGAGGCAAATTTCTGCAGTAGATGAGAGGAGATAGAATCTATTAGAAAAAAGACTAGCTTTAGAGAGGAAGAGGATCCCATCTTTGATAACACATGGAAGGCAGAGTACTGAATACCTATTTTGGTAACTGTGGTGGTGGGAGGTGGTGCAAGTCTCCAGGGACTTAAGAAGAAAGGTTATCAGCTGAGAGTAAATTGAGGAAGGGTGCTTTGAATGTTGGAGATGTAACAGAACGGTATAAATTAATCATGTAGGAGAGAGAATATTAAAATACATCCATATTAAAGAACACAGATTAGATATGTGAGCAAATTAGTTGACTTTACTTCTTTAAATTAGAGGCTTTGGCAATAGATGATTGGGCTGAGAGAAGCTACAAAGTTTTCAGCTTGGCAAAAGGCAGTTTAGAATGGAGGCTCACTGGAGGCAGGCGGTTCCAGAGACTAATGAAGGGAGGGAAGAATAAAGCAAGACATGATTCTTGTTAATTCTCTCAGACTGCTTACCCAGGAAATCAGTTCGGCTTTGAAGAATACCAGTTAGGCCAGAAGTGAGAAGGGAAAGGCTACCCACTCCAGTATTCTGGCCTAGAGAATTCCATGGACTGTATAGTCCATGGGGTTGCAAAGAGTCAGACATGACTGAGCAACTTTCATTATCATTTCATTATTACAGTGGTGTCCCTGCCGCACGGGGGGCTTCCCTAGGGCTCAGCAGGAAAGAATCTGTGTGCAATGCAGGAGGCGGGGGTTAATCACTGGGTTGGGAAGATCCCCTGGAGAAGGAAATGACAATCCATGCTAGTATTCTTGCCTGGAGAGTCCCATGGACAGAGGAGCCTGGCTGGAGTCCAGGCTTTGTGACTCTCTGGGTCAAAAAGAGTCAGACACAACTTCGCAACAGAGCACACATGCACACGGGGACGCACAATGCCTCGTAAACTAGAAGGGATTTCCCAGAACAAACATCCCTCATTTTCATTCTCATAATCTAACTTGTTGGTGTTCAGTCCCCAAGTCGTGTCCAACTCTTTGTGACCTGCATGAACTGCAGCACGCCAGGCTTCCCCGTCCTTCACTATCTCCCTGAGTTTGCTCAAACTCATGTCCATTGACTGCAAAGCCATCCAACCATCTTGTCCTCTGTTGCTACTTTCTCCTCTTGCCCTCAATCCTTCCCAGCCTCACGGTCTTTTCCAATGAGTTGGCTCTTCGCATCAGGTGGCCAGAGCAGTGGAGCTTCAGCTTCAGGACCAGTCCTTTCAAAGAATATTCAGGGTTCATTTCCTTTAGGATGGACTGGTTTGATCTCCTTGCTGTCCAAAGGGATCTCAAGAGTCTGCTCCAACACCACAGTTCAAAAGCATCAATTCTTTGGCACTCAGCCTTCTTTATGGTCCAACTCTTACATCCATAGATGACTATTGGAAAAGCCATAGCTTGACTATATGGGCTTTTGTTGGCAAAGTCAAGTCTCTACTTTTCTAATACACTGTCTAGGTTTGTCATAGCTTTTCTTCCAAGGAGCAGGCAACTTTTAATTTTCATGGCTGCAGTCACCATCTTCAGTGATTTCAGAGAACAAGAAAATGGAATCTGTCACTATTTCCACTTTTCCCCCTTCTATTTGCCAAGAAGTGATGGAACCAGATGCCATGATCTTTGTTTTTGGAATGTTGAGTTTTAAGCCAGCTTTTTCACTCTCCTCTTTCACTTTCATCATGAGGCTCTGTAGCTCCTCTTCTGCCATTACAGTGGTATCATCAGCATATCTGAAGTTACGGATATTTCTCCCAGCAATCTTGATTCCAGCTTGTGCTTCATCCAGCCCAGATAATTCACATGATGTACTCTGCATATAAGTTAAATAAGCAGGGTGACAATATACAGCCTTGATGTACTCCTTTCCCCATTTTGAACCAGTCTGTTGTTCCATGTCTGGTTCTAACTGTTCTTCTTGACCTGCATATAGGTTTCTAAGGAGGCAGGTAAGATGATATGGTATTCCCAACTCTTTAACAATATTCCACAGTTTGTTATGATTCACTGTATTTTTTCCTGGACATATTAAAAATAGGAATCATCTGGCCCAGTTTTCTCCTGCTTTATAAGTTAACTTTTATTTCCATTCTCTCCATACCTAATCAGGAATCCATGATCTATTACATCTTCCATTCTCTTGCTATTCTCATCCTATTTTCCTAATACATTTTTATTTGATTCATTCAGTAAATATTTTTTAATCCAATTGTCCATTTTGTCTCCTACAGCCTGAGTGGATATGTGGTGTTGGAGTACATCACACAACTGATGCATTTTCAAGTGGGCCATTCTCCACCTCAGCAGTGCTCCCTGTGCTGCCTGCCCCTCCTCATCTCCCACTTGTCTCCTTTCACAGCACTTCCACAAACTTTCCTCTAATCTGTTTAAGGTCTTTCTCCACTGCTTGCTCACTCACTCACAGAAGCTTTATACTGAAATCCCTTTCTTTGTACTCTTACCTACATTTGCACCCACGTTTATCTTTGTGTCTCACCTCATCTCAAAGTCTGAGACTGATCCTTCCACTCGATTTTGTCACAAGGAGAAAGGGAAGTTTCCTGGCCATTTCAAGTCTACAAGGGGATCTTCCTAAGTATCATTCTTCTATGGTATCTTTTATCCATATCTCTTTCCTTGATTGTCCCTTTAAAGCATCCATTATTCATTGGCCTCCAAACTTAGCTTGCTATAGACTATCTCCAAACAAAGTTTCAGATGGTTAGAGACACAAAGGGCCCTAGCAATCATCCAGCAGAGTAGAATCTTCCAACATTAGAATTCTCTAGGGTGCTTTAAAAAATACTAATATTTAGGCCTTACTTCTAGCCCTCTTGGTTTAATTAGTTTAAGGATGCCAAATTAGTATTTTTCTAAAGCTCCCCTGGTGTTTTTCAAAGTGCAGTCAACACTAAGGGATCATTGACATAGTACAATTCTTTTATTTTGCAATCAAGCTGAACATAAGAGAGATAAAAATGTCCTGCTCTTCTTGGTCATACCATGAATCATTCTGAGCTAACTAGGGCACGGCATCTCAACTAGTGTGCTGCAAATAGGTTACAAGCACGCTGCAACACCAGTCTCTCAGCTTCAGGGTGACTCCTCAAAGTCGCGACTTCCTAGGCTCCTGAGGTTGCTCAGTTCCAGGCTTGAGCATCCTCCCCTGCCTGCATTAGTGTGACAGAGAAATACCATGATTTTCTCTTTGTGTCATTATGTGAACAAGTTTGAGAAACTCTGATATAGTACACCCTTATTCTCAAAATTTGCCGACTAATATTTCTTCTCTGAGAAGATTATCTTTCACCTTGTTCTCTATTAAATTCCACTTTTTAAATGTTGATCATTTCTAAATCCAGGTCATGTGACCAGTTTTGTGTTATTAGTACATTCTTCAGTCCAATAATTAAATAAGGAATGAATGGTTGACCACCACTAAGACAGAGAATGACCTCAGTAAAACTTTATTTTCAACATACTGACAGTGAATTATTATTCCAGAATACAATTTCTTAGCTGGAAATGTAGACAGATAACTGAATGACTGTGATCAAGTCACAGTTTGGTAGCTTGTTGATTAGGAAGCTGTATAAACACAGAATTAAGACTTTACTATTCCATGATAAATTGTGGGCATTTATTAATTCCTTCAATTTATCTGCTTTGTACTTGACATCCACCACACATAAATAAATGAAAGGAACATAAATATTAACACTTCATAACAGAGGCAGAAAATGGCACCCCACTCCAGTACTCTTGCCTAAAAAATTCCATGGATGGAGAGGCCTGCTAGGCTGCAGTCCATGGGGTCGCTAAGAGTCTGGCACGACTGAGCAACTTCACTTTCACTTTTCACTTTCATGCATTGGAGGAGGAAATGGCAACCCACTCCAGTGTTCTTGCCTGGAGAATCCCAGGGACGGGGAAGCCTGGTGGGCTGCTGTCCATGGGGTTGCACAGAGTCAGACATGACTGAAGTGACTTAGCAGCAGCAGCAGCAGCAGTTTGCTTTAATTATCAAAAGGGCACATAATCAGCAAAATAATTTTAGTGTCTTGGGCAGCACTGGCAACTCCAGTCATACAAAAAATGTTGATTTGACTGAACTGATTAAATTCAAGGAACTGGATATTTCTTGGAATTATATTATCATTAAATGATTGACTCAGTACAAGGGCTCTCGGTCAAACAGAGTGAGAGCAAGCTAAGTCGCTTCAGACATCTCTGACTCTTTCAGACCCTATGGACTGTAGCCCGCCAGGCTGCTCTGTCCATGGGGATTCTCCAGACAAGTATACTGGAGTGGGTTGCCATGCCTTCCTCCAGGGGATCTTCCCAACCCAGGAATGAAATCCATATCACTTATGTCTCCTGCATTGGCAGGCAAGTTTTTACCACTAGTGCCACCTGGGAAGACCGGTATCAAACAGACCCAATTTCAAATCCCCATGCTTCTAATTTCCTGACTAATAAAACTTTGAGTTAGCCTCTCTGAGCCTCAGTTTTCTTTCTCTCCAAAGTGAGGACTAAAATAGGTTTGAACAATCGGTGGTGTTGTAAAAATCAAGTAAGATTATGTAGGTAAAGCTCTAAGTGTCATCACCACTCTCAATCAGAATCAAATCTACATTCTAAATTTCCTTTTTTAAACCAATAGATTGTATTGCACTTCTGCCTTTCTTGATTGCCTGCTATCACCCAGAATTCTCTTTTCACTGAAATTCAGGGGCCAACTCCAGTGTCCATTGCCTATGAAGTCTCACCAGTCCAGAAACTTTATTTCCACACCACTAGTCTGTACTTCAGTTGTAGCCCTTACCAAGGCCTGCTACGGGTGAGCAATTAGCATACTGGTGCACCTGTCCACTCAACTAGCTCCTAGAAAATATGACTTGCTTTCTTCATACAGAAGTCTATAATGTCTGTAAATATGTGAATCAGACCATGCTGTTCTCTTACTCTCATCTCTTTAGTACGTTTCTATCACACTTCAGAGGAAATCCAAAGTCCTTTCCAAGCCTACAAAGCCATCAATATTTGATCCTGGCCCTGCCTGTCCACTGCACTCCACCATGCCCTTGCACACTATCCAGAGGCCACACAGTCTCCTTCTCTGCCCCAGAATATAATATCAATGATACAGTGGAGATCTACTGATCAGAAGCTATGAGTCAGATGCCATTCTAGGCATCTGGGGAACATTGGTGAATACAATAAACAAATACCCATCTTTGTAGAGCTTTCACTCCAGTGGGAAGAAGCGTGGAGATCAGCAATATAAGTAAATTATATTGTCTTTCAAAAGGGATAAGTACAATAGAAAGAGGCGGAGCAGGGTAGAGGAAAGGGAGAAGAGCCAGGGAAGAAGGGATTAGCTGTGATTTCAAATCCATGCTAAGCATGTTCTCCCCTAGCACTGGCAACTGCTAATCCTTTTGCCTGGCTCTCCCCTTGCCAGCCCACCCAATATTCACATAGTTCCTTATATCAATTATTTAAGTGTCTCCCTAAATGTCAACATTTCTGAAAATCATTATCTGAAGAGGGTAAAATGTATGCTCCCGCTCCCACACTGCAGCTCTCTACTCCCCTAATTAGCTTTATTTTCTTCACTACATTATATATTTATTCATTTTACAATGAATATATATATATATATAAACTATTTTATTTCTAGTGCTTAGGACAGTATTTGCCATAGTTATAATAGATATCTATTAAATAAATAAATGCAGGTAATAATTAGCTTCAGCTCATGGTTATTAAATGTAAAAGGTAAAGCCAAGAAAACTGAAATTTATTCAATAATATATTATTCCTTAATAATTGGGGAAATAATTTCTATTTTAAAATTCTGCCTTTTTTATGCCCATGGTACTTTTTATAGAAAACAAGGACCTGCCAAACTTCTTTAAATGAGATCCCTCTTCATTAATTCAATAGTTGTTGAGTGCTCATAACATTCTAAACTTTGTACTAAGCACAGAATATACACACATTCAGAAGATGGATATAATTATTTTTAAAATGGCATCTTTAATTATTAACAGCCTTTTATACATATATATATATAATTATTTATATATATAATTATAAAAATCAAAACACAAAGATTGTGAACATCATCACACTACTTCTTTGGAGTTAAGTCCCCATTCAAAAATGATGGGTTGAGAAGAAAAGCATGGAGGGAGGTAGTCAGAGTGGAACAAGGAAAACAGGCTAGAAGGCTGTTCAGGTGAACACTGATGGTGGCTCAGACCAAGGTGGTAGAGGGAAGCTGGTGAGACTTACCTACGCTCTAAAATATTCTGAAGGTAGGTTTGGATATGAGGAAAACAGGAGTACAAAAAAAAAAAAAAAAAAACTGAAGAATTTTACCTACATAAAAGGGTAGAATAACCATAAACGGAGATGGGAAGACTATGGTTGGATCAGGTTTGGAAGGATGATCCAGAGTGCAGCTTTCAACAAGCTGTGTTTTAGATAACTATGAGACATTCACGGGGAGATGTCAAGTAGACAGTTAGATGTATGAACTTGGATTTCAGTAGAGAGTACTGGCAAGAACTATACATTTGGAAGGCTTCAGTGTATAGGAGTAAATTTAAGGCGAGAAGAGGAGAGTTCAACAACAGAATCTTCCACCCCGACATCACAGAATCCAGTGAAATGAGGAAGGGCTGAAAAAGTAGCTAAAGGGGCCTAAAAGTGGGTGTCAGAAATCACAGTGCTGGGACTGGGGTTCCATGGGCGGAGCAGTCTTCTCCTGAAAAAAGAGCCTCCTGTGTAGAGCAGACAGCCTTTTTGTCCAAGCTGAGAATTTGGACAGATAGCTAGGTGGACTGAAAAAGGAGGTTGCCTCTTTCCAGCCAACCAGGTCTGCCAAATCCATAGTAGTGACCAATGAAGTCACAAATTATCACGTGATTATTATCCTATTCTGACTTTAATGGCAGGCAGGATGGAAATACATCAGTAAACAACATGTGCTTGCAATCTGATATACAGAGTGTGAGTGCTAAGTAGCTTCAGTCGTGTTCAACTCCTTGCGACCCTATGAACCGTAGCCCAGCAGGTTTGTCTGTCCAAGGGATTCCCCAGGCAAGAATACTGGAGTGGGTTGCCATGTCCCCTTCCAGGGGATCTTCCCACCCCAGGGATCAAACCTGCATCTCTTATATCTCCTGCATCAGGAGACAGGTTCTTTCCAACTTGCACCTCCTGGGAAGCCCACAGAACTAAATACCAACATCAAAATAATCTGGAGGGCCAGATGTCAGTGCTATGGGGTACATTATAGATTCTTTGATGAAATGTTGATATAGTCCAGTAACTAGTAATTTAGACTCTTTCCTAAACAGAAGAATGTATGTTAAATAAAATTAAACGTGGAAACCCATGATATAGACATATAAAAGTGAAATATCTTTGTTTGAAGCAGAGGTAGCAGAATCAGAGACATGCTTGTTCAGAGCTCCTACTGGACTGTTCTTGGGCATCTTGACATAGTCTTAGAGCCCTGGTAAACATGGCTTAGGAACACTGGCAGAGACTTAAACATAAAGCAGGTTAGACATGAAAAAAATTGGCATTTGAAGCTCTCAGGAAAGGTCTGGGAAAACAGGACCAGATAGACAGATTGAGCCCAGGTTGTCAATGTTTTGGATTTTCCTGCCTCCAGAATTGTGATATCTCAGTTGTAAAACTTCCAAACTAAAGAAAACATCTTGGAGATGACCAGAATCATCTAGCAATAGTGTTAAATTAACTATAATTTTAAGGAAGAGATAAAATGTATAGTCCAGAATAAAACTAAACTTGATGTGAGTAAGAATATACATATTCAGTGAGTTTCATCCATTTCATGAATACATTGATTCTAAGGTAAAGGGGTTAAAAAAAAGCATTTAAAAGTTTTTAAAAGAGAAAGGAAAACAAGACAGTGAAAATGCTCTTCCACAACCACCTTGGGAAAGACAGAAGTTGTGACGGAGCACACTCGATAATGAACCTACAATTGCATCCAATATTAATCTATTTTAATCAAATGGGGAATTAGCCTTCCTGCCAGCACTAAGTGGAAGTGTGAATAAGAATGCAATCTTGCAGAGTCCCTCAAGAGGAATATTCCAACTTATTTAGAGATGTGAGACTGTTAGGAAGTATTCAAAATAGGGAAAATAGAGACAATCAGAAAGGCATGGACTATTTTAAAAGAGCAGATAAGATAGAATAAGAGTCATGAGAAATACAAACTAGTATTTGTAAATGCTCACTTAAGTGATGAGGAACTTTGGCAACTTTAATAGCCTAAATGATACATTAACTTCGTGCGTCTACTCCATCGAATTGGGACATTATTTCTTCTAAGGCTGAAAGATGTACCACTAGTTTACAAAGGTGAGCAGTGAAATGACCTGCCAAAGATGTCATAGACTTTAGCCCACCAGGCTCCTCTGTCCATGGCATTCTCTGGGCAAGAATACTGGAGTGGGGAGTCATTCCCTTCTCTAGGGGATCTTCCCGACCCAGGGCTTGAAACTGGCCTTGCAGACAGATTCTTTACCATCCGAGTCACCAGGGAAGCCCTAAAGATGTCAGAGTAACTTACATTAACAATACAAGATATCAGAATAAATAGCCTGTGTTATTGCGATACATGTAAGTTTAGAAAGCTTATGCAAGAAATCTTAAACAAGTAGAATTCAAGTTAGACGAATCAGGATGCCAAGAAATTTGTGTGTGAAAATGGAAATTATTATGTGCTAGCTAAAGATATCATGTTTTGAGTTTGGAGTCTATTTTGAATAGAGAAGTGTTATCCACATCATTTTCCACCTAAGATGTGATGAAAGTAAGACTGTGATATTGGGGTTAAAAAAGGTAAATTTTACTTAGTACCCTTTTATCTCCTGTAAACAAGTCAGCTAAATTTTGGGCACTACTTAAATAACTACATAAAAAGGAAAAAGAACAGACACACAACCAAAAACAATATTCCCTATTTCCTTGATCAGAACATTATGCTAGTAATCCTTTATATAATCACATGTCATATTATTTTGTACTAATTGGTTATTGTGATCAATGTCTTCCTTTTGCCAAAGGAAAAGATTCCATGTGAAGTGGTACAGAGGAAGGAACAGGTGCAATGAAGACAGGCTGAAAAGAGGATCTTCATTTTCACAAGCACTAAAGGTCGACATACACTCTTCTTAGAGTAGCTGATAATCATATGTCAACTTGCAAATCCAGAAAATACACAGTAGATATGTGGCTGTTACTACTCTCTGTACACCCCAATTTTTAATTATTAATTTTCTTAGGTTCAGAATCAGGCCAATCCTATAATTCATACATTGCTTAGCACTTACCTCAGAACACACTTCTATACATAATATCTAATCATGATAAGGATAATGATGAGATATCTTAAAGGTTTACCCCTCAAAATCTACCATCAGTTCAGTTCAGTCGCTCAGTCGTGTCCGACTCTTTGCGACCCCATGAATCGCAGCACACCAGGCCTTCCTGTCCATCACCAACTCCCAGAGTTCACTCAAACTCACGTTCATCGAGTCGGTGATGCCATCCAGCCATCTCATCCTCTGTCGTCCCCTTCTCCTCCTGTCCCCAATCCCTCCCAGCATCAGGGTCTCTTCCAATGAGTCAACTCTTTGCATCAAGTGGGTAAAGTATTGGAGTTTCAGCTTTAGCATCAGTCCTTCCAATGAACACCCAGGGCTGATCTCCTTCAGAATGGACTGGTTGGATCTCCTTGCAGTCCAAGGGACTCTCAAGAGTCTTCTCCAACACCACAGTTCAAAAGCATCAATTCTTTGGCACTCAGCCTTCTTCACAGTCCAACTCTCACGTCCATACATGACCACTGGAAAAACCATAGCCTTGACCTTTGTTGGCAAAGTAATGTCTCTGCTTTTGAATATGCTATCTAGGTTGGTCATAACTTTCCTTCCAAGGAGTAAGCATCTTTTAATTTCATGGCTGCAGTCACCATCTGCAATGATTTTGGAGCCCAAATCTACCATAGACAACAAGAATTAAGATAATGACATACACTTTACTGGTTTTGGCCTTACACAAAATTTTGATAGAAGTAATTACTTCCAAGTTACAGGTTGTATACATTTTTAAATCTTTCCATATGTTAAATATGATATCAACTTGCAAAAGTCAAGGAGGTTAGGCTATCTTGCAATGAACTACATTATTAGCAAAACACTGCAAAGTAACTTAATTAATTAGTCAGTTAAATGTGAATAACTGAGCAAATTTCATGTAGAATGACATCAACTCAGTTTGTTAAAGCATAGAGGTTAATGATGGAATGATGCTGCTCACATAAACTAATCACTCTCTGCAGTGGTACTGTCACTCCACGCTCACACTGTCTTACAAGCAGTTGTCCTGCGCCATAGAGAAACTTGGCTGAAAACTACCAAGTTCATTTAAATAAAAATTCATGACAGAATGGAACATGTCACTGTCATGTACTTACACACTTTAGGGTAACGGTTGGGGTCTAACCTTATCAATCTCTGTGACTGATAGGTCAAGGTTGCCTGTGATATGTCTGATTTGTGTGGACATGCCCTAAGTAGTTGTTAGAGATGTGAATAAGGATTCAAAGCCTATGTTTACATCCTGAAACAAGAAATTTAACAAGAGAAATTATGCTTGTGCTCAGATTCATTACTGAAATGTGAACTCTCTTTGGAGGGCTCACCAACAAGGCAGGAAAACTCAGTGTGAAGGAAAGAGAGGAAGGCTGTGTATTAAAATCCACAGCTGGTATCACTGATATAGTAATGTCACAGCATGATCTTCTTTGGTTCCTTGGTCAGACTTAACAAAAATCTCTCAGCTTTGAAAAAAAAAAAAAAGCCTGAGCCAAAGGCCCAAAGAGCTTTCAAAATTCAGCCAAAGTTGACTGACATAGCTGTAAATATCTGAGAGGAAGCCTTATCACGTTTGGGAGAGACATATGCACAGACCAGAAGGGATGACGGCACGAGCATGGAGCAGAGGTCAAGATGGACGGAACACAGGTGAGCAAGAGCATCTGTGTGGAGAAGGGCCACACAGATCCATTAGGCCCTGGGGCCTCTCAGATACAGAGCCCCAAATTCTCCATTTCCCGTTCTGGCAAACGTTTCCTCTTCTTTGCTCTTACTCTGTTTTTCCTCCTTTTATGTTCTTCCTCAATCTTTTCTATCAGGCCAGGAAACTTGCTGATCTCCAGTGTTCAGGTAATCTAGTGACTGTCATTAGAAACTTTCACAAGATGAAAAAAAAAAAAAGATCACCCAGCTTGGACTCAGACAGCATGAATCTTGGCTCTGCTACTTTGTATAGCAGCTATTTTGTGTCCCTGGGCAAGATTCGTGACTTGCTTTGTTTTGATTCTTGACTTTCAAAGTCATGGTTTCTAAGGCTGTAAACTGGCTACAATAACACATATCTGACAGAGTTCTTGAGCAGATTGTATTCGAACATCTTATTTGAAAATAATTATCATGATAAGTAGTAAACTCATTTCTGCTATTTCTATTATTCTCCTGTATTTTCTAAGTATTATTGCCATTTCCTGACTTTTTCTCTCTTGTTTTTACTCCCTGTAATTATCTTGTGTGCTATGACTTAGCTGTTCGTGATAGAGAGAAATATGATTTGTAAGCCATAGAAAGAGGAGAGATCGATTCTCAACAGCAATCACTCTCAGATTTCATTAAAATCACTCTCTGAAGAGGCACTGTCACTCCACACTCACACTGTCTTACAGTTGTCCTGTGCCATAGAGAAACTTGGCTCAAAACTACATTCATTTAAATAAATAGAGCCTTAATTGACAGAAATCTCTAGATCCCACAGCAGAATATTTAAAGCTAGTTTTTGTTACTCCTTTTCTAAATTAGATTAGCAACTCATGCAGATAGCATTTATAGCAAGTTTGTAAATGTAATTTATATATCCTACCTATTTTAGGAATATTAAAGCCAGTGGAGAGGACTTATTCTAGGTCAAAAAAGACTCTAAAGTTGAAAGAATTCTTCTCTGTAAACTGAAAAAGAAGCTATTTTCAAGCTTTCTCCATTGCACATCAAAGGGATGTTTTTCTACTAATATAGCCTATTTCAACTTACAAAATCTTAAATCTAAGGCTATATTATATGGTGTGAGGGACCATCAAAAATATAAATCCATAAACTATTTAATCTAGTATATTATTACATCCTCATTAAATTAAAAAATCATATCATCTTCAAAACTAAGGCATGTGATCAAATAGACACAACGTTGGATATAAATAGGAATTCTCTCGAGCTATTTGAATCACCCTGCAGTATGTCTGGTAGAATGGGCAGAGTACTACAAACAATAATGAAATTAATACAACAGGAATTGTGTTCTGAACATTATGTTCTTGGCAAGAATTAAGGTGATGCTATCATAAAGGACACCTGCTTCCAGAAATTCAATTGGGAAACGATTGCATTATTTCCCTGGGAACAAGGCAAACGCACATTTTGAATGATGTGCATTATTTTGGGGATTTGAGGTTAGCATGGACAGAGATTTTTGAAGTACTCAGTATATTAAATCTTTCTTTATCCTCTAAATACTTTTTCTTCTTTGCCCTAGAAAAAGCAATTATTTATGCTACATTACCTTCAGTTATGGGGATACAGACAATATTACGAATCAATCTCCTTTTAACTCTCAAAATAGATCTTAATTCATACAGGATCCTTTTTTTCATCTTGGTCTTAGATGATGTGCTTGAAAGCAGATAACTACATACATCAGCAGCGATCAGGCAAGGTCATCAATATCCATGACAGTCTTTAAAAATTAGAGTGATTTTGATCACTGAAAGACTTCCAGTCTCCTGGGAGAGTACTGGCTGTTCATTACAACTGTTTTTCCATGACATCGTTACAAAGAAGGATGTATTCTTATTCTCATATCATACATGGGATGATGTATCAATTGCATAATTGTGAATATCACAACCTAAAGGAAAAGATTGAGCTTAATTTGTCTTCATTTCCAAGATGAGTACTATGGAGCTTTATATTGTCAGAACTGACAATAATGTTAAATTCATGATCAAAGATAACTTATAACATCCTCACATTATATGCAGCTGAAATAATCCTTGGAATTTCAATTATTTTCTTCGATCGCCCTCTTGTGGCCATATATATGCTGCTACTAACAACAAAATGAAAATGCTATATATTTAGTTTTGTTCTAGCTAAAAGCCTTGAGGTTTTATTAACATCTGAAAATTCACTTTATAGTTAATGATAAATAACCATGCATATTCTTCAATTTAAATTATAAGCAAAATCTTGATTTCTAAAAATTCAGTATTGGCAACAATAAAATTTTTCAAGAAATATAATCAGTAAAAGGTTTGCTTTGGTTATTTATTAGTTTCGAACCATGAACATGCATTGATCCATAAAACTAATATAATGATTTAATATCATAAAATAAGGCTTTAGTGCTATATATGATATAATTTTCAGGAAAAGGAAATTTTAGAATAGAATAGTAATATCTAAGATTAGTACTAAGTACTGATATTGGTGTTAGAATTTCTTCTTGGTTCTCTAACATATTTACTAAAGCATGTTTATTCTCAAAGACACCATAAAAATAATAACAATATACAATCAGGTACACCAGGCACATAAGCTGTTGAAATGTATTGATCCTGGGCTACTATTTAAGCTTTCTAGGCCTCGGTTTCATCAGTGGTAAAATAAGAAATTTGAGCCAGGTGATCTTGATTAACACCTATTTTAGATCCGTCTATTAATATATCCCATTCACAAGAACTAACTAGCAATCAACAGCTCTGTTCTCGTTTCTCCTCTCTCCACCTGATTTCTAGAATGCAAGTCAAAACATCTACCAAGTTCTCATTTTTTTTTGAGGCTGCTGCCTCCGGTTCACGTGTGCAGGCTTCAGAGATGGTTCTTTGCAGAACAAAGGAACTCAGTGACACACCATGTTTACAGTCTCCTGTTGTTTTCAGTGCTGGTTGGCAAGATGTGGCCCAGAGCCAAAAGAGTGAAGGAAAAGGACCACAGGCAGAGGGAGGCTGAGCAGGCCCCCGTGGGTAAATGAAGCTAGTTGACCTTTCTACCTCTTCCAGAAGGGATATATGCCAAGAAGAAAGGTAAAATAAGCTCTGTGCTAACACTGGAATAAAAAATGGACATAGATTAGATCACCTAAGCTTTGCAAATATTTATATAACAGATCTGAGAACAGGTACCTATCTATAATATATATGTTGAAGTTACAATGTATTGATTATACCAATAAAATTTATATTGCATTGAATGAGCTTTGATAGTATGATTTAAGTAGACAGGAACACAAAACTTATGCATCATTAAAAAAAAAAATTTTAGATGTAAAGACTTAAAAAAATCTAATCTCTAACACTCCTGGAAGAGAACATAGGCAGAACACTCTTTGATGTAAATCATAGCAATAATATTTTGTATCTATCTCCTAAGACAAAAGAAACAGTCAAAATAAACAAATGGGTCCTAATTAAACAAAAGGTTTTGCACAGAAAAGGAAACCATGGACAATACAAAAAGACAACCTATTGAATGGGAGAAAAATGTGCAAATATTATGACCCATAAGGGGTTAACATCCAAAATATATAAACAGCTCATACAATCCAACTGATATGGAAGCAACCGAGGTGTCCACCAACAGATGAACGGACTGGATAAAGAAGATGCAGTGTGTGCGGAATAATCCTCTACCTCACCTAACCCAAAGGTCTGATAGTGTGTTAAAGTGAAGGGAAAACAAAATGATAATGATAATGCTGCATGAAATTACAGAACTGTCATATAAAAATACAAACACAAAAGGCAAAACTCAGAATGGTCTTTCATTCTTTTTTAATATTTTCTGGTGATAAATATATAACACCTAACTCATGAATTGCTGAATTTTAATTTGGAAGATAATCATCTCAGTCAAGTTACAACGTAATTACCACAATGTCTACTACTCAGTATTTATGTTTCCATAACACTGTCACGGAGGATGAGATGGTTGGATGGCATCACCAACTCAATGGACATGGGTGTGGGTGGACTCCGGGAGTTGGTGATGGACAGGGAGGCCTGGCGTGCTGCGGTTCATGGGGTCGCAAAGAGTCGGACACGACTGAGCGACTGAACTGAACACTGTCATCCCAATACTGCATTACAATGGCTTCTAAACATTTAGGAAGTATAGAACTGTGTTCTACAGCAAAGACTGCATTCCTGACAGACCTGATACCCAGTTTTAGCTCTCACCTAGTTCCAACCGCCCGACAACCCTCTTCACCCGTAAAATGGTAGTCATCACAGTACTCACCTCATAAGTTAGAAACATGACTTAGTGACGTAAGGCCTTAGTGATTTGGTGCATTATCTAGTAGAGGATAACTACTCAGTACGTGTTAGTTATAAATACAGTAATGTTAAGCCAGGGATGAGTCAAATCTATATTGAGTGAATAACAGTTGTGTCCATTATTAGGGACATATACTATGTTTATTTAGTCCATATGTTTCTACTGTAGTAAACCATTAAAATAAAAAAGTAATAGGTGTTTTGTAATACATTGCATTTTTCTCTTAGAAATACTTTTAATATATGTTCCTTTACATAATACACTGCATGAACCACAATCTGGTGTGCACATTTTTCTTCAATGAAATAAGCAGGAAAACAATTCTAATACAATGTGATGCATGGTCACCTAGGAACTTAGCTAAGACATGGTTGTAGTCATGGTTAGGTTAGGATGGTTTTTCTTCTTCTTCTTCATTTTTTTCTTTTTCTTGTAGGACAGCAAGAAAATACTTGCAAAGACTTCCCATAGGAAGTGACTTTTAAA
Source organism: Bos indicus (assembly GCF_029378745.1). Taxonomy (NCBI): domain Eukaryota; kingdom Metazoa; phylum Chordata; class Mammalia; order Artiodactyla; family Bovidae; genus Bos; species Bos indicus. The sequence goes on from NC_091764.1 coordinate 11,331,294, forward strand.
TTTGTTCTTGAAAGCTAAAACAGAATTGGTGAATAGAGAAGAATAGGCTTCCCTGGTGACTCAGTAAAGAATCTACCTGCAATGTGGGAGACCTGGGTTCAGTCCCTGGGTGGGGAAGAGCCCCTGGAGGAGGGCATGACAACCCATTCCAGTATTCTTGCCTGGAGAACCCCCATGGACACATGTGACTGGTGGGTCACAGTCCATGGGGTCGCAAAAAGTCGGACATAATCGAGCGCTGAGTGACTAAGTGCAACATGGTAGATACAGTAATAAAGTATTCCAGGCAGGAGGAATTTTATGATCAAAGGAAAGAAGTCTAAATAAACTAAAGATCACAGATTTATACAAATAAAAACTGTATAAATAGAAGAAGATAATAAGACTAAATGAAAACTATTAAACAAGATGAAAAGAAAATGAAAGAAAGTCGCTCAGTTGTGTCCAACTCTTTGGTACCCCATGGACTGTAGCCTACCAGGCTCTTCCGTCCATGGGATTTTTCAGGTAAGAATACTGGAGTGGGTTGCCATTTCCTTCTCCAGGGGATCTTCCCGACCCAGGGATTGAACCCCGGTCTCCCACATTGTAGGCAGATGCGTTACCATCTGAGCCACCAGGGAAGTCCATTAAACAAGATAGGAGAGTATAAAATGAGCCATAATCCCTTATTATGATGATATCTAAGGTGATTTTACTTTTATTTTGTGTGTGAGTGTTTGCGGGGGGTTATAGAGAGATTGTTTCTATTTTTATTAGGATCTCAGGAAAATTCATGCCAAAAATGAGAGAGAGTGAAAGTTGCTCAGTCATGTCTGACTCTTTGCGACCCCATGGACTGTATAGGCCAGAGTACTGGAGTAGGTTAGCCTTTCCTTTCTCCAGGGGATCTTCCCAACCCATGACTGAACCCAGGTCTCCTGTATTGCAGGCAGATGTTTTGACAGCTAAGCCACAAGGGAAGCCCCAAAATGAGAGAATCAAGTACTCAAAACTCTGCTGGACTCTTTGGCAAAGTTTGAAAGTCTCCTTACAGGTACTCACTGTGGTAAGCTGGTATTCACTTTGGAATGACTTGGAATATACATAAAATATTACCATTTTTTGGTCAGTAAAGCAGTTTTTGTGCCCTTCCACACCAAGTATGAATGCAAATAGAAGTTGGAGCTTCTTTCACTTCTAGAAATGTCTGTAATCTTTTTAATAGGTTTTGATCTCATGAACTGCTGTACATAAATTGTTAGTTTGAAGGTTGGCATCTTTCTGTGGCTTGAAATATGAACTCTATAACTAAGGGTTAAAATTATGGATAAGGCAAGAAGTCTCCATTCTTTTTTTGAATGTTCTTGCTGCAATTAACTAACCTTAATTTTCATAGCCAGAATGAATTTCTGTAAGCTTATTTTGTGGAAAACATTTAAGCTTTTATTTTGTATTCCTCATGGCAAAGGCAATATTTCTGCTCTTTAGGTGACTTGATGAAGTGATGCAATTCAACTGTAACTTTGCTGTTCCTCAAAGCAGGGAAGGCTGTTAATAACTTTCTGAAACTGAGTCATTTTATTGTCTTACACATTAATTCTCCACAGTTAAAACAAGTTCCTTTCCCCCAAGGCTCTTGCATTGCCCTCTTGTGGATAAAAGTGAAATATTTTTCCTTTAAGGAACATGCTGCACATTATGATACAATTTTCATAGATATTACCTGTCATCATAATTAGTTTTGAGAACCACATCAGAGTAATAATTTTTATTCCACATATCAAACATAATTTTGAATACTCAAGAGGAAAAGGAAAGTCTATATTTATGCCCCTTCCATGTTTTTAATTTTTTTTTCCTTATGTTCCAAGTTTTCTTCTTTTATTATTTCCTTTCTGTTTAGAGAATTTTCTTCAGACATTGTTTTTTAGAGGAAGCCTGTTGGTGCCAAATTTTCTTACTTTGCTCTCATCTGAGAATTTCTTGATTATCCCATGTTTTTAAAGGGCATTTTTATTGGATATAAGATTTTCTGTTGACAGATCTTTTATTTTCAGCATTTAAAAACATACCGCAGTACATTCTTAGACAGCTAAGGTTTTTGATGAAATTCCACTGTGATTTGAATTGGCTTTCCCCTATCTATAACATGTAATTTTTCTCTGGTTGCTTTCAAGATACCTTCTTTGTCTTGTTTTCAGAAATTTAGGTAGAAAGGGAAAATCGGAAAATGTCAGCTATTGTTTCTTAGAAGCCTTTTCCAGCCCACCCTCTTCTTCCTTTCTTTTTTGGATTGCATGGACATGAATGATAGAGATTTTGTTTCAGTTGCATATGTTCATGAGACTATTTATGTTGCTTTTCAGTTGATTTAGACTTTTCTTTTCAGATTAGGTGATATCTATTTCTTTTTTAATCTCCAGATTCAGTAATGCTTTCCTCTGCCTTCTCCATTCTGCTATTGAATCCAGCCACTCGAGTTTTTATTTTTGTTATTGTACTACTCAGTTCTAAAATTTCCATTTGGTTCCATTTATATTCTCTATTGGAGAAGGAAATGGCAACCCACTCCAGTACTATTGCCTGGAAAATCCCATGGACGGAGGAGCCTGGTAGGCTACAGTCCTTGGGGTCACTACTGAGCGACTTCAATTTCACTTTTCACTTTCATGCATTGGAGAAGGAACTGGCAACCCACTCCAGTACTCTTGCCTAGAGAATCCCAGGGATGGGGGAGCCTGGTGGGCTACCGTCTATGGGGTCGCACAGAGTTGGACACGACTGAAGCGACTTAGCAGCAGCAGCAGCATATTCTCTATTAGGGTTTCTCAGGTGGCTCAGTGGTAAAGAATCTGTCAAGCAGGAGATGTGGGTTAGACCCTGTGTGGGGGCAGATCCCCTGGAGAAGGAAATGGCAACCCACTCCAGTATTTCTACATGGGCAATCCCATGGACAGAGGAGCATAGCAGGCTATAGTCCAAGGTGTTGCAGGAGAGTCGGACAAGACTTAGCGACTAAATAACAATATATTCTCTATTACTTTGCTGAAACTTCATTATTTCTTTGAGACACTTTACTTTTTGTTTCAAACATGTTTATAGTTGCTCACTGAAGCATTTTAGTGATGGCTGCTTTAAAAAACTTTACAAATAATTCTAACAATTGTGACATCTCAAGATTGATGTCTGTTGATTGTTAATTTTCATCCAGTTTGAACTCTACCTGGTTTTTGCTATGCTAATAATTCCCTATTGAAACTTGGACATTTTGGGTATCATGGTATGAATTCCAAACCTTATTTTAAAAATCTATATTTAGCAAACCTCCATGGTCTGCTCTCCAGTGGTGAAAAGGTTGCTGTCTCATTAATTCAAGGTAGGAGTAGAAGTCCAGTTTCTCCATCTATTCCTACCGCCATCTTTAATAGCTTAAAAAATTAAAGGAAAGTCATTCAAAAGCCTCCTTTTTTAGTTTAGTTTTCTCAGTCTCTTCGCCTCCATTAGTTTGCCAGACACCCATACTCATATGGCAATACTTGATCTTTCATCACCAGTGACGTCCTGATCTTCTAAAGCCCAGCTTGAGGAATCTATTTGACGACCATCTCCTGTGCTCTGACTCACTGCTTCCAGTATTCCATTGCAACTGTGCTGTGATCAGATTTACATTTCACGCAGCAACTTAGTATAGAAGTTTGAGAAAATTTCAGGGAATGAAGCTGTGTGTAGGGAGCCTAATGAGAAGGCTATTGCAGAGGTCCAGTTAGGAGACAGCAATGATTGAGGCTAGGTTTGTAACAGTGGAAGGGATGTTTGGGTTTGAGATTTAGTTTAAAGATTTAATTGATGAAGCTTGGAGAATACATTGATGCAAGTTGTGATGAAAGAGTAGTTCAGGAAAAAAAGATTCAAGAATATTTAAGTGCTTCAGTGAAACCACCTGACTTGGTGGTGGAACCATTTACTGAAATATAAAATCTAGGATCTTCCCCATGCATTAATCGAACCCCAGTCTCCTGCATCTCAGGCAGATTCTTTACTGTCTGAGCCACCAGAGAAGCCTAAGTAATAAATATTAAGTAATAACTAGCATATGTTGGGAGAAGGCAATGGCACCCCACTCAAGTACTTTTGCCTAGAAAATCCCATGGACGGAGGAGCCTGGTAGGCTGAAGTCCATGGGGTCGCTAAGAGTCCGACACGACTGAGTGACTTCACTTTCACTTTCCACCTTCATGCACTGGAGAAGAAAATGGCAACCCACTCCAGTGTTCTTGCCTGGAGAATCCCAGGGACGGGGGAGCCTGGTGGGCTGCCATCTATGGAGTCACACAGAGTCGGACACGACTGAAGTGACTTAGCAGCAGCAGCAGCATATGTTGAGATAAATTTATCTTTATAATGATACATAATTTTTAAAACTATATTTGCAGTCACCAGTTTAGATGATTTATGGAGAGATGATAAGCAGAGATCTGAGGAGGGATCTTTGAGCAATATTTGTCTAATTGATTTCATCCACATGTGTTCTATCTAGGATGATTATCATTTATGAATGTGTGGAGTCTCTATTCAAAGATTTCTTAGAGCTCCAAATATGGCATGGTAAGATTAAAACTGCAATTTCAATTTTTTCTTTACTTGCCTTAAATTTTCTTCCTCACTCTGAAGTCTCCTTCCCACATTTTTTCTCTAGTTTCCTGTGGCTTTTCCCTTCTGTCCTTTGAAGGAAGTAATTGTTAGCAAGGGGACTGTCAAAGCCCTTCTTATGTCAAATAGGAAAGCCAACAATCTTGTTCCTCACTATCCATCTCCTGAGGAACAAAATTACAGAAGCAGTCACAACCACCAGATGAGTAGTGTGGGAGGACGTTTGACTGGTATCAATTTTCCCCCTCTTTTTCTCTGAAAACATGTTCCTCTGGATCACATTTCCAAATACCACTTGCAACAAAAACAACATTCAGCAGATCTCTGACAAAAGAAAACAGGAACTACAATAGAACATTCACTCCCAAGCCTTGAAATATCCCCCAATATATCAACACACCACCTACAGCCTAGAAAAATAAAATACAACCACCCACAACACCCTCCCACAGCCAACATGACTCAGACACACACTTTCCTTTTAACCTCACTTACAGAGAATGTCTACTCAGTTGAATAATTAAATTTTCCTAAAGTCAGCAATAAAATATCATACATTATTCAGCCACAATAGGTTTTACCAATGCTGAAATGTATTTTTGGATTTAAACTAAGAAAGTTAAAGTACACGTGTTTCACACAAAGGTTATAAATGTTTTCTTAATTGATGAGAACATCCTTCAAAGAATATAAGCTCAGTAAATGTCTATTAAATAGAACCAAAACTGTCATATTTCACTAAAGAGTTCACACTTGTAATAACCTATAATGGAAAAGAATATGAAAGAATATAAAAATAATATATATAATAGAAAAGAATCTGAAAATAATATATACATATAATACATATATGATTCAGTTAAAAATAACCGAATCACTTTGATGTAAACCTAAACTAGCACAACATTATAAATCAGGTAGACTTCAATTAAAAAAGAGCTCACACTGAGGTTGTGATAATTATATAGGAGTCCAAAACTGTTGACAAACTAGATATTGTCTAGTTCATTCAAAATGAATTAATGAATTCATTTTATTCATTAATAAAATGAATGTAAGGTTGTTTTTGAAAGAACCAGATGATTCCATGGTTTTCTATATCAATTCAGTTAGTTACTACCATTTGTATATGGTACTGTTAATTTTATACTCAATTATGGGAATAACTATTTGTTGTTTTTTTTAAATAAGTATTTGAGTTTTGAGTTTAGGGGAAGCTTAGCTATCTATGATTGATGTTCCTCAAATGTGAACATGATTATGTAAAAACATACACGGTTAGATATGTTTAGATTGAATGTTTATGCAATATGAAGGACAATCGTAACATTTTTGGAACTTTATTTATATTATGAACCTTGCATCTTCGCTTTTAAAATTAATTAAAATATTTCCTGAGCTATTGTTACTCACCTACACTATACTTCAGGCTGAGATCATTAAGCATGGAAAGTTGGGGATGTACGAAATGTCACCTCAGAGGGAAAGGATTCTAGCAGTTGACAATTCCAATAACTAGAAACACGATGAGCAAAAATATAGTGCCAGAAAAGCAAACAACACAATACCATCTTATTCTATGTATTTCATCAAGCTTGCCAAATTAATCATGATCTAGTCTTCCAAAATCTGAAATATTTATTTTTGATTGCCTGCTCTTTTTCTTGTACAGATATTTGCTTTAAATTTACCTCACTGCCAAGGATTTTATGTTCATCTCCACATGGACACTTCTATCTGTGATTTCCATCTAAAATCCCAGTTTTAAACTTTCAATGCCCCAGCAATTATTTCCACTGACAATCCAATCAAGTCTTGTCCAACACAGATTACTTTCAACAGAGTTTTCTTTCTGACATGTGTTTTTGTTGTAATCAGAACACTATTCAGAATACTAAGGAAATTATTAATTCTATAAATAATATACTAATCGTATGTTCTGAGCACTTACTATATTAAGCATACAGTCATGCATTTGCATGATTTCTTTTAATCCAACCAATTACCTGATAAGGTAGCTATTATCATTTCCAGTTTTTTGCAAATAAACAAATTTGAACTTACAGAAAATAAATGACATGTCTAAGGTCAGTTTTTAGGAAAGGGAAATCAGTGCTAAAATGAACAGACTTTTAATCCAGGGCAGTCTTACTGTAAATCTTTAAACACAAAAATTATTTTGCTTCTCATTAACAAAGCCACATAGGTCAAATGATTTAACATGACTTTTCTCACTTCTTCAATGTTTTCCTTGATATCAGGTACCATTGATTATTATCTCACAGGGTATATAATAATATTGTGAAATATATATATATACATACATAGATACACAGACACATACATAGTCATTCAGATGACCAAAATATATTACCCACATACATTTGGTCTTTGTGTGGCTCTTGGCTCACATCTTCCAAAATCCTTGTAATTTCCTAAGTGTGGAGAGTGATAAAGTTGTCTTTTGGTTAGCTCCTATGAAAGTGGAGCCAACCAAACAATTAGAGGATTTGAATTTTCAGTCCCACTCACTGACCTCTGTGGAGGGTGATGGGCTGGACATTGAGTTCAGTCACCAATGGCCAAAAAGCTAAACAATCAAAGGACACAGTTTCAAGAGTTTCTGGATTGGTGAACAAGTGGAGATTCGGGGAAAGTGGTGCACCTGTGAAACCACACCTTTGCTTTATGTTTTGCCATATGCATCTCTTCTGTGTGGCTGTTCTTGAGTTAAAGCCTTTTATAAGAAATGGTTCAGTTCAGTCACTCTGTCGTGTCCAACTCTTTGTGACACCATGCACGCCAGGCCTCCCTGTCCATCACCAACTTCCGGAGCTTGCTCAAACTCATGTCCATCGAATAGGTGATGCACCTAACCAGCTCATCCTCTGTTGTCCCCTTCTCCTCCGGCCTTCAATCTTTCTCAGCATCAAGGTCCTTTCTAATGAGTCAGTTCTTTGCACCAGGTTGCCAAAGTATTGGAGTTTCAGCTTCAGCATCAGTCCTTCCAATGAATATTCTGGACTGATTTCCTTTAGGACTGACTGGTTTGATCTCCTTGCAGTCCAAGGGACTCCCAAGAGTCTTTTCCAATATCATGGTTGAAAAGCATCTTCAGTGCTCAGCTTTCTTTAAGGTCCAACTCTCACATCCACAAGTGAATACTGGAAAAACCATAGCTTTGACTAGGCGGACCTTTTTTGGCAAAGTAATATCTCTGCTTTTTAATATACTGTCTAGACTTGTCATAAGAAATGGTAATCCAGTGAGTAAACAGGTTTGCTGAGCCACACTGGCAAATTTATCAAAATAAAGGAGTGGGCCGTTGGAATCTCCAATTTGTAGCTTATTGGTCAAAGCCCAGGCAATGCTTAGGTTTACAACTGGCTGGTATCTGAGTGTGTGTGTATGGGGTGGAGGTTGGGGGAATCTTAAGAAAATGAACCCTCAACCTATGGAGTCTGATTTATCTCTGGATAGACAGTGTCAGATTTGAGCTAAATTATCAGACTGCCCCCAATCCCTCTTCCCACACACACACTGGAATTTGGTCCAGGAATACAAAAAAAAGTGCCAGTTCCATTTCCACTGCTACAAACCTGGTTGCAGTAGGTTACAAAAGCGGTCACAATTTTTTGCAGATATACCCACTAACAAGTGAAGTACAGTTTGCTGCTGCTGTTTTAGTTGCTAAGTTGTCTTCAACTCTTTTGAACCCCATGGACTGTAGCCTACCAGGTTCCTTTCTCCATGGGATTGCCAGGCAAGAATACTGGAATGGGTTGCCATTTCCTTCTCCAGGGGATCCTCCCAAACCTGGGACCAAACGCACAGCTCCTGCATTGGCAGGTAGATTTTTTTACCCACTGAGACACCAGGGAAGCTGGAGTACAGTTATCTACACCTTGAATCTGGGCTGGCATGTGATTTACTGAGGACCATAGAATGGTCCAGAAATGAGGTTGTATGAGTCCTGAATCAAAGTTTCAAGAGACTTCTCAAGCTCTGCTCTCCATCTTCAAACCTCTGCCACTGCTGGCTACTGAACACACCTGCCCTATCTAAAAACTAAAAGAAAAACATCAAAGACCTCTCAGCTACTAAAATGCCTTCACAGATTCCTGTCCTAAAGCTACCATGAATTACCCTATATAATGATGTCTGAAATCATGCAAAATCCAATAAATCTGTGACTAGTTCTTCAGACGGAGAAGGCAATGGCACGCCACTCCAGTACTCTTGCCTGGAAAATCCCATGAGCGGAGGAGCCTGGTGGGTCACAGTCCATGGGGTCACTAAGAGTCGGACACGACTGAGCAACTTCCCTTTCACTTTTCACTTTCATGCATTGGAGAAGGAAATTGCAACCCACTCCAGTGTTCTTGCCTGGAGAATCCCAGGGACGGGGGAGCCTGGTGGGCTGCCATCTATGGGGTGGCACAGAGTCGGGCATGACTGAAGCGACTTAGCAGCAGCAGCAGCAGTTCTTCAGAATCATACTTTAATTAGACATAATGAATTATTAATGCAAGAAAAATGTTTATTTGAATTACAATTTGTTATAAGAAAAGAAAGATAAATATTGCTATAGTGCAATAATCCTGGTGGGTATGATTATCTGAATTGAGGTTTTTGGATAAAAGATAAGACATGAATATGTAGCCTACAAGTCACCTGAATGTTGGTTCCCAGAATAAGACTCAAGTTTTTTTAACTGACCCATTAATAGTTTGCCATTGCTGTATATGAAGACAGAGAGGCACCTTTACAATTTATGTTTATCACTCAAAGTTATAGAAATAAGGAGCAAAGAACAGAAGCAAGACATATAAAGATTCTAACAAACTAGAAGGATGAAAGTCACATTGCTTAGACTCATTAGAAAAGTTGCCCAAGTCAAACATGTTAGAATAGTGGTGAGGAAAACCTGGCTTAAGAAAATTTGATGTTTAGGGGCTTTCCTGATAGCTCAGTCGGCAAAGAATCTGCCTGCAGTGCAGGAGATCCAGGTTTGATTCCTGGGTCAGGAAGATCCCCTGGAGAAGGAAATGGCAACCCACTCCAGGATTCTTGTCTGGAGAATCCCATGAACAGTGGAACCTGGCAGGCCATAGTCCATAGAATTGCAAGAGTCAGACACGACTTAGCAACTAAACCACCAAACAATAAACCATTAAAACACAAAAACCAGAATGGATTTTATTCTTCTATAGTTTCAACACAGAGGAGTAATATGATTTATAAAACGCTGTAAGGTAATTTGGAATCCCAAAGCATGAGTACAATGTCTGAGTTTGCAAGATGATGAAACCCATGTTATTTTTATATTCATGAGGAGGAAATACTTTTCAGCTGTGGGCTCTCCATTGCAAGAGGAATAGCTTAAAACTTTAGTTCAACCTTCAAAGTAAATTGAGATGAAATAATGTCATACATGGAACCTTAAAAGAATCAGCATCAATATAATACATAAAAATAGTAAAGCTTTTTCAAGTTAAATTCCAAGAAATACTAGATAAACTACTTGTTCTTAGAAAAACTGGGATAATGCACCAGAATCTAGAAAGACGCTAGAAAAGTATTATCTTCAAGTACACAATAGTATATGTGAGCATTGCTTTATTATTAAGATAACAAAATTCATTTTTGTTAAATAATCTAGTTCCCAGTAAAGGTCAATGAAGGATTCCCTAGTGCTGGTCAATGAACGATTCCCCAGTGCTGGTCAATGAACTATTACTATATTCTAATATCTGACAATTGATCAAAAAAAGAGTCAGGCAGACAGGACTGATGTTTTCATGGCCATATTTAGCCCTCCATTGGTTATATGTAACTTGGTGAACACAATAAATTCACTCCCTCAATTTTGGTTTCCTTATTTTTAAAGTAAGGCTTTTTTTTGGATCAGGTCTTAATAGTTTTTTATAATTTATTATCTTATGCTAAATATTAGTTCTAAAATAATGTTCATATAAAAGGAATCATTAGTATATAATTTTACAGATGATTTTCATTGATTCACTAAATGGAAAAAGTTGATGTACAATAAAATTATTTTATATGGTTAAAATAAAATTTTTCTAATTTTATCTTTCCATTTTTAAATTTTCCTTAGGAAAAAGCATGAGGTTTTATTTCTATGATAATAACTTAGTATAGTACAAATTACAAGCACTGTTTTTTAAATGAACTATTATTAATATTCCTGTCTTCCAGTACATATAAGCATATATTCCCACAAGGTGGTGCTCTTTATTTAAAAATTCCAATGGGAAGCAGTTTTTCTGTATTTGCATAGTGCTCAGAGACATAATGCAGGCTTCACAGCATATTGTAAATGATCAAATGAGCAATCAAGTTGTGGTAGCAATTCAGTTATTGAAAGTTTAGAGGTTTTAAGAGTTAAGATCTGAATGGCAAAATGCATTCTATTCATAAGCAAAAACATGGCAGGAAAACACAGTAAGAATATAAGTTTGTATGCAACAAGTTCTTCTCTGGAAATAGAAGGAAGCTGGAGTACAACATGGAAACTGTCTAGAAAATCTCCATTATTAAGTACAAAGAAGTCATACAGTAAGCATATTTTATTAACTAGACTTCAGCTATCGGGGAAGAAGGGAGGAAAGCAAAGAGATCAGGAGAAAAAAATAGAAAAAGTGAGAAAGAAGGAAAGAAATAAAGAAGAAGTTGAATAATGACAGTGATTATTTTTATCCATCCATCTTGAATATGAGCTAAGAAGAGTGAATTTGCTATTTCTTCAGCGCAACTTAGTTCCCTCAAGCCTCTCAGAATATTGTTACATTTCACCTTTCTGAGGCTCAAAATAATATTCAAAATTGTATATTATTTGTTCACATCACTCATCAGTACAAGCCAGAGTTTATCCAGTAACCTCTACTTGATTCTTCCTCTCAAGGCCAGCTTCCAAGGTGATGATTCAAAATTGTGTTACTTTAATAGTGCTATTGAAGGCTACAAGAGGCTCAGAATCTTAATTAGTTACTAAAGGAACATGAAAAATCCTCACATAACAGTGAAATGTGGGTTTAATTTTACAGATGAGAAAACCGATGCTCTGTGAGAATAAGTAGCTGGTCTAAAATCCAAACACTTATTAAAGTGATAAAATTTGGGATTAAACCCTAGGGTCATTTCTTAAGTCTTTATTTCTATCTTATATAATCACGGTATTTAATAAATATTCCCTCTCCAAAAGAGAAAATATTTAGCTTCCCTCAATGAAACTAAAATCTAATATGGCATTTTAAAGGAAGCATCCCCTTGAGATTAATTTCAAAGAAGAGTTTCCAGTTACAGTTTTGATCAGACAAAAGAAAACCAGTGATCTTAGTTCCACTTCTGCCACTAACAAGACATGACCCCCATGGAAAGGTTGTCTTTCTGAATCCTGACACCCTTAATTGTAAAGTAAAGGTATACAGTCATACAGTCTGTGAGGTCAATTCTAGTTCTACAGTATATAAACATAAAAATTGACTGTAAAAGACCAGTTCTACCATATAGATGATCCAAAGTTTGGATTGGGTATAGGTTTATACCCACCTTTTTTTCATTTGGATTTCATATGTAAACATTTTAAAGTTTACTATTTGAACTGGTTATGAAATTAAGAATAGGATACTACTGAAATTTATTGCTCATAGAAGCTATCAAAAGCAATGTGAATTAGATTTGTGGATTTACAAAAATGTCATTGGCAGTTTGTTTCAGAATTCCTTATCCCATCTTAAATAGTAAAAAGTAGCAAAAGGACTAAAAACACAGAAGTGGCAGAGACTACTCTGACTGTGTTACTGAGGAAAATTCTTGAGATGATAGGCAAACAGTCCTAAACGTTGAATCATTTGACTCATGAATACCTTATTTATACACAAATAAATCTGCTATAGTCACTATAGCAGTGGGTAGAACTTAGTTCCCTACTTACCTCTATTTCTATAACATTCACAAACATTCATAAATTTTCCAGCAGGAAGCTTCTTATTTAAGGTCCTGTATTGCATATTTTGGGGTTTTCATGGTGACTTAGAGGGTAAAGAACTGGCTTGCAGTGCAGGAGACCTGGATTCCATCCCTGGGTCAGGAAGATCCCCTGGAGAAGGGAATGGCTACCCATTCCAGTATTCTTGCCTGGAGAATCCCATGGAGAGAAGAGCCTGGTGGGTTACAGTCCATTGGGTCCCAGAGAGTTGGACACGACTGAGCAACTAACACACACACACACACAAATTGCATATTTTCCTCTAATTTTCTTCAGTTTTGGCTTGGATAAAACTTTCTACACTTTTGTGTTTTGGACAAAACTCTTTTTTGGACAAAACTTTTGACAAAAAGTTTTTGGACAAAACTCTCTCTACACTTTCTCCCTAAATGACCTTAGCTATTCACATGCCTTTCAATATTATTTACATACTGGAGTCCCTGAAATTTAAATCTCAATCCATACAAAAAAAAAAAAAAAAACTCACCTATGTCAAGCTAAAAATCATCCTTCTTTCTCACTCCTCCCCAATTTGTCTCCCTCACGCTCTCTGTTTTGGTAAATTTCATGAACATGTATCCATTAGCTCAGCTCAAATCTTAGGAAGACATTTCTAATTTTTACTCAACATGTACTTACAATCCATCAGTAAGTCATCAGTTCTAACTTCAAAATATATCTCAGCCTGCTTTACTTCTCGGTTGCCATGACTCCACACCAAACTCCCACCATCTCTAACCTGGACTTCCATGGTATCCTATCCCCTTACTAGGTTCTTCTTGCTTTAATTCTTATCCTGTTCTACTCAGTTTTAAAGAGCATCCACCATGTTATTTTAGCACATAAGTTTTAAGTAATTTTCTCTCTGAGAGTTGGACCATAAAGAAGACTGAGTGCCAAAGAACTAATGCTTTTGAACTGTGGTGTGGAGAAGACTCTTGAGAGTCCATTGGGCTGCACCTTGACCTTTGGTCAATCCTAAAGGAAACCAGTCCTGAATATTCATTGGAAGGACTGATGCTGAAGCTGAAGCTCCAATACTTTGGTCACCGGATGTGAAGAGCTAACTCATTGGAAAAGAAGCCTGATGCTGGCAAAGACTGAAGGTAAGAGGAGAAGGGAATGACAGAGGATGAGATGGTTGGATGGCATCACCGACTCAATGGACCTGAGTTTGAGCAAACTCCAGGAGAAGATAAAGGACGGGGAAGCCTGGCATGCTGCAGTGCACTGGGTCACAAAGAGTAGGATATGACTGAGTGACTGACCAACAGCGACTTCCTATAGCACTTGAAATAAACTCCTGTAAGACCCAACGTGACCATGCTATTGCCTCTTCTTCCAATCAAATGCAACAACTCCAAGCAAATGCACTTTGTTGTTAACTTACTAAGCTTTTGTCACTCTTGATCCCTGTCTTAGGTTCCCAAGGGTGCTATAATAAATGACCAAAAGCTTGGTAGCTTCAAATGACAGAAATGCATAGTTCTGGGTGCCGGAAGGCTGAAATCAAATTACCGGAAATTCTGAAGGAGAATCTATTCTAACTAGACTCTCTCCTAGTTGCTGGTGATTGTCAGCAATCCTTGGTAGTCTTTGATTTATAGGTGCCAAATTCCAAACCCTGTCCCCATTTTTACAAGGCATTTTCCTTTGTGTCTTTCTATGTGCTCTCCTCTTCTCATACGGACACTAACGACTGGATTTAGAGCCCACTTTATATCCAGGATGTTTTCATCTCAAAATTCTAAGCTCTATCTATAAAGACTATACTTCCAAATAAGGTCACATTCCAAGATGTTGCGTAAACATGAATTAGAAGGGGACATTATTTAACCCACTACACTCCTCAGGTTATTACATCTGCCCAAATATTCATCTACTACTCTTCTTTATTGAAGTAACTTCCTCAGAGAAAACATCCTTGTCTTGTCTTCCATTCTGTTGTTTCCTTCACAACACCAGCCAAACATCTATAATTTCAATACTATATTTAAATGTATCATATGAAATACATATGTATATATGGACATACATATATATATACACACACACACTAAATGTACAAATATAAGAGAAGACATAGAGCAACATGTATACATAAATGTGTACATAAATATTTAAAATTTGTCTTCCTGATATACCATGATGTCATACCTTATGCATTGCTTCATTTAACTAGCCAACATTTTAAGTTAATATATCGTGTTTTGCTTTAAGTTTTTTTGGCCTTATATCACAGACAGATCCAAAGCTGGCTTCCATGTTCATTCCTTCCACAAAACCCTCTTTTTGAGCAACTGCAGGGGGTTGACAAAAGGGATGAATATGAGGGCCACTGTTGAGCATTACAGGGCCTACAGTTTGCGTCTAATTAAATAAAATACGTATATAAATGCATGTCTATATATGTGTATGCACATATACATACATGTACATATAATAATATCACTTAGACCACAATTTGATTGCAACCAGTTAGAACCCTCAACAGAGGAGTTCCCTAAGCTATTCTCAGACTCCTGACCCACAAACTGAGATAAGATGTGTGTTGTTTTGAGTCTATTGTGTGTGTTTAGTTGCTAAGTCGTGTCCAGCTCTTTTGCTACCCCATGGACTGTAGCTTGCCAGGCTCCTCTGTCCATAGAATTCTACAGGCCAGAACTCTGGAGGGGGCTGCCCTTTCTTCTCCAGGGGATCTTCCTGACAAGAGGGATAAAACCCACACCTCCTGCATTGCCAGGTGGATTCTTTACCACTGAGCCACCAGGGAAGCTCCTTTAATTCTATTAGATTGTATTAATCCATTATATAGCAATAGGAAACTGATATACCTCATAAAACAACTTGAGAAGTGCTTCTTCTCTTAGAACTTTAATAGTACAATTCCTTTCTTAAATGGTCACATAATTCACAGGCGAAGCCAACTTGTCCTGGATTTCTCTTTGTGAGATTTTTTTTTTTAAATTGAAGATTCCATTACTTTCATACAAAGTATTTGTACTGTTTTATTTTGGGGGTTAACATTGTTAAGATGTGCTTGCTTAGGAATTTTCTCATTTCATCTACAGTTTTAAATGAACCCACATAAACTGTGTTCAAACTTCCATTATTTTAAATTTTACTAACCCACCAGGGAATAATCAGTTAATTCTTTAAAAAAAAAGTTTTGCTTTGCTTATACTCTATATTAAATATTTCTACTTTATTAATTTTTGTTGCTGGCTTCATTTTTACCCCACTCCAGTACTCTTGCCTGGAAAATCCCTTGGACAGAGGAGCCTGGTGGGCTGCAGTCCATGGGGTCGCTAAGGGTCGGACACGACTGAGCGACTTCCCTTTCACTTTTCACTTTCATGCATTGGAGAAGGAAATGGCAACCCACTCCAGTGTTCTTGCCTGAAGAATCCCAGGGACAGGGGAGCCTGGTGGGCTGCCGTGTATGGGATCGCACAGAGTCAGACACGACTGAAGCGACTTAGCAGCAGCAGCTTCATTTTTGCCTTCTTTCTCTAAACCCTAGGTTTTACTTGCTGTTTTACTTCTAGTTTCTTGAGATAATGCTTGGATCATTGATTTGGGGCCTTAATCTTTTCTAATCTATATTAATGATATAAATATGTCTTTAAGTGGCACTGCTGCTGCTAAGTCGCTTCAGTCGTATCCGACTCTGTGCGACCCCATAGACGGCAGCCCACCGGGCTCCCCCATCCCTGGGATTCTCCAGGCAAGAACACTGGAGTGGGTTGCCATTTCCTTCTCCAATGCACGAAAGTGAAAAGTGAAAGTGAAGTCGCTCAGTCGTGTCCGACTCTTAGCGACCCCATGGACTGCAGCCTTCCAGGCTCCTCCATCCATGGGATTTTCCAGGCAAGAGTACTGGAGTGGGGTGACACTAACTTCATCCTAAGATTTTTCAGTATGTAGTAGTCCAATATCACTGAATTCAACATTTTTTTCTTATTTTTACTTTGAATTTTCTGACCATGAGTTAATTAGAAATATAAAGCATACTTTCCAAAAACTTATGTACTTCCTATTCATCACTTTTAACTTCATTTTTATATTTCTAGTGTAATTCTGATAGTATAAAAGAACATACTTTGTATGATTTCATGTCTTCAAAATTTTTTGAACTTTCTGTAAGACCCATATTTGTTCAGTTTGGGGAAATAAAATGCAAAATTCTTTATACATTACTGAGGAAAAGTTTATCACACTGATCAAATTATCATTATCTTTACAGTTTTTATCTTCTTGTTCAGTCAGGTATTGAAAGAATTATTGAAATGTTCCACCATGACAGAGGACATTTTTATTCTCCTTTTATTTCTGCTAATTTTTGTTTTCTATATATTTTAAGTGTTTGTTATCATGTACATAAACATTTAAAATTTCTATCTTCCTGGTATACCATTTTTTTATATTTAAGTTTCTCTTTTTATATTTAGTATTTCTTTATAAAAGACTACACTTTCTGGTATTCATGTAGTTATACCTGCTTTATTTTGTCACCTCATTTTCTATGGTATGCCTTTTCTATCATTTTGGTTTCAACCTTCATTTCTATATTTTAGAATTCTTTTACAAACTACATATACTTTAAAAACTTTTTTCTGACGATCTTTATTTCACATTGACTATTTTTCACTTATATTTAATGTAATTACTTACATACATTTACTTAAAAGTTAGAATAATGATCTTGTTTGTAATGTCAAACTTTAATGAATTATCTGGCCTTTTAGAGAATGGTCATACGAATTTAATGAAACTTAGTGTTTCTAGATATGAATACTAAGATTTTAAACTCTCTTTTTTTTTTTTTTTTTTGCAAGAAGTGTTGTTCCTAGAAGAAAAAATAGTCAGTTGTGGATTACTCATTTTAATCTATGATGAAGAAAAGGAAAAACAGAAGAAAAATTAGCATTACCACAAAACTTTCCACCATACTCCAATAAGAATATAAAATATTCCTATGAGTAAAACAAAAGAATATCTGGAGAATGTATTATGTAGACAAAAGATAATTTTGCAAATTTCAGGGAAGCTTGATGAATGTTTTTGGACAAATATTAAAATTTTAATATTATAACTCTTCTATTTTTCCTATGAAGTGAAAGTGAAAGTTGCTTAGTTGTGTCCAACTCCTTGTGAATCCAAGGACTATAAAGTCCATGAAATTCTTCAGGCCAGAATACTGGAGTGGGTAGCCTTTCCCTTCCCCAGGGGATCTTCCCAACCCAGGGATGGAACCCAGGTCTCCCAAATTGTGGGCAGATTCTTTACCAGGTGAGCCACAAGGGAAGCCCAGAAATAGTGGAGTGGGTAACCTATCCCTTCTCCAGTGGACCTTCCTGACCCAGGAATCAAACTGGGGTCTCCTGCATTGCAGGAGGATTCTTTACCAGCTGAGCTATCAGGGAAGTCCATTTCCCCCCCATAATACTTATAACTTTATAATCATATACCAATAACTTCATATATCTTTACAAAAACAATTTAATAGCCTATCATACATCTCTGAGGCAGATTCCTATTATGTGGTGTTCTTAACACAACACAGATTTTATTTGAAAAGTAAGAATTCTGTATAATATTAACTTTATTATGAACATATAATCAGATTCCTTTTTAAAGTGCCTTTGGTGGTTGCAACTAATGTTAAGTGAAAAATAAGCATATGCATGTAATTTCAGCATTTACATTTTGCTTATTCATGTTTCCGTGAGTGTTCATTTGAAAAAGATAATCTTTACTGGGAAGTAGCTAGAGTAAGTTGCTTTCCTTCCGGATGAGTATTCTTTCACATAGAGGCACAAGTTCCTACACAGGACCAGAAGACAAGGAAGCTTTATGCTGCCTCCTCTGGAAGCCCAATAAGGCAAAGGGGGAGCCACGAGTTTGCAGTTTCTAACCCCGCTAAGTTTTGATGAATACTAATGGTAGAAATATTGTCACTCTGATTATTTAACTTATGTACAGAGTACATCATGAGAAAAGCTGGGCTGGAAGAAGCACAAGCTGGAATCAAGATTGCTGGGAGAAATATCAATAACCTCAGATATGCAGATGACACCACCCTTATGGCAGAAAGTGAAGAGGAACCAAAGAGCTTCTTGATGAAAGTGAAAGAGGAGAGTGAAAAAGTTGGCTTAAAGCTCAACATTCAGAAAACGAAGATCATGGCATCTGGTCCCATCACTTCATGGGAAATAGATGGGGAAACAGTGGCAGACTTAATTTTTTTGGGCTCCAAAATCACTGCAGATGGTGAGTGCAGCCATGAAATTAAAAGATGCTTACTCCTTGGAAGGAAAGTTATGACCAACCTAGACACCATATTCAAAAGCAGAGACATTACTTTGCCAACAAAGGTCCGTCTAGTCAAGGCTATGGTTTTCCCATGGTCATGTATGGATGTGAGAGTTGGACTGTGAAGAAAGCTGAGCACCAAAGAATCGATCCTTTTGAACTGTGGTGTTGGAGAAGACTCTTGATAGTCCCTTGGACTGCAAGGAGATCCAACCAGTCCATTCTAAAGGAGACCAGTCCTGGGTGTTCATTGGAAGGACTGATGCTAAAGCTGAAACTCCAATACTTTGCCCACCTAATGTGAAGAGTTGACTCATTGGAAAAGACTCTGATGCTGGGAGGGATTGGGGGCAGGAGGAGAAGGGGACGACAGAGGATGAGATGGCTGGATGGCATCACCGACTCAATGGACATGAGTTTCAGTAAACTCTGGGAGTTGGAGATGGACAGGGAGGCCTGGCGTGCTGCGAATCATGGGGTCGCAAAGAGTTGGACACGACTGAGTGACTGTACTGAACTGAACTGAATGGTAGAAAAGGGAAAATCCTCAGAAAATGAGCTCATTTCTCATTTTCCCAGAGGAGGTGGAGTATCACCTCATTGGGATCCCCGGGAGAGCAGCAGCAGCAGCCCTAAATCTGTGCAAATCCTATTGTCTCAGGTTATATGAAATGGCCCACCAGACCTCCTTTTAAGAAAGCCAGCTGTGTGCAGTCATGGGCTTCCCTGATAGCTCAGTTGGTAAAGAATCCACCTGTAATGCAGGAGACCCCAATTTGATTCCTGGGTTGGAAAGATCCCCTGGAGAAGTGAAAGGCTACCCTCTCAGTATTCTGGCCTGGAGAATTCCATGGACTATAGTCCATGAGGTCACAAAGAGTCAGACACGACCTAGTGACTTTCACTTTCACTGTTTGCAGTTATGACTCTTCTATTAGAGAAGAGCCAAACAACCCTTGGCCTGAAGCCTAATCTCATTGAGGCCGAACAGGTGTTTAGCCATTAAGCTGCACAGGCACATGGAGGGTGTCTGGGGTTTCCTAAAAAATAAAAACATATATAGTTAAAAAATACCCCAGACCCCTTAAATCTTATATTCTAAGCTTCAGTAATTACATTTAAACTGATATACTGTATATAGTCAGTTTTATGAGTTGCCGAAGTCTACAGAATTGAACTATTTTTGGATACAAGAGAAAGACAGACCCTTAATTCCTTCCATTGAAAATAAAGGTTTTAATTAAATGCAAATTAGATCTTCAAGATTTGGTTCAACATTCACCTCTCAAAATAAGTCTTACAAAAAGTAAAAATAAAATCCCCCAAACACACTTACCATGGTTCTTTCCATTTAAAAGAAAAGCAATTATTTATCTATGTACCATTTTTACACTAATCAATCATGTTTTGAAAAGAAACAACTGCTAACCAGTTAAAGTACAAAAATCTATAGAGCTTAATTAGTATCTTTCATTTCTTCTCAAGTGCTGAGAATAGTATTGCACACATAATAGGCATTACAAATATGTTTCCTAAATAAAACTTTATTTTTATTTTATATGTTTCACATTTTAATGAGCAGTTACATGCATAAAGCTGTATTCATCCATCTGTCTTTTCAGATAAACATCCTAAATTATAAGCATCTTTGATCAAGAATAAAAATAGTTCCACTTTATTATGTTGGATAAGAACAGTCTAATTAGAAACCAGCCCCTTGTTTAGTCAAGAAACTAAAAAAAGATCCCATTTTTTGTAGGGTGAAATATATATTAAAATGTATATATATACAAATATGTATGTATATACACAGTTAAATGTGTGTATATATATATAAATATACACATATATAAATAAATTCCTGTATAATAAAAATAAAGAGAAAGAGAAAAGCAACTAGGGAAATAACATAATACATGTACAATATCTATAATTGAAAGTATATTACTATTTTTGACAGAATTATTATATAGCTTTTAAGGAACAAAGATAAGTAAATGAAAATGATTCATATTAAGCTTTATATGATCAGAAAACTGAGTATATATTAATATATAGTTCAATGTTTTATTATTAACAAAAATAATATATTTTGCAATAATGCAAGTTCCTAATTTATTTTACTATGTCCTTTTTCATTAACATGTTGCTTTTGCCTCATATATCACATTGCTCCCTTTTGCCTAAATTTCAAGTACTATATCTTTATTTTTATAGATTGATAAGAAATTAATAGTAAGTTACATGACCCTTATTTCTAATAAGTTGTTTTATTACTCTCAGCTTCTCATATAACTTCACCCATAATAGAAAAACCATTTCTAAAATGTCTCTTATCCTATTAAAACACCAGTGAAGCAATATTCTGAGAGATCTCAAAAAAAAAATAAAGCCTCCACATTCAGTGTTATTCTAATGCAACCTTTGGATGTTAATCTATAATTCATATCTTTTTTGCTCCCTTTCATATTTAAGATGATTCAAATCTTTGAATACAGGAAACCATGATCAAAGGTACCCTCTAATTAATTAGTGTTGAAATACATATATTTAAATTGGTCTAATCAATAAAGCACTAATAAACAGGAAAATACCTAACATGTAAATCTTCTGGTATTATTTACACTGAGCATTACATTTCTCTCATGATAAAATCCCTGTATATGAACTTTCATTATTGTTGCTACATATTTATGACACTAATAGTTTAAGTACCTATTCTGACTAGCTAAAATATTAATAAATTAAATAGTTAAAATGAAGTTATTGACTTCTTCCTTTCCTATCCCTTATCCATATTTGCATAGAGGAAGCAAACATCTGATTCAGTTGTTATGTGTATCTCCAAACTCTAAGGGATACACATTAATTTTTTCCCCCTTGCCTTATATCCCATGGAATTGCCTGCTGATGTAGCTGCTGAATAAATATCCAAAGAGAGATAGCACTGCTTTCTTCCACGAGTCATTGCTCTGGGTCCATTCTCATTTGGCTTAGGAGAAGCACACCCTTCTCTTTATCATGAGAGTTAAAACTCTGCACCAATTCTTACCAGCTGAAATTCTGCTAATAAGTCCTGTCTGGTCACCACTTAGAGAGGCTAAAGGTGGTGATTCACAGTGGCAGTACTGACATTACTGTAATTATTAATTAACAAGTCTATGGTGAGTATGGTCTTCCTTGGTGGCTCAGTGGTAAAGAAACTGCCTACAGTGCAGGAGGCCCAGGTTACATCCTTGGGTCAGGAAGATGTGGAGAAAGAAATGGCAACCTACTCCAGCATTCTTGCCTGGGAAATCCTATGGACAGAGGAGCCTGGTGGGCTACAGTCTATGGGGTCACGACTTAGTGACTGAGCACGCACGCGTGCTGAGTATGTCTAGCACTACTCCATACAATGTGGAGATACTTACCACCAATGATACTATGCTCTGAGGCCCTAAGTATAACTTTAAACCACCAATGAAAGTTCCATTTCTTTTCTTTTACTCTCTTATTTATTGAAAAATTTCAATACCTGATTCACATTAATTCTGTCTGAAGACCTACTAGATTCTTCTTCATTCATTTGTTCACTGAAGTGTATAGTTATAAACCAGACAGAATTTTCTGCTTTCAAAGGAATTATATTTAGTGATATTAAATGAGACAAATAAGATATTCAATATCCAAATATATCCTTATGCTTTGGCATTGCCATTATGTTTCCCAATGGTCAATATTTGAAGTTACCCTTGAGTCCTTAATCTTTTCCCATTGGAAGATTCTACTAATACTGCCTTTGTAAGGTTTTTATTCTCTACTATTTTAATTCCTGCTACCACTAACATATTGTGAAGTACACTCATGTAATCTGATTCCAGAATTATTATAACAGGCTCAATCCCTTTCACCATGCAGTATTCTGCTAGAGTTATTACATTAAGCACACAAATATGATCATATATATCATGTGTCTGAGTTGTGTTCTTATTCATTCAGCAAATATACATTGATGGAGTCATATGACCAGTATTCTTCCAGATCTTTGCAATATAATAGTGAACAAATGAGACAGTCTCTAACTACACGGAGCTTTTATTATAATTCACTTCAGTTCAACTCAGTTCAGTTGCTTGGTCGTGTCCGACTCTTTGCAACCCCATGAATCACAGCACGCCAGGTCTCCCTGTCCATCACCAACCCCCAGAGTTCACTGAGACTCACGTCCATCGAGTCGGTGATGCCATCCAGCCATCTCATCCTCTGTCGTCCCCTTCTCCTCCTGCCCCCAATCCTTCCCAGCATCAGAGTCTTTTCCAATGAGTCAACTCTTCGCATGAGGTGGCCAAAGTACTGGAGTTTCAGCTTTAGCATCATTCCTTCCAAAGAACACCCAGGACTGATCTCCTTTAGAATGGACTGGTTGGATCTCCTTGCAGTCCAAGGGACTCTCAAGAGTCTTCTCCAACACCACAGTTCAAAAGCATCGATTCTTCGGCGCTCAGCTTTCTTCACAGTCCAACTCTCGCATCCATACATGACCACAGGAAAAACCATAGCCTTGACTAGATGGACCTTTGTTGGCAAAGTAATGTCTCTGCTTTTCAATATGACATCTAGGTTGGTCATAACTTTCCTTCCAAGGAGTAAGCGTCTTTTAATTTCATGGCTGCAGTCACCATCTTCAGTGATTTTGGAGCCCCCAAAAATAAAGTCTGACACTGTTTCCACTGTTTCCCCATCTATTTCCCATGAAGTGATGGGACCAGATGCCATGATCTTCGTTTTCTGAATGTTGAGCTTTAAGCCAACTTTTTCACTCTCCTCTTTCACTCTCATCAAGAGGCCCTTTAGTTCCTCTTCACTTTCTGCCATAAGGGTGGTGTCATCTGCGTATCTGAGGTTATTGATATTTCTCCCAGCAAGAAAACAAACAATAAGCACATAGGAGCAGAGAAAAGAATATTAGATGATCTCTCTGATAAAGTAGCTTTTGAACAGAGACCTAAAGAAAGTGAGGGAGTAGGCCTAGCAGGTATCTGTGGAAACATCACGGTAAGCAGAAGGAATAATGGCAACAGCATGCCCTTGTAAAGGGCTAGAAACTCGTTGGTGCCATCAGAGTGGAATGAACTATGGAAAGGAAGCTACGACTTGAGTTCCTAGAGACTTTGTAAGGAGAGAAGTCATGAAGGGTCTTAGAAACTACCCCACGGGCTTTGGGAATTTTATTCTGATGGGAAGCCAACAATGATTTAAGCCCTGATGTAACACGAGTTGACATATTCTAAGAAATTTATCTTGCTTCGTTTGCTGAGAAAGGATATATGAGAAAGTATGGTGATTCATACCAGGGCAGTAATTTTGTAGGGGTGGTGAAAATTGGTTAAATTATGAATAAATTATGAAGACAAAACCTACAGGATGACTCTAAGGTTTTGACTTTTGGAAATAGTGGTATGAAATAGACATTCATTTTTAGGGGTAAAATGCAGATTTGTGGAAACTGACAGAGAAGACCAGAAGCTCCAGTTTTTAATCCATTATGCTTTAAATTTCTATTGGATATAAAAATAGGTATGTCAAATATTTAGTTGGATTATACAAGTCTGAAGTTCAGGGAAGTGATCAGTCTAGAGCTGTAAATTATTCAATTATCAGTGTCTAGATGGCACTTAAACTGTAAAATAGGTTAGGATTATCCAGGGAGTAAATATGGGTAAAAAAGATTGCAGGGTCCACATAAATAATCCATCAAACTGGCTTCTCAGTTCCTTGATGTCATCAGTTCCAATGAACTTCATGCCCTCTATACTTCATCTATTTCCATGACCACAATCTGGATCTTACCAGCACCTGGGAATGTTTTGGTCTTATAGCGTTTAAATCAAGCATCCTACTCTCTTGTAACACCTTACCCTCACTGTACTGGTTTCTCAACTTATTGAGATCCTTTCCTATATTCACTGCAATTCTTACTCAGCTTAGACTTTATGATATTCTTGCTAATGCTTTCAATTACCTTGCTTCATTGGTCTTCCACAGTAATTGCCTGTCAGAACAACAATCTGAAATCAAAATAACTGCAGGCATTCCCCTGTCCCATACTTGAGCTACAGAGCACTGTTGAAGCAAAAGCAAACACAGCTTTACACATTTATAACCAGTACAAATTCACTACCTACAACAAGCAGACCCTAACACTTTCCACTAATCCATCTATGGTTTGCATAGTTCTTCTGCAATCCACAAAGGCTAAATATATCTTCTCTATGTTCTTGAACTATCTTAACTCATCATCTCCCCACCACTGTCAGCTAATTAGCTCTTTTTTACAATGTGGGGAAAATAGAAGCCATTCAATGGAAACTATCTCAGCTTTATAAGAGCCACCCCCACCCCCCGCCAAAAAAAAAAAATGTTTGCATCAGTTTCCATAATTTTTTCTACCCTTATTTCACATCTGAACTGATGTTGCTCTTTCTATATAACATGCCCTGGAGTCCATCTTATTCTGCTTCATCCAGTGACCTATTAATTTCTCTTGTCTCAAAAACTCTTTTCCTTCTCTATGAGCTTTCTATGGGCTTCAACACACTCAAACTTTCTCTCCTTAAAACAATTTCTCAAGCTCATCTCTAATGTTGGCTATTATTTCTTTTCACTTCCTTCATAATTAAACTCTTTGCAATTATTTCCTTAACAGCAGAATCCAATTCTTATCTTCCTATTGTTCAATTCAGTTCACTCGATCAGTTGTGTCCAACTCGTTGGACCTCAAGAACTGCAGCACGCCAGGCCTGTGTCCATCACCAACTCCTGGAGTTCACCAAACTCATGTGCATTGAATCAGTGATGCCATCCAGCCATCCCCTGTCCTCCCCTTCTCCTCCTGCCCTCAATCTTTCCCAGCATCAGGGTCTTTTCAAATGAGTCAGCTCTTTGCATCAGAAGGCCAAAGTACTGGAGTTTAAGTTTCAACATCAGTCCTTCCAAAGAACACCCAGGGCTGATCTTCTTTAGAATGGACTGGTTGGATCCCCTAGCAGTCCAAGGGACTCTCAAGAGTCTTCTCCAACACCACAGTTTAAAAGCATCGATACTTTGGTGCTCAGCTTTCTTTATAGTCCAACTCTCACATTCATACATGACTACTGGAAAAACCATAGACTTGACTAGATGGACTTTTGTTGACAAAGTAATATCTCTGCTTTTTAATATGCTGTTTAGATTGGTCATAACTTTCAATCCAAGGGGTAAGCGTCTTTTAATTTCATGGCTGCAATCACCATCTGCAGTGACTCTGGAGCCCCCAAAATAAAGTCAGCCACTGTTTCCCCATCTATTTGCCATGAAGTGATGGGACTGGATGCCATGATCTTAGTTTTCTGAATGTTGAGCTTTAAGCCAACTTTTTCACTCTCCTTTTTCACTTTCATCAAGAGTCTCTTTAGTTCTTCACTTTCTGCCATAAGGGTGGTGTCATCTGCATATCTGAGGTTATTGATATTTCTCCCAGCAATCTTGATTCCAGTTTGTGCTTCTTCCAGCCCAGCATTTCTCATGATGTATTCTGCGTATAAGTTAAATAAGCAGGGTGACAATATACAGCCTTGATGTACTCCTTTTCCTATTTGGAACCAATCTGTTGTTCCATCGGAGAAGGCAATGGCACCCCACTTCAGTACTCTTGCCTGTTAAATCCCATGGATGGAGAAGCCGGGTAGGCTGCAGTCCATGAGGTCGCTAAGAGTCGGACACGACTGAGTGACTTCACTTTCACTTTTCACTTTCATGCATTGGAGAAGGAAATGGCAACCCACTCCAGTGTTCTTGCCTGGAGAATCCCAGGGACAGGGGAGCCTGGTAGGAGGCCATCTATGGGGTCGCACAGAGTTGGACACGACTGAGGCGACTTAGTAGCAGCAGCAGCAGCAGCAGCAGCAGCAGCTATTGTTCCATGTCCAGTTCTTCTTTTCTTTTTTTACTTTGCAATATTTTATTTGTTTTGCCATACATTAACATGAATCTGCCATGGTGTACATGTGTTCCCCATCCTGAACCCCCTTCCCACCTCCCTCCCGAAATCATCCCTCAGGGTCATCCCAGTGCGCCAGCCCCAAGCATCCTATATCATGCACCAAACCTGGCCATGTCCAGTTCTAACTGTTGCTTCCTGACCTGCATATAGGCTTCTTAAGAGGCAGGTCAGGTGGTCTGGTATTCCCATCTCTTTCAGAATTTTCCAGTTTATTGTGATCCACACAGTCAAAGGCTTTGGCATAGTCAATAAAGCAGAAATAGTTATTTTTCTGGAACTCTCTTGCTTTTTCAATTATCCAGCAGATGTTGCAATTTGATCTCTGGTTTCTCTGTCTTTTCTAAATCCAGCTTGAACATCTGGAAGTTCACAGTTCAGGTACTGTTGAAGCCTGGTTTGGAGAATTTTGAGCATTACTTTCTAGCGTGTGAGATGAGTGCAGTTGTTTGGTAGTTTGAGCATTCCTTGGCATTGCCTTTCTTTGGGATTGGAATGAAAACTGACCTTTTCCAGTCCTGTGGCAACTGCTGACTTACTGTCAGCCAAATTTGCTGGCATATTGAGTGTAGCATTTTCATAGCATCATCTTTTAGGATTTGAAACAGTTCAACTGGAATGCCATAACCTCCACTAGCTTTGATCGTAGTGATGCTTTCTAAGGCCCACTTGACTTCACATC
The DNA here is from genome assembly GCF_029378745.1 of Bos indicus. NCBI lineage: Eukaryota > Metazoa > Chordata > Mammalia > Artiodactyla > Bovidae > Bos > Bos indicus. Next base: position 11,358,954 of record NC_091764.1, read on the forward strand.
ACAGGACGTCTGGCTCTAGGTGAGTGATCACACCATTGTGATTATCTGGGTCATGAAGATCTTTTTTGTACAGTTCTTCTGAGTATTCTTGCCACCTCTTCTTAATATCTTCTGCTTCTGTTAGGTCTGTACCATTTCTGTCCTTTATTGAGCCCATCTTTACATGAAATGTTCCTTTGGTATCTCTAATTTTCTTGAAAAGATCTCTAGTCTTTCCCAGTCTATTGTTTTCCTCTATTTCTTTGCACTGATCACTGAGGAAGGCTTTCTTATCTCTCTTTGCTATTCTTTGGAACTCTGCATTGAGATACTTATATCTTTCCTTTTCTCCTTTGCTTTCCAGTTCTGTTCTTTTCACAGCTATTTGTAAGGCCTCCTCAGACACCCATATTGCCTTTTTGCATTTCTTTTTCTTGGGGATGGTCTTGATCCCTGTCTCCCGTACAATGTCAGGAACCTCCATCCATAGTTCATCAGGCACTCTATCAGATCTAGTCCCTTAAAATCTATTTCTCACTTCCACTGTATAATCATAAGGGATTAGATTTAGGTCATACCTGAATGGTCTAGTGGTTTTCCCTACTTTCCTCAATTTAGGTCTGAATTTGGCAATAAGGAGTTCACGATCTGAGCCACAGTCAGCTCCCGGTCTTGTTTTTGCTGACTGTATAGAGCTTCTCTATCTTTGGCTGCAAAGAATACAATCAATCTGATTTTGGTGTTGACCATCTGGTGATGTCCATGTGTAGAGTCTTCTCTTGTGTTGTTGGAAGAGGGTATTTGCTATGACCAGTGCATTCTCTTGGCAAAACTCTAATAGCCTTTGCCCTGCTTCATTCTGTACTCCAAAGCCAAATTTGCCTGTTCCTCCAGGTGTTTCTTGACTTCCTACTTTTGCATTCCAGTCCTCTATAATGCAAAGGACATCTTTTCTTGACTTCCTACTTTTGCATTCCAGTCCTCTATAATGCAAAGGACATCTTTTTTGTGTGTTAGTTCTATAAGGTCTTATAGGTCTTCATAGAACCATTCAACTTCAGCTTCTTCAGCGTTACTGGTCGGGGCATAGACTGGATTACCGTGATATTGAATGGTTTGCCTTGCAAATGAACTAGATCCTACTTGAGTTACTCCACTATAATTACTCTCACCTAGAACACTTTTTCGGAGAAGGCATTGGCAACCCACTCCAGTATTCTTGCCTGGAAAATCTTATAGATGGAGGAGCCTGGTAGGCTGCAGTCCATGGGGTTGTGAAGAGTTGGACACGACTGAGTGACTTCAGTTTCACTTTTCACTTTCATGCATTGGAGAAGGAAATGGCAACCCACTCCAGTGTTCTTGCCTGGAGAATCCCAGGGGCAGTGGAGCCTGGTGGGCTGCTGTCTATGGGGTCACACAGAGTCGGACATGAATGAAGCGACTTAGCAGTAGCAGCAGCAGCAGCAGCAGCAGAACACCTTTCGGGCTCCCCTGGTGTCTCAGTAGTAAAGAATCCACCCACCGATGCAGGAGAAAGAGATTTGATTCCTGGGTCAGAAAGATCCCCTAGAAAAGGACATGGCAACCCACTTTAGTATTCTTGCTTGGGAAATCCTATGGACAGGGGGGCCTAGCGGCTACAGTCTATGGGGTTAGACAAGAAGAGAAGAATAGTTGGACAAGATTTAGCAGCTAAATAGCAGACCACCCTTTATCCTCTTATTGCTAATTTTTAATGGGGCACTCTGTTTTTGAACTCTTTTTTTTTTTCCAGAGAGGTTCTTTTATTTATTTATTTATTTATTTTTTAATTTTTAAATTTTATTTTTTAACTTTACAATATTGTATTGGTTTTGCCATATATCAACATGACTCCGCCACAGGTATACATGTGTTCCCCATCCTGTACCCTCTCAACATCATGAATCTGCTAAAAAATCCTTTTCGCCAGTCTCTTGTGACCTTGGCATGCATAACTGCACATTTTTCTGGTATTCTTTCCTTGTAATCATCTCTGTTTTTTCTTTTTTTCTTCCTCTTACCTTTACTTTTCCTCTGATCTCTAAATACTTTTCTTACTCAGGGCTTTATTCTGAATTCTCTTATCTTCTCTTTAAGAATACATTTTTTAAGTACTGATGAACCTATCTGCAAGGAAGCAATGATGATATAGATGTAGAGAACATACTTGTGGACACAGTAGGGGAAGGAGACGATTGGACTTGAGAAAGAAGTACACATATACACTACCATGTGGAAAACAGACAACTCTTGAGAAGGGGCTGGGCTACATAACACAGGGAGCCCAGCCTGATACTCTGTGATGACCTAGAGGAGTGGGTCAGGGGGAGGGGAGGGAGGCTCGAGATGGAGGGGATAAATATATTATTATGACTGATTTGAATTGCTGTATGCTAGAAACCAAAACATCATTGTAAAGCAATTTTCCTCCAATTAAAAATAAATTTTAAAAAGATGAATTTTGGTTATTAGTTCAAAAAAAAAAGAATACATTTTTTGGAGAGATTTCATCAGCTCCAATATTTTGTCAACTATTTCACATGTTCTATTCAACTATTCTAACTATTCTACATGTTCAAATCAGTGACTATAAATAATATCTGACCTTTAAATTCCAAAATCATTTATATATTCCCAACTCTGATACCTCAATTTAATGTATGAAAAACTGAACTCAGAATCCCCTCTCCAGAAATGCTCCACTCAGTAGGATTCTTGTCTCTATGTATGGTACCTTTATTCACTAAATTGCCAAATTAGAAAGTTCAAAGTCTGCCTGAATGTTTCATTCTCATTCAGCCTGAAGTTTTATTCTCCTCCCTCCAACCAACCACCTATCCCTGTGTTCATCAAGTCCTTAATAGCTCATGAATCAGTTTATTCCTCTCCATTCTCACTGTCACTTGATAGGCTCAAACTAAAAATTTAATGTTTTAACAAAATAAAATGTTGACTTTCCCCTGAGATAGTGCCTCAATTAGTTTTATAATGTACTGGGACAAGACCAAAAAAAAGTCACCATGATGATTTGTATCATCTGTCCTTGGGATGACTGTAAGAGCCTCTTTCAATGGCTTTCTTGCTTCAGCTTTTCTCTAAATCTCTCTTCAGTAGAGCCAGAAAAATGTTTCTAAAGGACAGAGCTGATTAAGTGACTCTCCTATTTAAAGACTTTCACGGGTCCTCATGTTCTTTAGTACAGAGCTCAATGTTTTTCCATGGAATTGCTTCCTCTTGCCCTGAGTTATCTTTTACCTTCTATCTCATCACCACCTACCATCCTCCAGCTTATTTCATATGCTGCTGCTGCTGCTGCTAAGTCACTTCAGTCATGTCCGACTCTGTGCGACCCCATAGACGGCAGCCCACCAGGCTCCCCTGTCCCTGGGATTCTCCAGGCAAGAACACTGGAGTGGGTTGCCATTTCCTTCTCCAATGCATGAAAGTGAAAAGTGAAAGTGAAGTCGCTCAGTCGTGTCCCACTCTTCACGACCCCATGGACTGCAGCCTACCAGGCTTCTCCGTCCATGGGATTTGCCAGGAAAGAGTACTGGAGTGGGGTTCCATTGCTCTAGCCACTCTATTTTTTAATTTTTCACTTACACATATAGTATTTCCTTATTTAAAATTCCATGCTTGACTTTTTTCAGTTGGAAAACTTCAACTCATTCTACAATTAGACTTTGTTTTCTTTTATTTGCCTTCTTTGATCCTCCAGCCACCTCTTACTCCCAACTTGGATTACATGATCGTCTTACTTACTTTCATTTCAACCTGTACTTACATTACATTGTAATTATTCTACCAACCTGTCTCTTTAACTATATTATAAGATGCTGAAAAAAGAAACTGTGAATTGCTTACCACAGTATTTCCAAAATCTAAGTAAATGTCTAGCACACAGCGTACACTCAAATATACACTGAACCGCTTCCGGTGGCAGGGTCTGGGGAAGGGGCAGCAGGCGCCATGTCGGGCCGTGAAGGTGGCAAGAAGAAGCCCCTGAAGCAGCCCAAGAAGCAAGCCAAGGAGATGGACGAGGAAGATAAGGCATTCAAGCAGAAGCAGAAAGAGGAGCAGAAGAAACTTGAGGAGCTAAAAGCAAAGGCCGCGGGGAAAGGCCCCCTGGCCACCGGTGGAATTAAGAAATCTGGCAAAAAGTAAGCTGTTCCTTGTGCCTGAGGCAATGATGACCCTTAGTTCCATTTCTATTTAAACACCTGGATTCCCTGCCGTAATATCTGTTGCCACCTATAGCTAGAATGAAGTGTTGTCTTGGAACCTATTGTACATTTAAGAATAAACTTTTGTAATAAAAAAAAAATATACACTGAAATCTGACTAAACAAATAGGACATGAAAGTAAGTAATAAAGCAATAGAATGTTCAAGGTGAAAGAAATTAAATTAGATCACAATTCAAACTCACATTTTGCATTGCCTTATCTTTTGAAGCAAGTGATTAGAACATTGGTATTTTTTGAATAATCAAAATAAAATCAGTTTGGAAACTTTAAAATTTTAATGCTATTTACAATCTGAAAAATATATAACCTGATCTAAACAGCACCCTCAGGAAAATGAATTGGTTTTAAGTCCTGTGGCGTGTTTACTCAAATTGCTAAGAACCATCAGGAAGACCATTAAAAAGAGAACAGAAAGTACAAAAATATGGAATGTACAATTCTGCTTCCACAGTGGGAAAAAAATTAATACAGATGGAGAATGTTCAGGACAGTGTGCATATCAAGCTAAGGATACAGATTAGATGGATAGTCACTTATTCACCATACTCTAGAAATAAAGAGAAGCAGTAGCATTTGAATAAAGGAAGCTTAGAAAAATTAAAACACTAAGTTGTGTAGGAAGCAAATGTATAGATCTTATTCCGCCAAGGTAACAAATAGAAAGAAACTAAGGGAGGAGCTGACTAGCCCCAGCAGCACTGCTGTTTAAGTCCTGGGTTAGGCAATGGCGTGGACTTAATTCAAACACTGATCATAGCACTCTGAACTATCAGGACACTTTGACATTTGACCAGTGTGCTCAGAAATTTGTTTCACATAGTCTGTCTAGGGTTTCTCTCACATTATTCTTTATTAGATTTTGTCCATATTAACTCTTAAAAATAATCAGAAACAATAAGAAAGTGAATAGCTGGTTTATATCAGCATATAAATAGTAAGAACATTTCTTAAACCAAAGGACAAAGAGAAACTCCTCTCATTGTGTACATTAGTCTGCTTAGCTCTGTATCACTAAACTTAACTTTTGTGGCCAAAGCTTAGCTACTAAATCTCCCCTGCAGACTTAGACGTACCGAGCTTTTGGGCCAAGGGGTGGCCAAAACCTCTGTCTCGTTGGCTCATGGGCTCAAAACAAGACAGAGATCTGTCATACTGCTGATTCTACATGGCCCTGCATAGCCTCAGCTCTCCAGATACAAGGTTCAGCTGGTGTAGCAGGTGAACCGTTTATGCTTTGTACCTGATTTTCAGCATCAAAATCCCCTTGGCCATCAGAAACCGAGTTGTTTAGATCTTACCCTGACCTTCCTATCGGCTGGCTTGAGGGCCTGACAATTTGATAATGTGAGACATTCCTGACATCTAACATTTCACAAGTTTTTCGTTTTTAATATTTAAAATTTAAAACAATATGGTGAAATGGTGTATTTAAAAAGCACTATTTAATTTAATAATGACATTTTAATGATCTATTTGTCTTCCCTTTATTTTATATGGGTGTGTCACTCAGTCATGTCTGACTGGGAGGAGGAAATGGCAACCCACTCCAGTATTCTTGCCTGGAGAATCCCAGGGATGGAGGAGCCTGGTGGGCTGCTGTCCACGGGGTCGCACAGAGTCGGACACGACTGAAACAACTCAGCAGCAGCAGCAGCAGCAGCAGCACATCTGACTCTCTGCAACCCCATGTACTGTAGCCTGCCAGGCTCCTCTATCCATGGAAATCTCCAGGCAAGAATACTGGAGTGGGTTGCCATTCCCTTCTCCAGGGGATCTTCCTGACCGAGGGATTGAATTTGGGTCTCTTGCATTGCAGGCAGATTCTTTACCATCTGAGCTATAACAGAAGCCCCAAGAATCCAGGAGTGGGTAGTCATTCCCTTCTTCAGGGGATCTTCCCAACCCAGGGATCAAACCTGGCTCTCCCATGTTGCAGGCAGATTTTTTACTGTTAAGAAGTTTACTTATGTCTATATGTGAATATATGCAATGTGCTTACACTAGAGGTTAATCTGTGGTCTAATTTTTGTGAATGAAAAATATATGCAGAATATAAAATATCTGATACAATTTTTCAAAGATAATTTTAAGTTAACATAATAGGCAATATTTTTCTCAATGATAGAAGACATTTTGTCTAAGATAATTGTGTTGTTTAGAAAAATCTGTAAGTTCTATATGAAGCAACAGTGGCTGTCCAGTTTATTTAAAAACATACTTCCCAAAATTCTTTTCAGAAGAAAACCATTATAAAACATCTTGACTTGTTCCCTGAAAATAATGAATGAGCCAGTTTCCCTTTCATTATTAGAATTACAACTGAGACTACTGAATTTTCAGAATACCTCCTTAACATTTGGAGTTAAAAATATCAATGCAAACTAAATTCCTAGAGTTACACAAATTTATTCTTACCAGATATGCAAATGTATAAACACATTTGCAAATTTGACAAAAATTTTTATATATGCTTTCTATATGAAAAAATGTAACATTCTCTTTTTTAATGCTTCAGAAATAATATTTATATCCATTCACAGAAAATTTTTCAAGCTTTAAATACACTCATACTTAAAGATGTATCTGGTATTTCTATTACACTGGTAAAGCTATTACTCCACAGCTATGCATTCCTGTGAGAGATCATTCATTCAACATTTTATATTACTCTGTTCAATGAGCAAAAATTATAAGACCTTGAATTTCTTACCAATGAAAATTTCAACACAGAATGGCTTTAGTAATACACGGTAAACATTTATTAAAAATACATAATTTTAGAAATGGATAATGAATAATAGTATTTAGAAAATCTATTATAAAGACCCTTTTTAAAGAAAGAAAAAAGTAATATGAAACTTCAAATGCACTTAGGTTATGTATGATTTAATCTGACTTTCGGTTTTCTACTCTGGGTGCAAAAACGGTATCTCAATTCAAGTCTTAAATGACTGAAGCAACTGTAGACATTATTATCATTTCACCTTCATATCTGGACTACTTTTATAAGCTATATAGAATATTAAAAAGTGATTTTATTACATAGCTCTTGGTAATATGCTTTGGATATCTCTTTAACAGTGGGAAACAGTAAATATATGTACACTGTTAACACCCTAGATTGTCTAAGCTCTTAAATACAATGACATTTGTGTGATGAATTTCCACTCTACAAAATGTTATAAAATAAACACATCTTCATGGTAGGAGATGCCAAGAGAGAATCTCTGTCCTCATGATTTTATAAATTATGTCCAAAGAGAAGACAAACATGTAGTAGAAAACACAGACACATGTTCACTTCACTTTAGCGCTTAGAAATGAAGTTGGTTAAGTTTGCCTTCAGGTCATCAACTTTCCTTTCTGTGACCTTTTGGCTACAGTGGCTTCTTTTAATAACGAGGGTTTAATGCTGGCTCAATCTTCCATGTTTTGTAATTTGCCGTCTTGAAAGGATGTGATTAACTTATTTTAACATGAAAATAGCAGGTAAGAGTTTTATGGCCACATGTAGAAGAGAGGTCTTTTGTTTATTTTTGAACAGGAGACAAATCCTCTTAAAACCAACTTATCTCTAATTGCAGAATTCTTTCAGGAATCAGTGAACAGTGAGGGGAGGTATTTTAAAGGGAATGGACTTATTCTTCTAATAAAAGGGGAATGCTATACACAAACATAATGCAAAGCAGCAGGGTGGAATTGCATCACAGAAGCAGGGACCTCCACTACTTGCTATGCTGCTGCTGCTGCTGCTAAGTCACGTCAGTCGTGTCCGACTCTGCGCGACCCCATAGACGGCAGCCCACCGGGCTCCCCCGTCCCTGGGATTCTCCAGGCAAGAACACTGGAGTGGGTTGTCATTTCCTCCTCCAATGCATGAAAGTGAAAAGTGAAAGTGAAGTTGCTCAGTCGGGTCCGACTCTTTGAGACCCCATGGACTGCAGCCCACCAGGCTCCTCCGTCCATGGGATTTTTCAGGCAAGAGTACTGGAGTGGGATGCCATTGCCTTCTCCAGAAAATGAGCAGCGAAGTAAACAATCAAATTGGAGGTGGATAGGACTGGCCAAAAATCCTGTCATAATATACTTGCTGGGCTGACTTACATTTCATCTTTTCTTATGCTTCAGTATAATAGGTTCAGGGGCTAAATTTAAGCAGCTATCTGAAGAAAATACATTTTTCTTTCTGCATAAATTCAGACAATGAAACTAAAAGGACAGGAATGGACTAAAATACGTTGTGTAGCCTACTTTAGGAGGAATCTGATAAAGATTAGACAGCATCAGGAGATACATGAGAGTAAGACAGGAGAGAAAAAGCTACAGTTAGCTTTCTTTAACACTTCAGTCATGTCTTAATTTAATTATGGACTTCAGGTAGATGCCTAGATGAAGTATAGCTGAAAATTGATAACACAGGATTGTGTTTCACATTAAACCTCACAGAGCTAAGAGAAAAGGAAGCAGTGATAAGAAAAAAAAAATTATACATTGGCTATCTGTTGAAATACACTGAATTTTATCACTTGAGATAGTGCCATGAACTTGTTTGTGCCTGAAGCGTGAAATCACAGGAATGTTACTTTACTGAATGTTTTCTGAGATCAGACATCACATAAAAGACTACAGTGTTCCAATATCAGACTATTAATCTCTTGTTATTGTCTAAAAATAATATTCTTCTAAAAATTTCATGCATTTCCTGGGTAAAGTAGGAAAGAAATGATATCAAGAATCAACACTGTGAAAAAAATGGCCTGAAAAAAATTGTGTTTTTTTCCATCAGTAACAAGAAAGTATATTGCAACCAAAATCATACACTTATTTGAAACAATAAACTCTCAAGTTCCAAAATGTTGTAACTGATGTTGTAGCGCATTAGTAGGATGCAAAGTGTTTATACGTTCTGATGAAGCTTTCATTCTTATTTTTAGAGTCAATATAGGGATGAATTTTATGAATTATTAAAACTTTTTAAAAGACCATATGACACCTCGAAGCAAGTTCACATTTTTATATTAGTTATTGCAATAGCTATAACGTTTGTAAAGAACCTATTCGAAAAAGTTACCTGTACAACCACTTGTATACAAGTAATCCTGATGATCTGGTATGTACATAATTCAATTTGTCAATAGTTAAATTTAATGAAGAATCTAACTTACCGGTGGATCAGCCCCCTTAGAACCAGTCAGCCCTCCTGTTAGGGATTCGATATCCTGAAAAGGGGAGAGGTGTTGATTGTAAAATGCTACTGAACAGCAAGGAGAATTTCCCAGTCCCACAGTGCACTATATTTTTTAGCTACAAAATGAGGGCACTCAACTACATTTTTGTTTTGTCTTGAGATAATTTTGCTTATGGTAAAGCTATGCCAATTGTTGTTATCTAAAGATCTAGATATTTTCTGTACAATCTGTAAATAGAAAAAAAAAATACAAACATTAATTATTCTTTAAATATGCAAAGAAAATGGCCCTAGGTTAGAAAGCAGATGTTTCATCCTCTAAGAAGCTGAAGTGAGGGTGGAACTGAATAAAGAAAATTGAATGAAATCACAATTTATCACATTATTTGCAAGAATATTGAACCTATGGAAAAATGCTCAAACTACAAAAAAATCGAATTATCTACAGTTCACTCAATTACTATACATGTTCAGTCACTAAGTCGTGCCTGACTCTTTGTGACCCCAAGGACTACAGCTCACCAGGCTCCTCTGTCCATGTGATTTTTCCAGGCAAGAATACTGGAGTGGGTGGCCATTTCCTTCTCCAATTACTACATATAGAAGATGAAAATTTAAACAGATCTGGATAGATTAGCTATTCTTTCACAAGGACTGATTTCGAATCTTAAATTGGTAGACACAGTAGATCATGCCTAAGTAAAATTTACAATTGACAAAGATACCACAAATGAAGAAATGGGTGATGCTGTGACGGACTAGAAAGCAAGTGCCCTGTTTTAGGGACAACTGCAGCTCTTTCTTATCAGTTGTATGGCTTTGGTTCCAGGGTTACTAATCATGATCTTTTCAAAAGAAGCTAGAATTGTAGATTTTTAAGTAAAATCTCTCGGGATGTTAACGTTTGCAGCTTTTAATTTTTAAACCAGCCCCCTCTCCTTCCAAATAAAAAAAGAAAAAAGAAAACAAACAGTCTGCTCAAAGGTAGCAGAAAGAAGTTTAGGGTTACATAAGCAAATCGCACTTTTTGCTAAAATGTTTCTTTCTTGAGACCCTGGTCACTTCTTATCTGTTTGCCTCTAGTTGAATGCATAGGTTTGAGGAATCTGGGGAAGTAGTTGCAGCTAGAAATCGGAGATGAAAGAAAGGCAACTGAGTAAAGACAGAAGGCAAAGAAATTTAAATATCTATGATCAGAGAATCAGCCAAACACCTGGATGTCATTAAGAATGCTTCTAATTCTCACTGTCTTGAGAAAAATTAATCAACAAGAGAATTCTGAAGATGCATGGAAAAGGCATTGTCATTCAAGATTTTTAACATGCTGAATGAAAGCAAATTATGAATTCATGGCTCTAAAGAGAATACAGATGTATTCTTTTACTCTTCTAATTAAAAAACAATTTTTGAGCTTATATTCTACTTTGAGTGAAGTTGAGACAGTTTCCTACTTGCACAGAAACTCAAGTTAAACACAGCTTACCCATCACTTGACGCCAAGAAAATTTTCAGTTGTGAACAAGAGAAGCATGTGTGAATGCATTTATCTTGTAAAATTAATAGATGAAATAAGCAAATCCCTTGAGAAACTCTGAAAATAGTTGAAAGGGAGTCAGTCTTTTAGATGGTTGTTGAATATTTCATCTGCCAAATATAACTTAAATCTTTTATAAATGTGTCTATTTTGTTTTTACATGTCTTCATAAACACATAACAAAAAGGGAGACACTAGAAAGTAAAAACATTAATTTTATAGATAATTTTAAAATTTGCTATTGCAATAATGCTATTTGATTAAAACATTCAAATCAAACTTTGATTTTTTTTAGGTTATGGAATTTAGATTTAATAGCTAATAAAATAATTACTACTTACTGAACATTTACTATATGCAGATACTCTTTAAATGCTTTGTATACATTATAAACAGTCTTATAAAATATCTCTCACCCTACTCTTGGCCTTTCTAGGGGTGTGGAAAGCTGACACAATGGTGACTGTTCATGCTGTATATGTAATGTACTGTTTCAGTCCCTTTGGACTCATTGTCTCCTCAGTCAAATCTATAGAAATGTGGAAAGCTAACCTGGCACCTGCCATGTGCTGCTCAGGGATGGCTTGCTGCTTAACGTCAGCATGACACAGCCTCTTTTATATGGATTGTTATCTGCTATTGCTGCTGCTGCTAAGTCACTTCAGTCATATCTGATTCTGTGCAACCCCATAGACAGCAGCCCACCAGGCTCCCCCATCCCTGGGATTCTCCAGGCAAGAACACTGGAGTGGGTTGCCATTTCCTTCTCCAATGCATGAAAGTGAAAAGTGAAAGTGAAGTCGCTCAGTCGTGTCCGACCCTTAGAGACCCCATGGACTGCAGCCCACCAGGCTCCTCTGTCCATGGGATTTTCCAGGCAAGAGTACTGGAGTGCGGTGCCATCACCTTCTCTGGTTATCATCTACACAGAACCAAATAAACTAGGATTAATGAACTGCATGAATTATGTAATCAACTTTCTTAAAAGAAAATCCAGGTGATGAAAGTTTCACTTCCTTCTCCAAGGTGTCAAACACCTGAGTGAGGTTATTAGCCAGTATTTGACGCAAGCTATGTAGAGTCAGTCTCTTTTATATGGGAAAACCCTGCTCCTGAGATGGAAGGTTAGTAATTCAAGGCTGATCCATGAATCAGAAATCTTGGGAAGGCTGAACTGCAAGTGGGATGGAGCAATCAGTGTCAGAGCTCTGAACACAGTGAGACTTGAGGGCAGCCCTTTGAGGGCAGGTTTAAAATAAATTCCACTTTGTGCTACACTGATGCTCTTGGGTGCCTATCTGCACCCCCTTCCCATGATCAAAAAATTGATATATTTTTTTCCCTTTGATACATAATTTGGTTTTTCATGCAAATCATTAAGATCAGATGTTGAAAATACTGCTTCTTCTGTGTGGAGATGGGAAAAAGGAATACTTTAGGACTAGAGATTTTCCTCAGGGCAATTGATGGATCCTTATTTTTATCCCTGAAGAGTAAAATCAGCCAATTACGTTTAAGGAGAAGATGATAAGGTAATCTGTGTATTAAATATGCTAAAATGAAGAAAATAAAGTTTTAAACAGTCAACTGAATCTAACATTGCACATATCATCAGATTCAGAACATCTTAGAACCTAATAGCTACATTTAAAGTTAATATCAAGTATTCAAGTATTATTCTTCTAGTTACTTTATACAATATGAAAATACCTAAAGCAATACAGTATTGTTACCAGCTATGGGTATGTTAAAATTTGATGTATGCATATTTTTAACTTGTAATTATTTTAGAAATTCTTTAGAGGAAAGTGACCATATTTCAATATAAAATACATTTTTATGCACAAAATAATCTATGAAAAATGTATTAGTACAGTGAAATAAATATAAAATAGTAAAACATTAACTTATTTATTGAATGATTACATATAAAATTTGTTTCAAGGTCTTCAAAAATATGATGAGGTATCTTATGTTTGTAGAGAAGTTTACATGATTCATATACTAAAAAATATCAAAGTTCAGCATTTCTCTCATCTCTTTTATGGAAAACCCCCCAAATGTGTCCCTCATGTTCCATTTCCTCTCAATGCAGGCTTCTGTCCCCACTACATCATTGCTACCCCTCTTATCAAGGTTACTGCTGCTGCTGCTAAGTCGCTTCAGTAGTGTCTGACTCTGTGTGACCCCATAGACGGCAGCCAACCAGGCTCCCCCGTCCCTGGGATTCTCCAGGCAAGAACACTGGAGTGGGTTGCCATTTCCTTCTCCAATGCATGAAAGTGAAAAGTCAAAGTAATGACATCTAATTGGGTGAATCAATGGTCAGTGTTCCATCATCATTTTTCTTGATCTGTAAGCCACATTTGACACAGCTAACCACTTTGAAATACTTTTTTTTTCCCTTAGTTTATTCAGTACCATGGCTTTTATTCTCATAGATTTACACTACCTACTCCAATTTCTACTTGGGTATATTATAGTCATCTAACACTTAACACTGCAAAATCAAACTTGATTTTCACCTCAACGCCTCCCTCAAAGTAGGTTTCTGTTCCAGTACTGTCCATCTTGACATCACCATTTATCAAATTTGTCAGGTCCAAATCCATCAGCAAATCCTGCCAATTCTATGTTTAAAATATGGCTGCTGCTGCTGCTACTGCTAAGTCACTTCAGTTGTGTCCAACTCTGTGTGACCCCATAGATGGTAGCCCCCCAGGCTCCCTGATCCCTGGGATTCTCCAGGCAAGAACACTGGAGTGGGTTGCCATTTCCTTCTCCAATGCATGAAAGTGAAATGTGAAAGGGAAGTCGCTCAGTCGTGTCCAACTCTTAGCAACACCGTGGACTGTAGCCCACCAGACTTCTCCATCCATGGTATTTTCCAGGCAAGAGTACTGGAGTGGGGTGCCATTGCCTTCTCCAAAAATATGGCTGCTGCTGCTGCTAAATGGCTTCAGTCGTATCCGACTCTGTGCGACCCCAGAGACAGCGCCCCACCAGGCTCCCCCGTCCCTGGGATTCTCCAGGCAAGAACACTGGAGTGGGTTGCCATTTCCTTCTCCAATGCATGAAAGTGAAAAGAGAAAGTGAAGTCGTTCAGTCGTGTCTGACTCTTCGCGACCCCATGGACTGCAGCCAACCAGGCTCCTCCGTCCATGGGATTTTCCAGGCAAGAGTACTGGAGTGGGGTGCCTAGGAGTAGACTGTTTCTTATTACCTCCATTGCTGTTGTTGTTAAATCTCTAAGTCGTGTCTGACTCTTTGCAACCCCATGGACTGTAGCCTGCCAGGCTCCTCTCTCCATGGAATTCTCCAGGCAAGAATACTGGAGTGAGTTACTATTTCCTTCTCCGGGGGATCTCTCCGAACAAGGTATTGAGCCCACATCTTCTGCATTGCAGGCAGATTCTAAAGAATCACTGAGCCACCGAGGAAGCCCCGCCATCTATGTTGCTACCATCCTAACCCCTTGGACTGTATCAACAATATCCTCCCTTGGGCTAAAGAATTATTTTCCTAACTGTTGTCCATTCATGGGTCCTTCTTTCTGCATATATTCTCCACATACAGTCAGAACTATCCATTTAAAATGAAGGTTAGGTCAGATTACTCCCATGATCCAAACCCCTCCATGGTTTCCCATTAATCTTAGAATAAAATTCAAACTTAGTACTATGGCATGCAAGCCCCTGATGATCTGGTTTTGGCTGTCCCACTGATCTTGTCTTTTGCCATCATCCCTCTCTCTCATGCCACCCAGCCACACTGGCTTCACTGCTGCTTGAAAAACTACCCAAATACAATTGACTGTCTGAATCAGTGAAGGTGCCACCCAAAAGCAACAGGCAAACTCAAAAGCAAGATGCTTAATCCGAGGGTATTTTACAGAGATATGGTTGGTTTAATGGATCCAGTGCGATGGTGAAGCATGGAGACTGGCAGGAAGCCGTAACCAGTTTAAGCCCAAAGGAGTTTGGTGACAGAACAGAGTTGTCTGGAGTTCAGCAAGGGAGGATCACCACTCACCAGCCTCTAGAGCAGTTTGCCATACAGTGGGATCTCAAGAAGTACTTTGTAGATGAATGACTGAACAGATAAATCAGGTAATACAATTTATACTTAAAAAAGGCAAGTCTCAGAGGATGTAATTGAAGTATTTCTCATTGTTGTATAAATGTATCATTTTGAAAGCATGGCTCAAGGCGATAGTGTCTGCATACCAAGTATTTTTAGTATGCCTGAATGAACAAATTAATGAATGACTTGTGCAAGAGCACACATCTGGAAAATGCTCCAAAGAACCTTTGAAATCCTGGGTGTTATAACTTCAAGCACAGTATACATTTTTTTTTTCCATTATACATCACTAAAGAGATATCCTCCTTCAAAAAAGACACTCAACTCTATATTATCTTATCTTGAGGCAATACATTTCTCTATACCCATGGTTTCTAGTTCAAAGAAGGAAAATATACAAAATGATTTAATAGAAAATAAGAGTCGGACACACTAAGCAACTCAACTGAACTGAAACATTAAATTCATCTTCTGATGAAATACTGCCAATACTTCAAATTAAAGACCTGATACCCTAATTATTGTACAATAAATAAATCAATGGTTGAAAACTTTATATAACATATGCACTGAACATTAATAAACAGTTCGAATACATTAAAGTAAAAATCAAAAATGCTCATTTTTATGTAACATTTCAGAGTGTAGGTACATAGTACTGGATATGAGTAAAAGTCAGAAAACAAAATTTCCTTAAAAAAATCATTCATTTTTTTACGTAAGACTTAATGGAAACAATCTTTCATCACAGAACACCAGCTCCTTGAGGCAAGCATCCAAATAATGAATCTGAGTTTATTAATGAGGCATCTTTCCTCTTTTACCAGACTTAAGCTGTTAGTCCTTCCTTGGCAACTTTACAGGGTAAATTTCCTGGGAGGCAGAGAAGAAGCAACAAACACACAACCAATTTCATAAATGGTCTTCCTTAAGAAGGTCAGAGAGAGTTCTATTTAGTACTTCTTTAAAATTTTTAATAGAGGAAAATAGCTACAGTTTTACTTTGAACATAGTCGCCCAAATATGAATTTTCTCTGAGCCACAGAATTGATTCCTTAAAATGAGAATGACTGAACACCTGTTATGACTGAGGCACTGGGCTGGATACAGACAGCATGATGTTGAATAAGTCAAAGTCACAGCTCTCAAAGCGTCCAGAGTCTAGCTGGCCATCAGAAGGACAATGACAACTTAGTCAAAAACATATCACACACAAAATAAGCATAAGGCACCACACTGAATCTGATGGATGGAATCCAGAGGCTACGGCATCCTCTCTGACTTCAAGGATCTTTCAGTATATCGATCTGAAGAACAACATGAGGAAGAATTCAGAGAAATAAGGTGCTAAATTCACAACACATCGGGGTTATGGGGTAAATGTCACAGAGAGACAGTAAGTCTGAGTATTTCATGTTGCTGGAATTGTATTTATTTTTGAATGCATACCAGGTAAGTCTGCCCTAAGATCTTGGTTGGGTGACACAATAATTAACATTTATTAAGCACCTATTGTACCAGATGCCATGCTGAGAGCTCTACTGTCTCATTTAACATCCCAGTTCATTTAGCTGTTAATATTTTCATCATTTTTCAGATGATGAAACAATCTTCAAGACTTTAAACGATTTGACAATGGTTACATAACTAATAAGTGTTCAAATCTAGACAGGCTAACTTCAGAGGCAATGATTTTTAACAACAAGGCTCTCTTGACTAACTGGAGGTGTGGAAAAACTATGGAGGACATCTTGGCACACCACACAGAGACTTAGGATAAAACATATTTGTTTAATATTTGTATAAGGAATGAATAAAATTTTAAGCAGAATTCTGCTGAAGTGAGGTGGATATTTTCTGATGGGACAAAAAACATCCTAGTTTGACTTACAGATAGGAGCGTTGACACCACTGGATTTAGCAAAAAAGTTAAATTCCAAAGATTTTTGCTCTATATTTCTAAATTCAAAGTATCCTCCTCAAATAATTTAAACCAGGACAGGAACTCTACATAATTTAAAAACCTAATTGTGTCAGCATTGCATGGAATAGGGTTTTCTGAAGAAAGCACTGAAGAGATTTAAGGTTCTGCCTTTTCTATGGAGGGCCCTCTTGGAAGCACTTTCCACTATCGTGTGTGTGCGTGTGTGTGTGTGTGTGTGTTACTTTTTTCCCTGTCTGCTCCCTTGCATATGGCTGAGGTGATAAAGGGAAACTTGTGCTAAATCTTGACTCAGACTCAGCTCTGGTTTTGCCAACGTTTGTTTACACACTGATGGGTCCTTGTTGTCTCACATTCAGTATAGCCAAATCAGACCTCCTCTCCTCTCCTCCTCTGTCATTACTCTGGCCAACTGCTTCCACCCAGTCTCTTCCCTCAGCATTTATCTCTGTTGGCATTTCCCAAAAAACAGCCTATCAAGATTTCTGGAGGTCAGTAGAGTATTCCCTCACTCTGGTATTCAAATAACAATGCCAGTCAATTTTTTCCTTCTGGGTTTCCACTTAGTTCATTCTACTACCTCCTTTCATTATCCACTCCAGTCATTACCTTAGTTCAAAGCCTCATCTAATTTTCCCCATACTCCTAGCTTTCTCCAAAATAGTGTCTTTCTTGAGTTCTTTTTTATCTACTCTAATCCTTATATCAATATGGTCTTTTCTCCAGAGAAGTGCTTCTTGCAATGTGACCTGGAAACTAGGAGCATCAGTATCACCTGGAAACTTTAGAAATGCATTTTCTTGAGCTTTACTCTAGTCCTGCTGAATCAGAAACTCTGTGTTTAATGCTTGTTGAGCCCTCCGCTGAGTTTTGATGCAGGGTAAAGTTTAAGAATCTCTACTTCAGAATGATGTGTTTCAAATGCAAACATGTATATGTTAACTCCTATACTCTATCCTCGGAGAAGGCAATGGCAACTCACTCCAGTACGCTTGCCTGTTAAATCCCATGGATGGAGGAGCCTGGTAGGCTACAGTCCATGGGGTCACGAAGAGTCGGACACGATTGAATGACTTCACTTTCACTTTTCACTCTCAGGCATTGGAGAAGGAAATGGCAACCCACTCCAGTGTTCTTGCCTGGAGAATCCCAGGGATGGGGGAGCCTGGTGGGCTGCCGTCTATGGGGTCGCACAGAGTCAGACACGACTGAAGCGACTTAGCAGCAGCAGCAGCAGCAGCATGCTCTATCCTTAATAATACGATCTTATTCTTCTTAGAAACATATCAAGTATCTTTATGCATGGTTTTTCATTATATGGTTCTAGACTTCTTTTCCTATTTCACTTTTTACCGCCTCCTCAAAAGAAACCATATACTCCCTTCATAATGAATCCTGTACTTCCTTTTGTGACAAGTGTTTCTTACTTCTGTGCTTCTGTACCACAGATCCTTCTGCCTAGAAAGCCATCCTTCCCTCCTCTGGATAAATCTTACCCTTTGAAACTCCACCCAGGCACAACCTTTTCTCAGGAGACTTTCCTGAGTCCCAGGAGCTGGGGTAATGGTTCTGCTGCTACTTCCACAGCATCTTCCACTTAACTCATTCACAACTCTACCAAATCATTTTATAATTGTCATTCTCCTCATCTGTCTTTGCCATTCGAGGGATAAATTAGCTCAGTGAGGGACTTACCTTCTGTGTATCTTCAATAGTTATTATGAAGCATGACCAATAAATGTTAAAGGAATAAATCTATGTTGAATTTAGCCTCCCGTGAAGTCCTATAAGGAGAGGGAGAGCTAAATGGCTGACAGTAGTATTTGGGACCACTCTGAAATGTGCATTATCCTATATTAGAACGTTTTCATTATGGATATATATCTACCAGTTTCGTTAGTGTATACCAGCCATTGAGAAGCTGGTTATCTTTGAGTTTACTGCAAAATTTAAACTTCTAGATGACAAAACTGATTTATATCTTTGTTAACACAACAGAGAACCATCCCAAGAGAACCTGGCTGAGTAGCCAGCAGCCCTTTATTTCTACCTCACGCCTACAAAATGCAATAGACATGCAAGTAGAAATATCTTAGTGATCAAGAGAACAGGTTCAAGCCTAGTTTTACTACTTACTAGCTATGTTACCTTGGCCAAATTGCTTTATATGTCTCATATAAGTCAACTTATGTCTTACTACTTTATCCTAGAAGGACCTTGGGTTATTAATTATAATAGTTCATAGAAAGTTATATTGATAAACTATACAGTAAATTATCAATTAAAAGTAGCTTTATTATGCATGCACAGGTATAGATTAGATTACACATGTATAAAATAAAGATGGGCTACGGGTACATTACATATTGATATACATTGAAACATAAGCATTAGCAGGCATGTAGATGAGATCCAGATCCAGATTAATTCTAGGTATGAATAAATTTATAGAATGTATTTTTCCTGAAAGGCAAGAGATGCTAAGTGTCATATTCTACCTCCTCACCTATCCCTATAATTTTACGCATTTCTACGGCTTCAGTTCTTACACATTTTTCACCAGTATCTTTTTTTGAAGGCATAACTTTTATTCTAAGTTTGAGCAATCTTTTTGCAGCAGAGTAACAATGATTTTTTTTTTATAAAATTCATGAATGTATACACAATTTATTCCTCTTTCAGTGTTGAGTCATATGACATTATCACATATTTATATACCATAGTAAACAGCTTTAAGTCTGTTTGAAATGCACTATAGCAAGTGAGAGGAAGAATCCAACATTCAAAAGAGGGCATCAATGTTATGATCCTAGGTACACAAAATTCATGAAAATGTATCTTATTATCCTTCATTGGTTGAGACTCAATTTCTATGATCTTAATTTACAATTAAACCTCCAATTATATGATGCATCAGCTTTTCCTATCTGATACAAACACAAGTAAATAACTAGAAAAAAATACAATACCCTACCTATCCTTTTTTAGATCAGGTTTTATTTTTAACTCAGTAAATAACTGCTTAAAACTTTTACTGGGTTAAAAAAAATCTGAATATTATCCTGAGGTGACTTTTTTAGAGAAAAGAGTAAAATATAACTCTTATCCAACTATTATCTGACTTAGTTTCTCAAAGACATGTATCCTTTTGATTTACATCAGATATTTCTAACAAATATCTAACAATATCTCTCTGAATTTTATGTATTAGGCCAACTAACACAGAGTTTTTAAGCTAATCTTGAGAAACTAGTGAGAATGCAGATAAAACATTTTAAATTCATTAAGTTCATGCTTCCAGAAAAGTCTGACACAGGATTTTCAGCTAACTATTAAGTATGTATAGATAATACCTTAATTCTGGAAATAATAATCATGAAAGAATCAGAGAGATGAAAAATAGATAAAATAGTAATAAGTAGCATTCAGTCAGTTCAGTTCAGTCACTCAGTCGTGTCTGACTCTTTGCGACCCCATGAATCGCAGCACACCAGGCCTCCCTGTCTATCACCAACTTCTGGAGTTCACTGAGACTCAGGTCCATCGAGACAGTGATGCCATCCAGCCATCTCATCCTCTGTCGTCCCCTTCTCCTCTTGCCCCCAACCCCTCCCAGCATCAGAGTCTTTTCCAATGAGTCAACTCTTCGCATGAGGTGGCCAAAGTACTGGAGTTTCAGCTTTAGCATCATTCCTTCCAAAAAAATCCCAGGGCTGATCTCCTTCAGAATGGACTGGTTGGATTTCCTTGCAGTCCAAGGGACTCTCAAGAGTCTTCTCCAACACCACAGTTCAAAAGCATCAATTCTTCAGCGCTCAGCTTTCTTCACAGTCCAACTCTCACATCCATAGATGACCACTGGAAAAACCATAGCCTTGACTAGACAGACCTTTGTTGGCAAAGTAATGTCTCTGCTTTTTTTTTTTTAAACTTTACAATATTGTATTGGTTCTGCCATATATTGATATGAATCCACCACAGGCATACATGTGTTTTTGAATATGCTATCTAGGTTGGTCATAACTTTCCTTCCAAGGAGTAAGCGTCTTTTAATTTCATGGCTGAAGTCACCATCTGCAGTGATTTTGGAGCCCAAAAAAGTAAAGTCTGACACTGTTTCCACTGTTTCCCCATCTATTTCCCATGAAGTGATGGGACCAGATGCCATGATCTTCGTTTTCTGAATGTTGAGCTTTAAGCCAACTTTTTCACTCTCCTCTTTCACCTTCATCAAGAGGCTTTTCAGTTCCTCTTCACTTTGTGCCATAAGTGTGGTGTCATCTGCATATCTGAGGTTATTGATATTTCTCCCAGCAATCTTGATTCCAGCTGGTGCTTCTTCCAGTCCAGCATTTCTCATGATGTACTCTGCATAGAAGTTAAATAAGCAGGGTGACAATGTACATCCTTGACGTACTCCTTTTCCTATTTGGAACCAGTCTGTTGTTCCATGTCCAGTTCTAACTGTTGCTTCCTGATCTGTATATAGGTTTCTCAAGAGGCAGGTCAGATGGTAAGTAGCATTACCAAAAATAATACATGCAAAATTTTCAGAAAGAGGTCTAATTTGAATCTAATGGGTATGCAGACGAGTTCTCTCCATAATGCTATTTTTAAGAGAAAAACTTAAGTTCTAGATCACAAGAGATAAATTTTACATTCATTTCCTGTTTCTTCTCCTTTTGAAATAAAGAATGATGACTATAATGGTAATCAGAAATAGCAAGAGGATATATCATTTTCTACTTTTCTTATGGGCAGCTATATTTCAATTGATGCTAACAAGATTCTGATACTAATCCATGTTCACAAGATCAATATCACATTTAAAAAATACAATTAAATAAAAGGGAATAAAGGAATAAAACTGACTGAAATCAGATCATGATTGCACTGATATTATGCTACTAAATGAATTGACATTATAGCATAGTATAAGAGTCTTCCAACCTGGAGATTCAGAGGCAATGACAAAATGTTCTATAGTCAGTATATGTTCTATAGATAGTCTTCTTTTATTCTATTCAACCGAACAAGTTGCAAAAAAAAAAAAAAAAAAAATCAAAACCAAGTTTCAAAGTTTATAATAAATATGCTTTGATTTGTAAGACATGATAAATCACATACAAGTGGAATCTTTATCTCCCCTTTCTGTAATATTTCTGGAACTTACTTTTCCTTATTTATCATTCCTTCTAGATGTAAATGAGAGCAATTCAACTGAGCTATACAGCCAGAAACTCCAAAGTGAAAGTCTCTTTAGGTTAGCTCAGTGGCAAAGAAATTTGACTATTTCTGTTAAATAAAGCCACCCAGGCAGAAAATGCAAACAGCCAACACTTTGCTTGATACAGTGTTAATCAAACCTGGTGAATATAAGAACCACATCCTGTTTTCAATGGCTCAGTCTGTGGCAATTCAGCTGCTGTGTAAAGCAGGAGTACAGTTCTTCAGTTTTCAACATGCACTGGTTTCAGTTAACGTGGCGGTATGCAAAGTAAGAACTGCCTGCAGTTACTTTTTAAAGGTAGATTAGTCTTTATTCCTTTGCCTCCAGCATCCCCAAAACTGGAATGTGAATCCTGAACACATAGTGCGATAGCTATATATAACCAATAGTAGAACTGGAATTGTTCTCAATTTTCAGATCAGTTCAGTTCAGTCGCTCAGTCCTGTCCAACTCTTTGCGACCCCATGAATCACAGCACGCCAGGCCTCCCTGTCCATCACCACCTCCCGGAGTTCATCCAGACTCACGTCCATCGAGTCAGTGATGCCATCCAGCCATCTCATCCTCTGTTGTCCCCTTCTCCTCCTGCCCCCAATCCCTCCCAGCATCAGGGTCATTTCCAATGAGTCAACTCTTTGCATGAGGTGGACAAAGTATTGGAGTTTCAGCCTCAGCATTAGTCCTTCCAATGAACACCCAAGACTGGTCTCCTTTAGAATGGACTGGTTGGATATCCTTGTAGTCCAAGGGACTCACAAGAGTCTTCTCCAGCAGCACAGTTCAAAAGCATCAATTCTTCGGCACTCAGCTTTCTTTGCAGTCCAACTCTCACATCCATACATGACCATTGGAAAAACCATAGACTTGACTAGACGGACCTTTGTTGGCAAAGTAATATCTCTGCTTTTTAATATGTTATCTAGGTTGGTCATAACTACCTTCCAAGGAGTAAGTGTCTTCTAATTTCATGGCTGCAATCATCATCTGCAGTGATTTTGGAGCCCCCCAAAATAAAGTCTGACACTGTTTCCACTGTTTCCCCATCTATTTCCCATGAAGTGATGGGACCGGATGCCATGATCTTCGTTTTCTGAATGTTGAGCTTTAAGCCAACTTTTTCACTCTCCTCTTTCACTTTCATCAAGAGGCTTTTTAGTTCCTCTTCACTTTCTGCCATAAGGGTGGTGTCATCTGCATATCTGAGGTTATTGATATTTCTCCCAGCAATCTTGATTCCAGCTTGTGCTTCTTCCAGCCCAGTGTTTCTCATGATGTACTCTGCATATGTTAAATAAGCAGGGTGACAATATACAGCCTTGACATACTCGTTTTCCTATTTGGAACAAGTCTATTGTTCCATGTCCAGTTCTAACTGTTGCTTCCTGATCTGCATATAGGTTTCTCAAGAGGCAGGTCAGGTGGTCTGGTATTCCATCTCTTTCAGAATTTTCCACAGTTTATTGTGATCCACACAGTCAAAGACTTTGGCATAGTCAATAAAGCAGAAATAGATGTTTTTCTGGAACTCTCTTGCCTTTTTAATGATCCAACAGATGCTGCAATTTGATCTCTGGTTCCTCTGCCTTTTCTAAAACCAGCTTTAACATCTGGAAGTTCACAGTTCACATATTGCTGAAGCCTGGCTTGGAGAATTTTGAGCATTACTTTACTAGTGTGTGAGATGAGTGCAATTGTGCCGTAGTTTGAGCATTCTTTGGCATTGCCTTTCCTTGGGATTGGAATGAAAATTGACCTTTTCCAGTCCTGTGGCCACTGCTGAGTTTTCCAAATTTGCTGGCATATTGAGTGCAGCACTTTAACAGCATCATCTTTCAGGATTTGAAAGAGCTCAACTGTAATTCCATCACCTCCACTAGCTTCGTTCGTAGTGATGCTTTCTAAGGCCCACTTGACTTCACATTCCAGGATGTCTGGCTCTAGGTTAGTGATCACACCATCGTGATTATCTGCATTGTGAAGATCTTTTTTGTACAGTTCTTCTGAGTATTCTTGCTACCTCTTCTTAATATCTTCTGCTTCTGTTAGGTCCATACCATTTCTGTCCTTTATTGAGCCCATCTTTGCATGAAATGTTCCCTTGGTATCTCTAATTTCCTTGAAGAGATCTCTAGTCATTGCCATTCTGTTGTTTTCCTCTATTTCTTTTCATTAATCACTGAGGAAGGCTTTCTTATCTCTCCTTGCTATTCTTTGGAATTCTGCATTCAAATGGGAATATCTTTCCTTTTCTCCTTTGCTTTTAGCTTCTCTTCTTTTCACAGCTATTTTTAAGGCCTCCTCAGACAGCCATTTTGCTTTTTTGCATTTCTTTTCCATGGGGATGGTCTTGATCCCTGTCTCCTGTACAATGTCACGAACCTCCATCCATTTTAGGTTGGCCCACAGGCCAAGAACAGTGCTACGGTAACAGGCATCCCCACATCCTCAAGCAAGTAGCTGCACCAGGTCTTGATAAAATACTGTAAAGAAAAGTTCTGCCAGAATAAAAAAGCTTCTTCTCTTAATGGGGGCATTATTCGCATTATTGAAAGGAAAAAAAAAATAATATATAAATATATATATATATACATTTTACATACCTTAAGCACATTTAAAATGGGTTCTATCCTCTTAACACAATTTCAAGTGCACAGTGCGGCACTAGTAACTGTGGGCACGATGTTGCACAGATCTCTAGAACTTACTCATTTTGTATAATGGACATTTTATACTTGTTGGTTGGCAACTCCTCATTTCCTCATCTCCATAGCCCCTGGAAACCACTAATCTCTCCTTCTATGACTTGAACTATTTTAGGTATTTCGTATACATGGAATTATGCAGAGTTTGTTCTTCTAGGACTGGCTTATTTTACTGAGCATATCCTCAAGGTTTATTCATGTTCTTGCATTTAGCAGGATTTCCTTCTAAGTCTGGATAATATTCCATGTGCGTGTATATGTGTAAGTCTCTGTGTATAAACACCACATTTTCTTTATCCATTCATCCATGTGGATCTTTTGCACATCTCAGCTGCTCTGAATAGTGTCACAGTGAAAAATATTTTTTAGATTATGATTTAAATACTTGTGTGTAAAGATCCAGAAATAAGATTTCTGGATCACATGGTATCTCATTTTTAATTTTTTGAGGAATCTCTACTGTTTTTCATAGTGGCTACACTATTTTGCATTCCCACCAACAGTGTACGAGGGTTCCAATTTCTCTATATCTTCACCAAAATTTGTTGCCTTTTTGCGTGTACAGTATGGTATCTTTGTTTTTCAGGACGTTTGACATCTT
Organism: Bos indicus; assembly: GCF_029378745.1. Classification (NCBI taxonomy): domain Eukaryota; kingdom Metazoa; phylum Chordata; class Mammalia; order Artiodactyla; family Bovidae; genus Bos; species Bos indicus. Next base: position 11,384,483 of record NC_091764.1, read on the forward strand.
TAGACACGAGCACCAAAGACTGTCTTTCTTTCTCACTCCCTAACCTCTAAGCACACATGCACACACACGCACACATGTGTGCACACATACTCATTCCTAAGACTAGCTGTTGGCTGCATAGGAAAGGTGCATCCTGAAATGTAGTAGACGCAAGAGGACTACCCAGAAGGACAGAGCAAACTAGCCCAGAGGCGGATAAAAAGAATGCCCAGGGGGAAGACGTTTATTAATTTTTCTATTGCTGCTTTAACAGATTACTACAAATTTGGTGACTTAAAACCAAACAAGTTTATTTTCTTACAGTTTTGGAGACCAGAAACCTGAAAATCAAGGTGGTGGCAGGGCTGTGTTCCTTCTGGAGACCTCAGTGGAGAACCTACTTTCTTGTTTTATCCAGCTTATAAAGGACACCTACATTTCTTGATTCATAGTCCCATTCTCCAACTTCAAAGAACATCAGTTTGATTTCTGTTGCACCTTCACATCCCCTTTGTCCGACTCTAACCCTCTGGCCTCCCTCTGAGAAGGACTCTTAAGATAACACTGAACCACCCAAGTAACTTAGAACAATCTCCCCATCTCAAGATCCTTAGACATAATCTACAAAGTCCCATTTACCATGTTAGGTAACATATTTTCAAGTTCTGGGAATTATGATGTGGATGTCTTGGGATCCATTATTCAATCCACCAAAGGGGATATTAAAAATGCAAGCCAGAGTAGGCTTGGCCTGAATCACAGGATGTATGAGGACACTACAGATTCAGAACAAAAAACACTTTCTTGACCAGCCCAGCCAGGAGTTTGTTAGGTTGTTTTTGTACCCTAAAATAAAAATGCCAAATACACTTTTCAAAAATTGCATCCACTGAATTTCTATTATATTTATGTATATATATATATATGCCCTATATTATCATTCTATGTGCTTTCTTTCCATAGAAACTCGAACTCTCTTAGCAGAGATTTATCTACCTCTCTATGTTGTGTGGATTCTAAAAAATATATTGATTCAAAAAACCCCAAAGTCATGGAAGGAGGCTTGGAGTTAACAGCTGACTGTAGGGTTGTAGCAAAGCTTTCTTAAGGCCTCTGCCAAAAAGTAATCTCCTTCAGGCCCCAGCAACTTTATATTCTCCTATTATAAATTATTTTTCTATTCTAGGGCATTGAAAGATGACACATTATTGGAATTAGTCACTAACACTAAGTGAATCATTTCCACAGATTCTATCCAATCTCAAACATCTCAAGTGCAAACTCAATGGGAAGAAGTTGATCCTTTTTCACTGTCCACAATGCATTTGCCAAATGTCTTGCATATGAAACATTACTTCAACAAGTACCTACCAATGGATAATAGCTCAAAGCAAATTTTCATCAGTCATGGAAAGGAGATGCATCATTTCAGACCAGAGGTAACACTCAGGGAGAGGATTCCATAAAGGAGAAAATTATCAAAAAGGGAAAGGGGAGAAAGGATATATCTCACTTATTTTGCAATATTGTTTAATATATCTTTAGAAATTGGGGTGGAGAGACTCTAAAACGAATCTCAATGATCCCATCTCCTAAATTCCATAGGTTTGTGTACTCGTCTCCCCTTGAATATGAATTGGATAATTTTGAAAACATAGTAAAAGTGACGAGATGTAAGTGATGAGATTCTAAGATTAGGCTGCAAAAATTGTGATCTCTCTCTGTGTCTCTGTCTTTCTCTCTCAACCCTTAGGGGAAGCTGCCCCTTACAAGTATCATTATGGGGATGTCCACGTGGTAAGAAACTAATGTCTCATGTCAACAAGCAGCCAGGACATAAAGCTTGTGAGCTCATGTAAGTGAACCCAGAAGCCACTGCTTCCCTGTGTGAGACTGAGATGGCTGCAGCCCTGGCGGATGCTTTGATTGCAGAATTATGAGAGACCTTGAGTCTAGGGAACCTGCTAAACCACCCCAAATCCCTACCAACAGGGGCCATAAGATAACAAATATTGTTGTTTTAAGTCAGCTGGTTTTGAGTTTTATAAAACTGCGTAATTGTTTATGCAGGGATGGATAGCAGCTAAATAGGAATGGATAACTAATACAGCAACTAAACTCAATATACATTTGTAATACTTTCTGCCACATAGGGGCTCAATATAACATAGAAGTACTTCACAGAATTAAAATTTTTATACCAATGAGTCAATAAAAGAAATAACATTTTTCTTGTTCTGGTTTTTATGCACTTATACAACTCTATCTAAAAACAGTCTTTCCAAAAACATTCTAAAAGGAATGTTGGGGGTATAAACAGTAAGTGATCAACCAATTGCTTACATGGTTATTAACAACTCTCAGTATGAATCATAAAAGTATGCAAAACTCACAACACATCTTCTCCATACACATTTCTGTTGTCTTAGCCATTTCTAAATATTTAAGAATTCTTAAATTTCTAAGAAAAACAATTTTTGCTGTGATTACTACTAGGTTGAATTTTGATACCTCAAAGCCACTTGTAACTATCAGCTATGACATGGAATTCTATTAAAAAAAAAAGCAATTTCTTTTCAATTATGTATGAATGACTCAGTCACACTGACACAAAAGAATATTTAAATAGCATCGTGATTTTTAGATGCTGAATATACCATCATGGCTGATGACTCATATGTTATTTTTAACCAGAGATATTTTATAACATAGATTAAAAATATTCCTCATTCAGTATCTGATCATGAATTAAAAATATGAACATACGCATCCAATGTATTCCTATCTAGTGCTTGAGTTGGAGAAGGCAATAGCACCCCACTCCAGTACTCTTGCCTGGCAAATCCCATGGACGGAGGAGCCTGGTAGGCTGCAGTCCATGAGTTAGCTAAGAGTTGGACACGACTGAGCGACTTCACTTTCACTTTTCACTTTCATGCATTGGAGAAGGAAATGGCAACCCACTCCGGTGTTCTTGCCTGGAGAATCCCAGGGACGGGGAAGCCTGGTGGGCTGCCGTCTATGGGGTCACACAGAGTCGGACAAGACTGAAGTGACTTAGCAGCAGCAGCAGTGCTTGAGTAAAACGTAAGGTAATTAAAAAGCATCCATTCAAGAAGGCACAAGGAAGTATATGACAATCTTAAAACTCCATGTATAGAATTCCCCCCTCCTCCATAGGAGCTTTTACAAATGGTCTAGCCTCACTCTGAACATACACATGCTAGTCAAAAAAAAAAAATGTTTCCCTTAGAAAAATATGTTATCCTCCAATGACCACCTCTACACTTCGACTATTTCTGCTTTTTTTAAATGGTTTTGCATTTATATTCTTCAACTCTAATTACCTTAGGCAGCTCCCTGACCTCATTCCTAATTCCTAGTGTTGTAACAGAATTGTCTGAAAAAGCACGACCCCCCAAAATGACAAAATTTATCCAGAATTTTGCAAGCAGAAATTCAACAAAGGTGATAATTTAATTTCAATATATTATGGTTTTGTCATGTAGTTCATGTTAGTGTTTTATTAATACATGGGTCTACACAGCTTTAGAGCCAGGATGAGTGAGTGAGTGAGTGAAGTCGCTCAGGCGTGTCTGACTCTTTGCGACCCCACGGACTGTAGCCTACCAGGCTCCTCCATCCATGGGATTCTTCAGGAAAGAATATTGAAGTGGGTTGCCATTTCCTTCTCCAGGGGATCTTCCCAACCCAGGGATCAAACCCAGGTCTCCCGCATTGGAGGCAGATTCTTTAACCTCTGAGCCACCAGGGAAGCCAGGATAGCTAGGTTCAAATCTTGACTTTGACACTGATTAGATATATAATCTTGGCTAGCTACTTTACCGGAGAAGGCAATGGCACCCCACTCCAGTACTCTTGCCTGGAAAATCCCATGGACAGAGGAGCCTGGTAGGTTGCAGTCCATGAGTTCGCTAAGAGTTGGACACGACTGAGCGACTTCACTTTCACTTTTCACTTTCATGCATTGGAGAAGGAAATGGCAACCCACTCCAGTGTTCTTGCCTGGAGAATCCCAGGGACGGGGGAGCCTGGTCAGCTGCCATCTATGGGGTCGCACAGAGTCGGACACAACTGAAGCGACTTAGCAGCTACTTTACATTTCTGTGCTTTAGTGTCTCATATATGAAATTTATCTAATAAGAGTAACTGTCTCACATGATTGAAAGGGGAGTAAATGATTGCACATAGCAAGTACAAATACGGTTTAGCTGGTAGTAGCATAAGTAGCCATTGTAGAAACAACAGTGGTCATTGATGTGCTTTTTTTTTGAATCACATATTGATTCTGTGCTGTGCTTAGTTGCTCACTTGTGTAGGACTCTTTGCAAACCCATGGACTGTAGCCTGCCAGGCTCCTCTGTCCATAGGGATTCTCCAGGCAGGAATACTGGAGGGGGTTTCCACGCCCTCCTCCAAGGGATCTTCCCAATCCAGGGATCAAATCCAGGTCTCCCCCATTGCAGGCACATTCTTTACCATCTGAGCCACCAGGGAAGCCCATGAATACTAGAGTGGGTAGCCTATCCCTCTCCAGGAGATTGTCCCAAAACAGGAAGGGTTCTTTACCAGCTGAGCTACCAGGGAAGCCCCTACATACCAGTAGGAGAGAAAAATCTGTTTTTTCCATTCTTCTACAGGTATATAGCCTATAGGTTCCCCATTCTTATAATCCAGTCATAAAGAATGTGGTATCATAATTTCATGGCATCTGGTCCCATCACTTCATGGGAAATAGATGGGGAAACAGTGGAAACAGTGTCAGACTTTATTTTTCTGGGCTCCAAAATCACTACAGATGGTGACTGCAGCCATAAAATTAAAAGACGCTTACTCCTTAGAAGGAAAGTTATGACCAACCTAGATAGCATATTCAAAAGCAGAGACATTACTTTGCCAACAAAGGTTCGTTTAGTCAAGGCTATGGTTTTTCCTGTGGTCATGTATGGATGTGAGAGTTGGACTGTGGAGAAGGCTGAGCACCGAAGAATTGATGCTTTTGAACTGTGGTGCTGGAGAAGACTCTTGAGAGTCCCTTGGACTGCAAGGAGATCCAACCAGTCCATTCTGAAGGAGATCAGCCCTGGGATTTCTTTGGAAGGAATGATGCTAAAGCTGAAACTCCAGTACTTTGGCCACCTCATGTGAAGAGTTGACTCATTGGAAAAGACTCTGATGCTGGGAGGGGTTGGGAGCAGGAGGAGAAGGGGCCAATAGAGGATGAGATGGCTGGATGGCATCACTGACTTGATGGACGTGAGTCTGAGTGAACTCTGGGAGTTGGTGATGGACAGGGAGGCCTGGTGTGCTGTGATTCATGGGGTCGCAAAGAGTCAGACATGACTGAGCGACTGATCTGATCTGATTATAATTTCATCAGCATACATTGTGACTGAGTCAAGTTTAAGGAAAAAGACACAAAATGCATGTTTTTACATTTAAACCTTTTATATTTGACTTACAAAACTATGAAGAAACCAGGTTTATCTAAAGAAGCACAGACACAAACCAAGGTGAGCAGATCTCATGATATTTTTGCAGATTTAATTGGGACTTATAATTAAGTATGGTCTCTTAAAGTCTTCTTGATATGTAATGGCTTCAGCAAAACTTTTTATCTGTAATACATGTTACTATATTTTCATTTCTTTGGAATTCATTATTGATCAAGAAATTTTTAAAGCCATATCATGAATTCTTCTCTCAGGAAAGGAATTAAAGATTTTTTTGGACAGTTTTTTGAAAATACGCAATAAAAAAGTTAACCTATTAAAATGGGATCCAATTAGTCCTGACCTATTTGATCCCCTGCTGTTTTTCTCCACTAGATGAAAAGACAGTCTTTCATCCTTAAACCTCATACACTTAAAAGTTCTGACTTTTTACCTTCATTTTTTCGCTTAAGAAATCAAAGACTTTTTTGCATGTGAAAGTAAATGATTTTAATCTCAAATCTCGGTTTATTATGAATGTAGAATCATTTTTATTATTGAAATAAATCATAGATAGACATTACCTAATGGGAGAAGTGTCAGGCTTCCATATGAAATGTAGATTTTCCTCTGATTTCTAAATGTTATTTAATGAACATGTTTCTAATTGTGTAATGAATTAAACATAAAAAGGAAGATATCTTTCCTCCTCCCTCTCAATTGGGAGGTCTTACTGGAAAGTATATATTCCAAATGAGATAATTTATCAGTAAACAATTTTTAAGACCTTAAGGCTATGTTTGTTCACTAAATGCTGTAGTATATAATAATCTATTTAAAACCAACTTACAAAATATTATTATTTACTGTAGTTACAATTTTATTCCCTTACAACAACTCTCAGCTCAGACTTAGGGAGACATATCCAATTAGTTTGGGGAAGAAAAGGAAAAGAAAAACAGAGAAATTAAATGTTATATTTGTAATTATGAAGAGTTTTATAGGCCACTTCAGCTGAAAAATCTATATATAATTATATCACATTATTGGATTTAGATTTACATTATTCAGAAGAGGGCACTTTACACTTTCTAGCAATAACATTGACCTAGAAACTGCAAGAGAACATGGGTTTTCTTTAGTAAAATTAAAATCGATCAATAAAAACTTCTAAAATGTTACAAATGCTCTCAAGTTGTCTCTCCCCTTCACTATTCAGCACGTTTCCTCAAGGCAAAGACTTTGTTTTATTCACTGCTCAATTTCCAGAATCTGGATCAATGTGTACATAAGACAGGCCCTCAATGAATATGACTGAGTGACTGGATGAATATACCATTTCAATTCAAGTCAGGTTAGAATAATCAATCAAGGAAATAACTGACATTAATTTTTTAAACAAATCTATATATAGTGTTAAAAGTCTTCAATACAAGCAACTATAACCAATGTGATAAGAATAGCTCTATTCAGATAAGTTTACTGAGGGACATTCTAAAATAAGTCACATAAAATATATATAAATTTCATCATGTATATTACTATTCAAGAAGAGAAACATGAAGATGACAAAAATACTGATGTCATGTCTTATTCAGAGACTTTCTGATTTAGTAGAGCAAGAGTTGAAAATATTTGTTTCTAAGAAAAGAGATTTGTTTATGTAGGACTGCTGTGGGTAAAGAGTCAGAAGAAGGAGCATGAAGATATAGGCCCCTGAGGATAAAACATACTTTTTATCTAATTTGAGGCAAATCCTTTAATTTGTGTAACTTTTGACCATTTCCTGCACCTATGGAGGAGTGGTGCTCAGAAAGTGTGGCTTAGAGTTGCTATTAATTTAACCTACCTTATCCTTTTCATATATATGCACACACTTACACACAGACAGACACACACAAACACCGTTATGGAAACAGATTGATTCCTTTTCTTCTTTAAAGCAGTGGTTTCAAGTAACCTGAATGCAAGTTATCTGTTTCATGTTCCATGATAATTACCATATACTGTAATAAAATACATTGGAGCACAGGAGATTTTATAACAAATATTGTCAGAGCTAAGATATTTGCTGCTGCTGCTGCGTCGCTTCAGTCGTGTCTGACTCTGTGCGACCCCATAGATGGCAGCCCACCAGGCTTCCCCGTCCCTGGGATTCTCCAGGCAACAACACTGGAGTGGGTTGCCATTTCCTCCTCCAATGCATGAAAGTGAAAAGTGAAAGTGAAGTCGCTCAGTTGTGTCCGACTCTTAGCGACCGCATGGACTGCCCCACCAGGCTCCTCTGTCCATGGGATTTTCCAGGCAAGAGTACTGGAGTGGGGTGCCATTGCCTTCTCTGAAGATATTTGCTAGCTTTTAGTAACTGTGGAAAGAAAGTGAAGTCGTTCAGTCGTGTCTGACTCTTTGCGACCCCATGGACTGAAGCCTACCAGGTTCCACCGTCCATGGGATTTTCCAGGCAAGAACGCTGGAGTGGGTTGCCATTTCCTTCTCCAAACTATGGAAAGCAGAGTTATTTTTCTCTAACTCAGAAAAGCCTTTAGATCAGATATTCTACCATCAAAGGATATGCAAAATCAAAACCTCAGAAATAAAACATTATAGGATTCAAGAAATTATAAAGTTACTAAAGGTGGTACATAGTGTTTAAACCTTTTTTAATGGGAAGATTTATCCTCAAAGATAAAACCAGATCAATTGACTACTGATTTGAATTTGATTTGTTTTCAACAGCAGTTTAAAAATGTGATATGGTTGCACAGACCCTATTCTGCTATATATTGCAAGCTTTTTAAAGAATAAATTTAATAATATTGTGTTGGCCAAAAAATTCATTTGGGTTTTGCTGTATGATGTTATAGAAAAAATACAAATGAATCTTTTGGTCAACTCAATACATAAAATTATTGAAAATTTTTTATGATGTTATAATTGGGTAAGTATGACTTTTTGCAGAGATATTTTCTTCTTGATTTAATTTTTTTTCAGTTTATTGTGAATATTTGATGTAAAAATTGTGTAGTGGTAAAATCACTTTATTCATATTAGCAATATAAGCTTTTGTTGAGAATATAGAGATTAAAAATTATGAAACATACTCTAAAACAAAAGTGAGTTTCTCCCTTGATTATTAATAGTTTAGGATAACTCTTACAGATTATAAGAGGTTAATTAAGTACAGTCATAATGAAAGGAAAGTAAATGATTGGATTCTGGATAGTTCTATAAATACAAAAGTTTGCTTTCAGTGGATTTTATCACCATGATAATTCTCCATCTTATAATATTGGAATAATATTAATTATTGTCTCTGAACATATGAATCGTCCCCAGGTATCTCCCTATCTCTCTTTCCAGTTCATCCTCTAGATGTAGTATAAATTTATATCTCTCCATATCTTAACTAATCATTCAATCCCAAACCTATTTCTGCCTCCACAATTGTACAGAATCTTATCTTGTCAGAGGCACAATGATCTCAAATGCTGCTAAATAAAATTCTTACTGGATGCCAGTACTACTATAACATGGGTGAATCTTTGCTCCTTAAAATTTTAATCCATGAAACTGTTCTTCCATAAAATATTTGACATCTACTCTTAACCCCATGATTACTTCTTTACCTGAGTGCCCCTGAAACTGGTATCCCACAGAATTCTATCCTTGACCGGTCTTTCTTGCACTGTGATTCCCTGGGATGATCTCATTCATTCATAGAGTCATAACCACTAGTAGTAATATATACTGATGGTTTCTAAATTGTTACCTGTCCTGGTGCTTAATGTCATCAAGAAATCTCAAATACACTGTATCCAAACTGAAGTCTTCATCCTTTCAACTGTCCTTCATACGTCAATTAATATCACCATTCATTACCTACAGCAAACTTTGAAGAACCCCTGGATTTAAGCAGCTCTATTGTATTTAATTTTGCTGTTTTGCATTTCTTTTGGAAAATTCAGCAGTGGCCACAGGACTGGAAAATGTCAGTTTTCATTCCAATCCCAAAGAAAGGCAATCCCAAAGAATGCTCAAACTACCGCACAATTGCACTCATCTCACACGCTAGTAAAGTAATGCTTAATTCTCCAAGCCAGACTTCAGCAATATGTGAACCACGAACTTCCTGATGTTCAAGCTGGTTTTCAAAAAGGCAGAGAAACCAGAGATCAAATTGCCAACATCCGCTGGATCATGGAAAAAGCAAGAGAGTTCCAGAAAAACATCTATTTCTGCTTTACTGACTATGCCAAAGCCTTTGACTGTGTGGATCACAATAAACTGTGGAAAATTCTGAAAGAGATGGGAATACCAGACCACCTGATCTGCCTCTTGAGAAATCTGTATGCAGGTCAGGAAGCAACAGTTAGAACTGGACGTGGAACAACAGACTGGTTCCAAATAGGAAAAGGAGTAAGTCAAGGCTGTACATTGTCACCCTGCTTATTTAACTTCTATGCAGAGTACATCATGAGAAATGCTGGACTGGAAGAAACACAAGCTGGAATCAAGATTGCTGGGAGAAATATCAATAACCTCAGATATGCAGATGACACCACCCTTATGGCAGAAAGTGAAGAGGAACTAAAACGGCTGTTGATGAAAGTGAAAGTGGAGAGTGAAAAACTTGGCTTAAAGCTCAACATTCAGAAAACGAAGATCATGGCATCTGGTCCCATCACTTCATGGGAAATAGATGGGGAAACAGTGGAAACAGTGTCAGACTTTATTTTTTGGGGCTCCAAAATCACAGCAGATGGTGACTGCAGCCATAAAATTAAAAGACGCTTACTCCTTGGAAGGAAAGTTATGGCCAACCTAGATAGCATATTCAAAAGCAGAGACATTACTTTGCCAACAAAGGTTCGTCTAGTCAAGGCTATGGTTTTTCCTGTGGTCATGTATGGATGTGAGAGTTGGACTGTGAAGAAAGCTAAGTGCCGAAGAATCGATGCTTTTGAACTGTGGTGTTGGAGAAGACTCTTGAGAGTCCCTTGGACTGCAAGGAGATCCAACCAGTCCATTCTGAAGGAGATCAGCCCTGGGATTTCTTTGGGAGGAATGATGCTAAAGCTGAAACACCAGTACTTTGGCCACCTCATGCGAAGAGTTGACTCATTGGAAAAGACTCTGATGCTGGTAGGGATTGGGGGCAAGAGGAGAAGGGGACGACAGAGGATGAGATGGCTGGATGGCATCACTGACTCGATGGACATGAGTCTGAGTGAACTCTGGGAGTTGGTGATGGACAGGGAGGCCTGGCCTGCTGCAATTCATGGGGTCGCAAAGAGTCGGAAAGGACTGAGTGACTGATCTGATCTGATCATATTTAATTACTCAGTCCTGCTACTTTTATCTTGTAAGTGTCAAATTTCAGTGCACAGAGAGTAAGCTGATAAAAAGACATATCCCACACTTTCACCCAAAAGTTTGTGATCCAGATGTTCTGGGGATGAAAATCTACATTTCTAGTACAGGAATTTTGTTTTTAGGATGGGCAAGATCTGAACACGCTTACAGGCTGAAGATTGGCTGTGGATAAGGAGACACCAAAGAACAGAAGGAACTAATAATGTTGTTAGGCATGTAGGCACCCCTCTGTTGTGAAATCAGTCCTGTAACATTTGGTAATGCACAACACTTGGAAAGGAGTGGAGGCGTGGGGGATGTATTAAGGTACCTTGTCTTTTCTTAGCCGTATAAGCCAGTAAGATACCTTTTTCTGCTTCTTTTTCAAGTTTTATTCTTCTATTTTTTACTGCATTAGAAAAGACTATTCTTTATTTAAAACAAGAAGCCCAAAATGGAGTGGTTTATGCTAAGCACATCACCAAACAGCGCTTGGCTCTCCCAGAAACAGCATCAGAAACACCAGTCAGCAATCAGTCGCCAGATCAGAGCCAGTTAAGTAATCTGCGTGAGGACCCCTGCCATCCGTTAAAAGAAAATAACTGCTATAACCAACGCGCTTTTGGGCCTATTTTCCTTCTTCCTGCTCCCTTCTGCATTTTCAACTTGGAGCCCCTTTCTATTTGTTAAGATGGATGCTGCCCGACTGAATTGACTTTTGCTCCTATAAACTTTTAAATTTTTTAACACGCCTCAGTTTATCTTTTGAAAGCTCTTAGTGTGAGAACCGAAGCAGACGCCCAGGGCCCCAGGAGCCACTAGCAAGCAGCCGCGGTACCTGCAGAGTGCTGAGCGCGCATCCTTCCCGCCCCCTCGCCTCCGGAGGTGCTGGGTCCTTCCCTCTCAATGTCTCCCGGGCTTCAGACTCTGCGCGGAAATCTTCGGAAGTCGGACTGGGTCCAACATAGAAACAGGACCAAACTAGGGGTCTGACTGCGGTCCGACTCAGAAACGGACCGGGTTTGGGGCTGGACCTCGGACAAGTTAGAGACTGGACTGGTTCCAGGTCAGTGTGGGTCCGCCTGAAGCTGGACTGGGCCCGGCGTGAAGCATCAGCTGAATCCTATTGTGTTTTGAGGCCGAAAAAGCAGGTTAACCTTATCCAGGATAATCCTGAGTTACAGCGGCCAACGCGAGAACTTTTAACCTGGATAAACTTTTCCATTTACGACGTGCCTTAGTGGAAAAAAAAAGGGCGAGGGGGGAGGGCTAAAACTCAATAACAAGAGGCGACTCAAAACTATTTTTCCGCCTCCTCATGAGCTCCTGGCGACCAGGAGAAAGCCAGCTGGGATATCCCACTCGCTCCAGAGTCTGCGGAATCCTGGGGGAAACTGGCAGAAGACAGCCAAGGGTAAGAATGCTTATCAAAGTCAGCTTTACTAGATTTCTATCAGCGGTGCTTGGTGGAGAGAGGAAAGTAAAATTTCAGGTGGTCCTTTCCTTCCCAAATTCATAGTGGCAGGCAGAAAGCCCTAGTAAGATCTTTGAACTGACTTGTGAATTTGCTTTTGGAGGTCGATTGGTTGCTGATTCTTTTCCAGGAAAGCTATTGCCTTCTTGATTGTCTTGTTGGCTTCCTAACAGTCAGGCTGGCGCGGAGGGTGGGGGGGTCCCCAAAACATGGCTGGACAGAAATGTGGGTTGCACTCTCCAGCTAATGTTCCTACTGACTGTTGGGAATTGTCTGAATCCTTTCTTGTTGTCTTTAGGAGTGGCACTGGATTTGGGAGGGTAGTATTTTTTGATTCTCTTTGGGGACACCTCTTGGATCCACAGGGTTGTTCCCTACTGTGAGCGATGTCCCTGAGTAAGGGCCAAAATGACAAAAAAAAAGAAAAGTAGAATGTTCTATCTTTGCCATCTAGTTATTTCTGGGCTTGCTTGTTTATAACATTATCTGGCTCTCTGAGGCTACACTCGGCAGACCAAAACAGCCTTTGAAAAGCAAAGATAAACCTATGTAACTGTAAGAGTGATAACAAAGATCATTGTACTTGATGTGTGAATGAAAATGTTTTGAAACATTACAGTTGTTCATCAAAGGCAAAGTTTTACTATGTCTATAGCTTTCAAATTAAAAAAAAAAAAGGTTATTCCTGTTCTTAGGCTTTTTAAAGCTGTTTTCTTCTGCCGAGTATAAAACTTGTCATAGCTTATGAAAAAAACGATGAGCTTATTCTTATAAGGAATAAAGATTCTTATTCTTTATAGGAATAACACATGGAACCTGAAAATTTCTCTGTCTAAAGTTTTGTTTTATTCACATTCCAAAGCATATGGTTCTAGAACATGTGTTTCAAAACAGTTTTATATCACTATATAAAAGATTACTAGTTCCACTTCTGGCATTATGCATTATGTTTGAATTTACATTTCAAATGTATACAGTGTTGAGAATGATATAAAAAGTAAAGTGATGGCTAAAAATTACTACAGAAATATTTCACAGGACAATTACCAGTAAAGGCAGCAGGGAAGAAGAAAACAAAAAAAACACAAAGTCCAAATAGTTGACTATTAAATTTGAGTAAAAGGAAGCATTTTGAATGGAAATAAGCTTCACTGAGAATGCTCAAAATATGGACTTTCTATATTTTGCTTTCATTAAAAATAAACAAAATGTCACCTACAGATGGCTCCCAAATTGAGATTAAAAGGTTTAGAAAATAGAAATGGACTATGGAGAAATGGCTATACTCAGTAAGAATTTTGAACAAGTGAAAGTATCCAAGGTTTTGAGACTGACAACCTAAACTGCAGAGGAATATTTAGTCCTCCTACACTTCGTGGCTAGGTTGTGCATTACTCAGCCGCTGTGAATCCCATTTCCCTCGTCTGTGAGACGAATATCAGCATGAGCCCTCTGCACAGCATTGTTGGGAAGATGAAATGAAAATGCCACAAGTAAAGTGGTTGGGATGTGCCTGACAGGCACCATTCAGAGGATAACTCTTAATTAAAAGCAGCTGCTGTAGCTGCTGCTGTTACTACTGCTTATAAGTTTTAGACAGAGACATGGTTCTCTCCATTTGGCGCTTGGATCAAACTGATCCTTTCAGAGAGCACCATCTCTGAGGAACCACATGATTCTGAACTTTGCTTGGACCTGCATCCGTACCATGTAACGGTTCCTCATGTAGTAGAATTTAAGGGTTAAAGCTTAGGCTTTGTGTCAGATTACTTGAATGAACTCCTGGCTCCAAGACTTGCAAATGCATGATCTTAATTCATGTAACCTCTTTATCTATACAATGAGGATGAAAATAATGGCTGACCGAGTTATTGTGAAATTTAAATAACATTTCACATAAAGCACTTATACCAGCATATGAAATATAGTGCTCAATAGATAAATATCAATCACTGCCTAATCTACCATTTTCTCCTTCAAGTGTGTTGTAAAAATATTAATGAGGTTATCCATTAAAACTATTAAATAGAGTCTTATTACTTATGCATCATTACATCACAAAACTGTTCTGGTAAAGCCTGAACTGAACTTTTTCTGCTTTCAATTAACCTCATAAAAGTAAGCTGTATATATTCTGGGAAGGTAAAAAGAATGAAAAAGAAAGTGGCTGAAAGCTGAGATGTGTAAGAGTTGGATAAGTAAGGAATGAGAAAGAAACAGCAGACTGGTAACCAAAGAAAGTGAGAGAAAACATGTGATGTCAGCAGGAATTTCCTATCAGTTGCTCCTAGCAGCTGCCTGCTGGATAGGAACGAGAAATATAGTGCAGGTGGCAAATACCCGACTGCAGCTTCTCTTTCTGAGTCCCACTCCCACCACAAAGGCACTGCAGCTACTCTTCTCCAGGGACACACTGGAGCCCAGATTTTGCAAGCTGATGTTGCTCTGCATACACCCCACTTCCATATGGAAATTGCAAGAGCATGTCCCTGCTAAATGTATCTTTTCTCTGTCCATGTTCTTTCCCAGTAACTATGTTGCTCTCTTGCCTCTGACAGCCACAATTATAACCTTGTCTCCACTAGCTCCCTCCTCTGTAAGTATCACCCATTCAGGCCAGTCTGGCTTCAAATACCTTCACTCTAGGGAAGCCAGTCTTACTGACATCACCAAATTATTTAAGTCCATTTTGCTACATTTCAGCAGCATTTCCTGGAGTTGTTCACATCGTTTTTCAAAACACTGGGATTTATACATCACAATAAGCCTTTTGATGTTTTATCCAAAGTGCATTACAAAACCACAGAAAGATTTTTGGGGCAGGAAGACTCCAATGACACTATTCTGTCTGGGCTTTATGCCTCCTTCTACAGTGCAGCCTCCTCAAACAAAACTCTAAACGCCAGTTGTTATCAACTAAATGTTTTCATCTCCCCAAAATTTACATGTTGAAGCCTAATCCCCAGAGCAATGGTATTAGGAGAGAGAGCTTTGGGGATGTGATTAGCTTAAGATGAGGTCAGGAGAGTGAAGGTCTCATGATGGGATTGCTATGCTATGCTAAGTCGCTTCAGTCGTGTCCGAATCTGTGCGACCCCAGAGACGGAAGCCCACCAGGCTCCCTGGTCCCTGGGATTCTCCAGGCAAGAACACTGGAATGGGTTGCCATTTCCTTCTCCAATGCATGAAAGTGAAAAGTGAAAGTGAAGTTGCTCAGTCATGTTTGACTCCTAGCGACCCCATGGACTGCAGCCTACCAGGCTCCTCCATCTATGGGATTTTCCAGGCAAGAGTACTGGAGTAGGGTGCCATTGCCTTCTCCCATGATGGGATTAATGCCCTTATAAATAGAGGAGGAACACCAAAGCTCTCAGTCTCTCCTCCATTCGAGAACATAAAGAAAAGGCAGATGTCTGCAAGCCAGAGAGAAGGCACTCACCAAGAACCAAATCTGCTGGCAGCTTGATCTTGGACTTGCCAACTTCCAGAACTAAATGATGTTAAGTCACCCAGTCTATAGTATTTATTATGGCAGCCCGAACTCATATACAGATGTTCCCCAGGGTTCAGTCTGGAGACCCCCTCCTTCCTTCTCTAAACTTTTTCTCCAGAGGTTTTCATCCAGTTCCATGCGTTTTAAAGACTATCTACCTGTGTCAATGAATTCCAGATTTGTACTTTTGTCCTCCTAAATTTCCTCGAGCCCCAGATTTTTATAATAATGTGTTTATCCTGCATTTTATTGGGTCTCAAACAGATAACTCAAACTTAAGTTTCAAGTCTGTTTGTCTTACAGCCTCCTAAATTGTGTTTCTCTCTTAGTCTTGCCCATTAAAAAAAAAAAAAGTTTTAACACACCCACAAGTTGCAAAGCAGAAGCGTGTTAGTCATTCTTGATTCTTTACTTGCCTTTAATCCTCCCGTCCTATCCCTTAAGTCTTCTCCAAATCAATCCAAAATACGTTGTCTTCTTCTCTCTTTTCACCACTGCTGTGACTCTGCCCAAGTAACCGTCTTCTATCCTAGGAATTCCCAGAGTGTGCCCCTTACTCTTATTCTGTTTCCTCTCCTGCCCTCCTCCACTTGCTTCTGCAGATTTTTCTGTTAAATATTAATGACACCCTCATTACAAAATCTTTTAAGTAACAACCTATTGTTGCCTGCAGATCTCAGCTTAATCCTGTGCATTGCCCAACCTTCTACCTTCATTTCAAGCAACTGAGTCTTAGCTGCAGTGGCCATCTCTGAAATCCCAGCAGGCACCATGCTCTGTCTTACTCATGCTGTTGGCTCTCCTGGGAATGCTGTCTCTCCTGATCTTCATATAGCAATTCTGTGTTAGTCCTTCAGATCCAGGTTCAGTTCAGTTCAGTCGCTCAGTCGTGTCCGACTCTTAGCAACCCCATGAATCGCAGCACGCCAGGCCTCCCTGTCCATCACCAGCTCCTGGAGTTCACCCAAACTCATGTCCATCAAGTCGGTGATGCCATCCAGCATCTCATCCTCTGTGGTCCCCTTCTCCTGCCCCCAATCCAGTTTAAATGTCCTTTACTCATGGAGGCCCTGCCCACTTCATCTATGTGGATTCCCCTTGGTATTCTTTCTCAATCATGTGTTCCTCATGAATTAAGAAAATTATCTGTATACATTTGTTACTTATTTGCTATCTGTATTTCTCATTACACTATAAAATGTAAAAGGGCAGGATCTTATTCCTTGTATTCATTAATGCACACTCAGTCTCCAGCACATTTGCTAGACCTGAAGCACTCAATGTGCTAAATGAATGAACTCAAGTATCAAATAGGCATACCACATGCACTTGAATAACCAAGTAGGGTTTATTATAAACTAGACAATATAAACATGTAACTATATTGCCAATTTCAGATCAGATCAGATCAGTCGCTCAGTCGTGCCCAACTCTTTGGGACCCCATGAATCGCAGCACGCCAGGCCTCCCTGTCCATCACCAACTCCCGGAGTTCACTCAGACTCACGTCCATCAAGTCAGTGATGCCATCCAGCCATCTCATCCTCTGCTGTCCCCTTCTCCTCCTGCCCCCAATCCCTCCCAGCATCAGAGTCTTTTCCAATGAGTCAACTCTTCGCATGAGGTGGCCAAAGTACTGGCGTTTCAGCTTTAGCATCATTCCTTCCAAAGAAATCCCAGGGCTGATCTCCTTCAGAATGGACTGGTTGGATCTCCTTGCAGTCCAAGGGACTCTCAAGAGTCTTCTCCAACACCACAGTTCAAAAGCATCAATTCTTCGGTGCTCAGCCTTCTTCGCAGTCCAACTCTCACGTCCATACATGACCACTGGAAAAACCATAGCCTTGACTAGACGAAACTTTGTTGGCAAAGTAATGTCTCTGCTTTTGAGTATGCTATCTAGGTTGGTCATAACTTTCCTACCATGGAGTAAGCATCTTTTAATTTCATGGCTGCAGTCACCATCTGCACTTGATTTTGGAGCCCCCCCAAATAAAGTCTGACACTGTTTTCACTGTTTCCCCATCTATTTCCCATGAAGTGATGGGACCAGATGCCATGGTCTTTGTTTTCTGAATGTTGAGCTTTAAGCCAACTTTTTCACTCTCCATTTTCACTTTCATCAAGAGCCGTTTTAGTTCCTCTTCACTTTCTGCCATAAAGGTGGTGTCATCTGCATATCTGAGGTTATTGATATTTCTCCCAGCAATCATGATTCCAGCTTGTGTTTCTTCCAGGCCAGCGTTTCTCATGATGTACTCTGCATATAAGTTAAATAAACAGGGTGACAATATACAGCCTTGACTTACTCCTTTTCCTATTTGGAACCAGTCTGTTGTTCCACATCCAGTTCTAACTGTTGCTTCCTGACCTGCATACAGATTTCTCAAGAGGCAGATCAGGTGGTCTGGTATTCCCATCTCTTTCAGAATTTTCCACAGTTTATTGTGATCCACACAGTCAAAGGCTTTGGCATAGTCAATAAAGCAGAAATAGATGTTTCTCTGGAACTCTCTTGCTTTTTGAATGATCCAGCGGATGTTGGCAATTTGATCTCTGGTTCCTCTGCCTTTTCGAAAACCAGCTTGAACATCAGGAAGTTCGTGGTTCACATATTGCTGAAGCCTGGCTTCGATAATTTTGAGCATTACTTTACTAGTGTGTGAGATGAGTGCAATTGTGTGGTAGTTTGAGCATTCTTTGGCATTGCCTTTCTTGGGATTGGAATGAAAACTGACATTTTCCAGTCCTGTGGCCACTGCTGAGTTTTCCAAATTTGCTGGCATATTGAGTGCAGCACTTTAACAGCATCATCTTTCAGGATTTGAAAGAGCTCAACTGGAATTCCATCATCTCCACTAGCTTCGTTCGTAGTGATGCTTTCTAAGGCCCACTTCACTTCACATTCCAGGATGTCTGGCTCTAGGTCAGTGATCACACCGTCGTGATTATCTGGGTCATGAAGATCTTTTTTGTACAGTTCTTCTGTGTATTCTTGCCATCTCATCTTAATATCTTCTGCTTCTGTTAGGTCCATACCATTTCTGTCCTTTATCGAGCCAATCTTTGCATGAAGTGTTCCTTTGGTATCTCTGATTTTCTTGAAGAGATCCCTAGTCTTTCCCATTCTGTTGTTTTCCTCTTATTTCTTTGCATTGATCACTGAAGAAGGCTTTCTTATCTCTTCTTGCTATTCTTTGGAACTCTGCATTCAGATGTTTATATCTTTCCTTTTCTCCTTTGCTTTTCACTTCTCTTCTCTTCACAGCTATTTGTAAGGCCTCCCCAGACAGCCATTTGGTTTTTTGCCTTTCTTTTCCATGGGGATGGTCTTGATCCCTGATTACTGTACAGTGTCACGAACTTCATTCCATAGTTCATCAGGCACTCTATCTATCAGATCTAGGCCCTTAAATCTATTTCTCACTTCCACTGTATAATCATAAGGGATTTGATTTAGGTCATACCTGAATGGTTTAGTGGTTTTCCCTACTTTCTACAGTTGAAGTCTGAATTTGGCAATAAGGAGTTCATGGTCTGAGCCACGGTCAGCTCCTGGTCTTGTTTTTGCTGACTGTATAGAGCTTCTCCATCTTTGGCTGCAAAGAATATAATCAATCTGATTTTGGTGTTGACCGTCTGGTGATGTCCATGTATAGAGTCTTCTCTTGTGTTGTTGGAAGAGGGTGTTTGTTATGACCAGTGCATTTTCTTGGAAAAACTCTATTAGTCTTTGCCCTGCTTCATTCCATATTCCAAGGCCAAATTTGCCTGTTACGCCTGGAAAATCCCATGGACGGAGGAGCCTGGTGGGCTGCAGTCCATGGGGTCGCTAAGAGTCGGACACGACTGACACAACTTAGCAGCCAGGTGTTTCTTGACTTCCTACTTTTGCATTCCAGTCCCCTATAATGAAAAAGACATCTTTTTTGGGTATTAGTTCTAAAAGGTCTTGTAGGTCTTCATAGAACTGTTCAACTTCAGCTTCTTCAGCATTACTGGTTGGGGCATAGACTTGGATTACTGTGATATTGAATGGTTTGCCTTGGAAACGAACAGAGATCATTCTGTCGTTTTTGAGATTGCATCCAAGTACTGCATTTCAGACTCTTTTCTTGACCATGATGGCCACTCCATTTCTTCTGAGGGATTCCTGCCCGCAGTAGTAGATATAATTGTCATCTGAGTTAAATTCCCCCATTCCAGTCCATTTCAGTTTGCTGATTCCTAGAATGTCGACATTCACTCTTGCCATCTCTTGTTTGACCACTTCCAATTTGCCTTGATTCATGGACCTGACATTCCAGGTTCCTATGCAATATTGCTGTTTACAGCATCGGACCTTGCTTCTATCACCAGTCACATCCACAGCTGGGTATTGTTTTTGCTTTGGCTCCATCCCTTCATTCTTTCTGGAGTTATTTCTCCACTGATCTCCAGTAGCATATTGGGCACCTACTGACCTGTGGAGTTTCTCTTTCAGTATCCTATCATTTTGCCTTTTCATACTGTTCATGGGGTTCTCAAGGCAAGAATACTGAAGTGGTTTGCCATTTCCTTCTCCAGTGGACCACATTCTGTCAGATCTCTCCACCATGACCCGCCCATCTTGGGTTGCCCCACGGGCATGGCTTAGTTTAGTAATGTTTAAATATTATACATAAGTGTTATGGAGAAATATTTTGAGTTCACCAATACGTTTTTATTGAAACCAGTATCTACCTTATGCTTGTTTTTTGGTGTTACAGGGAGAGTTGAATAAAAATAAAGATAATCATTGCTCTTGAAAAGGGTTCCAATCTAGAGGAGCTAATATTTAAATACACAACATGGAAAAGATGCAGAAAATGATTTCCTACTGTGAAAAATAGCTGTAGAATATTTAAGGAAACTTAATGATAATGAATGGTCTTTTTGATGAATAGTCATGGCCCTTCAAAAACTGACCACCTATGAGAGGTCCCACTGAAGTTACAGAATCACATCACATATGTGTGTACACATGCAAAGTTAATGTGCCTTGGGAATTTTTAATACCTGCAGAAAAAAATTCAGAATTGTAGTTATCTGAAGAAGTCAAATAACATAATACTTCGGGGTGGCAAAATATAATATATAAACAATAGTAACCTATCTTGCATTATATTCTGACTGATGTCAGGCTGGCAAAAATGAATAACGTATACTACCTACTCACAGTGTCTCCATAGTGCAGTTGAGGGAAAGGGAAGTAAAATAATCATATAAATACCGAATCAACAGGTGGTATAGAAGGAAATGCACACACAGATCCTATGCAAGTGCCACAATGGAAGAGTCAACTAATTTGCTTGTGGGGTCTACAGTGAAGTTACACAGAGTAAATGGCACCAATAGCCTTGCCTGAGAGTATGTCATTTGAACCAAGCCTTGAATATAAGTAGAGTTTTGACTGCGTGAAAAATGTGTGTGTATGTTAGTCTCTCAGTCATGTCCAACTCTTTGCAACCCCATGGACTGTAGCCCACCAGACTCCTCCGTCCATGGGGATTCTCCAGGCAAGAATACTGGAGTGGATTGCCATGCCGTCCTCCAGGGGATCTTCCCAAGCCAGGGATCAGATCCAGGTCTCCCACATTGCAGGCAGACTGCTTAGCATCTGAGCCACCAAGGAAGCCCTGGTGTTTTGACTGCTGGAAAAATGAGAGAAGCTTATTCCAGGTAGAAGGAATGACTCATTCAAAGTCAGTGACTCAGACGGCAAAGAATCTTCCTGCAATGTGGGAGACCTGGGCTTGATCCCTGGCTTGGGAAGATCCCCTGGAGGAGAGAATGGCTACAGTACTGAGAGAACTCCAGTATTCTGGCCTGGAGAATTCCATGGACAGAGGAGCCTGGCAGGCTACAGTCCAGGGTCACAAAGAGTCAGATACAACTGAGCAACTTTCACTTCACTTATTCCAGGTAGAAGAAATGGCTTGTTTAAAGTCATAGGCCGGAGAGGAAATGAGGTATCTGTGGAAAATGGAATGCAAAGAAGTCTTGGTGAATTAATACAGTAGGTTCTTGGAGCATACAAGACTTTGCCTACCCAAGCTAAAACATCCTAGTTAAAGGAAAAATGCAAAAACTCAAACCAAATACTGTGATACAGCTGGTTGTTTCACCACAATGTAAAACTGCCTAGTCAGTCATTTAATTTCTTTCTGCCTTGTTAACTATCTTCGTTAAATGAAAAATAGTTTACCTTTTGGAGAAACTATAGGAACTCTTTTAAAACATAGATCAGTGCGTGTTCTAAAGCTTCACTGCCCAATTAGGAGCTGCAAGCCACAGGTGGCCACAGAGCACTGGAAACGTGGCTATTACCACACACTGAAATGAGAACATTTTGGATATATTGGTTTAAATAAAACATTATTAATATGATTTCCCTACAGGCATGCCTCAGTGATATTCCTAGTTTTGTTCCAGACCACAGCAATAAAGCAAATATCACAATAAAGTGAGTCACACAAATATTTTGGTTTCCCAATGCATATAAAAGTTATGCTTACACTGAACTGTTCTTTTAAGTGTGCAATAGCATTATGTCTAAAAAACAAACAAACAATGTACATACCGTAATTCAAAAATACTGTGTTGCTAAAAAATGCTAACCATCATCTGAGCCTTCAGGGAGTCTTAGTCTTCTTGCTATATTAATAACAAAGATCACTGATCACGGATCACCACAATATAATAATAATGAAAAAGTTTGAAATATCAAAATGTGACAGAGTCACAGAGTGAGCAGAGCCTGTAGAAAATGGCACCCACAGGCTTGCTTGAGGTAGTGGTGGTTGCTCAGCCATGTCAGACTCTTTAGGCTGTAGCCCGCCAAGGTCCTCTATCCATTAAATTCTCCAGGCAAGAATACTGGAGTTGGCTGACATTTCCTCCTCCAGGGGATCTTCTCAATCAGGGATTGAACCCGGGTCTCCTGCATTGCAGGCATATTCTTTACCTTCTGAGCCACCAGGGAAGCCCTGCTCAAGATAGGGTTTCCACAAACCTTCAATTTGTTTTTTTGTTTTTTTTTAAATGATCCACAACATCTGCAAAGCACAAAAAGCAACATGCAATAAAATGAGGTATGCCTGTATTTAATTTTCCTGTTTTAAATGACTTCTAGAAAATTTTAAACTACACGTGCAGCTATTTCTATTAAAGAGTACTGTTCTAAAAAAGGTTTATAAAACAAAATTAATAGTATTTCCTAGGAATGGACAACACCAATTTAGAAGATTAGGGATTGTTCAACACTGAGCACATAAAATCCTTTCTAAAATTTATGTGATTAGAATGAAAGCCGTAAAAGTTCAGTATTTTATGACACAGAAGTATTCTCTTACACACGTGGGAAAACATTGAGCATTTTTTAAAAAGTGGTTTCACCTAGAGAAGCTGTATTTTGTAATTTTAATTAAACTTAGAAAGCGGAGAATGACACGACTGAGCGACCTCACTTCACTTTTAGTTTTTAAATGAGGCTATTTATTGTGTTACTTTTGTTATTTCCACAACCATACAAAATTAACATACAAAAATGCTTTTCTGATCCATGTATGATACCCTTCCTTTGACTCTGTTTATTTTTAAAAGCACTTCGTATATGTGAAAGGTAAAATTAAAAATAAGGTAGAAATGTAGTGCAATTATTTTTAGTGTGACTAGTTTTTTCTTTTAATTTTGAGAAATATAAAAGTAAAGAGGATAACATAATTTGGAATCAAATTGAAAATGGCTTAAAATGGTCAATATTTTTTGGTTAAAACTAGAGATTTGGGGGACCATCTACCAATTATTATAAAATTAAGAAAATATACCTAGAAATTACTTGTCATAAACCTAAAATAAAAAAGGTTTCTGAGTTTGACAAAATTATTACTTATACAAAAATTACAACTAATATTTATTTAGTAGAGTTAGCATGAAGCAATAGTGGCATTCAGTAACATTTAACTAATTACATAGATCCACTAATTTCTGTGAAGTGCCTTAAAATAAAATGGATTGTTAGTATTTACTGTTTAGGGAATCTCTGCTAATATAAGAGACTCAGTCAGCTTCTTCAAATGATCAGGAATAACACAGCTTTTAAAATGTATGAGATTACACTGTAATGGCATCTTTTACCTAGTAACATTCAGGCCAGAAAAACCAGTACACATAATCACTGGGCCCTTAATGGAAGATTTCTGCTAATTTTGAAAGCTTTACAATTAGCTGCGATTCAGTGAACCTGATCCCCTGTTAAACTGTTGGGGAACACAAAACAGTGTTGTCTTAAGAGGGCAATGCTGAAGATTCTATGTGAATTTTTACTTGCCAAGGCAAGGAAATTTTAAAAATAAAATTGTTTCATTGTTTTTGTAACTATAAAAAATTCATAGACTGCACTAAGATTAAAGTACACTTTTTCTTTTAAATACTCGGGACCCAGTAGGGCCATTATACTGCCAGGATCTCAGACTTTCTCTCACACACTTCTCGGGGTGCAGGGACCCCTATTATGGAGGGCTTTTTTCTGCTGCAGCCCTCCCTGCAAGCTTATTCCGTCTGAGAATCCTCGTCCTAGCTGTTCCTTCTTCCAAGAAGGCAGTGTTCCTCAGATCTCTCATAATTAGCTCTTTCTTTTCATTTAAATCTCCATTCAAACATTACTACCTGGAAGGCCTCTTTCCAGAGTTCCCTTATTAAAGTGCCATCATTTTCCCTAATGCAGGAATTATTCCTTTCTTTGCCTCAGAATAATCATCAAATTAGAATTTATTTTGTTAATTTGTATGCAGCGTTTGTTGTTAGCCTTTCCTTTGCAGAACACACACTCCATGAAAGCAGAAACATTATTTGGGTTGTCCACCTCTGCTAACAAACTGATTATTAAAATGATGATATACATACATACAGGCTACACACATATATATTTATAAATATATGTGTTGTCATATTGCTCCTGATATTTGGTAGCATATTTTTCTCTATTAAAAGTCTATTAGCTTTTCAAAGTTCGTAAGCGTATCTCTGCAGAATGTGTTTTAATGGTTACAGGGTGTTCCACCATTTCAATATACTAGAGTTTGTTCTCACATCTTCTATTGTTGGATATTTAGGTTCCTATCATTTTTTCACTGTTATAAACAATATTTTGAATCACAATGTTGTAGGTAGATATTTCAACACTTGCCTGATTACTTCCTCCAGATAAGTTCTCCTAAGATAAACTAAGTAAAAAACACACACACACACACACAAATTTTGGTATGTGTATGGTAATACTTTTCTACAAAAATATTTTACCCATTTCTACTTATATCAACATTGTATATAAATGACTATCTCCATAGTCTTGCCAATATGGAAATTATCAATACTTGTCAATTCAAAAGGGGAGGATATATCATTTCTCTTTGAATAAATTGTTCATGGCCTTTGGACCATTGGAAAGTTTATCTTTCTCAATGGTTTCTAAGATCTATTTACATATTAAGATTATTTAACATATAGTCAAATAACTGTCAGTTACATATAAATTTTTCCAATTTTTAATATGTAGTCTATCTTTTTTATGTGTGTTTAGCAACCCCATGGACTGTAGTCCACCATCCTAACCCACAGATCAAACCCAGGTCTCCCACATTTCAGGAGGATTTGTTACTGTCTGAGACACCAGGGAAGCCCAAGAATGCTGGAGTGGGTGGCCTATCCCTTCTCCAGGGGATCTTCCCGACCCAGGAAGCAAACCAGGGTCTCCTGCAATGCAGGCAGATTCTTTGCCAGCTGAGCTACCAGAGAAGCCCATTCATGTATTAAGATTATTTAATATATAGTCAAATAACTCTCAGTTACATATAGTTTTTTCCAGCTGTTTTATAGTAAAATCTGTTTCCTTCAGGTTTTTTATTTTTACTATCAAGTTTTAAAAAGTGCCACTTTATCCCAAGATGATGAAAATCACACACACATATATAAAATGTGTATATATTGTAATGTGTCACACATATATATACTATATATTTTCTTACTTGCATCTTTATTCAAAAATATAAGTATCAGAGAAATTACTTTGCAAGTTTGAAATATTAAGGCTTATATCAATGTATCATTCTAATAGTCTGATACAAAATGGTAAATATTTTCTATTGCTCTCAAAGAGAACCTCACAAATAATACTGTTTCTCTATAGGACAAAAATGCTAAAATCTCTTAATTGCAAATGTGTCTTTCCCAACTGACTTTAATTTTGGTTTATAGGGATATGCCTTAAAAGGGGCTGTCTAGACTTCAAAACTGGAGAAGGCAATGGCAGCCCACTCCAGCACTCTTGCCTGGAAAATCCCATGGATGGAGGAGCCTGGTGGGCTGCAGTCCATGGGGTCGCTAGGAGCCGGACCCGACTGAGCGTCTTCACTTTCACTTTTCACTTTCATGCACTGGAGAAGGAAATGGCAACCCACTCCAGTGTTCTTGCCTGGAGAATCCCAGGGACGGGGGAGCCTGGTGGGCTGCCGTCTATGGGGTCGCACAGAGCCGGACATGACTAAAGTGACTTAGCAGCAGCAGACTTCAAAACAGACTTAGAGACTTACAGTAAGAGTTTAGTTATGAGTACCAGTTGTGGAGGTTGCACTCTGTACCACCTAATGTTTTCAGTTGTGACTAAGGAACAGCCCACTCTTAAATATATTCTGAAGGTAGATACAGTTTGAAACATCATGATTTAACAGGTGGCTTAGTGAGTGACTCAGCCCCTTCACTCTGGCTGTAACAATAACATAAAAGGATTTTTAGAGGACCTGATTGTTCTTTTTTTGACACCAGCCACACGCAGAAATGACTGAGTTATACTTCCAATTATGCTGACTGTCTTTAACTTGGATAATGAAGCTACCATCCTGTCAGTGCCTAAGACTTCCTTAAACGTTGTGTTATTTTCAACCACATCTCCAAGAGAAGTGATAATGTGGCTAGAGTCCCACTGTGTAAGTAAAGTTTGCGTTTATCATAAACTCATTATTCAAGACAAAGGGTGGAGCCCAGCTTTGGAAGCTTGAAATTACTGCATTTTTCATTTTCATGGTTAACATTTTTAATTTTCTTGCTCTTTTTAGGCATAATAGAAATTAATCATAAGACAAATTTTCACCTGTGTGATTCATAGCCATGATTAATATTTCTATGGTCCCCTTTAATATTTCAGTACAGATTTGCTAGAAAATACCATAAATAAAAATAACAAAGTTGTTGTGAGGACTGACTATATACTAAGAGTTTTAAGTATATTAATTCATTTAATCATCATAGCAAATTTATAAGGTTAGTACTATTTTTGTTTCTATTTGACATGCAAGAAAACTGAACCACCAGAAAAGTAAAATACTTACCAAAGGTCACATAGCTAGGAGTTCCAGAGCTAAAACACTAAGGCAGGCAGACTGCTTCTACAGCGCCTCCAAAGAGTACACTCTCCAACTGCTTCATACAGCTTACACTTTTCTCCAGCTTCCATACTCTGAAGTTATGATGGGGTTATAATGAAAGTGATCGACATTTCACTGATTGAGCAAGACTAGCTTCTCAAGTTCTGCAGCAACCTAATTGCAGTTACTCCTAAGAAGCTCTGGAAATCCTAATGCATTAGAGTTGTATTATGGGCTCACCAATGTATTTAGTCTAAGGCATATTTCTCATGTCATTGCCATGAAGTTTTCTGCTATGTATACTAACTCCTGGGTCAGCCTGGTTCTATTCATTAGAATTTATTCAATACTTACTATGTATATGTTACTGTTCTAGCCGCTGGGAAAATAGGAAAGAATAAAATAAAATCCTTGTTCTTGTGAAGCTTATATTCTAGGTAACAGTGCTAAGTGATAAATAGTTTGTGAGCAATAAGTGCTGTGGATGAAAAAATCAAAGATGGGAGAAGTCATTTTATATGAGATGGTAAGGGTAGGCCTTAACAATAAGATGATATTTGATTAAAGACCTAAATGAAATAAAGGCATGATCCAGGTAGATTTCTGAGAGAAGACCTCTTCAGAAAGAGTTCTGAAGAATATCCAATGTGATTGGAGGGAAAAAAAAATAGAGGAGAGTGGTATGATCAAAGGGGCTTCCCAGGTGGCAATAGAGGTAAAGAACCTTCCTGCCAATGCAGTAGACATAAAGAGACTCCGATTCGATCCCCAGGTCAGGAAGATCCCCTGGAGGAGGACCTCCAACTCACTCCAGTATTCTTGCCTGGAGAATCCCATGGACAGAGGAGCCTGGTAGGCTGCAGTCCATAGGGTCGCGTAGAGTTGGACACGATTGAAGCAACTCAGCATACACATAATATGGTCAAAGAGATAGAGGGGCATATGAAATGGGAAATGTGTGTGTGTGTACATACATATATGCAGACATGCACATATTTTTATGTATTTAAAGATTTAAAGTAGAGCTAGAAATATTAAATGCTGGTTAGCATTTAATCAAAGATGTTGAGGGCAAATAGGTGAGCAATTTAGGGTCAGGGTTTGGGGTGGAAGTTAGATGGCTGAGCGCCGAAGAATTGATGCTTTTGAACTGTGGTGTTGGAGAAGACTCTTGAGAGTCCCTTGGACTGCAAGGAGATCCAACCAGTCCATTCTGAAAGAGATCAGCCCTGGGATTTCTTTGGAAGGAATGATGTTAAAGCTGAAACTCCAGTACTTTGGCCACCTCATGCGAAGAGTTGACTCATTGGAAAAGACTCTGATGCTGGGAGGGATTGGGGGCAGGAGGAGAAGGGGACGACAGAGGATGAGGTGGCTGGATGGCATCACTGACTCAATGGACGTGAGTCTGGGTGAACTCCGGGAGTTGGTGATGGACAGGGAGGCCTGGTGTGCTGCGATTCATGGGGTCGCAAAGAGTCGGACACGACTGAGCGACTGATCTGATCTGATCTGATGGACATGTTAAATTTGAGATTCCTATTCAGTGTCAAAATAGAGCTATTGAATAACCAGTTGCAGTTGTAAATTCTTCTTGAGGAAGCAGTACTAGCTGGAGATGTAATCTGGGAGGTGTAACATTATGAACTGTATTCAATGCCATGAGACTGAATGAGCTTACCCTCAGAATCCACGTAAAAGGAAAAGACAAAGGACCAACTTTGATGTCAGCTGACATTTAGAGGCTAGGAATATGATAGAGAAATTACATTGTTTAAATAATGAGGAAGAATTAGAATATAAATTCTGGAAGAGTAGGATCTGAATATCCTGCAGACGATATTCTATGACAATATGTGTATTATGTTTTGCAACTACACTTTCATAAAAGATTCATGGTAGAGTTCATGGAGATAATGAATTTGAATAAAGGAAAAGCCTTTGGCATTTCCAGTGAACTAAGAATATGAAGTTGATGTTATTTTATGAAAATAAAGGCAATAAACAGGGATACTTATGTTAATTCTTGGCATTGTATTGGACCAAGAGCATATGTCAACACTGAACATTTCCAAGAGGTAAAGATGGAGAATTTGTTATAAAAATCTTTAAATGGTCAACTGATATTAATGGAAAGGAAAGTCTGTTTACAAATTCCTCTGAGTCATTTTTCTCATTATTAATCTGGCAGGCAGTAGGAGGTAAAGTTGTGGAGAAATGAAAGTGCTCCTTGGCCCTGATCTCCCAAAATGGCACAAGAACCCTGGTACAGAATATTTCCTAATATACACAACAGACCATAGAGATAACACAATTTTTACATAGAGTTCTAGTTCTAAGAACACTTTCTGTACATTGATAAGACAGAATTTTTTTAATCTTCATTCACCTGTTTCTCTCTTTTACTTATATTAAGAGAATGTGCTACATTCATAGCTACATATTAATAGCAGAATCTGGTACATGTTCTTAAATTCATGCTTGTGCTGTAAGTTTTATATAAGAAACATTTTAAATTTTTAAAATAGGGGATAATAATTAAGGGTACATTTTTATCAGATGATTTTATGTTGAATGTTCAGGTGAAAAAAAGCTACTGGGGATAGGCAGATTAGATAATAATCAAATGTTATGTGCTTTTTTCTGTTTGGTTTTTTTTTTTTCCATAACATTAAGGCCATAACATTAATGAGAGGAATGCAGCATTTACTCTCAGATTTTATGAACATAAACTTCACTGCTAGGGTGAATAATGAAGACTCATTTGTAATTTAAATAGTGCTTTGCAAGCTGGATGTACAAAACTTAGGCAAAGACATCTAAATTATATAAATCAAATAAACAACTACTGGCAAAAGTATATGATTCACATGCATTTAAGAGAAGCTAGTAACTTATACATCCTTAATCTCATTTTACCTTGTATATTTTACCATTTAAAAATAAAGGGTAAATTTTTAGTTATAAACAAGTCATGGGGATATAATGCACAGCATGGGGACTATAATTAATAATATTGTATTGTATATTTGAAAGTTGCTAACAGAGTAGATTTTAAAAGTTCATCAAAAGAAAAAAAATTGTAACTATGGTGATGGATAGTAACTACATTTATTGTGGTGATCATTTCACAATGTAATACATGAATATCAAATTGCTGTGTGGTAAACCCAAAATGAATACAAAGTTATGTATGTCTATTATATCTCTATAAAAATAATTTAAAACAAAGTTAAGCATATCATTATCAACATAACTATATATCAATACTTAGGATTGACCTTATACATAATTTTTCCAGCCTTACTGAGATATAATTGACACATGACATTGTATAAGTTAAAGGTATACAAGGTGATGAGTTGATAATCATATATATTGTAAAATGATTACCTCAGTAAGGTTAGATTAGTTAATACATTCATCTCCCCACATAATTACTTTTTATTGTTGTTGTAGAAATTTTAAAATGTAATACAGTATTGGTAACTACAGTCACTATTTTGTATATTAGATCCCCAGAACTTATTCATGTTATGTGAATAAAGTTATAATAAAACACTAAAGACCATCAGAAACCTTTAGAACTAATAAATGAATTCAGTGAGTCTAAGGATAGCATCATCAACTCAAAGGACACGAGTTTGAGCAAACTCTGAGAGATAGTGAAGGACAAGGAAGGCTGGTGTGCTGCAGTCCATGGGGTCACAAAGAATTGGACACGACTGAGTGAATGAACAACACAAGTCTAAGGATACGAAGTCAACATATAGTAATCAATGGCATTTCTATACACTAATAGTGAACTATCTGAAAATAAACAATCCTGCTTACAATAGCATTGACAGCAATAAAATACATAGGAATAAATTTAACCAGGGTGGGGAAAGATCTCTACACTAAAAACTGTAGGACATTAATGAAATAAATTGAAAAGAACACAGAGAAATGGAAAGATAGACTTTGTCCGTGGATCAGAAAAGTTAGTATGGATAAAATGTCCATGTTACCTAAAACGATCTGCAGATACAATGAAATCTCTATCAAAATTCCAATAGTATTCACAGAAATAGAAAACATATCCTAAAATTTGCATGGAACCATAAGTTTTAAATTTCAACTCATAGTTCAGTTAAAAACTTTAGATATAACCAACGTAAATTTCTTTAATAAATTTTCTTTAATAAAGCATTATTGAGTAAATAAAATAATAACATTTAACACTGATATAGTTCTAAAAACATTTGGTTTAGTACTGCTTGTCATAGCCTTAATAATAAAGACTAATTGTTCACTTTTACCTTTGATTTTGTATTTATCGACATGTCATCTAGAATAACTTCATAAATATTAAATTAATCTTAAATATTAAATGTAATCTAAATTTCTTATATAAAATAAGATTTCTTCTAGAATATGATTACAAGATATGTAATTAGACTCTACCAGTTTCATCCACTCTGTTGCCTTATTCTCATAAACAAAACGAACAAAGAGTACCACTGATCATCCCCCTCTACAGAGGGTTAAGTCACAGCCCACTTCAGCCACCCAGTGCCAGTACTCCCTGAGGGGATTTTAGAATGAAAAAAGATAGGATGCATTCTGTGTTTTTGGATAAAGGGACCCATAGAGAAGATGCATATCTAGGGGCGAATTTCAGTGACCCCAGATTCTTGCATCTTCTCATTCATGGAAAAACACTAAAATCATTAACTTGAGATATCTGTTCTGTATGATTAACAGTAATTGCTTTATGGTTGACTATATGTACTTCCCAGATCCTCCCCGCCCAAAAAATCATATATATATACTTGCTCCTCCCCCACCTCTTCAGAACAGTTCCTTATATCTATCTGACAGAGTGTCTCCTCGGTTATAGTTCTCAGTAACACTGAAACTCACTGATCTTACATTGTGCTTTTTTCCTTCAATTGATATTTTCTATCTCATTAAAGAAATAGACCAGCAAAACATTTCACTCAATTCAAGTTATGTGACCAAAGAACAGAGAGCTAATTAGCTTAGAGAAAATTAGCTCATCCTTTTCAACTCATTAGAATCATGGTCTAACTACTGAGATAGTTAAAGCATAAAGCAGTTCCTAAAGTTGCCAAGACATTTAATTTTAATATAAAATGTAATCCATGGTTATTGTTTGAGATTCTATTTCTCACCCAACTGTTCTTCCACTAGATAATAAACTACGTCTTAGAAAGCCAACACACACACACATGTGCACTTTTTCTTCTCTATACACTGTGTAGGAAGGAAAATACAGGTGATCTAAGAAATGCAAGTTAGAGGAGATGGAGATAAAATTAGTTTGGAATGAAGTATTATTTTGGAATGAAGTATTGTGGGACACACGCATGACAAGAATAAAGACTTCTTAGAAGAAAACTGCCACAAATGGAAATCCTCT
Source organism: Bos indicus (assembly GCF_029378745.1). Lineage (NCBI taxonomy): Eukaryota > Metazoa > Chordata > Mammalia > Artiodactyla > Bovidae > Bos > Bos indicus. Next base: position 11,417,100 of record NC_091764.1, read on the forward strand.
GTCTTCTGTTCGTGTTCTATTTTTTTCTTGTTTCTGCTAGCAAGACTTGTGCTGGGGATGTTTTCCTGGGTGAGACACCAAATATATTTAGTTGTGAATGCTTTGGATAACTAGGAAGGAATTCTAGCTGAACAAGTAGCAGCTGCTAACAAGGAATAGAATGAAGCTTCTTCAAGGAAGAGCAGTTTGGCTTAAAGAAGTCAGAAAATGATGATATGACAAAATATGTCATAGGTCTTATTGAACTAAAGACATTTCATGATCCAAAATAATGCTTAGAAGACTCCAAGAGATAGTGAGACATCATGAGAGTCTAGGTCTGAAGAAGAAAACAATCAGCAAATGTTTTCTACAGTGAGACAGATAGTGAAATTTTAGGCTTTGTGGGCCATGTAACCTCTGCTACAATTACTAAAAACTCTGCCTTTGTATCATGAAAGTAGCAATAGACTATACATAAATAAATGGTTCTGGTTGTGTTTTGATGCAACTATGGGCACTGAAAATTGAATGTCATGCAATATCCATGTGTCACAAAATAGTATTCTCCTTCAATCTTTTTGAATCATTTAAAAATATAAAAAGCATTTTTTATCTTGTGGACAAAACAGGGCTGTATTTGACTCACAGGCTTAAGTTTGGCTTAAATTATCATAGAACTTCAGAAAATGCAATGTTAGTTGAAAATATTAGTAAAGATTTATGTTAATAAACTGTAATTGAATTGTAAGATGCTTGCAAGGTGGTAGGTGGACGTTTTGTTTGTTATTTAATTGTCTTCATTGTCTTAATTGTCTTCATCCAATGCAGAGTGCATGTTCTAACCACCTAGGGTGTTGCTCTACATAAAATAATGGGGGCCTTCAAGTCCAAAACAGTCATTCAAAATCACTTAAGCATTTATAGTGCCAGCCTGGGTGCTGAGGGTACGGCAGTGAATATAGGAGACAAACTGTGTAACCTCTGAGAGCTTACATTCCAGAGGGATGCCTTGGATCAAGTTCTCCAGAAGCAAGAGCCTGAGGAAGAGGGTAATGGAGGAAGCAAGGCTTTGTAGGAAAGTAAAAGCTAAGCAAGAATTACAGTTTTACCTAGATACTGGTTTCAGATCAATCCCATGGAAAAAATTTGAAGTAGGAATGCACAGTTGGCTGCACCTTGAGGGGAGGGAACTGGACTTCATTATTCCTGTCTGGGGGTGAGCATGGCTCACTGGATGGACAGCTCCTATTTAACCTGGGGGCAGTTCTCCTAAGATAAGGAGATAGGCACGTCAGCGAGAGGTCAGTAGAGGGATCCAGCCAGGGAACTGTCCCCATCCACTAAAAGGGAGAGAGGAACACTAAACACATAAATATTTAATATATCAGGTCATACATGGTTGTGTGGGTGAAGGAGGACAGATACTGAAGTTGGTGAAATGATTGCTTTCAGCTAGGGTGGTCAAGGAAGGCCTCTACAATAAGGTGAAATTTGAGAAGAAATATGAGGACATTAGAAATCATGGACATGTAGCTATCTGAAAGAAGGAAGACAATAAATGAAAATAGAACTAGCCTTGGAATGTTCTAGGAAGAGTGAGAAGGTGGATGTGGCCGAAGTAGTTAAGAATGGGTAGAGAGACAGGAGCTGAGGCTAGAGAGGAAAGAGGTGGTGACGGATTGTACAGAGCCTTGAAGATCACAGTAGGATATTAATCTCCTGCACTAAGAGAACAAATGCACCAAGTTCTATAACATACCTGCCTCATGGCTAAAAACAGAAGGGCCCTCAAAGCCATCTGGTCTGCCTCCTAAATTTTAGAGAGTTTCTACAGTGGAAAAATCTCATTGAAGCTAAAAGGCAAAAGCAGAATTCTGAAGTATATGAAAAGCAACTTCCCGTCTAATATATTTGAAGGAAATTCTGCTATAAATGTTGGAACAGTTTCTATATACAGGTTCCATTTGCTTAAGTCTTAAATCGTAATGTCATCTTATCCATGGCAAAACTGTTGATGATGAGAGCTAGCTGGCTGATATACAGAGAATGTATGTTCACAGTCTGACATTAGCTTGGCATTTATTCTAGCTGTAATTCCATCACTTTGGGGAAGAAAAATAGTGATAATGGTTTTAAGCAAGCAGGCCATATTTTCCTTACATGCAATGGTCAGCTACTGCCAGGATGATTATAGCTCCATAAATTGCAAGTTCCAGCAAGTCCACAGTATTTTTTTATGTTCAAGTTGATGAATGGAGAACAGCAGACTACCCTTGAAGGATAATCAGTAACTAGTTATAAAGTAATTTGAAAATAACACTGCATATGAATACCCAATAACACTAATGTATCCTGTCGCTTCTATTAGTTTGAGAGAAATATTCCATTTCATTAGTATTAGCCTTCATAGAAGTATTTCTTAATGGCTTCAGCTCTCTGATGTTGTTTTTGCTTAATAAAGAGTTACTATATCCAGTGCCTCTATTAAATCAAAACACGTTTATATGCTCCAGTGCAAAACCATACTTTGTTTTCTTGAAACACAATGTCTTTAAGTTTCTACACATTTATTATTTACTTTAAGTAGCCCACATCTTACTCTGATGTTAATTCTCTCCTAATACAAATTTCTGATCCTAATAGTGCTTCCTGATTATTTGCCATTAAAAACTTCTCAATGTGGTGATTAAGCCTTACTGAGGAGGTGTCCTTGGAAAAGAAGCCTAATTTTCATCTCTGTGTCACACTTCTTCTGCTTCTTTTTTTATAAACATGTTGAGATTCCAATGATATCAGAGAGAAACTTGGCACACTGATGCATTTGGAGGAGTTAAATTTTTTACCTGAATACCTGTGTCTATCTTAGTTTAATTAAGTCAATATTAAATCAACATTCAACCATACATCTTAAAAGAGATATTGAATAAAAAATTCAGTACTTTCCTGCAACTGTATATATTTTAATATCTTGGTGGGACAAAGTCATTTCAAAATAGTGTGTGTGTCCACTGACTTCTAAAATAGGGTGTTTCTGATAACATCACGACATACTTAGCTTAATTTATTTAAATACCCTGTTTTAAATATAAAGAGTATTTAAGTGTGAAAGAGCATTATTTCCTTTCCTTACAGTTAAAGTATTTTTTTTGTTTTATTAACAAATTGCAACCATTCTAATGTATTTAAAGTTAGTAAACCTCAAGAAAACTTAATGCAATTTAAACATAGTCTGGCATTCTCTTTTTAAGAAGTTAAATATGATTCCTGTGAACCAATCTGTGATATAATTGGTGAGAAAGCATAGCCTACATATGCCCACATCTTAAATTTCAAATAGAATAAAATCCCTAATTGTTACTCTCTTCTGTGAAGACAGTTGCTCTCAACAGGATTCTTTAATTAGGAAGAGAAATGGTTCTGGAAAAAGCTCTAACTGATTTTAAAATGTTTTTTGGAAGAAAAATGAGTTGAAATTACTGGCATTAAATACATTTGGGTCTGCATGTCAAATGCATATACACAATAAATTCTTTGGCTAAGAGCTATATACATATAAATGGAACTAAAATGAATAAATTTAAGACTACAACAGAAGTGTTATCTATGGATTTTCTAACACAGCATTAATTCCCCTTGTCTGTTAATGAGACTTCAAATTCTTTGGAACACTACCCCCTCCAATACAGACACTTGGACCTTGAATTAACCTACTGATCCCTTGTGGCCATGATGTAAGCACGTGATTCAACTTGGCCTGCTTCAGTTCTTTCACTTGGGTATGTGAATTTTGAACAGAATTTGCCAAATTCTTTTTGTATGAAAAGAATTGAAGGTGATAGAACTCATATGCAAACACCCCATTAACTATTCTTTTGTTCCTGCTCACATCCATGGATTTTCCTTGGTTCCTATTCTTTCTGAGAACTATTGGGTTTCCTTTCTGAGACCTTGCATACATTGTATACATTGCCTTGCATACTTTCAATAAATTCTTTTTTGGCTCTAGTTAGCCAGAATCAACTTTTGTTACTTATAAGCAAAAATCTCTGGCCAATGAAAGCTCACAAAAATGATAAAATATTATATGTTAAGAAAAAAAATGTTACTGTATGGAAATAAAAATTGCCACATAAAATGTGCCATAGACCTTAAGTTGGAAAGAGAAACAGGAAGTTGATTAATGAATAAATGTTGACACCCTATCAAGAAAAACAAATTGACAGTTTTTATTGCTCAGCTGCTACTATTAGAAATTATCAGCAATAAAGAAAAAAGTGAAATAGGGATACAGGTGTAGATGAAGCCAAATTTGGATATTCTTTCACATTGATCCCAGAGATTTCCTAGGAAAATTCCACTGATCCATTTTGCTGTCCCCTCAGCAGGGGGGACATGTTTTCCATGTGTTCTAAGCTCTTTTGCATTCTTTAATGCATTTTAAAGCTGAAATTGGACAGAGCTTTTGGTTACTAGGTTTTCTCTATCTAGTAGAGTGACTCTTGGAGAATTTTTATTCTATTAACACATGTTGACTTCATTCCTGTTAATAAGTACACACACACATATACACATTTAGTGACAGTTTGATTGCTAAGAGTGCCCTGAATGATTGGGTAACTGTGGTTGAGACACAATTTCAGAAGAATTGCGGGGTCTCACAAAGCATATTTTGCACCATTTTACCATTAGAGAAATATTATTTTACTACAAGTCTTTTCTAAAAGCAACTGTACCACTTTATTCATAATGTCATATGTAGCACTGGTACTGTACCATCCACAGAATTTTTTAGTTACATAAACTTCATATACTTAAGGATAGCACGGTGGAACTATAGAAGCTCTAATACTCTTCAATGCCAATCTATTTAAATTATTTATGACAAAATTTATGTCTGTTTAAATCCCAAGGCTTTTATACAATTACAGAAGAGATTCAGCACAGTAGTCAAAACATCCTATGAAGCTTTGACAGGCCTAAAAATAAATGCACACAAAAATTTAGTGAGCTATGAAGATTAAAATTCAATACCAGAGGGGGAAAATTACTAGTCACAAACATCATTCTGAATATCCTGGTGACCGAAACAAAGAGGAGAACATGATCGCTTTTACTGTTTAGAATCTCAGCCCCTGTGAGCGTAAGCAGTTGTGACAGCGCTGCCAAAACGGGTCTAAAGGGCCACTTGGCGCTCCTCTCACTCTTACTGGTTCCATGAAGAAATGCAGACTCTAGTCACCAGATTGCCCAATTTTTTAGAGACTTTTAATTTCAGACTTTATGTGAAATCTCCCAGATTTGAAGCTTGGAAATTAACCTATAATTAGCAGTTTAAAGTAAAAAAATTAGCTCTGGGATCAGACTGCTGGAGCTCATGACTGCTGGAGCTCATGACTGCTGGAGCTCATGCCTTGACTTCATCATTTACTATTGTTTTTTCCGTGGGCAGGACAATCATTCTCTCTACACCTCATATGGAAGAACAATAATATCAGCTTCATAGAGGTTTTTAAAGGATTTCAGTGAGATAATAGGATATATGATATAAGAATTTAATAGATATTAGTTATTTTTACTATTTAAAATAATGTGTAGTAAAACAGAATATATCTGTAGTGTTAGATATAGGTCACTAGTTTAGATCTCTGCTTTGTAATTGTTCCTATTGTCCAGAAGGGGAAATACCCATTTTTCAGAGAAAGCTCTTTCTTACAGCATTTGTCTCTAAAATAATGTTTTTCTGCAGAACTTCATAGAGATAATGTAATGTATAGAGCAGGTATAACCCAGAGTTCAGTGATGTGACACACCCTCACTCTTCTTCCCCAGCTCCTACTTCCCAGCAAAGTTTGATCTTAACCAAAAATCAAGTGGTATCTTGAACCTTGCATTCGAATTGAATTAGAATTCACTATACAATAATCAACAATAAGAACTTGATGTCATATATATCAACCCATTTCTAATATAGACTTTTCTCTAAACAGGATTCACTGTCCATCAACTCATATGGGAATTTTCACAGTGTACATATATCTTATTCCCAAATCTAAACTGGCTAGATCTGAGACTAAACTTTCTGGAATATTTTAAGATAAAAAGTAACAATGCTTCTGTAGTTTGCTTCAAAAAACATTTCTTTTAATTCCTTATTTATCAACAAAGGATTGTCTAACATCACAGAACCACATGAGAGAAAGAGCACCCATTTCACTTTTTATGAAACTTCTGCTTCCCACAGCAAAATCTCTTAAGAAATAGTTACTATATTTTCTTCTCCTTGTCTCCCCAAAGACAAATCAGGATACCATCTCAGCAAGCTCTGGTTCTATGGAGGAATTTTTTAGTATTCAAAATGTTGGTCTTGATACAGATTTTCTAGATTGCTTCATTCCAACCCACATAAGGAAGATCTCTGTTCTAAAAACCTTGCCTACTTGATGCTTATCAAAATTGTTGCTGCTTTGCCATGACATGATTTATTTCCAGATTTCTCTTCTGATAGTTCACAGAGTGCTTCGTGTCAAACATAAAGGATACTAATTACCTCTTCAACTTGTCCAGTCTCCGAAACACATGAATCACATGTCTGTTGGCATTATGTAACACCGAACAACAGAATCTAGCCTGAGCACATAACCTTCTATCATCTGTGCCTAGCCTCAATTAAAACCTTAGTTGCACATGTGTACAGGTTAAAGCATATAGGCAAACAGGTTCAGGAACACACAGGTTAGAAATATGCTGTGCCTTTCCTTGCCTGCCTCATATTTCACTGCACCACTAACTCCATGCAACCTCTTTGAAACCTATAATTAACACTTTGAAATACTAATTCACTGCACCCTTTCTGCCTACAGTTGAAAACACAAGGACATGCATTGTCAGTCCACAGAAAATACACGGGCAAGATTGCACATGCTGCCTCAGTTTATGGTGATGATTAATTGTAATAATATATGGCACACCTACAGTTCAGTTCAGTTCAGTCACTCAGTCTTGTCTGACTCTCTGTGACCCAATGAACTGCAGCACGCCAGGCCTCCCTGTCCATCACCAACTCCTGGAGTTCACTCAAACTCACGTCCATCCAGTCGATGATGCCATCCAACCATCTCATCCTCTATCTCCCCTTCTCCTCCTGCTCCCAATCCCTCCCAGCATCAGAGTCTTTTCCAATGAGTCAGCTCTTCACATCCGGTGGCCAGGGTATTGGAGTTTCAGCTTCAACATCAGTCCTTCCAATGAACACCCAGGACTGATCTTCTTTAGAATGGACTGGTTGGATCTCCTTGCAGTCCAAGGGACTCTCAAGAGTCTTCTTCAACACCACAGTTCAAAAGCATCAATTCTTTGGTGCTCAGCTTTCTTTATAGTCCAACTCTCACATCCATACATGACCACTGGAAAAACCATAGCCTTGGCTAGATGGACCTTTGTTGACAAAGTAATGTCTCTGCTTTTCAATATATAAAGTTAAAGCGATGTTAATAAAATGTTAATAATTCGCTTTTTAGTTTCATGAAAACAGTGACCAAAGACTATCACTCTGTTGAAAGCTGTCCATATTGATGTACTTAGGAGAATCAATGAGACCCAGTCTTATCTATCAATACAATCACCTATTCTGTTGTTGGTATTTTAATTCTAACACAGTCTCCAGGTGTCCAAGAAAATAATTACTCTTCTTCATAAAAAAGATCATGTCATAGCTTAATAGAATACAGTTCTCTGTACACATTAAAGAGCTGCCAGTTGAGTGCATTGTTTTGCAAAAAACATCTATTATAATGCAAATTACGAAATATAAACACTCTCTAGAATTTCTGTCTATAAAGCAGCTCATTGAGAAAATTTTTCGTAATACAATGGGATAATTCCTGCCACTTAAGGTGCTTTATATCTGAAAGCACAAATTAGAGGATAAAATTAAAGACATTTCTCAATGAGATGCATTATATACAATATTTTATGTTAATTTTATCTAAATTGTCAACTAAAATGTCTAAGATTGAAGCACATTTTAAGGAATTTCATATTATTATTGCTTTGCTTATTTTAAATAATGGGGTTATCTGCAAATATTAGAAAGAAAGAAAACTATAACTTATTTCATATGAGAGTATTTCCAATTATATTTTGGTTTGGCCACAACTGGTTATCTCTAAATTTGAATAATCTTAAAAATAATACTAAAGATTTGTACAGTATCTTCTTTTAAAAGATTGTGTTGGACATCGTTAATAGTGATTGTCAATTGTTGTACTTATTATGTTTCAAAATGACAGTTGGCTGATATACATGGCTGATAACTTGAAAGCTCTGTAGTTATTAAAAATGTCAAAATGTTATTAATTTTCTTTTATAATTCAGCCTTTTTTCAATTCATATGAGGTCAACTGTACCAAAATTAAATAACAGTTTAGAAGAATTGCATAAAAAGGTAGGTCTACATAATATATACATTAATTTTACCTTGAAAATAATAGCATAAAGTTTTTTTTCACCCAAGTTGCTGTAGAAAGGTCACAAGTTTTACCATATAAGAATATTAAAAAGCCAATAATTTGAAAGTTGGCACTAGTAGAGACCACATTTTCTGATCAGAATATATTAAAAATAAAAATAGCAATAAAACTAGATAAAGTAGCCAAAACTATTTCATCTGAAAAGTTCAAAACTACTTACTCTATTATTTAATGTTTAAAAACTGCAGCATACTAATATTTTGGACACTACATATCAGAATCTATTGATGAGACACCATCCAATTCTCAGGGGAAAAAAATCCTTAGTTCTCAAAATAATGATGAGAAAAACTGAAAATAATTGAGTTAAACATCCAACATATAAAGTTAGAAAAAGAACAAATAATAAAGCTACAGGTGAGAGAATAAAGTATTTGAAAGTGATAAAAAATAAATTGATGAATAGGGAAACATAAATATTATAGAGCTAATAAGCCAAATAATGGAGAAGAAAGTCAAAACCCACTCCAATTATTCTTGCCTGGGAAATCCCGTGGACTGAGGAGCCGGGCAAGCTTCAGTCCATGTGGTCCCAAGAGAGGGATATTACTGAGCGACAAAGTACAGCACACAAGCCAAATAAACGTCAGCGAGGTGAAGAGAAACAACAACAACAACAACACAAAAAGATAACCTTTGGAGTACTCTAATCAGGAACAAAGGAAGGAGGAGAATGCATGAACAAAAACAGCAGCAAAATAACAACAGGTACTATAATAAACTTTAAGAGGATCTTTAAATGCTTTTTTAGCAACCATACTCTACGTTCAAATTCATTTTTCTTTTGTTCTCTTAGAAATGTATTTCACATCTATTCTTCTATCCTCAACTTATCACCCATATTCAGTCTTAATTGATTGCCTTGCACTCTACTGGACTAAGAATACTGAAGCAACCAGCAGAGAACTTTCACAGGCTCTCTAGCATCTCTACTGACATACTTGAACTTTTCACTTACTATCACAGGAAAAAACAAAAACAAAACAACCATGTATTCATCTATGTAAAATGCTATATATTCTCCCATTCCCACAACGTTCTGAAAGATGTAACTCCAGGAAGGCCCCCCATCTTCATACATCACAAATTTTTGGAGGTTATTTCCATCAGTACTAACAGTATAAAAAATCCTGTTATTCTATCTGTAAGAAAAGAAAATATTTATTTCTTTTGATTCCACTTTACCTATCAACTACCACCTGTTTGTATCTTCCTATTTATAGCAAAGTTTCTTGAAACCTATCTTTGTACTTCAAATCTCTAATTCTGTTCTATTCATTTTCCCTGAAACTTGGAGAAAATGCCCTTTGCCCATGCTGCTTCACCAAAAATTTGCATGAAAATTATTAACACAATATGCTAGATACCCAAAGTTTAATTAGATACAGGCTTTGCTTCTGAGAAATTTCTAGTGTAAAACAGTTGTTACTTTCCCTGGGATTATAAATAATTAAGGTAAAAAAAAGATACCATTAACTAAAGCAAAATTTTTACAAGGCACAGTGAAATTGTTATACACGCAAATGGTATTCTTTAATGATAGCAAAAAAGAGCCAACAATCTCTGTAGCTCCAGACCTCCTGGATCTGCTAACTCTGACTGAAAGAACCACCATTTCCATTGACGAACATCACTGCCACCACTGCTACAAAGCTCAGCTAAATTCAGTTTTTGTCTTCAGAAGTCTTGCTTTGGATGCTAATCCAGTGGACTGGTGCTGACTGCTGCCTTCTCTTTCATTCCCCTTTCTGTTTTTCTTCTTTGAATTCAGCAGTTAAAAGAAAACTATCTCTGGTCTGTCTGGGAGAACTAAGAACTATGACAAAGTGAAATACTTGAATTTGGAGGCTCAGTCCTTTTTGCTGATTTTTCTTGGCTATGGATGCGAACCTTAGTAACTATTAAAAAGTGAAAAATCTGCAGCACAGAGAGTTTCACTAGATTGATGTAACTAGAAATCTAAACTTCAAATTTCATAGGGAATGCTTTTTTTGTATATCACGGTCTAGAGTCTGTAGACCTCAGTGTCTTGGGTTTGCTAAAGGGCTTTATTTTGCTAATATCTTAACAGGAAAAACCTTAAACTTTCCTTTTCGGATAAGTTTGAATGTAGACTGATTGTCAGTGTGAGAGCTCAGAAATTAGACTTTGTTAGAAATGGAACCCTGACTTATACTACCTTTGCAACCTGAAGAAGGTGAATGAAACCTCCATGCCAATTTCCTCACCTGTAAAAGAGGAAGAATAATAATACCTTTGGTCCATAGGGTAGTGGTTCCTATTGAATGTTGTATATGCAAAGTCCTTAGAACTGTCTCTGGAACATAAGTTCTTAAACAATAGCTATCATTTCTGTTTCTGATCCTAGTCACCACTCTGAAGAGTTGGTGGTTCAAGGCTGCATGAAGAGCAGTTATAAAAGATTTCAGAAAACATGATCAATAATGAAAATCAAATATTAAAACCTATGTCATAACATGATATGATGAATATATATGGAATTTTACCATATAAAAAGTCAAAAGAAACTGTTGAATATGTAAGGACTGAGAAAATATACCACCACTCAAATATCTTTTCACAGAAAAAGTTACTTAAGATTACATTCCATCTGGCCAAGAAATGAAAGGTAAAATTATAAAAAAATATATAAATGATGTATTCAGGAATGATACAAATATTCAAACATATTAAACATAAGTGGTATTTAATTAGCTGCTAAACACTTAATTGCAGCCATGAATACAATTATACACAATATGTTTTGTTTTTCAGTCCCTAAACTGTGTCCAACTGTTTGCAACCCCTTGGGCTACAGCACACCAGATGCCTCTGTCCTCCACCATCTCTCAGAGTTTGCTCAGATTCATGTCCATTGAGTAAGTGATGCTATCTAACCACCTCATCCTCTGCTGACCCCTTCTGCTTGTGCCTTCACTCTTTCACAGCGTCAGGGCCTTTTCCAGTAAGTCGGTTCTTCACATCAGGTGGCCAGAGTATTGGATATTTAGCATCAGCAACCAATGAATATTCAGGGTTGGTTTCCTTTAGGATTGACTACTTTGATCTCCACTCTCAAGAGTCTTCTCCAGCACCATAATTCAAAAGCATCAGTTCTTTGGTGCTCAGCTTTTTTTATGGTAGAACTCTCAAATAGATAAATGACTACCAGAAAATCCATAACTTCGATGATACAGACCTTTTCAGCAAAGTGATTCTCTGCTTTTTAATATGTTGTCTAGACTGTTCCTTCCAGGGAGCAAGCATCTTTTAATTTCATGGCTGCAGTCACCATCTAGAGTGATTTTGGAGCCCAAGAAAAGAAAATCTGTCACTGCTTCCACTCCCCGCCCCGCCCCCGCCCCCCCCCCATCGCCCCCGCTTCTATTTACCATAAAGTGCTGCAGGGTTGGGGGCACTGAATGTAGCAATGCATGTATGGGGCCCATTTGAAGGAGGTCACCATTATCTTCATTACCTCCACCACAGTTTGGCCTCAGGTCAAATAACAGGGAGGAAACATAGCACTGCCCATCAACAGAAAATTGAATTAAGATTTACTGAGCATGGCCCTGCCCATAAGAACAAAACCCAGTTTCCCCCTCAGTCAGTGTTTCCCATTAGGAAGCTTCCATAAGCCTCTTATCCTTCTCCATCAGAGGGCAGGCAGAATGAAAAACACAACCACAACCACAGAAAACTAACCAATCTGATCACATGGACCACAGCCTTGTCTAACTCAATGAAACTGTGAGCCATGCCATGTAGGGCCAACCAAGACAGATGGGTCATGGTGGAGAGTTCTGACAAAATGTGGTCCACTGGAGAAGGGAATGGCAAACCACTTCAGTATTCTTGTTTTGAGAACCCCATAAACAGTATGAAAAGGCAAAAAGATAGGACACTGAAAGATGAACTCCACAGGTTGGTAGGTGCCCAATATGCTACTGGAGATCAGTGGAGAAATAACTCCACAAGAATGAGGAGACGAAACCAAAGCAAAAACAACACCCAGTTGTGGATGTGACTGGTGATAGAAGCAAGGTCCGATGCTGTAAAGAGCAATATTGCATAGGAACCTGGAATGTTAGGTCCATGAATCAGGGCAACTTGGAAGTGGTCAAACAGGAGATGACAAGAGTGAACGTTGACATCTTTTAGGAATCAGCTAAATAAAATGGACTGAAATGGGCGAATTTAACTCGGATGACCATGATATCTACTACTGTGGGCAACAATCACTTAGAAGAAACATCCATAGTCAACAAGAATCCGAAATGCAGTATTGGGTGCAAACTCAAAAACAACAGAATGACCTCTGTTCGTTTCCAAGGCAAGCCATTCAATATTACAGTAATCCAAGTCTATGCCCTGACCTTTAATGCTGGAGAAGCTGAACGGTTCTATGAAGACCTACAAAATCTTCTAGAACTAACAACCAAAAAAGATGTCCTTTTCATTATAGGGGATTGGAATGCAAAAGTAGGAAGTCAAGAGATATCTGGAGTAACAGGCAAATTTGGCCTTGGAGTACAGAATGAGCAGGGCAAAGGCTAACAGTTTTGCCAAGAGAACGCACTGGTCATAGCAAACACCCTCTTCCAACAACACAAGAGAAGACTCTACACGTGGACATCACTATATTGTCAATACCGAATTCAGATTGATTATATTATTTGCAACCAAAGATGGAGGAGCTCTATACAGTCAGAAAACACAAGACTGGGAGCTGGCTGTGGCTCAGATCATGAACTCCTTATTGGCAAATTCAGACTGAAATTTTAGAAAGTGGGGAAAACTACTAGACCATTCAGGTATGACCTAAATCAAGTCTGTTACTATTAAGCAGTGGAAGTAACAAATAGATTCAAGGAATTAGATCTGAGAGACAGAGTGCCTGAAGTTTCTATGAATGGATGTTTGTGACATTGTACAGGAGGCAGGGATCAAGACCATCCTCAACAAAATGAAATGCAAATGGGCAAAATGGTTGTGTGAGGAAGCCTGTGAAAAGAAGAGAAGTGAAAGGCAAAGGAGAAAAGGAAAGATATAACCATTTGAATGCAGAGTTCCAAAGAATAGCAGATAGTCACGACCCAGATAGTCACAATGGTGTGATCACTCACCTAGAGCCAGACATCCTGGAATGTGAAGTCAAGTGGGCCTTAGGAAGCATCACTATGAACAAAGCTAGTAGAGGTGATGGAATTCCAGTTGAGCTATTTCAAACCCTAAAAGATGATGCTGTGAAAGTGCTGTGCTCAATATGACAGCAAATTTGGAAAAGTCAGCAGTAGCCACAGGACTGGAAAAGGTCAGTTTTCATTCCAATCCCAAAGAAAGGCAATGCCAAAGAATGCTCAACTACCGCACAATTATACTCATCTCACATGCTAGTAAAGTAATGCTCAAAATTCTCCAAGCCAGGCTTCAGCAATATGTGAACCATGAACTTCCAGATATTCAAGCTGGTTTTAGAAAAGGCAGAGGAACCAGAGATCAAACTGCCAACATCCACTGGATCATTGAAAAAGCAAGAGAGTTCCAGAAAAACATCTATTTCTGTTTTATTGACTATGCCAGAGCCTTTGACTGTATGGATCACAATAAAGTGAAAAATTCTGAAAGAGATGGTCATACTAGACCACCTGATCTGCCTCTTGAGAAAGCTGTATGCAGGTCAGGAAGCAACAGTAACTGGACATGGAACCACAGACTCGTTCCAAATAGGAAAAGGAGTACATCAAGGCTGTATATTGTCACCCTGCTTATTTAACTTATATGCAGAGTACATCATGAGAAACACTGGGCTGGATGAAGCACAAGTTGGAATCAAGATTTCTGGGAGAAATATCGATAACCTCAGATATGCAGATGACACCACCCTTATGGCAGAAAGTGAAGAGGAACTAAAAAGCCTCTTGATGAAAGTGAAAGAGGAGAGTTAAAACAGTTGCTTTAAAGCTCAGTATTCAGAAAACAAAGACCATGGCATCCGGTCCCATCACTTCATGGGAAATAGATGGGGAAACAGTGGCAGACTTTATTTTCTTGGGTTCCAAAATCACTACAGATGGTGACTGCAGCCATGAAATTAAAAGATGGTTGCTCCTTGGAAGAAAAGTTATGACCAACCTAGACAGCATATTAAAAAGCAGAGACATTACTTTGCCAAAACTGTCCATCTAGTCAAAGCTATGGTTATTCTAGTAGTCGTGTATGGATGTGCGAGTTGGACTATAAACATAGCTGAGCGCCGAAGAATTGACGCTTTTGAACTGTGTTGTTGGAGAAGACTCTTGAGCGTCCGTTGGACAGCAAGGAGATCCAACCAGTCCCTCTGAAAAGAAATCAGTCCTGAATATTCATTGGAAAGACTGAGGCTGAAACTGAAACTCCAATACTGTGGCCACCTGATGTGAAGAGCTGATTCATTGGAAAAGTCCCTGATGCTGGGAAGAATTGAAGGCAGGAGGAGAAGGGGATGACAGAAGATGAGATGGTTGGATGGCATCACCAACTCAATGGACATGAGTTTGAGTAAACTCTGGGAGTTGGTGATGGCCAGGGAAGCCTGCCGTGCTTTAGTCCACAGGGTTGCATAGAGTCCGACATGATTGAGCAACTGAACTGAACAGAACTAATGGGAACAGATGCCATGATCTTAGTTTTTTGATCTTTGAGTTTCAAGCCAGCTTTTTCACTGTCTTCTTTCACCCTCATCAAGAGGCTCGTTAGTTCTTCTTCACTTTCTTCCATAAGGGTGGTATCATCTGCATCTGGAGACTTCCCTGGTGGCTCAGACCTTAAAGTGTCCACCTACAATGTGGGAGACCCAGGTTCAATCCCTGGGTAGGGAAGATCTCCTGGAGAAGGAAATGGCAACCCACTGCAGTATTCTTGCCTGGAAAATCCCTTGGATGGAGGAACCTGGTTTAGGCTACAGTCCATGGGGTCCCAAAGAGTTGGACACACCTGGTTGACCTCACTTTCCTTTCCTATCTGCATATTTGATGTTATTGTTGTTGCTCCCAGGAATCTTGATTCCAGTTTGTGCTTTATCCAGCCTGGCATTTCACATGATATACTCTGCATATAGGTTAAATAAGCAGAGTGACAATATACAGTCTTGATGTACTCCTTACTCAATTTTTAATCAGTCCATTGTTCCATGTCTGGTTCTAACTTGCTTCTTGATCTGCATACAGGCTTTCTGGAAGACGAGTAAAGTGGTCTGGTACTCCCATCTCTTTAAGAAGTTTCCACAGTTTGTTCTGATCCACACAGTCAAAGATTTTAGCATAGTCAGTGAAGCAGAAAAATATGTTTTTCTGAAACTCTCTTGCTTTCTCTGTGGTCCCATGAATGTTGGCAATTTCCCATGAACACTGGTTCTTCTGTCTCTTTGAAACACAGCTTGAACATCTGGAAGTTCTCGGTTCACATACTACTGTAGCCTACCTTTAAGGATTTTGAGCATAACTTTGCTAGCATGTGAAATGAGCAAAATTTTATGATAGTTGGAACATTCTTTGGCATTGATTGTCTTTGGAACTGGAATGAAAACAAACCTTTTCCTGTCCTGTGGCCACTGCTGAGTTTTCCAACTTTGTTGATGTGCTGAGTGCAGCACTTTCACAGCATCATCTTTTAGGATTTAAAATAGCTGAAATCCCATCACTTCCACTAGCTCCACTAGCTTTGTTCATAATAATGCTTCCTAAGGCAAGCTTGACTTGACAATCCAGGATGTCTGGCTCTAGACGTGTGACCACAGCATCATGGTTATCCAGGTCATTAAGACCTTTTTTGGATAGTTCTTCTGTGTATTCTTGCCACCGCTTCTTACTCTCTTCTGCTTCTGTTAGGTTTTTACCATTTCTGTACTTTATCATGCCCATCCTTGCATGAAATATTCCCTTGATGAATCTCCAGTTTCCTTGTAGAAATCTTTTGAAGAGTCATTCCCATTCTATTGTTTTCTTCTATTTCTTTGCATTATCCACTTAAGAAGGCCTTATTATCTCTCCTTGCTATTCTCTGGAACTCTTCATTCAGTTGGGTATATCTTTCCCTTTCTCCTTTGCCTTTCACTACTCTTCTTTCCTCAGCTATTTCTAAAGCCTCCTCAGACAACCACTTTGCCTTCTTGTGTTTCTTTTTCTTTGGAATGGTTTTCATCACTGCTTCCTGTACACTTTTACAAACGTCCATGCGTAGCTCTTCAGGCACTCTGTCTACCAGATCCAGTCCCTTGAATCTATTCATCACCTGCACTATATAATCATAAGGGATTTTATTTAGGTCATACCTGAATGGCCTATTGGTTTTCCATACTTTCTTCAATTTAAGTCTGAATTTCACAACAAGGAACTCATGATCTGAGACACATAGTCAGCTCCAGGTCTTGTTTTTATTGATTGTATAGTACTTCTCCATCTTTGACTACAAAGAACGTAGTCAGTCAAATTTCGGTATTGACTATCCAGAGATGTCCATGTGTGGAGTCTCTTGGATTGTTGGAAAAGGCATTCACTATGACCAGCAAGTTTTCTTGACAAAACTCTGTCAGTCTTGGCCCTGCTTCATTTTGTACTCCAATGCCAAACTTGCCCGTTATTCTGGGTATCTCTTCACTTCCAGCTTTTACATTCCAATCCCCTGTTATGAAAAGGACATCTGTTTTAGGTATTAATTCTAGAAGGTGTCATTGGTATTCATAGAACTGGGCAACTTCAGCTTCTTTGGCATTTGTGGTTGGGGCAGAGACTTGGATTACTGTAATATTGAATGGTTTGCCTTGGAAACAAACTGAGACCATTTTGTCTTTTTTGAGGTCGCACTCAAGTACTGCATTTTGGACTCTGGTTGACTGTGAGGGTTATTCCATTTCCTCTAAGGAATTCTTTCCCAAAGTAGTAGATATAATGGTCACTTGAATTAAATTTGCTCATTTCTGTCCACTTTAGATCACTGATTCCTAAGATGTTGGTGTGCAATCTTGCCATCTCCTGCTTGACTACATCCAGTTTACCTTGATTCATGGACCTAACATTCCCAGTTTTTATGTAATATTGTTCTTTATAGAATTGGATTTTACTTTTGCCACCAGATAAATGCACAGCTGAGCATCATTTCTGCCTGCCTGCTTCATTCTTACAGGAGCTACTAGTAATTGCCATCTACTCTTCCCCACTGGCATACTGAACACCTTCCAACCTGGGGGGCTCTTATTCAGGAATCCTATCTTTGTGCCTTTTCATACTCTCCATGGGGTTCTCCAGGGAAGGATACTGGAGTAGGTTGTTATTTCCTTCTCCAGTCGATCAGGATTTATCAGAACTTTGCATTATGACCTGTGCATTTTGGGTGGCCCCGCATGGCATGGCTCATAGATTCATTGAGTTATGGAAGCCCCTTCACCACAATAAGGCTGTGACCCAATAGACAATATACATTGAAGTATTGTATACAAGTTTCTAATAATATGAATTTATGTTAACACAGATGGAGAAGTTTAGTACAGGAGAAGAGCAAGAATACAGAAACATTCAATTCTTCCACTTTATAAGTTGTACAAAAATGATACAATTACAATAAAGAAATATAGGTGATTTTTTTCAGGAAAAACAGGATCCACTAGTCTGATTACAAATAATTTGTATTTGTCATGTATTGAAGAGTATAAACCAAAGAAACCCAGTTCAACAGCCAAAGCAAAAAAAAAAAAAGGAAACATGAAAGAAAAAGGAAAGAAATTTTGAAGACAAGAAAAATTGCTCATAATACTTTAATAAGAAAAGCAGCATATAAAATTACACATAGTATGATTCTGACTTTGAGAAAAGCGTCTCAACTGTGTGCTCATGCTTATGCTTCATTGCTGGGTCTTGCCTGACTGTGACGCCATGGACCATAGCCTGCCAGACTCCTCCATCTGTTGGATTTTCCAAGCAATAATACTAGAGTGGGTTGCCATTTCCTTCTCCAGGGCATCTTCCCAACCCAGGGATCAAACCCTGCTTTGATCTTCTGCATTGGCAGGAGGATTCTTTACTACTGAACCACCAGGAAAGCCCTTTAAACTAGTTTGAGAGATGACAAAGATCTATTTAAACTGAACTTTAAATAATTGTGGGTGTAGATAAGTGAACATTTTCAGCAAAGCATAAAAAAAGCAATATATAAGAAAGTAATTTCCAAGAACAGACCAAAATTGAACAAGGTTAGTATGTGACTCAAAATGGAAAAATCAGCAAAACATGTATCATAAACTGTGTTGATATTCAGCTCAGTTCAGTTCAGTTGCTCAGTCGCGTCCAACTCTTTGCAACCCCATGAATCACAGCATGCCAGGCCTCCCTGTCCATCACCAACTCCCGGAGTTCACCCAGACTCACGTCCATCAAGTCAGTGATGCCATCCAGCCATCTCATCCTCTGTCGTCCCCTTCTCCTCCTGCCTCCAATCCCTCCCAGCATCAGAGTCTTTTCCAACGAGTCAACTCTTCACATGAGGTGGCCACAGTACTGGAGTTATCAGCTTTAGCATCATTCCTTCCAAAGAAATCCCAGGGCTGATCTCCTTCAGAATGGACTGGTTGGATCTCCTTGCAGTCCAAGGGACTCTCAAGAGTCTTCTCCAACACCACAGTTCAAAAGCATCAATTCTTCGGCGCTCAGCTTTCTTCACCGTCCAACTCTCACATCCATACATGACCACAGGAAAAACCATAGCCTTGACTAGACAGACCTTTGTTGGCAAAGTAATGTCTCTGCTTTTCAATATGCTATCTAGGTTGGTCATAACTTTCCTTCCAAGGAGTAAGCGTCTTTTAATTTCATCGCTGCAGTCACCATCTGCAGTGATTTTAGAGCTCCCCAAAATAAAGTCTGACACTGTTTCCACTGTTTCCCCATCTATTTCCCATGAAGTGATGGGACCAGATGCCATGATCCTAGTTTTCTGAATGTTGAGCTTTAAGCCAACTTTTTCACTCTCCACTTTCACTTTCATCAAGAGGCTTTTGAGTTCCTCTTCACTTTCTGCCATAAGGGTGGTGTCATCTGCATATCTGAGGTTATTGATATTCCTCCCGGCAATCTTGATTCCAGCTTGTGTTTCTTCCAGTCCAGCACTTCTCATGATGTACTCTGCATAGAAGTTAAATAAGCACGGTGACAATATACAGCCTTGACGTACACCTTTTCCTATTTGGAACCAGTCTGTTGTTCCACGTCCAATTCTAACTGTTGCTTCCTGACCTGCATACAGGTTTCTCAAGAGGCAGATCAGGTGGTCTGGTATTCCCATCTCTTTCAGAATTTAACCACAGTTGATTGTGATCCACACAGTCAAAGGCTTTGGCATAGTCAATAAAGCAGAAATAGATGTTTTTCTGGAACTCTCTTGCTTTTTCCATGATCCAGCGGATGTTGGCAATTTGATCTCTGGTTCCTCTGCCTTTTCGAAAACCAGCTTGAACATCTGGAAGTTCATGGTTCACGTATTGCTGAAGCCTGGCTTGGAGAATTTTTGATATCTGGGTCAGGAAGATCTTTTTTGTACAGTTCTTCTGTGTATTGTTTACACCTCTTCTTAATATCTTAATATCTTCTTGATATCTTAATATCTTCTGCTTTGTTATCTTCAGCTCAGAACATCCAAAAAAATTTCTCATAGTTATAGCTGATCTTGTATTTTTGACAAATCTCTTACTGAAGAGATGTTATAAATTAAGATAGCAATCCCTTTGAGGTCTCTATATAGTAGGATTATATAGAATATATTAAATTTATGATGATGATGATACAGATAAAATTATGGTTCTAAAGTATGTCAGCATTCTTAAGAATTTTTTTTACTTAGTTTCCAGTTAAATAATTTTTCAAGAAAACTACTAGTAAGTACCAACTGTTTAATATTGCTCTTGAGTATTTGCTGTGCTTAGTCGCTCAGTCATGTCCAACTCTTTGCGACCCCATGGACTGTAGCCCACCAGATTTCTCTGTCCATGGGGATTCTCCTGGAGTCGGTTGCTATGCCCTCCTGCAGGTGTCTTCCCAACACAGGGGTTGAACTAAGGTCTCCCGCATTACAGGCTCTCTACTATCTTTGACTCTAAATCTTAAGTGCTTTCAGAGAGATTGCATTTCAAAGATAAAATTGTAGAAAGTTTCAGTTGTGCAAAATGAATAAGTTCTAGAGATTTGCTCTACAACATTGTCCCTATAGTTAACAGTCCTGTATTGTGCACTTAAAAAAATTAACATCTTATACTGTGTCCTTAACATAATAAATAAAATTTTGTAATGAATAAATAAAATGATAAAACAATTAGGGAAACCTGTATTTAAACCCTGCTTCTAATATTTACCTGTAGTGTGAGAGAGAAAACATATGTTTCTGAGATTTTATCTTACTATATATAAAATAAAAATAAAGTGATTACTTTCAGAACTCTTTTCTTTTTATGGGATTGTTTTAATCCAGATGTTTCTTTTATATTTCTTCCTGTCATATTATTTTTTATTTAAAAAATTTTTATTTTATATTAAACTCTTTGAGAACAAAATAAAACATTTAAAGGAGTCAACTAATATAATACATGATCAACATGCTTCCCTCCCACTATTCCACTACTCTGAGATTTTTGCCCTTGTTCATTATCTGCATACTTCCATCATTGTCAAACATCTATCATACATCATCATAAATATAGGTTTGATCATCAGTCACCTTAAATAAACTAGGCATTCCTTGAAGGGACAGATATTTTTCATTTACCTTTTTCATTTCTATAAAGGAAAGTACCCATAACTCCCCAGTATAACCTAAACATCTACCCTTTGTGCTCCATTACTACTAGTCACATGACTCTCTGTAACATGTACCTTTTATTATAATGTTTTGATTAGGAATCTGTATCTTCTGAAGATATGTAATATCATTAAGGGTAGGAATACAGTGTCTCCCAGCTTAAAAACATTCAGTACTGTCCTAGATAAAACCATGGTCTCATGTTACCACTGTTTTCTATTTAAGGTACATGTAGCACTCAGGGTTGGATGTCATCACCAACTTGACGAACATGAGTTTGAGCAAGCTCCGGGAGTTGGTGATAGATAGGGAGGCCTGGAATACTGTAGTCCATGCATAGCAATGAGTTGGACATGACTGAGTGACTGAACTGAACTGATAGCACTCAAATCTGAGAACCGTGTTGTAAAAATGACAGGTGCTCTCCCTGTGCTTGTGGTATTCACAGTTTGATTTTCTCTCTAACCCACATGAACCTCTTCAAATATCTAATGATTGTTAGATAAGGCAAGGCTTAGCACTGTGTTAGGAATTTGGGGAGATATGGAGATATAAGATAAAATCTCTATATTCTCAAGAGATTACACTGTATTTGGAGAAGAAAATAAATGAAATGACACTGAGCAAGACAGCATTAATAAGAAATTTAGACTTGTATTTTAAGTTATGAGGCAGTCAATAGAATATGAGGAGGAAGAAAGGCAGATTTGAGATCAGATTTTGAGATATAGTAAGAAGATTAATAATTTATTTTACCAGATTAGTGTTTTCAAATCTAATTATATGAGTTATCTAAGGTGATTATTAAAAATATGAACTCGAAATATCCAGAGATGAAGATGTCATTGGCAACAAGCATTGTGATTCTTATTTTCAATAAAGTTTCTAAGGACTGAGAGCCACACAAAGATATTTCTAGCACCTTCATTGAGGAATAATTTAAATACAACAAAATTAATCTGATTTAAGTATACACTGCCATGATTTTAATGGATAGAGTTATATAGTTATCAGTCAGTTCAGTCAGTTCAGTCGCTCAGTCATGTCCAACTCTTCACAACCCCAAGAATAACAGCATGCCAGGCCTCCCTGTCCATCACCAACTCCCGGAGTTCACCCAGACTCACGTCCATCAAGTCAGTGATGCCATCCAGCCATCTCATCCTCTGTCGTCCCCTTCTCCTCCTGCCCCCAATCCCTCCCAGCATCAGAGTCTTTTCCAACGAGTCAACTCTTCACATGAGGTGGCCAAAGTACTGGAGTTTCAGCTTTAGCATCATTCCTTCCAAAGAAATCCCAGGGCTGATCTCCTTCAGAATGGACTGGTTGGATCTCCTTGCAGTCCAAGGGACTCTCAAGAGTCTTCTCCAACACCACAGTTCAAAAGCATCGATTCTTCGGCGCTCAGCCTTCTTCACAGTCCAACTCTCACATCCATACATGACCACAGGAAAAACCATAGCCTTGACTAGACGGACCTTTGTTGGCAAAGTAATGTCTCTGCTTTTCAATATGCTATCTAGGTTGGTCATAACTTTCCTTCCAAGGAGTAAGTGTCTTTTAATTTCATCGCTGCAATCACCATCTGCCGTGATTTTGGAGCCCAAGAAGATAAAGTCTGACACTGTTTCCACATCTATTTCCCATGAAGTAATGGGACCAGAAATCAACATAATACAATTTTAAAATATTCCCATTATCCTAAAAAAGACCCCTAGTGTTCACTTGGAGTCACTTCATTTTCTTACCTCTGTTCAATTCAGTCATCAGTCATGTCCAACTCTTTGTGACCTCATGCCCTGCAGCACGCCAGGCCTTCCAGTCCATGACCAACTCCCAGAGTTTACTCAAACTCGCGTCCACTGATTTGGTGATGCCATACAACCATCTCATCCTCTGTCATCCCCTTCTCCTCCCACCTTCAATCTTTCCCAGCATCAGGGTTGTTTCAAGTGAGTCAGTTCTTCACATCAAGTGGCCAAAGTATTGGAGTTTCAGCTTCAACATCAGTCCTTCCAATGAATATTCAGGACTGATTTCCCCTAGGATGGACTGATTTGATCTCCTTGCAGCCCAATGAATTCTCAAGACTCTTCTCCAACATCATAGTTCAAAAGCATCAATTCTTCGGCACTCAGCTTTCCTTATAGTACAACTCTCACATCCATACGTAACTACTGGAAAAATCATAGCTTTGACTATATGGACCTTTGTTGGCAAAGTAATGTCTCTGCTTTTTAATAAGCTGTTTAGGTTGGTCATAACTTTTCTTCCAAGGAGCAAGCATCTTTTAATTTCATGGATACAGTCACCATCTGTAGTGTTTTTGGAGCCCCCTAAAATAAAATCTGCCACTGTTTCCACTGTTTCCCCATCTATTTCCCATGATGTGATGGAGTCAGATGCCATGATCTTAGTTTTCTGAATGTTGAGTTTTAAGTCAGCTCTTTCACTTTCATCAAGAGGCTCTTTAGTTGTTTGCTTCCTGCCATAAGGGTGGTGTCATCTGCATATCTGAGATTATTGATATTTCTCCCAGCAATCTTGATTCCAGCTTGTGCTTCATCCAGCCCAGCATTTCTCATGATGTACTCTGCATATAAGTTAAATAAGCAGGGTGACAATATACACCCTTGACATACTCCTTTCCTGATATGGAATCAGTCTGTTGTTCTTTGTCAAGTTCTATAACTGTTGCTTCTTGACCTGCATAGAGATTTCTCAGGAGGCAGGTCAGGTGTTGTGTTATTCCCATCTCTTGAAGAATTTTCCACAGTTTACTGTGATCCACACAGTCAAAGGCTTTGGCATAGTCAGTAAAGCAGAAGTAGATGTTTTTCTGGAACTCTTTTGCTTTTTCTAAGATGCAGTCGATGCTGGCAATTTGTTCTCTGGTTCCTCTGTCTTTTCTAAAGCCAGCTTGAACATCTGAAAGTTCACAGTTCACATTCTGTTGAAGCCTGGCTTGCAGAATTTTGAGCATTACTTTAATAGCGTGTGAGATGAATGCAATTGTGTGGTAGTTTGAGCATTCTTTGGCATTGCCTTTCTTTGAGATTGGAATGAAAACTGACCTTTTCCAGTCCTGTAGCCACTGCTGAGTTTTCCAAATTTGCTGGCATATTAAGCACAGTACTTTCACAGCATCATCTTCCAGGATTTGAAATAGCTTAACTGGAATTCCATCACCTCCACTAGCTTTGTTCACAGTGATGCTTCCTAAGGCCCACCTGACTTTGGAGTACAGAATGAAACTCCGTAAGGCTAACAGAGTTTTGCCAAGCAAATGCACTGGTCGTAGCAACCACCGTCTTCCAATCTCTGTCTCTAGGAAGCTATTAGTGTACTCTCCATCTCTATAGCTTTGCCTTTTCTAGATATTTCATATACATGGAATCATACAGTTTGCAATCTTTTGTGATTGGCTCCTTTCCCTTATCATGATCTTTTTAGTTTCATTTATACTGTAGTATCAGTAGTTCACTATTGGTATTTCTGAGTAGCATTTCATTACATAGATATACAGTGTTTTGTCCATACATTTGCCAGTTGAGGGATATTTATGCCACTTCCATTTTTGGCTGTTACGAATAATGCCTTTACCAACATATGTAAATAGGTTATATGTGGACATATGAGTTCATTTCTCCTGGTAGATTTCTAAATTGAACTTATGTTTATTTTTTTTAGGAAACTGCCAAAATGTTTTTGATAGTGGCTGTATTATATTAGATGCCAATCAGCAATTCATGGAAGTTTTAGGTTTTCTACAATATCATCAGCGCTTAGTATTGGCTCTGTTTTTGATTATAGGATTCTCTGGATGTGAACTGTAATCTCATTTTGGTTTAAATTTGGATTTCCAAATGACTAAAGGTACTGAGTATATTTACATGTGTTCACTGATAGCCACTTATCGTTATTAGTGAAACATCTATTCAAATTGCCCACTTTTTTTAATGTTCCACTATCTTAATTTTTTCCAGATTTATTGAGATATAATTAGCATATAACATTGTGTCAGTTTAAAGTGTACAGCATGATGATTTGATACACTTATACATCATAAAATGATTACCACACTAGGATTAGTTAACATGTCCATCACCTCAAATAATTACTATTTCTTCCTTGTGCTGAGAGCAATTTTCAGTAATGTAATACACTGTTGTTAACTATAGTCACCATGCTGTACCCTAGACCCTGAGAAATTATTCATCTTATAACTTGAACTTTGTACCCTGTGATCAACATCTCCCTAGTCTCTCTTCACATACTGCCCTCAATCTCTGGCAACCATCATTCTATTCATACAATCTATGATCATCTATTTCCTATGATTTCAACTCTTTTAGATTCCTCATATAAGTAAGATCACTTAGTGTTTTTCTGTCTCTATGTGACTCATTTCATTTAGCATAATGCCCTCAAAGTCCATCTGTGTTTTTACAGGACTGGATTTCCTTCTATCTCATGACAAACATAAGTCAATTGCTGGATTATATGATAGGTATATTTTCACTTTTTTGAGGGACCTCCATACTCTTTTCCATAGTGAAAGTACCAATTTTGTTGGTGCTGCAGCCTGTCTACTGGAATTTTGGATTTCCGCAAAGCCTCTCCTGATTATTGGTGATTGTCTAAGACAGTGTTCTCTAATGCCTTACGTACCACAGTCAAGAGGCATGAGTGCTTAGGCACTCAGTCATGTCTGACTCTTTGCGATCCTTTGGACTTTAGCCTGTAGGTTCCTCTGACCATGGGATTTTTCAGGCAAGAAAGAATACTGGAGTGGGTTGTCATTTCCTCCTCCAGGGGATCTTCCCAACCCAGGGATTGAAACGGTGTCACCTGTGTCTCCTCCACTGCAGGCAGATTCTTTACCTGTTGAGCCATTGGGGAAGCCCACAGCCGAGAGGGGCTGGAGACGGTTCACGGACCACTGCATGATCTGCAGTTGGACGCAGGATCTATATGTCTATCACTCAATACACAATGGGGGAGACCCCTTTCAGGTCTCTTGGCATATAGTGCTGAATCCCACAGCTTCCACAAAGGCATTTTAATGCATGAATTGGTGCCAAATTGTTGTTGTTGAGGGGGCAATATGAGTGACTACGTTTTTAATATCACTTTCTATTTGGGAATAATTTAAATATCTCATTATTGAATTGTGAGAGTTTTTATTATATTCTGAATACAAGTCCTTTATCAGGTAAACACTTTGGGAATATTTTCTCCTAGTTGTCTCTGTCTTTTCATTTTTCTTTATGGTCCTTTTAAAGTATGCATTTTAAAATTCTGTTGAAGTCCAATATATCAGTATTTTGTGAATTGTTTTTAGTACTATGTATCTATGCCTAATCCAAGGCCTCAAACATTTTCTCCTAAAATGTGTACTGTTTTGCTCTAACGTTTACATCTTTGGGCCATTTGAGTTAATTTTTGTGTATGGTATGAGATAAAGGTCTAAAATAATGCTTTTGTGTGAATATCCATTATCCCAGCATCATTTGTTGAAAAGACTGTATTCTCCACATTAAACTGTCTCATTATTTGTTAAAAATCAATTGACTGTAAATTGAAGAATTTGTTTTGGATTCTCTCATCTTCCATGTTCTATCCTTATGTCTGTGCTTATTATATCTTAAGGACATGTTTATTCTTAAGCTAGCTTGATTATAGCACTTTTAGGATAAGTTGTGAAATTAGTAAGTCCTTCAGTTTGTCATGTTTCAGGACTGTTTGGCTATTTGAGGTTTTTCACCTTTCCATATAAATTTTAGAATCACTTTCTCCCTACCTGCAAAATGTCTGCAGACATTTTGATAGGAATTGTGCTCAATATGGAGCTTCCCTGGTGGCTCAGCAGTAAAGAGTCCACCTGCAATGCAGGAGACATGGGTTGGCAGGCAACCCACTCCAGTGTTCTTGCCTAGAGAATCACATGGACCGAGGAGCCTGGAGGACTATTGTCCATAGGGCTGCAGAGTTGGACATGACTGAAGCAACTAAGCATACACATGTGCCCAGTATATAGATCAATGTGTGCATATGTGTTTTCTTAATTTTGAGTCTTTGAAATATGGACATGGAATGTCTCTGTTTAAATCTTCTTTAATTTTTATTAGCAATATTTTATAACTTTTAATGTGTTTTTTCAGTGTTAATTTTCAGTACATACAAGCTATGTATTTTGCTAAATTTATTCTCAGTTATTTTATTTTGTTGTTATTGTGGATAGAATCGTTTCCTTTTATTACTTTTTCATACTAGGTAGGAACATAATCAATGTTTGTATATTCTTCTTTTATTCAGTAACCTTGCTGAACTAGTTTATTGGGTCTGATAGTTTGGGAGGTTTCTCACTGTCTTCTTTTGCACATGAAAGAATTTTAAGAAAGGGAGTAGTATAATCATATTTGAATTTTAAATAGATAAGTTTGCAGCTGTGAGGAGTATGTATTTGCAGGAGGAAATGCTGGAGCAAAAGAGATTATTTTTTCAACACTGTTGGAATAGTTACTGACAACCAGAATCCAGCAGGAACATGTAACAAGACTAGAAATACATCAGAAATGAATTAAGAAAGATAATTGGTTACTTTTTTTTCACAGAACCAGTTATGTTTATTTTAAGAAAATTGTCTTAAGCTGTCTTTTCAATTAATTACATTTTGAGCTCATTAAAGCTCGTAGACTTCTGCTTCCAATAATGGCAGACTGCAAATAAAATCAGCTTTGTTGATAAGGAAAACTACCAATGTTTCACATTAAAAAAAAAAAAAAAAGTTCACCTATAATCTAATATGACACAAAAGATAGTAAAGAATAGAGAGTATGGGATCAGGAGAAGGTTAGGTTTCTGACTTTTAGTTGCTTTTTCCCCTAATTTTAGAGGGACTGGATCAGCACATTTTGCAGCTTCATGAGGCTAGAGAGACAGATATTAGAGTCAATTCCTGACAAGGTAGAAAGGCCCTGGTGAGTCCTCCTCATGTGGAGTTGAGATTCTGAAGGCCTGTAATCTAGAAGGATCTTCCCAGAAATTATTTGAATGGAGGTAATTAAGGATTATGGAGAAGGCAATGGCACCCCACTCCAGTACTCTTGCCTGGAAAATCCCATGGATGGGGGAGCCTGTTAGGCTGCAGTCCATGGGGTCGCTAAGAGTCGGACACTACTGAGCGACTTCACTTTCACTTTTCACTTTTATGCATTGGAGAAGGAAATGGCAACCCACTCCAGTATTCTTGCCTGGAGAATCCCAGGGACAGAGGAGCCTAGTGGGCTTCCGTCTATGGGGTCACACAGAGTCGGACATGACTGAAGCGACTTAGCAGCAGCAATTAAGGACTGCTGTGTTTCCTAGGCACCTTGCCAAAATAAATCGATATTTCCTGTAGAGGAAGATAATATAATCCTAGAACTAAAATGACTTCCACCAACAATTTTAAAATAAATGACTGCCAGAGTCAAAAATAACCATGCACATGAAATGACAAGACAGTAGGAATGAGCAATAAGAAAAAATAGAAAATAACAGAAATAGGCATAGGAGGTACAGACATTGAAGACAAAATAACTATGCTTCCAGCACTCAGTGATAAAAGACAAGATGGTAAATTTTTATAGGAAACGGAAAATTTAAAAAGCAAAACAAATGGAAATTGTAGAACTAAAAGGAAAGTAAACACAATAAAGAACCAAATAAATGAACTCAACAACAGATTAGACACAGCAGAGAAAATTAGTGAATCAAAAGTTAGGTACAAATAAGATTTTTGACAAATCATAGACAAAGATGTAGATAATACAGACAGGCTATATGAGGCATAGAATACAAAATGAGAAGAATAAGCATATGGGAAGTAGAACTCAAGAATGAAAGGAAAAAAAGAAAAAAACTTTCCCCAAAATAATAAAAGGCACTAAGTTACAATGTCAATAATCCCTACGAACACAAAACAGGGGAAAAAAAATACATTTCATTATAAGGATCATCATTTTAAAACTCATTTAAGAAATCCCTTAAAGCAGCCAAAAAGAAAAACAAAAAGTACTATTTATCCTAGTGAAAGTCACTCAGTCTTGTCCAATTATTTGTGACCCCTGGGCTGTAGACTGCTAGGCTCCTCTGTCCATAGAATTCAAATCAGAATACTGGAGTGGGTAGCAGTTCCCATATCCAGGGGATCTTCCCAATCCAAGGACTGAACCCAGGTCTCCCACATTGCAGGCAGATTCTTTACCATCTGAGCCACCAGGGAAGCCCAAGAATACTGGAATGAGTAGCTTATCCCTTCTCTAGGGATCTTCCCAACCCAGGAATCAAACTGGGGTCTCCTGCATGGCAAGTGGATTCTTTACCAGTTGAGCTACCAGGGAAGCCCATTTATCCTTAAGGGGGCCACAATTAAATTGGCAACTACCTTCTCGATAGCAATGATGAAGTTCAGAATGAAATGATATGTTGAGTCATCAAAAAAAAAAAAATACTGCTAATCTAAAAGTCTATATCCAGTGAAAAAGGTGAAATAGAGGCATTTTCAGAAAGTCCTAAGCTGAGAAATGAGTTATCTTTAGATCAACACTACAGGAAATATGGAAGGACTGCTCATCAAGTAGAATAAAAATGACCTCAAATGGAAGATCTAAGATTCAGAAAGAGTGATTAGTAACACAAATGGCAAATGTATAAAAAAAAATAAAGGAATAAAAATTGCCTAAAGACAACTACAAAATAATATCTTCATATCATACACATGGAAATATAAAGCAGGAAAAGTACACGTTAACATTACATTTTGGTACACTGAAATAGATGTTGCAATCTATACATTAACTTTTAGAAGAATAGCAAAAGAGTGTAAAACTGCCAGAGTAGTACAAGGTGAAAACTGAATGATTAAAAAAGCATTGTTAATCAATTCAAAAGGAGACATGAAATGTTAGTAACAGAAATGCAAAACATACAGAGAAAATGAAAAGCCTGTAGTAAGACAATAGATGAAGTACAAATATCCAGGTAAACACAGTAAATATAAAAAGACCAAATAATTTTAAAAGGAAAATTGACAAAATACATAAAAACAAAATCCAGAAATTAAATGCTGCTTGTGAGTGATACATGTGTAGATGCAGACACATTGAAAGTAAAAGGATAGAAAAAGATGTACAGTGCAAAAGCTAACGAAAAAGAAATCTGCTACAATACTATTACTCAGAGACAACAGAATTGATGAGAAAATTCCTGTCTAAGAAACTTCATGATGACATAAGATTAAATTGACCATGAAGAGAACAAGGACGCAGCTGAATACAACTAATAAAAACCTCAAAACATATGCAAAAAATTATAGAATTGTGAAGAGAAATGGGAACTTTATACATAGTGGGGGGCATTAAAGTTTGGATTTATACCAACATAGAACTTTAAACTTGGAATTGTAAAGTGAAGTTGAATTTTTAGAAGAAAAATTAAATTTACTTAACAATGTTCTGAAAAATAGGATTTTAGAGATCAAATATTTTCTAAGAAAAAGACATCAGTAGGTAAAATTTTTCTGCCTCTGGCGATGGAAACTGCGATGGAATATTTTGTATGGAATATATTGTATAGTTCATAAGACCATATTCTGATAACAGAATATATCAGGCAATAAAATGTTTAAATGGCATTTTTAATAGAACTGTTAAATAATGTTTCCCATATATAAAAATAACAATAGTCTTGTTATTCAGTTCAGTTCAGTCCCTCAGTCTTGTCCAACTCTTTGCGACCTCATGGACTGCAGCACGCCAGGCCTTCCTGTCCATCACCAACTCTGGAGCTTGCCCAAACTCATGTCTATGGAGTCAATGATGCCATCCAACCATTCATCCTCTGTCATCCCCTTCTCCTCCCACCTTCAATCTTTGCCAGCATCAGGGTGTTTTCTAATGAGTCAGCCCTTCTCATCAGGTGGCCAAAGTACTGGAACTTCCCCTTCAGCATCAGTCCTTCAAATGAGTACTCCAAATTGATTTCCTTTAGGATTGACTGGTTTAATCTCCTAGCTGTCCAAGGGATTCTCAAGAGTCTTCCCCAACACTACAGGTAAAAAGCATTAATTCTTCAGTACTCAGCTTTCTTTATGGTCCAACTCTAACACCCATACATGACTACTGGAAGAACATAGCTATGACTATATGGACCTTTGTCAGCAAAATAATGTCTCTGCTTTTTAATATGCTGTCTAGGTTGGTCATAGCTTTTCATCCAAGGAGCAAGCATCTTGTAATTTCATGGCTGCAGTCACCATCTGCAGTGATTTTGGAACCCAAGAAAATAAAATATCTCACTATTTCCATTGCTTCCCCATCTGTATGCCATGAAGTGATGGCACCAGATGTCATGATCTTAGTTTTTTCAATGTTGAGTTTTAAACCCAACTTTTTCACTCTCCTCTTTCACTTTCATCAAGAGGCTCTTTAGATCGTCTTTGTTTTCTGCCATAAGGGTAGTGTCATCTGCATATCTGAGGTTATTGATATTTCTCCCAGCAATCTTGATTCCAGCTTGTGCTTCTGCCAGCCTAGCATTTTTCATGATGTACTCTGCATATAAGTTAAATAAGCAGGGTGATAATACACAGCCTTGACGTACTCCTCTTCCTATTTGGAACCAGTCTGTTGTTCCATGTCCAGTTCTAACTGTTGCTTCCTGACCTGCATACAAATTTCTCAAGGGGCAGGTCAGGTGGTCTGATATTCCCATCTCTTTCAGAATTTTCCACAGTTGATTGTGATCCACACAGTCAAAGGCTTTGGCATAGTCAGTAAAGCAGAAATAGATGGCAAATAGCAAAATTAACATGGGCTTACAGGCAAAGGAACACTTCAAAGCAGAAGTCTTCTGCCAAATACTCTAGGAATAATTGTCAGTTCTTATACCTGCTTTTGAAAGCAACCTGAAATCTCTTCAGCACCTTCTGAAAGAAGAGGGAGGAGGATATAAGAGCCAAGAGAGATGAGATTGACTTTGCTCCCATGGCACCCATTCCAAGCTCCAGGATAAGGGATCTCAGTACGGGAGGCAAAAATATTTTAAAATTTAATTTTGGGAGAAATCTATCCTAATTCATGGACCAAGAAAGAAATTAGCTATTATTCAGAATCTTAAGAGACACTTGGAGTAACAGGCAAATTTGGCCTTGGAGTACAGGATGAAGCAGGGCAAAGGCTAATAGAGTTTTGCCAAGAGAATGCACTGGTCATAGCAAACACCCTCTTCCAACAACACAAGAGAAGGTTCTACACATGGACATCACCAGATGGTCAACACCAAAATCAGATTGATTATATTCTTTGCAGCCAAAGATGGAGAAGCTCTATACAGTCAGCAGAAACAAGACCGGGCTCAGATCTGACTGTGGCTCAGATCATGAACTCCTTATTGCCAAATTCAGACTTAAATTGAAGAAAGTGTGGAAAACCTCTAGACCATTCAGGTATGACCTAAATCAAATCCCTTATGATTTTACAATGGAAGTGAGAAATAGATTTAAGGGACTAGATCTGGTAGACAGAGTGCCCGATGAACTATGGATAGAGGTTCGTGACATTGTACAGGACACAGAGATCAAGACCATCCCCAAGGAAAAAAAAATGCAAAAAAGCAAAGTGGCTGTCTGAGGAGGCCTTAAAAGTAGCTGTAAAAAGAAGAGAAGTGAAAAGCAAAGGAGAAAAGGAAAGATATACCCATTTGAATGCAGAGTTCCAAAGAATAGCAAGGAGAGATAAGAAAGCCTTCTTGAGCGATCAATGCAAAGAAATAGAGGAAAATAATAGAATGGGAAAGACTAGAGATCTCTTCAAGAAAATTAGAGATGCCAAGGGAATATTTCATGCAACAATGGGCTCAATAAAGGCAGAAATGGTACGGACCTAACAGAAGCAGAAGATATTAAGAAGAGGTGGCAAGAACACAAAGAAGAACTGTACAAAAAAGATCTTCATGACCCAGATAATCATGATGGTGTGGTCATTCACCTAGAGCCAGACATCCTGGAATGTGAAGTCAAGTGGGCCTTAGAAAGCATCAGTATGAACAAAGCGAGTGGAAGTGATGGAATTCCAGTTGAGCTACTTCAGATCCTAAAAGATGACACTGTGCAAGTGCTCCACTCAATATGCCAGCAAATTTGGAAAACTCAGCAATGGCCACAGGACTGGAAAAGGTCAGTTTTCATTCCAATCCCTAAGAAAGGCAATGCCAAAGAATGCTCAAACTACTACACAATTGCACTCATCTCACACACTAGTAAAGTAATGGTCAAAATTCTCCAAGCCAGGCTTCAGCAACACGTGATCCGTGAAATTCCAGATGTTCAAGCTGGATTTAGAAAAGGCAGAGGAACCAGAGATCAAATTGCCCACATCCACTGGATCATCGAAAAAGCAAGAGAGTTCCAGAAAAACATCTACTTCTGCTTTATTGCCTATGCCAAAGGCTTTGACTGTGTGGATCACAGTAAACTGTGGAAAATTCTGAAAGAGATGGGAATACCAGACCACCTGATCTGCCTCTTGAGAAAACTGTATGCAGGTCAGGAAGCAACAGTTAGAACTGGACATGGAACAACAGTGGTTCCAAATAGGAAAAGGAGTATGTCAAGGCTGTATATTGTCACCCTGCTTTTTAACTTATATGCAGAGTAGATCATGAGAAATGCTAGGCTGGCAGAAGCACAAGCTGAATCAAGATTGCTGGGAGAAATATCAATCACCTCAGATATGCAGATGACACCACCCTTATGGCAGAAAGTGAAGAAGAACAAAAGAGCCTCTTGATGCAAGTGAAAGTGGAGAGTGAAAAAGTTGGCTTAAGGCTCAACATTCAGAAAACGAAGATCATGGCATCTGGTCCTGTCATTTGACGGCAGATAGATGGGGGAACATTGGAAACAGTGGCTGATTTTTTTGGGGGGCTCCAAAATCACTGCAGATGGTGATTGTGGCCATGAAATTAAAAGACTTTCTCCTTGGAAAGAAAGTTATGACCAACCTAGATAGCATATTAAAAAGCAGAGACATTACTTTGTCAACAAAGGTCTGTTTGTCAAGGCTATGGTTTGTCCAGTAGTTGTGTATGGATGTGAGCGTTGGACTGTGAAGAAAGCTGAGCACAGAAGAATTGATGCTTTTGAACTGTGGTGTTGGAGAAGACTCTTGAGAGTCCCTTGAACTGCAAGGAGATCCAACCAGTCCATTCTAAAGGAGATCAGTCCTGGGTGTTCATTGTAAGTTCTGAGGCTGAAGCTGAAACTCCAGTACTTTGGCCACCTGATGCAAAGAGCTGACTCATTTGAAAAGACCTTAATTCTGGGAAAGATTGAGGGCAGGAGGAGAAGGGGACGACAGAGGATGAGATAGTTGGATGGCATTACCGACTCAATGGACATGAGTTTGGGTGGACTTCAGGAGTTGGTGATAGACAGGGAGGCCTGGCATGCTGCGGTTCATGGGGTCGCAAAGAGTCGGACACGACTGAGCAACTGAACTGAACAGAATCTCATTTAATAAATTCTGTCATGTTTGGGAGAAATTAGTAGACTTTAATGTAAAAAAAAATCACTAGGATCACAAAACTTGGATTAGAATACAATGAGTAATTTAAAATTTGAGTCCTATGTACCTTTGACATGCTAATCTTCAATAAGATTAAATTGCATAATCTTTATGACTGTTAAATTGTTGGACAAGAAATAGTAAGGTTTTACTAAGGACCATACAGAATAAGTGAACAGAGCTGCTGCTGCTGCTAAGTCACTTCAGTCGTGTCCAACTCTGTGTCACCCCATAGACGGCAGCCCACCAGGCTCCGCCATCCCTGGGATTCTCCAGGCAAGAACACTGGAGTGGGTTGCCATTTCCTTCTCCAATGCATGAAAGTGAAAAGTGAAACTGAAGTCACTCAGTCATGTCCGACTCTTAGCGACCCCATGGACTGCAGCCCACCAGGCTCCTCCATCCGTGGGATTTTCCAGGCAAGAGTACTGGAGTGGGGTGCCATTGCCTTCTGTGTAAATTAAATTTTAGAAATCAATACAAAGATGGATGATATAATTACTCAGGGTGTGATAGTTATGTTTTAGAAGAATTTCACTATAGTCTAAACTCTCTTTTCCCAAACTACAGCATTTTTGTTGTTGCTACCTAGCTTTGAGCCATAAGGCTCTGAAAATAAATATCCAGGACAAGTAAAATAGTGTGAATTTCAATATCTTTGTTATTGAATCTAGATTTTCTCTTCAAAGATGAACAAGAAACAAATGAATCACATGGATGCTAACATCAAGTATACTAAAGTAGACTATAAGATTTATTGGAAAATTCAGGTTAGAAATTCATCTTGAGAATATTAATGGCCTTTTTCTCTTAATATTTTCTTTTTTTGAGAGAATGAGAACGAGTGGAACAATAAACTGCTTAAAAAAAAAAAAAAAACTAACCCAAACATTCTACTTTTCTTATTGTTTTCTCATAATGAAAGTCATATAGATACCAAACAGTGGTAGTAGTTTTATAACATCAAAAGCTATTTTTACCATTTCTTTTATGAAAGCTGACTTGATTTAGGAGCTAAACTCCTTAGTAAAAGAGTATTAAAATGCAAAAACAAATTTGAAGTCAGAAGAATTTATTCATATCTTCAAAGAAAGTTATTTACATTCTGATCTTCCATGCTCTGATTTGTAAAATATTCAAAATGCTACCACCTCTTGATATAAAACTCATTTCATTACGTGAGGGGGTTTGAGGTATAGTATTAACACCAGCCTCATATATACTATAACTTTAGTGTTATAAACACTCTAGCCATAAGGCTTTATAAATTGTATTTGTTCTTCTGTTTTATGAAGATACTTAATATATGCTATCTAACATGTTTATGACTATATGACTTGCCAAATAAGCACAGGATACAGAAAATGTGTTCAAAAAAGCAAAGAACTGGTTTTTGTGTTCATTTTATTATTTAGTATTTTTGAACAACTAAATGCCAGATACTGCTGTAGGCAGAAAACACAGCTGTGAACCATTAAAAAAGAATCTCCTGGCTTCATAGAATAGAATATAGTGAGGGAGAATGAGATAATAAACAAGACAAAGAAATAAAATATGCACTATGATGGATGCTTATAATTGCTATAGAGTAAAACTAGAGCAGGACTGGGAGTATTAAGCAGGGGCTATTCCCAGGTGGTGGTGGTGGTAAAGAACTTACCTGCCAAGGCAGGAGACGTAAGAAACCTACAGCTTTGATCCCTTGGTTGGGAAATGCCCCAGAGCAGAGCATTATAACCCGCTCCAGTAATCTTGCCTGGAGAATTCCATGGATAGGGGAGCCTGGCGACCTACGGTCCATAGGGTCATAAAGAGTCAGACACAACTTAGCAGAAAGAGAGATTATAATTTTAAATAGGGTGATCAGGCAGGGTCTCACTGAGAATGTGATATCTGAGTAAAGCCCAGAATGAGCTGAGAGAGCATGTGTTTATGGAAAGGCAACTTTCCCAGGCTTTGGGAAGAGTCATGGCAAAGTCCGTAAGTCAGTTGAATGCCTGACATGTTGAAAAGAAAGAACATCAGGATGGTAGGAGTACAGCTGAGTGAACTAGATAATAGCAGGAGATGATATCAGACAGATAAAGAGCAGGGGGCAGATGTTAGACCTTTGAACCAGGTTAAAGACCTGGCCTTTTACATTGAGATGGAAAAGCATTTCAGAGACTTGAACAGATGTGAAACAAAATCTGACCTACCTTTTATCAGAGTCCAGATCTCTCTTGCTGTTCTTTTTACAATAAACTGATACAGTACAGGGATACAAGCATGAAGACCAATTAGGAAAATCCAAGCATACTTGCATTAAGATGCAGCTGTAGAGGTGATTATAGTGGTTCAGTTCTACATATGCTTTGAAGCTAAAACTGAAATGTTTAACTGCTAAATTGAATACAAATGTGAAAGAAGAAAGACACCAATATTTTGGCCTAAGCCCACATAAGATTGGGCTTCCCAGGTGGCTTAGTGGTAAGGAACTTGCCTGCAATGCAGGAGACCTGGGTTTGATCCCTGGGTCAGGAAGATCCCTTGGAAGGAAATGACAACCCACTCCAGTATTCTTGCCTGGAAAATCTCATGGACAGAGGAGACTAGTGGGCTATAGTCCATAGGGTTGCAAAGAATTGGACACAACTGAGTGACTAAGCACACACACACACACACACACACACAAGATTAGCATTGCTATTAATTGAGATACATGAGATTAATTGAAGATGACAAACTCAGTTTTGGACATTTTAAATTGCTACATTTTGACTATGAATCTGAAGGTCAGAGGAAATGTCTGGATTAGAAATGTAAATTCCAGTGTTATCAATATTTAGATGTTGTCTAAAACCAGGAGATGGAAGAAATAACCAGTGGTGTCAATAGAGATAAAAAGAGAAAAGGTACAGGTATTGAGCCCAGGGAGTAAAAAGTATTAATGAGTCAGGGGGATGAGAAGCAACTAACAACAAAGACTGGGGAATAACCAATGAGGGTAGAAGGAAAACCAGGCAAGTGGGCTGACCTAGAGCCAAATGAAGAAAGTACAAGGAAAGTGTCTAATGATAAAAAAAAAAAAAAAAAAGGAAACTGAAAAGTTATCACTATATTTAGCAATACGGAAGTTATAAATAATATTTGCAAGAGTAGTTTAGATGAAGTTGTTGAGATGAACACCTGAGTGGTGTAGATTCAAGAGAAATAAGGAGAGAGAAATTAGAACAAGTATAGGGGAAAAAAAATTAACTTTTCCAGCAAATGGAAAGATAAATGTGGTGACAGCTTGGTATGGCAGGGTTGTTAATATATTTTTTAAATGGGAGAAATATAGGAATATTTAATGCTGTTGGTTATAATTCATTAGAGATGGACACATTATTGTTGATGTAGAAAAAAAGAGGGAAAATGTTTTGTCCTAGAATTGCAAGAGGGGAGGAGATTTAGAACACAAAAGAGGGAACTAGCCTATTATAGAAACATGGACAGTTCATCACAGTTGAGAATAAAAGGCAATAAAATAACTAGAAATGATAGTTTCAAAGAATTTACAAATAAATATAATATTCAGTGGATTATAGACATTAGATTCTTATTACCATAACAGATTCCTAGAAACCATAATTGGGTAAAGTCTTAAAGAAAAAAAAAAGTACGTATCAGCCACTCTATACTGTAAACACAGAACCTGACTCAGAGTAGGCCCTAAAATATTGTTGAATAAACCATAATTGGGTATTAAGTGGCTGTGAATAAATTAGTAAAGCTGAGGTGCATACTCTTTATAATCATTTGAAATTGGCAAATGTATACAACATATTAAATGGTATTAGAATTCCTTCTTTTATATGTAAGTAAACAGAAGCCTCAGAAGTTCAGTGGTTTTCTCTTGTCACAGGGTTTGGAAAAATTGAAACTAGAATCCAGGTATTGTAATTTCTAATTAAATACTTTTCCATAAAGCCTATACTGTCCTACTCATTAGATGGACCTGCTGCTGCTAAGTCGCTTCAGTAGCGTCCGACTCTGTGCGACCCCATAGACGGCAGCCCACCAGGCTCCCCGTCCCTGGGATTCTCCAGGCAAGAACACTGGAGTGGGTTGCCATTTCCTTCTCCAGTGCATGAAAATGAAAAGTGAAAGTGAAGTCACTTGGGCTATAAAAGTATGCTGAGTACATAAAAAGCAAATTCATGGTAACATAAATATGAAGATTTGGAGTCCTTGAATACTTATATTCAGTCTAATTATACCAGCTCTAATAATCATTTCACATTTCTTTAATGGCAACCCACTCCAATACTCTTGCCTGGAAAATACCATGGACAGAGGAGCCTGGTGAGCTACTGTCCATGGGGTTGCAAAGAGTCGGACAGGACTGAGCGACTTCACTTCCTTCCTTCCTTCCTTGTTAGAACTTAAGAGTATTTCTGATGAGTGCTTTCTGTGGCCCATGTCTCTTAAAGGTTTCTGTCCATGGGATTCTCCAGGCAAGATTACTAGAGGGTTGCCATTTCCTTCTCCAGGGTATTTGCCCAACCCAGGAATCAAACCCAGGTCTCCTGCCTTGCAGGCAGATTATTTACTGACTGAGCTAGGCTAAGGGAAGCCCTAAAGGTTTCTAGAGAAGTTAAATACTTCTTTATGAATATAATGAAATAAAGATGAGTTAGAGTAAAACAAAATTAAGCCATGAATAGAACCTTGGTTGAACAGGTTACTTAACCTGTCTATGCTTCAGTTTTATCATCTTTAAAATGGGAATGATAACACCCTCATTGGAATGTTTTAAGGATTGATTCTGAAATTAATATTATTATATCTCTTCCTATTCCCTCAGGTAAAGAAATTAGCCCCAAATGAAATTTCACCAAATGTCTTAAGTTTTTTTGCTCATGCT
This sequence comes from Bos indicus, assembly GCF_029378745.1. Taxonomy (NCBI): domain Eukaryota; kingdom Metazoa; phylum Chordata; class Mammalia; order Artiodactyla; family Bovidae; genus Bos; species Bos indicus. The sequence goes on from NC_091764.1 coordinate 11,456,927, forward strand.
TAGAAAACAAACTATCTTTCCTTTTGTTCTGAAATTGTGCAGTCTCACAATTCCATAGTGCTAGTTCAATAACATACTAGTTCTGAGCTCCGATCCCAATCTAAAGATGTGCTCTGTCCTTCCCTGCCCCTGCCATCCTTCCCATCCACCCACCACACATAGTTCAGGCTTGTTTCAAGCCTTGAAGCAGGTCTGCATTGGAGGATGAGGGTATGGTCTCTCTTTACCCTGACATCCCCTACTCATAGCAGTAGTTTCTGACCATTCTAAGAATCAGGGCCGTGGAAGGGGAAACTGGGGAGAAAGATCACAGTGGTATGGGCTGACCTACATGTCATCCAGGATCAGGGCTTTCTGAATGGCAGATAGATAATCAGTGGTCCTTCTTCCGAGGTGCATTTGTGGCTTCCTCAAAAAACCCCTCTGTAGATTCTTCTTTGGTTTTCATTGACTTGCTCTCAGTATCTTCTCTGAAGTCAGTATCCCAATTTGTCTCTCATTGCTTACCATTTAGAAACTCGGGGTTTTAACATTCTACTTTGTGGGTTTACACAGAAATTACCCTAAGTAATATCCCCTTTCGAGGGAACTTCTTGCTCTTCAAAAAACTAACCTTTGTGTTGATATTGGAGGAGTTGCAGTTTATCTGACAGGTGACTCTTCAACCTGCTGTAGAGAAAGGGGCATTTCCGGCCACACCTGTGGCTTCTAGACTTCAGCCTCTATATTCTTCAACTTGTGGAGGAAGCACATCAAGCTCTCTGAACATTGCTCATGAAGCCCTTCTCACTTGACTAAGTTGAACAGAAATCACCCCATGCTTCATACGTGGTGTGGTAGATTATGCACAGCAGACCAGCTGCCATGCAAAACAGCTCTGTCTCTCTTCTAGCTTTACCAACTTCTGTAGAGTCTTAAAATGGAGTTTAAGCTAATATTGGATTAATTAGTTGGATTATATCTTAGCACCTCCTGCGAATAAAGTCTTGCACCTCACTTATTTAGCCTCCCCTCAAACAGAAAGACAGCCTCCCATTTTAATATCTGGATGCTTAAATGAAACATTACCTGGCATAGATGGAGTGTTCAGAAATGTTAGATATTACTGTCAGTCATCTTCTATTTATTATTTAGTATTTTAAAAGTGGCTAAGTGAGGAATTGCTCACAGAAAAAAGTATTAGGAGAAAAAAGTTTGAAAGATTTAGGAATGAAGACAATGTGGTATCATGAAAGTTAAGAGTGAAATTTTTTTTGTTGTTCGTTTATTTTGGGAGGTATTTTTTGAGAAGGCAGTTAATCACAATGTCACATTTTGCAGTGAATTTTAATAAAACAAACCTCCTACATTCATCAGTTGGTAACTGGTAACATAATTTTTAGTAAGGTTTTAGAAGAAAAGCCCAACTGCAGATGCTCAGAAAGTGAATAGAAGATGAAGACACTGAGACAGTGAAAATAGACAAGTTGGGGAATAAAGGAAAAAAGAGATTGGTAGCTAAATGGAGACATGGTGTTAAGGAAGCCTTTTGTTGTTATTGTACTTACCATCACTGTACTTGTAAGGAATAGACTTGAATATGTTACCAAAAAGCCAGTTGAGAAGGAGAGGGAGAAATTGAAGATACAGGAGACAAAAAAAAAGTCAAAGGAAGAGATACAAAGGAGGGGATTGGGGATTTGGAAGGAAGGATTAAACAAGAAGGGTAGTGCTTAAGGTTGGAGAACATAGGTAAATAAAGATGAGTATGGATATAAATAAGTATATGAGAATATGTAGGAAAAGAGTGAGTACTAAAGAACACCACACCTTGTAGCCTCTGAGGAGAATGGTTATGAAGAATTAAGGACATGAGAATTTCAAGATGAGATAATTAATAGCACATTTTGGCACAAAGAGGCCATGAACATGAAGAATGAAAGAGGATCACTGGATTTGCCAAATGTGCACACATCGGTGGCATACAGGAGTGTGTTTTCAGGAGAATGGTGATGATAGAAGCCTGATTATAAGAGCTAAAAAGGAAAAGAGAGGGACTTCCCTGGCAGTCTGATGGTTAGGTCTCCACCTTTCGACTGCAGTGGGCATGGGTTCAGTCCCTGGTCAGGGAACTAAGATCCTGCATGCCTCACAGCACAGTCACACAAAAAAAGTTATAAATAAAGACAAATAAAAGGCCATAAATAACAGGCAATAAGGGCTGAGGGTAAATACCATTTCATTTGGCTGGGGGAAAAATAACTGGAAGAAAGAGAAACACATTTAAGATAGAATAACCATAATCAGAGATAGAAAAAGATAATAGTATCTTTATTTTTGACAGGAGTGAGGGGTAAAACCCTTCTGTATGTGGTGTGGTGGCATTAAGTCTCACTGAAAAGGAAGGAGCTCTCAATCCAGATGTGATCTTCTTAGTACAACAGGAAGGCTGTTGTTTGACTTAATCAAGAGACATGAGACTGGCCATCAAGGAAGTGAAGAAATTGGGAAAACAATTAAAGAAAATGCAGTTAAGATTCTTTTAAAATAAGATCAATCAAAAACTTACAAAATTTGATAATGATTGTGGAGAGTAGGGTTTTTAGTGCGTTCAATTTGTGCTGGTGTTCATTATTACCTAGGAAAATTGTGCCATTAAGATTGGCTAAGGATAATGATGGTAATATCTATGGTAATAATAACATCAATAGCTGCATTTAACATTTATTGAGCATGTACTATCTGTGAGGTACGGAACTGATCATTTGACATGTTCCAGTTCATTTATGTCTCATAATGACCTTATGAGGCAGGTTCTATCATTATTTGAACTAATTACTTTGACCAAGGTTACTAAGCTAGTAAGTAGCAAGCCAAAAATATACCTAGGTACAGCGTCTCTGGAATAAGAGTGACTTCTGTCACTTCCTGTAAGTTTCACTTAAATATTTTTTTTTTTTAATGTTAAAGTATAAATGTTTCCCTCTTCTCCACAAGTAGCCTCTTTTAACTTAATTTCTTATCAGAGTAGATACTGGCACATCACAATTTATGAAAAATACCAGGTGACATTTAATAATGTTTAAGGTTTCTGAAGCACATACACACACCTCCTTTTAACCACTCATATGGTAGATATCATCCTCTCCTTCCAATTAAAAAAATAGAGTTTCAGAGAAGTCAGTCACTTACCCTTGACAGCTCAGCTAATAAGTGGAAGAATTCCAATTCAAATTCAGATCTTCTAACAAGTCCCAAATCACAGCCATTTAGTTCATGTTCTGGCTATGTCCATTCTCTCTCCTCAGTATTCTCTACATTGACATGTCTTTCTTAGTTTCAAGGTTCACAGTCCTATTTCAAATTCCCACACCTCATCAGAATGATTACATTATCACAATAAGTTCTTCTAACATAATAATGACCCAGATGACTCTTTTAACACCTATTTGTGGTAGATTAGTTACACTGATGGTAACTGTGTTGCATCCATCCTTGGAATTTTGCCATGTAATATTGCTTTCCACTCTGTCTCTTGGCTTGGCCAAGGAGTATTACCAAAAAAAAAAAAATGACCCAAGCAGAAGCGTAAGAAGTATTTGCTTTTTTTTGCTTTGCCCTTACTCTTTTGCCATCACCATGAAAACATGCAAAGACTATCTTATTGAAGGATCAGATACAAACTTAGAGTTGAGGGGCCCAAGTCGGTCCAGCTAAGGCCATCCTAGATCAAACAATAGCCAGTCAACTTTCAGACAACAAGTGGCCTAGTAAGCCCAGCCAAGATTAACCAATCCAAGTCAAGGTCAGGCTCAGGCACTCAGTCTTGTCCAACTCTTTGCAACTCCATGGACTGTAGCCCACCAGGCTTCTCTGTAGATGGGATGCTCCTGGCCAAAATATTGAAGTAGGGTGTCATCCTCCTCCAGGGGATCTTCCCAACCTATGAGTCAAACCCATGTCTCTTACATCTTCTGCATTGGCAGGCAGATTCTTTACCACTAGCAGCACCTGGGAAGCCCAGTAAAGGTCAGCTGAATTCCTTAAACCTATTATATTGCATGATAATTAGGTTTTATGTTGTTTGTTACATAGCATTATTTTAGCCATAGATAACTGATACACAAGTATTATATAACCTATTCTGAATCAAAATGGCAGAACAATATCCCTTCATTATTGCCTTATCATGTCACTAGTTCACTCAAGCTCCTACTGATTACTCTGTATACAAATGTCCATCCTTCCCTTTCACCACACATATGAACAGGCTAGAATGCTCCACTGTCACTATACAAAAGATGCATTCCTACCCTACAGCCTTTCAACAGCAAACTTCTCAGTCACTCTCCTTGCTGCTACTGCTGCTGCTAAGTCACTTCAGTCGTGTCCGACTCTGTGCAACCCCATCGACGGCAGCCCACCAGGCTCCCCTGTCCCTGGGATTCTCCAGGCAAGAACACTGGAGTGGTTGCCATTTCCTTCTCCAATGCATGAAAGTGAAAAAATAAAGTGAAGTCGCTCAGTCGTGTCCAACTCCTAGCGACCCCATGGAAAATCCATGGGATTTTCCAGGCAAGAGTACTGGAGTGGGGTGCCATTGCCTTCTCCGAGTCACTCTCCTTATTTAATCCCTATTTACTCTTCTCTTTTTAATCAGGGATACTGCTAGCCCAGCTGGTTCCTTTATGGGAATTAGGAACACCTCACCTAGCCTGGAGCAGAGCACGGGCTGAATTTCAGTCCCCACATATCCTTCAGCAGGATCATCCCTGCATAACTGTACTGTCTGATACAAAATATCCTCTAGTCCCTTCTAACCTTCTCTTAAAAATATCTCTAATATCATCTTCCACATGAAATTTTATGTAGTTTATTACATATCAGTGTTGTGGTACAAATACTTTTAGTACCTCTGTAATCTTTGGGTACTATATTAATTTTGATCTTTTAATGTTATACCTATTTCCTAAGTTCTCTGGGGAAAAAAAAAACTATGTTTCTTTTTTTTTTTTTTTTTCTATCCCCTTTACAAACAAATGTAATCATTCAGTAATACACAGAAGACCCTCAGTATATGCTAAATACGATGCTGGAAAGGGGCTTCCCTGATACCTCAGTTGGTAAAGAATCCACCTGCCATGCAGGAGACCCTGGTCTGACTTCTAGGTCAGGAAGATCCACTGGAGAAGGGATAGACTACCCAGTCCAGTATTCTTGGGCTATTCTTGGGCAGTCAGCTATGAGGACTATCAAGTGTCTGGGTGAAGAGTTAGAGAATCTTTGGTTGAGTGAAAGGCAGATGATAGGAGAAGGCAATGGCACCCCACTCCATTACTGTTGCCTGGAAAATCCCATGGATGGAGGAGCCTGGTAGGCTGCAGTCCATGGGGTCGCTAAGAGTCAGATACGACTGAACGACTTCACTTTCACTTTCCACTTTCATGCATTGGAGAAGGAAATGGCAACCCACTCCAGTATTCTTGCCTAGAGAATCCCAGGGACGGGGGAGCCTGGTAGGCTGCAGTCCATGGGGCACACAGAGTCGGACACGACTGAAGCGACTTAGCAGCAGCAGATGATAACTGAGTTTGAGCATCTTGAATCTCAGATTCTATGGCTCATTAAAATGGATCTGTGTATTAGACATTAGTGTATTGCTTAGAAACATCAGGCCTAAAATGTGGAATGATGTGGAATTATCAATTCTTGTTAAACACGGTTATCTTTAATTACATAATGAAAAAGAAAACAATATGACTACAAAATATTTTCATGGTTAGGAGTGTAAAAATCACCACTGCATTTGTTCCTAAAAAATGATAGGAGAGAAAATGACTAATTCAAAGCATGAAATCATCAACTAAAAAATATTGTATAGGCGATTGAAAACATAATATGTCATGAAATTTGACTCAGCTTTGAAATTCTATCCATTTCCTAAAACAAATTTCACTTTTATGTTATTGTAGTTTTTATTTTACATACTTTATTTCTGCCTAAAAACTCACAATACCAAGAGAACATTTCATGCAAAGATGGGCACAATAAAGGACAGAAATGCTATGGACCTAACAGAAGCTGAAGAGATTAGGAAGAGGTGGCAAGAACACACAGAACTGCACAAAAAAGAAATTCACGACCCAGATAATCATGATGGTGTGATCACTCACCTAGAGCCAGACCTCCTGGAATGTGAAGTCAAGCGGACCTTAGAAAGCATCACTATGAACAAAGCTAGTGGAGGTGATGGAATTCCAGTTGAGCTATTTCAAATCCTAAAAGATGAAGCTGTGAAAGTGCTCCACTCAATATGTCAGCAAATTTGGAAAACTCAGCAGTGGCCACAGGACTGGAAAAGGTCAGCTTTCATTCCAATTCCAAAGAAAGGCAATGCCAAAGAATGCTCAAACTACCACACAATTGCACTCATCTCACACACTGGCATGGAGAAGGCAATGGCAACCCACTCCAGTAATCTTGCCTGGAAAATCCCATGGATGGAGGAGTCTGGTAGGCTGCAGTCCATGAGGTCTCAAAGAGTCGGACACGACTGAGCGACTTCACTTTCACTTTTCACTTTCATGCATTGGAGGAGGAAATGGCAACCCACTCCAGTGTTCTTGCCTGGAGAATCCCAGGGACGGCAGAGCCTGGTGGACTGCTGTCTATGGGGTCGCACAGAGTTGGACACGACTGAAGCGACTTAGCAGCAGCAGCACACACTAACAAAGTAATGCTCAAAATTCTCCAAGCCAGGCTTCAACAGTATGTGAACTATGAACTTCCATATATTCAAGCTGGATTTAGAAAAGGCAGAGGTAACCAGAGATCAAATTGCCAACATTCATTGGATCATCAAAAAAGTGAGAGAGTTCCAGAAAAACATCTATTTCTGCTTTGTTGACTATGGCAAAGCCTTTGACTGTGTGGATCATAATAAACTTTGGAAAATTCTTAAAGAGATGGGAATACCAGACCGCCTGACCTGCCTCCTGAGAAATCTTTATGCAGGTTAGGAAGTAACAGTTAGAACTGGACATGGAACAACAGACTGGTTCCAGATCGGGAAAGGAGTATGTCAAGGCTGTTTATTGTCACCCTAATTATTTAATTTATATGCAGAGTACATCATGAGAAATGCTGACTGGATGAAGCACAAGCTGGAATCAAGATTGCTAGGAGAAATGTCAATAACTTCAGCTATGCAGATGACACCACCCTTATGGCAGAAAGCGAAGAAGAACTAAAGAGCCTCTTGAAAGCAAAAGAGGAGAGTGAAAAGGGTGGCTTAAAACTCAACATTTAGAAAACTAAGATTATGACATCTGGTCTCATCACTTTGTGGCAAAAAAATATGGAAACAGTGTCAGACTTTTATTTTTTGGGGCTCCAAAATCACTGCAGATGGTGACTGCAGCCATGAAATTAAAAGATGCGAAGAAAAGTTATGACCATCCTAGAGAGCATATTCAAAAGCAGAGACACTTTTTCAACAAAGGTCTGTCTAGTCAAAGCTATGGTTCTTCCAGTAGTCATGTATGGATGTGAGAGTTGGACTATAAAGAAAGCTGAGTGCCAAAGAATTGATGCTTTTGAATTGTGGTGTTGGAGAAAACTCTTGAGAGTCCCTTGGACTGCAAGGAGATCCAACCAGTCCATTCTAAAGGAGTCAGTCCTGGGTGTTCATTGGAAGAACTGATGTTGAAGCTGAAACTCCAGTACTTTGGCCACCTGATGTGAAGAGCTGACTCATTTGAAAAGACCCTGATGCTGGGAAAGATTGAGGGCAGGAGGGGAAGGGGACGACAGAGGATGAGATGATTGGATGGCATCACTGACTTAACGGACAGGAGTTTGAGTAAACTCTGGGAGTTGGTGGTGGACAGGGAGGCCTGGCGTGCTGCAGTCCATGCGGTCGCAAAGAGTCAGACATGACTGAGTGACTGAACTGAACTGAAAAACTCACATTTGTGGGAGTCATTTTCTTCTCCCAAGCGAATGTCAAATGTAGTGCCACCAAACAGTTCAGGTACATTGCTTACAAAATAGTTTAAAAGGTTCAAGGATGCAAATTGAAGAATTTTGTATTCCTCTGTTACTTGCAGAAAACTTAAATCCCTGAAGTTGTAGATTAGGTTATTAAATATTTGCTTTAACAAATGACAGGACCATCACTATCTTTAATGACCTGTGGATTGCTAAGGGTACTAAATATTTCTAATAGTAAAATACAAATAAATATTGAAAACTGTGTCAAAGTGTTTATAAAAGAGACTAGAACTATACCCATTAAATGTACAGGCTCCTAATCCCTAATCTATAATTCCAAAACTCAAACACTCTGAAAACTGACATTTATTTGTAAGTATGAGGCCATTTATAGTCTTAATATTTTTCACACAGTAGGAATTTCTCATATTTCTTCAGAAATATGAAGTGTATAATTATATAGTGTTTCCTAGAATCTGGCTAGAGGAGATCATAGTTTAAGTTGTACAATACATGCATAATAAGGAAAATTCTGAACTTTCAAACACAATGGGTTTGAATAAGAGATTGTGTACCAGTATAATTAAAAGTCAAAAATTTTATTTTTATTTATTTATTTATTATTTTTTTTAAAAGCAAAAATTTTAAATTTAGGTGTGGCTCAGACAGTAAAGAATCCACCTGTAATGTGGGAGACCTGGGTCCGATCCCTGGATTGGGAAGATCCCCTGGAGAAGGGAATGGCTACCCACTCCAGTATTCTGGCCTGGAGAATCCCATTAGCAAAAAGTCAGACACAACTGAGTGACTTTCACTTTCAAATTTTGATGATATTATACAGATTTTCAACATAACTGAATGCTATAATTAAAATATTTTCATTCCTATACCATTCAAAAGAGGTTTATCTACACAATATAGTTATATACGAAATATTTTCAGTTTTCTCCTTTCCCTCCTGAATACCTTGTTCTAGCATTAATATTTTATTTTTACAACATCTTTATAAAAGATTCACCCATGTCTCTATCATATCACCATGATAGAGAAAAAAAAAATGTAAGACCCAAATTATTCTTAGAATCATCTTAATAGTGTTAGGATCACAAATTGATAGCATCAAGCTTAAATAAAATATAAAAAGATAACTTTAGGAGGGGTACCTGTATAGTCCTACACTTACAACCAAAGAGTCAACTTCTAAGAAGAGTGTGGGAAAAACACATGGCATTTTTGCAACTCAGTTATAAACTTCAGTTTTTTGCCATTCTAATACATAATAAAATTATGTTGAACTTGCCCCCCAAATAATAATATAATACAATTCTAGGATTCTTAATGAAACACTCTATCCAGAAAGAGAAATGATTGCCCTATTCTATGCTCATCACAGAAGGTAATGAATAGTGTGATTGGTTATAAGACCATATTTTAACAACAGCATTAACCAACTCAGATAATTTTAGAGGTGAGTAAGCATGATGATAATCATTCTAGAAATGACTGTATGAAGAACAGTTGTAAGCACTGAAATGTCTAGTTTGAAAAATATAATTTTTGGTGAAGGTATGACAGTTGTCCTTTGAAATGAACCAATACAATGCATTCTGTGCAAACAAGTTAGTGTAAGTCAACAGGTTAGAGTTATTGGAAGTATTATTGCATTTCAACACAAAGCAGACTGAAAATGAAAAGAACTGGGACAGGAATTATGGAATTACCTAATGGGAATGTGACAGAGCAATCTAGGTGATCCTTTTTATTCTGAAAGTCATAAATATCTCAACATCATACTACACGTTTATTGTATGGCTGGTTTAGAATTTTATCAACATTGATTATGTAATTTTCAGTATTTATGAAAAGATATTACCTACAAGATATAAATTTATGGAGAAAGATCAACTCTTCAGCATTTGCTGTACTGTCTTTTAAGTGAAGGGCGAATCAAACTTGTTTTAAAAGAAAAATATCATTTATTGAGGGGTGATTATTAAAAACTTAGTTCATATTCTATGATGCTTCTCATACCTAAAATATGCAATTCTTAAGTAAGAGAACTGACTAATTATTAAATTTGTACATAAATTAGCTGAAAATCCTTAAAATATCTTTTTCTGTAAAATAAGTATATGACAATAATATAGTAAAAATAAGTTATTTTATATTATTACATATAATAATATTATTACAATACATATAAATAATGCATATAACATGTTATTACATAAAATAATTATTTTCTAAATATTTACTTATAAATAAAATTGTTAAAATCTAACAGTTTTAAGTTTGTGAGAATAAAGCTGAACTTTTGCCTATTCTCCTATTTCCAAAATACTTTTCTTTTTTAAAGAAACTGGTTGAAATGTTTTTTCGAAGGGAGGGTAATACATCAATAAATTCAATACTTTTAAGCAGTATTAACCTTCTCTAAAGAAAGACAAAAACTATTGGAAAACAGACTTCCAAGCACTATCATATCCAAAGACAGACCACGAAACTGAAAATGTAAAATACATCTTTCCAAATGTCATCTGTGCTAAGTCGCTCAGTTGTGTCCAACTCTTTGTGACCCCATGGACTGTAGCCCCCAGGCTCCTCTGTCCATGGGGCTTCTCCAGGCAAGAATACTAGAGTGGGTTGCCATGACCACCTCCAAGGGAATCTTCCCAACCAGGGATCAAACCCAGGTCTCCCACGATCAGAGCCACCAGGGAAGCCCAAGAAATATTGGAGTGGATAGCCTATCCCTTCTCCAGGGATCTTCCCAACCCAGGAATCAAACCAGGGTCTCCTGAATTGCAGGTGGATTTTTTTTTTTTTTTTTTTACCAGCTGAGCTAGGGAAGCCCAAATATCATAAAAGTATTTAAAAAGCAAGAAAGAGAAAACTATCTATTCTCACACTCTGGTAATTAAAAGCTGATCAACAGGTGATCTTCTACCTCCACCAAAAAACAGATAAAATTTCAAGAGAAACACCAGATAGGGACTCATGCTTCAAATCTCCCACCACCAAAGTGCCACTGTTTTGTTTGAGGCAAAGTTGCATGTGAACTAATGATCTATTCTTAAATTTTTCTCACCAAAATTTGCATATCATCTCTACTAAGGGAAAAAATAATTATCAGAATGGAAATAAAGCAAAGCATATTATATCTTATCACATTTTCAGCTGCAGTACGAAGGACAGAAGCTCCCAGGAGGCATACCTGTGGCAGGGCTGAATTGAGCTGTCTCTGGAGCGAATCTCTGTCATAGATGACATCCTGCAGTCTTTGCTGGGCAAGTGAGAGGCTTTCTTGGGTTTCCCGAAGGGTGTCTAGAAGACGATCCCTTTCATCCAGCATATTCACCATCAGCTGCTCAAAATGGGAGTCTGAGTCCGAGCCACTGCTTTGGGAACCCCTTTGGCTCATTGGGGTGTCCTCATTAATCGTGGGCATCACTTCACACATCATTGCTTAAAGAAATTAAAGGGGAGAGAAATCTTAGTAAAACAAGATTTCCAATAAACCCACTTGACTCTCAGCTCACCCAACTCTTTGTAGCTCATCAGCCTTTCTCCTCTCCTCAATGCCCCAAATCCTACCATACTAAAAATCTGACATCAGTGAAATATGATTTACTGACTTCCTCAAACATGCTCTCTCTTTGCATGACAATCTACATATCTCCTACCTACAAAAACACAGCTTGATTTCATTTACTTCTCAAAATTTGTTTTTTTTTAAATGATTTACCCCACCTCATTCAATTTATAATAAGATGTCACACAACACTTATTAATTGATCACCTTTCTTCCCATTCAAATTTACAAATCACTTATAGCTAATACCTCCATCTTACCCTTATTTGTTATTACATTGTTAAAAGCAAGCATAGTGGCTGACATTTAACAGGTAGGAAGCAAATGATGTTTGTGTTACTTAAATAAATGAATGAATTGATGTTCATTCTTTCATTTAGAAGATCTGAAAATAATTGGGTATTCATTTATGTAAAAATCAGCTTTTACTTTTTAATTTTATCAAGTTTTTTCATACAACTATTTTAAAGCTTCTTGACTTTACAACTCCCATTTTATTATTACAAGCTCTCTTCCTGAATTCCTACAATATTCTACACAGAGTAGATAAGTAATGCTGACTGAATTAGACACATGCTTTAGGATATAGACTGAAATGCATAAATTTGTTTAGATTATTATGCTACTAATTATTCTTATTCTTTTGTTTCCTGCAAATTACTTTGTCTGCTTTCCATCCAAACCATACAAACTAACACTCTTTCAAATATTCCACAAAACAGATGCCATAAATTACATTAGCTAATGTAGAAAGTTTACATCCTAACTGCTAATCAGAAGCAGCTAGTCATAAAATAATTGAACTCTTCAGAATATTTTTAAATTAATTTACTTAAAATTGAAAACACAGACATTAAGATGTAACATTGACCTGTTGTGTAGCATTTTAAAAATCAGAAATTATCTCATTTACTCTTTTCTTTTCTTTCTTATGTTTAAGAAAACATCAAATCCATCTCAGTTTCAGTTGCACTGAAGCCAGAAGCTATTAATTAGAGGGCTTGGTTTTGCAAAAGTCTGATGTGGAGAAAGGCTGGTTTGGCTGTTGATCCTGCAGCATTCTTTGGTTTTATAATACAAGGTCAATTTATTTTTCTGTCTACATATTCCTGTCCTTGGGGAAAATATTTCTGGTGATATTTTCAAATAAAATGTCAAGATTTAACAGTTCAATAGTTAATTACTTTTTATGTAATTCTTCATATAAATTGAGTTATTAAATAGAGAAATTCAATTATCTGTGCATTATTTGGTCAAGGCCCACTGAAAACTAGGAGATACTTTTAAAAAGATAAAAGGAAGTATTCTGTCACTGACAGCCTATACAGAAGGATTAAGGCAGGGGTAAATTTTAGAACAATTCAAAGTAATGCTTTGAATTACTGCTCATCATTCAAAACACTGGGCTCCCTGAAGGCAAGAACTTGACTTGTTCAATTTCTTTTTCACCCTAAACTAAAGTAAGTGATTCAAATAGGACGTATGAATATTTAAAAACACACATGTACACACTCAATCACACTCATGCATTTGCTAATATTGTTAACCACTTAATGGTTGCAAATAAATTATTTTTTATTTTTCTCAACCTGAATTTCATTCAAACAATAGCACAAAGGTGGGAAAAATGAGACTCTTTTCTGTTATAAATTTCTTTACATTAATTAAAACGAAATTGGAAAACAAACCAAAAAAAGCTCTAATATATTTGAATATTTAAAGCAGTTGGTTCACATGCCATGCATAAAATCCACAACACTGAACAGCTGTGTCATTCTGAGGACTCATTATAAAGAGCCAATGTGTTTCTACTGACATTTAAGGTTAAAACAAAATCCTGGGCGAGGAAATGGTTGTACAGTGACAATCAGTGCCGAAACACTTACAGGGTTTCAGTTTAAGGTTGGTTGGACATTTTCAAAGTTGTGTTCTAAATGTGTCCTTCCTGAAAGAAAGCTCTGAGCCAACCTCTACTCTAAGTCACTCATAATAACTTTAAATTATGAGGAAAAACTTAACTGCAGCAATTACCTCAGCTACAGCTTTCTTCTGAATACGCTACTCTAGTTCTGACAACCATCGTCATCAGGAGACATTAGACACTCAGAAACTTTAGGCTCTTTGATCAATAAATATAAAAGTTGGTCTTTGACATAGTTGGAAGATGCTATGATGAGAAGCAGCTAAGGGATTTAGAAAGTCCATTAAATTTACACTCAAAAGAACTTGATTCAATTCAATTCCCAAGGCATGTGAGCCAGAGCAGTTCACTCCATGTCTCCAAACTTCAGTTTTCTTTTCTGTAAAGTAGGAATAATAATGTAGGCATTTTTTAAAAACAAGCCCATAGTTCCAATAGGATACCTGACTGAAAACACATAGTAAAATTATAAAGAACTATTGCAGATTCAACTATTTATTCCTATTATAAAATGGCCAACATTAACCTTTGCAAAAAGAACATTTTACCTTTATGATTTATTCTGCTTCTATGCCTAAAGGTTTAATTCCAGTGGGTGCTCTAGACTTTTCAAATCCAATTCAAAAGTTACTTAGAAAATAAGATGAACACATGGTAGATGCTTTTTTTCCCCTCACAGTCAACCCGCATGAGTAAATCTAAAGTCTTTTCATCAAAATTAGAAGGAAAACATTTGTCTACAAAAAACAAGGCAACTTTCATGAGCTAGTTTAGCTTCTTGCAATAAAACTGATATTACGTCTAATATAAATTACAAAACAGTTGTATATTTTTTGAAATATACTATAACTTATTAAGTGTACATTTTAGGTGTTAAAAGCAATTAAAAATCTGTATTCAGTGTAACTTGCATAGTACAGAAGGCTATGATCATTCAACTTATCTTCTATTTCATCCTCATATTGCCACTTTTAACTTTTAGAATCATTTTCAATATTGAAAACTTCATTGTATGACATAATTCCTAATAAACTAGAGAGAGCATACTAACAATTTGCTTTGATATTTGCCTTTTCATCATTCCCTTCCCAAAATCAACTGGTACATGAATTATGTTATACTCTTCCTAGGTGTTGATGCCCTGGTCATTTAATTACTGAAGGTTTCAAGGGCTAGTTAGAGACATTGTTTATTTTTTTGTTGTTAAAAAAAAAAGAAAAATAGCTGTTTTAATTATCTCAGTGCTGAAATTTAGCTTGAAGAATTTTATACCAGGAAAACCAACTCCCTTATTCTTAGCACATAACCTTGACTGTCTTCTAAATCTCTGATTTCAAAATAAAACTTTTGAATGCCCACTGGAGTCATTACCCAAGGGCTTTCAAGATCCAGAGTGTTTCTTAGCAATATATGCTATTCCAACAGTATGTATCCAGATATGACAGTACTACAAAAGCTTTTTTTTTTTTCTGTCAATGACTCACTTTATTCAAACAGATAATTAGGATTTAGAGCCTACTGGAGACAAAAATCTAATTATTCTCTGTAGTCAGTTTCTTCTGCAAAGATTTAGTCTTTAGAACCTACCTATCTCCGCCTCACTTAATCCACAAGGAATAATTCGGTGAAAGAAATCTTAGCCATTGTCTGATTACACTACATGAATATTCCTCCTCCTATTTAACTCTTTGAAGTCCCCTGTCCTCGGGAAATATTATTATATTTTTAATGCCAGCATTTTGCACTATCTTCACCCTAGTGCATTTACAGCTGGCCAAAGAGCCAGCTCACCCCCATAAGGCTGGCTGGACAGTTCTCTCTCAGCCACACCCCCCCACCACCCTGAAGAAGTTGACTTCATGATCTGCACACCAAAATTGTCCATCCTGCCCCACAAGAGACAGCCAAGGTAGAGGAAATAGGAGAAGGCAGAGGGTGGGGGTGGAAAGCAAAAGGTAAGGAACACTAATTGACAAGGAGGGAATTTGCATCTCATCTTCCCTGGGGGCGGGGTGGGGCCAGGGCTGGGGAGGGGGAAGGGGTAAAAAAATAAAGCAGATGGGAAACCAGGTAACTCAAACACAGTCTCTGTACCTAATGTCTTGTAATTTCGGGTCCCGCTTCTTCAGTTGAGCAATGACAACCGCAGTCTCAGGCTTGACGAGAGGGGAGGCTCACAGCCGGCACTCCTGGACCATTTCCCTAGCAACGGGAGGAGAAAAGCAGCTTAGACACTCGGGTGCCCCGGCGTTCTCCCGGAACGTGCCCCGGCAGGCTGGCGTGGCAGCAGCTCGGCATCTTCCCGCGGCTCCGTCAGCAGCCAAAAGGAGAAGCGTCCATCGGAAAAATGGCATATTACAAATTTTGCTTTGGGAAGCAGAGCTCGGTTCAGACCATTGTCAAAGGGAGGAGAGGGGGAGGCGGCTCTTAAAGCAGCAGCGACCCGTTTGCCAGAGCAGCCGCAGCTCCTCGCGTGCAGCTGGAGACCCGGGGCGGGGAGTCGGCAAGTGGGGACTGGGTTTGACTTGTAGAAACTTAACCAAGCGGCGCTACTCCGCCACCGGGCCACCTGGAGGGTGTCACCCCCAAACGTGAGCTTTGGGAAGAGGTGTGAGGAGAACCTGGAAGGGAATTTCTCCAACCAGCCCCCGACCCGGAGCCCCTCTGGAGTTTATGTCTACCTCCAGGAGTTGAAAAGCTAAAGGGAAGCGAGTCCGCAGGGATGCGAGAAGCAGGGCAGATCCCCTCCTGGCCCTCTGCCTATTTCCAAGCTAAAGGTGTCTTGTTTCACTTAAAAGAGCTGCTGCTTCTCCAGAAGGGCAAGCAGTCAGAACCCCCACACCCAGCTTCGCCTCCCAGCCTCTTTGCTGGCATCGGTTGGCCGGGAGAACCAACCTGCTGGGCGCCGGTGCGGATGCTACAGCATCTTCTTACTTGCCTGTGCGGTTGCTGCTGCCGCTCCTCCTCCTCCGTCTGTCTCCCCCACCTCCACCCCCTTCCTCCTCCTTGGCAGCCGCCACCTCCTCTTCCTCTGAAACAAGGGCTTCCCCTGGAAGCTGGTGCAGTGGTTTCCACCGGCCCTTAAATAAATTCTGAAGTAATCACGTCTTTGCTCTCCTCCTCACGTACACGCACTCGCGGATACACACGACTCCCTCAAAGCTGCTGAGGCGTGCGCTGGTCCCAGTGCCCCCGGCAGAGGCAAGGGCTGGGGCTGGGCAGGTGTGACAAGGCGGGTGCGTTCCTCCTTGCCCTGGCTTCACGCACAATGGTCTCTACAAGAAGACGTGTGTTGCCCGTACTGGTAGGGACAGAACAGGCTTTAGCACCGTCTGGCTCTCTGGCCTTCCGTGCTTGTCATTTCTTTAACCGGCTTCCTTCTCTCAAGACCAAGGGCATGGTAGTTGCGGTAGTAGAGACCTGAGTCAATCTAGGGTGTGGCGGCATCTGTCACTTCTCATTACCTCTCCAGCTCTTTTCCATTCATAGCTTTGGAGATGAGAATTGTGTGTTAAGTACTC
Source organism: Bos indicus (assembly GCF_029378745.1). NCBI lineage: Eukaryota > Metazoa > Chordata > Mammalia > Artiodactyla > Bovidae > Bos > Bos indicus. The sequence goes on from NC_091764.1 coordinate 11,473,932, forward strand.
CCTGCCAGAGTAAATTTTAGCTTTGAGCGGTCTGCTCCCTGGATCTTTTCCAGTTCTCTCATACCTGAACAACCCGTAACATATTTTCCTTTCTTTCTGCCTCTTCTGTCCATTCATACAGACCCATCAGGGATAGAGAGGATGCAGAAGACAAAACTGGTACCTGCTCTAAACAAAAAGGAAAGGTTTCAGTAAGGGAAATTAAGATATCCTAGTTTTAGTATAAAGAAGAGGACATGCAAAAGAGAATTGGGAGAAGGGTTCAACATTATGTATAATTTGGAAGTTAGTACAAATACTTTTATGATGTAGTGCAATAAATCCAAAAGATATGTTTCACTTTTGTGTTAGGCAAATAGTCCAAAGCTAACTATAGAAATACTATTCAAATAACTGCTCACTTACATTAAGTACAGTATTCAAGAAACATACCATTTTATGTTAGGCTGCTGCTGCTAAGTTGCTTCGGTCGTGGCCGACTCTGTGCGACCCCATAGACGGCAGCTCACCAGGATCCCCCATCCCTGGGATTCTCCAGGCAAGAACACTGGAGTGGGTTGCCATTTAATTAAGTTGATGACCTCATAGTAGAATGTGAGCTCAAGCTCACATATTTACCCCCTTCTCTTCTAGACTGTTACTCAAATTCTGGTTCACAACACAATCTTATTAGAATTAAGTATAAGAGAATTAAGTATTAGAATTAAGTATAAGTATTAGAATTAAGTATAATCTTAATGTAAGGATTCATTAGATGTCAACTGGAGCACTGTTTCTCAAACACAGCATACTTATTGCTGTTGTTTAGGTCACCAAGTCATGTCCAGCTCTTTTGGGACCCCATGGACTATAGCATACCATGCTCCTCTGTGCATGGGATTTCCCAGGCAAGTATAATGGTTGTCATTTCCTCCCCCAGGGGGTCTTCTCCAACCCAGGGATTGAACCCATTTCTCCTGCATTGGTATGCGGATTCTTTACCACTGAGCCATCGGGGAAGCCCCATAGATCACCCATAGATCTTGTTCTATTGTAGATTCTGACTCACTTGGACTGGGGTGGACCCTGAGATTCTGCATCTGTAACAACTCCTGGATGAAACTACACTTTGGGTAGCAAGGATCTAGATCACCCAGTCAACCTACTATGTGATGTTGACTTAAATATTCTTAATCACAGGAAAACTCACTAAGTCACAAAGCACCCCAGCCCATTTTCAGATAGATCTAATTTAATAACAGATTTTTCATACTGATCATATATCAGTACTCATAATTTTCATTCTCTGGAATTCCCCTGGAAGATATAAAATGTTCTTTATACCTCAGAAATGTTCTTATTTTTAGAGACAGTTGACATGTCTCTTTGTACAAGAATTTTTTCCTTCCTTCCTTACAATTTTCTTGGTAATCAACATTTGCCAAGTATAGCCACAAAGTTGTTATTAATAGTATTTCCAAGAAAAGTCTTGATTTGTCTGATTCCTATTCATATAAGAAGTACAAATATTAATTCTAAATATAATGCCCACATATAGTTGACACAACAGTTGAAGGCCAACTCAGAATTGATAGCACAAAAGAGAACATTTCGATAATGGATGGCAGGAAGCATATAGTAAAGACTATTTTACAGAGAATAAATTGTCTTTATGGTCATCCTCAGCTTAGAAACTATATGTTCTCACATTCTCACCCTTAAAACCACTGCAAAGGGCGTAAATAACATTTAGGTGATATAGTCAACCCTACACTAGTTGTACACTAGTTCTAATCTAGTGGCTCTCAAGTTTAGCATGCAAGAGAATCTCTAGAGGAATGGTTACAGAACAGATTTGGGGGCCCCATCCCTAAAGGTTCAGATGTGCCCAAAATGCTACTGGGGAAGAACACAGAAGTAGTTCCAGAAAGAATGAAGAGGCTAAGCCAAAGTGGAAACAGCCCCAGTTGTGGATGTGTCTGGTGGTGTAAGAACAATACTGCATGAGAACCTGGAATGTTAGGTTCATGAACCAAAGTGCACTGGGAGTGCTCAAACAGGAGATGGCAAGAGTGAACATCAACATTTTAGGAATCAAATGAACCAAAATGGACAGGAATGGGCAAATTCAATTCAGATGACCCTTGTATCTACTACTCTGAGGAAGACTCCCTTAGAAGAAATGGAGTAGCCCTCATAGTCAACAAAAGAGTCTGAAATGCAGTACTTGGCTGAAATCTCAAAAATGACAAAATGATCTCAGTTCATTTCTAAGGCAAGCCATTCAGCATCACAGTAATCCAAGTCTATGGATAAATAGGCAAATGAAACTGAATTTGACTGGTTCTATGAAGACTTATAAGACCTTCTAGAACTAACACCAAAAAAGATGTCCTTTTCATCATAGAGAATTGGAGTGCAAAAGTAGAACATGAAGAGATACTTGTATTAACAGGCAAGGTTGGTCTTGAAGTACAAAATGAAGCAGGGCAAAGGCTAACAGAGTTTTGCCAAGAGAATGTACTGGTCATAGCAAAAACCCTCTTTCAACAACTCAAGAGAGAACTCTACATATGGATATCATCAGATGGGCAATATCAAAATCAGATTGATTATATTCTTTGTAGCCAAAGATGGAGAAGCTCCACAGAGTCAGCAAAAACAAGACCTGGAGCTGACTGTGGCTCAGATCATGATGAGCTCCTTATTGTGAAATTCAGACATAAAGAAACTAGGGAAAACCACTAGGCCATTCAGGTATGACCTAAATCAAATCCCTTATGATTATACAGTGGAAGTGACAAATAGATTCACGAGGTTAGATCTGATAGACAGAGTGCCTGAAGAACTATGGACAGAGGTTCATACCATTGTATAGGAGGCAGTAACCAAAACCATCCCCAAGGAGGGAAAAAATGCAAGAAGGCAAAGTGATTGTCTGAGGAGGCCTTACAAATAGCTGAGAAAAGAAATGAAAGGCAAAGAAGAAAGGGAAAGTTATAGCCAACTAAATGCAGAGTTCCAGAGAATTGCAAGGCAAGATAAGAAAGCCTTCCTCAGTGATCAATGCAAAGAAACAGAAAACAATAGAATGGGAAAGACTACAGATCTCATCAAGAAAATTAGACATACCAAGGAAATATTTCATGCAAAGATGGGCATAATAAAAGACAGAAACAGTAAGGACTTAACAGAAGCAAAAGAGATTTTTAAAAAAGTAGAAAGAATATACAGAAGAACTATACAAAAAAGATCTTAATGACCCAGATAACCACGATGGTGTGATCATTCACCTAGAACCAGACATCCTGGAGTGTGAAGTCAAGTGGGCCTTAGGAAGCATTACTACAAACAAAGCTAGTGGAGGTGATGGAATTCCAGCTGTTATTTCAGGTCCTAAAAGATGATGCTGTTAAAGTGCTGCATTCATTATGCCAGCAAACTTGGAAAATTCAGCAATAGCCACAGGACTGGAAAAGGTCAGTTTTCAGTCTGTACAATTGAGCTCATTTCACATGCTAGGAAGCTAATGCTCAAAATCTTTTAAGCTAGGCTTCAACAGTATGTGAACCAAGAACTTCCAGATGTACATGCTAGATTTAGAAAAGGCAAAGGAATGAGAAATCAAAGTGCCAACATCTGTTGGATCATAGAAAAAGCAAATGAGTTCCAGAAAAACATCTACTTCTGCCTCATTGACTACACTAAAGCCTTTGACTGTGTGGATCACAGCAAACTGTGGAAAATTCTTCAAGAGATGGGAATATCAGACCATCTTACCTGCCTCCTGAGAAATCTGTATTCAGGTCAAGAAGCAACAGTTAGAACTGGACATGGAACAACTGACTTGTTCCCAATTGGGAAAGGAATATGTCAAGGCTGTATATTGTCACCCTTACTTATTTAACTTATATGCAGGGTATATCATGGGAAATACCAGACTAGATGAATCACAAGCTGGAATCAAGATTGCTTGGAGAAATATCAATAACCTCAGAAATGCAGATCATACCACCCTAATGGCAGATAGTGAAGAGGAACTAAAAAGCATTTTGATGAAGATGAAAAAGGAGAGCGAAAAAGCTGGCTTAAAATTCAACACTCAAAAATGAAGATCATGGCATCCGGTCCCATCACTTCATGGCAAATAGATGGGGAAAGAGTGGAAACAGTGACAGACTTTATTTTCTTGGGATCCAAAATCACTGGGGACTGTGACTTCACTCACAAAATTAAAAGCCACTTAATCCTTAGAAGAAAAGCTCTGACAAACCTAGACAGCATATTTTAAAGCAGAGATATCACTTTGCCAACAAAGGTTCCTATAGTCAAAGCTATGGTTTTTCCAGTAGTCATGTATAGATATGAGAGTTGGACCATAAAGAAGGCTGAGCACCAAAGAATTAATGCTTTTGAACTGTGGTGTTGGAGTCCCTTAGACAGCAAGCATATCAAACCAGTCAATCTTAAAGGAAATCAACCCTGAATATTCACTGGAAGCACTGATACTGAAGCTGAAGCTCCAAAACTTTGGCCACCGGATAGGAAAAGCCAACTCACTGGAAAAGACCCTGATGCTGGGAAAGATTGAGAACAGGAGGAGAAGAGGGCAACAGAGGATGTGAGAGCTGGATAGTATCATTGACTCCATGGACGTGACTTTGAGCAAACTCTAGGAGGTGATGAAAGATGGAATCCTGGCTTGCTGTAAGTCCACTGGATCACAAAGAATCTGACACAACTGAACTGAACAACAACCACAAATCTGTGGTTTGTCTAGAGAATTTGCATTTCTAGTAAGTTCCCAGGTAATAGAATACTGCTCGGTCAGGAATCCCACTCTGAGAACACTAAATAAATAAATCTGAAGAAATTTGGGAACAGTATGATTACAGAACAAGAAAACAACTGATATATTTAAGGCAAAAAGTCTCCCACACAAATATAAAACTAATTATTATGCTGAGGTTATCTTCTACTCCTACTGGTGTTTGGAAGCCATGGAACAATGGTTAAGATAAAATATGCTTATCTTCTAAGAAGTTAATTACATTTAGGCAGAAGTAGTGGAACCCACCTCTTTCATTAATTTTAGTGCCTACCTTCAATGAAAAAAAGTAATTCATAGAGGCATTCAGTGTCACTAACCACACTTATTAATTCTTATTCTGCATATTTTATTTCAAATACCACTTTTTTGTCTATATGTTCTTTCAAGGGGAGCATGTCATAGAGCTACTCTCATATTTACTGTGGTGGCCAGCCCTTCCATCTCTTTGGATATTCCAAATATCACATGGTATATTAGTAACATAATAGCATAATAATAATAATGAGCACTTTGGTTTTGTATGTCAAGATAAAGTGTGCTAAAATCAGGCACCAAAGAAAATGAGTAATTAAGTACGGCTATGACAGTAGCAAAGATTGAGGAAGTTGCAGTAAGTTGTCTTTTAAATTCAAATATAATTTTGATGCAAAGTAAAGCAAATATTTACAGTTGTAATAGACATTTTAATTTCAGTGTCACATCATTTCAGCTATAGAGTTTACCATTTATGAAAATAGTTTGCCTATGTTCACAACACTTTATTAACTATTATGAATATTATTCATATTGTTATATATATATTAATGCTAGCATTATTGAAAGAATTAAATTGCATTTTCTTATTATGCTTACTGTTGAATTTAAAATTTAACATGGCTTAGATTGATAATATAAATAACTTCCACCATACACTTTACCTACCTATAGTTTTGTGAGAACATGAATTTATTTCCATTAAACAATAAGACCACATAATATTATTATGCTGTATAATTTAGAGCGAGCAATAAAACAATCCCAAATAAATAATGGGTCACAAACTCAAGTGAACTTTATTTTTTACTCTTTCAATATTCCAAGGTAAGAATTGGTCAGTGGGCTACTCTCGTCCATACAATAATTTAGGGTCCTTGTCTGATATCTACCATTTCTTTGGGTTTTGAACCTACATGGTCCAAAAAATGGGAGAAATAAGCATACCACTTCTAAAACCCTTGGTCCAGAAGTGATACGTACTTTTTTCATTTGCCACTGGTGAGAATAACTCACATGGCAGCATTCAATTACAAGAGAGCCTGGGAAGACAGTCTATCCTTAAGGCTGGAAAAAGAATAAAGAGCCTTTTGGTAAAAACTTAGCCAGTTTCTCTCACATACTGTTTGTGAAAGTGACAGTGGAAATAAAAAGTATGTAACAATATGTTATGTTTAAACTTTCTGTTATGTGTACATTAAAAAAATGCAATTAATTGGAATCAATGGTCATAACAGTCAGTACCCAATTCTCTCACAGTTAGCATTGTTTATTATAGAGGTTTCATGTATCTTGTGTTTATCCTACACATTTTTCTTTTAACCTGTCTAAAAGAGCAAACTGAAGAATATGAAAGTTATTTAAACACATAGTTGCTGACTCTTGTGCTTCCACACAAATATATGAGTATCAATTCTACCGAGATAAATTTTTTGTGAGGCTACATTAATCAGCCTTTATCTATGCATTTATATGAGATTATTACAATATATAGCAATTTGACAAATAGTCACAGGGATTTAAATTTATAACTAAGGAATCTTAGTGTTGTAGCAGAGCAAAAATTGTTATTTTTTGAAGTCAAAATATGATAAGAGAAGACAGGTTTCAGATAATTTTATTTTGCATCATTCAGTACTATGTAACATCAAATCGAAGAGCAACATAAGGGCACTGAAAACATAAATTAGAATAGTGATGCCTTATGAAGTAACATTTTCTCCTTTTTAAGGAAAAAATAACATTTCATGGGGAAAAATTATCTTACGTTACTCTTTAGACTACTGTGAGGGAAAATATTAAAAGAAACATTCTAAATGCATTCAGTAGTTGTTTTATTATCTAGAAAGAAAAGATTTTAATTTTTGCTGCTACTCCAATTCAGGGAGCCTTGCTTTAGAATTGTAGAATCATGGAATTTTATGCTGAGAGTTCTGATATAACTCCATTCTTACAGATGCATATAGTAACACTAATTCCTGGGTTTTCTGGCTCAAGTACCTAAAGAAACTAAGCAGGCACTGGTTCAATTTTGATATCTACTTTTTGATGCCTCCTATTAAATATAAATCTTCCAGAACTTAACTCAGACTTATTCATGATTACCTACCTACTTGGATCATTGATACTGATAATAACTGATACTAATCCAGTTATTTCTTTGAATCAATTGGCAGCACAAATAAACTGCATGAAGTTGAGATCAGTGATCACTGCTATTCTTTGGATGAGAAATCATTGGAAAATAATAATCACCAATGTGAAAATGAGCTTTACCTTAATGCTCACTACTTCAGGACATGTGCAAGCTTAAATGATGAAAATAACTGATATGGGTAATCCTCATTTTTGATGTAGTTTAAAGATTCACAAAATGAATACAAATGTAGGCTTGAGAAAGATATAGATACACAAGATACACATGAGAATTATCTTTCATGAAGTCTTTATTTGGCCACCCATTAGTGACTTCAGTTGTGACCCTTTATGTCATCTGCTCAAGTAACCATATAAAATCCCTAGCTATTTGTTAGGCTAATTGGAGAGCTAGAGCTATTGGCCAGGTGTATTTGTCCCTCCATCTCTCTAGTAGAACAAGTGTGTGTCATTTACCCAGAGCATCTTTTGGCATTTTGGCACCAGCTCAGACTTTATCTCTGGCCTTTATAACCACATCACCAGTCAGTGTAGTTGATACGGCAGAAGAAGGAAGAGGACATCTGAACATAGATAACCCAGCATTCCGGAGAAGGCAATGGCACCCCACTCCAGTACTCTTGCCTGGAAAATCCCATGGATGGAGGAGCCTGGTGGGCTGCCGTCTATGAGGTTGCACAGAGTCAGACACATGACTGAAGCGACATAGCAGCAGCAACAGCAGCAACCCAGCATTCAAATAGTGTGATCTTTCCCACTGCACCTTATCGTATGTGTGTTAACATATCTTATCTCTTTTTCCTTGCTTTGGTGTGTTTTTAATAGACTTGATAAAATGAATGATTTTGACTATTTTGTTTTGTGAGCTTTTCTATCCCGTGACCTCTGACATCATTTGCTGGTAATGTACTTGGAGGCTACCATTCCCTCAGGGTGATGTCTCATATGACACTTTGTCTTGGGAAGTGGGAAGGGAAATTTGGGGATCTTTATATTTTTCCAGTGTTAACTCTCTCGATTAGGCTCACAACAACAACAACAAACTAACTAAAAGCAGCAATAACAGCAGCAACAAAAATCCCTGATATTAACCAAGGGCCATCCTCCTGGATGCTCTCTGAAATCTCCTTCAGTCACAGAATGCAAAATCATCTCACAGAAACATATGTTGTGAAAGACAAGTATCATCAAACAGTGCCAAGCTGTAACTGGGCCCAACTTAGATTTACATAGGGAAACCATAAAGTGGACTCCGGCAAGCTGGGGTTACAGGATTGCTAAGATCCCTTTGAGTAATCTTGAAATTATGCAAACTGGCATATTGTGTAACTCAATTTATTTCAGTAATCATTTCACCATGGTTAGTAAATAACTGTTGCTGCATATATCAGTGTTTTATTTGCATTTGCTTTCCCAATGAATTTTAGAGTTTTGAAGTTGTAAAATGGGTCTTTGGTACTGAAACTTATGTTATAATATTATACATTTGTAAATGAAGGTTTCACTCATAATTTTAGGTGTCCATACATCATCTTGGAAGTGGCTGTGTAGGGAGTCAGGGGTCACACAATATGAAGAGATATAATGGAAGTGATGTAGGAGCATAGCAAGTAACCATCTAATCTACTTGTGGAAGACCAGGATGAGAAGTATTTTCTAAATAAATCTGTGAATGAATACTGTGCAGATGTAACAGCAAGGGCAAGTAAGCAGAGGCAGATAATCTATAGATTGCATAGGAAACAGGGGAAAGTGCCACTTTGGCTGCTATATAGAGATAAGACAGGCTTAGACTGACAGAAGTGAATGGAAATCTAAGCAGGGACCATGTGTGAAAGAACATGTAAATCTTATTAAAGAGCTTAAAATGTATTGAGGGGAATGCAAAGTCTAGTAAAGTTTTAAATCAAGAAAAGTTAGAGCACATTTTGGAAGGAAAAGGGTAAAAATTGGGAACAAAACAAGCTATGGTTAAGATATGAAGTTGGAACCATCCTTCAAGGGGGTATGAAAGAGGCAGGAGTATTTTCAGTGAAAACAGAGTGAATTCACTTTTGATCATGTTGAATTTTGTTATCTGACTGTGAGCCGTCCAATTAGAGATACTAAAAAAGAGCTGAAAAAGATAATCTATCAAATGAGAAACCCGGGCCAATGATAAATGTTTGAGAATCATTGGTGACATTTGCGACAATGAAAGGTGTATAGAATTAGACAAGATGAGGGTCGAGTCATAGAACCTCAATAAATACAAATATTTAAGAAATAATCCTAACAAGTTAGGCAGAGACAAGGGAGGAAATTAGGTGAGTATATGTCACAGATGGTGCTTCCCTTATGGCTCAGTGGTAAAGAATCTGCCTGCAATTCAGGAGACCCAGGTTAAATCCTTGGGTCAGGAAGATCCCTGGAGAAGGGAATAACAATCCACTCCAGTATTCTTGCTTAGAGAATACCATGAACAAAGGAGCCTGGCAGGCTGCATTCCCTGGGGTCGCAAAGAGTTGAACATGCCTGAATATAAGCGTGTGCACACACACACACACATGTCATGCATACCAGCGAAAGAGAGCAAACATTTGAAGGAAGGGCTGAGTGGTGACCAATGTCAGATATGACTGAGAAATCAAGTAAGGTAAAAACTGGAAAATGTTCTGTAGATTTAGCAACAGACATTACTAGAATATTTAACAAGGGGAGTTTTACTGAAGTGGAATTGCAGGGAAAAAATCACTATGGCTTAAGAAGATTACAGATTGAAATAGTGGCCATCCAAGAAATGTAGCTACTAATGGTATGAAAGATTTGGAAGGAAGCTGAAAAGATATTATAAAAGTTCCTTTCTTTGGAGTCAATAGAGCTCTAGGTGGTGATTAATTGGGCATTAGAAAATTCCAGAATCTCAAAATTGTATCCAAAATTTGCATGTATATGAATCAAAGTGAAAGTCACTCAGTCATGTCTGACTCTTTGTGACCCCAGGGATGACAGCCTACCAGGCTCCTCTGTCCATGGAATTCTCCAGGCACGAATACTGAAGTGGGTAGCCATTCCCTTCTCCAGGGAATCTTCCCAACTTATGGATCAAACCCAGGTCTCCTGCAATGTAGCAGATTCTTTACCCTCTGAGCCACCAGGGTATATGCATAAGTGCATTTATTTGAGGTGAGTATTTATAATATGAGATTCTTGAGGCAATCAGAGATCAAAATATTATTTCAGTTCAGTTCAGTCATGTCTGACTCTTTGCGACCCCACGTACTGCAGCACGCCAGGCTTCTCTGTCCATCACCAACTCTATGAGCTTGCTCAAACTATGTCCATTGAGTCCGTCATGCCATCCAATCATCTCATCCTCTGTTATCCCCTTCTCCTCCCGCCTTCAGTCTTTTCCAGCATCAGGGTCTTTTCCAATGAGTCAGTTCTTCGTATAAAGTGGCCAAAGTATTGGAGTTTCAGCTTCTGCATCAGTCCTTCCAGTGAATATTTAGGACTGATTTCCTCTAGGGTGGACTAGTTGGATCTCCTTGCAGTCCAAGGGACTCTCAAAAGAGTCTCTTCTCCAGCACCAGTTCAAAAGCATCAATTCTTTGGCACTCAGCTTTCTTTATAGTCCAACTCTCATTTTAATATTAGCATTAATACTAATATTAAAATATTAATAATCAGAGCTATATTTGTGTGTGTGCATGCTAAGTCACTTCAGTAGACTCTTTGTGACCTTATGGACCATAGCCCATCAGGCTCCTCTGTCCATGGGTTTCTCCAAGCAAGAATACTGGAGTGGCTTGCCAGGCCCTCCACCAGGGAATCTTTCCAACCCAGAATGGAACCCGCGTCTCTTGTGTTTCCTGCATTGGCAGGTGGGTTCTTTATCACTAGCACCACTTGGGAAGCCCAATCAGAGTTGTATATAGTATATTATTTAAATAAATAGCCATTAGTTTTATACACTATTTGTATAATCTTTATAACTTGAAGAGACTTGAGTTTATATATGATGACAATATTATTGAGACTTTTTTTTTTTTTGGTTTGGGACAGGAAAAGAAATCTTGTTACTTTACTATAAAACATATCATGGTATATTTTATTACTATTTGCCATTATTCACAATATTCCCTGAAGAAGATTATAAATCACTACCTGTTGCAATGCTCATTTTACTGCCCTTTGTGGAAGGAGTATGTATCCCTTCCATACTGACACGGACCTTGTCATGTTACTTCTTTCTGTTCATGGAATATGAGCAGAAGTGGCCATGTCAAGACCTAATAGAAATGTGAAAGATCATCACAACTTCCTATGCCTTTTTTCCCTCTGTCATATATCTGAAATAGTTGCTATTCTTTCAGCCCAACAAGAGAAGGAAATGGCAACCCACTCCAGTGTTCTTGCCTGGAGAATCCCATGGACGGAGAAGCCTGGTAGGCTGCAGTCCATGGGGTTGCACAGAGTTGGACACGACTGAAGCGACTTAGCAGCAGCAGCAGCCCAACTAGTACATAAATATATTCTTCAAAACTATACCTTTTCTAATGTGTTCACATCACTATTATTTGGATATTGTTGCCGTTTTCAGGTGTTTTCCCCTTCCCCATTCTATATAAGTAATGAAAAGGAAGGACTACATCAAGAAATTTTGCACAGAACAAGTATATATTGAATGATGACATTATATTACTTAATATGAACAATGCAAAGAGAAAACTGGGGTGCCTCAGTCCTTGGCCCCTTAAGGGGTAAATAAGACAAAATCACAAGGGATTTAAGCATGAAAAAGCAAAATTATAAGCCAATAAAAATTTATGCAGATCAAACTAGTAATGTCTCAAGTAAATATGAATTTGGTTTTAACTGTTCCTTATGAGTTACAGTAGAAACTCTAAGGGAAAGTATGAGTACATAACTTGAACAAATATACAGAATTTATTTGGGGCATGAGAGAAGCAGAGAAAAGGGTAAAATAATGAGAAAGATCATCTGACTGAGAGAATGACCTGGGCACAGAGGAGTGAGACATCTAAATGATCAGACATGAAACTATTAACTTATTCAAACATCACTAAAGCTTTAGTGATGAAAAAAACCAAAAGACATTTGGTGTAAAGATCTTTTGACATTATATTAATTTTATATGAAAATAAATACAGGAGAGGAAGAACAAGAAATTAAGTTAGAAATCCAAAGTGTGACTTGATACTTGGTTGAGAATTAAGAAGATAGGGATTGGAGGGCAGTGTTAATCCAAGTAGTCTGAAATATATTTTTGTGCTCAGATAATTTTCCCTGTTATTACCTTTTATTTATAAATTTAATTTCTTTCATCCCGTGTATGCTTTATTAAGCATCTATGATATTCCAGACAATGTTGTAGATGCTGAGAATGTAGCAATGAATAAGCAAAACAAGACAAAACAAGCTTGTGCTCATGGAGTTTACATTCTAATATTCATTCATCCCAAAATATTTATAACATATCTTTCATCAGATGATTCATCAGTAGTATGGGACTCAGTTACAAATATCATTATAAATATCAGTTTATAACTATAAATATCAATTATTATATGGTACTTTTCAAACCATAGACCCACAGTCTGTGTGTGTTTGTAGAGAGAGAGAGAGAAAAAAAAAATTTTGTTTTGACCCTAGAAACATATAACAAGTATCTTACTTTTAAAATGCAGAAGGCCTGAATAGGCATTTTTCTAAAGAAGACAGATGGCCAGTAGGCACATGGAATGATGTTCAACATCACTGATCACCAGGGAAATGAAAATCAAAGCCACAAGATATGCCTTCGCATCTGTTTGAATGGCTATCATCAAAAATGCAACAAATAACAAGTGTTGGAAAGGATATGGAGAAAAGTGCACTGTTGATGGGAATGTAAATTGTTGCAGCCATAACGAAAAGCATCATGGAACTTCCTCAAAGAATTAAAAATAGAGCTACCAGATAATCCAGCAACTCTTCTCTTGGGTTTACATCTGAGAAAACCAAAACACTAATTCAAAAAGATATATGAATCCCAGTGCTTATTGCAGCATTATTTATAATAACCAAGATACAGAAGCAACTGAAATGTCCCTCAGTTGACACTGAGAGTACCCCTCAAAGATGAATGGATAAGGAAGAAGCAAGATATATGCGTACACACACACACACACACACACACACACACACATACTGAAACACTACTCAGTCATAAAAAGGAATGAAGTTTTGCCATTTGCAGCAACATGGATGGGCCTGTAGAGTATTGTGATTAGTGAAATAAGTCAGACAAAGAAAGACAAATAATATATGTTTTCACTTATATGTGGAATGTGAAAATAAAAATAAATAGAATATAACAAAACAGAAACAGACTCAGATACAGAGAACAAAAAGTGGTTAGCTTTGGAGGGAGCAAAGCAGCGAGGGGCAAGATAAGGGTAGGGGATTAAGAGATGTAAACTACTGTGAATAAAATAAATAAGAAACAATAATGTAATGTGAAGCACAAGGAATATAGTCAATATTTTATAACTTTACATGAAGTAGAATATATATTGAATTACTATGTTATTCAAGTGAAACTATTATAATATTGTAAGTCAACTACATTAAAAAAAAAGCCTTTCACTTCTATATTCCTATGAAGTTACAGAAAAGCTTAAATGCAAAATGAACTTCTTTTCAAAACTGTTATTTCTTTATTGCATTTGTTTATTTTCATATGTGATTTTAGGACTATTATGATATTTCCAGGTTATAGTAAAATCAACAAATTTGGAATAATATTTGAAAACTTTAAAAAGCACAAAATTATACTAGTGTCTTTTAGACACCTTCAGAATCTGAGGGCATTCAGTTTTAAAGCTATAGCAAAGAATATAATTCTCCTTTAATTAATTTCTGTTGAATTGGATTTCAGTGTTTGAATTAAATAATTCAAAGAGAGAATGAGAAAAAGTCAAAGAAAACAAAAATTTTTTGCTCTATAAATATTAATGCATTAATTACCAGGAATAAATCTTAAAATACCTTCCTTCAAACCTCTCTTTCTTTATAATATAGAATTCTATATTAAGATATTTGCTATAACATCTAAGATACTTACTATGATATCTAAAAATTACCTGCAGTTAAGACCTAAGATCATTAGTCAGGAACTTTTAGACTGATTATTTATTCCACTTTAAAGTTATTAAAGTCACAAATAAAAATTATTAACAGTATTCTTAAATTTGACACTGAAAGTTTTTGAGATGAATTGAATATATCTGTAAAGCAGATTCTGCCTTAATGAGAGTATTTGATGTGTTTTTTAAAATTCATTATCAATTGAGTGTAGTAAAATGACGAGTAGATATCATCTATGCCTTTGTCTAATAATTACAATTAAATTTACAATGAAATTTCTGAATATTGTGTAGATTTTAGTGCAACTTACGAAGCTCCTACTTGATCTCTCTATGAAATATTTTAAAAAGTAAAAGAAAAAATCATGATATCTTGCAGAGTTATTGATAAACTTGTGAACATGGTCGTGTCAAGATACTCTGCACATATTTCTCCTTTTCCTCAAACTGAATGTAGCCAAAACCAAATTTCTTTCTTTCCTTTTTTTATTCCTAACTCCTCATGGTGTCCATTTTCTGAGTATGACACCTCCATCCTCCCAATAAGTAAGAATCATAATTTTGGAATCTCCATTTATTTCTAAATTTCGATCCAGTATCTAATGTAATACTTAGATTTGTTTGGCTTTAACTACAAAATATTTCTCAATTTTTCTTTCTGTTTTTACCATCATGACTCAATATTCACTCCACATTAGCTGCCGTCTGTGGGGTCGCACAGAGTCGGACACGACTGAAGCGACTTAGCAGCAGCAGCACCATGTAACCGAGTTGTTTTTAATAATCTTGAAGGAGTTCAGCAAGTGTAGGAGGAAGTCAGGATATAGAGAGAGTCTTGGGACTAAAATCAGGCAGAGAGATATACCACTGAGGTGCAGTGATAAACTATACACAAATAATTCAGCAAGCAGAGCATCTGAGTCATCATGTCCATACATAATAGGTCACAATCCAGTATCAAGCAGGGCAAGTAGAATGCCTGGCAGCATGTGGGCTTTACTCCAAAAGAGACAGAAGCAGAATTTCAGTCCTTCAGAGGTTGAAAGAGCAAGGGAGAGCATCTGCCTGAGTAAGGAAATAAAATATAGTACTAAAAGCATCACCTAAACAGGGTGCCTGGTCTCACGTCTTCTCATAGGCCAGCGTACCTTAGGCAAATGATTTTCTGTATTTCCCATTATATTATGTGTAAAATTGGGATAAAAGAGTATCTGCATCATAGGATAAAGGAGATCATTTATATACACAGCTAAATAAATGCCAGCTATTCTTAGCACCAGTAATACCAGACCTGAGAAATCAGGCAAAACCTAGTATTTGCAGCTGAGATAAAAAGTAGAGGTCACACACAATAGAGCAAATTTGTGTAAACAGATAAATGTCAGGGATGGTCTTGATAGATAAACATACTTTGCTTTACCCTCTCAGTTCTGCGATTTCATCTAGAAAATACCTAGCTAAATTACGTAGAATTTATGTTAGCATGAATGCCACCAACATACCATTTAGTTTATTAATGAATTTATAAAATGCTTTTTAATATAGTTGTCATTTCCATTTTATCAGAATGTAAGTACTTGAGCAGTATGAAGGTTCTTTAAAAGACTAAAAATAGGAGTACCATGTGATCCAGTAATGCCACTCCTGGACATAGATCCAGAAAGGATGAAAAATCTAACTTGAAAAGATACATGTGCCCCAACGTTCAGAGCAGCACTCTATACGTAGCCAAGACATGGATGTAAACTAAATGTCTATCAACAGATGAATGGATGAAGAAAATGTGGTATATACACTAAGTCCCCTACATATAGATATTCAAGTCGCAAGCATGCGTCTGGTTCCAGCAAGGAGCCCGAACCTGTGCCATCTTTGTGAGTCAGTGAGTAAAACTGCAGATTGCCCTCCATCTCCTCCAAAATGTAGGCTTCACAGTGTGTGAACTAGGAACTTTCAGAGGTACAAGCAGGATTTAGCAAAGGCAAAGGAACCAGAGATCAAATTGCCAACATTTATTGGATCATGGAGAAAGCAAGAGAATGCCAGAAAAGCATCTATTTCTGCTTTCATGGACTATGCTAAAGCCTTTGACTGTGGATTACAACAAACTGTGGAAAATCCTTACAGTGATGGGAATAACAGACCATCTTACCTGCCTCCTGAGAAACCTATATGCAGGTCGAAAAGCAACAGTTACAACCGGACTTGGAACAACTGACTGGTTTAAAATTGGAGAAGGAGTACCTCAAGGCTGTGTAGTGTCACCTTGCTTATTTAACTTATATGCAGAGTGTATCATGCAAAATGCTGGGCTTGATGACTCACAAGCTGGAATCAAGAAATATCAACAACCTCAGATATGCAAGATGATACCACTCTAATGGCAGAAAGCAAAGAAGAAGTAAAGAGCCTCCTGATAAAGGTGAAAGAGGAGAGTGAAAAAACAGTTTAAAACGCAACATTCAAAAAACTAAGATCATGGTATTCAGTGCAATTACTTCATGGCTAATAGATGGGGGAGAAGTGGAAACAGTGACAGATTTTATTTTTGGGGGCTCCAAAATCACTGCAGATGGTGACTGCAGCAATGAAATTAAAAGATTCATGCTCCTTGGAAGAAAAGCTGTGACAAACCTAGACAGTGTATTAAAAAGCAGCGATATCACGTCTGTATAGTCAAAGCTATGGTTTTTCCATTAGTCATGTAGGGATGTGAGAGTTGGAACATTAAGAAGGCTGAGTGCCAAAGAATCGATGCTTTTGAACTGTGGTGCTGGAGAAGACTCTTGAGGGTCCCTTGGACTGCAAGGAGATCAAACCAGTCAATCCTAAAGGAAATCAATCCTGAATATTCATTGGAGGGCTGAGGCTGAGGCTGAAGGTCCAATACTTTGGCCACCTGATGCGAAGTGCCGACTCTTTGGAAAAGATCTTGACACTGGGAAAGTTTGAGGACAGGAGGAGAATGGGGTGACAGAGGGTGAGATGATTTGATGGCATCACAGATTCAGTGGACATGAATTTGCGCAAACTCCAGGAGATAATGCAGGATGGGGAAGCCTGGCGTGCTGCAGTCCATGGGGTTGCAAAGAGTCAGACATGACTGAGTGACTGAACAACAACAACTCCATCTCCTCTTGCTGACAGTCCTTCAGTTCTGCCATCTCCCGTCTCCTCTCCCTCCTCCAATCAGTAGCTCTTTTTGCCTATTGACCCAATGCCAGCCTCTATATGCCAGATATTGTACTGTACTTCAGTACTTTTCAAGGTACTGTATTGTATGATTAAAAGTATTTTGTGTGTGTGTGTGTTTTTATGTATTATTTCTGTGAAAAGTATTATAAACCTGTTACCGTAGAGTACCATATAGTTGACTGTGTTTGTTGGGTACCTAGGCTAACTTTGTTGGGCTTAGGAACAAATTGGACTTACATGCTCTTGGAATGGAAGTCTTTCATATGTAGAGGAGTTACTGTATATGCAGTGGAATACCATGCTGTACTGTGTTTATGGTATGTAGCCCACCAGGCCCCTCTGTTTTGCCTGGGGATTCTCCACGCAAGAATACTGGAGTGGGTAGCTGTTCCTTTCTCCAGGGGATCTTCCCAACCCAGGGATCAAACCCAGGTCTCCCATATTGCAGGCAGATCCTTTACCATCTGAGCCACGAGGGAAGACCAAGAATACTGGAGTGGGTCTCCTATCCCTTTTCTAGGGGATCTTCATGACCCAGGAATCAAACCAGGGTCTCCTGCATTGCAGGTGGATTCTTTACCAGCTGAGCTACCAGGGAATCCCAGTGGAATGCTACTCAGCCATTCAAAAGAATGAAATAATGCTATTTGCACATCCTAGATGAACCTAGAGATTGTTGTACTAAATGAAATGTTAGAGGAAAACAAATAGCATACGATATCTCTTATAAGTGAGATCTGAAAAAATGATACAAAGGAGCTTATTTACAAAACAGAAATAGACCAACAGACATAGAAAACACTGATGGTATCTAAAGGGGAAAGGGTGGAGAAGGAATAAATTAGGAGTTTGGAAATAGCAGATACATACTACTGTATATAAAATAGAGGAACAAGAACCTACTATATAGCACAGGAAGCTATATTGAATATCTTGTAATAAACTATAATGGAAAAGAATCTGAAAAAAATATGTGTATATAACATATGTAACTAAATCATATTGCTATATACCTGAAACTAATACTTCAATTTTTAAAAAGCAAACAGTATCTAATCAAATTATTATAAGGTATTATTTTTGCTTTAAAAAGGTATAAAGTTGTATGTGCTTAAATATCACTCTACTAATGCATAAAGTGGCTGACGAACTGAACTTACTCATGAAAAGAAAAAGTAATTACATTTTAGAATTGTAAATTGAAATATGCAAAGACAGTTTACTTGAATAACTTCAAAACTGCTTCACTGTCAGTCAGACTTGGTTGTATTTGTTAAAACTCAGTTTTATTTATTTGTTTACTCCTTCTTCTTCACCAAAATGTCACTTATTTGATGGAGCATGATAACAGTCTCAGGTTAATTTCTGATACCATCAAGGATAGCATTTATGAGAAAATATTTTCATCTCCAAATCTTGGGATTTTGCATTTTCTTAGAAGGAAACATTTTCAAAATTTTAAATAAAATATGGGCTACTAAAAGTAATTACTACACAGAAGCTACTGTTTCAAACAGAAGACAATTATAGGAAAATCTCTTAAGACTCTGAGATAATTTAAATATTTTGGTTTGTATTATCGAAAACTGAATATTAAAATTATATTGGGATTAAAACTGGGAGTTTGTTTTTCTAATATGGGAAAATGTAATTTAATTTAATTTCTCCATTAACTGTAAGAAAAGACTCTATTCCTATCAGTGTTAAAGAATATTATTATATCCTGTTATGTTTATTGCCATAAACATTATATTAAAAGAATTTAAATGTGTTGTTTATGTTTGGTTCATTTTAGAAAAGACATTACATTATACTTATATCCGGAGAAGGCAATGGCACCCCACTTCAGTACTCTTGCCTGGAAAATCCCATGGACAGAGGAGCCTGGTGGGCTGCAAACCATGGGATTGCTGGGAGTTGGACATGACTGAGCGACTTCACTTTCACTTTTCACTTTCATGCATTGGAGAAGGAAATGGCAACCCACTCCAGTGTTCTTGCCTGGGGAGTCCCAGGGACGGTAGAGCCTGGTGGGCCGCCGTTTCTGGGGTCGCACAGAGTCGGACACGACTGAAGCGACTTAGCAGCAGCAGCAGCAGCATACTTATATCAAAAACTCTAATTTTAATGAATAGATTATAATATTCCATTTGAATATAATTTAAATAGAAATGAAAACCGTACATAAGGCATTATGCATATTTAAACTTGGATAAATAGCTGAAGATATGACTAATAGAATAAGTACTTATCATGACATTGTAAAATGAGCCTGCAACTAAAGAATATCTTTCATTTATCAATAACTATCTCTGTGAAGTATTTTACCCAGTCTCTTCATATTACTTATAGTTACTTCCTACATGCACACTTATTTTAGGTATTTAAGTTTGCATGCATTCATGCTCAGTCACGAGAGAAAGTAATGGCACCCCACTCCAGTACTCTTGCTTTGAGAATCCCCTGGATGGAGCAGCCGCCTGCTGCAGTCCATGGGGTCGTGAAAGGTCGGACACGACTGAGCGAATTCACTTTCATTTTTCACTTTCATGCACTGGAGAAGGAAATGGCAACCCACTCCAGTGTTCTTGCCTAGAGAATCCCAGGGATGGTGGAGCCTGGTGGGCTGCCGTCTATGGGGTCGCACAGAGTCGGACACGACTGAAGTGACTTAGCAGCAGCAGCAGCAGCATGCTCAGTCACTTCAGTCGTGTCTGACTCTGCGACTCCACGGACTGTAGCCCGCCAGGCTCTTTTGTCCATGGGATTCTCCAGGCAAGAATACTAGAGTGGGTCACCATGCCCTCCTCCACGGGATCTTCCTGACGCAGGGGTGGAACCTGTGGCTCTTATGTTTCTGGCATTGACAGGCGGGTTCTTTAGCACCACCTGGGAAGCCCATTTACGTTTATATCTTCCTTTATATTATCTTATAAACCCATGTTATACATTACATGAAGATTTTCTGAAATAATAGTTGTACTTATTTTCTTGTCTTTTACTGGAATGATGTATTTACCATGTAAATTGAAGGCTGCATTTCAAGATATGCTTAAACTTATTCAAGTGGGAAAACTATTCAAGACTCCAGGGTTGCAATGATGTCATTTTCTTGAAAAACTTCAGAAAAATCTATACTTGATGAAGGAAGAACATCTTTTAGAAAGGAGCAACCACACTGGCCAATCTGGCCAAGATTAATAAAACACCAAAGGGCTTAATAGGCTGCATATGTTTATGGGGCAGGCACCAGGTGGACATCAACAAGAGTAATCCAATATTCCCTTCCTTTGTCATTTACCTATTATGGGACAAAGGAAATCTACAGATGGACAAGGTGATTTAGTTTAGACTAATTTACAATGATTGTTTTCTGATCAGTTAGACAATGGGTGTTAGATGAAGTAGTTTGTCCTTTAGAAATTAGATCAAGATATTGAGGATAACCTTCGGATGGTGACCTTTGTTCCTTTCAACTTTGGCTAATTATAGATCTTGGTTTCAAGGTTAATGATGTTATATCCATTACACTGTCAGTTTTCTAAGATAAATCAATTCCTAAGTGATATCACTGTAGTGCAAACTGTTCACAACAGGAGCTAATCTGGCCATGCACTTTACAATTTAATTATTGTAAAAGGAAAATGCATTAAAATGTAGTCATTATATGACAGCTTTAAACAGAGGGCTACAACTACACTTTCATTTAGATCTTTGAAACTGAGTAAAGGTACTTTAAAAAACTTTAACTTAAAAATGCGCAGAACACACAGAAGAAAAGCATTTGCTTATCTTTGTATCATACATTAAAAACATGTATTTAGATTTTCTATGTATGCACACACACATATGGGCTTCCCTGGTGGCTAAGCGGTAAAGAATTCTCCTGCAGTGCAGGAGACATGGGTTCAATCCCTGTGTGTGAAAGATCCCCTGGTGAAGGAAATGGCAACCCACTCTAGTATTCTTGCCTGGGAAATCCCATAAACAGAGGAGACTGGTGGGCTATAGTCCATGGAGTTGCAACGATTGGGACACAGTTTAGCGATTAAACATGCTTGTGTGCATGTGAAGTCCAACAACACATGTATATGTATATACACACAAATATAATAAAGCTAAGTATACTGCATGTCTTCAAAGAATTTCAAGTATGATCAGATAAAATGTTAAGTAGTAGATATAGTATGGGAGGGCTTGAAATGCATTTGTAAATTTCTAACTCCTTCATGTGCAAATAATTTATTCACATGTAAGGAACTTGAGAAAAATATGATTTCCATAGTAAGACCAATTCTTGCCTACCACGACACATGACACCATTTCATTATCTTATTGTGAACTAAAAAAAAAAAAATCCACTAGTCATTGATTAGTAATACTGACACAAATAATAATAAAACCTTCTGTTTAAGGTAGTCAGGCCATAAGTATTAAATTACTCTTTTCATTTTGCGCAGTGCTTTAGGATTAAAGCTAGAACTCAAATACAATGTTTACTCCTGTAATCTGCATCGCTGATTAGTTAAGAAATGTTTTCCAATACTAAACAATTTAAGAAATATATATGTAAAGCCTGTAGTAACTTTACAATATTGTATTGGTTTTGCCAAATATCGAAATGAATCCGCCACAGGTATACATGTGTTCCCCATCCCGAACCCTCCTCCCTCCTCCCTCCCCATACCATCCCTCTGGGTCGTCCCAGTGCACCAGCCCCAAGCATCCAGTATCGTGCATCGAACCTGGACTGGCGACTCGTCTCATACATGATATTATACATGTTTCAATGCTATTCTCCCAAATCTTCCCACCCTCTCCCTCTCCCTCTCCCACAGAGTCCATAAGACTGTTCTATACATCTGTGTCTCTTTTGCTGTCTTGTATACAGGGTTATTGTTACCATCTTTCTAAATTCCATAAAAAAAAATGTCATGGGCATTTTAAAATGCCACACTGAGATATTTTTCAAGAAATTATTTAACCGAGTCGGTCATTAGATCATCATTATTATATCTCAGTTTAAAGAATTTTTTAAAAACTTGCCAAAACCTAACTAGGAACTCTGATACAGCATTCTAAAGGATAAGTTTGGAGGGTTTTGTTTATTTGGATACAATTTGATGAGGGTAAGAGCAACATTATCGAAAAAGAAGTATCCTTTTCTGTGTCCATCAATGTTTGATATGTCAAAGGGAACTTAATTTACTATCTTTGAAGGTTTTGCTCTGGGAGCTTTTAAATTTAAACTTCACATTATAGCTATTAATTCAATCAGCATGTCACAAATCTGTCCATCAATATAAATGATGTGTAATTTAACTTCATCATCACATAGTATTGTTCAATATTATTTACCAAAGAAGCTTGTGCTTTTTATTTTACATATTTTTAGAAGATTTACTCTCTTCCAATTAATGTGTGAAGCTGGTGTATGCCTAAAATTTCCCTGCCACTGAGTGAATGAAAAGCATAGTCTGTAATTTGCATATTCAATATTTTTCCCACAGGTTTGCCCTCTTTATTTTTTTATACAAAATAAACTAACAATGAAAATACCTACAACAGATACATAAATCACAAGTCTATTGATTGTTGCTATTTGTTGTATACCACATTTTAGGGACCGTATTATATGAACAGTAAATTTGCCAGCAAATAATTCAAGCAAAATGGTCTCTACCCTCAAATAGAAACTATAATCACAACATTTAAGCATTAGTACTGACAGTTTGCCTTAATGTTTCATCATGAATTTCATTCTTCACAACAGATTGTAGTTCAAATTAGAGGCACTGCTTTGGCATAGGAATCCATATCACCTTTTGGAAATTAAGATGTATACTTAAATCCATACTCACATAAAGCTCAGCTACCTTCCTTTTGTATTTTATTCTGTCATTTTATATGCAAATTATCCTGGTATCAAAAAGTCCTGCAGTTTTGCCTTTCTCCATTAGAACAGAGAACTAACAATAGAAATTATGAAACCATGGTTACATTAGAAGAAGTTCTGCATTAGTCAGAGATTCTATTAATTTGTGTTATGTCCATCATTTGAGACATATTCCAGTATTTTTAAAGCAACTTCTATTCATGAGGGAGATACAATAAGAGATAGGGTTTTAAAAGATCAACTAACTATATTAAACAATATCAGAGGCTTCTAAATAAAACAGAAATGAACAAGGTATACTCTTTCATTTAATGTGTAAAATAGCATTCTGCAGATAAAAATTATAATCACATAAGTTTAGTGCTAGCACAAAACCAAAATGCCTCTCAGGTAGCTAGAAATATTCTTCTTCATATCCATAGAAAACAACTTTATTTTCTCTGTTATATATTGTTAACACATATATTTAATTATTTTATTCAATGAAACGAGTTTTAAACTTTTGACTATTATTCATTGGCTACAAGAAAATATATATATGTTCTTTACATTAGGAACTGCAAGCAAAATAACCAAATGCATATGCTAATTTTTGTTGTACATGTATAAAGAAATTGTCACATTTTAGTGTATATATGTATACATTTATAGATAGATACTAACATCCACATGAATAAAGGTAAAGAGTATACAGATATACACAGAGATACCTACATAATTTACTTTGAATTCATACAATTGTATTTTATTTTTTTTTATTTTTTAAATTTTATTTTATTTTTAAAGTTTACAATATTGTATTGGTTTTGCCAAATATCGAAATGAATCCGCCACAGGTATACATGTGTTCCCCATCCTGAACCCTCCTCCCTCCCCGTACCATCCCTCTGGGTCGTCCCAGTATACCAGCCCCAAGCATCCTGTATCCTGCATCGAACCTGGACTGGCAATTTGTTTCACATATGATATTACACATGTTTCAGTGCCATTCTGCCAAATCATCCCACCCTTGTCCTCTCCCACAGAGTCCAAAAGACTGTTCTATACATCAGTGTCTCTTTGGCTGTCTTGTATACAGGGTTATTGTTACCATCTTTCTAAATTCCATATATATGCGTTAGTATACTGTATTGGTGTTTTTCTTTCTGGCTTACTTCACTCTGTATAATAGGCTCCAGTTTCATCCACCTCATTAGAACTGATTCAAGTGTATTCATTTTAATGGCTGAGTAATACTCCATTGTGTATATGTACCACAGCTTTCTTATCCATTCATCTGCTGATGGACATCTAGGTTGCTTCCATGTCCTGGCTATTATAAACAGTGCTGCGATGAACATTGGGGTACACGTGTCTCTTTCCCTTCTTGTTTCCTCAGTGTGTATGCCCAGCAGTAGGATTGCTGGGTCGTATGGCAGTTCTATTTCCAGTTTTTTAAGGAATCTCCACACTGTTCTCCATAGTGGCTGTACTAGTTTGCATTCCCACCAACAGTGTAAGAGGGTTCCCTTTTCTCCACACCCTCTCCAGCATTTATTGCTTGTAGACTTTTGGATCACAGCCATTCTGACTGGCATAAAATGGTACCTCATAGTCATTTTGATTTGCATTTCTCTGATAATGAGTGATGTTGAGCATCTTTTCATGTGTTTGTTAGTCATCTGTATGTCTTCTTTGGAGAAATGTCTATTTAGTTCTTTGGCCCATTTTTTGATTGGCTCATTTATTTTTCTGGAGTTGAGCTGTAGGAGTTGCTTGTATATTTTTGAGATTAGTTGTTTGTCAGTTGCTTCATTTGCTATTATTTTCTCCCATTCTGAAGGCTGCCTTTTCAACTTGCTAATAGTTTCCTTTGTTGTGCAGAAGCTTTTAATTTGAATTAGGTCCCATTTGTTTATTTTTGCTTTTATTTCCAATGTTCTGGGAGGTAGGTTATAGAGGATCCTGCTGTGATGTATGTCGGAGAGTGTTTTGCCTATGTTCTCCTCTAGGAGTTTTATAGTTTCTGGTCTTACATTTAGATCTTTAATCCATTTTGAGTTTATTTTTGTGTATGGTGTTAGAAAGTAGTCTAGTTTCATTCTTTTACAAGTGGTTGACCAGTTTTCCCAGCACCACTTGTTAAAGAGATTGTCTTTAATCCATTGTATATTCTTGCCACCTTTGTCAAAGATGAGGTGTCCATAGGTGCATGGATTTATCTCTGGGCTTTCTATTTTATTCCATTGATCTATATTTCTGTCTTTGTGCCAGTACCATACTGTCTTGATGACTGTGGCTTTGTAGTAGAGCCTGAAGTCAGGTAGGTTGATTCCTCCAGTTCCATTCTTCTTTCTCAAGATAGCTTTGGCTATTCGAGCTTTTTTGTATTTCCATACAAATTGTGAAATTATTTGTTCTAGGTCTGTGAAGAATACCGTTGGTAGCTTGATAAGGATTGCATTGAATCTATAAATTGCTTTGGGTAGTATACTCATTTTCACTATATTGATTCTTCCAATCCATATGAATTCATACAATTGTATTTTTAAAATAATGGCTTGATGAATGGTCTTCCTTGACATAGTCTCTGAACATACACATTCACTTATACAGAAATCAAATACTTTAACAGTAACAATCATAGGTATTACTTAGTAAGTGCACATAAAATAAAAATTGTGTTCTAAAGTCCCACTTTCTAAATTCACAGTAAAGGTAAATTTCTTGCTGGATAAACTAACCTTCAGTATTTAAACTCTCAGTTCCCTCATCTTTAAGTTTAGGAAATTAAGATGACAGTGACAATAATATAAAACATCTATATAATATTGTCTACAATCTGAGCACTATATAGGATATAAATATATACATATCACCATATGTAGTGGTCTCCATTCATAAAGCTATTGAAGACTAAACAGTTAATACAGAGTTTCTAGAATATGTGGTACAGGTGAGCAATCGGTGAAGATTGCCTTTCATTACTAACAACCCAAGTCTTTCTGACTGGTATGTTACATTCATCCTCTCATTTAATTCTCATGATAACCCAGTGGAGCAGACAACACCTTCTTTATTTAGAGATGTGGAATTAAGACTGAAAGAAGTTAAGCCATTTTCCTGTAGCCCCTCTTTGTTAGTTGTACAGCTGGAACTCAAGTCAGACTCCAGAATCTCTTAAGTTCAACCATTATGATTTATTGCCTCCCATACTCAGCTTCCCAGGTGGAGTTAGTAGTAAAGAACTCATCTGCCAATGCAAGAGATGTAAGAGATGGGGGTTCCACCCCTTGGTTGGGAAGATCCCTTGGAGGAGGGCATGGCACCCCCTCCAGTATTCTTGCCTGGAGAATCCCATGGACTGAGGAGCCTGGCGGGCTGCAGTCCATGGGGTTGCTGGGAGTTGGACACTGGGAGTGACTTCACTTTCACTTTTCACTTTCATGCATTGGAGAAGGAAATGGCAACCCACTCCAGTGTTCTTGCCTAGAGAATCCCAGGGACAGGAGAGCCTGGTGGGCTGCCATCTATGGGGTCGCACAGAGTCGGACAAGACTGAAGCGACTTAGCAGCAGCAGCAACTGCAAACCAAAGTCAAAGTAGTCTATTGGTGACATTTTTACACAACCAGGGAGCACAAACTTAGTGGAGAGATGGAGAGCTGATCTGGAAGGGCAAAAATTCTTATATACCATATTCTTTTAAAATATTTCAGAATGTTACTTCTATTTTAAAGCCTTAATTAATTAATGCAGTCCCTTAAAAATAGTCATTAAGTTTTGCCTATTATAAAGAGTGACAATACATATATTATTCCAAACTTTTGCAAGTGGAATTTCTAGTTTTTTAAAAGAGTAATTTCAACATTCATTGTCTTATTAACAAAAGTGTTCAATCCAGTTATATTAACACCACCTGTTTGATAAATCTGTTTTACACAGCAGATGTAAACACTGCTGTTTATCAACTGTATATTTTTACAAATCAGTTTTTTATTAATACATCCATATAATCATATATTATGGCGTTTGGTATGTGATTTTCTTATATTTATTCATTATTGGTATATAATTTTATAAACTTCCATCTTCTTTTTATATTATAACCACATATTTTACAAATGTAGGATTATACTATATTGATATTCTTCAGTTTGTTATTTTCAAAATAATCTGTCCTATTTGTCTCCTCATATCTGGATATAGATGTTTTTCTTGTTCTTTCTCTGTGCTAAGTAATATTTCAGTTTGTGGGTGTACCAAAATATATTCAACCACATTTTTCTTGATCAGATCAGATCAGATCAGTCGCTCAGTCGTGTCCAACTCTTTGCGACCCCATGAATTGCAGCACACCAGGCCTCCCTGTCCATCACCAACTCCCAGAGTTCACTGAGACTCACGTTGATAGAATATAGAAAAATGTTTTTTAAAATTAGAAATGATCCCTTAATAATCACACTTCCACATACTTTGCAACTTTCCCAGGTTCTTCATTTTCCACTGGGCTGTTATCTTTCTCTTAACTAATTATGGATTGTTTTGCATATTCAGGAGACTGGCCCTCATCTGTTTAATGTATTGCTTACATTTTTATCTCTCATTATTTGTCTTCTGTCTTTTTTGATGTGTTCTCAGCTATTTTGTAAAGAAATCCATTAACCTATTGCTTTTAGGGTTACTGTGTGTCATGTCATGCTTATAAACAACATCCCCATCCTTTAGGGCATTTCTCTCCCCAGTCTAGGTAGTCTTCTCATAGCCATGCACTGATCAGTATTGTCTTCAGTACTCAGGGAATCCACTGCAGAGCTCTGTGCAGGTTCCCTGCCCCGCCCCCCCGCCCCCCGCCCCCCCCGCAGGTGTTCTGATTTGCAGAATTCTTTCCACCTTTGTGGAAAGACCTCAGCTTTCCTGACCTCAGCTCCGACTACTTAACTCAGGGAGATGGTGGTCTCTACCTAGGTCCCCCCTCCCTGTGTACACAGCATGAGAACTCTCTTACGGCAAAAAGCTGGGAGAAGTCTCATCTCATTTTTGTCATATCTCTTAGGGATCACTGTCCTGCCTTGCTTTATGTCCAATGTTTTGAATATCTTTGATTTACAGATTTTGTCCATTTATTTTTTTCATTGTTTTTGGGTTAAATTGAATTTCTGTCACATCATCTTGGCCAGAAGCAGAAGTCCACACTTAGGTTTTTTATAATTATTCACTAGAGACCCGGGACTTCCCCAGTGGCTCAGTGGTAAAGAATCTGCCTGCGATGCAGGTGACATGGGTTCTATCCCTGACTGGGCAAGATCCTCTGGAGGAGGACATGGCAACCCACTCCAGTATTCTTGCCTGGAGAATCCCATGGATAAAAGAGTCTGGCTGGCTACAGTCCATGGGGTCACAAAGAGTCAGACAGGAGTGAGTGACTGCATGCCCTAGAGACTCAGCAATATTTTATTTTATCTTTTATTGAAGTATCATTGACTTACAGTGTTATGCCAGTCTCTGTTGTACAACAGAGTGACTCAGTTATATACATATACACATTCTTTTTTTAAAAATATCCTTTTCCATTATGGTTTATCACAGGATATTGAATATAGTTCCCTGTGCTATACGTAGGACCTTG
Organism: Bos indicus; assembly: GCF_029378745.1. Lineage (NCBI taxonomy): Eukaryota > Metazoa > Chordata > Mammalia > Artiodactyla > Bovidae > Bos > Bos indicus. The sequence goes on from NC_091764.1 coordinate 11,502,979, forward strand.
TTGCTTATCCATCTTATACTTAATAGCGTATATAGTTTACAGCTGCCAAGTCCATACTCCCAGTCCTTTCCTTGTCTACCCTTCTCCCCTCTGGCAACCACAGGTCTGAAGATCTACTATAATTCCTCGGACGGCTCCAGTCCCCTCACAGGGTTGGAGTTCTCCCCTGAACCTCCGTGCATATAGCTCTCGGCGATACCCTGCCTAGTGCTCCTGATTCCCACCTCCTGCAAGTGGCTCTGCTGCCCAACTCCAGCTTCTCTTCATATGCTCCAGGAAGCTAGATGACCACTAGGACCTGGAAAACGACTCTTGCCTGGCATGAAGCATTGCTATGGGCTAGGAATTCCCCTTGACAAGCTCTGGCCTTTGGCTACTATCACCATTCCCAATTACTTCTTACTCACAAGCACCCTTCATCCCTCATCCCCACTTTAGGATAAATGCCCTCCTCTACACAAATTAATTTCCCTGCATTTCTGGCTTCCAAATTCATTTGAAATAGAAATTTCCCCTAATGTGGTATAGTGTTGGAGAATTATTCCACTTTACATGCCATACTGAATTATCTTTCAAGTTATTTTTTCCCTTTACTTTTACATTATATGATTAAGTTCACAGTGAAGAACAAAAAGATGCTTTAAGGAAAGCTATTTCAGTAATACGGGAAAAATTTTAGTCAACTCTATGAAGCCACTGAAAGAATTATTTTGTAATTAGAGTTTTTCAAAACCTAATTAAATGCATGTAGCTTAAGAAATGATGAGCTACAGTTAATATATACTTTTATAGCATCTGTTAGTTGTTCAGTTGTGTCTAACTCTTTGTAACTCCATGGACTGTAGCCCACCGGGCTCCTCTGTCCATGGAATTTTCCAGGTAAGAATACTGGAGTGAGCTGTCATTCCCTTCTCCAGGGGGTCTTCCCAACCCAGGTATCAAACCTGGGTCTCCTGCACTGCAGGGAAATTCTTTAGCATCTTAGCAACCAGTGACCCCTCTGGTTTTATAGTACCTAGTCCATCACAAAAACAATAAAAACATCAAATTAGTTAATTAATAATGTATTAGTTAAATAATGAATACATAGAATATGCTACTTCAAAAGAGCTTGGAGTCAGGATATGTGGGTATGTAATTATCAAACTTTATGGCAAATTAAAATAAAATTTCACAGTTTCATAAAATCCATCCTAAATGTTTACTTTCCTGATATCACAAGTTTTGATAAAATTAATTTATTAATAACTGCCAGAATGCAAATATACTAAGAAAATCTTTGTATACAGCTTTACAGTTTATGAATAATCACTAAATCACATATGGATAATCACTAAAATAGAGTAAAACTAGTCAAAATGTATGTTTCTTTAGTTTACGTTGCTCTGCCTTTTCTTGGAATAATCTTAATAATCAGACTGAAGTCACACGTTAAAACATGTTTTATTTCAATTAAAAGACATTTAATTTTGAAATCTGTCTGTTATTCTCAAAGTGTCTGCAGATGTGGCATCTCTTATGTGTAGTCTTTCACTGCATTAAGAATGAGTTTCTTACCCACATTGTAACTTTTTCACCACTATAAATAAAAATCATTTAAATTATGTTGTCTCACTTTGACAGCAACTGAAAACTATTTCATTAAAATTTTGAACACATTGGGTAAAATAACTTAGTAACACACTATATCATTGATAGTAATAGTATTGATAAAATGCCTTAGAGGATAGGATGGCTGTATCTTTGTAGAAAAGAAAACTCATTCAGTTTCACTTGCAGCAGTGAAATATCAAAAAGATAGACTGATTTTTGTACTGTTACTCAATGACAAAGTCACATTCTTATATGATATAGGATTTCTCATTATTAGGTTTTTTACTAGAGTCACCATATCATGTACCTTAATAATGAAGAAACCTACTTTTTATCAGTGATAGCAGATAAACAGGTACTGATTTCTTTCTAGTACTGGCATAAATAATAAAAGAATGGAATGTCACAGCCTAATGTAGGCAATAAACTCAACCTTTATTGAGTTACACGGTTATGTGAGAAGTTGAAATAATGACTAAATTGAATCAAAGTTTTAAACAAATGAATTTTTCAATTATATCTCATTTGAACAGCAGTTTCACTGGTTTTCAACTCTTTAAGAGCATTTTTTTTTTCAATTCTAGAAGTTTTAGAAGTTCTCATCCAGAAACTGTAAAAAACATAAAACAGATTTTAGTTTCTAGAAAAACACTTAGAGGTAAATTTTATTGGGATTTATTAGGATCCTAAAATTTATTAGGATGATAAATGAAAGCTCATTATTTTGAGCCAGAATTATATTTATTTGAGTACTTTAATGATATTCTTGTTATAAGTTCCAGGGATATTTTGCATCTCTAAGGATGATCACTCATTTTCCACTTGAAAATTCTATCCTAATTATCACAGCATTTCATAAAACTTAAAACCCATTACTGCCAAGATCAATCTTCTTAATATTTTCTCATTTATTTAATGTATTTTATAAGGAAATTCATTTCAAACTGCTGAAGGCTTGTCTTCATAACTTATTATTTTATCCCTTCTTAATAAGAGTAATAAGAGTAATTTTTTCTGTTATTTCTGTTGGTTCTGATTCACTTTAGATTTGTTTCACACAAGTACAAATGAACTTTTTATAGAACGTTGAAAATTCATTTAAATAGGTTGAAAATATATTCCTGTGTTTTGGAGCTCTCTCTCTGTTTTGTTCTATTGATCTTCTTTCTCTCTTTCATTATCAACCTCTTACTTTCTTTTGACTCCTTATTATTTGAAATAAATAAACCTGCTCAAATCTCATCTATCTTTTAAATTCCCTTCAAGGACCCATCTCTTCTCCCAATTACTACTCTAGGTCTCTTCCTATTTACAACCAATCTCCTGACATATTCATCTATGATCTCTCCATTTTATTAGCTTCCATTCATTCTACAACCCACAGTGATATTCTCTACCTAAGATTAACTTTGAGCTTCATATTGGTAAATCAAATGGGCATTTGCAGTCTTTATATAATCAGAATGATGCGATTGCTTGGTTTGCTCTGGAGAGACTTGAATTATGGTTGCTGTTATGGTGTCATATTCTATGACTTAGTGACCAAACAACAACAATTGTGTCAAATGCAGTTCTATTTTTGCCTGAGACTTTTCATCTTTTGGTAAAATCTAACTATTAACTTTTGCATTAAGTATGGCAAGTTGTATTTGGTAAACTGCTCTTGCGAAATGTCCAGCTTCTGCGATCATCTCACCTAGCAGGTGAAAAACATGGGCAATGCACAGACTTCTCATGTTAATAATACTTAAACATTATTATTATGGTATTGTCATATTAATATATCCCTGGACAAGGTCTCATATAGGCTGTAGATTAAATTTATATTCACAACATATTTGAACAGACCAAAAGATAGAGAATACAGCACTTTCACAACATCATCTTTTAGGTTGTTTTTTTTTTTTTTTAATATAAATTTATTTATTTTAATTGGAGGCTAATTACTTTACAATATTGTATTGGTTTTGCCATACATCATCATGAATCCGCCACGGGTGTACACGTGTTCCCCATCCTGAACCCTCCTCCCACCTCCCTCACCATACCATCCCTCTGGGTCATCCCAGTATACCAGCCCCAAGCATCCTGTATCCTGCATCGAACCTGGACTGGCAATTTGTTTCACATATGATATTACACATGTTTCAGTGCCATTCTGCCAAATCATCCCACCTTGTCCTCTCCCACAGAGTCCAAAAGACTGTTCTATACATCTGTGTCTCTTTTGCTGTCTCACATACAGGGTTATCATTACCATCTTTCTAAATTCCATATATATGCGTTAGTGTTTTTCTTTCTGGCTTACTTCACTCTGTATAATAGGCTCCAGTTTCATCCACCTCATTAGAACTGATTCAAATGTATTCTTTTTAATGGATGAGATAGATGGATGGCATCACTGACTCGATGGACGTGAGTCTTAGTGAACTCCGGGAGTTGGTGATGGACAGGTAGGCCTGGCATGCTGCGATTCATGGGGTCGCAAAGAGTCGGACACGACTGAGCGACTGATCTGATCTGATCTGAATACTCCATTGTGTATACATATCACAGCTTTCTTATCCATTCATCTGCTGATGGACATCTAGGTTGCTTCCATGTCCTGGCTATTATAAACAGTACTGCAATGAACATTGGGGTACACGTGTCTCTTTCAATTCTGGTTTCCTCAGTGTGTATGCCCAGCAGTGGGATTGCTGGATCATAAGGCAGTTCTATTTCCAGTTTTTTAAGGAATCTCCACACTGTTCTCCATAGTGGCTGTACTAGTTTGCATTCCCACCAACAGTGTAAGAGGGTTCCCTTTTCTCCACACCCTCTCCAGCATTTATTGCTTGTAGACTTTTGGATCACAGCCATTCTGACTGGCGTGAAATGGTACCTCATAGTGGTTTTGATTTGTATTTCTCTGATAATGAGTGATGTTGAGCATCTTTTCATGTGTTTGTTAGCCATCTGTATGTCTTCTTTGGAGAAATGTCTATTTAGTTCTTTGGCCCATTTTTTGATTGGGTCATTTATTTTTCTGGAGTTGAGCTGTAGGAGTTGCTTGTATATTTTTGAGATTAGTTGTTTGTCAGTTGCTTCATTTGCTATTATTTTCTCCCATTCTGAAGGCTGTCTTTTCACCTTGCTTATAGTTTCCTTTGTTGTGCAGAAGCTTTTAAGTTTAATTAGGTCCTATTTGTTTATTTTTGCTTTTATTTCCAAAATTCTGGGAGGTGGGTCATAGAGGATCCTGCTGTGATTTGTGTCAGAGAGTGTTTTGCCTGTGTTCTTCTCTAGGAGTTTTATAGTTTCTGGTCTTACATTTAGATCTTTAATCCATTTTGAGTTTATTTTTGTGTATGGTGTTAGAAAGTGTTCTAGTTTCATTCTTCGACAAGTGGTTGACCAGCACCACTTGTTAAAGAGATTGTCTTTAATCCATTGTATATTCTTGCCTACTTTGTCAAAGATAAGGTGTCCATAGGTGTGTGGATTTATTTCTGGGCTATCTATTTTATTCCATTGATCTATATTTCTGTCTTTGTGCCAGTACCATACTGTCTTGATGACTGTGGCTTTGTAGTAGAGCCTGAAGTTAGACAGGTTGATTCCTCCAGTTCCATTCTTCTTTCTCAAGATTGCTTTGTCTATTCGAGGTTTTTTGTATTTCCATACAAATTGTGAAATTATTTGTTCTAGCTCTGTGAAAAATACTTTTGGTAGCTTGATAGGGATGGCATTGAATCTATAGGTTGCTTTGGGTAGTATACCCATTTTCACTATATTGATTCTTCCAATCCATGAACATGGTATATTTCTCCATCTATTAGTGTCCTCTTTGATTTCTTTCACCAGTGTTTTATAGTTTTCTATATATAGCTCTTTTGTTTCTTTAGGTAGATATATTCCTAAGTATTTTATTCTTTTCTTTGCAATGGTTCACAATTTTGCTAACAAAAGGCCCATCTAGTCAAGGCTATGGCTTTTCCAGTAGTCATGTATGGATGTGAGAGTTAGACTATAAAGAAAGCTGTGTGCTGAAGAATTGATGCTTTTGAACTGTGGTGTTAAAGAAGACTCTTGAGAGTCCCTTGGACTGCAAGGAAATCCAACCAGTCCATCCTACAGAAAATCAGTCCTGAATATTCATTGAAAGGACTGATGTTGAAGCTGAAACTCCAAACTTTGGCCACCTGATGCGAAGAACTGACTCATTTGAAACGACCCTGAAGCTGGGAAAGATTGAAGGCTGGAGGAGAAGGGGACAACAGAGGATGAGGTGGTTGGATGGCATCACCAACTCAATGGTTATGACTTTGAGTATACTCCGGGAGTTGGTGATAGACAGGGAGGCCTGGCGTGCTGCGGTCCATGGGTTCAGAAATGGTCAGACACGATTGAGTGACTGAACTGAACTGACTGAAAAAATAGAGATAACATGATTAAGTCTTAATTATTTCTATACCTTCCCCAAATATGATTTTTAAACTCTTAGGAAATGTAGTATTAATGAAAATCTTGGACTCTTTGCTTTGAAATTCACAATGCTTTACAGCACTTATGAAAGTCATTTTCAATTTTTTTTAACCTCAATTGTTCATCTGTACTAAGTGTCCCCCCTCCCCCGCCTTATACACAGAGAGAGAGCAAGAGAGGGTAAAAGACTCTCTATTTCACTTGTTCTTGGCTTCTTATGCTTTACCAGTGATATCCTGTAGTTGAAGAGCTGAATCTCCACTCATCCACTCAAGGCAATACTTCTTAAAAATACTCAATTTCTTGTTAGAAACGCTGGTAGCTACATTGCGACTTGCATAGCTCATCTTTATTAGAGTTGATGATAAACAAGACATACTTGTTAACTTTGGCATTTGTCCTTGAGGATGCTGTATTTGAAACAGTTTTAGTACTCAGAGAATACTTATTCTTCCCAGTGTTGGAGTTTACAGTCCTAGAAACTCCAATCTCTTTCTGTAAAGACTTATGAAACCAGAATAATGTTACACTGATGCACTAAGGAAGCTGAATTGAGATATAGGGGGAAATGTTACCATTATCTCTCTTGCCCAGAATCTTCAAGGCCCCATTTCAAACACTTCAGTTTGATTTCTTAAACAAAATTCAGATCCTTCACACTTCTGTTGTCTTTCCTACCAAGAAACATAATTATTCTGACTTAACTTCTAAGTCTGACTTAACTTCATCTAATATCTCTAAAGTGATTTGAAAATAGTGACATCTTAAATGACCTTTTAAATTTAATTCTCAGAAAAAGCCTCCAATAATATGTGAATATTATATAGCCTTTGAAAAAATAAAATATTTTTGAAAAATATCCATAGGAACTTAGGAAAGAGACGATAACAACTCCTGAAATTGTATGTGACTGCACTTTGACAACGGCAAAGTACTAAGCAAATGGAGAATAATACAGTTACTGTATTACTCTACCAGACACTAGAATTAGTATTATCTTTTCAGCATCTGTATGTGGAAGGCCGAGAGTAAAGGGAGGACTAAGAATTTGTAGGAGAGCAAAAATGAGGCACATTCTGTGGATATTACATATCCTGGGGAAATGGTCTTGATAGAGCCCTGCATGGCCTCCCTCAGCTCTGCAGCTAAGCTTCATGCTTCAGTTGCTACAGTTTCTTTGGCCCCATTTTATTAAATTCAACACTAGCACCAGGGTGTGAAGTTGCTAGGGAAAAATTTTGGAAAGATACTTATTCATAGCCCCAGTTGGTTTTCTATGGATTAATAAGTAGCGCAATGCAATTTAATTCATTTTAAATCAATGATGCGACCCATCTCTCTGTGGAAGAAAATTACACTTATCTCTGTGTAACATTTGGTGAGCGAATTACCTATTTGTGCTGCTTGCCACCCTCAGTACTTAAATGTTAATTTTAACGTAAACAGAATTATCTTTCTGTACAATTCCGGCCTTTAACACCTTGTTAGATTTTTGCAGTAGCTTTCTGACTTTCCACAGCTGCAGCTGCTGTCTTGGGGCAACTGTTGTCAAGACAGCCTGCCTAAGACAAGAATTTCACTGTGGTGTTTTTGGCTCAGAAAAGGTCACTAGATTAAGACTGTCATTGAATCTTTTTCTTGGGCTTCTAAAATTCCCTAGTCACCATCCCTATCGATCATTTGGTGAAATTATGTACTGTATTCTAAAACTGATTGTGTGTGTGCGTGGCGTATTTCCAGTTATATTCTAAGCTGCTTAAGGACAGAGAAATTAAATTTTACTTTTAACTCCTAGCTTTTTAACTTCTGGCATCATTTAAATCATGCCTGTAGTATTCTAAGAACATTGTATATCTCATATATCTAATTACACAGCACCTCCTGCTAGGTGTTGTTATCACCATTTTATATTAGGGAAACCAAGTCACAGAAAATATGTGACTTGACTAAGTCCATACTCCCAAGTAGATGATAAAGCCACTTTTAAAATGAAGACTCTTGGCCTCAAAACCCTCCCTCTTCATTCCACAACATACTGCATTTAGTAATTTGTTTTTGTTTTTAATGATATTTGGCCTCAAGAGAACAAAATTATCATCCGGATGATACATACTGGATGAAAGAAAAACCACTGAGACTGCTGATACCTTTCTGTTTGCTTATTGCTGCTGCTGCTGCTGCTGCTAAGTCGCTTCAGTCGTGTCCAACTCTGTGTGACCCCAGAGATGGCAGCCCACCAGGCTTCCCCGCCCTGGGATTCTCCAGGCAAGAACACTGGAGTGGGTTGCCACTTCCTTCTCCAATAGCTAGCTAGCTAGCTAAGTCGCTTCAGTCGTATCTGACTCTGTGCAACCCCATAGATGGCAGCCCACCAGGCTCCTGCATCCATGGGATTCTCCAGGCAAGAGTACTGGAGTGGGTTGCCATTGCCTTCTCCAGCCTTCTCCAATGCAGGAAAGTAAAAAGTGAAAGTGAAGTCGCTCAGTCGTGTCCAACTCTTACTGACCCCATGGAACACAGCCTACGAGGCTCCTCCATCCATGGGGTTTTCCAGGCAAGAGTACTGGAGTGGGGTGCCATTGCCTTCTCTGTTGTTTGCTTATTGGAGTCAGATAAAAGAAGCAAAGTGAAAAATCATGAAACAGATGGCTGAGCAAACATTCAGCAGGACTGGGGACACTCTACATTGATCTTGTATGACACAGTTCCCCTGAGTCAGTAAAATATACAGAAATAGTAATGTCTGCCTTATTTAAACACCAGTTTGTAAGGCAAACTGAAGAGAAAAAAAAAAAAGTATGGTGAGAATTGGCACCTGTTCATTAACATTCTTTCTAGACTAATGAAAAAAATAAAAGAATCTTTAGGCCACCTTCCTTGGGTGTTGAAATTCATGCAAAGTAACTTTTCCCACTGGTTGCTGGGAATTTTTGGTAGTCATGGTCTATAGACGTGTAGAAGGCAGTATATACAGCAACAGTAATTTCCTGAGACATATGTCCATACTCTAAACAGGAGGAGGCACTTCAGCAAATTCCCTTTGTGTCTATTAAATGTTTTCCATGATTTCACGTGCACTCCATTAAGAAAAAAAAAATTCTCTTCATCCCAGTGGCATAACAGTAGACATCTTTTTCATTCTGGAAAGTTGTGGATATGAATTCCTTAATTTAAAAAAGGAATTTTTTTTAGTACTCAGATTCTGTGCTATCTAATCAGCTCTTGACAGCAAGACAAAGACCCAAACTTAACTTATTTTGGTAGAAGATAACATAAAATGAGTTATCTGTCATTTTTTAAAATGTTGGAATTAACAGCATTTAAAGTTCATGACTTTGAAAATCTCTGCTGAAAACCTAAAAAATGTGTTCCATCAAGACTCTTGCTTTGACACCCAGGTTCTCAATGAAAATCATCTTCTGCTTTTTCACTTGGCAGCGTGTTGACATTCCCTCCCATTAGCTCAGTTCTCCCCAACAATAATTTTAGCAGTAAGTGTATGTTCCTTTGTGACTGTACATTACAAGGATTTTACATGCATAGAAACCGGTAAACATCTTGAAATTCTTTTGGTAGTAATTTTAGGTGAAAGTCTTTCTTTTGTGAAAAGGAGGGCAGGAGTTATCTACGAGGGACAGTAGTTCAGTAAATTTTATCAGTTTCTAGACCTATAGAAAAGAAAACATTAGAGAATCAAGGGAAGATTAGTGATACACCATGATGAAATACAATTTTAAAACATAAAAGTGTTGATAGTACCCTTCGAAGGTGCAGCATTCATTTTTCAAAAAGAAATGTCAATATAAAAGATAGGCAATTATTACTATTACTATTTAGTCCTATCAGTATTCTTTGCAGGACACAGTAAAACACACTGCCTCTTAAGTTAAATTATGTAAATTGAGAGGAAAAAACAAGGAGGTCAAATAAGACAAATCCTACTTGTAAATATTGATACAAAATAGCAAGTGACCTTCTATTTAAATGTGATTTAATAACAATGTGAAAAGGATGTAGCAAAAAAGACTAATTATTGAAGGTAAGCCCAAATCAAATGTAATCTAGTATAATTCTCCCATGTCTACATTTTAGAGTATAATAGACTGGAAATATGACATAATTTTATTTTTGTAATAAATACATTGCTGTAGAGCTATAAATCATTTTTTATTGTTTACTGAAAATGCAACTGAAAAATATTAATAGCATATTTAACTGTGCAGATATTGTTAGAACTGCAAGTGCAATGTCGTTCCCGTGGTTGTCATCTCATTTATTTTTCCCATCCTGAGTAAGAACGTTTTGCATACCCTTCCCCAAAGTAGATACAATTCTAGAAAGCAATAATTGCAGTGTACATTTTACTGAAAATGGTAATTTATCACAACCACATAGCAGAACTCCAGAAAAATCTTTCTAAGCACCTTCTATTCCTTGTTCCCCTCGAACTTTCCGCATAGGCCTCTCCAGCCTCAGAACTAGCGCTTTTCAACCTCTGGAATCTGCCCTCGGAGTTTCCTTATTTCACAGCTCTTCTTCAGCAGAATGCAGTTACCCCTCAGCGTCTCAAGTCTTGCAATTTCCTCATTCTTATCACCCAGCTCAGCAAGCAACACATGTTCTTTATAAAGCTTTGGGGTCTTGAAATATTTTAATATTTTCCTGCCATGAATGTGTTTTTATTCACAAGTGAAATAGATATCTGAAAATAAAATATATTTAGGGATTGGAATAGGAGAATAAAAGGAATCTACAGCACAGATTTACAGGAACTTGTGGGCACAAATTGGTTAAACAGGCCATCAGAAAAGGAAAGGGGAGGAGGAAATACTGATGAATGAGACAAGAACAGTCCTATAGAAATTTTTATTAAGTTCTGCTGCATGGAAGCAATATCCCTCCAGTTGCAATACATTTTTAAAAAAACTTATTTATCAAAAGGAACTATGTAAAGCCAATCTTCCTAGAGATGATGTTTGTAATACTTGTAACTAAAGAGACCTTTCATTCAGAATATTTCAAATTCAAAAATCCACCAATAAAGAAATAGATGACCCTTTCAGAATCAAAACAAAACAAAAAAATGATAGACAAATGATTTGGTCAGGCTCTTCACAAAAGGGGAAACCCAAATTGCCTTTAAGTGTATAAAGGAGTGTTTCACATCCATAATCATCAGGGAAAAGTAAAATGAAAACCAATAATGAGATATGACCCTACACCCAAAAGATGACCTTAAAAAATAGTAGGTATAGCTGTCAGTGCTGTGTCCTTGAGGATAAGGAAAAATTTGAACTCTTATATACTGCTACTGGGGAATAAATTGATACAATCTCCTTGGGAAACTGGTTTCTGGTTTCTAAAAAAACAGACTCTAATCATCTATTCAATTCCATCCCCAGGTAGATATAATACATGGCAGGTACACAGTAGAATTGTAAACAGAACTACATAATATGAATACAGTGCTGTATATTCATAATAGCACCCTTCATAGTAAAACTCAGCTGGAAAAAAAAAACAAATAACCATCAGCAATCAGATCAGATCAGATCAGATCAGTTGCTCAGTCATGTCCGACTCTTTGCCACCCCATGAATGGCAGCACGCCAGGCCTCCCTGTCCATCACCAACTCCCGGAGTTCACTCAGACTCACGTCCATCGAGTCAGTGATGCCATCCAGCCATCTCATCCTCTGTCGTCCCCTTCTCCTCCTGCCCCCAATCCCTCCCAGCATCAGAGTCTTTTCCAATGAGTCAACTCTTCGCATGAAGTGGCCAAAGTACTGGAATTTCAGCTTTAGCATCATTCCCTCCAAAGAAATCCCAGGGCTGATCACCATCAGCAATAGAATAAGCAAATAGTGTTACATTCTTAAAGTGGGTTATTACAGAGTAATTGAAAAAAAATCACTGTTACACACAACAGCATGGGTCATGTCAGATGTATTGTGTTGAACAAAATTAATCCCAGCAAAAAACATAGACTTTATGATTCTACTCCTCCCGTAAAACGCAAGTTCAGTTCAGTTCAGTCACTTAGAATGGAGTCACATTCTAAGTGTTTGACTCTTTGTGACTCCATGAACCACACACGCCAGGCCTCCCTGTCCATTACCAATTCCCGGGGTTCACCCAAACTCATGTCCAGTAAGTCAGTGATGCCATCCAACCATCTCATCCTCTGTCATCCCCTTTTCCTCCTGCCCTCAATCTTTCCCAGGATCAGGGTTCTTTCAAATGAGTCAGCTCTTCACATCAGGTGGCCAAAGTATTGGAGTTTTAGCTTCAACATCAGTCCTTCCAATGAACATCCAAGACTGATTTCCTTTATGATGGACTGGTTGGATCTCCTTGCAGTCCAAGGGACTCTCAAGAGTCTTCTCCAACACCACAGTTCAAAAGCATCAATTCTTTGGCACTCAGCTTTCTTCACAGTCCAACTCTCACATCCATACATGATCACTGGAAAAACCATTGCCTTGACTATATGGACCTTTGTTAACAAAGTAATGTCTCTGCTTTTTAATATTCTGTCTAGATTGGTCATAACTTTCTTTCCAAGGAGTAAGCATCTTTTAATTTCATGGCTGAAGTTACCATCTACCATGATTTTGGAGCCCCCCAAAATAAAGTCAGCCACGGTTTCCACTGTTTCCCCATCTATTTCCCATGAAGTGATGGGACTGGATGCCATGATCTTAGTTTTCTGAATGTTGAGCTTTAAGCCAACTTTTTCACTCTCCTCTTTCACTTTCATCAAGAGACTCTTTAGTTCTTCACTTTCTGCATGAGGGTGGTATCATCTGCATATCTGTGTTTATTTATATTTCTCCAAGCAATCTTGATTCCAGCTTGTGCTTCTTCCAGTCCAGCGTTTCTCATGATGTACTCTGCATATAAGTTAAATAAGCAGGGTGACAATATACAGCCTGACGTACTCCTTTTCCTATTTGGAACCAGTCTGTTGTTCCATGTCCAGTTCTAGCTGTTGCTTCCTGACCTGCATACAGGTTTCTCAAGAGGCAGGTCAGGTGGTCTGATATTCCCATCTCTTTCAGAATTTTCCACAGTTTATTGTGATCCACACAGTCAAAGCCTTTGGCATAGGCAATAAAGCAGAAGTACATGTTTTTTTGGAACTCTCTTGCTTTTTTGATGATCCAGTGAATGTTGGCAATTTGATCTCTGGTTCCTCTGCCTTTTCTAAATCCAGCTTGAACATCTGGAAGTTCATGGTTCACGTATTGCTGAAGCCTGGTTTGGAGAATTTTGAGCATTACTTTACTATCGTGTGAGATGAGTGTAATTGTGTGGTACTTTGAGCATTCTTTGTCATTGCCCTTCTTTGGGATTGGAATGAAAACTGACCTTTTCCAGTCCTGTGGCTACTGCTGTTTTTCAAATTTGCTGACATATTGAGTACAGCACTTCCACAGCATCATCTTTTAGGATTTGAAATAGCTCAACTGGAATTCTATCACCTCCACTAGCTTTGTTCGTAGTGATGCTTCCTAAGGCCTACTTGACTTCACATCACAGGATGTCTAGCTCTAGGTGAGTGATCACACCATCATGATTATTTGGGTCATGAAGATCTTTTTTGTATAGTTCTTCTGTGTATCCTTGCCCCCTCTTCTTAAACACTAGAGATCTCTTCAAGAAAATTAGAGATACCAAGGGAATATTTCATGCAAAGATGGGCTTAATAAAGGACAGAAATAGTAAAATGCAAAAAAAGCAACAATGATAGTTTTTGGTGACTCAAGTCAGAATAGTGGTGATCTGTGGAGTGAACATTGGAGGGTGATGTGGAAGAATCTTTTCAAAGTGCAGGGTCTCTATTGTATTCTGGTATAGATGGTGGTTACCTAGGTGTGTTTATTTTACCACTTAGGCAATACAGTTTGATTTGTGTACTTTTATGTATGTACCATTTTATTCACTTCAATAGCATATTGCAAAGCAGAGATATTACTTTGCCAACAAAGGTCTGTCTAGTCAAGGCTATGGTTTTTCCAGTGGTCATGTATGGATGTGAGAGTTGGACTGTGAAGAAAGCTGAGCACCAAAGAATTGATGCTTTTGAACTGTGGTGTTGGAGAAGACTCTTGAGAGTCCCTTGGACTGCAAGGAGATCCAACCAGTCCATTCTGAAGGAGATCAGCCCTGGGTGTTCATTGGAAGTACTGATGCTGAAACTGAAACTCTAGTACTTTGGCCACTTCATGCGAAGAGTTGACTCATTGGAAAAGACCCTTCTGATGGGAGTGATTGTGGGCAGGAGCAGAAGGGGACGACAGAGGATGAGATGGTTGGGTGGTATCATCGACGCGATGGACGTGAGTCTGAGTGAACTCCGGGAGTTGGTGATGGACAGGGAGGCCTGGCGTGCTGTGATTCATGAGGTCACAAAGAGTCAGACACAACTGAGTGACTGAACTGAACTGATGTATGTACCATATAGTTTGGTTGTAAAAGTTAAAAAAAATTAGTGAATTCAGTGACCTTTTGAATTTTTGTCCAATCTTGTCATTCCAACAAAAACAAAGGTAAAATGTCTACTGCTTCAGTTTCTGTGTATTTGAGACATAAATGCTTAAATTTATTCACTTCTTGCTATTTGCTGTGTTGTACATATCCTAGGATCCATGTGAAATTCTAATTGTAAGGGAGAGATTACTTATATTGGTGCTTTCTTTTCCTAGAAGTATACGGAGCAGAGTAATTTGTAGAGGTTTGTCCAAGCAACAGAATAAAATGCTGCATCTTGAGGAACATTAAACATGAAATATTTTAAATCATGACTTAAACAGTGTACCCACAGAGACAATATGAAGGGTCATTTCTTTTTTTAGTCTTTGTGACTAATATGAAACTTTCATGATGAAGTCATCAAGAAATGATGATGTATCAAAACCCATTTTTTAACTGTAAATATTAGAATGTGTGAAGGGGAAGTCAGGAAAATCATGGACAATTGATCCCCTGTTGGTCTCTTATTCTACAAAGTCATAGCTCTTCCCAACTAAGACTTGCCTTCATTGGGCCCACCCATGTGGTACATTAAGCCTGTGTCCATGCTGGTGAAGGGAACAACATTATCAAAATTCTGAGAGGGAACAAATAGCATTGTCAAGGAAGTATGAGTTATTAAGTTTATTCAAAGTAGAGGCTTAAGGAAAGACATTGTGAGTCAACTGGGCTCAGATCCTGGAAGAACTGAATGTAATGGCCATGAAAGAAATTGGGCTTCCCAAGTGGTGCTAGTGGCAAAGAATCCACCTGCCAGTGCAGGAAACATAAGAGACATGGGTTTGATCCCTGTATTGGGAAGATCTCCTGGAGGAGAAAATGGCACCTCACTCCAGTATTCTTGCCTGGGAAGTTCCATGGACAGAGGAGCCTGGCGGGCCACAGTCTGTGAGGTAACAGAGAGTCAGACACAACTCTGTGACTACTGAACACTACTAAAGCAGCTTAGCGTGCATGCGTGAAAGAAACTATACTTTTAAAATAGTTACCGTGATTGGAATAAAAAGGCAAGCCATTCCTAATATTGCTTATTTTGCCAGAAAGGAGAAAAGGTTTCATTCTCTACCCACCTCTCTATACATACAAATGTTGTTTGAAAAGATATATTATAGGACTTTGAAAACAAATGTGCTAATAAATGCATAGTCACAACCTGAGAGTAATCATTCGATGGTAGAAGAATTAAATTGATGGTTTCTCTCTATATTATTTGGAAATCCAAAGTCTAATTTTAAGAAGATGGTATATAAATTTTAAAGAGCCTCTTAAGGGACATGATTATTATCACAAATATACTTAATTGTGGTTGAGGCTTATCTGAAGGACTCCATAAAGCTTTGGTCCCCACACAACCCCAAACAACCAAGATACTTTCAACTCTCATCATGGTGGAGAGCTCATTGTTTCCTTACACCTTGAAGACTTACCAGCTTTTTACACTCCCCTATGAAAATCAAAAGGAAGTACTATATGTGTATATATATATATGTGTGTGTGTATGTATATATTATTAACTAAATGTATATATATATATACACACACACACACACACACACACACATTCTGATGTATATGTATGTATATTTAGTATGGATGTATATATAATTAATTAAATATAATTATGCTATATTTAATTAGCTAAAATCTCCCTAACAGCAGAAGAGGAACAAGGATCCCAAAGTTTGTAGAGGTATATACTGAAGTGGTCATGCCAAAGACATTTCTTTGTATTATCAAGCTCTAACAAACCATATTTTTACTTTCTACCATTCAGTACATCATATTTATGTTTATTTTAATGTGTACTATGGTTTTCTATATTGCTTAAAATTTGCTTCCCCAAAATTTAAAGCAAATATTTAAAATTGTGTAAAATTGATGCCATAAAAGAGGTATCCATGAGTTTTGGACTCGGACGTTGCCTACTCACTTGATTCTTCTGTCTTACATCACAACTCTGATGTTGTTTTTAATAGCAATATTTCAATAGAAACATTCACCACCCTAGAGCTTCTCCCAGTCAGGGGAGGCCGTGTGACCTATTTCAGTTTCATGTGCTATAAAGAGGTTCTGGAAAAGCTATTATTTTTCTGGAAAAAAAAAAAAAATGAGGATAGAATCAGCTGTAATCAGCTTTTTGGCTCTTCCTCTTTCCTTTTCTCCTGCTTGCAGCGTTGACATGAGGCCTGAAGGTGAGGTGGTCACTTTGAACTGTGGAATCATGGATAGGTGACAGTGAACCACCAGTCAGAATCTAGTAGGGGTCTGAGTGTCACCCGTGCTGTGACTGCCATTGATGTCCATTGGAAATTTCTGCTTTGTTAGGTGCTGTCCAGTACATTAGCCATTGTCCTCACGGAGTTACAGAGCATTTGAAATGCACCTAGTAAGACTGAGAAGGCGATGGCACCCCACTCCAGTACTCTTGCCTGGAAAATCCCATGGACGGAGGAGCCTGGTGGGCAGCAGTCCATGGGGTCGCTGGGAGTCGGACACGACTGAGTGACTTCACTCGCACTTTTCAATTTCATGCATTGGAGAAGGAAATGGCAGCCCACTCCAATACTCTTGCCTGGAGAATCCCAGGGACGGGGGAGCCTGGTGGGCTGCCGTCTATGGGGTTGCACAGAGTCGGACACGACTGAAGCGACTTAGCAGCAGCAGCAGCAAGACTGAAGAGTCAATTTTTAATCTAATGCATTTTAAAATTTAAATAAGAGCCACATATATCCAGTGGCCACTATATTAGATAGTGCAACTAGACTATATCTCTATTTAGTTGAGTAGATAGGCAGGTTCTTTAACATGAAATTAACTTTCCTCCTAACTATGTTTATTCTGGAGCTTCAAAGTCTCTCTTTTACCTCTTGGTGCACAAATATACATACATACATGTAGTCTGAAAATCTTTCCCTTAGATTACTCTCGGATCAGCACCTTAGTGGGATTGACCTACAAATAACTGAGATTTTCTTTATAGTGGAGAAAAAAAAAAATTGGAGATGTGGAATACTGAAGAGAGAGTGATTTACCACAAGCAAACTCCAATTCCTGAAGGAAATGTCCCTGATTCCGAATGTAATCAAGCTTCTTCATCTGTATTACTCAATGAAGACAACTAAATAACACAGAAGGATATGTGTTCCTTGCAGGTTAAGCCTTCCTTCTCAAAGAAAATGGGCTCTGCCTCTCCTCAAGGGATATGTCACCCCCTACATGTTATGTTGCCCTAGTTCGTCTCACTTCATATTCAGACACGATACCTCTTCTGACGTGGGCTTGTTTTATATTAGGGCAGAAAAGGAAAATGAATAGACAGAATGCCCTGCCTGATGGCTAGCAGTACACATATGTTCCATTTCTTGTGTCTGAGTCATTCACACAGACCCAAGAATGAGTAGAGGTCAGCATGACACCCACCAGAAGGGACAGAAAGCCAGCTGTGGACAATTGAAAGGATTAGCCACTGCTGCCAGCCAGCAGGCAGGAAACGGTGTATGAAAGGTCTTGTCTTTGAAGACTGTGAAAAACAGAAAGATCTGAGTCTTGGAATCCCAATCATAACCATAAATAAGACTTTCTGTGAACAGAAAGTATTAAGAGCATTGCTGTGGTTGTCATTTTCACCCTAGGTTACTAATGGAAATACAGCCTGATAGTGTTTCATACACAGAAATTGTTAGGCACCCTCTGTAAAAAATGTTTTTGGGAAATGAATTATTATACACTTTCATTTTAAACATTTGAAGATTTAGAAATTACCCTTACCCAGCTATGGCCTTAATGTGTATCTGGTACTAACTGAAGCCATGTTATCACACAGCAATTGCTTATCTTCAATCACAGAGCTTCATTTGATATACAAAGTATGTAAGAAATATTAGGGCATAAAAGCATTTTAAACATTTTTTTTTAAAACAGAAACTATGACAAATGTTATAACTGGACTTGTGAGACTGTATTTCTTTCCATCAAACACAGTTCTGTTCCTGGCTGGTTCATTGCAGCATACAACTAAAGGAATTTAAATAAATGAAAAAAAAAAAAAAAAAAACAAACACCAAAAACCAGACCACTCTGACACATAAATTCTAAATCATTTGATAATATACCATTATTTCAATTATACTGGAAATGATAGTGGGTAAATATAATAAACCTAAGGCAAATATCAAAGCCCCAAAGTAAATTCAGAACAATTAAGTAATTTGCTTTAAAGGCTTCCTTAGCTATAGAGTGAATGCTTACTTGGCATCTGTTAGCCACTTAATAGATAATAATAGTACAGACTAATTGAGTACTTACTATGTGCCAGAACCTGTGCTAACCACTTATATTTATTGTCTCATTTACTCCCTTTAATCAGCTGTTATAAAATGTAATATAATCAAGGTGGTTATTTTATTAGCTTTATGAAGGATTCACATTATGTCATAGTTTATCAAAATATATTTCATATTAATTTGTGATCATTATCTTTAATATGAATGATAACCTCCAATGAGGTAATGACTATATTGGCAAGAATTTTAAACTGCAGATTCACAAGATTCACATCCTTACATCCACTTTGAGCTCTACTACTTATATATCAGTTATATGACTATGGGAAAGCCACTGAAAACACTGCTAACAATTGGCCTTATATTTTGAAAATTGTTTCAAAATAATAACTGAATGAGGAGGAGGAAACAAAATAGAAGATATTCTTAAATCACAAACTGTTGATCCAAGAGAATAGGTACAGGACTTCATCATGTGTGCCTTTTAAAGATAAGTGAAGTAGAAGGAATGGAAAATGATTCGGATGTTTTTTTAGGGCCGGTGTAACTTTTATCTCGGAGAAGGCAATGGCAGCCCACTCCAGTACTCTTGCCTGGAAAATCCCATGGATGGAGGAGCCTGGTAGGCTTCAGTCCAAGGGGTGGCTGAGTCGGACATGACTGAGCAACTTCACTTTCACTTTTCACTTTCATGCACCGGAGAAGGAAATGGCAACCCACTCCAGTGTTCTTGCCTGGAGAATCCCAGGGACGGTGGAGCCTGGTGGGCTGCCATCTGTGGGGTCGCACAGAGTTGGACACGACTGACGTGACTTAGCAGCAGCAACTTTTATCTGCATTTATCTTCATAAATGAAGAAAAGCATAGTAACTAATTAGGAGTGCTTGGAAACTATAGAGCAAAATGGTAAGAGAGGGAAACTTGACTCTAACAAGTCAACCTACAACCACTGATTATGTCTCACAAAGACATGATAGTGCTGGGTTCCATGAAGAGAACTAGACAGGAAAAAGTACAAAGCCTGGGCAAGAAGTAGGCAGAACTTTTGCATTAGCTTGCCTGAAGTCATGAACTACAACAACAGTTCTCAGGGAAATGGATTGAATGGATGCGTCACGAGTTTGTAGCTCTTTGTAGTTTGTGTAATATTAGAACTCTTATACAAGTATGGCTTTTCTCTTGCGTTGGTGACTAACTTCTCAATGATTGACTCATCCGCTTCCTCTACTTTCCCTTCAGATTACCCATGAAATCGCAAGTGTCCGAGTCACGATGCCTCTAGAAGGGAGAGTACTGATTCTGATTTGCCATATTCTGGGAGGCATTCCCTCTGCCACACAGCAGATATACGAGACTCTGCAAAGACTCAGAGCTGCTCTATATTTTGGTGGATGGAACAAACACCACCACACAGGGAAGTCATTAATTTGAAATTCAGGCCCAATCACATGAATGGTGGTGCCCTTGGAGCAACACGATCTGCACCAAAGCTGAATCTGTTTTCTTTAGTGTTAGGTCATTACTAGACCTGTCTCTAAGCATTTGCCCTGGAGACTAAGTATCCATGATGTGGCTTGGCCAACTGAGAAATTTTCCTGACAGGGATTCGGTCCTGGGACGTGAATGGCCTTGTATGTTGGGGCAGCCATTCTGGGGCTAGCAAAACAAAGATCATTTATCTCAAAAATATCCAGGAGGGGAAATGCCATCATTCAGAGTTCGAAGAACAGGGAAAATGAGAAGAACAAGCCCATTCCTTAATCTTATAGGCCCACACTGGCTAAAGGCTGCCAAATATGGGAAATGCCTACATTGAACTGTCCTCGAGCTGAAGATCTGAGAGGAGTGTTCTAGCAGCATCCAGGTGGACCTGAAGAGCCCAAGGGGAAAATCCACATCTTGTCTGTGCTGAACAGCAAACTACTAAGATATAGCTTCATTATTCATGAAAAAGGAAACTTCCTATAGTGAGGGAAGGAAATTGCCTCAGGGTAATTAAAAGACTATTGCAGGGCATATTGGGGACATTGCCTTAAAAACGTAGAAGACAGTTGACTCTAAAAATGTAGTACCTCAATAAATGTGAGAAAATGTTAGACTGCGCTTACTATGTGCTGTCACTAAAATATATGAACAATGCATGCTATCTGAAATAAGAAGGAAAGTAAAGGAAGGAAAATAAAATGGAGACAGACAGGCATGATGATAGCTCCATGGCATTAGAGCTTGAAAATTTGCATTCAAATCCAGGTTTGGCCACATCAGTTATCAACTCTATGATTTTAGTTGATTATTTAGCTTTATTGAATTATAAGCATCCTTGCAGATAATAAAGGAAAATTAAAATGATACAAAAATTTAGAAAAATAGTACAAAAATATAAAAAGAAAAGTAGAGGGTAATGTCTGTAATACAGGTGTAATTAAAAGCTTTACTAAGAACTACTGAGAAGAAATCAATACATGACATATCTACAAAAATGTGAGAAAAAACTTGTATTCTAACCTCATACCATATAATAATGCCAAGCGGTTTGAAGAATTATGTGTGAAACATACAACTGATCTTGGCAAGGCAACAGCGAGTGGACTTTACAGCTTCTACTGTGAAACCAGATCTGAATTCTCTGCCCAAGAACTGAACCTGGGTAGCCTGGATGAGAATCAGGAATCCCAGCCACCAGATCAGCAAGGGCTAGAGGCTAGAAGCTGTGTTTTCCTGGATCTTAGCGGCCAGTGAGAAATGCATTTATCACGGAGGCAGAAACTGCAAATGCAGGTACAGAGTTTAATTATTAGAGGCATCGCACAGCAACGAGTGCACGTAGAGAAATGGTTCGTTTAGTTAAGACAGAAGCAAGACAGAGATGCACAGCTGGAGAGAAAAGATGTGGGCATCCCTGCCTCATGAAGAAGAGCAAAATAAGAGCGATTAAATCATTTTAGTCAGTTCTTTCGGGTCTTCGTCTTCCTTCAGGCAAATTATCTGATTTCTTTTTCCACACCTGACCTACCCTGGGAACCTCCTGAGTGGGCATGCACCCCTCAGCCAAGATGGATCTTGAACTGAAGGTTTTTGGGAGGCACACGACTCTATGATCTGGTGTTATCCCTTGACTTTTGACCAACAGGGAGCCTTTCTGCATATGTGTAGTGCCTCCCATGTCCTGAAAGTGGGGGGAGGAGAGATCCCTTAACCCTTCAGTCAAACAGGATTTTACCCCTCTTTGTCTTTGGCATGACTATTACCTTGACTCTCACCGTGACTATTACCTTAAAGTGTTTACAAGTGACCAACACTTGCTATTACCCTGTTTCTGCATCCATTTTGAAGGGCAGACAGGAGGCTGATTGTAAATGTCTTAACTAGAGCACAACTATCTCTTGTCCCAGAAAATGCTAACAGGTGTAAGTATCCAGCCTGAAACCCTCTTCTTCATGCCCCATGAAATGTAAACTAGAGGCCAGTTATAAATATCTAAGCTGAAGCCCATCTATCTCCTACGTCACAACTGCAAAGGAACAAGATGAAATTATAGAGGAACATGTGTGTGTGATCTAGGGGAGAGAGATAATAAAGTTTCCTAAGCACAAAATCATGAAATAAATCATAAAGGAAAAAATTAATGTGAAAACATTATTAAATATACTTACCTTTTAAAACAAGAAGACCATCATAAAATTTAAGCATGAGAATTTAAGCAGATACAAGCTACCATACATAAACTAGATAAGCAACAAAGATTTACTGTACAGCATAGAGAATTTTAAATTGTGGTGCTAGATAACATTCTTGACAGTCCCTTGGACAGCAAAGAGATCAAACCAGTCAGTCCTAAAGGAAATCAACCCTTAATATTCATTGGAAGGATGGTTTCTGAAGCTCTAATACTTTTGGCCACCTGATATGGAGAGCTGACTCACTGGGAAAAAACCCTGATGCCGGGAAAGATTGAGGGCAAAAGGAGAAGTGGGTGGCAGAGGATAAGATGGTTAGATAGCATCACTGACTCAGTGAAGAAGAATTTGAGCAATCTCTGCTAGATAGTGGAGGATGGAGAAGGCTGGCGTGCTTTACAGTCCATGGGGTCACAGAGTCGGACATGGCTTAGTGAATAAACAACAACAGTGAAGAGATATATACGTACATATATGATATATACATGATATACATATATATATATATTCACATATATATTCACTGCTAAGTTGCTTCAGCTGTGTCCGACCCTGTGTGACCCCATAGACGGCAGCCCACTAGGCTCCCCCATCCCTGGGATTCTCCAGGCAAGAACACTGGAGTGGGTTGCCATTTCCTTCTCCAATGCACGAAAGTGAAAAGTGAAAGTGAAGTCGCTCAGTCGTGCCTGACTTTTAGCAACCCCATGGAGTGCAGCCTACCAGGCTCCTCCGTTCATGGATTTTCCAGGCAAGAGTACTGGAGTGGGGTGCCATTGCCTTCTCCGGATATGTATGTATGTGTGTGTGTGTGTGTGTGTGTGTATATATATATATATATATATATATATGTTATGTAGTTAGAATAAGGAAAAGGAGTCCAGAATGATGGTGGCTAAAAGACAATGCAGAAAAAAGCCCATGAAAATAGAACAAAGGAAGGTCTGAGTTATTGACATTTCTCCTGGCAATCTTGATTCCAGCTTGTGTTTCATCCAGCCCAGTGTTTCTCATGATGTACTCTGCATATGAGTTAAATAAACAGGGTGACAATATACAGCCTTGACATACTCTTTTCCTGATTTGGAACCAGTCTGTTGTTCCATGTCCAGTTCTAACTGTTGCTTCCTGACCTGCATACAGATTTCTCAGGAGACAGGTATTCCCATTTCTTTCAGAATTTTCCACAGTTTGTTGTGATCCACACAGTCAAAGGCTTTGGCATAGTCAATAAAGCAGAAGTACATTTTTTCTGGAACTCTCTTGCTTTTTTGATGATCCAGTGGATGTTGGCAGTTTGATCTCTGGTTCCTCTGGCTTTTCTAAATCCAGCTTGAACATCTGGAAGTTCACACTTCACATACTGTTGAAGCCTGGTTTGGAGAATTTTGAGCATTTCTTTGGTAGCGTGTGAGATAAGTGCAATTGTGCAGTAGTTTGAACATTCTTTAGCATTGCTTTTATATGTGTGTGTGTGTATAAAAGATATGAGTAGACAATTCATAGATGATATATGAAGGACTAATAAACATACAAAAATTTTCATCCTCATCATGAATTGCTTAAATTAATGTTCTAAATTGCTTAAATGAATATTCTATTACCTGTCAAATTCACAAAGAGAAAAGAGTAGTAGTGTAGGTGAAAGTTAAGTCGCTCAGTTGTGTCCGACTCTTTGCAACCCTGTGGACTGTAGCCCACCAGGCTCCTCTGTCCATGGGATTCTCCAGTCAAGAGTACTGGAGTGGATTGCCATTTCCTTCTGCAGGGGATCTTCCCGATCCAGGGATCAAACCCAGGTCTCCCTCATTAGAGACAGATGCTTTACCTCTGAGCCACCAGGGAAGCCCAGTGTGGGTGAAAGTGCACAAAATAAACACTCTTACACCTACTGGGAGTATGCCCCAGAACAACTTTTCTGAGAAACAATCTCATCTCATATATTAAAAAAAAAAAATCTTTAAAAATACTGCATACACTTTGACCTAGTGTGTTACTTTGTACTATTCTAACTAGAGGCAATAAACATTCTGACAAAGATTAATATCCATGTGTATCATTGTGGCATTACTTTTAACAGCAAGATATTGGAAACAACCAACATGTTCAATGTTTGGAAAATGATTAAAAGCACATTGGCACAGCCTTCTGCTGTTGGGAGATTAGGTAGGCATAGATTTAAATCCCGATTCTCTCCTTTATCTGTGCCTTTTTCTGAGTTACCTAACTTATCTTCATCTTTGTTTCTTCAAATGCAAAATGGGGTTAATAATATCTATTCCAGGGTATCTTTTAGAGTAAATATGATGATGCATTCTAAGTGTTCTACACATATGCATATGTGACAGTGGAATGTCACACTTAAGAAAAGTAATCCAAATAGTGTTTATGAAATCAAATTATATGGACCGCTGTGAACATTTTTGAAAAAAAAAATCATCCATAAAATTCAAAACATTTTGTTTGTTTCTTTCCAGCCATGACTCTGATATGCTCGTGTAGGGTGCTTTTTTCCCTCCCCATGCCGGACTGAATCAGGAGTCTGGATTCCATGTGAGCTGAGCTCCATTAGATATTTGCCTGAGAGTTATCATGGCAGATGGCGTGATAACTTGGAGAAGGAAAACGGCAACTTCCTTGGAGCTGGAAGTTCCTTCCTTGGGAAAGGAAATGGCAACCCACTCCAATATTCTTGCCTGGACAATTCCATGGACAGAGGAGCTTGGCAGGCTGTATAGTCCATGGGATTGCAAAGAGTTGGACACGACTGAGTGACTGTCTCTCTATCAGGGCAAACAAGGTTCCTTTCCCAAAAGTAGAAACAAATTTACGCACAAGTGGCAGGCCTGAGGATGCTGCCCCCAGGGAAGCTTTCAGAATTGCAAAAACCTCTTTATCACCAAGCACTGTGTAGGTGGGTTGAGTAAAGGGGCCCCCTATTAGGGGATTTTCCCCAGTGGTTTATGGGATCCAGGCAACACTGTTTGGAACACACAGTGTTGTGACAAAAATGATGTGACAGGCTGAAAGACACAGTAACATCACCTCATTACTCAGGTTTTAGCCACTGCTAACTGAAACGGACGGCATCACCGACTCAATGGACATGAGTTTAAGTCAACTCCGGGAGCTGGTGATGGACAGGGAGGCCTGGTGTGCTGCAGCCCATGGGGTCGCAAGGAGTTGGACAGGACTGAGTGACTGAACTGAAAGGGAAATGTGCAACCTAATAGCTGCAATTTAAGTTGTATTCAGGAACCTAACTTAGAAGTATAGCCAGGAAACAGCTTCTCAGATAGCTCTGAGGCTACTCCAAAGAGGTAAAGGAGGAACCAAAATGTATATGAATTTTTTTTGCTGAAGAAAATAATGTAGTCCAACGTCAAATGATTACTGCTAATCACAAAGAACAGACAAACTCAAGATAATGATTTTAGTGCTTTATTGTGTGTGGGAGGATGCAAGAATCTGGGTTCACTGAAATTGTTTTCTTTAGATATGCATCTTAACTATCTGGGCTTCCTTGGTGGCTTAGACAGAAAAGAATCTGCCTGTAATACAGGAGACTTAGGTTTGATCTCTGAGTCAGGAAGATCTCCTGGAGAAAGAATTGGCTACCTGCTCCAGTATTCTTGTCTGGAGAATACCACAGACACCATGGGTCTCAAAGAGTTGTAAACGATTGAGCAACTAACCCTTTTACTTTTTTTCAGTTCAGTTCAGTCGCTCAGTCGTGTCCAACTCTTCGCGATCCCACTCTTTGCACACCAGGCCTCCCTGTCCATCATCAGCTCCCGGAGTTTACTCAAACTCATGTACATCTCATCCTCTGTCGTCCCCTTCTCCTCCCACCTTCAGTCTTTCCCAGCATCAGGGTATTTTCAAATGAGTCAGTTCTTCGCATCAGTTGGCCAAACTATTGGAGTTTCAGCTTCAGCATCAGTACTTCCAATGAATATTTAGGGCTTTTTTACTTCACTTAATTATGTAGGGCCAGACTCCACAGCATAGAAGGCTTCCTGTTTTTCCTCCATCCTAAACTCCAGTACTTTGGCCACCTCATGCGAAGAGTTGACTCATTGGAAAAGACTCTGATGCTGAGAGAGATTGGGGGCAGGAGAAGAAGGGGACGACAGAGGATGAGGTGGCTGGATGGCACCACTGACTCGATGGACGTGAGTTTGAGTGAACTCTGGGAGTTGGTGATGGACAGGGAGGCCTGCTGTGCTGCAATTCATGAGGTCGCAAAGAGTTGGACACGACTGAGCGACTGAACTGAACTGAAACTCCCCTCGGGGCACTGTCAGTGGATAATATTATCACTGCTAATAGGTTCAGGATTTCTTTTGGGGGCGGATAAAAACTGATTGTTGTGATGGTTACCTGACTCTGTAAATCTACTGAAAAAGACTGAACTGTAAACAAGTAACATATAAATGGCCAATACCTTTTGATCCATGTAGAACTAGAACGGCAGCCATGTGGGTTTGTTTACAGTGTCCACATATACACAAAACTCTCCAGACAGAAAAGGTGAGACGCTCAGATGTGGTAAGGTAGAAAATTTAAAGCAATTCTTCAATAAATAATATGGAGTATTAAAATTTACAAAGCCTCTAGGTGCTTTGCATGACTCTTTTTTTCAGTATCCCGTATTTTTAAATTAATTTTTATTGTAGTATAGTTACTTGACAATGTTGTGTTAGTTTCTACTTACAGCAAAATTAATTAGACATACATATTTGTAGACCCCCTCCCTTTGGACTTCCTTCCCATTCAGATCACCACAGTGCATTAAGTAGAACTCCCTGTACTATAGAGTATGTTCTCCTTAGTTGTCTGTTTTATACATAGATACCAAGGAGGAAAGGGAGGGAATGAGAGGAGTTAGGATATTGGGATTAATACCTCCCTTTCCTGATTAGCAACTGTTTGAATCCACCCTTTGGAACTCAGGGAAGGTCAAGGAGCCTGAACAAAGCATATATCCTACAGACAAGAAAGGAGAATACAGGACAGATCTCTACTCCACAGCCCCACAGAGTCCTGCTCAGTTTTAATTTAGGGAACTAGGCAACTATGACTGTGATAACTTCCTGTCAAAATGGAGCATCGGACTGCCTCAGCTTGGAGAACAGACACTGAATTGGAAGTATTCCTGAGTTCCAAGTCCTAGATCTGAGCCTTGTATGATTAAAATCTCAATCCCTTGGTCTGCCATTTTGGTGTAACAGACCCAATTAGAAGTAGCTGGAGGAGGGATAACTGGAATTTTAATAGACAAAATAAATCTCATTTCTTTTTAGAAGAATAGGTCTGAAACCCAGTCTGGACCTGGCACTTCGGGGAGACTTGTAGCCAGGTAGCCAGTTACCTAGCTTTATAAAAAGTAAGGTTGTGGTTACTAGCTTCTAGCAGACATTGTTTTGAGAATGGTGGCATCCAAGCCTGACACGACTCAGAAAACTCAAGTGTTAGCAACACAAGGTCTAATCTGAAAGTACACCCATAGCATCGCCTAGTTATTTCCCAGGATGTCTGAACCATAGTTACTCTATTTTGACTTTTAATTGTAAACTTTTCCTTAATAGCCAAAGCAGATGTCACCATTAATGACGTCAGTGTTTTTCAAGGTATGAGAAGATGCAAGAATTGAAACTCTTAAAATCTTCTCCTGAAAAGATCTAACTATCTGAAGGCCTGTTCTGCCAGTTTTTCCCAGAGCACAGAATGCTTCATTCCTGATTTTCACCCTGAACTCCTTTCAGGGGTGTTGAAAGTCAGCAGTTGCAGTGGCCATGATTTAATCTTTGTAGATGTAGATGGCAAGTGTCAGTTTTCAGTTCGAAGAGCCCCTTTTTGCTCATAAACTTGACCATGATTTTGAGGGGGGCATTTCATGACCATTTTATCCCATGGTGCTGAGAATGTCCATTCTCAGGTTTGGCAAAGATTTTGTTGACAGGCCACTCAGTGTGCTGTTACTGGACTAGGCCATAAAACAGTATCCAAAATTCTCTGGACCATCTGTCTTACTAGCCTCTTGGTCCAGGAAAATATTCCCTCTTGTTGCTTCTTCCCATATCTAGAGTTACACTGTTACCATTATCAATCTCATATGGGACTATATATTATTCTATTAGAGGCCTCAGACACACATTTGACAGTGTAAGAAACAGCAATTTTGTAAAACAAGTGAAATACAAATAACATAGCCAGCAGTACTAGTAAAGTCCCAAGTAAGACTTAAGTTAAGAGCTTCCATTAGATGTAGCCCAGTATATCTCAGGTCATCTGACTTAGTCTGCTCTGTAGAATCTTTATCTTCCAGGGAAATTATATATTGGCACCACCGTCTATAAGGCACATAGCCCAGTTTTCTAGTGTTACTAGACTGATTATCCTTCAGTTCAGTTCAGTTCAATTGCTCAGTCGTGTCCGACTCTTTGTGACCCCATGAATCGCAGCATGCCAGGCCTCCCTGTCCATCACCAACTCCCGGAGTTCACTCAGACTCATGGCCATTGAGTCAGTGATGTCATCCAGCCATCTCATCCTCTGTCGTCCCCTTCTCCTCCTGCATGATTTAATTGTTTCCAACACAGAGGAGACCTTAAACCTAAATTACCATAGTCTGGTGTTATATATATAGATCCATCCCATAATTGTGGGAGATTTTTTTCCTCCTTTGCTGAAACTTTTCTTGTTGCTTTGATTGAGCTTGAGTAATAGAAAACAGCTCAAATTTATGGCCAGAGTCTGAGCAGGCATTATTAATTGGCCCAGTGAAGTGATCCCATCTAGTAATATCACAGTGACCTGAATATGACTATAATTTTTTTTTAAGTAAATTTTCTGAGGGCCAACCAGTTAGAGTCTTGTAGTTAAGAAATTTACCAAGGTAACCCAGAACTAGACACAGGTAATTGGCCACAAACCCAACAATTGAATTGATTTCTAAAACTAGCATAGAATCAGGCCTATGATAGAAAAGCATTTGATTTATATGCAAAGGTCTAAGAAGTCAAGAAAACATAAATGATCATACGAATCAGGTCCAGCATCTTGGGCAAGCTGTCTACCTCTGATATCGTCATCTTCTCATCCTGGTGCAGTGTAGTTTCTCTTGCTTGAGTATCATTTTAAGGTGAGATCAGGTCAGCTGTCTTCTCTATAGACCAATCCAGTGTAGGGGACTTTGGAAGTAGGAATTAATCTAAGAGTTAATTTCCCTTCAGTTTCATTGTGCATGAGCCAGTTAAGAGTACCTGATAAAAAAAAGTCCTTCCATCCAGGTTGGAGACAGTCCCTTAAATTATGTCTTTTTCCAGTCCTGGTTGCAGGTCATGAGGCATCTGATCTTCATCCAAAGATAGATTACTGAGATAAGCTTCAGAAACAAACTTAGGGTGTTCTTTAAGAATTCAATTAAATTTTACATTAATATCACAACAGCAAAGAGCTATCCAAGAAATGAGTCTTATTATCTCCATTGGTAGACCTCCATTAACAAACTGGGATTTAACAGTTATTAAAACATATTTTTCTCCCTAAAATTACCCGTATTTTTATCAAATATAACCAAATAAAGGCTAGCTTGTTTGCAAAATAGGTGTGTTCTCACTAATTTTGGTCTGATGATTTATATAACCATAATTGATCATAGACTTTTTATTTTGCTGAAACATGTATAGAATCTCAGACTGAACTTTTAAAATAAAACAGGGCTGAGAAACGCACACCAAAGGCTTATCACAGATTTTGCCTAACAAATCTAGGTGAATTCTTCCCTTTTTAAGGTCTCAAAAATTCCTTGAGATTTTTGTACCTGTTAGGGAGATAAACTTCCTAGCTCATTTGATAAACTTACTGGAAACCTAAGAGTTTCAAATTTCTGGAGGAGTCAGATAGAGAGAAAATATAATTGTTTTGTTTATAATGTATAATTTTACCAAATTATTTTCATAATTAGTTTGAGAGGAAGGTTTACCCTACTCCTGGAAAACACAAGATTCAAACCTGTAATTTTTCAGATAGAAACCATAAAAGTTATAAGCATATTCACTGTTTCATTCTATCCTTTGTTAACTTTTGTGAAGTCATCAGATTTTCCATTAGAATACCGGGACGTATCAGGATGTTAAAACTCCATATAATTTCTAGGATATCTGTATTAGTAATTTTACCATACATTATAACATGAGTGGATTTATTACTCATTTGATAATCTTTTTCATGTAGTTTAACCAACCAAATAAACACAGTTTAATATCTCTCTTTGGGATGTTTCAGGGGCCCTCTGAAGCACCCCAAAGTTAGCTAGAGGTCAAAAGAACTTCAAAAGAATTCGACTTAGGAAGTTTTATGGAAAAGATCAATTAAAAGGGTTTAGAACATTTGGTCAGATTTAGTCAATGTTAATGAGTGTATCATTTAGCTTGTTGATAGGTCACAATAGGTCTAAATACCAAGGCTCAAGGTCTAGTGAAAGTCAGCTCTGCCATCTTGGTCCTGGTTGACTCTAACCAGTTTTCTTATGGCTGTGCCATTTCTAACAAAATCCATTAATCTAACTAATTGTAATCCAATTTTAGAAAATCCTGATCATGCATAATTCTTTTTAATACTTTTTCATACTTTTTTTTTTTTAACTGAAAACACACTTCCTACTTTCCTTTAGCAACCAAGAACTAACTTTTATATTAGCATTTTATAGATTGGTGAGCATAAGTACCAGTGATAATTTCTAAAACCCTTGGTTTCTTAAAACATTTTAGTATGGCACCAAACATTATCCATTTATAGTCCCAAATCTCTTTAGTTTCTCTGTAAAAGGAAATTAGTGTTTAGTAGTAAATGTTTCAAAATCTTGTTTTATTTGGAAATGACCTAACTTACTCAATAGACTTCCAACACTTAGCACAACCCTTAGAAATTCAAGTTATGCCAATCTGGAGAGACTATTTTAGACAGATTATTCCTAAAGAATAATTATTCTTAATAGAGTTTATATAAAACTCATATCAAAAAAAAAAGCTCATATCTCGTTTACATTTTTTTAGAAGTTTCTTCACTCAAGGCAATTTCCTTGTCGACAAACTTGTAACAGATATAATATTTAACTTATATTAAACCTAGGTATAATGTAAATATTCTATTTAATGGTAAGTACTCTAAGACATGTCTATATTAGATAGATCAACAAACAAACATTAATATCAGGTATTTAATACTGAATATTTACCAGTTCAAATGAACCTGGAATTTATAGTTTAATTTAGAATTATTTGATTTGTAAGTGCTTACCTTTCTTTAAGCCAATTAAATAGAGCTCATTTACAAATTAACCTCAAAAATATTATCCAGAGATAAAGACATACTGAGACATATATAGACAGACACAATGCAAGATCTAGCTTCATTTTCTAAGTTTAGTCATGAATTAGACATTACGATATAAAATTTACTAGTTTATAAAAAAACCGTTGGAATAAATAAAACTTTTAAAGGCACTTTCCCATTTTTCCTCAGTGTCAGGAGTTAGAGATGGTCTAGATAAGTGTTCCTGAGAGCCCTGGTCTCAAGGCACAGGGAAAGAAAATCAAGTTCTAACAAAATGGCGGCAGGTCTAAACCAAATGGTGGCCAGACAAAGCAAAATGGCCATCAAAAACCACAACACAGAACACAGAGTTAAAACACACATATAAACCTGGCAGTCCTCATCAGACACTCTCTTAAATACAAGAATACAGTCTCTCAGAAAACCTCCTATAGAGACACAGAATTTCAGATCCAAGTACTAACAGAGTAAAGGAAAATATCTCAGGTCTTCAAAGATTTCAAAGGGAGGAAAGGAAGCCAGGTTGAAAGAAAAAGGGGGAGGAGACGGGAGAGGGGGGCAAAAGGGGTGGCCTTACAGACGTTTCCTGCCACCTGCAGGTACCCAGGCATTATGGGACTTTACCCTGGGCCTCCAGAAAAGGGAGGACTGGAACTCAGCCCTACCAGAAATCAGACCAGACCACAACCAGAATTCGAGTTCTCTGCCAAGGGATGGTGATCAGTCTCCAATCCTCAGCTCAGGCTGAGGCCTTTCGACCAGATTCCTGCATTCAGGACTGGAGGACTAGAAAAATGGGGAAGGATAGGAAGGGTTAAGGAGAGGAGAGAGGGAAGGGGAGAGAGGTCAATAAAGTCTCTTGTTCCTTACCTGGTTGGGGCACTCTGGCCAGTTGTCCACTTCAGAGAGGACTAGGGACAAAAGGGTCCCAGTTGCGGCCGCTGGATCTGGTCCATTGGCAGGCAAGCTGGCCCCTGAGTACCCCGAGTGGTCAGGATGTCAGTCTCAGTGAAGAAGAGTTCCACCAGAGTCACCATTTGTTGCAGGAAGGGGGACCCCTTCCAGGGCCCGAAACTGGGCTCTTGTCTAACACTCAGAAATGAATTGTCCAAGGAGACATATGTGCTGACAAGGCAAGAGATTTTATTGGAAAAGGGCACCTGGGTGGAGAGCAGTAGGGTAAGGGAACCCAGGAGAACTGCTCTGCCGCATGGCTCGCAGTCTTGGGTTTTATGGTGATGAGATTAGTTTCCAGGTGGTCTTTGGCCAATCATTCTAATTCAGAGTCTTTCCTGGTGGCTCACACATGGCTTAGCCAAGATGGATGCTATCGAGAGGGATTCTGGGAAGTGGACGGACATGCGGTGTCTCCTTTCAACCTTTCCCGAGTTCTTCCGGTTGGTGGTAGCTTATTAGTTCTGTATTCCTTATCAGGATCTCCTGTCATAAAACAACTCATGCAAATGGTTACTATGGTGCCTGGCCAAGGTGGGCAGTTTCAATCAGTGTGCTTCCCCTAACAATTCCACTCCTAGATATATGCCCAAGAGAAATTAAAACACAATCCATACAAAAATTCTTATAGCAAGCAAGAGTAAGAACAAGTAAAATGTAAATCGGCTGATGAATGGATAAATAAAATGTGGTATATCCATACAGTAGAATATTATTATATGACAATGAAGGAGATGAGGTAGTGATAAATGTTATTACATGGATGAACCTTGAAAGCAGTATGCTAAGTGAAAGAAGCCAATCACAAAGGACCACATATTGTATGATGATGCCATTTATGATGCCATTTTAGATACTCAAGAGTATGCAAATCCATAGAGATAGAACCTTGATTAATGATTGCCTAGGGCTAGAAAGAATGGTTTGAGGAAAGTGGTGAAAGACTGCTAATAGGTTCAGGGTCTTTTTGGGGGGGTTGTGGATAAAAATCGATTGTTGTGATGGTTGCATGACTCTGTAAATCTACTGAAAATTATTGAATTGTATGCCCATGAATTGTAAATTATATGAATTATAGAAAAATGAAGCTCTTATAAAAATGTACTTGCCTAATGTACTGACTTTCACTTATATCAAAGTCTACAATGGCAGTTAGTCCTTGACTATTTAGAATAAGAACCACTTAAATTTTAGGATAGAAAGAGACATTAAATATTTTATATTCCAGTCTCAGTTTATGTATCATAAAGTACAGTATAGTCCCTGTCTCTCTCCACATGTCAAAGCTAGATGTCCAAACTGTTTTTTTAAACTGAGGATTATTTTCTCCCACCTACTATTTATTTTATATGGTTAGCAGGCAGTTCCAACAACCTTGGTTTATGTACATTTTAGGAAGAAGAGCTCCCAAATCCTGTTGATACCTGGAAAAAAAAAAAAAAATCTCATATAATTAAAAAAAAAATGCTTCAGTTCCTTTCCTTCAGATCTTGGCTCAACCATCATTCACTCAAAGGCATTCTATGAATACTCAATAAAGTAGTTTAGTATAGACTATTACCAAACTCAGGTCCAGCTACTTGCCACTCAGAAGCCAATACTCAAGAGAAACATGCTGTAGAAAGGAAAAGTTGCTTTATTCAGGAAGTCTGCAACCTGGGGGGAAAGCCAAGGTCCCCTGTCAATCAAGGGGAAGGAGTTTTTAAAAGGGAGTTTCGGGTGTATATCTGCAGACAGAGGAATCTACATGTATAACAGTGTAGTCAGCTCTGACAGTTATCTTGAAATTAGGTGGTGGTCTGATCAGCACTATCTTGATTTTTCTAAGTGCATTTAACCTTCACCACCAAGGATTGATTTTTGCCCCATTTCTTTGAGGCCAATTCTCAGAATTGTGGCAGTGTGTGTCATGGCTACAGTCTAGTCATTATGTAATTAATTTCTTCCACGTGGTGAGGGTTCCAGTCTCTACAAAATACCTCCAAGGATATGGCTCAGAATATTATCTATAGCCCTTGAAGAGAAACTAAAGGTCCTTGAATTTTCTTTAATGACTAAACTATTATTTTGACCTGTTTTGATTGTTTTTCTTTTGATTCTGCATCTCCTCACTTCTATGACTAAATTTACTTTTTGCCTAAAGTTTTCCTAAAGACAAAATGTCAGCTGAGGACGTGAGGTGGGGCAAGGATCTGTCCTGGGAAGCTTCCATGAGTCTTGCACTGTTTCACTATATTTTGTCTATATCGTTCATTTCTCTTAGAATGTAAGGTCCATAGGGTAAGGTATTTTTTGTTGTCATCCGACCTAAGTAGACTTGGTCATGCACAGTGTTTAAGTTTTTATTCTTTTAGTTTCACATTTGTAGATTACAGTACCTGGCAAAGAGGTCTTTGAAGTAGGTTAGCCTTCCTCCACAGTCTTCCTTTCCTTCTCTCAGCTCTCTGTCCTTTTAGGGACGGCAGCTACACATTGGACAAAGGGCTGATAAAAGAATGTTCTATCATAGTTATGGTCATCTTCAGGCAGCAAGCCAGCACCCTGCCTGAGGTTGATTGTAGGACACAAGATTCATGATTTGCTAGCCTTTAATGCTCCATTGTGCAAAGGAGGGGAGTAGTTCTAAGACATTTTAACCTGTGGCTATTTCTTGAATATTGTTAGGTTTTCCGCTAATCCCCAAATGTAGTATTCACATAATAGCCAAGAGCCACACTCGTCACTAAAATAAATCCACTTCTGAGGTTCAGTATGTCAACTAGAAAAGCATTAGTTTTTCAACACGCTGATATCTAGACCTTTTATTGTAGCCACTGCTAAAGTGCTGTTCCTCTACCACAGTGTAGATCCACCACCCTAGACTGTGATTCTTGATTACCCTAATAGCCCCTAAACTCAGGACGCATAGTAATATGTTCTGGAGGCTGAGTTCAAAGCATGGCTCAAAGATCTTGACATCGCTCTCCTTTGCTACTGTATTCTCGTCACTAGGTGTCTGTCACTGTACGGTCAGTTATTTCAGACAAATTTAAGATGCCATCTGACCCTTATCCTCAAACTTATCCTGTCATAGTTATCGTGCATAATCCAGTATAATTCCTTTAACTGTAGCTGTAATAAAAATTTTACCTGTAGGAAATAAAGGAGCTACATATGACATTCTCCTGAGTAAGTTCATCCTCATTCATGACTTTTGCCTTTTCCTTTTTTAATTTTTGTGTTCCTTTGAATATGCTGACCAAAAGATTTTTTCACTGAGGCTCAGGTAGAATTTCAGCTGAAAATCAATTGCTTTTGTTTCCTGGGAAAAAATTAATATTGAGCACCTTAACTTTTTATTGTAACTGAAAATATTGTCAGCTTACTATGTTCTTGACTGAGAATTTTTGTCTCAGTCATGAAGAAAGTTTTGCCATGATAGATCAGAATTATTTTTAATTGTACTAGATGCTACATAGCATGTAAAATGGTACAGTCACTAGTTAATGCACTCTTTACCCCAAATCATGAACATTTGCTATAAATAAATCCTTATCATAGAAATGTAATTTGTAATTTCAAAGATCCTTTAAGTTTGAACTCATGCCAAAAGACAGCCTTATACCAGTGTGGGCTGCTGGCAGTTGGCTTATACTCATAGCTTACTGAAAACCTTTCTTCATCCCTTTACTGTGGACTAGGAAGCAAAACACTACTCCAGTCTCTTTACAAGTTCCTTACAGAGTTGGTCAGGATATAGAGTTTTGACCAGTAGAATGTAGAAGGATACCCCAGGATTTACCTCATGAATGAAATGTCAGAATCCCTTGAAAATAAGGCCTTTGCTTTTGACCCTCTTTTATCACCTTCCTCATCTCTAGAACTTGAAAATGATGATCAGAAGTTCAGCACTTTTCTTAAGGTCAGGGAAGAAAAGGTATGTGTTAGGGGCAGAAGAGAAGGATAGATGCATGGTTCCCTGAAGATATTCTTGAGCAGCTCTGCTGGACTTGGACCCTGTAACCTCCAGATTTTTGATCTTGAAGAAAATTAACAAGTTCATTATCCCAATAGAGCAAATATCTAATATAAATAGTTGCAGTGATAGGAAAAAATAATTTTAAAAGTGATTTTCAAGACAGAATTCTTCCCTTTCTTCCTATCACAGAAAATATGACAAAAGCTAAGGGATGTTTTTATTATATTACTTTTAGGCATCAGAATAACAGAATTTTCTGTGGGATAAGTTGAGACTCTGTGTTACCATTTGATACTTTAACCTATACAGTTTATTTTTATTAAATATGTATTTAAAAGAAAATAAATCAGAGATGTGATTTGAGAGTTAGGCTATAAGTTATGACAGACTACTGATAATATTATTTTTATTCATATGCATAAAAGTTTCAATACTCTTATATAGGCATTGTTTCCTGGACTTTGCTCATGAAAGTTCTTTTATCCCAGGAAAATAAAATTCATAGTTTCAAAGGGTACTAACAATGGCTGGAGCAGAGATTTTCTTTTTTAAAAACTATCAGTTTTATATTATATACTCTTAAAAAGTATCTCAGGATTTATTTTATCATTTTTCTGTTTCCATTCTGAAAAGGAGGGTTGGGTTATGAACAAGATAAATGAAAAAGAAAATCTGCTTAAAGACACAAGCTGTGTACCATGATTAATATTTTGCAAATGATGACCCACATGCATTTTAATTTCCCCCTTAAATCATGTTTGAGTTTTCCACCTCCCACCTCCAGAACTAAGTCAGGAAGTGTATAGAGAGGGTAGAATCTCCCTGTTTTTAGTAAGACATTGAACATGAAGAATGGGCTCTATGAAGAGAAAAAAAAAAAAAAATGACCAGTCTGTTTCAGCTCCCATTTAACATTTTGAGGGCTTCCCAGGGGGCATGGTTGCTAAAGAATCCACCTGCCAATGCAGGAGATTCAAGATATGTGGCTTCGATTCCTGGGTCAGGAAGATCCCCTGGAGTAGGAAATGGCAACCCATTCTAGTATTCTTGCCTGGAAAATCCCACGGGCAGGGGAGCCTAGCAAGCCACAGTCCATGGGGTTGCAAAGAGTCAGACTCATCTGAACATGCAATAAATTATATAGCCATAGCAAATAGAAGATGCCTCTTCCTCCTGTGACAACTAGGCTTGAAGGTTCTTTGTTCTTACTAGAAAGGAGTTAAGATATAGAGAATGGGAATAAGCCAGTCCTTCTCTGTCCCATGCAATTGTGGAAGCAGGGAGACAGAAGAAAGCAAAATTGCTAAAACTCCTCTTCTGATTTTTCTTTCTAGTCTTTGACATGGAATGTAGAGTCAGATAATGAAATAGAGAGAATGCCCTAATCCATTTCCTTTCAGATTAGTGTATAAAACTATCTCCCAGGTGTTTTCTCCCACATCAACCTTGGGTCCCAATATCGGAGTAGATAGTCATATAATATAAGGAAAGTGAAGTCACTCAGTCGTGTCTGACTCTTTGCGACCCCGTGGACTATAGCCCACCAGGCTCCTCCATCCATGGGGTTCTCCAGGCAAGAATACTGGAGTGGGTTGCCATTTCCTTCTCCAGGGGATCTTCCCGACCCAGGGATTGAACCCAGGTCTCCCGCATTGCAGGCAGACGCTTAAACCTCTGAGTCAGACAATAATGGTAAGGTTTGATTTTTCAAAATTCTTGCATGAATTGAGGTGGGACCTGGAAGGTTGTGAGAGTGCTGACAGCTAGGTTTTGAGGATGGTATTGAGGTCACTGAGGCAGGTGAGTCACCCAAGTAGGAAGTCATAGAAAGTACTGAGATGAAACTAAGTCTATAAGGAAGGACCATCATGCTTTAACCAAACTGAAAGGAAATGGATTTTGTGTATTACTGGTCTCTGATTTCAGACCTAACTCTTGGTAGTATTGCTGCAGGTTTGTGCCCTACAAAACTGGACTCCAATCAATTCTATGTCAATCATAGAATTGTTTGACATAGAATCTCATATATATTGAGAGAGAGACAGACAGACAAAGGCAGACACAGAGAGTGGAGGGTGGACAAAGAGAGACAGAGAGAGGCTCCCTGGGCAATTTTATAATTTGATAATTGGAAGACATTTTTTAACAGATTAATTTCTGGCTCTGAACATTTAATACATTATAGATTTTTTCTCTTCCATCAATATCCACACACTTCTAATCTCTGCTGCCATCAGACATGTTCATACGATATTAAATCCTCTTGCCCTGCCATCTTCATGTCATGAAGTAGGCTGAGCTATCACAGTGGAGAGTAGTAGGAGTAATTCTGGGAAGCCATTGCTGCACTGATATAGCTAGCATAACAGAACTCTATATGATGTAAGGGTGATCTTCAAAAACATATCACTCTTAACCTAAAGCAAGGGAATTCCAAAGATACATCTACTTCTGCTTCATTGACTATGATAAAACCTTTGACTGTGTGGAAAGGCTTTCCACACCTAACTGGAAAATTCTTAAAGAGATTGGAATACCAGACTGTCTTCTTAGAAATTACCTAAGAAATCTGTGTGCAGAATAAGAAATGACAGTTAGAACCAGGCATGAAACAATGAACTGGTTCAAAATTGGGAAAGGAGTATGTCAAGGTTGCATGTTGTCATCCTGCTTATCTAACTTATATGCAGAGTACATCATGTGAAATGCTGGGCTGAATGACTCACAAGCTGGAATCAAGATTGCTGGGAGAAATATCAATAACCTCAGATACGCAGATGATACCATGTTAAGGACAGAAAATGAAGAGGAACTAAAGAGCCTCTTAATGAAGGTGAAAGAGGAGAGTGAAAAAGCTGACTTAAAATTCAACATTCCAAAGATGAAGATCATGGCATCTGGTTCCATTGCTTCATGGCAAATAGAAGGGGAAACAATGGAAACAGTGACAGACTTTATTTTCTTGGGTTCCAAAATCACTGTGAATGGTGACTGCAGCCACAAAATTAAAAACAACAACAACAACAAACACTTGTTCCTTGAAAGAAAAGCTATGACAAATCTAGATAGTAAATTAAAAAGCAGAGACATCACTTTGCCAACAAAGGTCAATATAATGAAAGCTATGGTTTTTCCACTAGTCATGTATGAATGTGAGAGTTGGACCATAAAGAAGGCTGAGTGTTTTCTTTTCTTTTTTTTTTTTTCTTTTAATGCTTTTGAACTGTGGTGTTGGAGAAGATCTTGAGAGTCCCTTGGACAGCAAGGAGATCAAATCAGTCAATCCCAAAGGAAATAAACCCTGAATATTCACTGGAAGGACTGATGCTGAAGCTGAAGCTCCAATACTTTGGCCCTCTGATGCAAAGAACCAACTCATTGGAAAAGACCCTGATGCTGGAAAACACTGAGGCCAAGAGAAGGGAGTGACAGAGGATGGTATGGTTGGATGGCATCACTGACTCAATAGACATGAGTTTGAACAAACTCAGGAAGATGGTGAAGTACAGGGTAGCCTGGCATGCTGTAGTTCATGGGGTCACAAAGAGCTGACATGACTTAGCAACCAATCAGTAACAACAACAGCATTTTCAGCGGAACCCCTAAATACCAGCAGCCACTCTCCTTTCACTCAAGATGAGGAAACTGTGATGGAAATATTGTTGGAGTGAAAAGATATAGCAGTCTTAACTAATTAGAATTGACTGAACAACAACACTGGAGAAGGCAATGGCACCCCACTCCAGTATTCTTGCCTGGAAAATCCCCTGGCCAGAGGAGCCTGGTCGGCTGCAGTCCATGGGGTCGCTAAGAGTCGGACACGACTGAATGACTTCACTTTCACTTTTCATTTTCATGCATTGGAGAAAGAAATGGCAACCCACTCCAGTATTCTTGCCTGGAGAATCCCAGGAACGGCGGAGCCTGGTGGGCTTCTGTCTATGGGGTCACACAGAGTTGGACAAGACTGAAGCGACTTAGCAGCAGCAGCAGCAGAACAACAACACCAATAGTACTACTCTTAAAATTCTAACAAAAAATCAACCATGTTAAAACATTGCAAATAGTTCACAGTAAATATTCTTCTGAATGAAAAAGTAAAAAATGTGAGAGACTGAGCATTGTGTTTTATTGTCTGTCTCTTGATTAAATTATCTTCATGGGAGAGGGTTGAAACTGAATAAAACTAAAATCTAAAATTTCTTCCACTGAATAGTGGCTTCAAGGTCAGTAATAAAGAGAAACAAATTTGTTATTTTAAAAAATCCATATTTAACATACATTCAAACTTTAATGTGATTTTCCCATATTCAGTATAAACACATTTTAAATTCCATACATCTTATCTCTATTGAAATCTTCCTCTTTCTTTAAGATCTGACATAACTGCCACCTCTACTTTGAAGCCTTCCCTGGTCTCCAGGGAGAATAGAACTCACCCAAATAGGAATTGCAGTGGTACTTGGTTTGTGCTTATATCCTAATAGTTATTACTTACCACTTTATATTTTAGTTATTGGGTATGCATTATCTCTGGGGTGACCATATGATTTATTGACATGGCAACACCACCTTTGAAAATAAATGCAGCATCTTGTTAATTAAGCCAGGAGCACAGGTAGAAATTCAGGCTGCCTTGAGGAAACAGGGAAGGATGATTATTCTTTATCTCTCTTATTTGAATGAAATTTTCTGAACACATAGATTGGAACTTTGATTTTTTTCCCTTTAGGGTTCTTAGTAATTTCATTAAAATCACTAGAGAGGAGTTTAATATAATTTGTTAGATGATTACTTTAGTTGATAATTTTAAAAACTTCCCTTTATTTACTTATAAACATTTACCTTTCTGGTTTATGGACAATCAAGTCATGACATAGACACAGTTCATATAAGCAAGAATGTCATAGGCAGTTTAAGTTAATAAAAATTACTCAATAGCTGGTTCAATAAATATACATTCTCATATATAAAATGGGTAGACATACATCATTATATACAGAGATTACTCTGAATTATAGAACAGATATTTCTGCTTTTTAATCTGATGGGTCACAATGCAAATTTGAAAGATGTGGATTTCCAAAATGGACTAAATCAACAAAGTTTATTGGACTACAAAGAGGAAAATCCAAGTTGTTCATTCCCCATTCTAGAAAATTGTGATTATTAATTTAAATGTCTGGGTCATGCATCATTTTAATTGATAGAGTTGACTAGAATAATCTCATGTTTTTGTTATTGATAATGATTACTTTTTTATGTTTTATATCTCTAAAAGATTATATAAACAAAATTTGAAAATTGTCAACAATTTTACATTATATTCATTTTCCTATTATTTTGAATTAACTTAGATGCTTAGATTTTACATAAGGTGTTTGGATCCTTTATGTATTATCTTTTGTAGTTTTTTTTTTTTAAACTAGGTTTTGTTCATTCAATAAATATTGATTGTTTATTATAATTCATGAAAGTAGGTCATTCACTGTGCTAAACCCTGGGGGAAGAAACAGTGAAGATGATACATTTAATCAGAAAATTCCCTGATAGCTCTTTTGGTAAAGAATCTGCCTGCAATGCAGGAGACACTAGTTCAATTCCTGGGCCAGGAAGATCCCCTGGAGAAGCGCTTGGCTACCACGCCAGTATTCTAGCCTGGAGGATTCCATGAACTATAATCCATGGGGTCGCAAAGAGTTGGACATGACTGAGCAACGTTCACTTTCCTTTTCCTAAGAAAATAATCTTAATTATATTTTAAAAATATTTTAATTGACCTCTAGTTTTATATTTGGGGTTATAAAATTTATAAATAGAATTGTTAGTTTTTATTTTTTTTTAATTTTATTTTTAAACTTTACAATATTGTATTGGTTTTGCCAAATATTGAAATGAATCTGCCACAGGTATACATGTGTTCCCCATCCTGAACCCTCCTGCCTCCTCCCTCCCCATACCATCTCTCTGGGTCATCCCAGTGCACCAGCCCCAAGAATCCAGTATCGTGCATCGAACCTGGACTGGCGACTCATTTCATACATGATATTATACATGTTTCAATGTCATTCTCCCAAATCTTCCCACCCTCTCCCTCTCCCACAGAGTCCATAAGATTGTTCGATACATCAGTGTCTCTTTTGCTGTCTCGTATACAGGGTTATAGTCACATACTGCTTCCCTGATAGCTCAGCTGGTAAAGAATCCGCCTGCAATGCAGGAGACCTGGGTTCGATCCCTGGGTTGGGAATATCCTCTGGAGAAGGGAAAGGCTACCCACTCCAGTATTCTGGCCTGGAGAATTCCATGGACTGTATAGTCTATGGTGTCAGAAATAGTCGGACATGACTCTCACTCACTCACTTCAAGTCAAATACATTATACATTAAGACTCATTAAGCATGCAATGATTTATACCTGCATGTGAGTGGAAAAAATGCAAATATAGAGAATAGTTCAATTAAGATTATTGTCCATGAGTTGAATAGTATGTAAATTACCATGCAGTCTTCTGAAAACAAACTCGGTTTTCATATGTCTTACCCTGTTATTATTCAACTTATCATGTCAGATTGTGTTCTGTTTTTTACACACTACCAATTAATTTTATAGCTTTCAAGATTAAGATTACTTTCTTTGTCTCCTCCAGTTTAGCTTTAAATACCATGTTATAGGTGATATAACTAATATAAATATATTATCTTGCAATTAGGCTCATATAAACAGAAATATCAGTATATCAGAGTTAATGTATAAGTCAAGGTCTCAGCAGGATAA
Source organism: Bos indicus (assembly GCF_029378745.1). Lineage (NCBI taxonomy): Eukaryota > Metazoa > Chordata > Mammalia > Artiodactyla > Bovidae > Bos > Bos indicus. The sequence continues at coordinate 11,546,565 of NC_091764.1, forward strand.
AGATGGTATATTCATTTGGGATAAATTGAAGAGGCTTATTAATGAGATTGTTTTAAGAGTTAGCAGTGTGAAAACCTTTGAAGACTTCCATAGGGGAGGAACTGGTACACTAAATACCCAGCATGTCTGTCTTCCTTCTCTCTGATCATCTGCCTGGGATTCTTTATTGGCAAAACTCAACTGGAAGAGGACAAGAGAGCCTTCAGAGATGGTCAATAACAGGTGTACTTTCCAGGAAGGAGAGTAGAGTGAAGAGTGAATCTAATAAGACAAGCAAGATATATGGCACCATTCATTCTTTTGTTTCTCAGTATACACTGTAGTCTTTGGCCTGAATGTGTTGCAAATACAAGAGACACTTAGAGACCCACAGCATGTTCAGTCAGTCAAACTCCTATCTGACATCTAAAATATTAACTGCAACCAGTTTTCATATAAGAAAGTAGGAGAAAAAGAGAGAGAAAAAAAGAGTTAAATAATATTAAATACGGCTAAGTCACCAATTCTTTAACTGATTAAAAGATCTAGGTTGATTATAAATGTCTTAATTCACAATATATTCCACATTCTCCTTACCCTCTGCTAGTAACTTTCTGGACAAAGTTCCTTAGAATGTTAATCCAAATCATTTTTCCTATAGAATCTGACACCTTGCATTGCCACAGTATTTCACTGATTAGGGCTACAGCATATTAAAAAGCAGAGACATTACTTTGCCAACAATGGTCCATCTAATCAAAGCTATGGTTTTTCTAGTAGTCATGTATGGATGTGAGAGTTGGACTATAAAGAAAGCTGAGTGCTGAAGAATTGATGCTTTTGAAATGTGGTGTTGGAAAAGACTCTTGAGAGTCCCTTGGACAGCAAGGAGTTTCAACCAGTCCATCCTAATGAAAAAGAGTCCTGAATATTCATTGGAAGGACTGATGTTAAAGCTGAAACTCCAATACTTTGGCTACCTGATGCAAAGAGCTGACTCATTAGAAAAGACCCTGATGCTGGGAAAGATTGAAGGTGGGAGGAGAAAGGGATGACAGAGAATGAAATGGTTGGATGGCATCACCGACTCAATGGACATGAGTTTGAGTAAACTCCGGGAGTTGGTGATGGACAGGAAGGCCTGGCATGCTGCAGTCCATGGGGTCGCAAAGAGTCAGAGACAACTGAGCCACCGAACTGAATTGAACTGAACTAATTCATGATATATTCCATATTCTCCTTACCCTATGCCAGTAACTTTCTGGACAGAGTTCCTTAGCATGGTAATCCAAATCATCTTTCCTATAGAATCTGATGCCTTGTGTTGCCACAGTATTTCACTGGTCAGGGTTATGAACAAGCACATAGAAGTGTAAAGAGACACCCAGTGAACCCCTGGATTCCAATAACAGTCTTCTTTTTGTCCAGTACATCCCAACTAAAGGGATCAATGACCCCAGTTAGTTCTCTTCTATTGATTTAGGGACATGAGAACCCTCCCCCAATGGCCAGGAGAAAATTTAACCTCCAATTTGTTGGAATCATGACTGTATTTTTTTTGAACTAACATTCCTTCTTTGAGCACTAGAGCCCCCACACCTACCAAGTTCAATGTTGCATTGCCAAAAATAAAAATTTCTCCAAATGTTACCATATGTAATATTAAGAGAGGCCACCTTCACTGTCATCTCTTTGTTCCCATATCTATGCATTCTGGGTATACATGAGCTGAGGTTTAAGGCATATATCACATATCCTGTAAGCCTACTATATCCTGTTCCCTCCCCCAAATTGAGGTGCTTGATGAAATGAATATAAAACCCTTAAACCCCATTAGGCTACTTATTCTTTTATCGCTTTTCCATTCATTCTCAATAGGGGTATCCCTAAGTGGGGGATGTTGAGTTTTGAGTGTAAAAAAAATCTGAAATATCAAAATAGCATTTGATGGAAGAAGGGCAGGATGTGGGGGTGGCACAATTAGAAAAAGCAATGTCTAAAAAAATTCTGTAGGAGAGAGATAATGAAGAAACATTGAGAGACATTGAGTTACTATATTTTGTTGTTGCTAAGTCGTGTCCAACTCTTTGTGACCTTGTGAACTGTAGCACGCCAGGATTCCCTATCCTTCACTATCTCCATGAGTTTGCTTGAGTTTATGCCCATTAAGTCAATGATGCCATCCAAACATCTCATCCTCTGTTGCCCCTTTTCCCTCTTGCCCTCAATTTTTCCCAGCATCAGGGTATTTTCCAGAGTCAACTGTTCTTTTCAGGTGGACAAAATATTGGCGCTTCAGCTTCAGCACCAGTTTTTCCAGTGAATTTTCAGAGTTGGTTTCTTTTAGGATTGACTGGTTTGATCTCCTTGCTGTCCAAGGGACTCTCAAGAATCTTCTCCAGTACCACAATTGGAAAGCATCAATTCTTAAGCACTCAGCCTTTCTTATAGTTCAGCTCTCACATTCATACATGACTACTGGAAAAACCATCAGATCAGATCAGATCAAATCAGATCAGTCACTCAGTCGTGTCCGACTCTTTGCGACCCCATGAATCGCAGCACTCCAGGCCTCCCTGTCCATCATCAACTCCCGGAGTTCACTTAGACTCACGTCCATCGAGTCAGTGATGCCATCCAGCTATCTCATCCTCTGTTGTCCCCTTCTCCTCTTGCCCCCAGTCCCTCCCAGCATCCGAGTCTTTTCCAATGAGTCAACGCTTCGAATGAGGTAGCCAAAGTACTGGAGTTTCAGCTTTAGCATCATTCCTTCCAAAGAAATCCCAGGGCTGATCTCCTTCAAAATGGACTGGTTGGATCTCCTTGCAGTCCAAGGGACTCTCAAGAGTCTTCTCCAACACCACAGTTCAAAAGCATCAATTCTTCGGTGCTCAGCCTTCTTCACAGTCCAACTCTCACATCCATACATGACCACAGGAAAAACCATAGCCTTGACTAGACGAACTTTTGTTGGCAAAGTAATGTCTCTGCTTTTGAATATGCTCTCTAGGTTGGTCATAACTTTCCTTCCAAGGAGTAAGCATCTTTTAATTTCATGGCTGCAGTCACCATCTGCAGTGATTTTGGAGCCCCCCAAAATAAAGTCTGACACTGTTTCCACTGTTTCCCCATCTATTTCCCATGAAGTGATGGGACAGGATGCCATGATCCTCGCTTTCTGAATGTTGAGTTTTAAGCCAACTTTTTCACTCTCCACTTTCACTTTCATCAAGAGGCTTTTGAGTTCCTCTTCACTTTCTGCCATAAGGGTGGTGTCATCTGCATATCTGAGGTTATTGGTATTTCTCCCGGCAATCTTGATTCCAGCTTGTGTTTCTTCCAGTACAACATTTCTCACGATGTACTCTGCATATAAGTTAAATAAACAGGGTGACAATATGGACCTTTGTCAGCAAAGTGATGCCTCTGCTACACTGTCTAGGTTTAATACACTGTCTAGGTTTGTCATAGCTTTTCTTCCAATGAGGAAGCATCTTTTAATTTCATGGTTGTAGTTATACCACCCACTGCAATACTTTTATTTAAAATATTATTTACAACAGAAGCAGAAGGATATTGGAAAACCATAAAGGTTAATGTAATAACCTGAGGGTGAAAAGTGAAAGTGAATTTCGACCCCATGGACTGTAGCCTACCAGGCTCCTCCCTCCATGGGATTCTCCAGGCAAGAGTACTGGAGTGGGTTGCCATTTTCTTCTCCAGGGGATCTTCCTGACCCAGGGATCAAACCCAGGTCTCCTGAATTCCAGGCAGGCACTTTAACCTCAAAGGAGACAGAAAGGAGAAATAGTTTAAAGAACTTGTAAGCACATAATCATATTTAAAAGGCTGACAAGAAGAAATACAACTTTTGTTGAGAAAAACAGCCAGTTTAAAGAACCTCTTCAGGAAAGATTTCATGGCAACAAGTTTTCCAACATTATTTTCATATTTTGTTCTTATCTTTTGCCACAGTTCCCAATTTTTTGTCCCGCAAGCTATACAGAAATGGAACCCATTGATATAGGATATGCAGGTCAGTCTCTTAGGTCAGAAAACAGAGTGTTAAAAAGGTGGATGGGGTAAACAGATGCTATTCAACACAATAGTGTTTAAGGGTAACCAACAAAGGGAAGATAGTTTCTAAAATTCGTTACTTTCTTGAAAGTGAAAATATATGGATGAATCATTATCTTTGAAATATGTTTCTAAGTAAAATCTTGTATTAATCTTAATCTAAATTAATATGGGAAGCGACTGATGAAAATATGGTGAGACAGTGGTATGATACTGGATAAAACTGTGAGAATTTGTAACAAGGTATTACAGAGCTAATACCCCCTGAGTTCAAGGTAATCTGCATTATCACTTTTATATAGTGCATATAGAAGTCTATGGATAAAGTCTATAGAGAAAACAAATTTTTTCTAAAAATAAGCAATTAGTTTGTTTTTTAGCCTAATGGCGACCCACTCCAGTGTTATTGCCTGAAGAATCCCAGGGACGGGGGAACTTGGTGGGCTGCCGTCTATGGGGTTGCACAGAGTCGGACATGACTGAAGTGACTTAGCAGTATAAGGCATCAACATTGAGTAAATTAATCAATACTAAGTTAAAAAAAAATCCTTATAAAACGCTCCCTCTGATGGTCTGAACACTTGATAGTCATACCCTTCTCAGTGTACTGCATGCCTGTCCAGTTACAAGGAACCAGGGACTATCAGGAGGAATCCCAAGTGGATCACCAGGGTTTCACATGTATTACTCCCTGCTCTCATATGTAGAACTGTCTTAAAGACTTCTGCTGATGAGGGTCATAGCCGGATGGTTCTTAAGGAGTAGCCTCATGTGGAGGGCTCAGCACTAGCTTCTGTTTTTTAACGTTACACATTCAGAAGCAACTGTAGCTAGATATTCATTGGTGAAATACTTTGTAAAATTGGGCCCATAAATAGCCTCCATGTCTGCCATTTTGGCCACTTTTTTATTGTGCTTAACATCCCATTTTGGGGGTGGTTGCTGAAGAAAACTGGCTAAATCATTTTGTCTGCTTCATTATTCAGTGCCTCTTCCATCATGGATGTTTTCTTGTGTAAGGTAAATACAAAATTTTACTTTACTTTGTGCCCTGCACCATATGTCCATTTGCACACCTCTGCTGGAGATTTTGTCTCTGACCTTTCAGGCTTTTTTCACCTAAGCTGCTGACCAGTTGACCAAGTCAATGATCAATAATACGGATCTATATAAATTCTTAACTCAGGTCACTTTTTGCTCACTGTGTCACATTGGCATTGTGTCCATCAATGTAGTTTGGTATCGTTTATATGGAATTTATCTATAGCCCAAATCTTTTTGACTTAAGTATGATACAAGGCAGTAGAGTTGACATAGTCCTGTGGAAAAAACTCTAAATTTTGTCCATCCCACATGAATGCAAACACTTTCTGATTTATTTTATAATTGAAATATTAAAAAATGCACTTGTGAACTAAATAACCACATACCATGTGCCTGAAGTATTATTAATCTGCTCCAGCAGTGACACAACAGCTGCTATTGGAACTGCTAGTTGGTAGAGCCTGAAATAGTCTACGGGTAATTCTCTTAATTCTGCAATGACCACAACAGCAAATTAAATGCTAACCTTCATCATACTCCTCAGGAAAAACATATTGTTTTCTTGGATCGAGGTTAAGGGGGGTAGCTTCCAAGTATTCCATCTGACTTTCCAAATTTCATTAGCTCTTATGCCGTAGACTAGTGGGGGGCTTCCCCAGTGGCTCAGTGGTAAAGAATCCACCTGCAATGCAGGAGATGCAGCAGATGCAGATTCAATCCCTGGATCAGAAAGATCACCTGGAGAAGAGCGTGGCAACCCACTCTAGTATTCTTGCTGGGAAAATCCCATGGACAGAGGAACCTGGTAGATTACGGCCTGTAGGGTCGCAAAGAGTCGGACGACTGAAGCGACTGAGCATGCACATACGCATAGACCAGGGACTCAGTGTGGAGTCACTCCTACAGCCAAGTACAGTAATTCCACTTAATGGTTAGGAATTGAGAAAATGAGTACTGACTGGGTGTGCAGACCCAGTAGACTCACTGTGGGGCAGACTTTCACCAAAACTCCACTTATTACCTGGCTCCCATAGGTTCCCATTTACTCAAGAGAGAAAGAAGGAGAGTAAGACAATACTTTGGGTCTCTGGGTATTGATGCCAACTCATATTCTGTTTGCCATAGTCCTTGAAATGTTTGTGTATAAAGAAATAGAGGGAACTATGGAAGGATGGAAAAGCTGTCAGACTGCGTTGAAAATGAGTGAAAAAGATGGAGAAGTTTGGATGGAGACAAGGCCATTTGTGATCTTGAACCAAAAGTGGTCAATCGAGTCCTGTATTTATTTCCTAGAAGCGACTGACCTTGGCATTCGTACACCCTTAGTCACTTAACAATCCTCACATCTTTTGTTTAGAGATTCAGTTTCTCTCCTCTATTACAATAGCCTTGAATAAAGTCTTCCTTGTTTCTTTAACTTGTGCAATTTTCTTTACATATAGGAAGCAACCATTAATTTATGTTTTATCTCTATTTATTGGCTATTCTGGACATTTCATATAAGTGGAATCATACAATACTGAAGTCACTGACTCACTTCTTTCCTTTGACTTAATGCTTTCAAGTTTGATGATGTTGTAGTATGTATCAATACTTAATTCCTTTTTGTGTGTACTTAGCCATTCAGCCTTGGGTGACATTTTGTGCCCACATAGACTGTAGCCTGCCAGGCTCCTCTGTCCATGGGGATTCTCCAGGCAAGAATACTAGAATGGGTTGCTAGAATGGTTGCAAGAATACTAGAATAGATCCTCCTTCAGGGGATCTTCCAACCCAGGGATTGAACCCAGGTCCCACACTGCAGGTGCATTCTTTACTGTTTGAGCCACTAGGGAACCCCTAATTCTTTTTACTGCCAAATAGTATTTCATTTTTATGTCTATAGCATGTTTGTTTATCCATTCATCAGGTGATAGACATTTGAGTTCTTTCTATTTTCTGTCTTTTATGAATGCCTGCTATAAGCATTCATGTTCAAGTTTTATGTGGATATATTTTCATTTACCTGGGATGTATACCAAAGAGTGAAGTTGCTGTATAGCTTCCTGTGTAATATTTGGAGTAACTGACAAACTGTTTCCCAAAGTGGCTGCACCATTCTGTCTTCTGAGCAAGAATGTATGAGGATTCAAATTTTACCTTAGCATTGCCACCACTTTTTATTATCTATTTTTTTTTCCACAGCAAGTCTAGTGATTATAAAATGATATTTCATTGTGGTTTTTATTTGTATTTCCTAATAACTAATGAAATTGAGCATCTTTTAATGTGCTTATCATCTTTGGAGTAATATCTGTTCAAATCCTTCACATAGATCGAAATTTAAAATGGCCTTGTCTTAATATTTCAAGTTTAAAACGATTTTCAAAAGGACATTTCAGTTGTCCTATTTTTTGCTGTTATATATGATGTAAACAGCCAACTCATTGGGAAAGACCCTGATGCTGGGAAAGATTGAAGGCAGAAGGAGAAGAGGGAAACAGAGGATGAGATGGTTGGATGGCATCATTGATTCAATGGACATGAACTTGGGTAAACTCTGGGAGACGGTGAGGGACAGGGAGGCCTGGCATGCTGCAGTCCATGGAGTCACAAAGAGTCAGACACAACTTTGCAACTGGACAACAGCAACAAGTATTTACCAAAAAGCAACAAAAATTTTCATGTGGGTCATGAGGTAATAGAAGCTTTTATTTTCCTTTTTGGTCATGCTGTTTACTTTTTGAATCTCAACTAGTATAGACATTAAACCATGAAGTGTGTCTTCAAAGCTTGTGCTTGTTCCCTAAAATATACAGAGTTAAAAAGCAGGTATTCAAATTCTTGGTTATTGAATGTTATTTAATATTCCTTTTTATAAATCCAAGTATGCCCCATCTAAAAAGTACTGGAATAAAAAAAGATTCTACATTTATAAAACTAATAAATTAAGGTAAAATTATATATACACTATAAAATATTATTTTGCTAAGACAAGTAAGAAAGAAATGATTAAAGGATCCTTTTAGAACATTTATCCACTGTTTAATCATCATCTGACTAATTATAGTGAGTTTATACAATATATTTATGAAATACTAAAGGATAAAAGCAAGTATATGAATAGTAATGTTCAAATAACAGCAGATGTGGGAATATATACAAGCCAATCTTCCTAGTATAATTAAATCAATTTAGGCAAATGTGTATTACTATTCCTCCTATAGCATAGTGGAAACAACACTGGAATTCGATTCAGAAGAATTGCATGTGTGGTGTAGATCTATAGCATAATGGTTGCATGAACTTGGGCAAGAGAAGAGAAAATATTTCATAAACTTTAAAGTTTTATGCACACATAAGGCATTAATAGTTCTAAACCTGACAATTAAAAGTAATATATATGTACCACATCTTCTTTATCCATTCCCCTGTTGACGGACATTTAGGTACAGCAGGGACTAACACAACCTTGTAGAGCAACTATACTCCAATAAAAATTCAAAAAACAGGATATAAAGAAGATAGCAGGGAAGCTCATCTGACTAGAGGGGAGCACCTATGTATATCTGCATCTATATCTACCTATGTAGATATATAATTCTAACTCTAATTTGGTGATAAAAAGCTGCAATGACTTTAAAATACTTTTAAGTAGCTGATAATCAGTCATACAAGTAATGGTTCACAGTTATTTTCCTTCTTTACCACAGACAGAACAAGAGGTTTTATAATCTAGGAACATTAAAATAAAGACTTTTCTTAAAACTTCCAAGTATAACAACATTCTGTATCAAAGACTGTTTGCCTATAAAGTCAGAATACCTAGACTTGTATTGAAATAAACTTCTGTGAGATAACATTTTGAAAAGACTTTTAAAAACACAATAACTTATGGTGACATAAGAGGACAATTTTACACTTACTTCTGGAAGGAATTCTATAGTAAGCAAATGTATAATAACAAAACTAACAGTAACCTTGAATCCCACCCAACAACTGATCTACAAAGTTTCTCTGGTCAAATTGCTTTCTTACTCTGCAGATTATTTGCAAACTTCTCCACTCTGTGCATCCTGTCCTCTGGGCCTTCCCTGTCATCAAGTGATCTCCCTTGCTATTTCACAGAAGAAAAGAAAGAAAAAGTCATTTAAGTTTCTTCCACCAATCTTGCAAACCATCTGTCCACATTGTTCTATCTATCCTTCCCATTTCAATGGAGCTGTCCCTCATCACATCCCAACCCAATTCTTCTATCTGTGCTCTATCCTGCACCTTTCTGCCTTCTCAGGAACCTCAACTCACACCACAGGTTATCATTTCTCTTTCCTTTACATTCAAGTTTTCCCTTTGAAGTCTTTGCATTAAAGCATGATCAAGCCTATAATCCAGCAAATAAGAGCAAAACCTTCCTAAATCAAACACTTTTCTAGCTAACAAATTGTTTCCTTTTTTCTTTTGCTAAGAATATATGGAGGAATTTTAAAATTAAAAAAAAAGGTTTTTGAATCTTAAATCTGCATAAAGATCTTTTCAAATTGCATTAAAACAAAATCACAACCCTCTTATAGTATTTTTCTAAAAGCTTCAACTGATGAACTAAAAATTTCCTAGCTAATTCTTTGGAATTTTAACTCAATGACCTTTGTTTCAAAATGAGGTCAGATACACTGTGAATTTCTTATTCTTTCATATCTTTTGATGAGTCTAGATATTCTGGAAAATTTCAGTGGTATGTTAAAAAATTTATAATTGCCCATAATAAAAACTACATCTCACTGCTAATTTCTCCAGTTTTTCTATGGAAGAATTTTGGCTAATGGAAGAGCAAAAAAGTAATATTATAGGAAAATAACAAAGGCTTGCTTACTGTAATAAAGATGTACAGGCTGAAAGATGAACTGGTCTTTCTCTAACCTAATTAGAATTCCCAAAGTTTATTGAAAAACCAAAGAAGTTTTAATATTGAAGACAATTTTTAGAAAGTAATTTTATAGAATTTACACCATCAGATTATAAGGATTACTATAAAGCTATAACAGTTCAGACAAAGTGATGTTACCATACGGCTAGTCAAATAAACCAATGACTAGAATAGACAGTCAAGAAGTAGACCTATACATACTGAGTCATTTTATTTATAAATAAATATGCCAGTGTCAGACAGTGGAGAATGAGTGGTCTTTTCAATAAATGGCACTAGAAAATATAAATAACAAAGAAAGATCTGCTCCTATGTTTACCATAATAAAGAAGAAATTCAATTACAACTATTGATACAAAAGAGAAGGGTAAAACAATAATACAGATAGAAGGAAACCAAGGAGTATATCTTTATGATCTTAGAGTAGGCAAACACTTCTTTAGTAAGACACACAAAAAATTGACTAAAAATTTCTAACCTTACAACATTAAATTAAACTTATTGTTGGGGCCACCCAAGATGGACTGGTCATGGTGGAGAGGTCTGACAGAATGTGGTCCACTGGAGAAGGGAATGGCAAACCACTTCAGTATTCTTGCCTTGAGAACCCCATGAACAGTATGAAAAGGCAAAAAGATAGGACACTGAAAGATGAACTCCCCAGGTCAGTAGGTACCCAATATGCTACTGGAGATCAGTGGAGAAATAACTCCAGAAAGAATGAAGGGATGGAGCCAAAGCAAAAACAACACCCAGTTGTGAATGGGACTGGTGATAGAAGCAAGATTCGATGCTGTAAAGAGCAATATTGCATAGGAACCTGGAATCTTAGGTACATGAATCAAGGCAAATTGGAAGTGGTCAAACAGAAGATGACAAGAGTGAACATTGACATTCAAGGAAATCAGTGAACTAAGATGGACTGGAATGGATGAATTTAACTCACATATCTACTACTGTGGGTAGGAATCCCTTAGAAGAAATGGAGTAGCCATCATGGTCAACAAGAGTCCAAAATGCAGTACTTCAATGCAATCTCAAAAACGACAGAATGATCTCTGTTCATTTCCAAGGCAAACCATTCAATACCATGGTAATTCAAGTCTATGCCCCAACCAGTAACGCCGAAGAAGCTGAAGTTGAACAGTTCTATGAAGACCTACAAGACCTTCTAGAATTAACACACCAAAAAGATGTCCTTTTCATTATAGGGGACTGGAATGCAAAAGTAGGAAGTCAAGAAACATCTGGAAAACAGGCAAATTTGGCATTGGAGTACAGAATGAAGCAGTGCAAAGTCTAACAGAGTTCTGCTAAGAGAACGCACTGGCCATAGCAAATACCCTCTTCCAACAACACAAGAGAAGACTCTACACATCTGCTAAGTCTCTTCAGCCGTGTCCGACTCTCTGCGATCCCATAGACGGCAGCCTACCAGGCTCCCCCGTCCCTGGGATTCTCCAGGCAAGAACACTGGAGTGGGTTGCCATTTCCTTCTCCAATGCAGGAAAGTGAAAGTGAAGTCACTCAGTCGTGTCGGACTCTTAGCGACCCCATGGACTGCAGCCTACAAGGCTCCTCCATCCATGGATTTTCCAGGCAGGATTATTGGAGTGGGGTGCCATTGCCTTCTCCGGACTCTACACATGGACATCACCAGATGGTCAACACCGAAATCAGATTGATTATATTCTTTGCAGCCAAAGATGGAGAAGCTCTATACAGTCAACAAAAACAAGACTAGGAGCTGACTGTGGCTCAGATCATGAACTCCTTATTGCCAAATTCAGACTGAAATTGAAGAAAGTGGAAAAAAACCACTAGACAATTCAGGTATGACCTAAATAAAATCCCTTATGATTATACAGTGGAAGTGAGAAATAGATTTAATGGACTAGATTTGATAGACAGAGTGCCTGATGAACTATGGATGGAGATTCATGACATTGTACAGGAGACAGGAATCAAGACGATTCCCAAGGAAAAGAAATGCGAAAAAGCAAAATGGCTGTCTGAGGAGGCCTTACAAATAGCTGTGAAAAGATAGGAAGCAAAGGAGAAAAGGAAAGATATACCTATTTGAATGCAGAGTTCCAAACAATAGCAAGGAGAGATAAGAAACCCTTCCTCAGTGATCAATGCAAAGAAATAGAGGAAAACAATAGAATGGGAAAGACTAGAGATCTCTTCAAGAAAATTAGAGATACCAAGGGAATATTTCATGCAAAGATGGGCTCAATAAAGGACAGAAATGGTAGGGACCTAATAGAAGCAGAAGATATTAATAGGTGGCAAGAATACACAGAAGAACTGTACAAAAAAGATCTTCACAACCCAGGTTAATCATAATGGTGTGATCACTCACCTAGAGTGAGACATCCTGGAATGTGAAGTCAAGTGGGCCTTAGGAATCATCATTACGAACAAAGCTAGTGGAGATGATGGAATTCCAGCTGAGCTATTTCAAATCCTGAAAGATGATGCTGTCAAAGTGCTGCACTCAATATGCCAGAAAATTTGGAAAACTCAGCAGTGGCCACAGGACTGGAAAAGGTCAGTTTTCATTCCAATCCCTAAGAAAGGCAATGCCAAAAATGCTCAGACTACCACACAATTGCACTCATCTCACACGCTAGGAAAGTAATGCTTAAAATTCACCAAGCCAGGATCCAGCAATACATGAACTGTGAACTTCCAGATGTTCAAGCTGGTTTTAGGAAAGGCAGAAGAACCAGAGGTCAAATTGCCAACATCCACTGGATCATGGAAAAAGCAAGAGAGTTCCAGAAAAACATTATTTCTTCTTGATTGACTATGCCAAAGCCTTTGACTGTGTGGATCACAATAAACTGTGGAAAATTCTGAAAGAGATGGGAATACCAGACCACCTGACCTGCCTCTTGAGAAACCTGTATGCAGGTCAGGAAGCAACAGTTAGAACTGGACATGGAACAACACAGTGGTTCCAAATAGGAAAAGGAGTATGTCAGGCTGTATATTGTCACCCTGCTTATTTAACTTCTACACAGAGTACATCATGAGAAACACTGGGCTGAATGAAGCACAAGCTGGAATCAAGATTGCCCGGAGAAATATCAATAACTTCAGATATGCAGATGACACCACCCTTACGGCAGAAAGGGAAGAAGAACTAAAGAGCCTCTTGATGAAAGTGAAAGAGGAGAGTGAAAAAGATGGCTTAAAGCTCAACATTCAGAAAACGAAGATCATGGCATCCGTTCACATCACTTCATGGCAGATAGATGGGGAACCAGTGGAAACAGTGAGATACTTTATTTTTCTGGGCTCCAAAATCACTACAGATGGTGACTGCAGCCATGAAATTAAAAGATTCTTACTCCTTGGAAGGAAAGTTGGAGCAACCTAGACAGCATATTAAAAAGCAGAGACATTACTATGTCAACAAATGTCCGTCTAGTCAAGGCTATCATTTTTCCAGTGGTCATGTATGTTTGTGAGAGTTGGACTGTAAAGAAAGCTGAGTGCTGAAGAATTGATGCTTTTGAACTGTGGTGTTGGAGAAGTCTCTTGAGAGTCCCTTGGACTGCAAGGAGATCCAACCAGTCCATCATAAGGGTGATCAGTCCTGGGTGTTCATTGGGAGGATTGATGTTGAAGCTGAAACTCCAGTACTTTGGCCACCTGATGCGAAGAACTGACTCATTGGAAAAGACCCTGATGCTGGGAAAGATTGAGGGCAGGAGGAGAAGGTGACGAGAGAGGATGAGATGGCTTGATGGCATCATCGACTTGATGGAAATAGGTTTGGGTGGACTCCGGGAGTTGGTGATGGACCGGGAGGCCTGGCGTGCTGCGGTTCATGGGGTCGCAGAGTCAGACACGACTGAGCGACTGAACTGAACTGAACTGAATTGTTCATCAAAAATTATTTTGTTAATAAGATATATTTAAGAAATTGTTCACTGTAAATATATTATACAAAGGACTCATACTGAGAATATAAAAAATTTACTAAGCAAATATTTTTAAAATCTCATTTTGAAAAAAAATTTCTATTTAATTGAAAGTGGCCAAAAGACTGACAAACATCTAACAAAATAATATGTTCAAATTGTCAATAAGCATATGAGAAGTTTCAAATTATTAATCAAAGAAATGCAAGTTAAAACCATAGATCAACCAGCAGAGTGGCAAAAATTAAAATGAGAGTGTATCCCAAGTGTTAGGACAGAGGAGTAAGGAAAACCCACATATGTTGCTGAATATAGTGTAAATCAGTACACCTAGGTTGGCAAACTTTTAGGTAGTATTTAGGAAAATTAAACCTATATTTATCTTAGACCCATTACTTTTAATTATTTTGGTGTTCCCAAGACTGTGTATGTCTTATAAATGATTTATTTGTAGCAGCTTTATTTACAGTACCCAAGTATTTGAAAAAACTTAAATGGCTCTGAATAATAGAATGGGTATACAGATTGTGTATGATACATACATAGAGGAATAGTACACAGCAATAAAAAAGAACAAATTAGTGACAACCACACATCAATAGATCTCACAAACTGTTGATTAAAAGAACTCATGCACAGTGGACAACTCAATGTATATTAGCTTCAAGGATAGGTGAAACCAATGGTGATAGATATCAGAATATTGGTTAATTCTAGTAGAAGGACAGTGGGGTGAAACACAGAATGAGGGAACTTCTAGAATTTAATATCTTGATCTGGGTAGTTGTTAAATGAGTGGATTCATGTTAAAAATCATAGGGCAAAATTCATCCATCCATGCACTTAAAATAAGAACAATAAGCTATATGGATGGAGACTTCAGTTTTAAAATAAACACACACACACACACACTCATGCTCACACAAGTATGATCAAATGCTCTGGAAATGTAGAGGAGAAAGTCATTACTTTTTCCTGTGACACATTCAACTGAAGAGATACCTAATCATCCTGTCACATGCCTCAAGCCCTAGTCTGGTTAAATTCTTTTATGCTGATACATAATGACTCCCTTCTATTTTCTTCATGCTTTGTGAGATTTGCTGACAACATCCAGAATCTTTTACAATGAATATCCTGACATGATGAATCATAAGAAAGCCTAGTCATTGATCAGTCATAAGAAATAGAGGAAAAAAATAGGATGGGAAAGACTAGAGATTTCTTCAAGAAAATTAGAGATACCAAGGGAACACTTCATGCAAAGATGGGCTCAATAAAGGACAGAAATGGTAGGGACCTAACAGAAGCAGAAGATATTAAGAAGAGGTGGCAAGAATACACAGAAGAACCGTACAAAAATGATCTTCATGACCCAGATAATCATGATAGTGTGATCACTCACCTAGAGCCAGACATCCTGGAATGTGAACTCAAGTGGGCCTTAGGAAGCATCACTATGAACGAAGCTAGTGGAGGTGATGGATTTCTAGTTGAGCTATTTCAAATCCTGAAAGATGATGCTGTGAAAGTGCTGCACTCAATATGCCAACAAATTTGGAAAGCTCAGCAGTGGCCACAGGACTGGAGAAGGTCAGTTTTCATTCCAATCCCAAAGAAAGGCAATGCCAAAGAATTCTCCAACTACTGCACAATTGCACTCATCTCACACGCTGGCAAAATAATGCTCAAAATTCTCCAAGCAAGGCTTCAACAGTACGTGAACCATTAACTTCCAAATGTTCAAGTTGGTTTTAGAAACGGCAGAGGAACCTGAGATCAAATTACCAACATCCATTGGATCATCAAAAGAGCAAGAGAGCTCCAGAAAAACATCTACTTTTGCATTATTGACTATGCCAAAGGCTTTGCCTGGGTGGATTACAACAAACTGCAAAACTCTTAAACAGAAGGGAATACCAGAGCACCTGACCTGTCTCCTGAGACATCTGTATGCAGGTCAGGAAGCAACAGTTAGAACAGGAGATGGAACAACAGACTGCTTCCAAATCAGAAAAGGAGTATGTCAAAGCTGTATATTGTCACCCTGCTCATTTAACTTATATGCAGTGTACATCATGAGAAACACTGGCCTTGATGAGGGACAAGCTGGAATCAAGATTGCTGGGATAAATATCAATACATCGGATAAGCAGGTGACACTACCCTTATGGCAGAAAGCGAAGAAGAGCTAAAGAGCCTCTTGATGAAAGTAAAAGAGAAGAGTGGAAAAAGTTGGCTTAAAACTAAACATTCAGAAAACTAAGATCATGACGTCTGGTTCCATCACCTCATGGGAAATAGATGGGGAAGCAATGGGAACAGTGACAGACTTAATTTTGGGGGGCTCCAAAATCACTGCAGATGGTGACTGCAGCCATGAAATTAAAAGACGCTTGCTCCTTGGAAGAAAATTTATGACCAACCAAGATGGCATGTTAAAATGCAGAGACATTACTTTGCCAACAAAGGTCCATCTAGTCAAAGCCTTGGTTTTTCCAGTAGTCAGGTATGGATGTGAGAGTTGGACTATAAAGAAAGCTGAGCGCTGAATAATTGATGCTTTTGAACTGCTGGAGAAGACTCTTGAGAGTCCCTTGGACTGCAAGGAGATCCAACCAGTCCATCCTAAAGGAAATCAGTCCTGAATATTAATTGGAAGGACTGATGCTGAAGCCAAAACTCCAATACTTTGCCCACCTGATGCAAAGAGCTGACTCATTTGAAGAGACCCTGTACTCGGAAGGATTGAAGGCAGGAGGAGAAGGGGATGACAGAGAATGAGATGGTTTGATGGCATCACCGACTCAATGGACATGAGTTTGAGTAAACTCCAGGAGTTGGTGATAGACAGGGAGGCCTGGCGTGCTGCAGTTCATGGGGTCACAAAGAGCTGGACACGTCTGAGTGACTGAATTGAACAGATGATGAATCACTTTTGAAGATGGAAGGATTTTTCAAAAAATATTTCTTTCTTTATAATGATTAGCAATTTTACCCCATAATAATAATATCCTTAAGTTGTTACTTCCTTTTTCCTTCAAAATATGAGACCCATAGTTAATCTGGGTGTGCTTTTCAAATAGAAATGTAGTGTAGAGCTTGCCTCTAGCAATTTGTAGTTTTCAGGATGCCTACCATTCTCCCATCCACTCTCATATTTTGATATCTCTTTAAAAATGCTTACATTAAGTTATTTTGTTGCATACTTAATTTTTTAGTACTGATAGGCTACTATTTATGTGATAAAAGTGAATGAATTGAACATATTTCATGTAATGTGTGTTAGTCGCTCAGTCATGTCCAACTCTATGCGACCCCTTGGCCTGTAGCCCACCAGGCTTCTCTGTCCTTGGGATTCCCCAGGTAAGAATACTTGAGTGGATTGCCATGCCCTTCTCCAGGGGATCTTCCTGACCCTGGGATCCCTGCATTGCAGACTGACTGTTTACCATCTGAGCCACAAGCCACAAGTGTATTATTTCATGTAATACTTGATGTTAACCTCATGCAAAGAGTTGACTCATTGGAAAAGACCCTGATGCTCGGAGGGATTGGGGGCAGGAGGTGAAGGGGACAACAGAGGATGAAATGGCTGGATGGCATCACCAACTCGATGGACATGAGTTTCGGTAAACTCCAGGAGTTTGTGATGGACAGGAAGGCCTGGCGTGCTGGGGTTCATGGGGTAGCAAAGAGTCAGACACGACTGAGTGACTGAAATGAACTGAACTGAAAATTTGAATTGATGTACAAAAAAGAAATAAAAGATAAAAGATAGTTTATTAACCTGATTACATTTATATTTATTTTTCTGAGTTGCACAAGAAAACCTTTTAAAATCATGAGTGTCAATTATCAAGTAAAATATGTTGAATTTCTTAGACATGTAAAGCTATATGTTCTATCTCACATAAAATATTTGACTTAATAAAGCTTTTTCTTTGATACAATCAAAGCAAAAGGCTTTGCAGAATAAAACAATTTAAGGAAAATTATTAAAACTATAAACATAATTTAAAAGATAATTATTCTTTTCTTTTAAGATATAACTTCTATTTGGCCATAATATACATGAGGTGAGTTGAAAGTAAGCAATACATTTTTAAATTGCAAGTTACTTCAAAAGTGATAAATTCTACTTGAAAACTAAATATGACCTGAATTTAGCAAAAATAATTAATCAACTTGAATATGATTTATTTTCAGATTTGTGAGTCAACATAAAAATTCACACATCTAAAATATCATTCAAGATTAAGTATTATCATTTTAAAATAATTTTCCTTACTATTTGTCCTACTTATCTCCTTACCTCTACAAACTGTTTTCTCTTTCAGGATCTTGCCAAGAAATAGAAATTAGGTGAAATTGATTTGAGCAGTGACTTTTAAGGCTCTGGGTTTTGAAACATTGCCTACCACTATTGCATTCATACTCCATGGGTCCCTTTGGTTATGCCCCTGCCTATAAGTAGTTCCACCTGCCCTATACTGAGAATCCATTTCTTGATTCTTTCTCCTTTGATGTTCTTCTATATCTTGTTTTGATGAGTGTAACTTTCATAATGGAGATTCAGGATTTTTTGCTTAAACTGGGAGAACAGGCAAAGAAGGAGATCTAAAATCAAAAGGTAGGTAAAATAGTAGACTGAACTTTTATACTGACCTTTAGCTCACTGTTTTTTCCTTAATTCAGTCTATTCCCCTCAAATCATGTTTAATTGGAAATATGATTATGGTACTTGGAAGATCTTCAGTCTTTCTTTTGATCCAAGGATTGAATTAAAAATCTTCAACATGGCCTACATCATTTGGTACCTGCCTAACAAAGTCAGTGTTCTACAAGCTAAGTAGTTTTTTCCAGAAACATATACTCAGCTAATCACTTGAATGAAGCAAACTAATTGGAGTAAAATTCCCAATGCCTTCCATATTCCAAAAAATACTAAATAAAATGCTTTAAAATAAGATATGATCCTGACCAACTCCTCCCTCTTTTTATGCAAATTTTATACCTAATCCTGCTGGGCTTATGGAATTAAAATGCATTTAGCGTAGCAAGGGTGTTATGGCTATGGAAATCTCTTCAAAAATGGATGCAAAACAAATAAGGAAAATTTTTAAACCTGTTTTACAACAATATATATTTAAATAAATTAATAGCTCCATGATATTCTAAGATATTCCATTTCAACTAATAATTTATTTGAATGAAACACTAAGTAAATAAATATCAATATATGCATATATTTATTAAGTATATAATATTTATTACATATAATGTTTAAATAATTGTTTCTCAGGTATCCTTTCTTTGCAGGTGTTCATAGGTATATTCAGGACATAAGAGCTAAATATAGAACTAAATAATACTTGTTCATGTCAACCATCAGTAAATATCAATGACTTAAGTCCTTCAGAATTCAATAGAGACTTAGCAATCCGGTTTTTTTTTCCATTCCAGATATAGTCTAAAGTGTACTTTTAGACTGTGACTAAAATTTTCAAATCTCTTTTTAGTGTTTGGTGATATAGACATATTTTCCAAATATGCCTCAAAATGCATTTCATGCATCAAAAACTTACTAAGGTTTTAATAAATGCTTATGAAATATATATGTGAAATATCAAATACAATACTGGGAAAGTTTGGGGTTAAATAAAATTAAATAGGTTTCTGTACTGCAGGACTTCTTAGACACTTTAATAGTGTAACAGCTTGTGTGTGTCCTACACAATAGCTCAGCTGGGTCCTACTCACTCCTCTGTCCAGGGAATTTTCCAGCAAGATTACTGGAATGGGTTGCCATTTCCTACTCCAGGGGATCTTCTTGACCTAAGGATCAAACCTATGTTTCCTGAATTGGCAAGCAGATTCTTTACCACTCTGAGATTTAGTAATAGTAAAATAAAGTATGCTACAATTTCCAAAGTGATTTAATAAAAAAATCTACTGAGGAAAAAAGGAGCACTACTTCATGGAACTTTGAAAGGGCTGGCGGAAATGCACATTGAT
Organism: Bos indicus; assembly: GCF_029378745.1. Classification (NCBI taxonomy): domain Eukaryota; kingdom Metazoa; phylum Chordata; class Mammalia; order Artiodactyla; family Bovidae; genus Bos; species Bos indicus. Next base: position 11,566,521 of record NC_091764.1, read on the forward strand.
AGGTAATTTGCTTATTGTACACTTTGATAACTAAAATATTGTTTCTTCTTACCGATGATTTATTTAGTATATGAATAGAATTATCTTGTTAACATCTGTTCTCATTGAAATAACTTGGAAAATTGAAATCATCTTTCACTTGGAAGTTCTCATCTTAAGCGTTATTTCATATGTAAGATGTATTACTCTCACCATACAGTAAGTACATAGTCTTCTCTCACAACACTGTTTTAATTTCCTCAAACATATATTAAAATATCCTCCCATCTGTTTCCTCTCACTAGAGTTGTTATCTAACTTCGTTACTATAGTCCAGATACCTAGTCAGTGGTGGACACAAAGTAAGTTCTCAATTAATATTTATTAAATAAATGAAAGAATTTACTAGGGCTTTATGGCTTGTAGAAATTCAAACCAAATAGTTGTATACTTTGTGTGTTTAGCTGCTCAGTCATGTCTGAATCTTTTGTGACCCATGAACTGTAGCCCACCAGGCTCCTCGCTCCATGGGATTTGCCTGGAAAGAAACCTTAAGTGGGTTGCCATTTCTTTCTCCCAGAAATCTTCCTCTATCAGGGACTGAACCCACGTGTCTTACCTCTCCTGCATTTGCAGACAGGTTCTTTACCGCTGAGCCACCAGGGAAGCCCAGTTAAATACATAAAAGCAGTCTAAATCAGGATTAATGATCACACGCCCTACTAAAGGATAGTATCATTTGATTTAGTTACACTTTTACCAGTGGGCACGATATCAAAAGATGTGTTTCTGTGGAAAAAGTCAAGAATCTGTAGCAACCATAACAGGTTGTTGGATGGGAGCCTAAAGATGTGTTTCTGTGGAAAAAGTCAAGAATCTGTAGCAACCATAACAGGTTGTTGGACGGGAGCCTAATGCCTTCAATGTCATAGTTCATCTTCCTTTGACAGTTCACCATTTCTTTTAAAGCCAATCAGTACTGAAAGCTATGAAGTAACTGGAGAATGCTGTATTTGCTATTTTTGGAACCCTTTGACAATAAACATTTAAAACACACATTTAAAATTTACAAACCCAAAGCACTTCACTTCATAGGAAGAAGCTTAAAACTTGGTTATTTATAATATATTTAGCTATATAATATTATCTCAAAAGATGTGTTTATTTACTAATAGGAAAGAAGGCTTTTAAATATAAAAAAAAAGTAATTACATAGGTTCTTAAGAATAGTTAGCCAAAAACCTCAAATAGGATTCTTTCATTCTATAATACTTCTATGTAAAGCATTTCTGAATGCTATGCAAAAGCAATAGCACTGTGTTAAATTATACTTGCACAGTAATATTTTAAGTATTAGTTTCAAGTATTAGTTTTAAGTAATAGTTTCAAGTATTAGTTTTAAGTAATTAAAGTAGTATTCAAGTAATTATTTCAAGTATTAGTTTTAAGTAATAGTTTCAAATATGGAAAATTTTAGTATTCAAAATATTGAATTATGTTACTATTTCTTTTTCAATATTGTTTGCCCATTAAATAAAAGAGATTTTAAAAAAGGAATCATTTTAGTTTTTAAATCATTTTTTCTGCTTCTGATTACTCACATGAAATTGGATTTGGTCGCTATTTGAAAAAAAATTTTAGTAATGGCAAGGAACATTTTATGTTCTGTTAATGCTCCATTTTGAACTGTGTTCAACTTGAGTTACATTCAAAGAAAATTTTAAATTGCTGATATATTTTATTCACAGTAAATAATTGTTTCCTTTTACTTGGGGAACAAAAAGCACACCCAACAAAATAATCCTTTCTTATTTGCAGACTCATTAAGTAGAAACTGTTATTATTAGTGTGGTCATTTATTTTATTGTTGAACTGGGACAGTTTTGAGAGGATAAGAAGACCTAAAATTAAATCAGCATATAAATATTGACTTGCAAAATTCTTTTATTATTTGTGGTGGATATATAAAATGATTAAACCATAACTACAATCATATGACCTTATGACTTCTACTTATATACTCAACACTAAGCCATTAATATATTTTCAAAAACATACATTAAAATATTCATAAAGTACTTTTATCCACTAGCCCAAATGAAAATTACCAAGATGTCCATCAAAATAAGAATGTATAAGTAAATTTAGTATATTCACATAATGGAAATCTACAGAGCAATAAGAATGAAATACCCACAAGTATAACTATTAGGGAACATGAAAAGATTATTATCAATATTTTTAGATAAGAAGCCAAATGAAGGCTATGTAGTATATGACTCCATTTATGTAAAATTTGAAAACTAACAAAACAAATGTATAGCTTAATAATAAGTAGTGAAGTCACTCAGTTGTGTCCAACTCTGTGAGCCCATGGACGGTAGCCTACCAGGCTCCTATGTTCATGGGATTCTCCAGGCAAGAGTACTGGAGTGGGTTGCCATTTCCTTCTCCGGGGGATCTTCCCAACCCAGGGATCGAACCCAGGTCTGCCGCACTGCAGGCAGATGCTTTACCCTCTGAGCCACCAGGGAAGCCCAATAACAAGTAGAGCAGGGCATAAATAGCGCTCATGTCTTTTGGTAGTGTTTTGTTTCTTGATTACATTGTTGGATTCAATTAGTGAAACTCTTTAGAGATGTACACATATTTGTGAACTTGTACACATATGCTTCAAATAATAGTTTCTTTAAAATCACTGGTATACTCCATAAGCAAAGTTATTCTTGCTGAGCGTGCATAATCTTTAATGTGATCCATAAATGTGTATTATTCTGATGTCATGTCTGCTATTTCTGAAGAATAAGGGGTTTCTTTTAAAATTTTTCATAAAGTTGTCCTTTGGAATTATCTTCAAAATTGCATTTATGGTTAATACATTTGCTATGGTTGACATATTTAACTGAAGCTCTTCTAGAGACCATAATCTTCTTTGAGAAAATAATCTCCATATAGGCACTGAGGTAAAGGAAGCTCAGAGAAGATTCTAGTAAATGGAGGCTCTCCCTACTTTTTTTTTATATACCGAAATAGATAGTCATTTCAACCCACACATTTTCAAATGCCTCCACTCACAAAAATCTTTTCTTACAGTTTACAGCAAACAATAAATGGGCTTCCCTGGCAGCTCAGTGGTAACAAATCCACCTGCCTTGTAGCTCAGTCGGTAAAGAATCTGCCTGCAATACAGGAGACCTGCGTTCCATTCCTGGGTTGGGAAGATCCACCGGGGAAGGAAATGGCAACCCACTCCAGTATTCTTGCCTCGAGAATTTCATGGACAGAGGAGCCTAGCAGGCTACAGTCCATGGAGTCACAAGAGTTGGACACGACTTAGTGACTAAGGCACCACCAAAGCAGGAGACATGGGTTCAGTTCCTCAGTCAGGAAGATCCCCTGCAGAAGGAAATGGCAACCCGCTCCAGTATTCTTGCCTGGAGAATTCTATGGACAGAGGAGCCTGGTGGGTTATAGCCCATGGGGTTGCAAAAGAGTCGGACATGACGTAGTGACTTAACAACAAACAAACAATAAATTCTATATTTACTTCTTTAAAAATGTCACAAAATTTAGATGCTACAAAATCATTAGGCTTCTCCAGTTCATTAAGTTTTGGCATAGAATATAAGTGTATTCAGTTAAGTATACCCATTCCTTCAAAGAGCTTTAAGACAAATCAATATATAATAATAATGGCCCTATTTCAAAACTACATCTCATGTACTCCTTATGTTGCTGCTGCTGTTAAGTTGCTTGAGTTGTGTCTGACTCTGTGCAACCCCATGGATGGCAGCCCACTAGGCTCCCCCGTCCCTGGGATTCTCCAGGCAAGAACACTGGAGTGGGTTGCCATTTGCTTCTCCAGGGCATGAAAGTGAAAAGTGAAAGTGAAGTCGCTCAGTTGTGTCCAACTTCCTTGCGGCCCCATGGACCACAGCCCACTGGGCTCCTCCATCCATGGATTGTCCAGGCAAGAGCACTGGAGTGGGGTGCCATTGCTGTCTCCTACCCCGTATGTTTCCATCATCTAATTTGCTCACTGCCTCCCTTTCTTTGATAGGAAACATCCATTCCTGTTTGCAGGTGTCAATTTCAGTAACTGAAACTTATTAAAATCTCCAAAAGCTGTAGATTGTTATTGCATCATTTGTTGGTTTTAGGCTTCTAAATAATTTTGGCCAAATTCAACCGATTTAAAACACAAATTCATAAAATAAGCTCATTATTATTCTAAGGCACTTAATTTACAAGGTAGTTTCATCAAAGGCTCAACATTTAAAAGATCCAGCTGGTGATGGGCAGCAAAGAAAGCAAGCACGTAATGCTGTGCTGAAGTATCAGTATTTAGCATCAGCTTCTGGCTCAGATGGTAGAGAATCTGTCTGCAATGCAGGAGACCTGGGTTTGATCCCTGGGTCACAAAGATCCCCTGGAGAAGGAAATAGCTACCCACTCCAATATTCTTGCCTGGCGAATTCCATGGACAGGGGAGGCTGGTGAGCTATAGTACATTGGGCCACAAAGAGTTGGACATGACTGAGCAATTAACACTTTCACTTATTGTAAAATAGTTTAGGTAGTATAAATAGTGTATAAAAAATACTTGTGAATGTTGACAATTTTATTTCGATTAGTAGAATATCACAGCTTATTTCTATGCAATCATAAATTGGGGTGTTCCGTAATCAAAATCAAACCATATTACTCCTCAAAAGGGTTCTGAGTTTGATAAGAAAACAAGTTTTCCATGACTGTGCTCCATCAAAATTTAACTTTTTACTACAAAACCACTCATTTTATGTTTAATGTTGAATTTTAAACTGAAATATAGTAGTATTAATAACTATGTCAGGTATTTCACTTTGTACAAAATGAACTTCTAATATTTTACTTTGATTTCATGAAAACTGTAGATTAACTCAACAACTGATTTTTTCTCTGAAGCATCAGATAACACTGACAAAAAATTAATTGTTGGTATGAAACAATTATCCATCCTTTACCAGCTTCCAAAGTTCTGCTAATGAACAACACATTAACGGTTAGTGTTTCACTTCTGCATGTAAAAGAAATTTGCGGCAAAATAGGAAATTAATTTAGAAGAATACTTACTTGCTTTAAATAAAAAGTCATGGTTCAGAGTGAAATCTCATCTTGTGGAACACCATCTTCTTATGGAACACCATCTTCTTAAAATGAATACTTATATTTGATGTAGATGCTGATGCCTCTTAAGCAGATTTTATGACTTTTAATTTTCATGGGCCATTGATATCATCATGAGGCCCATGGCAGATGTTAAATGTAAGCAAACAAAATTTCAAAATGTTAACAAACATGAAATAAATTCATATTTTATACTATGCATTTATATCCAATAATAAATGGCAAAACTATAGAAGCAGGAACATTCATTATCTCTATGCTCTCTAAACCACAGGGCTGAGACTCTTTTTCTTGCTCATATTTCATATAGCTAACCTGTAATTTCCAATGGATAATGCTGTTTTCATAAAGCTTCACACATCTGACAGACTGCGAATGGGCCATGACAGAACTGATGGTCACTTCAGTGCCCAGCAGAGGCCCAGAATATCTTCATGTGTTGTTTAATCACTGAGTCATGTCAGACTTTTCTGTGACTCCATAGACTATAGTCCGCCAGCATCCTCTGTCCATGGGGTTTCCCAAGTAAGAATACTGGCATGGGTTGCATTCTTTCTCTTAGGGATATTCCTGACCCAAGGGTGGAACCCATGTTTCCTTCATTGCACAAGGATTCTTTGCCACTGAACCACCTGGGAAGTATTGTTCTTCATACTGCCCGTGAAGAGAGGGTTTATTCTCTTGTGCCTGGAAAAAGACAGTGGGAAAGAGGTAGATTGATACTGGTTGTTTTTCTATTTTGTGTGCACTTTAAAGTGAAAGCTCTGTGCTCTACACATGTATTTCAGACACTGCTAAAAAATATGATGGGAAAAAATGGGCAGGGTAGGGTCAACCAATTGCATGTCAGTTTATTTTAATGTACTGTTGGTAATAACTAAACAGCGAAAACTCTGGAACATATATTAAATCAGTTGAGATTCCAGGTCAACAGTCATAAACTGAGAAGAAATGTTTTGCTGACTGTGATCATGAAAGAATTCTTAGAAGAGGTAGCACTAAGTTTGGGATTTAAAAGGTGAAGAAGTGTTTAACAGGCAGAAATGGCAGTGAAGATACTATAGGCAGAGAGAATGGCTGTAGCAAAAATTCCTGACCTATTTTACTGTCTTTAAGTAAACCATTTTTTTCATTCTCTGTAGCAGTAACTCAAAAACTCAAGATGTAGTCAAATTCCCTTAGAAACACTGATGCTTTCCATACCAATACAATTTCCAGTACATTTTTCTTGATACATCCCAACTGTGGATCATACCACTGGTGGTAAAAGATGATTTCATTTATGTGAACACTATGTTAAAAAATTAAATCAAATACTAAGACAAATATTCTCTTCAATATTTATAATTATTTCAAAAGGAAAATCTCACTTTACTGCTTGTCTTTAACACCTTTCTAGACTTGATATATATGTTTTTTAAGTAATAATTATCTGGAAAAAATTTGAATGTTTGTTAAATTTTTAATAAATTTTATTTTTATTGATTAAACTTTTTATTTACATTTATATTTTTTTCAAAAAATAATGCTTTTTTCTTTAAAGCATGATATAAAGTTTTCCTTTAAGTCTAAGTGAAAAAAAAAGTCAATTTAAATATATTTAGTAGACAATAGTTAATAGAGTTTGCAAAATGGTAAAAATTTCAAAAGTCATATGTAAGTGCCTCAATTTGGGGAAATAGCATATTCAAGATTTGAAAGCAATCTATAAAGAAACTTCTAAATTCAACCAGCACAGCGACCAGGCATTTCAATGTGTCAAAATAAGGACTGCTTAATTTGTCTTTTGCAAAGACATTACTTTTCCAGATGTCCTATGTAAAACTCAACATTTGTTTAATTCCAAGCTTTATCTCTATCTTTTCAACATGTAGTCAACCTATAAAGTTTTAGAATGGTTCATATAATTTTTTTAGTATTTCCATCAATTCTACAATTACAATATGATCATATTTTAATCTGACCTCTCTCTTCCAAAAGAACATACTCAACACATTTGCCCATTTAAGTCTAGATTTAAAGTATTCTACAGAAATTGAAAGGGAAACATTGTATTAATATAAAATATTTTAGAGACTATTCAGTAAGTTAACAATGTACTTACTGTGGCATATTTTTATTACTACCTGTATAATAAATTTTGTTCCTTTATTGGAAAAATGCTTCTGTTGTTTCTGAAAAAAATTACAAGTGTATAGTTATTATTCATTTAGTCAGAGCTTGATGCATTTTAAAAATAAGCTTAAGCATTCTATAGCAATCATTCCTTTATTTATCATACAGCATGAACAGCTTATTTAGAAAGAATCTTTCCAAATGATACCAAAAGAAAAAATTTTAGTTGTATTTCATGTCACATGCATCATATCTTTGGTAAATCAGAAATTGTGCTAATAATTCAACTTGGTACATTGTAATTTATTTCTGAAAATTTGCCAAGACACTTAACTCAGTGATTACTACCCTTCCTTTCTTATGTCAATTTCTACATCATACCCTATGTTTCTAAATTAGATTCAACATTAACCTGTAGTCAGATCTTCAGATAAAATTTATTGAACATTAATTATGAGTTGATCTCAGAACCACAAAGATATTAGAATGTTACAAAAATGGAAAGAAGCAAAGTCTCTGTTGTTAAATATAAATGCTAGCTAGGGAAATGCAAAATATAAACGTGAGAAAACTAAAGAAATTTAAAAAGCAACTTGCAATTAACTATAAATTAATTAAAAGAGTAATTGAGAATTAAAGATATAGGAAACAAAAAGGCAACACGTTCTCAACAAAATCACTTATTAGCCATGTAATCTTGAGCAAGTTTCTTAACAATTGTATAACTCACTTTCCTCATCAGTAAAATGAGGATCACATTAACACATGCTAGGCAAGCAGGTTGGCTGTTCAACTCTCTCCAATTCCATGTTAGTCAGGTTTTGCTGGGCAAGATTTGCCCAACTATAGACTCCATTTCTCAGTTACTGTTGTAGCCAGCTGTGGCCATGTTATTAGTGTAGCTTTTACTGAAGCAATCTGGACAGAAGTAATCTTTGTCTCTTCTGAACCAAGATTGTTAAAAAAAGAGTGTTTTTCTTGAATGCTTTCTCTCTGATTTCACTGGCTGTTGTCAGGTCAGTGTGTGGAGTATTGCTTTCCACCTACCATAATAATCTCCTTTGACTACTTAGCTAAGCCATTGGGATGAGCTATCTGTTAAAGTAGATTTTTTCTACTTTGTGTGTGTGTGCTTGATTGTGTCCGACTCTTTGCATCCCCATGAACTGTATGTAGCCTGCCAGGCTCCTCTGTCCGTGGTATTCTCCAGGCAAGAATACTGGAGTGAGTTGCTGTGTTTCCTACACCATGGGATCTTCCCAACCCAGGGATCAAAATTGTGTCTCCTGCATTTCCTGTATTGGCAGGCAGATTACCACTGAGCCACCTGGGAAGCCCCTGAAGTAGATTAGCGACAGTGATAGTGGTAGTGAAGTCGCTCAGTCATGTCCGACTCTGCGACCCCACGGATAGTAGCCAACCAAGCTCCTCTGTCCATGGGATTTTCCAGGCAAGAATACTGGAGTGGGTTGCCATTTCCTTCTCCAGGGGATCTTCCCGACCCAGGGATCGAACCTGGGTCTCCCACATTGTAGGCAGACGCTTTACCGTCTGAGCCACCAGGGAAAGCCTAAAGTAGATTACCTACTCTAATACAAATGACCTAAGGTTGTTGTGAGGAACGATTTAACATATAGCCTCATCCATAATAAAAGCACAATAAATGCTATAAATAGTGCTTTTACTGTAAAATATTTCTGAAATTTGCTTAGTTGTCTTATCAATCAGTTCTTTCTATAAGACAGCTGAAAAAATGTCAGTCAACTCTAACTTGAGAGAATTAAATAATAAATACAATTTTTTTAGGTCCATGTTACCTGTATGCCATTTGACCCAAAAAGTATTTTGTGTTAGTCAAAGAAAACAAGCTATTCTGACAAAGGGGGATCTCCAGGGTTTTGCACAATGCTTTTTTATGTGGTTATTGTCATTATTTTATTATTGTCATTATTTTATAAATGAACAAATGCATGATCCAGATTGATAATCATCTCCAAAGCTAGCATGTAGCAACTCTACTGATTAATTTCAGATAATGCGCTAAAAATGACTGGTTAGGGGGTTCAGCAATTGTTTTGCCAGCTTCATGTTTGTAGAAGAAAGTCAGTATCTAAAATAACCAAATGGTTACTTTGACAAAGTGGTAGCACTACATTTTTCTGGTTGCCCTTTCAATGGAGGCTAATCACATCTTCAGTAATTCATTTCATAATCAACAATCTGTCAGTTTTGTTGGATGTATAAATCCTGCCTAACACAGAAGTTGTTACCTGACAGCTTATATCAGACATGTTATTTCTTAGGAGTTCTCTTTGCCTGGGCTGTAACTTTCTTTGTCACTTCTGGAGTATCTGTCATCAGTTTCTTGTTTTCACAGTAGTACCCTTTTATTACAAACCATTATTCTCTAGCTCCTTACAATCATATAGGATTCCTGTCATCCACAAACCAGATATTTTCCACTGGCTCAGAGTATTTCACAACCAATTTATTGGCAAATGATCGTTACTTTTTTGTTTTAGTCTATAGGAAGGATTATAAATCCAAGCGAGTGATACTGATTTTAAGTTCAAATTAAGCATCTGCTTTTGCACTGTAATGAACATCTTAAATGCACCATATTTGTCACTTTGATACTTTTTATAAATTAAAAAAAAATCAAAACATTTCCCACAGATATACTCCTAGAAGACAATAGTCTGAAGAAGTATGGACTAAAAATATAAGCATTGAAAATTCTTTGTTCTGACTCAAAATTGGGAGTTGAAGAACTAACTGTTCTCTATCAATAATCAGGATGATTTCATCTATAGATTTCTCAGAAGTATCTGCTGATAGATGAATGTTTAGAATGGGATAACAATGATAAAAATACAAATATGTCAGCAGTTTCTCCAAAATCCTCCCATAATTGATTTATAAATGAAGAAATAATTATAAATACCTTGGTAACTTGTCATCCTGAAATAAATAATGAACTTTTACACAGACATATTCAAGAGTGATTATCTCCTGACCAATTATGTTTCTGCTACTGATGATGTTTCCTGAGAAATTTAAGTAAACTGTTTCATATTTATTATGATTGAATTCTCCATGCATAAATTAAACAACAAACTTGTGTTTCCCATAAAGAAAACAAGTGTTTTATTTCTTAAATTTTGCTTAATATCTTGAACATTAAAAAAAAGGAATCCCCAAATCCTATTTTATTATAAAATATAAGACATGAATACATGAAGTAGTGCAGCCCTCTGGTGTTCACCGTGAATGTAATACATATAATTTCATTTCAATTGTGAGTCTATTGAATCTGACGGTGATTTACCTAAGATAAATGAGTGAATGCTATTCTAAAACAAGAGGCCTAGAACACCTATATTAACTAAAGCACTATACTTCTAATCAGATTACCTCAGTCTTGCAGTTCTCACATGATTCAAAATCTAATTCCTTCCTCACATGAAAAAAAAAAAAATGTATTACTCTATTCTTGACCAGATAATGTCTGAATGTTATATTTTTTCAAAGTCTTTTGTTCAACATAACCTATTCCTACTGAAATCAAATGCCAGGAAAATCCACCAACAAACTAAGCTTCATTTCAAAGGACTCCAGGTGGTCTGGGTGATTATTTGGCTTCCCATTTACACAGAAAAATCTGGTGAAAATTTGAACACAGCTAGATAGAAGAAGGTATCTGTGATAGGCCAGTGCTTCTGGATCCGCTGAATGCTGTCATTTTGCCTAGTTGAGCAGCTTTTGCTCGTCCATCCTTTCCTTTGGAACTGGAGAGTGAAGGCTAACATTTATTCATGTGCATCAAATGCAGGTCCCCTTCTACGCACATGACATACAGCAAATGCTTTAAAAAAGCAACCTATAAAAGTAGATACTATGATTATCCTTTCTTACCATTTGACAAGGAATGCTGCCAAAGTTAAATATTGTCTGTAGTTATAGTTAGTATATAATTTGCTGTCTTTTTTCAGACACTTTGAGAATTAAGGCATAAATAATAAAGGTAAGACAGCAGACATAACCTAGGACAAGCCCAGACACATGAAAATATATGGTCATCCCCCTTATATTTCATAACGAATTTTAAAAAGTAGAAGTTATGCTACATGTTAGTCATTGTTTTTCCAGCATTTAAATATCTATAATTCTATTTTTTTTTTATTTCACTAATTCCAAATCCTTGGGACTGACTGTATTGAGCCTACTTAGTAGCAACACTGAGAAACAGTTTTCAGCAATGTCTGTTTTATACTTCAAATAAGCAAGAAAACAACTTGGCAGAGGAGCGAGAGAGGAAACATATAGAGAGTTTTATGTTTCCTTTATATATACAGAAATGTCAAACTTTTAAGCAACATTGCTTGTCATTTCTTTAACAATGGTAATTGAAAAACAAAGCACTGCATGTACACCTAAATCCATTTGCAGGGGTTAATTGTTCATCTCAGAAATGTCAACATGAAACAATACTAAAAGATATTATCCTTTCCTTTCTACATCTGTTCAGGACACACATGGAAGCTAATATTTTAGACTTAGTCTAAATACTGCACTGTACATAATCTCAGTTATTTACAGAATTTGATTTAACTGATATTTATGGACTACTTACTGTTTGCCAAGCAGATAGGGATGGTAGGAACTAAACAGTCAAATTCTATTCAGAGGTGTTTAGGGGGAAAGAGAGAAAAAGACTAATAATTATAAATAATCACAGCATACCAGGTATTAATAGTCACTATAAAATACATTATTAATATAGTGATGGGAGGGTACTTTTGTTTGGGTTATTAAGGCATTCCTTTCTCAATAATAAACATTTGAGCTGAGTTTTTTTTATGCTAGGAAAGAATCAATCACGAGAAGGCTGGGAGAAGTGTATAATACAGAGGAAAGAGCAGATTCACAGACCTGAGATCGGAAACAAGTTGGCAGGGGAAGAGGATGAAGAAAGCAGTGCTAGAGCTTAGGCACAGCAGGAAAGCAGAGTATCAGGTGAGCCTAGGGACGTCAACCCTGGCCAGAGCACCAATCTCGTGGGCCCTGGTACTTGCTGTGGGTTTAATCAGAGTGCAGTAAAATGCCTTTAGGGTTTTAATCAATGGCAACCATGAATTGGTATGCCTTTTAGACAGATCACTCTGGCTGCAAGGCAGAGAATAGATTTTAGGAAGGCAGAATGGAGACAGTGATATAAACTAAGAGGTCTTGTAGGTAGCCAAACAGTGGTTTGGGTCTGGGAGCGGGCTTTGGAAGGGAAAAAAGTGGATTGATTTGGAATTTATTTCAGAATTAGAACAAGTGAGATTTACTGGTAGACCTTCTGGTAAAGAAATTACAGCTTCTTTTTTTTCTGCAGTAATTTTCATTTAATTAATGAGATTAGGTTTTGCTGCTTTGTTTTGCTTTTCACTTGTCACAGGATTCGGTGAGTCAATTATTAGATTTCAGGTTCTTAGTGAGCTGTCGAAAATTGTGTACAAAATAATCAAGTACATTTCTTAATATATACAGTTTTGAAGGGAAGTCAGTTAATTTGTTTTTTTGGGTGATAAGAGGCCCATGACCCAGAGCAAGAGAGGAAATATTGAGCTTATTTCCCTAAGTATTGTACGCATGCTCTTCCATGACCTGAATATCTATCTCCCTGCCTTCATCTCTTACTACCGCTGCCTGGTAGATTACATTATAATAATACCAAACTGCCTCTTCCATGACATTTTTTTTCTATAATATCTCTTCTCATGCTGTATTCTCTGACTCTGCGCATTTCTCATCCATCAAGATTTGGCTGAGATATAAGTCCCTCCAGAATATATTTTCTAAACTCTTAAACTCCAGTAACTTTTTTCCTGTATGTGCCCCAAACATATATATTTGTTCTTATTATCAGGATTATTTCATTAGATAAGATCCACAGCACAGATATTATTAGATCAAAGGTTATTCACATGAAGATTTCTTTTAATAATTGCCTAATATATTTCTAATACAATTGTGTGATTACAGTGTCACCGTCAGTGAAGGATAAAACTATTTTGTATCATATTCTCCTGAATGTTGTTGTTCTTATTCAGTCACTAAGTGGTATCCAACTCTGCGATCCCATGGACGGCACCACACCAGGCTACGCTGTCTTCCATTATCTTCCAGAGTTTGCTCAAATCATGCCCATCGTGTCAGTGATGCTATCTAACTATTTCATCCTCCGTTGCCCGCTTCTCCTTTGCCTTCAATCTTTCCCAGCATCAGGATCTTTTCCAATATAGGCTCTTAACATCAGGTGGCCAAAGTATTGCAGCTTAATTTTATTTAAAGAGTATATAAGAATTGCTTTTTTATTTTGCATTTGTTTGATTATGACCAAGGCTGAATTTTTAAAAATAAACATTTAGTTGCTACTTATATTTCCTCTTTTGTTTGCCTACTTATATTATAATTATAATTTATTTTATCTTTTCTAATTAATTTGTAAGAATTATGTATAAAACAAGCAATTATTTCTGCCATATTTGCAACTTTGTTTTAAAACTAGTTAATACTTACTGAACACTAATTGAACTAGTTTATGTCATAACCACCATGCCTAGGGGTTTACATACGCTACCTCATTAAATTCTCAAAGTTAATTATGAGAAAGATGCTATTGTAGCTCTCATTTTAGAGATAGGAAACTTATGTATAAAATAGTTTAGTAGTAAATTCTAGTAAGGAAAACCAGAAATCAGATTAAAACAGACTCCAGAACTCTTACTTCCCTAGAAAAATCTAACCTATTCCAGTTGACATATTGCTTTTGGTCTGTCTTTGAACATATTTAAAGCCCTGACTATGTAAGCTTCCCTGGTGGCTCAGACAGTTAAGAATCTGCGTGCAATGCGGGAGACCTGGATTTGATCCCTGGGTTGGGAAGATCCCCTGGAGGAGGACATAGCAAAGCATTCCAGTATTCTTGCCTGGAGAATCCCCATGGACAGAGGAGCCTGGTGGGCTACACTCCATGGGGTCACAAAGAGTCAGACATGACTGAATGACTAAGCACACATGTAAGATTCTATTATTTCTTAATTTGTATTTTAGTTCCTTGATTAGGAGAGGGTAAATACTAATCCCTGGTTATTTTCTGCTTAGTGAGATACATAGAAAAGGTATGGGTTACAGTGGTAGCTCTTTGAATCAAAAGTCTAAAATGTGCTGGAAGTACGAATACAGAAGTTGGATATTTATTTAATAGTGCTTCATCTCAGTTACACAGTCTGCAACATGAATAACGCCCACCAGATCTGTGTGTGTACGGCACCACAACTGTACATTGTTAACCCTGAGTTGCTCTAGTTAGATATACAACTACCAGCTTATAAGATCAGGTAAAAAAAAATATTTAAACTTATCTGCTAGATATTTTTAGTTCTTTCTTTTGGAATATTGAGCCTTTTACATATTCATGCTTCTAGATTGTGGGTCCAACGCTGTATGCCCATATAAACAGTTGTTATGTTTCTCTTGAAAATATTCCTTAAACCAAATAAGTGATGTACATATGAATTCCTCATCGTAAATAGTGCTTTAATAATGAGCATACAGGAAGTCAGCATCACAGGGGTGAAAAATCTCAGGCTCTGAATTATAAAGACTGTAGAAATTCATGTTCTGTCATTTACTGTGGGACCTTGGGCAAGTGAATAAGCCTCACTTGCCTTACATTTAAAATAGGCATCATAATAGCATCAACCTCTGTCAGGTATATTTTGGTGATTAAATGTGATATTTAATGTACCAGAAAAACAAGTTAAAGTGATAATGTTAGCTATTGATATTAAATAAGATAAAAAAATAATTATTAATCTCAAAACAGTGCTATTAAATAGTATCTAGCAACTGTCAATATAGAGCTTTGTGAGTTTCATTCTTAGGGCTCTGCTTTCAGGCCCACTGAAGTCTCCTTCACTTCAGTGGATGTGCATAACAATAAATTAGGCCATTGTGAAAAATATACACTTGACCTGGTTGTCATTGAACTACAGCTTTTTTCAATGGGGAGAATGCTTGCTCCTCTCCCATTAACAGTTTTTCAGTTAAATCAAAATTGAAACATAATTATTTCAGTTTATTTTCCAGATTGTTGAAAGTGATGACTTCATTTATTATTAAGTGCAACATCTGGTAACATCTCAGAGCATGCAAATCAGTTAACCCCCTTTGATTTGGTTTTCTTCTCTCTTTTCAAGAGGGCTATAGCTTTCTTATTGGTCAAAATGGAATTATATTTAATACAAAGGAAATAATCAGCAGGTTGTTTATCAATATCAAACAGATTATGCTCTGTGAGTATATAGACAACTACTCACATATTAAAAGAACTCTAATGTACTTAATTTTATCATTAGAAAATACTTATTTAATGTGAAAATAATTTTAATGCTGCTTTGCTTATCATTGTCACCTGAATTAGTTATATTATAATAATGGTCAAGGCTAATTTTGGCTAACATCTCTAGGAAAACACAATAAATGAACCTGATTTATTTTGGGGCATTGGCTTCATGTGAAATATTATTATTTTTAAAAATATTAAAATATAAACTGCCTTTAACTAGTGTTTTAAAATCAAAATGGAATTTTTTACGTAAAAGTATCATACTTAATAAAATCACAAACCATTTCTTCATTAAAAATTTTTACTAAGTCTTTAGTGATGGCATTTATATTTTTATCACTAGAGACAGTTTTTCATGTTAATTTTATCTAGTCTTTTTGCAGTGTAAAGAACCAGGAAAGTGATAAACTTTATAACTTCTTATAGAAAGAATAAAATATTTCCTACTCAAAAAACTTGGCTTTCCTTTTTGTCATCTACTCTTTGATTCCAAACACCAATACGGTATATTAACGCATATATATGGAATTTAGAAAGATGGTAACAATAACCCTGTATACGAGACAGTAAAAGAGACACTGACATATAGAACAGTCTTTTGTTCTATACATGGGAGAGGGAGAGGGTGGGATGATTTGGGAGAATGGCATTGAAACATGTATAATATCACATATGAAATGAGTCACCAGTCCAGGTTCGATGCATGATACTGGATGCTTGGGGCTGGTGCACTGGGACGACCCAGAGGGATGGTACAGGGAGGGAGGAGGGAGGAGGGTTCAGGATGGGGAACACGTGTATAACTGTGGCGGATTCATGTTGATATATGGCAAAACCAATACGATATTGTAAAGTTAAAAAATAAAATAAAATTTAAAAAGGAAGAAAAAAAACCAAAATAATTTTAATTGTTTCTACAGAATTTGCAGCATATTATTCATGTATTCTAAGCATGTTTGGAAATACAAAACTCCTATCATTCTCTTGGAACTATTATAAATATTAGATATGTATTTCATAAGACTGTTCCAGTAAGAAAAATATGACTAATTATAATGGCTAAAACTCTAGCTCTTTCCTAAATTATGTCAATTACTTGATCCAGATTTTATTTTTCATTTGATTTATATTGCAAGCACTCATGACATATTTTTAATTATTATTTTCAGAAAGTATCATGGATAAATAGTATATTATCTTCACCATCATCATCAAATTTGCTGTCTTATGTCTATTGGGTAAAATAAAATTCATAACCTAAGATATTGCTGAATTTTAAAATACACAGGAATATTTTAAAAGCAATAAAATGATTATCTGTATTGGGAGAGCCAAATGAGAGTTGTTAGTGGCCAAAACATCCTGAATTAAATTTGACAGTATTTCAAAGAAATTGATTTTTAAATATTATTTCATCATATTTGTAGCTGTTTTCATTTTAATTCATCCATGTAGTTAATTACTCACATTTCTACTTTTTTTCATAAATTAGTTCAAAAACCAGAGAATCTGGTGTTATTAAAATTAAGCTACTTTTGCTTTTGACCAGTTTTAAAGAGAATATATTGTCAAACCAAATTCTCTTATCTACATGCTGAGAATACATTTCTATTTTTGAAACCACATGAGTAGGGAGATGTTTTGAACTTCTGGTATTCTGGATCACGGAACTTCCCTGGTAGCTCAGCTGGTAAAGAATCCGCCTACAATGCAGGAGACCCCAGTCTGTTTCATGGGTTGGGAAGATTCCCTGGAGAAGGGATAAGCTACCCACTCTGGTATTCTTGAGCTTCCCTGGGGGCTTAGATGGTAAAGAAAATGCCTACAATGCGGGAGACCTTGGTTGGATCCCTGGGTTGGGAAGATCCCCTGGAGGAGGGCATAGCAACCCACTCCAGTATTCTTGCCTGGAGAATCCCCATGGCAGAGGACCCTGGTGGACCACAGTCCATGGGGTCACAGATACAGGTTTATTCAAATAGCTTATTGAGCATGCCTATATAAGAACTGAGACATTCACGACTTCCCTGGTGGTCCAGTAGTTAAGAAAGAATCTGCCTGCCAATGCAGGGGAGACACAGGTTGGCTTCCTGGTCTGGGAAGATTCCACATGCCTCAAGTGGAGCAACTAAGCCCCTGCACCAAAACTGCAGAGCCCCTGTGCTCTTCAGCCTGCAAGCTGCAACTGCTGAGCCCAAATGCTGTGACTACAGAAACCCGAGTGCCTAGAGCCTGTACTTCACACCAAGAGAAGCCCCCGCAAGGAGAAGCCCGTACACCACAACAAAGAGTAGCCTCTGCTCATCACAGATAGAGAAAGGCCGCGTGCAGCAATGAAGACCCAGTGCAACAAAATAAATAAATAAATAAAAATAAATAAGAAAAAAAAAAAAAGAAGAAGAAGAAGATCTGAGACATCCAGGACAAGGAAGCAATAATTGCCCTGGAGAGTTGGAGGCCTTCTAATGAAAAGAGATTGAAAATTCAGTTGATGTACAACCAAGAGAAATATAAACAATTTCTTCCCACATTCCAAATAATATTATTCTTTTTCTCTGTTTGGAACTTAAGTGCAGAGAATTAGTTAAATAGCTTATTGTAAAATATTATGAAGCTCATGTTACACCATTTAACATTGGTTAATATATAGTCTTCTGAGTTGTTTTCCTTCTTTATAAAAACAAATAGTACCAAAAATGTAATACCAACTAAAAGCTATAGTTCAGTTCATTCAGTCGTGTCTGACTCTTTGTGACCCCATGAACCACAGCACACCAGGTCTCCCTGTCCACCAACTCCTGGAGTCCACACAAACCCATGTCCATTGAGTTGGTGATGCCATCCAATCATCTCATCCTCTGTCGTTCCCTTCTCTTCCTGCCTCTGATCTTTCCCAGCATCAGGGTCTTTTCAAATGAGTCAGCTCTTCCCATCCTGTGACCAAAGATTTGGAGTTTCAGCTTCAACATCAGTCCTTCCAATGAACATCCAGGACTGATCTCCTTTAGGATGGACTGGTTGGATCTCCTTGCAGTCCAAGGGACTCTCAAGAGTCTTCTTCAACACCACAGTTCAAAAGCATCAATTCTTTGGCACTTAGCTTTCTTTATAGTCCAACTCTCACATCCATACATGACCACTGGAAAAACCATAGCCTTGACTAGATGGACCTTTCTTGACAAAGTAATGTCTCTGTTTTTTAATATGCTATCTAGGTTGGTCATAACTTTCCTTCCAAGGAG
The DNA here is from genome assembly GCF_029378745.1 of Bos indicus. NCBI lineage: Eukaryota > Metazoa > Chordata > Mammalia > Artiodactyla > Bovidae > Bos > Bos indicus. The sequence goes on from NC_091764.1 coordinate 11,585,421, forward strand.
TAAGTGTCTTTTAATTTCATGGCTGCAGTGATTTTGGAGCCCAGAAAAATAACGTCAGCCACTGTTTCCACTATTCCCCATCTATTTGCCATGAAGTGATGGGACCAGATGCCATGATCTTTGTTTTCTGAATGTTGAGCTTTAAGCCAACTTTTTCACTCTCCTCTTTCACTTTCATCAAGAGGCTCTTTAGTTCCTCTTCACTTTCTGCCATAAGGGTGGTGTCATCTGCATATCTGAGGTTATTGATATTTCTCCCAATAATCTTGATTCCAGCTTGTGCTTCCTCCAGCCCAGCATTTCTGATGATGTATTCTGCATATAAGTTAAATAAGCAGGGTGACAATATACAGCCTTGACGTACTCCCTTTCCTATTTGGAACCACTGTGTTGTTCCATGTCCAGTTCTAACTGTTGCTTCCTGACCTGCACACAGGTTTCTCAAGAGGCAGGTCAGGTGGTCTGGTATTTCCATCTTTTTCAGAATTTTCCAGAGTTTATTGTGATCTACACAGTCAAAGGCTTTAGCATAGTCAATGAAGCAGAAATAGCTATAACATTAATCTAATTTATATTTACTATTTATTCCTTTCCTAATCAAATTTGTATTCTGGGTTTTATATTTATTATCACCATATGTAGTCTATTTGAACCTGCATTTTTTGCTCAATATTGTTACTAAGATTCATTGCATATTTTCCTATACTTGACTATTTCTTACTATTACTATTTCTTGACTTTTTAAGATACCTTACATGCAATATTTTTCCTTCTGTGACTGGATTATTTCACTTAGCATAATGTCCTCCAAGTTAATCCATCTTGTTGCAGATCGCTTGATTTCCTTCTTTTTATGGCTGAATAATATTACATTCATGCATGTACCATATTTTCTTTATCCAGTCATCTGTTAATAGATATTTGAGTTGTTTCCATATCTTGGCTACTGTAAATAGTAATGCAACGAACATGGGAGGGCAAATACGTCTTTGAGATCTTGAATCCAATTTTTTGGATATATACCCAGAGTGCTCCTACTGAGTTGTATGGTCATTCTGTTTTTAATTTTTTGAGGCGCCTCCATTTCGTTTTTCATAGTGGCTGTAGTATTGAACAGCCCCACCAATAATGTACAAAAGTTTCATTTCTCTACAATCTTGCCAACACTTGTAATATTTGTTTTTTGTTTTTTGGATAATAGCCTTCTTAAAAGATATGAGGTGATAACTCATTGTAGTTAGATTTGCATATGCTTGATAATTAATGATGTTGAACATCTTTTTATAATATTGGTCATTTGGATGACTTCTTTAGAGAAACAACTATTCACGTTCTTTGCCCATTTTAAAAACTGAGTTATTTTCTTATTTACTATTGAGTTGCAGGAGTCCCTTATATGTTTTGGATTGTATATATCTCCTAGTGTATGCCAACATTTCTTTTGGGTATGTGTAATCTGAAGTGAAACTGCTGGAGAGTATGTAAATGTTCTGTATCATAAAACAATGCCAAAGTGATTTGTGGAATGGTTTATTTATTCAAAAAGTTTTTTTTTTTTTAAATACTGTGAGAAGCATCATTTTGTACCCATGGTATATTAGTGAATGAAAATAAAGGATATTTCCTTCATCCGAGTTTACAGGTAGGTGTAGAATGCAAACGATTCATGTGACAAGTAAATTACAGAGTATGCTAGAAGGTGATAAGCATTATGGGGTAAAGTATAATAGGTTTAAGTGTATTGAAAGGACTGTTGAGCAAGCACAGGGAAGAATTTAATTCCATTGAAAATTCATTCGAGCAAGAATTGAATACCCAGTTTCACTCTCCAAAAGAAATTCAAAGAGTATTTTTATTTTATGGAAAATCAGTGTGTACTAATGTATTTAGATCTTTCACAAAAGTGAAATGGACTAATGTAAAATTTCAGAAAGTGGAGGATATCTGCACTTGAAGGTTAAGCAGACAAGGATTTTCTAAAAAAATGTATATGATGTTTAATGATATATAAAAGTCAAATATAATCCCAGGACTTCTATCCTGAGTGACCGGAAGTTTGAGTTGCCATCTACTGAAATGATGTCTAACAAAAAAGTTTGTTGAAGAAAGCTCAGGAGCATAGTTTTGGGTATGTTCATACAAGTTTAAAATATCCATTTGGCACCCAAGTAAAGATGTCAAATATACAGGGTTTTCCACATTCTTTTCCATTATGATTTATTATGGGATATTGAATACAGTTCCTGGTGTTATATGAGAGGACCTTGCTGTTATCCTCTCTATATGTAATAGTTTGCATCTGCTAGTTCCAAGCTCCCAGCGCAACCCTTCCCCACCCCCTCTGCCCCTTGGCAGTCACAGGTCTGTTCTCTATATCTGCGTCTGTTTCTGTTTCGTAGTTCAGTTGTGTCCTATTTTAGACTTCACATTTAAGTGATATCGTATAGTATTTGTCTTGCTCTTTCTGACTTACTTAGCTGAGTGTGATGATCTTTGGGTCCATCCATGTTGCTGTAAAAGGCACTAGTTCATTCTTTTGTGTAGGCAGGTAATATTCATCTTCCTATCCATTCATCTATCAATGGACATTTAGGTTGTTTCCATGCTTGGGCTATTGCAAATAGGGCTTTTTTGAAGATAGGGATGCATGTGTCTTTTTATAGTTTTGTCCAGATACATGCCCAGGAGTGGGATTGCTGAATCATGTGGCAACTACATTTAAAGTTTTTTGAGGAACTTTTATACTGTTTTCCACAGTGGCTGCACCAACCTACGTTTCCATCACCAGTACAGGAGGGTTCCCTTTTCTCCACACCTTCTCTGGAATTTGTTATTTGTAAACTTTTTTTTTTTAATTTTATTTTATTTAACTTTACAATATTGTATTGGTTTTGCCTTATATCAAAATGAATCTGCCACAGGTATACGTGTGTTCACCATCCTGAACCCTCCTCCCTCCTCCCTCCCCATACCATCCCTCTGGGTCGTCCCAGTGCACCAGCCCCAAGCATCCAGTATCGTGCATTGGACCTGGACTGGCGACTCGTTTCATACATGATAGTATACATGTTTCAATGCCATTCTCCCAAATCTTCCCACCCTCTCCCTCTCCCACAGAGTCCAAAGACTGTTCTATACATCAGTGTCTCTTTTGATGTCTCGTATACAGGGTTATTGTTACCATCTTTCTAAATTCCATATATATGTGTTAGTATACTGTATTGGTGTTTTTCTTTCTGGCTTTTTAATGATGGTCATTATGACCAATGTGAGGTGGTACCTCCTTGTAATTTTGATTTGCACTTCTCTAATAATTAGCAATGAGCATTTTTTTTCATGTGCCTATTGGCCATGGGTATGTCTTCTTTGAAGAAATGTCTATTGAAGTCTTAAGCCCATTTTTTGACTGAGTTATTTTTTGGGTCATTGTTGTTATTGAGTTGTATGAGCTGCTGCTGCTGCTGCTAAGTCACTTCAGTCGTGTCCAACTCTGTGTGACCCCATAGACAGCAGCCACCAGGCTCCCCTGTCCCTGGGATTCTCCAGGCAAGAACACTGGAGTGAGTTGCCATTTCCTTCTCCAATGCATGAAGTGGAAAGTGAAAGTGAAGTCGCTCAGTCGTGTCTGACTCTTAGTGACCCCATGGACCTGCAGGCTACCAGGCTCCTCCATCCATGGGATTTTTCCAGACAAAGTACTGGAGTGGGGTGCCATTGGATATCAAAGAAACAGCTTCATTCTCTGTTTGAGAAAGGGGAGTTTGGAGTTAGTAAATTCTTAGCAGGCAATATAAATTTGGAAAAAGTTAGAATATCCTGAACAAAACTATAAGGACATGATTATATATAGAGAAGAAAATAGAAGGTCAAGAAGAGGAGGGACTGGTAAAAAGTAGCAATTATACAGGAAAGTAATCAAGAGTGTGGTGTCCAGAAAGCCAGAAACAAAAGTATATTAAGGAGTACACAGTGATCAATGTTGTTAAACACTGCTACGAGGTCACATAAAATGGGAACAGGATTAACCATAAGGATGTAGCAACATACAAAGCATCGGTGTCCTTCCCAAGAGCACTTCCACTGGAGTAGCATAACAGAAAATAGGAAGAAAGAAGTACCAGTTTATAACCCCAGCAATGATATATGAGATCCTACATCAGATCAGATCAGATCAGTCGCTCAGTCGTATCCGACTCTTTGCAACCCCATGAATCGCAGCATGCCAGGCCTCCCTGTCCATCACCAACTCCCGCAGTTCACTCAGACTCAAGTCCATCCAGTCAGTGATGCCATTCAGCCATCTCATCCTCTGTCGTCCCCTTCTCCTCTTGCCCCCAATCCCTCCCAGCATCAGAGTCTTTTCCAATGAGTCAACACTTCGCATGAGGTGGCCAAAGTACTGGAGTTTCAGCTTTAGCATCATTCCTTCCAAAGAAATCCCAGGGCTGATCACCTTCAGAATGGACTGGTTGGATCTCCTTACAGTCCAAGGGACTCTCAAGAGTCTTCTCCAACACCACAGTTCAAAAGCATCAGATCCTACATAGAATGACAGAAATAGCCATATCATGTACCAGGTCTCACTCAATGATGACCGTTCTCTATTTATATTATCTTCCACATTTAGCCAGCAGCTCTTCTATTAATGTCATCTTCTGTGTTTTGTGACTCATTTATAAATCTCTTCCCTGCACTCTGTACTCACTCACTTAGCTTATTGATACTGTTGAAATGCATCCTGTGAGCTTCCTGCCTCACCCCATCCAACCTCCAACACAATAACTATAGCTGTTCTAAACCAAATCTGACTTTATAGATTCTTTGGTCCCCTGCATACCACACACTCACAATTTTAAATGGAAATTTTTGTTTCCCCTCATCAACTTATTTAAGATGGAGCAACTTTAATTTATTTTGAAAACTGCCAGCAGCTTTAAAAAGAATAAATAACATTTATTGAACATCTCTAGGAATAAGTTGTGAAATTTCTGACTTTGACAAAAAAGTGTAAGAAAAATTGCATAATATGTTATACAGGATAGTAAAGTTCCTGAAACTTCTCAGAAGTGAGAACAACATACAAATCAAATCAAGATAAGATGTCAGGGGCATGCCAATTAGTACTTCTGATATAGCAGAACAAAGGAAAAATCATGATAATGACAAAGTGGGCTAAGAATGGAGGCTGATGAATGTCTGAGAAGTCTGAAGGTATTATTGAGAAAAGACTAATATTGATACTCCTTATTTCCAGTATCATGTCCCATCAGGGATAAATATCTTTAACAGCAATCAGTAAACTGAAGTAGCAAGCCATTTGTTAATTTATTTTTTTATTAAACAATGAGATCTGAATGTTCTCCATACTGAAGTTTCAGAATCTCTTGATATATTGGGTTGTCATGACCTTGGGTTATTACTATTAGGGCAATCATGGAAATTTGACAATACCACTCTTTTGCTTAAAATCCTGATTATAGGATAAAGTCAAGTCATTACTCCTTTAGCAAAATGAAAATCCTTCACATACAGTAAGCTTCTTTTTCTTTTTAGTTACTATCTTGTGTATTCTGTGTCACCAGTGTCCATAAAGAAACAGTACATTGAATGGATAAGAAAGCTGTAGTACATACACACAATGGAGTATTACTCAGCCATTAGAAAGAATACATTTGAATCAGTTCTAATGAGGTGGATGAAACTGGAGCCTATTATACAGAGTGAAGTAAGCCAGAAATAAAAACAGCAATACAGTATAGTAACGCATATATATGGAATTTAGAAAGATGGTAACGATAACCTTGTATGCGAGACAGCAAAAGAGACACAGATGTATAGAACAGTCTTTTGGACTCTGTGGGAGAGGGAGAGGGTGGGATGATTTGGGAGAATGGCATTGAAACATGTATAATATTATATGTGAAACGAATCATCAGTCCAGGTTTGATGCATGATACAGGATGCTCGGGGCTGGTGCACTGGGACGACCCAGAGGGATGGTACAGGGAGTGAGGTGGGAGGGGAGTTCAGGATGGGGAACATGTGTACACCCATGGCGGATTCATGTTGATATATGGCAAAACCAATACAATATTGTCAAGTAATTAACCTCAAGTAATTAAAATAAATAAATTTATATTTAAAAAGGTATTATCCTCAAAGACAATATTAAAAGTCATGTCTTTTCTCAAAAAAAAAAAAAGTAGTACATTCACACAGGTAGTTATGGAGAATTTAATAAAAGTGTCAAATATATGTTAGGTATCATAGTGAGAATAATTCAATAAAATAATTACAAGAAATACTATAATAAAAACACTAATAAAAGTTTGTAGTTGGTTTATGAAGGATTTTATGTTTGAAAAAATTTTGCCCAGTTGAGACACAAACCCAGTTCAGGGCAATTTATAAATAAGCAAATCAAATGCAAACAGTCAGAGTTGACAATGTACAGTGCAAATTAGAAATGAGTACTAGAAGTAATAAAATTATCCAGATGTATAAATTAGTCTCAACATTTTAATAGCCATACTCCTGTCCTTGGCAATTTCCTTAATTTTACTGTATAATTGGTTCTATAGAAAAGTGTATCAGTTAATATTAGAGGACATAGCTTGTTTTGTTTTTGATAAAAGAAATAGGAATAAGACTGTTTATTTTGCCAACCAAGGTTGGCCTTGTAAAATCTGGGCCCTATAATTTAGTATCACTCGGTAAAGGACAGCTCCTGACTGATAGAAAGGAGGCAATACTTCTGTGGTAAAACAAAGGCTTTCATTCATATTATTGCACTAAATAGACCTTAGAGGTCAGCAGGACAGAGAATGTTATGATGCCTATTTCAGAGCTGAGAAATCATAGCGTCGGTGTTTCCAACCAGTTCAGTTTCCCACAGATTATTTATAGAAGACCTAGAATGTGAATTTAAGTCTCCTAAAATCAGACTCCAGAAGTCTTGAATGCAGTTCAGTTTAATCCAGTCAAGCAGCCGTGAGTACCAGGTACTGACTGATGTGCATTCAAAGTCAGATGGAAAGGAGTTCTGTCCTTTAGGAATTTATAACATGATTTGAGAAAAGAAACCTACACATTTGATGACATAATGCAGAAACTCATTCTAAGACTAATAAATGTTTTAAATATAAATCCCTATATACAGAAACAATAAAACGTTGTGATTATTGTATACAGTGAGGGATTGTATGTGATAAACACTGCAGTAAGCCCTTTCTAAACTGGTTTTCTCCAATTTATTGCCAAGATTTTCCCCAAATAGTTTATAAAACACTGATTAAAACATTTGTCGGCTCTTCCTCTGATGTGTTAAAGTTATAAAGGTATGCATGAAATGGTTTTATACAAATTTAGTGTATAATTATTCCTGTTACTTGGTTGAAGTTACTGTACTTAAGTGAAAATTAGATGGAATTCAGGAATATTCCTATAATGTGGTAAAATTACCTTTAATATTTTAATCCTTAAATATCTGTCATTATGCTTTTCAGGGCATTCTGTGGCATAAAGATACACTCCTGTGTCTTAAACATATATCCATTCAGAATGTGCAAGTATTTTAAATACTAAAGTACTCAAGGAAACTGTAGTCATTTTGTTCCCTCCTTCACCTTGCAAGGGCTTCCCTAGTGGGTCAGCTGGTAAAGAATCCACCGGCAATGCAGGAGACCCAGCTTTGATCCCTGGGTTGGGAAGACCCCCCGGAGAAGGGAATGGCTACCCACTCCAGTATTCTGGTCTGGAGAATTCCAGGGGCTCTATAGTCCATGCAGTTGGAAAGAGTCAGACAGGACTAACTTTCACTTTCACCTCACAGAATGCTGATTATTTGGTATATTATAGCATGCCTTGGAAAAAAGTATGAATGTTTGTTGTAATGTTTTTCTAATGGTCATGAAAACTTGAGGGAAATGCAGAAATGAAGTTGAAAATTGTATTTTTCCTGAAGCTTCACTGCTAGCTTTACCTTGATCAACAGTGCAACCATGCAAAGGGAATAAAAATATGAAGTAAATTTATGTTGGTTAGGTTGAATGAAACACTATATGCTGAAAAATAAATATAAGTGCAATGATAACATTTATTGATTGTTTGCCATCAACAACACAAAGTGTTTGCAAAAGGTGTCACACATACAATCTCATATTTTACTTGCAGTTGTTAACTGTTTTCTCCATTTTATAGTTGAGGAAACTGGGTTTTACATAAGTTAATAATATACTCAATATATGCAGTGGATATGAGATGAAAACTCACAATTTTCTAATTTTAGCACCTAATTTTTATGCTTTGATTTCACCACCTTAGTATCAGGGTAATTATCTTTAACACTAGAAAAAAAAATTTTAAAGATTTTTTCTTTCCTTAAAATTCTAGAACTAATGTGAACTAATTGATGATACCCAAAATAATTTTTTCTTGCCATCTGGTTTTTGGATAATTTTTAGCTAGTAGACATCATTTTGGAGAAGGCAATGGCACCCCATCCAGTACTCTTGCCTGTAAAATCCCATGGATGGAGGAGTCTGGTAGGCTGCAGTCCATGGGGTTGCTAAGAGTAGGACACGACTGAGCGACTTCACTTTCACTTTTCACTTTCATGCATTGGAGAAGGAAATGGCAACCCACTCCAGTGTTCTTGCCTGGAGAATCCCAGGGATGGCAGAGCCTGGTGGGCTGCCATCTATGGGGTCACACAGTGTCGGACACGACTGAAGTGACTTAGCAGTAGCAGACATCATTTTATGTTGTTTTACTATTTTAAAAATAATACTAATATGTCCAGGGCTAGTTCAAAAATATTAGTTTCTTATGAACGCCTAGCAGTTTTTTCCTCTGACAGAATTTAATTTTTTCTTTTGATCATACCTTAAAGAAAAGATGTGTTACCCGTGAAGCATTGCTGAAACAAATGAGGAAAATAGTTAATCAAAAAAATTATATTTAAAAATTAAGTTCCTTTTCCAAGTTATCATACTTTTTTTATGGATAAGATATGCTTATGTCTGTTTTATTACTTCATAAAAAAATTCCTGAAAACCTCACTGATAAATGACTAACCTTGAAAGACATTAAAATGTAAGGAGGATTTCAGCTAAAGTTTTCAAATTCTTTAAACATACAAATAAAACATTATAAAAGCAAAAATACACTTTTTTTTTCTTTTACTAATCTAGGAAATGCAAAGACATAAAAGCAAAACAATATGGATGGGATTCTTAAATGAAAGTAATGAATCATGTCAGCACTAATAAGACAAAAGATCTCACAATATTTTTGCATCTTTTTATCGATGAAAGCAATTACTTTGCTTCGCCATGTGTGGTCGGCTCATTTTTTAAAATCTGTATGAGTTTTTTAACTCTTCCTTAGTTTCAAAATTATAGCTTCAAAGAAAGCACTGTTCTGTAAATTCCTATGGCAAAGTAGGATTTATGAAATCTTATGAAACTTGAAGATGGTGGGCAAAAGAAGGAAAACAAGGCTTATTGGCATTGTGCTCCAATCCTTAAAATCATTGATCAATTTGCGTTAGGCATTATTTTCACCATTCTGAAGATAAGGAAATGAAGGCCAGAGAAAGATCAACTAGAACAATTGAGCAACTAATCTTCTTTAAAAGAAGAGAAAGCAGCATGGTGTTCACTAGTAGTAGGCACACTTGTAATTTCTGGAAATTGCTTTCAAGCCTTGAATAATATCCTTGAAACCATTGACTGGCATTCTTCTTAACTTTTAAACTTGGATTCTTAACCACAAGCTCCTAACTTAATTAAAAAAAAAATACAAGTCTCAGTCATTATTGGATAAATACAGACATGATTATGTATTAATTTTACTACACTAATTTTCAAACTATATCAGAAAGTATTGGGCTTCCCCAGTGGCTCAGTGGTAAAGAATCTGCCTGCAATGCAGGCGACTCAGGAGACACGGATTCAATCCCTGGATCAGGAAGACCTACTGGAGGAGGGCATGGCAACCCATTTCAGTTTTCTTGCCAGGAAAATCCCATGGACAGAGTAGCCTGGGGGGATACCCAAGAAGTTTCAAAGAGCTGGATATGATGGAAGTGACTGAGCACACACACATATATTTTAATTGCATTCATTATATTGTGCAGAAACTAAATATGTAAACAGTTTTGCAGTTGGTCTTTTGTTTCTGGTGTCAGAAGGTGTGCAAAAAATATTCCTGCAGGAATTCTACCACAGGAGCTACATATTTCTAGAACGCAGGACTCTCTTATGTCACTCACTGTTCCCCTCAGTTAGCAACCCTTATGTTTCCGTGGCTTGCGTACTTTCATGGGAACAACAACAAAAAATACTTTTACTGGATGATTTGAACTTAACAAATGATCTGATGAGCAACAGGAAAGTGTCTTCTCTTTTGTAGAAGCTGTATTAAACATTTGTTTCCATCTTAACACATAAGATTTTGAAAGGTATCTCTATTTTCTCTTATTCTGTATACATTTTCTGCAGTTTCTCACACATGAAACATTCAACTAATTGTTAATGCAATTCAATTTAATATCAGTAACTAATGATCAGGATGCTTTGAAAATGATGTACCATTTTTAAAGATGTTTTTATGTTATTTTGAATAAATAGTGGCAGTTTTATTCATTACTATGGCAACCTGAAATTCTATTTAAAACTGTGACATTCCATTTTCTCAGAAGGCATTTTAATTAAAACATACTCAAGTGTTTACTGAAATGAATATCTAATCTCACCATCATAGCAGGAGAGCATATAATATTGCTATGACTGATAATATAAGGAGTACCTATCACTGAAAATGAATTTGGAAAAATGTCTTTTTCAACCTGATTAACTTTCTTGTTAATTAGGTTTGCTTAGTTTTACTACTGCAAGCAGTTTTACTACTGCTACCTATAGGTTAATACTCTTATGCTTTTGATTTACTGAATCTATTGAACTTGCTGTAACTTGAATACCAGATACTATTTCATATTTCTTCTCCTATACTCTGAGTCTTTCAAGTCCATAATGTAAACAAGCATCTTTTATTTTCAGCGCTCAACTCAGATGGCCTTCCTTAAAGTTTTTAAACCATTTTCCCCCTTTAGGAAAAATTGCCCGTTCCTCTAAGTACCCCTAGTGTTTTCTATATAGGTCATGAATATGTTTTACATATATATTTAATTCTGTTTCTTCTTCACTGAGCTGGTGTGTCTCAAGGGCAGAGCTACATTTGTTTCCCAGCATCTAGTTCTAGCACTCAAAATAATGGACTCTCGATAATAGAATTAATGCCTAATATATAAGTGCATGCAAGAATGAATGAAAATCAACCGAATTACATATGGCACTAGTTTATAAAGGCACATATTTGAAAGATCTCTTGAAAAGATAAGAATAAATATGATACATATAAAGTTTTCACTGTGTCTCAACTAAACTATCCTCTTGAGTTGTCTCCTCATTGTAATTTTTTTAAAAATATTGTTCCTGTGCAGTTAGGAACATAGAGAAAAGACTAGTTACAGAACAGCATGTATATCATAATATTATATAATATGCTATATATGGAAACGGTGTGTGTATTTGTGTGTCTCTATTTAGAGATCTTGAAAGTGTTTATTAAAGTATTAGAGTGGTTACATAAGGGTGCTAAAATTTTGTGTCATTTTTTGTTTCAACTTTTAAAGTTTATTTGAACTGCTAGGTTGATCACATGAACTCATTTTGAAATATATTACCTAAAGGAAAATATGTTATTCATATTAAATGAAAAGATATTAGTAATAATGCCTATGTATGCTGGAACTGAATAATTCAAAATGATAATGGTATTTTGCCAATATCCATTGGATTATAAAAAAAGCAAGAGTATTCCAGAAAATCATTTACTTCTGCTTCATTGACTACATTAAAGCCTTTGACTGTGTGAATCACAACAAACTGGAAAATTCTTCTAGAGATGGGAATACCAGTGAGCCTGACCTATCTCCTGAGAAACCTGTATACCCATCAAGAAGCAACAGTTAGAACTGGACATGGAACAATGGACTGGTTCAAAATTGGGAAAGGAGTGTGTCAAGGCTGTATATTGTCAACCTATTTACATAATTTCTGTGCAGAGTACATCATGCAAAATGCTGGGCTGGATGTAGTACAAGCTGGAATCAAGACTGCTGGGAGAAACATCAACAACCTCATATATGCAAATGTACCACTCTAATGGCAGAAAGTGAAGAGGAGTTAAAGATCCTCTTGTTGCGGGTGAAAAAGCACAGTAAAAAAGCTGGCTTAAAACTCAACATTCAGAAAATTAAGATCATGGCATCTGGCCCCATCACTTCATGGGAAATAGATGGGGAAGCAATGGAAACAGTAACAGACTTTATTTTCTTGGGCTCCAAAATCACTGCAGATGGTGACTGTAGCTATGAAATTAAAAGATGCCTGCTCCTTGAAAGAAAAGCTATGACCAACCTAGACAGCATGTTAAAAAGCAGAGACATTACTTTGCTGACAAAGGTCCATATAGTCAAAGCTATGATTTTTTCCAGTAGTCATATATGGATGTGAGAGTTGAACCATAAAAGAGGCTGAGTGCTGAAGATTTGATGCTTTTGATCTATGGTGCTGGAGAAGATTCTTGCGAGTCCCTTGGACAGCAAGGAAATCAAGCCAGTCAATCCTAAAGGAAATCAGTCCTGAATATTCACTGGAAGGATTGATGCTTAAGCTGAAGCTTCAACACTTTGGCCACATGATGCGAAGAACCAACTCATTGGAAAAGACCTTAATGCTGGGAAAGATTGAGGGCAAGAGGTGAAGGGGGCAACAGAGAACGAGATATTTGGATTGCATCATTGACTCAATGGACATGAGTTTGAGGAAACTCTAGGAGATAGTGAAGGATAGGGAAGCCTGGCATGCTACAGTCTGTGGGGTCGCAGAGTCAGACATGATTATTGACTGAACAACAACAATTTTTCTATATGAGGGAATCACAGTTGTCATTTTTCCTCTTTTTAAAATATATAATTGCCCAAGTATACATTTTTTTTCAAAATGAGAAAATCATAAACTTTAATATTAACAACAAAAAACCCCAGACATAAAATATTTTACACTGTTTGAAAACTCTCTAATTGGTGACTTCCAAGGTTTTTTAAAAGGGAAAAGAGTAATATCAGTTAAAAAAGGAAGCATAACACACTAGTATTTCAGATTATTTTGTAGATTCTAACAATGAAAGCTCTAGGAGATAGTGATGACAAAGGCCTGTATATAGTTAATGTTACTTCTGCTTCACACATTATGTTTTTAAGTGACTAAGTGTACACTTGATAAGCCATTGTTACAACAGTCCAACTATGTCCTAAATAGAACACTCCCCAAAAGGCAGAGCTGGTTTCATAAGAGATAAGGATGTCTTTAATTATTTTCCTCATAGTAAAAGTTACATATGTATATGATCTGGTAATAGAACAGTATATGACCCTAAAAATGATTGTTCTGGGGACATCTTCCAGCAATAACACTGCTGAAAGATATTCATCCTTGGATGGAATGAAGTTGAGACACGAAGTCTATAATTCCCCACACTGACTATGATCATCAGGAGGCTAAAATTATCTCAGTGTGGATACTAGTAAATGTAGAAGTAAATTGTCTAAGAGAAAAGATTTCCCAATTTGTGGTATGCTTGATTCTCAATGGCTAAGATGAAGCCATAAAGTCTATTAAAGATCATCAAATGTGAAAGAAGTCGCTAAAAGTCAAAGTCAGATGAAACAATGAACAAAAATATGTTTAGATGTTCAACCACAAAGATATTGAATTTCAGATATTAGAGCATCTACTTATCAATTATTTTTAAATGGTTAATGTCTGCACAAAAATCCCTGAATATGAGATAATTTCTCTTTTTTTTTGAATATGAATTCAAATATGTATAATTTATTAACCTTATGAGATACATAAAAACATATTCTCCTTCTATACCAGTGGCTATTAAGATCAGATCATGAAGTACCATCCCTTGTTATCTATGTAACTTATATGTATTAGGTTATTGTTGTTACCCTATTTTTCCACCTTCTAGTTTTAAGAGAATGACTTCAGCACCACAACACTCATTCTGCTCTTTCCCCAATCTCCAATTGTTTCTGAAGGTCACCAATGTGTATTTTATATGATTCCAAAGACATTCTCTCAAGTTCTTCTACTTATTTCCATCTGTATGTGAAGCTTTCTTGGACATTAATAATGTTTCAGTTCTCATGGTGTCAGAGCTGTAGAATGATCCTCACAGAAATCGAAGTAAGGCTTCTGATCACTCAACATCATACTTTGTCTCCTAAGCCGAGACAACACTGTATATTCCCTGTGTTCTAAAATCCCTTTGACAACATTTACCCTCGCTTGTAAATTATAGGACTCTTTTTAGAGATTTCAAAAGTAATAAGTGGAAGCGTTTGAGCATAAGCCATTTTGTGCTGTCCTTCTCCCCATCCAATTTTTCACTGCCTCCACTTTTCAAAAACCTTCCTTTCTCTCCCCTATATTAACTAGTATCTTGTTCCTGATCATATTTCACTTTATTATTAAGCTTTAAACAATGATAAAGTTCAGTGTTTTTAGAAGTTCGTTTGTCAAAAGAAGTGCCTGAATAATCGGAACACCCAGTTGGTATGTCACACTGGCATATATTAGGACCAGCTGAATCATATAGCTACAGTATAAAGCTCTAGCAAGGTTAGGTTTCATCTTATGGTGGCTTGAGCAGGTTGCCAATATACTGCATGGTTTTCTTGTTGTTATTGTTGCTGATTCAATATCTACTCTCCAGTGTGATGTGAAAAATAAGAACTCAGAGGTTTTTGATACTTTGATGGTAAGTGAGTTATAGTCCTAGTAAAACTGTTACAGCTTTATAGTATCTGCAGAAGTGCAAGACTTTATTAGCTGGATCAAGTTTACAGTTTTATATATTCTGTAGAAACAAAAGGCTAACACTCAAAATGGCCACTAGCCTTTTATTCATGGCCAGCTATTGTGTGATAAAATTACTTTTCAATTCTGAGCATCATGGTGACTGATAAAGTTCTTTAATGACTGGACGTCAGCTGGCATGAGCAGTCTGACATGGCTCTTGCCATAGTCATATTAATATATGTTATAAGCAATTGTGGAAAGTAGATATTTAAGATTCAAATATCATCCTAAACAGAGAAGAAGAGTAGAGAGACAATATATCCATGTCTTTTATTTCTAAGACAATTTCATCATATCTTTTTTGGACTAAAATCACATCATTTGCTACAAAGACAAAATTGCAAATGCCAAAGGGTTGTGTGTGTGTGGAGGTGGGGGTGTACATGTATATAAACATACTTGCATACACTAAGAGTTTGAAACAGTCCTTGCGAACAAACACATTTCTGTATATATGCAAACTGATTGGGAGGAAGGCAGGAAATAGAAACAAGTTTCTCATATTTCAGCATTTCAAATGTCCTTATATAAGCTCAATTAGGATACCCACTTACCCTTGATGCCTTCATTTTTCTTCCTCTTTACTAAGCTAAATTAACTCCATCATCACCCAAATGTTTCCAGTACCACAATTAGACAAGCATATAGAAAAAAGATGACATAACATGCTTTTCCATTTATACTTCTTGCTCATTTTTATCTCAGCAGCCAAAAATTGGCTTAAGCCTAGAAGCCAATGGAATATTTTAATACAAGGGTTAGGAAAATGAGTAAGAGAATGAATGGAAGAGATTGCAAATGGTAGCTGGAAAATGTTTGAATACATACAGTCCTAGCACCTCTGCCATAATTTTCAAAGTATAAATTCTACTGGGACAGTAGAATATTCTTCTTTTTGCCATTGGGTAGAACATAATCTTTAAAAGAGGAATGGAAAATATCATCACCTCTGTTATTCAATTCCAAACCAACAGCAGTAAGACTTTTATTAAATTATGTCCTTTGCAAAATTCTGCTCATATCAAATATTACAGAACAAATTTATAACTTGATCCCTAATACACAGAGATTGGGCTACTTATATGCCATCAAGATCATGCACACTGAGTCCAGAAGTTGAGAGACGTTTGCACTGATTTAATCAGAGCATTTCATAATTGCTTTTGCAAATGACATTCTTTATAGCATTTTAAAATTTACAAGTGTATTAGTATATATTTAAATTCTTGAATTATCAGTAGGAGATAAATAAAAATACTTTTCTCTGTTGAACCAATTAAGAAAACAGGGATACAAAGACCTAAATAACTTGCAAATTGCATATAGGTAGTAAGTGGGAATTAAAATTCAGATTGTCTTAATTTCAAGTTGCATATTTTTTTATGTATGAAGTATTATCTTATAATTACAGAATAGTTTTTAGCTATGAAGATAAAATGACTAACAGGGCCATATGAGCATTGAAACTAATTAATTCTAAGTGAGAAATTACAGGAAAAAAAAAAAAAACAGACTAAGCTTAGAAGCTTAGTTCTTTCTCCCAAAGGATGCATTCCAAAAAAATAGAGGAAAGCTTAATGCAGATGGATATTAGAATATATTTATTATTATTAATTTTAAAATTAATACACAGTACATTATTTATGGGAAAATATATGATTTATTGGATTGTTTTAAAATGTTTATGCCAAAAAAGTATATGTCAGGAAAATAAATGAAATTAAACAGTAGAATGTTTATATACTTTAATTGATGTTGGCAAATGGATATAGGGAAATTTATTAATCTATTTGATGAATGTTTGGAAATTTTATATAATAAATGTCTTAAAACTCAAAGTAGTACAAATCTACTTTCTCAGTGAACTTGAAGACTTAGGTAATATGGGCAATTTTTCCTAGAACATATCTTATCAAACCTCACTTTTAAGAAATAAAAATCTCAACTGTTATATGACTATTAAAGAAATGGAATCAATCATTTAAAAACTGCACACATACGTACCTAAACCTACTGAGCTCAAGTATTTTTTCAGGTGAAGCCTATTTTCAAGAAACAAGATAATTTCACTTACATGTAAATTCTTTCAAAGCATCATAAGTGAGCATACTTTTGAATTCACTTTATGAAGTTAATACATCATTGATCCCCAAGTCAGAAAAGGAGAAATAGGAGAAAAGAAATTTATAGATTAATCTCATATATATCATAGATGAAAAATTCTCAATAAAATAGCAGCAAATCTTATTCAGCAAAGCCTTAATACAAGTAATTGAAAAGTTTAATATGAGAAATATCTCCATATGCTTTGCATTAGTCATAAGAGGAATATATAATAATTTTAATTTTAAAATGAAGAAAAATAATTAAACATGGTTAAATATGCACTGCAAGGAGATCCAACCAGTCCGTTTTAAAGATCAGTCCTGGGTGTTCTTTGGAAGGAATGATGCTAAAGCTGTAACTCCAATACTTTGGCCACCTCATGCAAAGAGTTGACTCATTGGAAAAGACTCTGATGCTGGGAGGGATTGCGGGCAGGAGGAGAAGGGGACGACAGAGGATGAGATGGCTGGATGGCATCACTGACTTGATGGACGTGAGTCTGAGTGAACTCTGGGAGTTGGTGATGGACAGGGAGGCCTGGCATGCTGCGATTCAAGGGGACACAAAGAGTCAGACATGACTGAGCAACTGAACTGAACTGAAATATACATTTATAATAAAATAAGAATAATAGTCATAATTATAATAATAAATCCTCAGGAAACTAGGAAAAGAAGACAATGCCTTAATCTGACAAATGTTTCAATACAAGCCCATAACAAATAATCACACCCAATGATAGCATATTCAAAAGCAGAGACATTACTTTGCCAACCAAGGTTCATCTAGTCAAGGCTATGGTTTTTCCTGTGGTCATGTATGGATGTGAGAGTTGGACTGTAAAGAAGGCTGAGCACTGAAGAATTGATGCTTTTGAACTGTGGTGTTGGAGAAGACTCTTGAGAGTCCCTTGGACTGCAAGGAGATCCAGCCAGTCCATTCTGAAGGAGATCAGCCCTGGGATTTCTTTGGAAGGAATGATGTTAAAGCTGAAACTCCAGTACTTTGGCCACTTCATGAGAGGAGCTGACTCATTGGAAAAGACTCTGATGCTGGGAGGGATTGGGGGCAAGAGGAGAAGGGGACGACAGAGGATGAGATGGCTGGATGGCATCACTGACTCAATGGACGTGAGTCTAAGTGAACTCCGGGAGTTGATGATGGACAGGGAGGCCTGGCATGCTGCGATTCATGGGGTCGCAAAGAGTCGGACACAACTGAGCAACTGATCTGATCTGATCTGATCTGAATGGTGAAATATTAAGATGGTCCCTTTTATACAAAAAACAACAGTGTAAGACTTTCCTAGTGGTCCAGTGGTTGGGAATCCACCTGCCAATTTAGGGGACATGGGTTCAGTCCCTGCTCCAGGAAGATCCCACATAGTGAGGGATGACTAAGCCGGGGGCGGCAACTCCTGAAGCCCACACACCCTAAAGCATGTGCTCTGCAACAAGAGAAGTCACCACAATTAAAAGCCTGTGCACTGCAACTAGAAAGTAGCCCGCATGCAGCAACAAAGACCCGATGCAGCCAAAGAATAAAATCAATTAATTAAAAAAACAGAAGTGTACATAACACACTTTTACTAAATATTTTTCTGGAAATCCTAAGCAAATACCATAGAAAAGGTGTCATTTTATGATCACTAGCAGGATAAGTACAAGTACTCCACATTCTAGACAGTATGATTGCCCAACTAGAGCATTCACACCAATCTACAAGTTATCACACTTCAGTTCAGTCGCTCAGTTGTGTCCGACTCTTTGTGATCCCAAGGAATGCAGCACACCAGGCTTAACAACAGAATTTAGAGTGCACTGCACAGGCGGAGAGGACAATGGCACCCTACTCCAGTACTCTTACCTGGGAAATCCCATGGACGGAGGAGCCTGGTGGGCTGTAGTCCATGGGGTCGCTGAGAGTCGGACATGACTGAGCGACTTCACTTTCACTTTTCACTTTCATGCGTTGGAGAAGGAAATGACAACCCACTCCAGTGTTCTTGCCTGGAGAATCCCAGGGACGGAGGAGCCTGGTGGGCTGCCATCTATGGGGTCGCACGGAGTTGGACACGACTGAAGCGACTTAGCAGCAGCAGCACAGGCGTTGGAGATCAGTGATTATTGCTTCCCTGTACTGACACTTGGGCTTCACAGGTGGCGCTAGTGGTAAAGAACCCGCCTTCCAATGTATGTCTTAAGAGACACAGGTTTGATCCCTGAGTGGGGGCGGGGCGGGGGGGAAGATCCCCTGAAGGAGGAAATGGCAACCCACTGCAGTATTTCTGCCTGGAGAATCCCATGGACAGAGGAGCCTGGTGGGCTACAGTTCATGGGGTCGCAGAGTCAGACATTACTGAAGTGACTTGGCACGCATGCACAATTTAGTCAAACAATAGGCAAACTACACAGCCTGTAGAGAAAATCTATTTTGCTGCCTGTTTTTTTAAGAACTGTGAGATAAAAATGATTTAAAATGTAAAAAACTTCTTAGCTGTTTGTTGAGAATAATTGATGGGTTTTGCTCCTTGGTCTACAAAGTTAAAATATTTACTAACCAAACTTTTATAGAAAGAATTTGCTAATCCCTGACTTAGATCTCTAAACAAAATCTAATCACAGACACAAACAATTAGAAAATGTAATTTATAAGTGTCATTTCCAAAAGTTAATATATAGGATAAGGCTAATATATTGAAAATAATATTAAGACATTTGTAGAGAAAATTGTAAAACTGTGTTTAAAGGCATTAAGATTAGCATGCAAAAAATGTAAAGAAATTTTACTGATCAGTTTTTAAATGTCAAATCTAAAAATAGAAAAAGTAGACAAAAACACAGAAAATGTAAGTGTCCTATAAACTATGTATCAATAGTAATTAGGGAATTACATATTAAGACCATAAGGAGAAACCATTTCAGGTTGGTAAAATTTATGTTTGACACTGTCGAGTATTAAAGAGGATGTAGATCAAGTAAGATTCTAATATTTTGGTTCAATCTCTGTGGAGAAAAATTTGACACTTTCTACTGATGTTAAAGATATGTATAACAAATATCCCAGCAATTTCATCAGTGGAAATTTGCTCTAGATAAGCTCATGTTTGTTTGTAAAAGAGGATGGATTTGTACTAGAACATAAGCTTCAGGAGGACAGCAAATTCATTTTCCTCATATTTTTGATGCTTGATAACTATTTGTTTAATGAAGGATAAATGAATGAAATATAATCAGATATGAACTAAATATCCACCAACATTACAATGGATTCTTTCTGATACACACATAAAAATCCATACAAAAGGAAAAATAAATGATCTAGAGCTACATGAACCAACAGAATGAGTCCCAAAGGCATAATATGGCAGAAAAATGTTATAGAAGGATACATACAGCATAAATATAAAATACAAAATGTATAAATGATATTATGTATTTTTAAAGATAGAAGCATTGTACAAATATAAAGACATTTATGAACCTGGCTTTCTCTGAGGGTTAAGAAAGAAGGTTAGATTAGGGAGGAGCACATAATGAATCATCTGAAGATATTTTTAATGCTTCATATTTTATTCTGGGTAATTAGTGTATAAGTATGCATCATATTATCTTTTAAGCTTTTTTGTACATCTAACATAGTTATTAAAAATAAAAACAATAGTAGTGAAGTATTATGGGAACAAAGAAGACAGTTTATTAAAAAATTGAACCACAATATTTGTTTAGCAGAAGGTGAAATGCAAACACAGATGGCCTTTTTTTCTTTTTTTGCTATGTGAGAATATGGAAATAAACTTTGGTTGTGAAATATGAGTTTGGGAAACTAAATATTAGTTTAATCATAAAGAGTCTTGAATGTCAAGTTTAAAAGTTTAAACCAATTTTTGAAAACACTACATTTTCTAGCAAGGTAATGACTTGCTCAGAATAGCATTTCAGGGAGCAGCTAAGTTTACAATAAACAGGAAAACAATATGGAGACCATTAACATAGTCTAAATTCTGTGCTATGAAAATCTGAACATACACACAAAAAATAAAATGAAGAAAATAGAAAAGCTGAAAATGAGTTGAAGCTTTTGTATCAAATTGAAAGGGTTAAAAAATAAAATGACAGCATTCTTTGGATAGGGAGCAGTCTTCCTGAAGGGTTCACGCTGCATTTTTTTTTTTTTTAATCATGAGTTGGTTATTTCAGTGCTAAGTTTTAGTTTACCTGGTTTATAGAAAACAGACTAGATCTGGGTAGCTGTCATAATTGGGGAGTATATCACAAAGAGCAACTGTACCTAGAGTTTTATTTTCATTTCAGTACATAGCTTAAAATGTTAGCTAATTATGTCAGAAAAATCCTTCCATAAGCTTTACATTTGATTCTCTCAAATGTCCTATGAGGTAGTAATATCAGCTTGTTGCTGCTGCTGCTAAGTCGCTTCAGTCGTGTCCGACTCTCTGCGACCCCATAGACAGCAGCCCACCAGGCTCCACCGTCCCTGGGATTCTCCAGGCAAGAACACTGGATCGGGTTGCCATTTCCTTTTCCAATGCATGAAAGTGAAGTCACTCAATTGTGTCCGACTTGTAGCGACCCCATGGACTGCAGCCCACCAGTCTCCTTCATCCATGGGATTTTCCAGGCAAGAGTACTGGAGTGGGGTGCCACTGACTTCTCCGATCAGTTTGTTAGGACTGCCTTAACAAAATACCACACACTGGGTGATCTAAACAACAGAAATACATCGTCTCACAGTTCTGGAGGGTAGAAGTCTAGAGTCAAAATATCCCAGGTTTGGTTTCTTCTGATGGCTATAGGGAGAATCTGTCCCATGTCTGTCTCCTGGCTTCTGGGGTTTGTTGGCCCTCTCTACCATTCCTTGGCCTAAAGATCTGTGCCTCCATCTCGCTGTATCATTCTTCCTTTGTCCACATCTGTGTCTAAATTTCCCCTTTGATAAGAACACCAGTCACATTGGATTGGGAGCCCACTCTACTCCCAAATGACATCATTTAAATAATAATTAAATGATTATTACTTAATTATATGTTCAATGACAATTATATGTGCAATGATCCTATTTCCAAATAGGTGCTATTCTGAGATACTAGGGGTTATGACATCAATATTTAAATATTTGAGGGACACAATTCAAGCCATAACAGGTAAATTTAATTTGTTTTAAATTTTTACAGATGACTAAACTGAGAAAGAGCTGACTCATTTGAAAAGACCCTGATGCTGGGAAAGATTGAGGGCAGGAAGAGAAGGGGGACACAGAGGATGAGATGGCTGGATGGCATCACTGACTCAATGGACATGGGTTTGGGTGGACTCCAGGAGTTGGTGATGGACAGGGAGGCCTGGTATGCTGCAGTTCATGGGGTCACAAAGAGTTGGACATGACTGAGCAACTGAACTGAACTGAAACTGAGAAAGAGAAGGGTTAAGTTTATTGCCAAAGGTCACCCAGATAGAATATGGTGGAATATGGTGGAGGTAAAGTTTGCAGTCAAGCTGTCTGACTTCACATGCCATTTCTGAATTTAGAAGCTAGAATAAATAAAAAACTTTCCTTTGATAGGAGGTTGTCTTAGTATATATTAGATATACTAAGACTCACATTTTACATAAACATCATAAATTTGTCCTGAAAAGTGTAAATAAAATGTATGAACAGTAGATACCAAAGGGTGAGGAATGAAGAAATGGATACAAATGTAGAAACCTAGCTCTCTCTCCAGAAGACTCAGCTGTCAACCAACCACTTCCCCCAGGCTTCTGAGTCTACTGACTTCTTCACAAGTGATTAAAGTCAATGGGAATGTTGCAGATGGGGATATGAGAAATAGTCAACTCCTGAAAGAGTTAGAGACATTGGAAGCTGGTCTCTGTATAACTGAGTTTCCTTTAACTATAAAATCCTATCCTTGAATATCAAAATGTAGGTAATTCTAAAGGTCTGTTCCAAATTTCCATCCCTATTTCAGGTCCCTGTTGTTTCCCACTTAAAGATTCTTCCAAATTTTTGTTTCTAGAAAAGCCTGTGAGTCACATCATTGCTGCGGTGTCAGACTCTATCCACGTTGTTTTCTTAGAAAAAACTCCAGTACGTTAAATTGTTTGAGGCGTATGTAACTTCTGAGACTCTTGGACTATTTTGCAATTGTCCTCAATTTTCCTTCAACAAGGTCTCAGTATGAAATGTGCTATTTTGTTTCAATACCCTTTTACAGTCTTATCTTTCATCAAAGTTATTTTTCAATCATGAGTTTGTTTATTGGCTCCCTGAAACTACTTAATGTGCTTTTTCTATATCCCTGTGACATCTGATAATATCATAGTCTTCTAACTCCAATTCACAGTTATTATGTTTAGGGGGAAACTCTCTGATTCTCATAGCAATATAATTTATCCATCCCCTGTGCTCCCTCTTGGAGAAGGAAATGGCAAAGCAGTTTAGTATTCTTGCCTTGAGAACCCCACAAACAGTATGAAAACCCCAAAATATAGAACACTGAAAGATGAACTCCCCAGGTCAGTAGGTGCCCAATATGCTACTGGAGATCAGTCAAGAAATAACTCCAGAAAGAATAAAGAGATGGAGCCAAAGCAAAAATAACACCCAGTTGTGGATGTGACTGGTGATGGAAGTAAAGTCCGATGCTGTAAACAGCAGTATTGCAAAGGAAACTGGAATGTTGGGTCCATGAATCAAGGTAAATTGGAAGTGGTCGAACAGGAGATGGCAAGAGTGAACATTGACATTTTAGGAATCAGCGAACTAAAATGGACTGGAATGAGTGAATTTAACTCAGATGACCCTTATATCTACTACTGTGGGCAAGAATCCCTTAGAATAAATGGAGTAGCTATCATAGTCAACAAAAGAGTCCAAAATGCAGTACTTGGATGCAATCTCAAAAGCAACAGAATGATCTCTGTTTGTTTCTAAGGCAAACCATTCAGTATCGCAGTAATCCAAGTCTATGCCCTGACTGGTAATGCTGAAGAGACTGAAGTTGAATGGTTCTATGAAGACTTACAAGACCTTCTAGAACTAACACTCAAAAAAAAAGATGTCCTTTTCATTATAGGAGACTGGAATGCAAAAGTAGGAATTCAAGAAATACTTGGAGTAACCAGGCAAATTTGGCCTTGGAATACAGAATGAAGCAGGGCAAAGGCTAATAGAATTTTGCCAAGAGAACACACTGGTCACAGCTAATAAGCTCTTCCAACAACACAAGAGAAGATTCTATACAAGGACATCACCAGATGGTCAATACAGAAATCAGATTGATTATATTCTTTGCAGCCAAATATGGAGAAGCTCTGTACAGTCAGCAAAAACAAGACTGGGAGCTGACTGTGGCTCAGATCATGAACTCCTTATTGCCAAATTCAGACTGAAATTGAAAAAAGTAGGGAAAACCCCTAGACCGTTCGGGTATGACCTAAATCAAATCCCTTACAATTATACAGTGGAAGTGAGAAATAGATTTAACGGACTAGATCTGATAGACAGAGTGCCTGAAGAACTATGAACGGAGATTCGTGACATCATACAGGAGGCAGGGATCAAGACCATCCCTGTGGAAAAGAAATGCAAAAAGGCAAAACAGTTGTTTGAGGAGGCCTTACAAACAGCTATGAAAAGAAGAGAAGCAAAAGGCAAAGGAGAAAAGAAAGGAAAGATACATCCATTTGAATGCAGAGTTCCAAAGAATAGCAAGGAAAAATAATAAAGCCTTCCTTAGTGATCAGTACAAAGAAATAGAGGAAAATAATAGAATGGGAAAGACTAGAGATCACTTCAAGAAAATTCGAGATACAAAGGGAACATTTCATGCAAAGATGGGCTCAATAAAGGACAGAAATGGTATGGACCTACAGAAGCAGAAGATGTTAAGAAGAAGTAGCAAGAATACAGAGAAGGACTCTACAAGAAAGATCTTTACAACCCAGGTAATCATGATGGCTCACCTAGAGCCAGACATCCTGGAATGTGAAGTCAAGTGGGCCTTAGGAAGCATCACTATGAACAAAGCTAGTAGAGGTGATGGAATTCCAGTTGAGCTATTTCAAACCCTAAAAGATGATGCTGTGAAAGTGCTGTGCTCAATATGACAGCAAATTTGGAAAAGTCAGCAGTAGCCACAGGACTGTAAAAGGTCAGTTTTCATTCCAATCCCAAAGAAAGGCAATGCCAAAGAATGTTGACAGACTACTTACTGCACAATTGCACTCATCTCACATGCTAGCAAAGTAATGCTCAAAATTCTCCAAGCCAGGTTTCAACAGTATGTGAATCGTGAACTTTCACATGTTCCAGCTAGATTTAGAAAAGGCAGAATGACCAGATATCAAATTACCAACATCCATCAGATCATCAAAAAAGCAAGAGAGTTCCAGAAAAACATCTACTTTTGCTTCATTTATTATGCCAAAGCCTTTGATTGTGTGGATCACAAAAAACTGTGGAAAATTCTTCAAGAGATGGGAATACCAGACCACCTTACCTGTCTCCTGAGAAATCTTTATGCAGGTCAGGAAGCAACAGTTAGAACTTGACATGGAACAACAGACTGGTTCCAAATTGGGAAAGGAGTATGTCAAGGCTGTATATTGTCACCTTCCCTATTTAACTTACATGCAGAGTACATCATGAGAGATGCTGGGCTTGATGAAGCACAAGCTGGAATCAAGATTATTGGGAAAAATATCAATAACCTCAGATATGCAGATGACACCACCCTTATGGCAGAAAGTGAAGAAGAACTAAAGAGCCTCTTGATGAAAGTGAAAGAGGAGATTGAAAACGTTGGCTTAAAGCTCAACATTCAGAAAACTAAGATCATGGCATCTGGTCCCATCACTCCATGGGAAATAGATGGGGAAACAGTGGAAACAGTGTCAGACTTTATTTTTGGGGGCTCCAAAATCACTGCAAATGGTAACTGTAGCAGTGGAATTAAAAGATGCTTGCTCTTTGGAAGAAAAGTTATGACCAACCTAGACAGCTTATTAAAAAGCAGAGACATTACCTGTCAACAAAGTTCCGTCTAGTCAAGGCTGTGGTTTTTCCAGTAGTCATGTATGGATGTTAGACTATAAAGTTGAGTGCCGAAGAATTGATCCTTTTGAACTGTGGTGTTGGAGAAGACTCTTGAGAGTTCCTTGGACTGCAAGGCGATCCAACCAATCCATCCTAAAGAAAATCAATCCTGAATATTCATTGGAAGGACTGATGTGGAAGCTGAAACTCCAATACTTTGGCCACCTGATACGAAGAACTGACTCATTAGAAAAGACCCAATGCTGGAAAATATTGAAAGCAGGAGGAGAAGGGGACGACAGAGGATGAGATGGTTGAATGGCATCACCAATTCAATGGACATGAGTCTGAGTGAACTCTGGGAGTTGGTGATGGACAGGGAGGCCTGGCGTGCTGCAGTCCATGGAGTCGCGAAGAGTCAAACACGACTGAGCAACTAAATGAACTGAAATGAACTGTGCTCCCTTTGTACTTGCCACAAGATCATTACAACTGTTATCGGGTTGTTCTAGTTAGCTGACTTTCTGCTTGGTTAAGGTGCTGGCTCCTTATGGATGGGAACAACAATATATATAACAATGATCACACACACACACACATATATATATATATATAATCTTCTCAGCAAGGAGTAGTTTAATTAATATATAATCAAGTAATCAGGTTTTGATAAATGTTTTTGAGTGTGTAAAGAGAGCATATACTCTGTTTCCTCAATTAGACCTATATTCCCTGAGTCAGTTTTCATCATCTTTTACTGCAGCAAATGATTCTGATAATGGCTCACTGTGGTAAATCTCAGTTCCAAACTTACTTGAGACAAAGTTCAAAGAGTTGAATAGATTTACTGAAAGAACAACGTGGGAATTTTTAAAAATAGACTTAATTCACATTTTATTAATGGCTGTAGGAATGGTTTCATTACCATTTAATCATGTTTACTCAATGTAAAAAAAAAACTAATTATTGTATCTTAAAGAGAAAATAACAGATTTCAATTTTTTTTCTGTTGAAAAGCGAGGGAAACATGAGACTTAAAAAAGCACTTCTGAGATCAATGGACCATAGAATATTAAACATATTATTGTATATTTTTAAATCATTTAACACTTTTGAAATATCTTGTAAGCCAAAGAAAACGTGACTTCAAACAGAGTATGACAAGAAGGTATCTTGTTTGCAACCTCTGTGATACATAAGTTGTGTCAAAAATACAACCCCTTTGGGGCTAGAGGCTCTAACCCCTAAGCCAACATGCCTTTCAGGGTTCAGAAAAGTTCCAAGCGAAGCATTCAATCTGGGAATCCTCTGCAGATTCTTCTTTAAAAAAAAAAGATGTATATTTAAGCACGTATTTAAAAAAATCTGCAATGTACTCAAAATAGTTCAAGAGCCAATGTAGCAGCTTTGTAATCTGCTCCTATTTGTGTTCATCTAGGTCAGGGAATTGTTACCCATTAACTTAAAAAGTAAATTAACTCTTTTATTTTTTGCGAACTGTTGTTTTAACTCTCTGCAGCCTGACCACTCACACTTTTATAGACATTTGGTACCTATTGCTTCTAAGTGCATCCCTTGTGAACACTCTCATATTCTCTATATCGCCCTCTCTCAGATCTCTGCTCACTACTCGGGCATTAATACACTACCTTTGTTAACATGAGGATGAAGTTATTAACCTTTTCCATGATACATATCTGCTCTCTGCCTGAAAATTCTATAGTTTCATAAACCAAAAAATGTGTTTATTTATGGAAATTTGATGACATAGCAAGCACTTTGGGAAATCACTTTCTGTCAGGCAAGACTTTGGACATAGCTTAAAGAAGTGATCATTAATTCAAATTCTGTAGTCTGGCAAGTAAGACACACGAGCAATGCAGATATTGTGTGGCAAACTTAAATGTGAAGCCCTCATCCTGGTAGCCCTGCAGTTGCTTTATTCCAGAAGATTTTCTGTCCTGCAGGATAGTAAGAATGGAGCCGAGAATCCCAAATTTCAGTTGCTAAGAAATGAAGCATTTTTAAATTGTCATTGAAATACCATGTAAGCCAAAGAAAACATGACTTCAAGCAGGATGTGATAAGGGGGCATCCTGTTTGCAACCTCTGTGACATAAATTATATAAAAATATTGTGCCTTTGGGACTAGAGGCTCTAACTCCTAATACAACATGCCTTTTGCAGTTCAGAAAAGTTCCAAGTGAAACATTCAAGTTGAGGACCCATTGTAGCTCCAGATCAGATTATCCATGAGTGAGTGACTGAGTGAGTGAAGTCGTTCAGTCGTGTCTGACTCATTGCGACCCCATGGACTGTAGCCTACCAGGCTCCTCCAACTATGGGCTTTTCCAGGCAAGAGTACTGGAGTGGGTTGCCATTTCCTTCTCCAGGGGATCTTCCCAACCCAGGGATCGAACCCGGGTCTCCCACATTCCAGGCAGATGCTTTAGCCTCTGAGCCACCAGGAGGGAAGCCCCAGATTATCCATAGCTATTCAGAAATAGGAAGTTTGAAACTTTTGGAAATGCTCAAAGTTTGTTGTAAATGGAAAAAATCCAAGAAAAAACGGCTTTTGTTTCAAAAATTTTAAAATAGTAGGTGAGAAACATTTTTTAAAAATATCAGTGAGGCATAGTTAGCATGATCAGCTTATCAATTCTCCCAACCCCTGCTTAAATTGTTATATACAATATTCACTTTTCCCATATGGCTATATTTTAATTTGAAATAAAAGAAATTTAATGTGTTATGTAATATTCTTAGAAGTTCTTACCAGTTTAATCATCAGTGACATTATTTCTTTTCCTTTTATAATGTAGTTGATTTTGCAATGCTGTATTTGTTTCTGCAAAGTGATTCAGCTTTATATATATATATATATATGTACACATTCTTGTTCCTATTCTTTTCATTATAGTTTATCACAGGATATTGAATACAGATCCCTGTGCTATAGAGTACAACCTTGTTGTGTATCCATTATATATATGTGTGTGTATATATGTATATAGTTTGCATCTGCTAAACCTGAGCTCCCACTCTGTCCACCCCTCATCTCCCTCCCCCTCGGCAATCACAGGTCTGTTTTCAATGTCTGTGTGTCTGTTTCTGTTTCACAAATACGTTCATTTGTGTCATATTTTAGTTTCCATGGGACTTCCCTGGTGACTCAGACGGTAAAGAATTTGCCTGCAATGAAGGAAACCTGGGTTTGATCCCTGGGTTGGGAAATTCCCTGAAAGAGGACATGGCAACTGGCTCCAGTATTCTTGCCTGGAGAATTCCATGGACAGAGGAGCCTGGTGGACTGCAGTCCATGGGGTCATGAAGAGGTGGACATGACTAAGTGATGCACACTTTCACTTTCATTCACTCTCACTTTTAGATTCCACATATAAGTGATATCATATGGAATTTATATTTATCTTTTTGTCTTCACTTAGTATGATAATCTCTAAGCTCATCCATGTCACTGCAAATGGCATTATTTCATTCTTTTGTATGGTTGAGTAGTATTCCATTATATCGAGGTACTATATTTTTTTTCCATTTATCTGTTGTCAGAGATCAGATTGTTTCCATGAGTTGGCCATTGTCAATAGTGCCACTGTGAATATAGTGGTACATGCATCTTTTTGAATTACAGTTTTGTCCAGATATATGCTCAGGAATGGGATTGTTAGATCATATGGCAACTCTATTTTAAGTTTTTTGAAAACCTGTAAATTGTGTTTCATAGTGGCTGCACACAATTATAGTTCCAACAGTATAGGAGGGTTCCCTTTTCTCCACACTCTCTCTAGTATTTGTTATTTGTAAACTTTTTAATGATGTTCATTGTGACCAGTGTGGGGTGCTACCTCATTGTAGTTTTCATTTGCATTTCTCTAATCATTAGCAGAGACATTACTTTGCCAACAAAGGTCTGTGTAGTCAAGGCTGTGGTTTTTCCACTGGTCATGTATGGATTTGAGAGTCGGACTGTGAAGAAAGCTGAGCGCCGAAGAATTGATGCTTTTGAACTGTGGTGTTGGAGAAGACTCTTGAGAGTCCCTTGGACTGCAAGGAGATCCAACCAGTCCATTCTAAAGGAGATCAGCCCTGGGATTTCTTTGGAAGGAATGATGCTACAGCTGAAAGTCCAGTACTTTGGCCACCTCATGCGAAGAGTTGACTCATTGGAAAAGACTCTGATGCTGGGAGGGATTGGGGGCAGGAGGAGAAGGGGACAACAGAGGATGAGATGGCTGAATGGCATCACCGACTGGATGTACATGAGTCTGAGTGAACTCTGGGAGTTGGTGATGGACAGGGAGGCCTGGCATGCTGCAATTCATGGAGTCGCAAAGAGTCAGACACGACTGAGCGACTGAACTAAACTGAACTGAATCATTAGCAGTGATGAGTAATTTTTTATGTGCCTGTTGGCCACCTGCATGCCTGAAGAAATGTCTATTTGAGTCTTCAGCCCATTTTTTGATTGGGTTGTTTTGTTGTTGTTCAATTGTATGAGCTGTTTTTATATTTTGGAAGTTAAACCCTGTCAGTCACATCATTTGAAAATATTTTCTCTCATTCCGTAGGTTGTCTTTTCATTCTGTTTATGGTTTCCGTTGCTGTACAAAAGCTTGTAAATTTCATTAGGTCCCACCTTTTTATTTTTGCTTTTATTTCTATTGCCTTGAGGAAGTGAACTAAGAAAATATAGGGAACACATGTATACCTGTGGTGGATTCATTTTGATATTTGGCAAAGCTAATACAATTATGTAAAGTTTAAAAATAAAATAAAATTAAAATAAAAAAAAGGAAGAAAAAAAATTTCAAAAAAAAAAAGAAAAGAAAATATTGATTTGAATTGACATTATTTCTTAACATTCCAATCCCAAAGAAAGGCAATGCCAAAGAATGCTAGAACTACTGCACAATTGCACTCATCTCACATGCTAGTAAAGTAGTGCTCAAAATTCTCCAAGCCAGGCTTCAGCAATACATGAACTGTGAACTCCCAGATGTTCAAGCTGGCTTTAGAAAAGGAAGAGGAACCAGAGATCAAATTGCCAACATCTGCTGGATCATTGAAAAAGCAAGAGAGTTCCAGAAAAACATCTATTTCTGATTTATTGACTATACCAAAACATTTGACTGTGTGGATCACAATAAACTGTGGAAAATTCTGAAAGAGCTGGGAATATCAGACCATCTGACCTGTCTCTTAAGAAACCTGTATGCAGGTCAGGAAGCAACAGTTAGAACTGGACATGAAACAACAGACTTGTTCCAAATCAGAAAAGGAGTACATCAAGGCTGTATATTGTCACCCTGATTATTTAACTTATATGCAGAGTACATCATGAGAAATGCTGGACTGGAAGAAGCACAACTGGAATCAAGATTGCCAGGAGAAATATCAATAACCTCAAATATGCAGATGACACCACCCTTATGGCAGAAAGTGAAGAGGAACTAAAAAATCCTCTTCATGAAAGTGAAGGAGGAGAGTGAAAAAGTTGGCTTACAGCTCAACATTCAGAAAACTGAGATCAGGACATCTGGTCCCATCACTTCATGGGAAATAGATGGGGAAACAGTGTCAGACTTTATTTTTGGGGGCTCCAAAATCACTGCAGATGGTGACTACAGCCATGAAATTAAAATATGCTTTCTCCTTGGAAGGAAAGTTATGACCAACCTAGATAGCATATTCAAAAGCAGAGACATTACTTTGTCAACAAAGGTCTGTCTAGTCAAGGGTATGGTTTTTCCAGTGGTCATGTATGGGTGTGAGAGTTGGACTGTGAAGAAAGCTGAGCGCTGAAGAATTGATACTTTTGAACCATGGTGTTGGAGAAGACTCTTGAGAGTCCCTTGGACTGCAAGGAGATCCAACCAGTCCATCCTAGAGGAGATCAGTCCTGGGTGTTCATTTGAAGGACTGATGTTGAAGCTGAAACTCCAATACTTTGACTGCCTCATGCAAAGAGTTGACCCATTGAAAAAGACCCTAATGCTGGGAAGGACTGGGGGCAGGAGGAGAAGGGGATGACAGAGGATGAGATGGCTGGATGGCATCACTGACTCAATGGACATGAGTTTGAGTGAACTCTGGGAGTTGGTGATGGACAGGGAGGCCTGGCATGCTGTAATTCATGGGGTCGCAAAGAGTCGGACATGACTGAGCAACTGAACTGAACTGAACTGAATAAATATAGCCCTAACAAATACCCTTTTTCTTTTGCTGAATTTCATTTTTTCTGTTATAATAATGAGTAAAACCTCACTGCAGAAAATTTGGAAATAAAAAATTAATAAACAAAGTTTCAAAGTAATTATGAATACCCTACGCATAGTAACTTCCAGGTTGATTGTAGATATAACATGCAAATTTGGGCATTGTTTTGCTTAATAGGTTAATAAAGATGGATACACAGTTGACCCTTGAACAATGCGAGAGGAAGGGACATCAACACCCCATGCAGTTGAAAATTTGCATATAACTTTTGACTCCTTCAGAGCTTAACTACACTGGGAATAGACTCTGGTTTACCAGAAGTCTTACTGATAAGGTAAACAGTTGATTAGCACATATTTTGTATTGTATATGCATTATATGCTATTATGTGCTTTATTCTTACAATAAAGTAAGTCTGAGAAAAAATGTTATAAGAAAGTCATCAGGCAAAGAAAATACATTTACAGTCTTTTTTTTGATACTGTGTTTACATTCTCTGTTTTCAAAATGAATTATTTGTCAGTACCTACATCAATACTGTCTTATATGATCCAAAACACTGGAGTTGGTCTACATATTACTAGCACTAGACATCAGAAATGAAAAGATAATGAGAAAAGAAATTTATGTTTATTTACAAGTAAAATGATCCATACGTTGATAATGAAGAAGTAATATGATTGCTTTAAGATAGACTAGTATAATCAATACAATTGCTTCAAGATATCCTAGCCTATACACTAATGAATGGATTGTTGCATAATTTTTTGGCATACAGTACTACACTCAAATTCTTATTACAGTATTGGATACATTGTTACTTTGTTTAAAAAAGGTACCTACTGGTAATGTAGGCTGATGTAAATTACACAATTTCTCAATTATGATAGAGAGAGCCATACTATGTAGTAATGTAATCCTTTGAAAATAAAGTTATAAAACTGTAAGAACACTAATACATTATTAATTTTATATTACCACTCACTTTATACCTATGGGAGATAGACTGGTATGTACATATATTTTATGCATTCATGACATATCTGCTTTTTTGTTTTCCTTCAGTATTTCTAAGCTATGCAGTTCATCTATGATTTTTTTCAAAATGCTGCAAATCTCAAAAATTTTTTTCCAAAATATATATTGAAATAATCTGCATACAAGTGGACCCCTCCAGTTTAAATCCATGTTGTTCAGAGCTCTCAGTTCAGTCGCTCAGGTGTGTCTGACTCTGCAACCCCATTGACTGCAGCACGTGATGCTTCCCTGTCCAACACGAACTCCCAGAGCTTGCTCAAACTCATGTCCATCAAGTCCGTGATGCCATCCAAAAATCTCATCCTCTGTTGTCCCCTTCTCCTCCTGCCCTCAATCTCTCCCAGCATCAGGGTCTTTTCAAATGATCAGCTCTTCACAACAGGTGGCCAAAGTATTGGAGTTTCAGCTTCAACATCAGTGGATAGACTTGTTGGATTTCCTTGCAGTCCAAGGGACTCTCAAGAGTCTTCTCCAACACCACAGTTCAAAAGCATCAATTTTTCGGTGCTCAGCTTTCTTTATAGTTCAACTCTCACATCCATACATGACTACTGGAAAAACCATAGCTTTGACTAGAAGGAGCTTTGTCAGCAAAGTAATGTCTCCAGTTTTTAATATGCTGTCTACGTTTATCACAGCTTTTCTTCCAAGAAGCAAGCATCTTTTAATTTCATGACTGAAGTCACCATCTGCAGTGACTTTGGAGCCCAAGAAAAATAAAGTCTGTCACTGTTTCCATTGCTTGCCCATCTATTTGCCATGAAGTGATAGGACCAGATGCCATGGTCTTAGTTTTTTCAATGTTGAGTTTTAAACCAGCTTTTTCACTCTCCTCTTTCACTTTTAGCAAGAGCCTCTTTAGTTCTTCTTCACTTTCTGCTTTAAGGATGGTGTCATCTGCATATCTGAGGTTATTGGTATTTCTCCCGGCAATCTTGATTCCAGCTTGTACTTCATCCAAACCGGCATTTCACATGATTTACTCTGCATATAAGTTAAATAAACAGGGTGACAATGTACAGCTTTGATATACTCCTTTCATGATTTGGAACCAGTCCACTGTTCCATGTCCCATTCCAACTTTTGCTTCTCAACCTGCATACAGATTTCTCAGGAAGCAGGTCAGGCAGTCTGGTATTCCTATCTTTTCAAGAATTTTCAACATTTTCTTGTGATTCACACAGTCATTGGCTTTAGCATAGTGCAATGAAGCAGAAGTAGATGTTTTTCTGGAACTCTCTTGCTTTTTCTGTGATCCAATGGATATTGGCAATTTGACTTCTGGTTCCTCTGCCTTTTCTAAGTCCAGCTTGAACATCTGGAAGTTCTTGTTTATGTACTGTTGAAGCCTAGCTTGGAGAATTTTGAGCATTACTTCCCTAGCATGTGAGATGAGTGTAGTTGTGTTCAGAGGTCTACTGTATATTATTTTTTGAGAAGGCAAAATATCTAGATGTACCCTTATTTGGGGGGCTCAGCATTAAAGAATTCACCTGCAGTGCAGGAGATGCATGTTAGTCCCTGGATCGGGAAGATCCCCTGGAGATGCGAATAGCAATCCACTCAATTATTCTTGCCTGGGAAATTCCATGGACTGAGGAGTCTGGTGGGCTACAGTCCATGGGGTTGCAGGAGAGTCAGACACAACGTAGTCACTAAACAACAATAACAACAACTCTTATTTTTAATCCGTATACTTTTAGAATGTATCCATATACTAATCCATAAACTTTTAGAAATTTTCTGACTTTCTTACTATTATATACAGTACCTCAATATGTATAAAGTGAAGAACTGAAGTGAAGTCACTCAGTCGTGTCCGACTCTTTGTGACCCCATGGACTGTAGCCTGCCAGGCTCGTCTGTCCATGGGATTTCCCAGGCAAGAACAATGGAGTGGATTGCCATTTTCTCATCCAGGGGATCTTCCCAACCCAGGGATCGAACCCAGGTGTCCCACATTGTAGACAGATGCTTTTACCTCTCAGCCACCAGGGAAGTCCCTATATGTATAAACATCTATTATAACATGTGAAAGATTTCAAATGTGGCAATTTAGAGTTTGAGAATAATCCAAGATAAACACAAGACTACAAGACCAAATCTTATCAGCACTACTAGTGCATTCACTAGTTGAGCATTTCTTTTTTAAATTATTTTTTCTATAAATTTTATTTAAAAAATTGAATATAATTGATTTACACTATGATATAAATTTCAGGTATATGAGTGGGACTTATAATTTTTAAAAGTTATACTTCACTTATAGTTAATATAAAATATATACCTCTTAATCCCCGCCCCGATCTTGCCTCTCTCTCCTTCCCATTCTCCACTGGTAACCACTAGTTTATTTTCTATATTTGTTTGTTTCTGTTTTGTTTTATTCACTAGTTTGTTTTATATTTTAGATTCCACATATAAGTGATAAGATATAGTATTTGCCTTTCTCTATTTGACTTATTTCTCTCTATATAGTAACCTCCAAGTCCATCCGTGTTATTATATATGGCAAAATTTTATTATTTTTCACAGCTATATTGTATATATGTACCACATCTTCTTTATCCATTCATCTCTCTACATATACTTAAATTGCTTCCTTGACTTGGCTATTGTAAATAGTGCTTCTGTGAACATCGGGATGCCTATGTAACTTTTCAAATTAGTATGGAAAACTGCTGTTTAGATGGCATGGTCAAGGAGGTGCCTTTGGAAGAGTGACACTTGAGCAGATGCCTGAATGAAGCAAAAAATTAATGACATGAATCTCTTGGAAGGAAGCTTTCTAGCCATATGAGTGGCTCAAATAAGCATATTCATATTATGTATTCTCAGTTGTAGAAAATATAAATTATACACATCTCTTAAAGATTGACACCACATCTGTGGTTTTGTGGTATCCAGTGAACCATAGCACTAACTAAAAAAACATTTTTATATGATAAAAACTAATTTCTCCCTTGTGTGTATTATGACCATGCCTAATGTTACACCCATGGATCTTAGAATATCTGGTTAGTTAGGTGGTCAGTACATCTGCAGATGTCTGCTTCCACTCGATTACAAGGTATTCGTTTACATTCTGATGTTGCTGGACTCAGAGCTGTTACAGGCTGATTGACAGACTGTTTACTAGTCTCAAACTTCTTACACTTCCCTGCAATTAAATCGTGTATAAATCATCTTGAACTATGGGCTCAAATATATATAAACCTACATTATTTATATTTCATATCTTTTGATAGCTTTAATATAAATATATGTGAATAAGGGAAGGACCATGCACTAGCAAATTACAAAACCCCTATTAAATGTCAAGTATTCAAAGACTCTTTACATGCTGTATTCCATTTGCTTAACAGCTCATGAAATATTATTAGCTCCATTTTGCAAATGAGAACCTAGGATCAGTTCATTTCAGTTCAGTTGCTCAGTTGTGTCCAACTCTTTGCGACCCCATGAATCGCAGCACACCAGGCCTCCCTGTCCATCATCAACTCCTGGAGTTCACTCAGACTCACGTCCATTGAGTCCGTGATGCCATCAAGCCATCTCATCCTCTGTAATCCCCTTCTATTCCTGCCCCCAATCCCTCCCAGCATCAGAGTCTTTTCCAATGAGTCAACTCTTCACATGAGGTGGCCTAAGTACTGGAGTTTCAGCTTTAGAATCATTCCTTCCAAAGAAATCCCAGGGCTGATCTCCTTCAGAATGGACTGGTTGGATCTTCTTGCAGTCCAAGGGACTCTCAAGAGTCTTCTCCAACACCACAGTTCAAAAGCATCAATTCTTCAGCATTCAGCCTTCTTCACAGTCCAACTCTCACATCCATACATGACCACTGGAAAGACCATAACCTTGACTAGATGGACCTTTGTTGACAAAGTAATGTCTCTGCTTTTGAACATGCTATCTAGGTTGGTCATAACTTTCCTTCCAAGGAGTAAGCATCTTTTAATTTCATGGCTGCAGTCACCATCTGCAGTGATTTTGGAGCCCCCCAAAATAAAGTCTGACAACTGTTTCCACTGTTTCCCCATCTATTTGCCATGAAGTGATGGGACCAGATGCCATGATCTTCGTTTTCTGAATGTTGAGCTTTTAGCCAATTTTTTCACTCTCCACTTTCACTTTCATCAAGAGGCTTTTGAGTTCCTCTTCACTTTCTGCCATAAGGGTGGTGTCATCTGCATATCTGAGGTTATTGATATTTCTCCAAACAGTCTTGATTCCAGCTTGTGTTTCTTCCAGTCCAGCGTTTCTCATGATGTACTCTGCATAGAAGTTAAATAAGCAGGGTGACACTCTGTAGCCTTGACATACTCCTTTTCTTTGGAAACAGTCTGTTGTTCCATGTCCAGTTCTAACTGTTGCTTCCTGACCTGCATACAGATTTCTCAAGAGGCAGGTCAGGTGGTCTGGTATTCCCATCTCTTTCAGAATTTCCCACAGTTTATTGTGATCCACACAGTCAAAGGTTTTGGTATAGTCAATAAATCAGAAATAGATGTTTTTCTGGAACTCTCTTGCTTTTTCGATGATCCAGCAGATGTTGGCAATTTGATCTCTGGTTCCTCTGCCTTTGCTAAAACTAGCTTGAACATCAGGAAGTTCATGGTTCATGTATTGCTGAAGCCTGGCTTGGAGAATTTTGAGCATTACTTTATTAGCATGTGCGATGAGTGCAGTGTGTGGTAGTTTGAGCGTTCCCTGGCATTGCCTTTCTTTGGGATTGGAATGAAAACTGACCTTTTCCAGTCCTGTGGCCACTGCTGAGTTTTCCAAATTTGCTGGCATATTGAGTGCACCACTTTCACAGCATCATCTTTCAGGATTTGAAAGAGCTCAACTGGAATTCCATCACCTCTACTAGCTTTGTTCGTAGTGATGCTTTCTAAGGCCCACTTGGCTTCACATTCCAGGATGTCTGGCTCTAGGTCAGTGATCACACCATCGTGATTATCTGGGTTGTGAAGATCTTTTTTGTACAGTTCTTCTGTGTATTCTTGCCGTCTCTTCTTAATATCTTCTGCTTCTGTTAGGTCCATAACATTTCTGTTTTTTATTGAGCCCATCTTTGCATGAAATGTTCCCTTGGTATCTCTAATTTTTTGAAGAGATCTCTAGTCTTTCCCATTCTGTTGTTTTCCTCTATTTCTTTGCATTGATCACTGAGGAAGGCTTTCTTATCTCTTCTTGCTATTCTTTGGAACTCTGCATTCAGATGCTTACATCTTTCCTTTTCTCCTTTGTTTTTCGCTTCTCTTCTTTTCACAGCTATTTGTAAGGCCTCCTCAGACAGCCATTTTGCTTTTTTGCATTTCTTTTCTATGGGGATGGTTGATCCCTGTCTCCTGTACAATGTCACGAACCTCATTCCATAGTTCATCAGGCACTCTATCTATCAGATCTAGTCCCTTAAATCTATTTCTCACTTCCACTGTATAATCATAAGGGAATTGATATAGGTCATAACTGAATGGTCTAGTGGTTTTCCCTACTTTCTTCAATTTAAGTCTGAATTTGGTAATAAGGAGTTCATGATCTGAGCCACAGTCAGCTCCTGGTCTTGTTTTTGTTGACTGTATAGAGCTTCTCCATCTTTGGCTGCAAAGAATATAATCAATCTGATTTCGGTGTTGACCATCAGGTGATGTCCATGTGTAGAGTCTTCTCTTGTGTTGTGGGAAGAGGGTGTTTGCTATGACCAGTGCATTTTTTTGGCAAAACTCTATTAGCCTTTGCCCTGCTTCATTCCGTATTCCCAGGCCAAATTTACCTGTTACTCCAGGTGTTTCTTGACTTCCTACCTTTGCATTCCTTTCCCCTGTAATGGAAAGGACATCTTTTTTGGGTGTTAGTTCTAAAAGGTCTTGTAGGTCTTCATAGAATCATTCAACTTCAGCATCTTCAGCATTACTGGTTGGGGCATAGACTTCGATTACTGTGATATTGAATGGTTTGCCTTGATGGAGCTTAAGGAACTTGTACCAGACCATTCAGATTATGACAGATGGAAAGATAATATGAATCCACAGAAAACTGACTCTTAAATCCTATCTGCTTTCTAGCTTGTTCTCTTCATAAAACTGAGAGCTGCTTCCAAAGAAAGTAGTTTGCTTATGCTGCCTAGATGTTCAAGAATTTTGAATGTTTTTTCTACTCTCCATGGGACTAAAACTACACTTGTTAATATGTTTTACATACCTTCAGAAACTAGTCCTTCACCTGCCCTGCCATAGGCTTGCACTCTTCCTTCATGTGCCACATCCCCAAACATGAGGCACTTTGATTTTCCTCTAAAATATCATGCACAGGAAAAGTATTTTTAAAATTACAGTTTATTTCTTTCCCTCTGCTTCATGTCTAGTCACTCAAAGCTCATATCCTGTCTTTATTTGACCTTTCGTATCCCCAGAGGATACAACAAAGTCAAGTATTCTTTTAAATAAATAATCATGTATGAAGGAGATTATATTTTTTCTCAAAATTTTCCTAAGCTATGCATATTAGGGGAAACATGGTTATGCTGGGATGTAATTTTCAATATAGTTCTTGTACTTTATAAAATCATGGATGTAATGATTATAATTTTATGTATCAACTTGGAGAGTAGTTTTGGTTGAAGTTGATAATTAATTCAGTACAGTGTAAGTAAGCAGATTGCCCTCCATAGTGTGAGTGAGCCTTGTCTAATCAGTTACAGGCCTAATTAAAACAAAAAGAATGGCCTCCCCTGAGCAGGAAGGAGCAAATTCTCCAGCAGGCTACTTTTGGAGTTTATTTGTACCATTGGCTTTCCTGAATCTTCATCTTTTGGCCTTCAGACTAGAACTGCTCCACGAGCTCTCCTGGCTTTTGACCTTGTTGTTCCACATTAGATGTCTGCCAGTGTCCATAGCTGTGTAAGCCAGCTCCGTATTCGCTCTCTATAGGTAGTAGATAGACAGATAGACATATTACGTATATTCACACATCATATTGGTTCTGTTTCTCTACAAAACTCTCATATGATGGACTGTTAGCATTTTGAATTTCCCATGAGTGTGTCTTTTTCAACATTATCTTTTCATATTTTATCATCTTTGTGATTATAGACTTTCACCAGAGAATCCAATAACAACAATAACAAATTTATGAAAAAAGAAAAAGTCACTAACTTTTTGAAAATATAGTCAAGAAAGAAAATATAAATCACAATATACTCAACAGTGAATAAAATTTAACATTTACATAGCCATGGTATTCTGAACACTGAATACTGATTTAACTAAAAATTATGAGTTTATTATGTGAAAGAAAGGGAATAGCAAGAATACAAGGAAACAAAATCTTTACCTGCAATAAAAGTAAACCAATATTTATTATACAAAGACACAAATTAATAAGTAATGATATTAACATGTTACCTAGAAATTTGTAGGTAAATATCATGAGACGACTGAATGAATGAGAAATGATTACTACTGTGGATTAGCAACGGAGACTGTGATTTGCAATATTACGTATTTTTAAGTTGCATTCCATATTACTTTGATAAATATCTTTATATGAAAGCAAAATTGGAGTAGTGAGTAGTCAGTGAAGAGAAAAATGTAACAGTCTATGAATTCCATTAAAAAAAACCTTGGAAAGAAATGTTATAATATGCCTGATGCAGCAATTATCTCAAAACTTAATTTTATTATAATTGCTGAAGGTGTATGTAAAGAGCACTGTCTAGGCAGAAGCACAGTTAAGTGAGTAATTTAGAGTATAATCTCAGGCCCCAGACTCTTCAAGCCAAAAGACACCATAGAGATCATCTGTACATTTCTCATTGCTCTTTCCAGTTCATCCGCTTTCCCCTTTACCTCACCATCAGGCATAAGCATGAGGTATTACAGTTTAGCAAAGGGATATGCCACAGCTGTTGCCTCTCTTGACTAGCTTCCAGTTGGTCAAGTGGGAGTGGCCAAAGTAGGGAATCGGAATTCTATGAGGAGAAAAGATCATATGGTCTGATTAACAAAGTATTGATAAAATTATTGAATTAATGCAGTTATTGAGTTAAAAACAGTTATTGATCTTCTTATTGACTGCATTTGAAGCTACTTTAATA
Source organism: Bos indicus (assembly GCF_029378745.1). NCBI lineage: Eukaryota > Metazoa > Chordata > Mammalia > Artiodactyla > Bovidae > Bos > Bos indicus. Next base: position 11,626,953 of record NC_091764.1, read on the forward strand.
TCAACAAATTTAAATTAACTCTAAGAATCTTCTGTAGACTTTCATTGAACTTAGACATTGTAGATCTTTAAAAATGCAGGTAGATTAGACAAATTAAGATGAACACTCACAACAGTTAGCATTGTTTTTGTTGTTGAGTCCCTAAGTCATGTCTGACTCTTTGCAACCCAATCGATTGCAGTATGCCCTGTCCTTCACTATCTCTCAGGGTTTGTTTAAACTCATGTCCTTTAAGCCAGTGATGCTATCCAAGAGTCTCACCCTCTGTCACACCTTTATCCTCCTGCCTTCAGTCTTTCCCAGCATCAGGGTCTTTTCCAGTGAGTCAGCTCTTTGCATTAGGTGGCCAAAGTATTGGAGTTTCAGCTTCAGCATCAGTCAGTCCTTCCAATGAATACTCAGGATTAATTTACTTTGGGATTGACTAGTTTGATCTCCTTGCTGTCCAAGGGACTCTCAGGAGTCTTCTCCATCATACAATTCGAAAGCATCATTTCTTCATCACTCAGCTTTCTTTATGCTCTAGCTTTCACATTCATACATGACTACTGGGAACACCATAGCTTTAACTATATGGACCTTTGTCAGCAAAGTAATGTCTCTGCTTTTTAATACACTGTCTAGTTTGGTCATAGCTTTTCTTCCAAGGACCAAGTGTCTTTTAATTTCATTGCTATAACCACTGTCCAAGTGATTTTGGAGTCCCCCAAAATAAAATTTGTTACTGCCTCCACTTTTTCCCCTTCTGTTTGCCATGAAATGATAGGACCCAATGCCATGATCTTAGTTTTTTGAATACAGAGTTTCCAGCCAGCTAACTCTCCTCTTTCACCTACATCAAGAGATTCCTCTTCACTTTCTGCCATTAGAGTGGTGTCATCTGCGTATCTGAGGTTGTTGGTATTTTTCCTGGCAATCTTGATTCCAGCTTGTGATTCATCCAGCTCAGCATTTAGCATGATGTATCCTGGGTTGGGAAGATCCCCTGGAGAAGGGAAACACTACCCACTCCAGTATTCTGGCCTGGAGAATTCCGTGGACTGTATAGTCCATGGGGTCGCAAAGAGTCGGACACGACTGAACAACTTTCATTTTCACTTTCATCCTGCATAAAAGTTAAATAGTTAGCATAGTAGTCTTTATTTTACTCTGGAGTGGGAAATGTTCAGAATTTAACTCCCTGAAGCATAAGGGTTTCCTTATCTTAATCTGTGAACGAACTGGACTTGTGGCCATTTTTATCATTAGATTGGAGAACCGGAATGGCCTTTCATTCCCAGAAGCAACTTTTTGTGGTGTGATATCATGGGTACCCACATTTGTAGTGGTAGTCAGCCTTATTAATTCTATCATGACATTAGATGTGTACTTACCAAATGTTTTTGTAGGATTTTAAACTTGTTTCTCTTGCCTATCAACAGAGAAATCCTACTTTCCACACTGCCCAACTCCAGGAGAATCCTAAGCAGACCCTACAATTGTGAAATGTGGCTATGGGTCTGCCCACATTTTCAAACAGTTAGCATAGGCAGAAATGAGACATCGGATGAAGACGGTCAAGGACACTGTATACTCCAGAGCTGAATGTCAGTGACAGTCAGAAACTATGACATTGCTAGCTCCGAGATATAAGAATATAGAGAAAAAATTTCCAGACAGGGTGGGAAAAAAAAAAAAAAGAGAGAGAAATATGTTGTTTGTTGAAGGTGCAAATCAATTTGGAGATTAGATGAATAGAATACAATTTTCAACAATTTTTGTGTATAGTGCATATTGAGATTTCCAAAGAAGTTTATTATTCATCATCATATTCCAAGGCATCAATGATTTTTTTGAGGTAAGATATTGTCACTGGGCCAAAAGAATTGGAAAGGATAAAAATTGTAAACAGCTGGTTGGTTTCTGTGTGCCAGGAGTGGAGAGATGCCTGACAAATTGCTTAGCTATAAATCTGGAAGACAAATGTAATAGGTAGTTGACACAGAAGAATTTGAATTAAAGGAATTTATGGAAAATAAGGGAATATGAATTTTTTTGCCTTTTGTAATCATAGTGAATAGGAATGACAGAAATATAGATTCCACATGGATTTATTTGGAATGTCTCAAGGGACACTTGGCCTTAAACAACATCAGATTTTTTGGAATCATGTATTTTGTACTGCTGATAAAAGTAGATGTCTAGACTAAATGACTAAAATTATTAATGACTAAAATTATTAATTATGTAGTTTAAAAATTATAATTATAGCATGAAATAAATTACATGATGTAGCTACAGAAGTGAAACTACAGAATTTTTTTTTTTTATCTTTACCAAAGACCCTTGTCTTCCCTCTTATGAATTTTATCTTCTTGACAGTGAAGAGCTTGCAAGATTCCCTGTAGTCATCAGCATAATTCTTATCTAAGCTCATTAAAGATCTTCTGGGGTTCCATGCAATGTCTTAGAGATTAAATTTTGCTCAGGTGTGAGCTCAAGGGGAATTCCATACAGAAGGCTGCAACTTTGATTTCTCCACTAGGGAGAATTTGTAGAAGTCATAAATATCATGTAGATTTTACCTTCCATATACACACACACATATATATATATACATACACACACACAACGTTAAGTAGAAGAACACAGAATTTGAAACCTACCTTTAATCATTGAATTCCCTATAGCTTTATATTAAGCCATTTGGATTTTGTGGCTACTGTCTGAATTAAGTAGAAGTGAGTCGCTTTGCTATAGCAGTCTGAAACTCAGATTGCTCACATGTAATTGCTGGCTATTTTTAGAATCATTGTTCTATGATTTATCTTCTTCTTGCATCATAAGTTGAGCTGTATTTGAACTATATTATTGTACACAGAGGAGTCATCCAGTTGACATAAGACAAAGTAAATATATTTTTGCCTCTCTAGCAGTTTTAAAGAATGCATTTTATAAAAGGACAGCAAATTAATCATTAAGACCTATGTCTTAATAAAGTTGTTACTATATTATGTTCTAGTTATTGATGACATATTTTAATCTGGGAAAGGGCAGATGGATTTAGTAAAATGCTATACTGCATGCTATAGTAAATTCTAAAATGTTATACTATATTCTATATGCTATACAGAATTTATTAAGATGCCAATATTGAGAATACATTTTGGCTTAATAATTAGTACCATTTATTGAGCATTAACAGTGTACTTAGAAATATACCACGCTTTACACATCTAATTTTCCTAGAAATAGCTTTATTAACAGTTTTTTTTGGTCTTATTGTTGAATGCTTAGTTTATCAGTCAGCATACCTACAGAAAATAGATGGCATACTCTAGTGAATAACTGAAATTTGATGAAAGATAAATGACAAGGATGAAGAAACCAAAGAAACAGGATGAAAACCTAGGAATTCAGAGACATGTTCCCTGAGAGGCAAGGACAGCTAGTAGTTACCTGATCCGGGGATGCTGCAACCTTTGGAAAGGTGTTATGGGACAGCTGTGGCCTTAGAGAGCACAGCCACTAGCTACTTGGGTACTTTAAAGGGAATAAACAGCCATCCTAATTTTCCTGTCTCCTCTGAATCTCTGAAAGTATTTCCTACTCACAAAATTCCACACGGGTAAAGCCAGAGGGCAAGGAAGTCCAGATTGGCAATCTGTAGAGGCCAGCCTCCCCTAGCACAGAACATTTAAGAGAAGAACTTGAAGCAGATCTGGTAAAGCAAATGGAGAATGTGTAGCACTATGTTTCTCTTTCAGGCTCTTTGTTATTATTAGTACACAGAGAAAATGTCTTCAGGCAGGAAGATTACATCCCACTGGGACAGTGCATAAAAGAAACAAAATAAGCAAAATATATAGTATACAAGATAATGGCTATGGAGGAAAACTAGGGCATTGAAAGAATAGAGGGAACAATAGGAAGTGTAGAAGGTGGGGTAAAAGTTTTAATTTTAAATAAGGTGGCCACTGAGGAAGTGGTATATGAGCAAAGACCTTAAAGAGGATTCTACATGGTCATTTAAGGAGAAGACATTTCAAGCAGAGGTACCAGCAAGCATATATCTCTAGGTGAGAACAGGATACAGGCAAGCCTCATTTTACTGTATTTCATAGATACTGCATTTTTTTGCAAATTGAAGGTTCATGGCAATCCTGAATTGAGCAAGTCTGTTGGCACCATTTTTTCAGCAGCATTTGCTCACTTTATGTCTTTGGGTCACATTTTGGTGATTTTCACAATATTTCAGAACTTTTCATTAATATTATGCCCGTTATGGTGATCTGTGACCAGTGGTCTTTGATGTTACTATTGTAATTGTTTGGGTACACCATAAATAATACCCATATAGGATGGCCAACGTAATTGATAAATGTGTGTGTTCTGACTGCTCCATTTACCAACTAGCAGATCCTTCATCTTTCTCCCTCTCCTCAGACTCCCTGTTCCCTGAGAGATAATGATTTTGAAATTAAGACAATTAGTAACCCTCAATGGCTTTTAAGTTTCTAAGTGAAAGGAAAAATTGCATATCTTCCACTTTAAATCAAAAGTTAGGAATGATTAAGCTTAATGACGGAGAAGGCGATGGCACCCCACTCCAAAACTCTTGCCTGGAAAATCCCATGGATGGAGGAGCCTGGTGGGCTGCAGTCCATGGGGTCGCGAAGAGTCGGACACGACTGAGCGACTTCACTTTCACTTTTCACTTTCACACATTGGAGAAGGAAATGGCAACCCACTCCAGTGTTCTTGCCTGGAGAATCCCAGGGACAGGGGAGCCTGGTGGGCTACCGTCCATGGGGTCGCACAGAGTCGGACACGACTGAAGTGACTTAGCAACAAAAGCTTAATGAGGAAAGAATTAATGTTGAAAGCTGAGATAGGCCATAAGCTAGGTCTATTGCACTAAACAATTAGCCAGGTTGTGAATGCAAAGGGAAAGTTTTGAAGGAAATTAAAAGTGCTACTCCAGTGAACACGCAAATGATAAGAAAGCTAGCTTGCATTCTTGATGGTATGGAGACAGTTTCTGTGGTCAGGATAGAAGATCAAACCAGCCATAAGATTCTTTTAAGCTGAAGTCTAATCCATAGCAAGTCTTGAATTCCCTTCAATTCTATGAAGGCTGAGAGAGGTAAGGAATCGGCAGAAGAAAAGTCTGAAGCTAGCAGAGGTGGGCTCATGAGGTTTAAGGAGAGAAGCCATCTTAATATCAAAGTACAAGGTGAAACAGAACGGATGTAGAAGCTGCAGCAGCTTATCCAGAAGATCTAGCTAAGATCATTAATGACAGTGGCTACACTGAAAACCAGATTTTCATTGTAGATGAAATAGCCTTTGATTGAAAGAAGATTCCGTCTAGCACTTTCATAGCTAGAGAAGAGAAGTCAATGCCTGGTTTCAGAGCTCCAAAGGACAGGTTGACTAACTTTCTTGTTAGGAGCTAATGTAGCTGGTGATTTTAAGTTGAAGCCAATGCTCATCTACCATCCCCAAATAAGGCTGTTAACAATTTTGCTAAATCTGCTCTGCCTGTGCTCTCTAAATGGAACAGCAAATCCTGAGTGACAGCACACATGTTTACAACATGGTTTAATAAATATTTTCAGCACACTGCTGGGATCTGTTGCTCAGAAAAAGATTCTTTTCAAAATATGACTGCTCACTGACAATGCACCTGGTCGCCCAAGAGCTCTGATGGAGACGGATAATGAGATCAATGTTGTTTTCATGCTGCAAATACAGCATCCATCCTGAAGCCCGTGGATCAAGGAGTAATTTCAACTGTCAAGCCTTATTATTTAAGAAATGCATTTCTTAAGGCTATAGCTGCCATAGATATTGATTCCTGTGATGGATTTGGGCAAAGTAAATTGAAAACCTCTGGAAAGGATATACCATTCTAGATGCCATTAAGAACATTCATGATTCATGGGAAAAGAACAAAATATCAATGTTAATAGGAGTTTGGAAGAAGTGTATACCAGGCCTGACGGATGACTTTGAGGGGTTCAAGACTTCGATGGAGGAAGTAACTGCAAGTGTGGTGGATATAGTGAGAAAACTAGAATTAGAAGTGGAGTCTGAAGATGGGAATGAATTGCTGTGATAGTTCATAATAAAAATTGAATGGATGAGGAGTTGCTTCTTAGAGATGAGCAAAGGAAGTGGTTTCTTGAGATGGAAACTTCTCTTGGTGAAGACACTATGAATATTGTTGAAATGACAAGAGAAGATTTAAAATATTACATAAACTTAGTTGTCAAAGCAGTAGCCAATGTGAGAGGATTGATTCCAGTTTTGCAAGAATTTCTACTGTGGGTGAAATGCTATCAAAGAGCATTGATGCTACAGCAAAATCTTTCGTGAAAGGAAGAGTCAGTTAAATAAGAAAACTTTCAGTTCAGTTCAGTTGCTCAGTCATGTCCGATTCTTTGCGACCCCATGAACTGCAGCATGCCAGGCTTCCCTGTCTATCGAAACTCATGGATCTTGCTCAGACTCATGTCCATCCAGTCAGTGATGTCATCCAACTATTTCATCCTCTGTCACCCCCTTCTCCTCCTGCACTCAATCTTTCCCAGCATCAGGGTCTTTTCTAATGAGTCAATTCTTTGCATCAGGTGGCCAAAGTATTGGAGCTTCAGCTTCAGCATCAGTCCTTCCAATGAATATTCAGGATTGATTTCCTTTAGGATTGATCAGTTTGATCTCCTTGCAGTCCAAGGAACTCTCAAGAGTCTTCTTCAACACCACAGTTCAAAAGCATCAATTCTTCAGTGCTCAGCTTTCTTTATGGTCCAACTCTCACATCCATATATGACTATTGGAAAGACCATAGTTTTGACTAGACTGGACCTTTGTCATCTAAATAATGTCTCTGCTTTTTATTTTATTTTATTTTTTGTCTCTGCTTTTTAATATGCTGTCTAGATTGGTCATCCTTGGAGAAGGAAATGGCAACCCACTCTAGTATTTTTGCCTGGAGATCCCACGGGCAGAGGAACCTAGCTAGCTACAGTCCATGGGGTCAGAAGAGTCGGACATGACTTAGTGACTAAACCACCACCACCACCAGGTTGGTCATAGCTTTTCTTCCAAGGAACAAGTGTCTTTTAATTTCATGGCTGCAATCACCATCTGCAGTGATTTTGGAGCCCAAGAAAATAAAGTCTGTCACTGTTTCCACTGTCTCCCCAGGTATTTGCCATGAAGTGATGGGACCAGAGGCCATAGTCTTAGTTATTTGAATGTTGAGTTTTAAACCAGCTTTTTGACTCTTCTCTTTCACTTTCATCAAGAGACTCTTTAGTTCCTCTTCACTTTCTGCCATAAGGGTGGTGTCATCTGCATATCTGAGGTTACTGATATTTCTCCCGACAATCTTGATTCCAGCTTGTGCTTCATCCAGCCTGGCATTTCGCATGATGTCCTCTGCATATAAGTTAAATAAACAGGGTGACAATATATAGCCTTGATATACCCCTTTCCCAATTTGGAACCAGTTCATTGTTCCATGTCCAGTTCTAACTGTATTGCTTCTTGGCCTTCATACCGATTTCTCAGGAGGCAGGTAAGGTGATCTGGTATCCCCATCTGTTCAAAAATTTTCCACAGTTTGTTGTGATCCACACAGTCAAAGGCTTGGTGTAGTCAGTAAAGCAGAAGTAGACATTTTTCTGTAAAGATGTTCACAGCAAACTTAATTGTTGTTTTATTTTAAGGGATTGCCACTGCCGCCCCAACCCTCAGCAACCACTGCCCTGGTCAGCCACCACCATCCACCCCGAGGCGAGACCCCCACTAGCAAAAGAGGTTCAGGTGATGCTTAGCACTTTTTAGCAATAGAGTTTTTTTTTTTTTTTTAAGTAAGGTATATACATTGTTTGCTTAGATATGATGTCATTGCACACTAAAATGTAGTGTAAACCTGACTTTTATAAGCATTCAGAAGGCAAAAAATCCATTTTATTGCAATATTCACTTTATTGCAATAGTCTGGAACCAAGTTTACGGTATGTATGACTATATGTAGTTTGTTAGTGAAATGGTAAAAAAAAGTAACATAAAGCCAATGTGGTTGCTGAGAAACAGCAAAGGAGAGAAAGGCTGGCAAGATAGGACTCTTGAAAGTCATAGAAATTAATTCTGTTTTATTTAAAAGCAAAGGGAAACCACTGAAAACTTGAAAGAAGAGGTAGATGTGGTTGTTAGCTCTACACTCCAGAAAACGTGCTCCAGCTGTAGTGAAAAGTGGCAAAAATGCTCTGGTGCAGAAGGTGATGAAAGGACAATGAGGAAAGATATGGATGTTCTGGGCAGTTACAGTTAGGTAGATGTCAATGATGCTAATTTGGATAAAGGTGGTGGCAGTACAAATGGACTTCCCTGGTGGCTCAGCTGCTAAAGAATCCACCTGCAATGTGGGAGAGCTGGGTTCGATCCCTGGGTTGGGAAAATCCCCTGGAGAAGGGAAAGGCTACCCACTCCAGTATTCTGGCCTGGACAATTCCATGGGTTCGCAAAGAGTTGGATATGACTGAGAAACTTTCACTTCTAGTATAAATGGAGAGAAGCATAAAGATTCAACAGATATTTAAAACAATGTAATCATCACAGTCATGGGAAAAGCACTGGATAAAGAGGGTAATGAGAAAAAGGGAAATGAACAGGATGCTGCCTTTCACGGGATAGAGAGCAATGGCAAAGGATTGCATTGGTTTTAATTTAGCTTCAGATATGTTGAGGTGCTTTTCTGACACCCAGAAGAAGATGCCAGGCAGACTGTTGGTATTTGCTTTGAAGTTTAGAGTACAATCCTTGATCAGATATGCAAGTTGTGACTCATCCAGTCATCCTTCATGTGATTAAACAGACAAAAAGCCACAGTCATAGATGTAATTGATAGGGAGAGTTTTGGTACACTTTGCTTTGAATAGCTTCAAATTTAGCAACAGATAGAATGAGCTTGAAAAGGAAAAAAAAAAAAGCATTATATATATATATATTTTTTTAATGTGTAACCTGATTTTTAATGTGTAACCTTAATGTGAGCTATACTTTATGTTCTAATGATTAACTTAAGCATGAGCAGCTACATAACTCTAAATAATAAAAGGCTAAATAAAGTAGAGTTGTTCTAATATTAGTATTCAGTTTCTCATTGAGATATAGAGTGGACTTCAGCATTTTCAGAAAATGGCTTCTTTTCCCTACTTTTGCAATTTTTCATCATAATCCTTTGTTGACTTTTCCTTTCTTGTTTTTTTCCTTTTGCAAATGTACTTTCTATACCTAAATAGTCATTCTTTTGTTTTATATAAGCATATTTATCCAAATGCCTTTAATTGCAGCATTTTTGGTCATATCTAAGAGACGATAACCTTAGATTTGCCCTTTCTTCGGTCAAAAATACCACTTATTTTTCCCTTTTCCAAGAGATTTTATAGAATTATTCTCCCTTAAATACTCTAACAACATATTTCCTTATATACTTTCACCTAGCTTAAAAAAAGAGACAGCTCAAGAAGCAGAAGGTAAAAAGTTTTAAGCCAAAAGAAACTAGAGCCTTTTGAGATACTAATTGCATCTCAAACAGAAAAGAGAGAAGAAAACAATTATCTGATGGATTTTATTCACTGAATTGCCTGAAAGAATTTTTTTTGTCATGCAATGATTTTTTATGCTTTGATTTACAGTTTATGGTTATGCCAATCCTCCCACAAAGGAGCCCTGCTGTACAGAGTTCCTTTCTAGTTAACAGGCAAGCCTATTACGTTTTCAACAGTTGGGCTGCTCCTGGCCCCTCATTATCTATGACAACAATTTGGCTGCTTTTTCAGTCTGGAATAGAGTCCTCACATCCTTTGGCCTGTTATATGGAAGCCTTAGTTTTATGGAAGAATAGCTCTTTGAGGTAAAACAAAATGTCCAACTAACAAGATTCTTTCAAAGTTAAACATAAGATTAACTTTGAATAGTAATATATCCATAAATGCCTTGAAAAACATCAAATACGAAATACATTGTTTTATGGCACCCTCATCTCTATACAGAGAAGGCAATGGCACCCCACTCAAGTACTCTTGCCTAGAAAATACCATGGACAGAGGAGCCTGGTAGGCTCCAGTCCATAGGGTCGCTAAGAGTCGGACACGACTGAAGCGACTTAGCAGCAGCATCTCCATCCAGTATTTAGAATATTGATATAGTTGACCAAGATGGACTTACCTTAATGTTTCCCTCAGCTTGTCCAAACATTAAGCATGCTTCCTCCTGAGTATATGCCCCTGAACTCCCTACTTAGAACATTTAATTTAGAAAACTTGCAATTCCGAATTCTTGACCCACAGAAGTTGTGAGATTAATAAATTTTGTTGTTTTAAGCTCTTAAAAAAAAAAAAAGAAAACTTGCAATTGTAAATTATTTTTCTGTCCTTTGTAAAGGACAGAAAAGTTTTCTGTAAATCTTCTACAGCCCAGGAATGTCTTTCTCAAGGACCTGGGATTCATTTTTATTTTTGAAATGTAATCATCAGAAAAGATTTCATTCCTGTCTCCCCGTGTCTGTGGGAGAGTAGTTACCTAACTTCTTTAAGTGTTAATTAGTAAGCACAGATGGCCCATTCACACTGACTGAGTCTCCCCTCCCACACCCCTGTGTCCTTCAGTACTTTCCACTTTTCCTTTCAGTGGAGTCGAGTTCAATATTTCTGCCCTGTTACAACCGTCTCTCTTTTCCATTGTGATTGTCTTGAAGAAAGTCTTCATTGCCTGTTTAACTGACCTGGTATAATTTGTCTTTTCCTAAAAACTATGTGAATATGTTGGAACAGGGCATGGCAACCCACTCCAGTGTTCTTGCCTGGGAAATCTCATGGACAGAGGAACCTGGTGGGCTACAGTTCATGGGGTTGCAAAGAGTTGGACACGACTGAGTGACTAACATGCATACGAATATAATGGGTCAAATGGACAAAGATTCAGTGCTGACTTTTACGTAGCTTTTATTCAGTCAGCTATATAGCCCATGCACAAAATCAAATGGGACTGTGATACTCAGAATCTCTTGACCAAAGTCATTCTTATCTTGCTAATTTGATACAGTTTTGAAATCAAAAGAAATAGCATGATATTGGTCAGTGTAGTGTTTGTCAATATAGTTTCCAACACAAGTCTTTTATTTAAATTCTCATCATATTCATGTCACAGTTTTTAAAATTATTGTATGCTATTTTCTCAGGTATACCTTCATTGTAGAGTTCTGTAAATTATCATTTGAATTAAAGATTAACAGTAATTATAGCTTTGGGTTTCTTTCAAGTGTCCATAATTATTTAGACAAAGGTTAAAATGTATTATAATTAAGAAGTTTGGCAAGTAACGGAGAAAGTGTAACACTGAGAAAAAGGACATTTTAGTATACTCTAAAATAGCAGTGGCCACAGGACTGGAAAAGGTCAGTTTTCATTCCAATCCCAAAGAAAGGCAATGCCAAAGAATGCTAGAACTACCGCACAATTGCACTCATCTCACATGCTAGTAAAGTAATGCTCAAAATTCTCCAAGCCACGCTTCAGCAATACATGAACTGTAAACTTCCAGATGTTCAAGCTGGTTTTAGGAAAGGCAGAGGAACCAGAGATCAAATTGCCAACATCCGCTGGATCATTGAAAAAGCAAGAGAGTTCCAGAAAAACATCCATTTCTGCTTTATTGACTATGCCAAAGCCTTTGACTGTGTGGATCACAATAAACTGTGGAAAATTCTTAAAGAGATGGGAATACCAGACCACGTGACCTGCCTCTTGAGAAACCTATATGCAGGTCAGGAAGCAACAGTTAGAACTGGACATGGAACAATGAACTGGTTCCAAATCAGGAAAGGAGTATGTCAAGTCTGTATATTGTCACCCTGCTTATTTAACTTGTATGCAGAATACATCATGAGAAACGCAAGGCTGGATGAATCACAAGCTGGAATCAAGATCGCCGGGAGAAATATCAATAACCTCATATATGCAGATGACACCACCCTTATGGCAGAAAGTGAAGAGGAACTAAAACGGCTGTTGATGAAAGTGAAAGTGGAGAGTGAAAAACTTGGCTTAAAGCTCAACATTCAGAAAACGAAGATCATGGCATCTGGTCCCATCACTTCATGGGCAATAGAAGGGGAAACAGTGTCAGATTTTATTTTTCTGGGCTCCAAAATCACTGCAGATGGTGACTGCAGCCATGAAATTAAAAGACACTTACTCCTTGGAAGGAAAGTTATGACCAACCTAGACAGCATATACAAAAGCAGAGACATGACATTGCCAACAAAGTCCGTCTAGTCAAGGCTATGGTTTTTCCTGTGGTCATGTATGGATGTGAGAGTTGGACGGTGAAGAAAGCTGAGCGCCAAAGAATTGATATTTTTGAACTGTGGTGTTGGAGAAGACTCTTGAGAGTCCCTTGGACTGCAAGGAGATCCAACCAGTCCATTCTAAAGGAGACCAGTCCTGGGTGTTCTTTGGAAAGACTGATGCTGAGGCTGAAACTCCAGTACTTTGGCCACCTCATGTGAAGTGTTGACTCATTGGAAAAGACCCTGATGCTGGGAGGGATTGCGGGCAGGAGGAGAAGGGGACAACAGAGGATGAGATGGCTGGATAGCATCATCGACTCTATGCACATGAGTTTGGGTGAACTCTGGGAGTTGGTGATGGACAGGGAGGCCTGGTGTGCTGTGATTCATGGGGTCACAAAGAGTTGGACACTACTGAGTGACTGAACTGAACTGAACTGAAAATATAAATATAGTGATCAAATATTATTAAAATGTAACATATTAGTAATTCCACATAAGGCAATGAATGATTTTTTAACATTTATTTAGATATGATTGACAAAACTGTAACATTTATAAAGTATAGATCATGATGATTAGATATATGTATACATGTGAAAGAATTCCTCCCCTCTAGTTAATTAACAGATGCATCATCTAACACCTGTATCTTTTTTGGTGAGAACTTTTAAGTTCTATCCTCTTAGCAATTTAGATTATACAGTACCATGTTATCAATTGTAGTCACAGTGTTATTCAGTAGAACATCAGACTTTGCTCGTCTTTTCGTTCAAAGCTTGAACCAATCTCTCCTTATTTATCCAACCTCCCAGTCCCTGGCAACTGCTTTTCTGCTTTATGTTTCTGTGAGTTTGACTTTTTATTTAGATTCCACATATGAGTAATACCGTGTAGTATTTGTCTTTCTCTTTCTGGCTTATTTCCCTTAGCATAATACCCTTAAGGTCCATCCATGTTGTCTCAGAAGAGCCAAGACATGGAAATAATGCACAACTTATGGATTACAAATGCACAAATTTGACAGGTATTACCCATACTGTGACGCTTCTGAAAAACTTGTAAAATTTCACCTTAAGTTACCTGAACTTATTGCAAACCAAAGCCAGATTTTCAGTGGAATGAACACTTAGATTAATGCTTTTCCCCATTGCACTTTTCCTCACCTGACTCATCCACCATCCGTTCTCTGCCCATGTCTGCCTTGCTCTGTGCTCCTGAAGCCTGCTTTCTGTGGCCTGCTGCCTCTGCTCTCTGCGGGGATGGAAAACACCAGCACTGGATAAAAAGATGACGCTTTGCCTGCACACACCTTGTTTCCATGGCGCTAGCTGCTTTCCTGTGGCCCATTTCCAGGGCTTCAGCTCTCTTAGATTCTGTTAACACTGTTCCATTCCCTGTTCTTGTTTTTTTCAGGCCCATGATAATACTCACTTCCATAAATCTTTTCAGTTCAGTTCAGTTCAGTTCAGTAGGTCAGTCGTGTCCTACTCTTTGCGACCCCATGGACTGAAGCACGCTAAGCCTCCCTGTCCATCGCCAACTCCCGGAGTTTACTCAAACCCATGTCCATTGAGTCAGTGATGCCATCCAACCATCTCATCCTCTGTCATCTTCTTCTCCTCCTGTCTTCAACCTTTCCCAGCATCAGGGTCTTTTCAAATGAGTCGGTTCTTCGCATCAGGTGGCCAAAGTATTGGAGTTTCAGCTTCATCATCACTCCTTCCACTGAATATTCAGGACTGATTTCCTTTAGGATGGACTGGTTGGATCTCCTTGAAGTAAATAAAGTGAAGTGAAGTGAAGTCGCTCAGTCGTGTCCGACTCTTTGCGACCCCATGGACTGTAGCCTACCAGGATTCTCCGTCCATAGTATTTTCCAGGCAAGAGTACTGGAGCTCTCTGCTGGATATAATATGTATCATATTGATGCTACATGTGAACTGAGTTCAAGTTCCTATCTAAGACAATTGAGAAAAGTAACATTACATTTTAAAATAAGGCCTGTTTTTAACTTTTCAAAGACAGTAGAATATAACTTCACAGGTATCTTCATTATCTCTTTATAAATTTACATTAATAAAATTCCAAACCTACACTATAGTACAGTAAAATAAACTCCTGTGATTTTCATCACCCATTTCAAGAACCTTGTATATTTTACTGTATCAGTCTACCTTCCTTGTCCTTTTTTCAAGAAAAGAAGGGTGGTAAGAGAAGGGATAGGCCTGAAATGTTTTAAAGCTAATCCCAGATAGTGTATCATTTCACTGTTTTAGTACACATCAAAAGCAAAAAATCCATGTCATTATTACTATGAACAGTTAACAAAACTAACGATTTCTTATTATCAACTAGAATGCCTAGAATTGTCTCAAAAACATCTTTTAAATTTGCTGTTTTGAGCATTAGAATCTAATCCAAATGATCTATTCAAATTGTATTTCCTAAGTCATTCTCTTTCTGTCTTTCCCTTTTATGTTTTTTTTTTTTTTTTTAATATAGATAAGTCTCCCCTCCTTCCACTCTATTTTTCTTGGCATTGCTTTTTTGAGGAAATTAGATTAGTTATCTTATAGATGATCCACTGTCTGGTTTGGGTGATTATTTCCTATGGCATTTCACACTCTATTCTGTTAGACTGGATATAAGTCCTTAAAAACTTGATTTCATTCAAGTACTTTTTTTACTTTCTTGCAAAAATGTTTTGTAGATGATGCTATGATGCTTTGTACATCATGCTGTATCACTTTGGAGGCACATATTCTCCAGTTGCCTCAATTCAGTGATATTGATTGATATATAGTTTCAGATGGTTACAGCCTGATTCCTTCATTGCAAAATTCTCCATCTTTACTTAATAGTTTTAACATCCATTATTGACCATTGCCTAAATCAGTTCTTTTGTTAGTAGTAGCAAAACAGTGTTTTTTCTAATTGTTATTTGTTCTACATTTATTACCTGGAATAATTCTTTTATAAAGGATAGTTTTCTTCACCTACTAGGGTCTTTTTGTTACATTGAATTACAGTTTATGTTGAAAAGGTAGAATAATTTATTAATTCTTTTTTAAGAAGTATCCTACTTTAAATCCAATTGGAATAATTTCTATGCTATTTCCTGTGGTATGGGGTGAATTTTGTTACTTTCTCTTATAAATACTGTGATAAAATTATGACCTTTTGTACTCACTCTGTTTTAAACAAATTTAGTCTTTTTTTTTTTTTTTTTTTGAGATTCATGCTGTCTCATCTTTGGTCAGTGATACTTCCTGTGAACTTTGATATCTCCCCATTTGTTTTCTATAACTTATTTTCTAGCAAAACCGGGATGTCCCAGGCCCTTCTTGTGCATTTCAGGACACAGACTTGAAATCAATCATGTTTTCAAGAAGGCTCCCTTTTTAGTGTGAAAATATTTTATGTGAGAGCTAGAAGAGCTCGATATTAGTATGTGGTCATTGCCTCTGTGCTGTGCTTAGTCACTTAGTCATGTTGGACTCTTTGTGACCCCGTGGATTGTAGCCAGTCAGGCTCCTCTGTCCATGAGATTCTCCACGCAAGAATACTGGAGTGGGTTGCCATGCCCTCCTCCAGGGGATCTTTCTAACCCAGGGATTGAACCTAGGTCTCCCACACTGTGGGTAGATTCCTTACCATCTGAGCCACCAGGGAAGACCAAGAATATTGGAATGGTTAGCTTATCTCTTTTCCAGGGGATCTTCCCAACCCAGGAATTGAACTAATGTCTCCTGCATTGAAGGTGGATACTTTTCCAGTTGAGCCACAAGGGAAGCCCAGTCTTTGGCTCTAAGCCTTTTCAATTGAGGAATGTGTAAAGTTTTTTTTTTTTTTTAATTTATTTATTTTAATTGGAGGTTAATTACTTTAAAATACGTGTAAAGTTTTAAAAAGGGAAAAACGAAAGTGGTCATATGGCTGTTTCCCATGAATTGCACAATTATAGGGTTTTTATTTGCTTGCTTTCTTTGATTTAATACCTGCAGCATGTTGCTTTAGGCTAGAAAGCTCAGTTAACAACAAATAGCATAAGTTACAAAGCATAGTATTGATTTACTCGATCCCTGGGTCAGGAAGATCCCCTGGAGGAGGAAATGGCTACCTACTCCAGTATTCTTGCCTGGAGAATTCCATGGACAGAAGAGCTTGGCAGGCTACAGTCCACGGGGTTGCAAAGAGTGGGAGATGATTGAGCGGCTGACACGTTTACAACATACAAAGGATGCCTATGACTTTAAAATTGACTCAATACATACATTTCGGGAAAGAAAAGAGGTCTTGGGAGAATAAAAAACAAATAAGAAACAATTTATCTATATCCAGCTACAATGGAGTAATTGATATTGGACCTATCCTCTATGTAAATAGTTATAAAACTACATAGAGAATATAAGTCATGGTTTCCGTGAACTAAAGATCACAGATTGGAATTAAGGTTGATGAAATGGATGCCAATTTCAACTCTAAGAATCATGATCCAGAAACCTATGTGGGGGTTCCTTATTAGTCTTTGATCAATAGCTATGTTAATGCAAAGGGCAAGACCTAGTGTTGCATGATTGAATGATGGTCATACCATGATATTCCAGCTTGAAGAAAGTGAAGAGAACTTCCCTGTAAGGCCATTACTCAGGTAAAATTCTTAGAAGCCCAAATCTTAACAAAGGGAACTATGCATAGAGTAAAATGACACACCCTAGGAGTAAGCATAAAACTAAAATAAATTTCCCAAAGAATAAAACTTTATGGGGTCAAAAGGCTCTACTTAACTGCCTTCCAGAATGAAGCTCAATACTCTTTTCAAAAAGTCAACATAATCCAGGCTTTCTATAATGTACCATCCAGAATGTTCATCATAAAATAATTTGTCTAAATATTTCTAATTGTTATAATTTGTGTTTTGAAACATAATAGACTTGTCTCATACATCCCTACATATCATATAATACTTTTTCTGAAAATTTTCATTTTGAGCAGGCTTAATGTTTTTTCACATTTTCTAAAACCTGTTCTGTCTTGGTGACTTGTCTCCATCATTGAAAAGGATGAGGGGAGTGGAGTTACATATATTATTAGTTTGTTCCTTGTGTAGTTTGTTTTGACTGCCATGAAATTGTTTTGCATTCTACTAACTTTGTATATAACAGAATCTCTTTTGGTGATGTACATGTTTCTGAGATTTTTAAAATATTAATAATAGCTACAGAAAGCAGAATAGAGGTTTCTTTTCTCCAACTTATAAAGATTTCTCAAGTCTTATTGAGTCTCCTATGTATGGATAGCATCAAATATTTATCTGCTAATGTTGTAAAATGTTTGTTAAAGTTAAGCTGTTGGTTTATAAATAACCGTAAACACTAATAAAATGGAAGAATACACAGTGTATTTTCCTAGTGTAGAAAAATGGAAAAGAATTACTTATATTCAGCAGCATCTATACAGTTACTTTCTGACATTGCACTATTTTCAAAATGAGGATATTTTACCTGAAATTCAAGGCTTTGTGAAAATAGTAGTGGATTTTTTACATTAAATATATGGTGTGTTGTCAGTTTCAAAAATTCTAAGTAATTATTGGGTATTAAATTATATAATACAATGGATGAATTAGCAAATTAAGGCATATTTTGAACTCTAAAAAATACAAACTAGTTTCTAAGTGCCCTCCCTTAGGAATTGCCTGTTAAGTACTTACAAGAGTGCCAATGTGATCTTACGTCCTTGAAAACTGAAAATAAAGAAAGATTATAATAATGTCCAACCACTATCATAAAATTTACACCCTAGGAAAGATGTATGGCAAAAACCACCACAGTATTGTAAAGTAATTATCCTCCAATTAAAATAAATATTAAAAAAATAAAATAAGTACTTAAAAAACATATTAGTGTTAATTTTTCATTAAAGTGAATTTAAATAGGTTTTCATGCATGTGGTTTTCAATTGTTTAAGCAGTGATGAGTTATGGAAAGAACAGGGAGTCTAAAGTCAAACGAACTTTTGTGCTAAATATTGACTTTGTCATTTCAACGTATCATGTTGGACAAACAGCTTATTGTCTCTGTCTCTCAGTTTCTTCTCAACAGAATAGTCACACTAATGCCTTTATTTCAGGAGTTTTATGAGGATAAAATGTGACAACAAGAAAAATTTCTTTAGAGTATGTGGAATGTAGTAATATTCCATAAATGTTGATATTTAAAAAAAAATGTTGGTATTCCTATTCTTTTTTTTATGTCTTAAATATACAAAATTTTTATTTGTCAATTATACGTTAATAGATCTGGCAGGGGCAGGATTAAGTAAGGTCCTAAAAATAATCAAGATGTACACCTTAAATCTATATAATTTTTGCCAATTGTATTTCAATAAATCTGTTAAAGAATAAACTTTAACATGATTCATGTTAAACAGAATATCACTTTTTTTTTAATTTAAAATTATTTATTTTAATTAGAGGCTAATTACTTTACAATATTGTATTGGTTTTGCCATACCTCAACATGAATCCACCATGGGTGTACACGTGTTCCCAATCTTGAACCCCCCTCCCACCTCCCTCCATGTACCATCCCTCTGGGTCATCCCAGTGCACCAGCCCCAAGCTTCCTGTATCCTGCATCAAACCTGGACTGGTGATCCATTTCTTATATGATATTATACATGTTTCAATGCCATTCTCCCAAATCATCCCACCCTCTGTCTCTCCCACAGAGTCCAAAAGACTGTTCTATACATCTGTGTCTCTTTTGGTGTCTCGCATACAGGGTTATCGTTACCATCTTTCTAAATTCCATATATATGCATTAGTGTTTTTCTTTCTGTCTTACTTCACTCTGTATAATAGGCTCCAGTTTCATCCACCTCATTAGAACTAATTCAAATGCATTCTTTTTAATGGCTGAGTAATACTCCATTGTGTATATGTACCACAGCTTTCTTATCCATTCATCTGCTGATGGACATCTAGGTTGCTTCCATGTCCTGTGTATTATAAACAGTGCTGTGATGAACATCGGGGTACACGTGTCTCTTTCAATTCTTGTTTCCTCGGTGTGTATGCCCAGTAGTGGGATTGCTGGGTCGTATGGCAGTTCTATTTCCAGTTTTTTAAGGAATCTCCACACTGTTCTCCATAGTGGCTGTACTAGTTTGCATTCCCACCAACAGTGTAAGAGGGTTCCCTTTTCTCCACATCCTCTCCAGCATTTATTGCTTGTAGACTTTTGGATCACAGCCATTCTGACTGGCGTGAAATGGTACCTCATTGTGGTTTTGATTTGCATTTCTCTGATAATGAGTGATGTTGAGCATCTTTTCATGTGTTTGTTAGCCATCTGTATATCTTCTTTGGAGAAATGGTATTCTTATTCTTTGTCCATTTCTCTCCCATGAAATAAGAAAGCTCAAAAATCAGATCTTTTTCAGAATTTTTAGAGAGTAGGAAGTAAAGTGATATATCCTAGTCTGTCAGAACATTCTCATTTTCTCACCATGGTATTCTTCAATCTACTGCACTAATACTTGTGTTCTCTACCTGACTTCCATCATAAGAAATGGACTACTTGCATTTTTATCACAGATTTTATCTGTCACTTAACAACTGCATTTTATGATTTTTCACAGTCTATTTTTGCTCCTCCCTTTCACTCCTATATTTCCCTTTTCTTCTGAATTATCTTTCTTAACATATAATCTTGCCCTTGGGTGTGTGCGTGCATGCTAAATCATTTCCGTTCAATTCAGTTCAGTCACTCAGTCGTGTATGACTCTTTGTGACCCCATGGACTGCAGCACACCAGGCCTTCCTGTCCAGCACCAACTCAAGGAGTTTACTCAAACTCAGGTCCATGGAGTCGGTGATGCCGTCCAACCATCTCATCCTCTGTCGTCCCCTTTTCCTCCTGCCTTCAATCTTTCCCAGCATCAGGGTCTTTTCTAATGAGTCAGTTCTTCATATCGGTGGCCAAAGTATTGGAGTTTCAGCTTCAACATCAGTCCTTCCAATGAACACTCAGGACTGATCTCCTTTAGGATGGACTGGTTGGATCTCCTTCCAGTCCAAGGGACTCTCAAGAGTCTTCTCCAGCACCACAGTTCAAAAGCATTAAATCTTTCATGTTCAGATTTCTTTATAGTCCAACTCTCACATCCATACATGACTACTGGAAAAACCATAGCTTTGACTAGACTCACCTTTGTTGACAAAGTAATGTCTCTGCTTTTTAATAAGCTGTCTAGGTTGGTCATAACTTTTCTTCCAAGGAGCAAGCATCTTTTAATTTCATGGCTGCAGTCACTATCTGCAGGGATTTTGGAGCCCCGAAAAATAAAATCTGTTACTGTTTCCACTGTTTCCCTATCTATTTCCCATGAAGTGATGGGACCAGATGCCATGATCTTAGTTTTCTGAATGTTCAATTTTAAGCCAACTTTTTCAGTCTCCTCTTTCACTTTCTTCAAGAGGCTCTTTCGTTCTTCACTTTCTGCCATAAGGGTAGTATCATCTGCATACCTGAGGTTATTGATATTTCTCCCAGCAATCTTGATTCCAGCTTGTGCTTCATCCAGCCCAATGTCTCTCATGATGTACTCTGCATATAAGTTAAACAAGCCAGGTGACAATATACAGCCTTGACGTACTCCTTTCCCAATTTGGAACCAGTGTGTTGTTCCATGTCCAGTTCTAACTGTTGCTTCCTGACCTGCATACAGATTTCTGGTCAGGTGGTATGGTAGTCCTATCTCTAAGAATTTTCCAGTTTTTTTGTGATCCACATAGTGAAAGGCTTTGGCATAATCAATAAAGCAGAAGTAGATGTTTTTCTGGAACTCTTTTGCTTTTTCAATGATCCAACAGATGTTGGCAATTTGATCTCCAGTTCCTTTTCTAAATCCAGCTTGAACATCTGGAAGCTTACAGTTCATGTACTGTTGAAGCCTGGCTTAGAGAATTTTAAGCATTATTTTGAACATTACTTTACTAGTGTGTGAGATGAATGCAATTGTGTGGTAGTTTGAGCATTATTTGACATTGCCTTTCTTAGGGGTTGGAATGAAAACTGACCGTTTCCAGTCCTGTGGCCACTACTGAGTTTCCCAAATTTGCTGGCATATTGAATGCAACACTTTCACAGCATCATCTTTTAGGATTTGAAATAGCTCAACTGGAATTCCATCACCTCCACTAGCTTTGTTCATAGTGATGCTTCCTAAGGCCCACTTGACTTCACATTAAGTCACTTCAGTCATGTCCAACTTTTACAACCCCACAGACTGTAGCCTGCAAGGCTCCTCTGTCCATGAGATTCTCCAGGCAAGAATACTGGAGTGGGTTTCCATGCCATCCTCCAGGGGATATTCCCAACCTAGGGATCAAACCCGCATCTCTTACATCTCCTGCACTGCAGGCAAATTCCTTACCATTAGTGCCTGGGAAGCCCAATCATGCTCATAGAGGTTAACAAAAATTCTTCAGTGGCCCTAACAGTAAAGCCTGACCCCAAGCCCAGGTTCCTCCCACTATACTGTACTATTGCAATGTTCACTTATACTATGACAATCCAAGTCTCTTCTCCTTCAGATCTCTTACAAGGATGATATCCACAGATTCTTAATTTTACAGGTGTGCAGCTCTGAGTCCAATATACTTAATTACACACACACACACACACACACACACACAATATACATTCTAAAAGGTAACTATTTGTCCTCACATAAGATAGTGTAATAAGAAGGTAAATATTTACCTTGAATATTACCAAAGTTTACATGGAATTAAAACTCATAAGGATGCAAACTATTTGTACCAAACACTTAGATTCTCACTCTTGTTTCAAGTAGTTTTCCTTGGCCTTGCTGAGGATGAGAAATAAGCTGATTGCTGAACCTCATCCTTCATCAAGGCTACTCAAATATCAGCAGAAATTTCCAGTCAAAGCTGAAATGATTGTGCTGGTTCCACATCTTAGTGTCTGACCTACTTTCAGAGAGTAGGGCTCACTGAAGCCCTGGCAACCACGGTTTTGCTTCTGTCTTCATAGTTTTGAGTTTTCCAGAATGTTGTGTAGTTGGAGTCACACGGAATATAGCCTTTTTAGACTGGCTTCTTTCACTTAACAAAATATATCTAAGGGTTCTTTATGTCTTTCCTGGCTTAATAGTTCATTTCTTTTTATCACTGAATAATACCTCATTGCATGGATGTACCACAGTTTGCTCATCCACTCATCTATTGATGGACATCTTTTTTTCCACTTTTATTAAGAATTGACATACATCGCTGTATAAATTTAAGATTTATAGCTGAAGGCCATATTGGTTGTTTCCAAGTTTTGGCGATCATGAGAAAACTGCCATAAATGTTCATGTTCAGTTTTTTGTGCGAACATAAGGTTTCATCTCCTTTTGGTATGTATATATTTAGGAGCAGAATTAATGAATCATATGGAAAGACTATATTTAAGTAATTATCAAACTGTCTTCCAAAGAGGCTGTGCCATCTTGCATTCCCAGTAGAAATGAATGAAAGTTTCTGTTGCTATATATGCTCAGCAGAATTTCATATTGTCAGTGTCCTGTATTTTAGCCATTCTGATACATGTAGTGTGGTAAGATGGCATCACACATGATTATAGGTATACACACACACACACTCCCATTCACATACATACACACACATATATCTTTGCTGCTTAAAGAGTTTTTCAATGTTATCGCCACTGTTTAGGTTCAAAAAACACTTGTCTCTGCCAGCTTTTTAAGACTTTGAGTTTCTGGGATATATAGTCCCGTTATTTCTTACTTGCAGAACTAGCAAATTCTTTTTTAAGCTCATTTCCTTCTGTGATTCCTGGGCAAATGTGATCAACAAAAACCAACATACACATTGGTATTCTGTTTTCTGACTTCTTCCCCTCAAGCTAAGTTCTGTGTGTACATGGTCTGCATATGCTACTGCTAAGTCGCTTCAGTCGTATCCGACTCTGTGCGACCCCATAGATGGCAGCCCACCAGGCTCCCTGTCCCTGGGATTCTCCAGGCAAGAACACTGGAGTGGGTTGCCATTTCCTTCTCCAGTGCATGAAAGTGAAAAGTGAAAGTGAAGTCGCTCGGTAGTGTCTGACTCCTAGCAACCCCATGGACTGCAGCCTACCATGCCCCTCCATCCATGGGATTTTCCAGGCAAGAGTACTGGAGTGGGTTGCCATGTATATATATATATGGCTTTATATGTAATAATGTATTAACTATGTAATAATTATTATAATAATTATATCATATATATATAAGAGATTTATTAAAGGCTAATTCAGACTGCTATGGAGGATTAAAAGTCCCACAATATGCCATCTATAAGCTGGAGAACAAGGAGACCCGGTAGTGTAATTGAGTGTAAAGGACTGGGAACCAGCAGAGCAAATAGTATAATTCTTAGTCTGCGTCCATAAGTTTGAGTGCAGGTAGTGCCAGTGTCTGAGGGCAGCTCAAGAAGAGAGAAGAGAGAATTCGTCTTTCCTCTACCTTGCTTTTTCATTTTATTTAGACCCACAGAGAACTGATGATTCTCACCCTTACAGAGATGAGGAGAACTGTATTCAGTCTATTGTTTCGAATGCTAATCTCTTCCAGAAACACCCTCATAGAGCTAATTAGAAATAATGTTTTACCACCTCCCTGGACATAACTTAGTTCATTCAAGTTGACACAAAATTAACCATAACTGGAAACTGTCCCTAACAGGTGCCCCACAGAAACTATATTACCACTATAACTTTGGTTTCTGCTCTATGCATGGAGGCCAAGTGCAATTAAAGTAACAAAATTACACTTCTTTTGATCTTCTCCCCTGTATACTAAAGGATCTCCAACCTTTTCTGAAAATAGATTTGAAATAAATTAGATTTTGAAAATTTGAAACAAATAGATTTTGAAAATAAATTTGAAAATAGATTTCTGAGCAGTTTACTTTTTTATTCATCAGAAAGGGTCTATCAAACAGATAGAGTGTTCCAAGGATAGTTTCATAATGAGATAAAACCAAGCAATATGAAAAAGTTCAGGACCAATGTAACCTGTTGTTCAGTTGCTAAGTTGTGTCCAATTCTTTGCAACCCCATTAACCGCAGCCCGCCAGGTTTCTCTGTCCATCACTATCTCCCTGAGTTTGCTTAAACTCATGTCCATTGAGTCAGTGATACCATCCAACCATCTCATCCTCTGTCGTCCCCTTCTCCTCCTGCCTTCAATCTTTCCCAGCATCAGGGTCTTTCCAACGTCAGCAATTCACATCAGGTGACCAAAGTACTGGAGCTTCAGCTTCAGCATTAGTCCTTCCAATGAATATTCAGGGTTGATTTCTTTTAGGATTGACTGATTTGATCTCCTTGCTGTCTAAGGGGCTGTTAGACATACAATAAAAATAAAGCCCATTCTAAATAGTTGCTTCTTCCTGCCTTAGATTAAAATTCCAAGAGAATTAGGGAATATGATTTTGTTTCTGCCTGTTTTAAAGAACAAAGGTGCAGAAAGTGAACATTAGTATTTTAAAAGAATATGTATACATATTTTTCTAAAAAAAAAAAAAAAACCTAAAGGTTTTTTTCAAACCCAACCACATTTTAATTTTAGCAATGTAAATAAGCCACTTTATTTTCAAACACAAGATACATTGCTTTAATAGTCATGCTTAGTTTAAATCTTGCAACTGTCAAAATCATGATAACTTATTTTAATAATTCTGGTTGTTCCAAAATAAGAAAATTATATCAAGCTACTTTAATTAATTCACTTGTAAATTGTAAATGAAAATTAGAAGTAAACATTGAAAGATATTCCCAATTATTATAATTCTTTATTCACAAGAAACTTATTCTGAGAATTTAAAAGAACATCAAATATTATCTGATTTTCTTTTTTCTTTGTAGCGTGTGAGGCAGAATCCCATATTGTCCCCTTCTTGCAGAATAGAAAGGTTTTGATGGAAATAAAATTTCCTCTTCCTGAAAATATATCCCTCTCCTTGTACTCTGGATCCTGGCCGCTGCCAAACCTGCATAAATCATCCACCTGTTCATTCATTTATTCATCCTTCCACGTATTCTGCAAAATTGTGTGGCAATCCAACTATGTGCTGAGCACTATGCTTGGCAATGAGGACACAATAACCCTAGAGAAAGTGCCTGAGAAAAGAGGAGAGACATGCAGCCCAGTGGATCCTGGCAGTAAGCTCCTGTCCTGCCTCCAGCTTCTCTTCTCAAACTAAAGCAGATCAGAACTTTTGTTTTCTGAGGCGAAGAGAAGTATACAGAAGGGGGTTGGAGTCAGGCAGGTAAACTGCAAGCCTTGCAGATTTTTATGCTTTCAGTATTTTTCAGTCCTGGTCTCAGAGGCAAAATGACTAGGAACATTGGAATTGCATGTGCTATCCTGGAAGTCACAGCCAGCTTCAGGCCCTCAAATCATCTTCATATATATTTAAACCAGAGTGGGGAGCAGCACTAAATGGTACTGAACAGCAGCCAGAACAAACTGGACTTGTACCTTGCGGACAGATCCCTGGAACTCAGGATGGTTGCTGTGCAGGGTTGGACTCCATTTCATTAATCTTGCTATAAAGTGAGCCCCACATATTACGTTATTTAATTTGGGGTCTACTTATATTAGAGTGGGGTAAATTACCTGAGAGACACCTTTTTCCTTTGTGACACAGTACAAAGAAAAACAAAGGAAGGAACAAAGATGCTGATAGCTCCAGCGTTGGTAGCAAGGAGTTGAGGAATTTTCTACCTTGTTGGTGGTGTCTAGTTGCTAAGTCGTGTCCGACTCTTTGCAACCCCATGGACTGCAACATGCCTGGCTTCCCTGTCCTTCACTATCTCCCAGAGTTTTCTCAGATTCACGTCCACTGAGTCAGTGATGCTATCTAACCATCTCATCCTCTGCTACCCCTTTGTCCTTCTCCTTTCAATCTTTCCCAGCATCAGGTGTTTTCCAGTGACTTGGCTCTTTGCATCAGGTGGCCAGGTATTGGAGCTTCAGCTTCGGTATCAGTCCTTCCAATGAATATTCAGGGTTGATTTCCTTTAAGACTGACTGGTTTGATCTCCTTCCTGAGTTCTTTTTTTTTTTTTTCTGTGGTTCAGGAATCAAGTTCATCTGGTGAGAATGGTGAGGCAAATACATTAAGACATTACAACTTCAAAACAAAACAAAACCTTTCCCAGTCTGTATGCTTTTTGCTCCTCAACCTTCTCCAACAGTTGCTTCTTTCTCTGCTGAGACCCTTTAAACTCTTTTACTTCCCGACTTGTTCCTGGCTTCATTTTTACTTAATTTGTTTTACTTGTTTGTCTTGAACCAGCCTGCATATGTGGTATCTGTGTCTCTCAGTTCTAAATTTAAATTTATTGGAAAAAAGACCCTGACAGGGCCAGCTTGGCTCAACTGGATCCACTAAAGCGTTCAGCTGTGGTCAGGAGTCAAGTCATATAATCCTGGCGGCCATACCTGAGTATAGAGACTACTTCTGGATAAAGAGAAACTGCTGTAAATTAGTCAGAAAATGTATGGCACCTTCATCATTCCCATGGACCCCACGTTCCTAGTTTTCTTTATTTTCAGGAGAATCTTTCTCAGAATCTTTGCTTGACTATTTTCCCTCATCCTGAAATTTTGCTAGTGATTTCCAGGATTCTCTTCAAGGTCCTCTTCTCCTCTCTCTCTGGGACCTTCTCCTGGGTGATTTCATCCTTTTTCAAGGATATAATCAACATTGATCCAGTGATAATGCCTAAATTTATTCCTCTTTTACAGAACTTGTTCCTAAGTAACAGGCCAAGAACAGAGCTAAGAGAGGTAGAGAAAGTTTTGATGACATCAAAAATGTCAAAACCCTGGATTTAGCTGACCTGAAACTAAATCTGTCTCTGGGTTGTTTTGTAATAAGAATTCTTGCTTAAGCCATATTGAGCTGAGTTTCTCTTACTTACAAACAAATGCTTATTTGGCTGATTCAGGGATATTTTTTAGACTGCTTTCTTCCTCAATGTTTCCTCCTGCCATTCGCCCTGGAGTTCCTGTCTTGGTCACTTCTTTATTTTTCTCCCAAGGTCAGACAAATAGCCTTTGCAGGAAATAGTCTTATGCTCTTCCAGAACCATTCTCACTTTCCTATTATCATGAACTTTTCCTAAGTCAACACATGCATGCATATACAGACATGATGAAACAAACTCAAAATGCTAGTTATCATTTTGCTCTTATTTAATAAACAGTTCTTTTGAGAAAGTGTAGCTATTAAAGTTAATTTAAACACAGTTCTCTGTTTTCACTAGAGAAAGAGATAAGGTATAAACATCAGATCAGATCAGATCAGATCAGTCTCTCAGTCATGTCCAACTCTTTGCGACCCCATGAATCGCAGCACACCAGGGCTCCCTGTCCATCACCAACTCCTGGAGTTCACTCAGACTCACGTCCATCCAGTGATGCCATCCAGCCATCTCATCCTCTGTCGTCCCCTTCTCCTCCTGCCCCCAATCCTTCCCAGCATCAGAGTCTTTTCCAATGAGTCAACTCTTTGCATGAGGTGGCCAAAGTACTGGAGTTTCAGCTTTAGCATCATTCCTTCCAAAGAAATCCCAGGGCTGATCTCCTTCAGAATGGACTGGTTGGATCTCCTTGCAGTCCAAGGGACTCTCAAGAGTCTTCTCCAACACCACAGTTCAAAAGCATCAATTCTTCAGCACTCAGCCTTCTTAACAGTCCAACTCTCACATCCATACATGACCACAGGAAAAACCATAGCCTTGACTAGATGAACCTTGGTTGGCAAAGTAATGTCTCTGCTTCTGAATATGCTATCTAGGTTGGTCATAACTTTCCTTCCAAGCAGTAAGCATCTTTTAATTTCATGGCTGCAGTCACCATCTGCAGTGATTTTGGAGCCCAGAAAAATAAATTCTGACACTGTTTCCCCATCTATTTCCCATGAAGTGATGGGACCGGATGCCATGATCATGACAGGTAGTAAAATATAAACTCAAGAAACCTGGGACTCATCCCATCTATTTTAACAATAAAACTACCTGAGGAAACACATATTTTACAAAATTATTTCTACATTTTTATCTCTCCCCTAATAAAAATTATAATACCTACCCCTCATAGTGTTATGTGTGTACTTAGTCACTCAGTTGTGTAGGACTCTGTGAATCTTTGGACTGTAGCCTGCCAGGCTCCTCTGTCCATGGTTATTTTCCAGGCAAGAATACTGGAGTGGGTTGCCATTTCCCTCCTCCAGGGGATCTTCCTGACCCAGCAATCAAACCCGCATCTCTAGTGTCTCCTGCATTACAGGCAGATTCTTTACCTGCTGAGCCTTCAATGTTACAAAAGCCTAATTAGTAGGAGCTCTGAAATAATTGAACCTTGTGAAATTGTTCTTTGACAATGACATCTCCAAAGAATTAGATACACATTTAAAAGTAAAAGAAAATTAGGAGACATTAAATGGACAAAATCTTAAAAGAAATACCTATATAAATACTTAAGGTAAGGTAAGGTAAGTCGCTTCAGTCATGTCCGACTCTGTGTGACCCCATAGACAGCAGCCCACCAGGCTCCCCTGTCCCTAGGATTCTCCAGGCAAGAACACTGGAGTGGGTTGCCATTTCCTTCTCCAATGCATGAAAGTGAAATGTGAAAGGGAAGTCGCTCAGTCGTGTCCGACTCCTAGCGACCCCATGGACTGCAGCCCACCGGGCTCCTCCGTCCATGGGATTTTCCAGACTTACCTATATGTAATTTTTATCTTGAAATATACAACATTTGTATTCTTGTTCAAATAACCCTACTTTTGTAAATAAAACTGCAAGTTCTTTCATGTATTTACAAATATAGTAAACTGTATAGAATTCATATACATTATAGCACTTGAATGTGCATACAAAGGATTTAGTTTAAAAGGAAAGGAACTCAGCTATTGTTTAATACTATGCAGACATATTTATATCTTGTCTGCATTAATAGTGATCTAGCCAGAACTGCAAAATAGACTGATCATAAATATACTTAGTTTCTATATATAGATTTATTTTATTTTAGATGCTAAGTGCAACGTAAGATGTCATGGGCAGATCCAGAGCAATGGTTTAGAATACTTCCAAGCAATTCTCAATGCATCAAGTAAAAATAAAATTCAATACAAATTAAAAATAGATAATACATTTTACTTCCAAGATGTATTTTCCCTATAGTATATATCCCCAAATAACCTCTTAATAAGACTTACAATCTTCATAGTAACATATATTAAATATAATTTCTCTTATTTATGTAAAATACCATGAAAAAGAATGCTTTTTGAAATTAGGACAAGATAGTAATTCTCTTTTATTTTTAAACAAATTCTT
This sequence comes from Bos indicus, assembly GCF_029378745.1. NCBI lineage: Eukaryota > Metazoa > Chordata > Mammalia > Artiodactyla > Bovidae > Bos > Bos indicus. The sequence continues at coordinate 11,656,734 of NC_091764.1, forward strand.
CTTAAAAATAATTTTGCTAAGCTAAATTGCTCACTCCTTTTAAAATGTATAGCTACCTTTATTTTTTTCTTTTTTTTCTTTTTTTCTTTTATTTTTTTAATTGGTACCATCCCCCCAAGGCCGGCAAGGCCAGAGACGCAGGGGGCAGAGCTGCCGTGCTCGCGTCACGCCGCGGGGCCTTTTTTTTTTTTTTAATGGGCAAAAGCATCCTCAGGATTTTTTTTTTCGAATTATTTTATTTTTTACATTTTATTTTATTTTTAAACTTTACAATATTGTATTGGTTTTGCCAAATATCAAAATGAATTCGCCACAGGTATACATGTGTTCCCCATCCTGAACCCTCCTCCCTCCTCCCTCCCCATACCATCCCTCTGGGTCGTCCCAGTGCACCATCCCCAAGCATCCAGTATCATGTATCAAACGTGGATGGGCAACTCGTTCCATATATGATATTATACGTATTTCAATGCCATTCTCCCAAATCATCCCACCCTCTCCCTCTCCCACAGAGTCCAAAAGACTGTTCTATACATCAGTGTCTCTTTTGCTGTCTTATATACAGGGTTATTGTTACCATCTTTCTAAATTCCATATATTTGTGTTAGTATACTGTATTGGTGTTTTTCTTTCTGGCTTACTTCACTCTGTATAATAGGCTCCAGTTTCATCCACCTCATTAGAACTGATTCAAATGTATTCTTTTTAATGGCTGAGTAATACTCCATTGTGTATATGTACCACAGCTTTCTTATCCATTCATCTGCTGATGGACATCTAGGTTGCTTCCATGTCCTGGCTATTATAAACAGTGCTGCGATGAACATTGGGGTACATGTGTCTCTTTCCCTTCTGGTTTCTTCAGTGTGTATGCCCAGCAGTGGGATTGCTGGATCATAAGGCAGTTCTATTTCCAGGTTTTTAAGGAATCTCCACACTGTTCTCCATAGTGGTTGTACTAGTTTGCATTCCCACCAACAGTGTAAGAGGGTTTTCTTTTCTCCACACCCTCTCCAGCATTTATTGCTTGTAGACTTTTGGATCGCAGTCATTCTGACTGGTGTGAAATGGTACCTCATTGTGGTTTTGATTTGCATTTCTCTGATAATGAGTGATGTTGAGCATCTTTTCATGTGTTTGTTAGCCATCTGTATGTCTTCTTTGGAGAAATGTGTATTTAGTTCTTTGGCCCATTTTTTGATTGGGTCATTTATTTTTCTGGAATTGAGCTGTAGGAGTTGCTTGTATATTTTTGAGATTAGTTGTTTGTCAGTTGCTTCATTTGGTATTTTCTCCCATTCTGAAGGCTGTCTTTTCACCTTGCTTATAGTTTCCTTTGTTGTGCAGAAGCTTTTAATTTGAATTAGGTCCCATTTGTTTATTTTTGCTTTTATTTCCAATATTCTGGGAGGTGGGTCATAGAGGATCCTGCTGTGATGTATGTCGGAGAGTGTTTTGCCTATGTTCTCCACTAAGAGTTTTATAGATTCTGGTCTTACGTTTAGATCTTTAATCCATTTTGAGTTTATTTTTGTGTATAGTGTTAGAAAGTGGTCTAGTTTCATTCTTTTACAAGTGGTTGACCAGATTTCCCAGCACCACTTGTTAAAGAGATTGTCTTTAATCCATTGTATATTCTTGCCTCCTTTGTCAAAGATAAGGTGTCCATATGTGCGTGGATTTATCTCTGGGCTTTCTATTTTGTTCCATTGATCTGTATTTCTGTCTTTGTGCCAGTACCATACTGTCTTGATGACTGTGGCTTTGTAGTAGAGCCTGAAGTCAGGCAGGTTGATTCCTCCAGTTCCATTCTTCTTTCTCAAGATCGCTTTGGCTATTCGAGGTTTTTTGTATTTCCATACAAATTGTGAAATTATTTGTTCTAGCTCTGTGAAGAATACTGTTGGTAGCTTGATAGGAATTGCGTTGAATCTATAAATTGCTTTGGGTAGTATACTCATGTTCACTATATTGATTCTTCCAATCCATGAACATGGTATATTTCTCCATCTATTAGTGTCCTCTTTGATTTCTTTCACCAGTGTTTTATAGTTTTCTATATATAGGTCTTTAGTTTCTTTAGGTAGATATATTCCTAAGTATTTTATTCTTTCCGTTGCAATGGTGAATGGAATTGTTTCCTTAATTTCTCTTTCTATTTTCTCATTATTAGTATATAGGAATGCAAGGGATTTCTGTGTGTTGATTTTATATCCTGCAACTTTACTATAGTCATTGATTAGTTCTAGTAATTTTCTGGTGGAGTCTTTAGGGTTTTCTATGTAGAGGATCATGTCATCTGCAAAGAGTGAGAGTTTTACTTCTTCTTTTCCAATTTGGATTCCTTTTATTTCTTTTTCTGCTCTGATTGCTGTGGCCAAAACTTCCAAAACTATGTTGAATAGTAATGGTGAAAGTGGGCACCCTTGTCTTGTTCCTGACTTTAGAGGAAATGCTTTCAATTTTTCACCATTGAGGATAATGTTTGCTGTGGGTTTGTCATATATAGCTTTTATTATGTTGAGGTATGTTCCTTCTATTCCTGCTTTCTGGAGAGTTTTTATCATAAATGGGTGTTGAATTTTGTCAAAGGCTTTCTCTGCATCTATTGAGATAATCATATGGTTTTTATTTTTCAATTTGTTACTGTGGTGTATTACATTGATTGATTTGCGGATTTTGAAGAATCCTTGCATCCCTGGGATAAAGCCCACTTGGTCATGGTGTATGATCTTTTTAATGTGTTGTTGGATTCTGATTGCTAGAATTTTGTTAAGGATTTTTGCATCTATGTTCATCAGTGATATTGGCCTGTAGTTTTCTTTTTTGTGGGATCTTTGTCAGGTTTTGGTATTAGGGTGATGGTGGCCTCATAGAATGAGTTTGGAAGTTTACCTTCCTCTGCAATTTTCTGGAAGAGTTTGAGCAGGATAGGTGTTAGCTCTAATTTTTAAAAAATAAGCATTCAGTTCAGTTCAGTTCAGTTCAGTCGCTCAGTCGTGTCTGACTCTTTGCGACCCCATGAATCACAGCACGCCAGGCCTCCCTGTCCATCACCAACTCCCAGAGTTCATTCAGACTCATGTCCATCGAGTCAGTGATGCCATCCAGCCATCTGATCCTCTGTCGTCCCCTTCTCCTCCTACCCCCAATCCCTCCCAGCATCAGAGTCTTTTCCAATGAGTCAACTCTTCGCATGAGGTGGCCAAAGTACTGGAGTTTCAGCTTCAGCGTCATTCCTTCCAAAGAAATCCCAGGGCTGATCTCCTTCAGAATGGACTGGTTGGATCTCCTTGCAGTCCAAGGGACTCTCAAGAGTCTTCTCCAACACCACAGTTCAAAAGCATCAATTCTTCGGTGCTCAGCTTTCTTCACAGTCCAGCTCTCACATCCATACATGACCATTGGAAAAACCATAGCCTTGACTAGATGGACCTTTGTTGGCAAAGTAATGTCTCTGCTTTTGAATATGCTGTCTAGGTTGGTCATAACTTTTCTTCCAAGGAGTAAGTGTCTTTTAATTTCATGGCTGCAGTCACCATCTGCAGTGATTTTGGAGCCCCCCAAAATAAAGTCTGACACTGTTTCCACTGTTTCCCCATCTATTTCCCATGAAGTGATGGGACCAGATGCCATGATCTATAAGCATTATAGAACAATAATTAGTACCTAAAAAAGAATCATTGTTGAAATACAATGATTGTGATTATTATCATTCCCAAGGTAGTATTACCTGCAGTAACAACATCTGAAGTTTAAACAACTGCTCCTATATCATCTGAATTTTAATATATACAATTGAACCATCTAAAACTACAATGAATTGGGCTTTTCCTCAGATTCTCAAAATGATAAATACAATTATTTCATTTATTTTTACAATGAGAATGTTTGTAATTTTGCAATTATGGGTTGAAAAGTTTCCGTGGCTTTTTGAAATTTTATAGAAGACCTGGAATAAATATGGAAATAGAAAAGAAAAAAAAAAAAAACCTAGTGATTCTATAAGTATACTATGGGATATCTTCCCAGCTTATAATTATCTGAGAAGCCTCCCCAGACCCAGGCTCTGATGAAGAGTTAAACTGCCCTCCTATGCACCTGTGACTTCCCTGCAAGCACTGCTAATGAGAACAAAAGTGGGCATAAATTCCAAAATAACCTAACCTTATTGTTTCTTTCAGAAGTTTATGTTTTCTGATTCAGGGACTTACTTTGTTGGTATTGGTTCTTGGAGTTATAAGGTATTGTTCATTTCAATTAGTGTTTGAACCAGTGTTAACAGAAACCTAGAGTCACCATGAGCTGTGAAAAGACTCATTGACAAGACTGCCTATCTGAAGGGAAAGAATGAAGGCAATGTGCAGTATGCAGCCTGAGGCAAATAATTAGAAGAGAGAATTTGAGTGTAAGAAAGAGGACAAAAGATTAGAACAGAGGCTACTTATTAACCTTATACACATGAAACTATCTGTATTCTTTATGACTTGGTTCCTTGAGAGTACTCTGGTTCCTAAGTGCTTCACAGACATATCACGATGGTACAGAGCTAATTGTATAAGTTGTTTCCTGTCTGAGGAAGTTTTACAAACACCCAAGTGAAAAAAGAGAAGTGAAAGGCAAGGGAGAAAGGGAAAGATATACATAACTGAAGGCAGAGTTCCAGAAAATAGCAAGGAGAGATTAGAAAGCCTTCTTAAATGAAAAAAATGTAAATAGAGGAAAGCAATAGAATGGGAAAGACTAGAGATCTCTTCAAAAAAATTGGAGCTATCAAGGGAATATTTCATGCAAGGATGGGCACGATAAAGGACAGAAACAGTAAGGACCTAACAGAAGTAGAAGAGATTTAGAAGAGGTGGCAAGAATATACAGAAGATCTATACAAAAAAAGATCTTAATGACCCAGTTAACCATGATGGTGTGATCACTCACCTAGAGCCAGACATCCTGGAGTGTGAAGTCAAGTGGGCCTTAGGAAGCATCTCTATAAACAAAGCTAGTGGAGGTAATGGAATTCCAGCTGAGCTATTTCAAATCCTAAAATATGATGCTGTGAAATTGCTGCACTCATTATTCCAGCAAATTTGGAAAACTCAGCAGTAGCCACAGGACTAAAGAAGATCAATGCCAAAGAATATTCAGACTATCATACAACTGTGCTCATTTAACATGCTAGTAGGGTAATGTTCAAGATCCTTCAAGCTAGGCTTCAGCAGTATGTGAAACAAGAAATTCCAGATATACAAAAAATGGAAACAGTGGCAGATTTTCTTGGGCTCCAAAATCACTGCAGATGATGACTGCAGCCATGAAATTAAAAGACACTCTGTCCTTAGAAGGAAAGCAATGACAAACATAGACAGTGTATTAAAAAGCAGAGACATCATTTGCCAACAAAGTTCCATACAATCAAAGCTATGGTTTTTCCAGTAGTCATGTATAGATGTGAGAGTTGGTACATAAAGGAGGCTGAGTGCTGAAGAACTGATGTTTTTGAACTGTCGTGCTGGAGAAGACTCTTGAGAGTCCCTTGGACAGCAAAGAGATCAAGCCAGTTAATCCAAAAGAAATCAACCCTGAATATTCATTGGAAAGACTGTTCCTAAAGCTCCAATACTTTGGCCACCTGACATGATGAGTTGACTCACTGCAAAGACTGTGATTTGGGGAAAGATTGAAGGCAAAAGGAGAAGTGGGCAGCAGAGTGTGCAATGGTTAGATAGCATCACTGACTCAATGGACATGAATGTGATCACACTTCAAGAGACAGGAGGACAGAGGAGTGTGGCGTGCTATAGTCTATGGGGTTGCAAAGAGTCTGACAGGACTTAGCAACTGAACAACAATGGAGCTCATCAATTAGGTCCCAGCTAGAACCATGGAGAGACAACCTTCGAAGCATAACAGAGACCAAATTGTTAGCTTTAATTAGTAATGAAATCTAAGAGAAGGGCAATCTAATAACTTACCCTAAATTTGTCAGATATATATACCCAGTTACAAACCTAAAAGGAATACTGTAGGTTTCACTCATGAGGTCCTGATCCTGAAGAAGGTGGTATAGCTAATACATTTCTCTGCACTCAAAGAAAAGAATGGGTAATCTACATACATTCAGTGTGTTCTCCAAAATTCACTAAATAATGCCATGCCTACTTGTCTGTGATGCTAGTTCTCATCAAAGATAGTCTTCTTTAATTAGCCTGGGTGTTAGCAAGACATTGATACTATCTAAAGTTTTCTGGGTGAATCTAATATACAGCCCATCCTGGAAACCTCCTTTCTAGGCAAGACTTGCTAGAGTAAGAAGCGGCCATTGTCAACCTCCCAGGACTTTTTTTTCTCTCAGCTGTAGGACTTGATCATCTGACTTATGACTTACCTAGGTGTGGTTTTCCCTCTCAGGTAAGCATATCAGCAATTTCATTAGGATTATCCCACTACTATACCCAAGAGGCTCCCACCAAAATACCAGTAACTCCTATTCAGACTATCTTTGATCTTATGCTTGGTAAGGTATATTCCAGAAAAAGCTGCACAATCCATCCTAAACCCATCCTAATACATCAATCAAATTAAGTTCAAGTGTTTCTCAATCCAAATTAATACCCTTTACTATTTCCCAACCCAAATTACATCAGTTCATGTCATTATAGCTTATCAGCTTCAGCAATAAGATTAAGTGACTTTAAGTATACTAGTGATAAAATAACAACTAAGATACGTGCCATATTTGAATATAAATCTCTTGCATTATTAATTCATAGGAAAATGTGGAAAAGCAGTCCAAAGAAATTTTATATTTAAAACTAAAATAATTTTTTCAGATGACTTTAAGGCCTAATTAATTTAAAGTTTTCCCCAATTTCATGAATCATTTAATCTCTGCAAGAAGAGGTCTCAACACTTGCAGCTAGAGTTTCGGTTTTTGTCTACTGAGTAAAGTATAAATCCCACAGCACCAATAAAGTTCAGCTTATCTCAGCCAAAGTCTCTTGTGTGCTTTATTAAAAAATTTTTATGTGTATCCACCATTACAGTATTATACAGAATGGTTTAACTGCCCTAAAAATCCCCTGGGTTCCTCCTATTCATCTCTTCTTCCCTCCACCCACCATCTAGAAACCACTGATTCTTCTACTGTCTCCATAGTTTTGCCTTTCCACATGAATACCCTGGTTGGAATCATATAGTGTGTTCACTTACCACTAAGCATTTGAGATTCTTCCATGTCTTTTTATGATTTGAGAGCTCATTTATTTATTGTTGAATAAAATTCCAACACAAAGATATATCACAGTTTATTTATCTATTGACCCATTGAAGGACATCTTGATCCAGGGTATTTTAATGTCCAGTCAGAGTTTAAAAAATCACTGCCATAGACCACAGCAGAAATTTAATTGGTTTTGAAGGAAGGAGAAGAAATTGGGAAACATTTATTTTAGCCATGGCTGAGTGTCAGACTACTCATTGTCAGTGTATATTTAAACACACTTGTGATAAACAAAATCAGGAGAAAGCTCCCATTGAGGGATTAATGTTTTTCACTAAGTGTTTTTCATTTGGCGCTGGGAAAGCCACCTACTCATGCTGTCTTTTCATGCAGAATGTGAGCTATTGTTGCGTTCTTATGAAGCCTAGAAATTTGCTGTCAGCTCCAGTCACCATATGCTGTCTTACTCCTTCCCTGTCTAGCCTTTAAATTTAATTCCATCCCTTCTAATCAATTTCTCTTTGGGGTTGTATGCTTTCACACTATTATGTAAGCAATTATTATTTCACACTAAAATGTAAGCATTTTAGCCTCCTACTTTAGGTCATTTAATAAGGGTAGATGCTTCTGAAATCTTTGGCGTAAGAAATGTTTTCTTTAGTCCTCTAGTGTTTTCAACTGGAGAATCACTGCCAGCATATCTCTAAGGTAAAACTTACCTGTGATTTTTTTCCCCCCTTGTGGCTTGTAACCCCAGAGGCTTAGAATGGACCAGCTTCTGTCAGGTGGTCTTAAATACATTGTCTTGTACAGCTTTGCAAAGTCTCAGGCCTTGTATATCATAGCTCTTTTTGTTGTTTTTTGTTTTCAAACAGCTTTATTGAAATATAATTAACATACTTATGTGTTATCCATTTAAAGTATACAATCTGACATTTTTCAGTGTGTTCACTAAGTTGTGCAGCCATTGTGAAAATCTTAGTTGGGAACATCTTCAATCTCCCTGGGGAAAAAACCTGTTCCCATAAGCAATCAATCTCCATTCTCCCCATTAAACTCTAGCACTAAGCAACCACCAATTTACATTTCATTTCTATAAATATTCTTATTCTTGCTACTTAATATGAATGAAATAGTCCAATATATGTTCTTTTGTGACTGACTTTAACTTAGCATAATATTTTCAATAGTCATCATGTTACAGCATGTATCAGTACCTCAGTTTTTCCTGCTGAATAACATTCCACTAGTACTCTTGCCTGGAGAATCCCATGGATGGAGGAGCCTGGTAGGCTGCAGTCCATGGGTTCGAGAAGAGTTGGACACAACTGAGCGACTTCACTTTCACTTTTCACTTTCATGCATTGGAGAAGGAAATGGCAACCCACTCCAGTGTTCTTGCCTGGAGAATCCCAGGCACAGCAGAGCCTGGTGGGCTGCTGTCTATGGGGTCGCACAGAGTCAGACACAACTGAAGTGACTTAGCAGCAGCAGCATATGGACATACCACATTTCATTTACCCATTTGTCAGTTGATGGTCTTTTGGGTTGTTTATACTCTGGAGCTATATACTGCTGTTATGAACATTCATATACAAGTTTTTGTGTGGACATATATTTTTATTTCATTTGAATGTATACCTAGGAATGGAATTTCAGGTCATATGATAATACTGTGTTTAACTTTTTGAAAAGCCACCATTCTGTTTTGCAAAATGGCTACACTTTATACTACCCCCAATGATGGTATAAGTTCCAGTTTTTCCACGTCCTCACCAAACTTGTTATTGTCTGTCTCTTTTATTATAGCCATTCTAGTGGGTGTAATGGAGAAGGCAATGGCACCCCACTCTAGCACTCTTGCCTGGAAAATCCCATGGACGGAGGAGCCTGGTAGGCTGCAGTCCGTGGGGTCACTAGGAGTCGGACACGACTGAAGGACTTCACTTTCACTTTTCACTTTCATGCATTGGAGAAGGAAATGGCAACCCACTCCAGTGTTCTTGCCTGGAGAATCCCAGGGACGGGGGAGCCTGGTGGGCTGCCATCTATGGGGTCGCACAGAGTCAGCCACAACTGAAGCGACTTAGCAGCATCAGCAGTGGGTGTAAAGTAGTGTGTCATAGTGTTTTTAATTTTCATATATAATGTAGAACATCTTTATATGTGCTTGTTGATCATTAATATACCTTCCTTGTAAAAAATGTGTATTTAAATTGTTTGTCCATTTAAAATTTTCATTATTTGTTTTTTTTATTATTGAAAAGTCCTTTTAAAATATCTGGATAAAAGCCCTTTATCAAATATATGATGTGCCAGTGTATTTTCCCAGTATGTGAAGCTTATTTTATTTTCTTGATGGTATCATTTGAAGCACAAAAGTTTGAAATAATGTAGTCCATTTTTTTTTTTCTTTCATCATTTGGGCTTTTTGTGTAGTACCAAAGAAACCATTGCCTAGCTTATGGTTGTTAAGATTTATGTCTGTGTTTTCTTCCAGGAGTTTTATATTTGTAGTCCTTACATTTAAGTCTATGATCAATTTTGAGTTATTTTCATTTTATCATATTGTGTTGTATTATATTATAATTTTTTGTATATGATTTGAGGTAAGGTCCCACTACATTCATTTGCATGTAGTCATCCAGTTGTCACAACAGCATTTGTTAAAATGAGTATTTTTTTCACCATTTAATTTTCTTTTCTTACTTTTCAAAAATAAATTGAGCATATGTTTATAATTATGTCAGTACTGCTGGAATAACAACTGTCTTGATTACTATAGTTTGCAGTAGGGTTGAAATCAGAAAGTTTAAGCCCTCCAACTTTGTTCTTCTTTGACTATTTCTTTTGGCGTGCGCACACACACACACACAAACACACACACACAAATACAAACAAACACCCGTCTACCCATTCATCTATCACTGGTCATTTGCACTGCTTCCATATCACAGGTATTATGAATAGTGCTGCAATTAATTTTGTATTCTGCAAATTTACTGAATTCACTGGTGAGTTCTAAGAGTTTTTTGTGGCATCCTCAGGGTTTTCTATATGTAGTATCATGTCATCTACAAATAGTGACAGTTTTACTTCTTCCTTTTCAATTTTATTTTATTTTTTCATGATTGCTGTGATTAGGACTTCCAATACGATGTTGAATAAAAGTGGCGAGGTTGGGCACCTTTGTCTTCTCCTAGATCTTTGTCTTCTTCCTGAAAGAAAATGCTTTCAGCTTTTTACTACTGAATATGATATTAGCTATGGGCTTGTCATATATGGCTTTCCTTATGTTGAGTTATATTCCCACTGCTTTGTTGAATGGTTTTTATCATAAATAGATGCTGAATTTTATTAAAAGCTTTTCTGCACCTATTGAAATAATCATATGATTTTTACTTTTCAATTTGGAATATGGTGTATCACATTGATTAATTTGCAGATATTGAACCATCCTTAGTTGTAAGTTTTTTCTTTTCATCACTTTAAATATATTGTTTCAAAAAATAAATAAATAAATATATTGTTTCACTCCCTTCTGGTCTATAGAGTTTCCACTCAAAGTCAGCTGATAATCTTATGAGAGTTTCCTTATACATAACTAGTGGCTTTCCCCTGCTGCTTTTAAGATTCTCTCTTTACCTTTAATTTCCGCCATTTTAATTATACTGTATCTTGATGAGGCCCCTTTGTGGATCACTGCCTTGTCATGGCAAAGGGGTTTGCATCACTTGATGAAGCTATGAGCCGTGCTGTGTAAGGCTACCCAAGACGGACAGGTCGTAGTGGAGAGTTCTGACAAAACATGGTCCACTGGAGGAAGGAATGGCAAACCACGCCAATATACTTGATGTGAGAGCCACATGAACTGTGTAAAAGGACACAAAGATATGCCACTGAAATATGAGTCCCCCAGGTCTGAAGGCGCCCAGTACACTCCTGGGGAAGAGTGGGGGAGAACTACTAGTAGCCCCAGAAGGAACGAAGCAATTGGGCCAAAGTGAAAACAATGCTAAGTTGTGGATATGTCTGGTGATGAAAGTAAAATCCAGTGCTGCAAAGAACAGTATTGCATACAAACCTGAAAAGTTAGATCCGTGAATCAAGGTGAATTGGATGTGGTCAAGCAGATTGTAAGAATAAACATCAACATCTTAGGAATCAGTGAACTAAAATGGACTGGAAGGAACTAATTTAATCCAAATGACCATTATATCTACTACTGTGGACAAGAATCCCAAAGAAGAAATGGAGTAGCCCTCATAATCAGCAAAAGAGTCCAAAATGCAGTACTTGGGTGCGTCCTCAAAAATGACAGAATGATCTTGGTTCATTGCCAAGGCAAACCATTCATTCAACATCACATAATCCATATCTATGCCGCTACCACCAATGCCAAAGAAGCTGAAGTTGATCAGTTCTATGAAAACCTAGGAGACATCCTAGAACACCAAAAAAAAAAAAAAAAAAAAAGATGTTCTGTTCATCATTGACAATTGGAATGCAAAAGTAGGAAGTTAAGAGATACCTGGAGTAACAGGCAAGTTTGGCCTAGGAGTACAAAATGAAGCAGGGCAAAGGCTAACTGAATTCTGCCAAGAGAATGCATTAATCATAGCAAATACTATTTTTCAACAACACAAGAGATGATTTTACATATGGACATCACCAAATAGCCAATACAGAAATCAAATTGATTACATTCTTTGTAGCCAAAAATGAAGAAGTTGTATACAGTCAGCAAAAACAAGATCTTGGAGCTGACTGTGGCTCAGATTATCAGCTTTTCATAGAAAAAAATCAGGCAGCAGGGAAAACCACAAGGCCAGCAAGTTACGACTTAAATCCCACATGAATATACAATGGAGGTAATGAATAGATTCAAGGGATTAGAACCTATAAACAGTGTGCTTGAAGAACTGTGGATGGAGGTCTGTAATATTGTACAAGAGGCAGCAAACAAAATCACCCCAAAGAAAAAGAAAGGCAAGAACGCAAAGTGGTTATGTGAGGAGGCCTTACAAATAGCTAAAGAAAGAAGAAAAGCAAAAAGTAAGGGAGAAAGGGAAAGGTGTATCCAACTAAATGCAGAATTCCAAAGAACAGCATGGAGAGAGAGGAAGGCCTTCTTCAATGAATAGAGTGTAAACCTAGAAGAATACAACAGAAGGGGAAAGACTAGAGATCTCTTTAGGAACACGGCAGATATCAAGGGAACATTTTGCCCAAAGATAGATACAATAAGGGACATAAACGATAGAGACCTAGTAGATATTGAAGCGATCAAGAAGAGATGGAAAGAATACACGGAAGAATGGTACAAAAAGGATCCAGATGAACAGGATGACTATGATGGTGTGGTCAGCCACCAGAGTGAGCCATTCTGGAGAGCGAAGTCAAGGGGGCCTTAAGAAGCACTGCTGTTAATAAAACTGGTGGATGTGATGGAATTCCAGCAGAACTTTTCAAAACCCTAAAGGATAATGACATCAAGGTTTTGCATTCAATATGTCAGCAAAGCTGGAAGACCCAACAGTGGCCTACAGGACTAGAAAATGTCAATCCTCATCCCAATTCCCAAGAAGGATAGTACTAAAGAATGTGATAAACACTGGACAGTTGCACTCATCTCCCATGGTAGTAAGGTCATGCTTACAATCTTGCATGCTAGGCTTCAGCATTATGCGAACCAGGAAATTTGATATAATCAAGCGGGGCTTAGAAAAGGAAGAGGAACCAGAGATCAAATTGCTGACATTTGGTGGATCATAGAGGAAGCTAGGAAATTCCAGAAAAACATCTATCTTTGTTTCATCGACTACACCAAAGCCTCAGACTGTGTGGATCATAATAAACTGTGGAAAGCTCTTAGAGACGGGAATAGCAGACCATCTTACATATTGCCTGAGAAACCTGTATGCAGGTCAAGAAGCAACAGTTAGAACCCTATATGGAAAAACTGATTGGGTCAAGATTGAGAAAGGAGTATGACAGCTGTCTGCTGTCACCCTGTTTGTCTAATCTATATGCTGAGCATATCATGAGAAATGCCGGGCTGGATGAGTTACAAACTGGAATCAAGATAGGCCAGAGATATACCAACAACTTCAGATATGTGCATGATAGCACTCTAATGGCAGAAAGTGAAGAGGAACAAAGGAGCTTCTTGATAAGGGTGAAGGAGGAGAGTGAAAGAGCTGACTTAATTCTAAATATAAAAAAGCTAAGATCGTGGCAACTGGTTCCATTACTTCATGGCAAAAGAGGGGGGACATGTGGAAGTAGTGACAGATTTCCTCCTCTTGGGCTCTAAAATCACTGTGGACAGTGACTGTAGCCATGAAATCTGAAGACGATTGCTTCTTGGCAGAAAAGCTATGACAAACTTAGTGTGTTGAAAAGCAGAGGCGTTACTCTGCCAACAAAAGTCTGTGTAGTTAAAGCTATGGTCTTCCCAGTGGTCACAAACAGTTGTGAGAGCTGGACTGTAGAGAAGGTGGAACACTGAAGAACTGATGCCTTCAAAGTGTGGTGCTGGAGAAGACTCCTGAGAGTCCCTTGGACAGCAAGGGGATCAAACCAGTCAATCTTCAGGGAAATCAACCCTGAATACTCATTGGAAGGACTGAAGCTGAAACGAAACTCCAGTATTTTGGTCATCTGATGCAAACAGCTGACTCAGAAATGCCCCTGATGCTGGGAAAGATTGAGGGCAGAAGGAGAAGAAGGAGTCAGAGAATGAGACGGCTAGATGGCATCACCAAAGCAATGGACATGAATGTGGGCAAACTTCGAGAGATGGTGTGGGACAGAAAGGCCTGGCATGCTGTAGTCCACGGGGTCATGAAGAGTCAGACATGACTGGGTAACTGAACAACAGTCTTGATGTGGATGTCTTTTGTTTAATCTTGTTGGGCTCCCTGTGCTTCCTGGACTCAAATACTTGTTTCTTCTCCTAGATTAGGAAAGTTTTGATTTTTATGTCTTCAAATATGTTCTTCATCCCTTTCTGTCTCTCTTCTCCTGGGACCTATACAATATGAATGTAATACACTTGGTGTTTTCTCAGCAATCTGTTAAACTCTTCTAGTTTTTTTTTTAATGCTTTTGTTTGTTTGTTTTTCTGTTCAGCTTGGATGATTTCCACTACTCTGTCTTCTAATTTGTTGACCCGTTTCTCTGTATCATTTAATTTGCTGTTGCATTTAGTGCACTTTTTATTTCAGTTATTGCATTCTTCATCTCTGTTTGGTTCTTCTTTATATTTTCCAGGTTTTTGTTAAACTTGTCACTATCCATTCTTTTTTTTTTTTGAGTTAGTTGAGCATCTTTAAGATCATTGGGGGCTTCCCCGATATCTCAGTTGCTAAAGAATCTGCCTGCAATGCAGGAGACCCCGGTTTGATTCCTGGGTCGGGAAGATCCACTGGAGAAAGGATAGGCTACCCACTCCAGTATTTTTGGGCTTCCCTTGTGGCTCAGCTAGTACAGAGTCTGCCTGCAATGTAGGAGACCTGAGTTGAATCCCTGGGTTGGCAAGATCCCCTGGAGAAGGGAAAGGCTGCCTGGAGAATTCCATGGACTGTATAGTCGATGGGGTTACAAAGAGTTGTACACGATTGAGTGACTTTCACTTTCACTTTCAAAGATCATTAACTTGAATTCTTTATTGGGTAGATTGCTTATTCATTTTGCTTGGCCCTTCTTCTGAAATATCTTGTTCTTTCTTTTTGAAAATGTTTCACTGTTGCTTAATTTTGCCTGATTCTCTATTTTTCTTTCTAAGTATCAGGTAGGTCATTTATTTTCTCAATCTTGAAGACATGTCCTGATGTAGAAAATGTCCTACGGGGTCCAGCACACACTCCCCTCTGTTCCTCAGAGCTTTATGCTCGAGAGGCACTCTTTATGTGGGTTGTGTTGGCCCTTCTGTTGTGGTGGGACCAACTTCTGTGGGTGCACTGGTAGGTATGGTTTGTCCCTGGTTCTGTTTGTTGTCTAATATATAGATTACCAGCCACTGGTGAGTGGAGCTGGTTCCTGGGGTGGCTGGATGCGGGGCTCAGGTCCTCCCAGAGCCAGCCCACTGGTAGATAGGGTCAGGTCCCAACTTGACTGGATGTATGGTCCTGAAGGATCCAGAGATAGTGCTGACCCATTGGTTTGTGTCACTAGGTGCCGGGTCATATGGTGGCCAGTGCTAAGTCCCAGGGTGGGCGGGGGTCTTGGTGGAGGTGGGGAGCTGTGGCAGCTGACACCCTACCAATGGGTGGGTTTGTGTCCTTGTGAGGCTGGCTGGAAAGTCCTGAGAGTTGTGTATACAGGCCACAGTTGGCACTGGATTCTGACACTAGTAAGCTAAAAGGAGGGCTCTAAAATGGCACTTGCTAGCACCAGTGTCTTCATGGTAGAATGAGCTTCCAAGAATGACTACTGCCAGCATCTGTGTCCCCAGCGTGAATCCAAATTGTCTCCTGCCCTCTCCAAGAGGCTTTCTAAAATCAGCAACTGAGTCTCCTCCAGGCTCCTTTGAATTACCGCTTCTGCCATAGATCTCAGAGCATGTGAGGTTTGTGTACACTGTAAGAGCAGAGTCTCCCTTTCCTACATCCTTTTGGTTCTCCAAAAAGCAAATCCCACTGGCTTTTGAAGCTAGATGTTGGCAGAGCTCATATTCCCAATGCACAATCCCTAGGCTAGGGAGCCTGATGTGGAGCTTAAACCCTTCAGCCCTTGAAGAGAACCTTAGAAATTGTAATTATCCTCCTGCTTGTGGGTTATCTACCAGGAAATGTGGATCTTGACTGTGCTGTGTCTCTCCCTCACATGTCTGTCTTGTTGTGGTTTCTTCTTTGTATTTTTAGTTGTAGACATCTTCTACTAGTTTTCAGGCTTTCTCATCAGTGATTGCTCTGTAAATAGTTGTAATTTTGGCATGTCCATAGTAGGACATGTACTGAGGGTCTTCCAACTCGCGTCTTGGTCTCTCCCCTATTGGCCTCTTTTATATTAAGCAGATTTTGTTTAGTGTAAATTTTAGTCACAAACAGATTTTAACTATATTTTGAGTAATTTGTATTAGATATTAGTTTCTCAAGGATTTATAATACACATCTTAACTTATAAGAGTCTACTTCACATTTATACTGATTTAATGTAATTCCAAGTAAGACAGTAGGTGCTGAGAGAGGGCATCAGAGGGCAGACAGACTGAAACCAGAAACACAGAAAATGAGCCAATGTGATCACATGGACCACAGCCTTGTCTAACTCAGTGAAACTAAGCCATGCAATTTGGGGCCACTCAAGATGGGCGGGTCATGGTGGAGAGGTCTGACGGAATGTGGTCCACTGGAGAAGGGAATGGCAAACCACTTCAGTATTCTTGGCTTGAGAACCCCATGAACAGTATAAAAAGGCAAAAAGATAGGACACTGAAAGATGAACTCTCCAGGTCGGTATGATCCAGTATGCTACTGGAGATCTGTGGGGAAATAATTCCAGAAAGAATGAAGGGATGGAGCCAAAGCAAAAACAACACCCAGTTGTGGATGTGACTGGTGACAGACACAAGGTCCAATGCTGTAAAAAGCAATATTGCATAGGAACCTGGAATGTTAGGTCCATGAATCAAGGCAAATTGGAAGTGGTCAAACAGGAGATGACAAGAGTGAATGTCGTCATTCTAGGAGTCAGCAAACTAAAATGGACTGGAATGGGTAAATTTAACTCAGATGACCATTGTATCTACTACTGTGGGCAGGAATCCCTTAGAAGAAATGGAGTAGCCATCATAGTCAACAAAAGAGTCCAAAATGCAGTACTTGGATGCAATATCAAAATAAAAAAACCCAGAATGATCTCTGTTCATTTCCAAGGCAAACCATTCACTATCACAGTAATCCAAATCTATGTCCTGACCAGAAATGCTGAAGAAGCTGAAGTTAAATGGTTCTATGAAGACCTACAAGACTTGTAAGAACTAATACCCAAAAAAGATGTCCTTTTCATCATAGGGGACTGGAATGCAAAAGTAGGAAGTCAAGAAACACCTGGAGTAACAGGCAAATTTGGCCTTGGAGTACAGAATGAAACAGGGCAGAGGCTAATAGAGTTTTGCCAAGAGAACGCACTGGTCATAGCAAACACCCTTTCAACAACACAGGAGAAGACTCTACACATGGACATCACCAGATGGCCAACGCTGAAATCAGATTGATTATATTCTTTGCAGCCAAAGATGGAGAAGCTCTATACAGTCAGCAAAAACAAGACCAGGAGCTGACTGTGGCTCAGATCATGAACTCCTTATTGCCAAATTCAGACTTAAATTGAAGAAAGTGGGGAAAACCCCTAGAACATTCAGGTGTGACCTAAGTCAAATCCTTTATGATTATACAGTGGAAGTGAGAAATAGATTTAAGGGACTAGATCTGATAAGGTGCCTGATGAACTATGGATGGAGGTTCATCCATCCATATGACAATGTAGAGGAGATAGGGATCAAGACCATCCCCAAGAGAAAGAAATGCAAAAAAGCAAAATGGCTGTCTGATGAAGCTTTACAAATAGCTGTGAAAAGAAGAGAAGCAAAAAGCAAAGGAGGAAAGGAAAGATATACCCATTTAACTACAGAGTTCCAAACAATAGCAAGGAGAGATAAGAAAGCCTTCCTCAGCAATCAATGAAAAGAAACAGAGGAAAATAATAGAATGGGAAAGACTAGAGATCTCTTCAAGGAAATTAGAGATACCAAGAAAACATTTCATGCAATGATGGGCACAATAAAGGACAGAAATGGTATGGACCTAACAGAAGCAGAAGATATTGAGAAGAAGTGGCAAGAATACACAGAAGCACTATACAAGAAAGATCTTCATGACCCAGATTATCACGATGCTGTGACCACTCACCTAGAGCCAGACATCCGGGAATGTGAAGCCAAGTGGGCCTTAGGAAGCATCACTATGAACATAGCTAGTGGAGGTGATGGAATTCCAGTTGAGCTATTTCAAATCCTAAAATATGATACTGTGAAAGTCCTGTGCTCAATATGTCAGCAAATTTGGAAAACTCAGCAGTGGCCACAGGACTGGAAAAGGTCAATTTTCATTCCAATCCCAAAGAAAGGCAATGCCAAAGAATGCTCCAACTACTGCACAATTGCACTCATCTCACACACTAGTAAAGTAGTGCTCAAAATTCTCCAAGTCAGGCTTCAGCAATATGTAAACTGTGAACTTCCAGATGTTCAAGCTGGTTTTAGAAAAAGCAGAGGAACCAGAGACCAAATTGCCAACATCTGCTGGATCATCAAAAAAGCAATAGAGTTCCAGAAAAACATCTATTTCTGCTTTATTGACTATGCCAAAGTCTTTGACTGTGTGGATCACAGTAAACTGTGGAAAATTCTGAAAGAGATAGGAATACCAGAGTACCTGACCTGCCTCTTGAGAAATTTGTATGCAGGTCAGGAAGCAACAGTTAGAACTGGACATGGAACAACGGACTGGTTCCAAATAGGAAAAGGAGTTCGTCAAGGCTGTATATTGTCACCTTGTTTATTTAACTTATATGCAGAGTACATCATGAGAAATGCTGGACTGAAAGAAGCACAAGCTGGAATCAAGATTGCCTGGAGAAATATCACTAATCTCAGATATGCAGATAACACCACCCTTATGGCAGAAAGTGAAGAGAAACTAAAAAGCCTCTTGATGAAGTTGAAAGAGGAGAGTGAAAAAGTTGGCTTAAAACTCAGCATTCAAAAAACGAAGATCATGGCATCTGGTCCCATCACTTCATGGGAAATAGATGGGGAAACAGTGGAAACAGTGTCAGATTTTATTTTTTTGGGCTCCAAAATCACTGCAGATGGTAACTGCAGCCATGAAATTAAAAGACGCTTACTCCTTGGAAGGAAATTTATGACCAATCTAGATAGCATATTGAAAAGCAGAGACATTACTTTGCCAACAAAGGTCCATCTAGTCAAGGCTATGGTTTTTCCAGTGGTCATGTATGGATGTGAGAGTTGGACTGTGAAGAAAGCTGGGTGCCAAAGAATTGATGCTTTTGAACTGTGGTGTTGGAGAAGACTCTTATGAGTCCCTTGGACTGCAAGGAGATCCAACCAGTCCATTGTGAAGGAGATGAGCCCTGGGATTTCTTTGGAAGGAATGATGCTAAAGCTGAAACTCCAGTACTTTGGCCACCTCATGTGAAGAGTTGACTCATTGGAAAAGACTCTCATGCTGGGAGGGATGGGGGCAGGAGGAGAAGGGGACGACAGAGGATGAGATGGCCGGATGGCATTACTGACTCGATGGACGTGGGTCTGAGTGAACTCCAAGAGTTGGTGATGGACAGGGAGGCCTGGCATGCTGCGATTCATGGGGTCGCAAAGAGTCAGACATGACTGAGCGACTGAACTGAACTGAAGTGAAGGAATATAGACAAAAAAGTTTGTCCTTTCCTCCTCCTTGAGAATTCCGAACCCCTCTCTCCTTGGGGACCCCCGGACTTCTTATCAACCTGTGTAGGAATTGACTCTCTCAATAACTACCTACAAAATTACTTTTAATGGCACTCTGTTTTTTCTTGTGGCTTTGAATTACTATCTTTCACTTGTTTTCAGTCTGCAGAACTTCTTTTAATATTTCTTTTAAGGTAGATCTACTTGCAACAGATTCTGTTTTTCCTTATCTGGGAATGGCTTTTTCTCGCTCTCAGTTTTGAAAAATAGTTTTGCTAGACATAGCAGTCTATGTGCGACAATTTTTGCTTTTAGTGTGTTGAATATGTCATCCCACTGCCTTCAGGCTTCTGTTGTTTCTTATGAGCAGTCAGTTTGATGTTATGATTCCTTTTCTCTTGTTCCTTTCAAGATTTTCTCTTTGTTTTTCCACATTTTGTCTGTGATTGGTCTGGGTGTTTCACCCTTGGCATTTATTTTACCTATAGTTTAGTGAGGTTCTTGGCTGTAGTACATGCTTATTTTTCATCAGTTTTGGGGAGTTTTTAGCTTTTATTTCCTTAACTGTTAGTCTCTCTTGCTTTCCTCTCCTTGTGGTAGTCCTACTACATACATGTACACTGGTGTTTTTAATGGTCTTCCACATTTCTCTTGAGGATCTGGTAATTTTTCTTTTTTTTTTTTTTGTTCTTTTCATGTCTTTTTAAAACTATTTAAAAAATCAACTATTACTGAAGTATAGTTGATTTACAATGTTGTGTATATATATATATATATGCTGCTAAGTCACTTCAGCTGTGTCCAACTCTGTGTGACCCCCATAGACGGCAGCCCACCAGGCTCCCCTGTCCCTGGGATTCTCCAGGCAAGAACACTGGAGTGGGTTGCCATTTCCTTCTCCAATGCGTGAAAGTGAAGTTGCTTAATTGTGTCCTACCCTCAGCGACCCCATGGACTGCAGCCTATCAGGCTCCTCCATCCATGGGATTTTCCAGGCAAGAGTGCTGGAGTGGGGTGCCATTGCCTTCTCTGGTGTATATATATATATATATTCCCTTTCATACTTTATTCCATTATGGTTTATTACAAGACATTGAATACAGTTCCTTGTTGTATACCGTAGGATCCTGTTGTTCATCCATGTTATATATAACAGTTTGCATCTGCCAGTTCCAAACTATCAATCAAACCCTCCTTCACTCCTCCCCCTGGGCAACCACAGGTCTGTTCTTTATATCTGTGAGTCTGTTTCCATTTCATAGATGAGTTCATTTGTGTCATATTTTAGATTCTAAATGTAAGTAATATCATATGATATTTGTCTTTGTTTTTCTTTTTCCTGATTTACTTCACTTAGTATGATAATCTCTAGGTCTATTTATGTTGCTGCAAGATGGCATTATGTTATTCTTTTGTATGGCTAAGTAATATCCTTTTATATACATAAATCACATTTCCTTTATCCATTCATCTTTTGATGAACATTTAGTCTGTTTCCATGTCTTGGCTGTTGCAAATAGTGCTGCTGTGAATATATGAAGCATGTGTCCTTTTGAATGATAGTTTTATCTGGGTATAGGCCCAGGAGTGGGATTGCTGGATGATATGGCAACTCTAATTATAGTTTATTGAGGAGCCTACATACTGTTTTCCATAGTGGCTGTACCAAATTACATTCCCACCAAGTGTGTAGGAGGGTTTCCTTTTCTCCACACCCTCTCCTGCATTTGTTATTTGTAGACTTTTAAAAAATAATATATTTATTTATTTATTTTTGGCTGTTCTAGGTTTTCATGGCTGCGTGGGCTTCTCTCTAGTTGTGGTGAGCAGGAGGCTACTCTTTTACGTGGCGAGCAGACTTCTCACTGCGGGGACTTACCTTGCTGCTGAGGACAGGCTCCAGGGCCCACAGGCTTCGGTCGTTGTGGCACATGAGCTCAGTAGTTTTGGCCCCTGGTCTCTAGAGCACAGGCTCAATAGTTGTAGTGCACAGGTTGAGTTGCTCTGTGGCATGTGGGATTTTTCCAGCCCAGGAATCAGACCCACGTTTCTTGCATTGGAAGGCAGATTTTTTCTTTTTTTTTTAACCACTGAGCCACCAGGAAACCCCTTATTTGTAGACTTTTTAATAATGGCCATTCTAACTAGTGTGAAGTGGTACCTCATTGTAGTTTTGATTTGCCCTTCTTAATAATTAATGATGATGAGCAACTTTTCATGTGTCTATTGGCTCTGTATGTATTCCTTAGAGAAATGTCTATTTGGGTCTTCTGTCCATTTTTCAATTGGGTTTTTTGGGTTTTTCTTTTGTTGTTGTTAAGTTGTATAAGCTATTTGTATATTTTGGAAATTAAGTCCTTGTAGGTCACATTGTTTGCAAATGTTTTCTCCCAGTCCATAGATTGTCTTTTCACCCTATTTATGACTTTCTTTGCTGTGCAGAAGCTTATAAGTTTGATTAGGTTCCATTTGTTTATTTTTGCTTTTATTTTTATTACCTTGGGAAATTGAACTAAGAAAACTTTGGTACTATTTATGTCAGAGAAAACTCTGTGTATGATGTGAAAGTGCATTATAACTTCATTGATTTGTGGCTCTCCAACTTTCCCAACATCACTTACTGGAGAGACTGTCTTTGCCCTGTTATATATTCTTGCCTGAAGTTGTTGATGTTTCTCCCACCAGTCTTGATTCCAGCTTGTAACTCATCCAGCCCAGCATTTCTCAAGATGTGCTCAGCCCATAGGTTAAATAAACAGTGTGACAGCAGACAGCCCTGCTGTACTCCTTTCTCAATACTGAACCAAACAGTTGTTCCATACAGGGTTCTAACTGTTGCTTCTTGACCCACATACCAGTCTCTCAGGAGACACCTTACTTATAAGTAAGATGGTCTGCTTGTCAATAACTTCAGAGATGTGGATGATACCACTATAATGGCAGAAAGTGAATAGGAACTAGAGAACCTCTTGCTGAGGGTGAAGGAGGAGAGTGAAAAAGCCGGCTTAAAACTAAATATTAAAAAAGCTAAGATCATGGCATCTGGTCCCATTACTTCATGGGAAACAGAAGGGGAAAGGTGGAATTAGTGATATATTTCCTCTTCTTGGACTCTAAAATCACTACAGATGATGACTGTAGCCATGAAATCAGAAGACAGTTGATTCTTGACAGGAAAGCTGTAACAAACCTAGACAGTATGTTGAAAAGCAGAAATATCACTCTGCTGACAAAGCTCTGTATAGTCAAGGCTATGGTCTTCCTGCTGCTGCTACTGCTAAGTCACTTCAGTCATGTCCAACTCTGTGCGACCCCATAGATGGCAGCCCACCAGGCTCCCCTGTCCCTGGGATTCTCCAGGCAAGAATACTGGAGTGAGTTGCCATTTCCTTCTCCAATGCATGAAAGTGAAAAGTGAAATTGAAGTTGCTCAGTTGTGTCCGACTCTTAGGGACCGCATGGACTGTGGCCCACCAGGGCCCTCTGTCCATGGGATTTTCCAGGCAAGAGTACTGGAGTGGGGTGCCATTGCCTTCTCCCTGGTCTTCCTAGTGGTCACATATGGTTATGAGAGCTGGACTGTAAAGAAGGCAGAGTGCCAAAGAATTAATGCCTTCAAACTGTGGTACTGGAGAATACTCCTGAGAGTCCCTTGGATAGCAAGGAGATCAAAGCGGTCAATCTTAAGGGAAATCAACCCTGAATACTTGTTGGAAGGACTGGTGCTGAAGCTGAAGCTCCAGTATTTTGGTCATCTGATGCAAACAGCTGACTAATTTGAGAAGTCTCTGATGTTAAGACTGAGGGCAGAAGAATAAGAGAGCATCAGAGGATGAGATGGCTGGATAGCATCAGTGATGCAATGGAAATGAACTTGGGCAAGCTTCAGGAAATGGTGAAGGACAGGGAGGCCTGACATGCTGCAGTCCATGGTGTTACAAAGAGTTAGACACAACTGGATGACTGAACAACGATATTCATACGTCCTTTGTCAAAGATTGATTTACTATAGGTGTGTGGGTGTGTTTCTAGGCTCTCTATTCTGTTCCATTGATTCATATGTCTGTTTATGTGCCAATACCATGCTCTTTTGATTAGTATAGCTTTGTAGTATTGTCTGAAGTCTGGGAGGGTTACGTATACTGCTTTGTTCTTTTTATTCAGCGTTACTTTGGCAATTCTTGATCTTGTATGCTGCTAAGTCACGTCAGTTGTGTCTGACTCTGTGTGACCCCATAGACAGCAGCCCACCAGGCTCTGCTGTCCCTGGGATTCTCCAGGCAAGAATACTGGAGTGATCTTGTATGGTTCTATATGAATTTTAGGATTATTTGTTCTAGTTCTGTGAAAAATGTCATGGACAATTTGATAGGGCTTGCATCAAGTCAGTAGACTCTGTGTAGTATGGCCATTTTAACAATATTAATTCTTTCAATCCAACTGCATAGGATATATTTCCATTTCTTTGAATCATCTTTAATTAAACTCCCTAATCAACTGGCTTTAAATCAGGGAGATTATCCTAAGGGAGTCTGATCTGATCAGTAAGTCTTTTAGTAAAGTGAAGTGGTAGGATTTCCTTTCATTTTAAAGGCTAAAATAAAATTCTATTAATACATATACCAGATTTTCTTTATCCATTTTATCCATTCATCTTTTGACAGGCATTGAGGTGGTCTAAATGCCACCTGCCATTGGAGATATCAGGTAATGCCATTATGCTATAAATGCCGTTATGGAGATAGCTGTTGTGAATAATGCTGCAGTGAACACAAAAGTGCAAGTATCTCTTCAACATCCTGATTTCAACTCTAGGACATATATTCAGAAATGGGATTGCTGGCTCATATGATACTGCCTTTTTTAACTTTTTTGAGGAACTTCCACATAGTTCTGCACCATTTTTCTTTTCAATGAATAGCATTTAAAAATCCCAGTTTCTTTATAGACTTACGAACACTTGTTTTTTGTTTTTGTTTTTTTTTTTAATATGTAATAGCGATTCTAACTGGTTTGAGGTATTTTCACACCATGGTCTTAGTTTGCATTTCCCTGAAGACTAGTGAGTTTGGGCACCTTTCTGGTTATATGTATATCTTTCTTGAAGAGATATCTATTCAAGGCCTTAACCTACTTTTTAGTCTTTTTTTTTTTTTTTTACTATTGAGTTGCAGGAGTTCCTTATATGTTTTGAAATTAACTCCTTATCAAGGATATGATTTGTGAATATTTTCCTTTCATTCTATAGGTTGCCTTTTCACTTTGTTGGTTGTTTTCTTTGCTGTGCAGAGTTTTATAGTTTGATGTAGTCCCAGTTGTCTATGTTTTCTTTTATTGTATTTTCATTTGGTGTTATATCCAAAAAACTCATTGTCATAAGGCTTTCCTCCTGTTTTCCTCTAGAGATTTAGAGTTTTAGATTTTATGTTTAAGTCTTTAATACATTTTAGCTGATATTGTGTGTGGTATCAAATAAGGGTTCAATTTCATTCTTGCACATGTGAATTTTCAGCATTCCCAGCACCATTCAGTAAATGGATGAAGCTAAAGGACATTATGCTAAGTGAAATAAGGCAGTCACGGAGGGATAAACACTGCCACTTGTATGGGCATCTAAAAAACTCAAGTTTAGAGAAACAGAGGTAGAATAGTATTTGCCGGAGGGGGGCAGGGGGAAGGGGGAAATAGGGATTTGCCAGTCAACAGGTAAAAAGTTTTGATTATTCAAGGTGGATAAGTTGTAGATGTCAGCTATACAGCATTATGCCTGCCATTTATAATACTGTATTGTACACTTAAAAATCTGTCGAGTAGAACTTATGTTAAATATTCTTACCACAATAATAAATAATATGTAGATATATACGTAGATAACTAGACAGACAGCTGGATGAGTAAACACATAAATGCGTAGATAGATAGGCAGAGACACAGAATAAAATGAGGTATAAGAGAAAGATTCCCCTGGGTTGGTCTAAGAAAAACTGGAATATGTCATGAATTCTGCCAATGGATTTGGAAGAGGTCCTCAAACCTCAGATAAAAAATGCATCCCCTCCTTATACCTTATTGGAACAGTTGAAGACCTGAGCAAAAGATTCAGCCAGCACTTGCCTGGATTCCTGACCCTGGAAACAGCGAAATAGTACATTTGTATTGTTTTAAACTATTAAAATTGTGGAAATGTGTTGACACAGTCACATAATCTAATTTACTCTCTTTTTGTCTGTAACTGAATCCTTTCCACTGCTGTGCCAGATTGCTAAAGGCAATACTGTCCTCCTGCATTTCCTAATGCTGCTACTATAGTCCTACTGATTTAAAGGTAGCCCCTTGCCTGCATAGAACTTGCTCACCTAAATAAAAATTGCCACAAGCCTGTGAATAAAGCCTTCCTAAAGTGTAGTGACCTGGCAAATTCATAAAATCATGTGGACAACCCTTACAAAAGGCTAAGATCAAGGCAAGCTCCCCGGGCTGGATGAAAAAAAGTCAACTGCAAAACAGGAAACACTTGACTTCAAGAACCTCATAGGCTTCTGAACACTATTAAGGTCAAAACTACCACAACTCCCACATGCTAATCTAAGGCTTAAAACCTCAGTCAAGCCTTAACCAGAAGATGCTCAGACCTTGGGAAATGTACAAATCTTAGACCTAATAATACAATTAAAAAAACAGATCTGTACAATTCTTAAAGACTGAGTTATCAGTTTTGTCCATTCTAAAGGAGATCAGCCCTGGGATTTCTTTGGAAGGAATGATGCTAAAGCTGAAACTCCAGTACTTTGGCCACCTCATGCGAAGAGTTGACTCATTGGAAAGGACTCTGATGCTGGGAGGGATTGGGGGCAGGAGGAGAAGGGGACAACAGAGGATGAGATGGCTGGATGGCATCACTGACTCGATGGACGTGAGTCTGAGTGAACTCTGGGAGCTGGTGATGGACAGGGAGGCCTGGCGTGCTGCGATTCACGGGGTCGCAAAGAGTCGGACACCACTGAGCGACGGATCTGATCTGATCATCATATGTGTTTGTATATATGCATGCATACATGTGTGTATCAGCAAATTTGTTTGGAAGGAAGTAAATCGGAGAAGGCAATGGCACCCCACTCCAGTACTCTTGCCTGGAAAATCCCATGAACGGAGGAGCCTGGTCAGCTGCAGTCCACGGGATCGCTAGGAGTCGGACACGACTGAGCGATTTCACTTTCACTTTTCACTTTCATGCATTGGAGAAGGAAATGGCAACCCACTCCAGTGTTCT
Organism: Bos indicus; assembly: GCF_029378745.1. Lineage (NCBI taxonomy): Eukaryota > Metazoa > Chordata > Mammalia > Artiodactyla > Bovidae > Bos > Bos indicus. Next base: position 11,683,701 of record NC_091764.1, read on the forward strand.
TGCCTGGAGAATCCCAAGGACGGGGGAGCCTGGTGGGCTGCCGTCTCTGGGGTCGCACAGAGTCGGACACGACTGAAGCGACTTAGCAGCAGCAGCAACCACTGAATATGTAATTAGGCAATAATTCCTAATCTTGCGATCAGATACTTTATTTACCATTCCGGAAGAGTATCCATGAGATTTTTAAATGATCTCTGAAGAATTCCATTTTACTCAGGTTACATATAAAAACATCATTTGGCAGATGAATCCTTTGAACATTCTTATAAGGTGAAAGCATACACAGTTTATTTAGGAAAAAATAGTCCAATGGTAGTATTTAAAAATGTTGTCCATGTATTATCGAGCTTAAGAAAAATTAAAATATATGAAACAAAATTCTATACTTCTTTAGAAATTTATGATAACCTCTTTTCCTTAATAATCTTGACATTGCTAATTACTAAGCTACTATAACAAAGAAATCAAAAAATATAGAAACAAAGAAAGTAGATTCATCTCTCATCTCTCTGAGATTAGAAGGCAATGTGTAGTCCTAAATACGTGACTTCCATCCTTGGGACAAAAGATGCTGTTTCAGTACTTACTGTCTGCCACAATGAGGAAATAAGGAGAAGGTAAGGGACCGCAAATATAATTCCTTTTATGGATGTGCCTATAAATGACATTCTTTATTTCCAGTTATGCCCTGTTGGCCAGAACTTAGTCACCCGGGTATGCCAACTGTGGAGAAAACTGGGAACATATCCTGTACATGATAACCATATGCTCTGCTAAAACTTAGGAGCTCTAAAATTAGAGAGATAATGAATAGATATTGGACTTCTAGTATTTGTCTTTAGCTCTTTCCTAATCTTTCTACATACAGTAACTTATTGTGTTGCCATCTCCTATTTTCAGGGGTAGTATTCCAAAATTACTCTTCAAAAATATACAAGCCATTTATTATTTCAAAAATAATGAGTGCAAAGTTTAAAAATTCTGCTCTTCAAAGGAAACTATAAAAAAGAATACAAACTACAGACTGAATGAAAATATGTATAAGTCATATATCTGATAATTTACGTCGATAATATGTAAAGAATTCTCAAGACTTAATAAGAAAACAGAAAACCCAAATTTGTAAAAAGTGAGCAAAAATTTTAGCAGACATATTACAAGGGATACACAGATATCTATCATATACACACACAAAATTCTCAGCATCATTATTCATTAAAGAAAGGGAAATTTACCACAGTGATATACCACCACACCTATTAAAATGGCTAAAATTAAAATGATTGACTATAATACTGATTAAGATGTGGAGAAACCGGGACACTCATACACTGCTACTACGAATGTAAATGGTATAACTATCACTTTGAAATGTTTAGAAATTTTTTTTCAAGGTAAACATATAGCAACCATATGATCTATATAGCAACCATATGATCCAATTATTCTGCTCCTGGATATTTACCCCAAAATAAATGAAAATGTATGTCCATACAAGTCATATACACAGATGTTCACAGTAGCTTTATTTTATATTAGTCAAATACTTGAAACAAGTGAAAGTTTATCAACAGTGAAAAGGATTAATAAACTATGGTATATTCATATAATAAAATATGAATGATACAGGGATAAAAAGTGATGATCTATTTATATTTATAACAAGATGAATAGATACCAAATTATTATTCAGTACAAAAAGCCAGACCTCACCTCTTGCCAAAATAGTATCTCCTCATTCCGTGATTTCATTTGTTTAAAATTTTAGAAAACTCAAACTAATCTTTAGTGATAGAAACCATGTCAGTTGCAGTCTGAAGATGGAAAAATACTATGAATAAGTAGAAAGGGAATTATAAGGAATCACAGGGAAATTGTTGGAATTGATAGATATGTTTATTATACTGATTGTGATCATTTTATAGGTGTATCCATATAATGACATATTACATTGTATGCTTGAAGTATGCAAAGTTTATTGTATATCATTTATGCTCACAAGATTTTTTAATAAATGAACAGATTCAAGAATATTATTGGGTTTAGACATGACAGAGAAGGGTGCAAGCTACCATTTAGATATGGAATAGTCCATAATCCTGTGTACTCCTTTGAGTCGGTATTATGAATGTGAATGTCATCTGTCATTTGTGTCTCAGTTGGAAAAAACTGGAACTTCTGTTTGAGTTTTGTGCTTGGACTAAGGACTGTAGAGCAAGACATGGTCCCTGTGCTACAGAACTCTTACAAAAATTGCAGGCAATGCTACTCTTCTCAGTGTACATCTCAATTAAATTGTGAATTCCTCAAGTAACACAGTATTGTAGACTCATAAAATATTGGAAATAAGATCAATTTAGGTTTATGTAGTCCAGCTTATTTTCAGAAATGGAATTGAACTTACACAGTAGCACACAGAAATATATTGGCATAGTTGGGATTAAACCTACCTCTCCTGGCTCCCTGCCCAAAGTTTTCTCCATTACATCATTTCTCTTACTGAACACTAGACTCTGAGCAAAGTCAGCGATCAATAAATTTGCTTAACAACTGCTGATCGAAATTGACAAAAAGCACAGAAGAGTCTCTTCACAGTTACATTCTTTTCTGAGGTTTAAGCAACGAATAGTTCACAAGAATAAGAAATAGGGGAAGATTCTGAATCTTCCTGTTTATTTCTTCTTTTCCTCTTTAAACGGAGATATATTTACATGAAAGTGCTGTAAAGTAAACAAAGAATAAACAATTAAGAGCCAGTACCTACAAACAATAAGAAAAAATAGTTGACACTGCGATGGGAAAAAATTTAGAAATGACTGCTAAAATGTCAATTTATGAATTAAGACTCTTAGTAGAGGTTAAATTAATCTGGTTCACAATCAGTGGGAGACCTTTGAGAGACTCCATGCTATTTATAGTAAAGACTCTGAAGCTATGCTGTTCATTTATATCAGGTAACAAAATTACTACTGCAACAGAAGCACTTTGTAGGATCTATGGCACTTGGCAGGAAAAGTATTGATTCCAAGCCAAGGAAATGACAGTACAGTGTAGCTGCTGCTGGATTGAAGAAGGAAAAATAAAAGAATAGATAATAACAGATGCATGTGGGCAGTGAGAAGAAGTGCAATCAGTTCAGATTAATTATGAGCCCAATATGTGTGCAGAGACACATTTTGAAGAAATTCAAGATAAAAGAGAGTAAGCAGGTAGGATGGCTGTAGGGAATTGATACTCAGACAAAAAAGACTACATTCACATCAGTTAGGATAAAGGACCTGTCACAAGAAGGACATCATGAATGACTCTGTAAGCAGGAAGAGGTAATCACAGGCCCTGGCACACGGAGACACATTAAATCTGCTCAAGGGAGTAACTTCTAGTTCTTGTCATCATGTGATGTTCATTTTTCTTAAGCCATTTTGAGAAATGCATTATGGTAAACAGGAGTACTGATGACTTATTAAGGAAGCAAGTGCTGAAAAATATTAATAAAAACAAACTATAGTTTCTAATTGAGTCAACTGTCATATCCCAAAGTCACATATGTAATAAATTCACCATTATAGATTATAGTCCATAGTTGCAAATACAAAGAAAACAAAACCAACAAAATTGCTTTGTCCTAAATGGATATCATAAAACCCATCCATTCTGATCATCTGAGACGCCCTCATCAGATTTTATTGCAACAAGTTTGTGTTCTCCAACAGCAAATATATAGTAGAAAGTTCAGAGGGAAGGAACTGCTATAAAAAGGTTATCAGATGAAAAATATTTGTAAAGCCATAAAGATAAGGGGGTTTCATAAAAATCATGAGACAAAATAAATCTTAATCAGGAGTCAATCTATGTAGAAACATACATTTCTGCACCTCGATTGATCATGATACCAACACATTCTATGATGTAAGATGATTTAAATTTAGAGTGATGCCTCAAAAATCACTGGAAGAATGAAAAATCATCTTTAGTACACTCTACCACAAAGACATGAAAGTGAGAAATACAGTATGGAAATGCCTCCATGCAAAAGTATTAAAATGTAAAAAAATTTCTGCCTTGATTATAGAAGCAACCTGGAAAACTCCCTTCTATGAAACATTTCACTGGTCATGAGGCATTTTCTAGACAAGCCACCGTAAACTCCCTGGTAAAGGTAAGAGATATATATTTGGCATATGGCTTTTGCTTGGAAATGAGAGAAATCCAGCTAAAATGATTAAAGAAATTTTCAGTTAGTTTATGCATCTGAAAAGCCTAGTGTATTCAACTATAGCTGGATAGAGGTATATAAGGTGCCAGGAATCTATTGTTCTTTATCCCTTAATTCCATTTCTTTGTGTTTTTTTAACCATTTTATTTTGAAAATCTTATTAACTTACAGAAAATTCAGAAGACTATTACAAAGTGTTCACATATATCCTTTATTTAGCTTTCCCTAACATTAGTCATTTAGATAGCCATAATGCAATTGTCTAACTGGGAAATAAACAATGCTACCATGCATTAAGTTGTTTTGTCACTTCAGTCTCTTCCTACTGTAAAAATTCCATTTTTTCCTTGTTTTCATTACCTTGATACTTTTGATGAATACTGATCACTCACTTGTGTAGATAGGTCTCAATTTGAGTTTTTCTGGTATTCCTTATCTAATGATTAGGTTGAGGTTATGCAATTTTGGCAATAACACCATAGAAGTAATGACTTTTTTCTTCTCCAAGTGCATCATATTGAAGGAAAACAATGCCAATATATCTTATTTCTGAAGATGTTCACCTTGATCGCCTGGTTAAGGTTTCCTCTGCCAGGTTTCCCCATTAGTTAATATTTCTCTCTTTGTAATTGATAAATAACTTGGAAGAGCCACTTTTGAGACTATGTAAACAACTTGTTTCTTCTCAAACTTTCACCCAATGATTTTATCACTTTTCGGAAGGTATTGTCTGGAAAAATCATTCTGTGATGTCTGCCACAGCTGTGCTTCCTCATTAGCTTCAGTCTCAAAGGGACAGTGCTAAAGAAATAGGGACTACAAGTTGCTCTTGGGGACATCCAACCAGCTCAGCAGTCCCGATGAAAGAACCAGTTCCTCCAGTTGCAACAAAACACTGAGTGCCACGGGTAGTTTCCTTCGTTTAGATCATATATTCATTGCTGAACTGATACCTCAGATAGCCAAGGGGAGGCCCCTGTCACAGACCAAGCGGGGGTCATGCTCCCACACCTGCAGTTGGAGGATGGGTTCAGTTGTCCCACTATAACCACAGGAACTGAGAATAGAGGAGAGGAGGTTCCCCAAGATAAAAGCAGTATATTATTACCAGAAGAGATGGTAGATGCTGCAGAGGCACCATCAGGATACCTGCCACACTAAGGGATAGCCAGTTATTCTTGATACGTTTTGAGATCCAAGTTTGTGAAAGACAGTTTCTAAACCCATAAATATAAAAGTGCTTAAAAATATAAGCACTTAAATGTATCTTGTTTATCACAATATAGAAGACTGCAAATTCTTGGTCATTGATTTCATTGCTGTAGTGTAAATTTCCTTCTCCTCTGTCCTTAATATAAATAGGAAAAATAACCATACTTCTACAGTTGAAATAGAGTACTTGACATAATACATGACACATAGGTAACTGCTCAAAAATATCATGGTTGTTATTATGATTATTACTATTATTAAATACTCAACTTGACACATATTAATGTAGAGTCTGTTATATACAAGATACTACTAGGTTTAGGACGCAAAGATGAATAAGAAAGTGTTCTGTGTTAAGGAACACAGAGACTAGTGTAGAGGATAAAATATGCACAAAGCTCTACCAGGCAGGATGTTACAAGTTTTCCATAATAGGAATCAGTGCTATGCATATATTATATGTTTATGTTTTTATATATTAAGTCCCTACTTAATCTCTTCTTCAGGCAATACAAAAACAGAAAATAAAGGAATGCATTTTCAAACAGCTTTTTCTTAAAAGATTAGTCATTCTACACACTTAACCTTTCAGATATAAATTGGATGTCACATTAACCAGCAACTGAATAGAGTGAAGAACAATTGACTTTATTGTTACTAATATATTAGATAGAAAGACTTAAAGATCACAACAAGTAATCTAGTCAGAATGTTATTTTTCAGCATTTAATGTTATAGCTCTTCATGCATGACAAAAGACCTCTGCATTTTTTTCCCCTATACATGAAGAAAATCATATTATTTGATTTGTTTGACAGAAAGCTTTGTGATTTAGAAACCACTTTTGAACTAAATGACCAGACTGTTGCTAAGCAACTGTGTAAAACACTTCTTAAGTACAAAAGACACAGCTAAAATACAGCATTGTAAGGTCTATAGTAGTATGTCTGACATTTTTGTACAATCAGTCTAATATTTTCAATATTCTCTTTCATAAATCAATTATATATGTGTGTGAGTGTGTGTATTCAGAGAAAGTAAATAGATTGAATGTGAAATTGAAAGCAAAATCTCAACCCAATTGTGTGAATTTACAATAATAATTTTTCAGGTCTGTTTGGCCCTGTTAGCCTGCCACGACATAAAATTTTTCTAAATATTTTTAGAAACTCTTGAAGCTTCTACACAGAGTATTATTCAGATGTTCTGGATCAATGATTGCTCTGCAAATAGATTTTACATTTCACAGATCTTATTTCTGGAAAAATACCAAAACAAGAAAGTATTACCTGACTTGACAACATATATTCCAATTTAGAAATAATTATATAATTAATGTAATTTTATTGTGAGAGTAGTTAGTAAAAATTCAGCAATTTATTACTTAGTAAATGTAGATTTTCATTACTAACACTACAGAGGCCAGAAATATACTTGTCACTTCTTAAACAGAAAGATAAGATACACTTTTCCTGTAAAGCTGTGACAAGTGGTAAGCCTGATCCTTTGAAACCAGAGAAATAAGCCCTTGGATTACTTTCCTATGAAAATACTGCTTTACTTTACAGAAGTAGCTCTATCATCAGGTAAACTTGGCAACTCATGAAGCCAACACTCTGAGGAGCTAAATTAACCACTTACCTCAAGATGCCTGCCCGCTGTGGTCCTAACTAGAGATTGTCAAACACTTAGCTATTACAAGTGACCCATTTCTGTTTCATTCACATAAGAACATTCCTTTCACAAAAGTCATATGGACAGAACAAAAACAAGGACTTACCCTGGAAGGCAAAGGTCTTTGAGTAATTTGCCTGCTAAGCTACAAAGCCTCTTGATGAAAGTGAGGGTGGAGAGTGAAAAGGTTGGCTTAAGGCTCAACATTCAGAAGATGAAGATCATGGCATCTGGTCCCATCACTTCATGGGAAATAGGTGCAGAAACAGTGGAAACAGTGTCAGAGTTTATTTTCTGGGGCTCCAGAATCACTGCAGATGATGACTGCAGCCATGAAATTAAAAGACGCTTACTCCTTGGAAGAAAAATTATGACCAACCTAGATAGCATATTGAAAAGCAGAGACATTACTTTGCCAACAAAGGTCCGTCTAGTCAAGGCTATGGTTTTTCCACTGGTCATGTATGGATGTGAGAGTTGGACTGTGAAGAAGGCTGAGTGCCGAATAATTGATACTTTTGAACTGTGGTCTTGGAGAAGACACTTGTGAGTCCCTTGGACTGCAAGGAGATCCAATCAGTCCATTCTGAAGGAGATCGGCCCTGGGATTTCTTTGGAAGGATTGATGTTAAAGCTGAAACTCCAGTACTTTGGCCACCTCATGCGAAGAATTGACTCACTGGAAAAGACTCTGATGCTGGGAGGGATTGGGGGCAGGAGGAGAAGGGGACAACAGAGGATGAGATGCCTGGATGGCATCACTGACTCGATGGACATGAGTCTGAGTAAACTCCGGGAGTTGGTGATGGACAGGGAGGCTTGGCCTGCTGCAGTTCATGGGGTCGCAAAGAGTCAGACACGACTGAGTGACTGAACTGAACTGAACTGAAGCTACTTTCTGTAAGACTGAGTCCTAGGGGATATTCACTTCAGTTCATTTCAGTTGCTCACTGATTCCAACTCTTTGTGTCCCCATGGACTACAGCAAGTCAGGCCTCCCTGCCCATCACCAACTACTGGAGTTTACTCAAACTGAGGTCCATGCAGTCGGTGATGCCATACAACCGTCTCATTCTCTGTCATCCCCTTCTCATCCTACCCTCAATATTTCCCAGCATCAGGGTTTTTTCCAATGAGTCACTTCTTTGCATCAGGTGGACAAAGTACTGGAAGTTGTTGAAGATGTTGAAGTTTCATCTTCAACATCAGTCCTTCCAATGAACATTCAGGACTGATCTCCTTTAGGATGCACTGCTTGGATCTCCTTGCAGTCCAAGGGACACTCAAGAGTCTTCTCCAACACCAGGGTTCAAAATCATCAATTATTCGGTGCTCAACTTTCTTTAAAGTCTCACATCAATGTATGACTACTGGAAGAACCATAGCTTTGACTAGACAGACCCTTGTTGGCAAAGTAATGTCTCTGCTTTTTAATATGCTGTCTAGGTTGGTCATAACTTTTCTTCCAATGAGCAAGTGTCTTTTAATTTCGTGGCTACAGTCACCATCAGCAGTGACTTTGTAGCCCAAAAAAATGAAGTCTGTCACTGTTTCCACTGTTTCCCCATCTATTTGTCATGAAGTGGTGGAACATGATGCCATGATCTTAGTTTCCTGAATGTTGAGTTTTAAGCCAAAATTTTCACTCTCCTCCTCATTTTCATCAAGAGGCTTTTTAGTTCTTCTTCACTTTCTGCCATAAGGGTGGTGTCATATGCATATCTGAGGTTAGTGATATTTCTCCCAGCAATCTTGATTCCAGCTTGTGCTTCATCAAGCCCAGCGTTTCTCATGATGTACTCTGCATACAAGTCTTGACGTACTCCTTTCCTGATTTGGAATCAGTCTGTTGTTCCAGGTCCACTTCTAACTGTTGCTTCTTTTCTTTTAAATTAATTAATTAATTTTTTTAAGTTTATTTTTTTATTTTATTTTTTATTTTACAATATTGTATTGGTTTTGCCATATATCAAAATGAATCCACCACAGGTATACATGTGTTCCCCTTCCTGAACCCTCCTCCCTCCTCCCTCCCCAAACCATCCCTCTGGGTCGTCCCAGATTTCACAGGAGGCAGGTCAGGTGGTCTGGTATTCCCATCTCTTTGAGAATTTTCCACAGTTTGTTGTGATCCACACAGTCAAAGGCTTTGGCGTAGTCAATAAAGCAGAAATAGACGTTTTTCTGGAACTCTCTTGCTTTTTTGATGATCCAGCAGATGTTGACAATTTGATCTCTGGTTCCTCTGCCTTTTCTAAAACCAGCTTGAAAATCTGGAAGTTCATGGTTCATGTACTGTTGAAGCCTGGATTGGAGAATTTTGAGCATTACTTTGCTAGCATGTGAGATGAGTGCAATTGTGTATAGTTTGAGCATTCCTTAGCATTGCCTTTCTTAAGGATTGAAATGAAAACTGACCTTTTCCAGTCCTGTGGCCACTGCTGAGTTTTCCAAATTTGCTGACATATTGAGTGCAGCACTTTAACAGCATCATCTTTTAGGATAGAAATAGCTCAACTGGAATTCCATCACCTCCACTAGCTTTGTTCATAGTCATGCTTCCTAAGGCCCACTTGACTTCACATTCCAGGATGTCTGGCTCTAGGTGAGTGATCACACCATTGTGATTATCTGGGTGGTGAAGATCTTTTTTATACAGTTCTTCTTTGTATTCTTGCTACCTCTTCTTAATATCTTCTGCTTCTGTTAGGTCCCTACCATTTATGTCCTTTATTGAGCCCATCTTTGCATGAAATGTTCCCTTGGTATCTCTAATTTTATTGAGGAGATCTCTAGTCTTTCCCATTCTATTGTTTTCCTCTATTTCTTTGCACTGATCACTGAGGAAGGCTTTCTTATGTCTCCCTGCTATTCTTTGGAACTCTGCATTCAAATGGATATATCTTTCCTTTTCTCCTTTGCCTTTTGCTTCTCTTCTTTTCATAGCTGTTTGTAAGGCCTCCTCAGACACCCATATTGCCTTTTTGAATTTCTTTTTCTTGAGGATGGTCTTGATCATTGCCCCCTGTACAATGTCATGAACCTCTGTCCATAGTTCTTCAGACATTCTGTCTATCAGATCTAATCCCTAGAATCTATTTCTCAGTTCTACTGTATAGTCATAAGGGATTTGATTTAGGTCATACCTGAATGGTCTAGTGGTTTTCCCTACTTTTAATTTCAGTCTGAATTTGGCATTAAGGAGTTCATGATCTGATCCCCAGTCAGCTCCCGGTCTTGTTTTTGCTGACTGTATAGAGCTTCTCCATCTTTGGCTGCAAAGTATATAATCAATCTGATTTTGGTGTTGACCATCTGGTGATGTTCATGTGTAGAGTCTTCTCTTGTGTTGTTGGAAGAAACTCTTTGGTATGACCAGTGCATTCTTGGCAAAACTCTATTAGCCTTTGCCCTGCTTCATTCCATATTCCAAGGCCAAATTTGCCTGTTACTTCCAGGTATTTCTTGACTTCCTACTTTTACATTCCAGTCCCCTATAATGAGAAGGACATCTTTTTTAGGTGTTAGTTCTAGAAGGTCTTGTAGGTCTTCATAGACCCATCACTGGAGATTATTTATTATCTTGTATATCTTTCCACATTAGAACATATTATAGAAATAGTCTATAGAATGTAACTTATGAGGATAATAAAACACTTTAACTTTTTTTTATCAAGGTCCCATTTCTGTAGACTTTGAATTCAGTTTGAACTGGATTTGATTCATGTACACTGTTTCCTTTCTTTGTTCTTATGTTTTGGGCTTCCCTCATAGCTCAGTTGGTAAAGAATCCATCTACAATGTATGAGACCCCAGGTCGATTCCTGGGTCGGGAAGACCCACTGGAGAAGGGATAGGATACCCACTCCAGTATTCTTCAGCTTCCTTTGTTGCTCAACTGGTAAAGATTCTCCCTGAATGCAGGAGACCTGGGTTCAATCCCTGGGCTGGGAAGATCCCCTGGAGAAGGGATAGGCTACCCACTCCAGTATTCTGGTCTGGAGAATTCCATGGACTCTGTAGTCCATGGGGTCGCAAAGAGTCAGACACAACTGAGTGACTTTCATTTTCACTTTTCTTTGTATTTCCAACTTAAGGCTGTGGTTTTTCCAGTGGTCATGTATGGGTGTGAGGGTTGGACTGTGAAGAAAGCTGAGCACCAAGGAATTGATGCTTTTGAACTGTGGTGTTGGAGAAGACTCTTGAGAGTCCCTTGGACTGCAAGGAGATCCAACCAGTCCATCATGAAGGAGATCAGCCCTGGGATCTCTTTGGAAGGAATGATGCTAAAGCTGAAACTCCAGTACTTTGGCCACCTCATGTGAAGAGTTGACTCATTGGAAAAGACTCTGATGCTGGGAGGGATTGGGGGCAGGAGGAGAAGGGGACGACAGAGGATGAGATGGCTGGATGGCATCACCGACTCGATGGATGTGAGTTTGAGTGAACTCCGGGAGTTGGTGATGGACAGGGAGGCCTGGCGTGCTGCAGTCCATGGGGTCGCAAAGAGTTGGACACGACTGAGCAACTAATCTGATCTGTTCTGATCTTCACAGTGTGTTTCAACTGAATAAAATGACAGCTACTCTGGACAGTTTTTCCTCTCATTATGCTATTATTCTTGATGATGCAGATGGTAATGGAATTAGAGCAGATACACAGGCCTCAAAACACATCAAAAGGTGTAACAGATATTTAACCTTGACACATACAGTGAAACTCTAATAAGGAATCCTTTAGTCTATAACCTTCTTAAGGGTGAAAAATGAAAGAAAGTGAAGTTGCTCAGTTGTGCCCGACTCTTTGCAACCCCATGGATAGTGCCTGCACCAAATTCCTCCATCCCTGGGATTTTCAAGGCAAGGGTACTGCAGTGGGTTGCCATTTCCTTATCCAGGAATCTTCCCAACCCAGTGATCGAACCCAGGTCTCCCACATTGTAGACAGATGCTTTACCATCTGAGCAACCAGGAAAGTCCTAAGGGTGGAACTATCATCTATCTTTTTCATTGTTTTATCCCCACCATATACTAAACACATTGTAGGTGCAAAATAAAATTTAGGAACTTATCTACTGGCTCAGAGATGTCATGTCCAAATATGTAGAAAATTGTTTTCTTATGTATTCAAGATTTTAAAATATATCAGATTTATGTTTATTCACACTTGATCTTTAAAAAATGACAAGAAAAGTTATTCAAACCATTCTACTTTCTAGTTTGGGCAATCTCAGCAAAATGTCTTTTTGAAGGCAAAAAGTACCTTCTTGCAGAAAGACTCAGGTACTATATTAATCATGTGTTATAGTATATTATGCCAGCAAATTTGGAAAAGTCAGCAGTGGCCACAGGACTGGAAAATGTCCATTTTCATTGCAATCCCAAAGAAAGGCAATGCCAAAGAAGGCTCAAACTACCACACAATTGCACTCATCTCACACGCTTGTGAAGTAATGCTCAAATTCTCCAAGCCAGGCTTCAGCAATACGTGAACTGTGAAATTCCACATGTTCAAGCTGGTTTTAGAAAAGGCAGAGGAACCAGAGATCAAATTGCCAGCATCCGCTGGATTATGGAAAAAGCAAGAGAGTTCCAGAAAAACATCTATTTCTGCTTTATTGACTATGTCAAAGCCTTTGACTGTGTTCAGTTCAGTTCAGTTGCTCAGTCCTGTCCAACTCTTTGTGACCCCGTGAATAACAGCACGCCAGCCCTCCCTGTCCATCACCAACTCCCAGAGTTCACTCAAACTCATGTCCATCGAGTTGGTGATGCCATACAGCCATCTCATCCTCTGTCGTCCCCTTTTCCTCCTGCCCCCAATCCCTCCCAGCATCAGAGTCCTTTCCAATGAGTCAACTCTTTGCGTGAGATGGACAAGGTACTGGAGTTTCAGCTTCAGCATCATTCCTTCCAAAGAACACCCAGGGCTGTTCTCATTTAAAATGGACTGGTTGGATCTCCTTGCAGTCCAAGGGACTCTCAAGAGTCTTCTCCAACACCACAGTTCAAAAGCATCAATCCTTCGGCACTCAGCTTTCTTCACAGTCCAACTCTCACATCCATACATGACCACTGGAAAAACCATAGACTTGACTGCTACAGGTAAGTCAATTCAGTCGTGTCCAACTCTGTGCGACCCCAGAGACGGCAGCCCACCAGGCTCCCCCATCCCTGGGACTCTCCAGGCAAGAACACTGGATTGGGTTGCCATTTCCTTCTCCAATGCATGAAAGTGAAAAGTGAAAGGGAAGTCGCTCAGTCGTGTCCGACTCTTAGTGACCCCATGAACTGAAGCCTACCAGGCTCCTCCATCCATGGGATTTTCCAGGCACGAGTACTGGAGTGGGATGCCATTGCCTTCTCTGTAGCCTTGACTAGATGGGCCTTTGTTGGCAAAGTAATGGCTCTGCTTTTGAATATGCTATCTAGGTTGGTCATAACTTTCCTTCCAAGGAGTAAGCATCTTTTAATTTCATGGCTGCAGTCACCATCTGCAGTGATTTGTGGATCACAATAAACTGTGGAAAATTCTGAAAGAGATGGGAATACCAGACCACCTGACCTGCCTTTTGAGAAACCTATATGCAGGTCAGGAAACAACAGTTAGAACTGGATGGAACAAGAGACTGGTTCCAAATAGGAAAAGGAGTACATCAAGACTGTATATTATCACCCTGCTTATTTAACTTATATGCAGAGTACATCATGAGAAACGCTGGGCTGGAAGAAGCACGAGCTGGAATCAAGATTGCTGGGAGAAATATCACTAACCTCAGATATGCAGATAACACCACCCTTATGGCAGAAAGTGAAGAGAAACTAAAAAGCCTCTTGATGAAAGTGAAAGAGGAGAGTGAAAAAGTTGGCTTAAAGCTCAACATTCAGAAAACTAAGATCATGGCATCTGGTCCCATCACTTCATGGGAAATAGATGGGGAAACAGTGGAAACAGTGTCAGACTTTATTTTTTGGGGTTCCAAAATCACTGCAGATGGTGACTATAGCCATGAAATTCAAAGATGCTTACTCCTTGGAAGGAAAGTTATGATCAGGCAATGGCACCCCACTCCAGTAGTCTTGCCTGGAAAATCCCATGGACAGAGGAGCCTGGTGGGCTGCAGTCAATGGGGTCGCTAGGAGTCGGACACGACTGAGCGATTTCACTTTCACTTTTCACTTTCATGCATTGGAGAAGGAAATGGCAACCCACTCCAGTGTTCTTGCCTGAAGAATCCCAGGGATGGGGAGCCTGGTGGGCTGCCGTTTATGGGGTTGCACAGAGTCGGACAAGACTGACGTGACTTAGCATAGACAGCTTATTAAAAAGCAGAGACATTACTTGGCAACAGAGGTCCATCTAGTCAAAGCTATGGTTTTTCCTGTGGTCATGTATGGATATGAGAGTTGGACTGTGAAGAAGGCTGAGCACCGAAGAATTGATGCTTTTGAACTGTAGTGTTGGAGAAGACTCTTGAGAGTCCCTTGGACTGCCAGGAGATCCAACCAGTCCATCCTAGAGGAGATCAGTCCTGAGTGTTCATTGCAAGGACTGATGATGATGCTGAAACTCCAATACTTTGGCCACCTTATGTGAAGAGTTGACTCATTGGAAAAGACCCTGATGCTGAGAGGGTTTGGGGGCAGAAGGAGAAAGGGATGACAGAGGATGAGATGACTGGATGGAATCACCGACTCGATGGACATGAGTTTGGGTGAACTCTGGGAGTTGATGATAGACAGGGAGGCCTGGCGTGCCGAGATTCATGGGGTCACAAAGAGTCAGACACAACTGAGTGACTGAACTGAACTGATAGTATATTCAATATTAAGTTATTTTTATCTTTTTGCTTTAATTTTTTTTCCTTTTTATTTCTTTTCTTGCAATGTTAACTTAAATATCCAAGACTATTAATGAGAATGTGAATGGAAAATAATTTTTATTGGAATTGTATAGTTTCAGTTCAGTTCAGTCGCTTAGTCATGTCCAGCTGTTTGCAACCCCATGGACTGCAGCAAGCCAGGCCTCACTGCCCATCACCAACTACTGGAGTTTACTTAAACTCATGTCCATCAAGTCAGTGATGGGATCCAACAATCTCATCCTCTGTCATCCCCTTTTCCTCCTGCCTTCAATCTTTCCCAGCATCAGGGTCTTTTCCAGTGAATCAGTTCTTCACATCAGGTGGCCAAAGTATTGGAGTTTCAGCTTTAGCATCAGTCCTTCCAATAAATATTCAGGACTGATTTCCTTTACGATAGACTGGTTGGATCTCCTTGCAGTCCAAGGGACTCTCAGGAGTCTTCTCCAACACCACAGTTTAAAAGCATCAATTCTTTGGCGCTTAGCTTTCTTTACAGTCCAACTCTCACATCCATACATGACCACAGGAAAAACCATAGCTTTGACTAGACCTTTCTTGGCAAAATAATGTCTCAGCTTTTTAATATGCTGTCTAAGTTGGAAATAACTTTTTTTCCAATGAGCAAGTGTCTTTTAATTTCATGGCTATTATCACAATCAGCAGTGATTTTGGAGCCCCCCAAAATAAAGTCTGACACTGTTTCCAGTGTTTCCCCATCTATTTGCCATGAAGTGATGGGACCAGATGCCATGATCTTAGTTTTCTGAATGTTGAGTTTTAAGCCAACGTTCTCACTCTCCTCTTTCACTTTCATCAAGAGGCTCTTTAGTTCTTCTTCCCTTTCTGCCATAAGGGTGGTGTCATCTGCATATCTGAGGTTATTGATATTTCTCCTGGCAATTTTGATTCCGGCTTGTGCTTCATCTTCATCCAGCCCAGAGTTTCTCATGATGTACTCTGCATATAAGTTAAATAAGCAGGGTTACAATATACAGCCTTGAAGTACTCCTTTCCCTATTTGGAAACAGTCTGTTGTTCCATGTCCAGTTTTAACTGTTGTTTCCTGACCTGCATACAGATTTCTCAAGAGGCAGGTCTGGTGTCTGGTTTTCCCATCTGTTGAAGAATTTTCCACAGTGTGTTGTGGTCCACACAGTCAAAGGCTTTGGCATAGTCAATAAAGCAGAAATAGATGTTTTCTGGAACTCTCTTGCTTTTTCCATGATCCAGTAGATGTTGCCAATTTGATCTCTGGTTCCTCTGCCTTTTCTTAATCCAGCTTGAACATCTGGAAATTCATGGTTCATGTACTGTGAAGCCTGGCCTGGAGAATTTTGAGCATTACTTTACTAGCATATGAGATGAGTGAAATTATGCAGTAGTTTGAGCATTCTTTGGCATTGCTTTTGTTTGTGATTGAAATGAAAACTGACCTTTTCCAGTCCTGTGGCCACTGCTGAGTTTTCCAAATCTACTGGCATATTGAGTGCAGTACTTTCACAGCATCATCTTTTAGGACTGAAATAGCTCAACTGGAATTCCATCACCTCCACTAGCTTTGTTTGTAGTGATGCTTCTGAAGGCCCACTTAACTTCACATTCCAGGATGTCTGGCTCTGGGTGAGTGATCACACCGTCATGATTATCTGGGTTGTGAAGATCTTTTTTTGCATAGTTATTTTTGTTTTCTTGCCACCTCTTTATAGTTTACTCACATTTGAAACAATCTCAGCTGTTCCAGAGTTGCCTGCCTAATGAATAATATGATAATAAATGCAGAGTGGAAGACTTGATTCTGTCCCATTCTCTCAGAGCTGCTGTAGAGTCCACTGGACTCACACTTCCAGATGCTACCTCCCTGAATTTCCATCCTGTGGGCAGCAGTGTTAGTCTGTTCAGGTTGCCATAATATAACACCACAGACTGGGTGGCTTAAAAAACACAAATTTATTTTCTCACAGTTCTGGAGGCTAGAGTCCAAGATGAAGCTACCAGCTTGGTTCATTGCTGGTGAGATCTCTCTCCTGGGCTTGCAATTGACACCTTCTTGCTGTGTCCTCATATGGCCTTTTTCTGAGTTCTGGTTTTTCCATCTGCTTAAATAGATTGCAGTCCTGCATTAGGACCCCGCCCATAATGACCTCATGAGTGCCTGCTTAGTTGCTCACTCAGTGTGTCTGACTCTTTGCAACCCCATGGACTGTAGCCCACCAAACTCCTCTGTCCATGTAATTTTCCTGGCAAGAATACTGGGGTGGGTTGCCATTTGGTGACCTTAACAATGAGCCATGCAGAGCATAATTGATGAACAGCTGCAGTTGCTATGTCTGTGATCTGCCATTGCACTGAAACTTTTAGAACTGC
Organism: Bos indicus; assembly: GCF_029378745.1. Taxonomy (NCBI): domain Eukaryota; kingdom Metazoa; phylum Chordata; class Mammalia; order Artiodactyla; family Bovidae; genus Bos; species Bos indicus. Next base: position 11,701,031 of record NC_091764.1, read on the forward strand.
CTTACAGTTAAAACTCTTCCTACTCCATCCTCTTTCCTTCCTATGCTCCTTCCCTGGGATCAGGCCTGCATCATGATCTAAAGATTCCCCATCTTCTTCCCTTTGTCCTGGCACAGGCATTTCTTCCAGTAAATCTGTTGCATGTTTAGCCCCATTGGCATCTATTTCTAGGAAGACCTGAAACAACACATAAGGATATGTGGGCACAAAGCTTCTAATTATAAAGGGAAGACATGGTAACAGACTGGAAAAAAAGAAAGAATTGTTAGCGATTTAGAGATTATAGGAAATTTTTATAATTTTTTAAATGTATCTTTACTCTTTAAAAATTGTTCAGAATGGAAGAATATTTTCATAATCAGAGAAAGCAGAGAAAATTAAATAATACCATTTTTAGCAACATGGATAGGACCTAGAGACTGTCATACTGTGTGAAGTAAGTCAGAGAAAGATAAATATATGATATTGCTTATATGTGAAATCAAAAATTAGGGTACAAATTAATATATCTACAAAACAAAAATAGATTTATGGATATAGAAAATAAGCTTCAGTTACCAGGAGTTGAGGAGGGAAAAGGAGGGATTGGGAGACTGGGATTGGCATAAACACACTATTATATATAAAACAGATAACTAATAAGAATCTGCTGTGTTGCACAGGAAACTCTATTCAATACTCTGTCATGGCCTATGTGGGAAAAGAATCTAAAAAGAGTGGATGTATTTATGTGTATAACAGATTCACTTTGTCATACACCTGAAACTAACACAAAATTGTAAATCAACTATACTCCAATGAAAATGTTTTTATAAAAAGCCATCAAAAGAGGCCAGAAAACGATGCTCCAGCAGCTGGAGCCCTTTGAGTGCTTCCAGAATGGAGGACAGAGGAGTCTGCCTCCGCCTGATTGAAAGGCAGCTCCTTCACTCAGCCCATAGTTTGCCCAGAAGGTAAAGTGAGCTCTTAATGCTCTGTGTGATCTGAGTTGTGAGTGGAAGGTCACAGGCCATGCCCTGTGCCCCCACACACTGCCCAGGAGGGTATGGGAAGCTTCCACCTCAACACATTCTGAGGCAGTTCATTCCTGCCTTGATGGCATTATTGATCCTCAAGTGACTGGCTGGTACTGCCTCCCCCACCTCCTTATCCAAATCTGAGTAAATTTGTCTTTCAAGAAAGAAAGAAAGAAGGAAGGAAGAAAAATAAAACAAAATACAAATGTTTAAGGAAGGAATGAGCAACAGTATGGGCAGGAGAATTCTGGGTAGAAGTGAAGGAAAATCCTGGGGAAGAACAAAGATTTCACAATCTGCCTAGACTGTGATCCCAGCAAATAGCAAGTAGGTGGTGATCCACAGACTCCTCTGTGGAGAGGGAAGAAAATGCTCGTCTTTTTCCCTTCTGAAAGTCACACAGTCCATTGAACAGATTACTTTGACTGAAAGTCTAATTCCACACTATTTCTTCACTCTTTGCCTCCATCACCTCATTTGTAAAATAGAACTAGGAAGTTTGTTCTAGGATTAAATGAGATAATGCATCAATGTACTTAGAAAAGAAGGTCCTGGCACATGATATGAACTTAGTTAATATTACTTTATCATTGTGACTTTCTGCAACAGTATTTCATATACTTTGAACAAAATATGAGGTTACATCATGAAGTAGTCTTACCATCAAATATGTGGTTAAACAAGAATAAAGACTCTGTCGCATGGAATTTAGAAATCAATTTTATTCTAATGCTTTTCTGATTTATATAATCACATTGTGTGACTCCAGGTTTCAGGGTTTTGAGACTAACTTTAAAATAAAGCAAACAAGCAAAATATATATTATTTTCAATTAAGAAGCTCAAGTAGAAAGTATACTTGAACTGCAAGTGAAACCATTGAGATTTGCCAAATTGAGAAGTAAATCTTACAGATTGCCCTTTCTGCCATGTATTTGAACCTTCTAAAACTGATGGAGATATTTCACAGATCCAGATATTTGCAGGTAGGAAAAAAAAACAACCTGTCACTGAGTGAAAAAAGGTTCAGCATGTCTAGTCCTCCTCCTCAGTCCAGCTGCTAGAGAACAGCGGGAGAAGACATGCCTAGGATATCTATTCACCAAGTCAGAAAGTACAGCTGAGGTTAATATCCAGCACAATATACATACAATGGTTTGTATAAGCCATTGTATTTTTTTATTTCATTCAGTAAAATGACAGTAAAAAGTGTTAATTGAGAGCCAACTAGATTTTGTCACAGAAAGGAGAAAAACAATCACTGAGACAAACTAATTTACCCTCAAGGAGCTTACTGTCAACCAAAAGGAAAACAAACAGGAAGTAAGTAAACTAATAAAAAGAAAACAAACTAGTGTAATTTGTGTAAAGCAAACAATGGAATAATATGATGAGGTGATTGGGTGGAAACAAAAGGAAGTAGTCTATTACAGACTGCTGCTGCTGCTAAGTCTCTTCAGTCGTGTCCGACTCTGTGCAACCCCATAGACAGCAGCCCATCAGGCTCCCCCGTCCCTGGGATTCTCCAGGCAAGAACACTGGAGTGGGTTGCCATTTCCTTCTCCAATGCATGAAAGTGAAAAGTGAAAGTGAAGTCACTCAGTCGTGTTCAACTCTTCACTACCCCATGGACTGCAGCCTACCAGGCTCCTCCATCCATGGGATTTTCCAGGCAAGAGTACTGGAGTGGGGTGCCATTGCCTTCTCCGCTATTATAGACTATTATTTATTAAAGTCTTCTCTTTAGGTTTATTTATAAAGAAGAAGAACCAGCCATTTCAAGATTCTCAGGGACACTTCCATGAAAAGGGAGGAGTGAGTGCAAAAGCTTGAGAGGAAACCCCTGTTGGTCATTAGAGGAATAAAAGAAGATCTGTATTATTGGGCCCAGGAAATAAAAGGGAGAATGGTGGGTGGGGGAGGTCAGAGGAGTTAGGAAGACCTTAAATTAGGGGAGAATTAGATATTATGATATAGATTTTAGGTTCATTCCAAATTCAGTGGGGAGCTTTTGAAGGGTCCTAGGCAGTGGAGATGTGATATCCACCGTTTTGAAATAGAAAATTTTCATGGGGCCATTTAACCTATTAGGAGTCTAACTAAATGCAAGCTACGTGAATGGCATTTTAAGTGATAGCATGTGAAATAGCAGGAGTAATTTTATCCACATTGCAATAAAACAGCATAGAATTTGCAGGGAAAAAATACTGGAGAAATCAACAATTGTTATTTTACAAGCAAAACATAAATAAATAAAGATGCTATCAACTAAGGTCTGTGTTTTCTTATGAGAAGTTATTGATCTAAGAAAGAGTTGAAGCCTTAGAAATTTAGTGAAACCCTGGCCTGCTTATGATGTTCTTCTCTTTACCCCTATCTAGATGGAAGAGCAGCAAATTATTCTCTACTTTACAAATATCTAGGGTTAGAAGTTCAGATTAGTTCTGCAGGAAGTTTCATCTCACACAACTGACACCCGTGAGAACCAGGGATTGAAGAAGGTCAGCCTCTGCAGCCACACTTCACAAGATTTCCGCTGGCAAACATATCCGAAGTTCACTCGGTGCATTCGTTCTGCAATGTGTTTTCAATAAATGTCACCATGTACTCAGAAGACAACTCTAAAATTAATCCTACCTGTGGTAATATGTCTTGCAATCAGACAGGCTAAAGGCTCTCATAAGATCTCACATGATATTTAAGCCTCAGATGTGGCCATTCAGGGTAATTAGGAACTTGTTAGTTGGAGGAGTGTTGACTTTATGCTCAATGTATTTGTATGTTGCTTTGGTTCAGAAAAGACTTAAGAGATACAGTGATTTTAGACATGATGCCATATAACAAGGTAAGATTAAATTCTACAATAAAACGAGAAGAGAAACAAGACAAAGAGAAACAAGCATGGGGAAGTAAAATGGACCAGCATGAGCTTAACAGAACATAAATACTATTAACCTTTCTGAAGGGTTCGCAGATTGGCTCCAAGCTTTCCAGAAGAATGGCATTTATTCAGCTATGTTCTTAGTATGTTAAGATAAAAATAACTAATTTCTCAAGAAAAGCAATAATAACTCTTCGTGGTTCTGAGATCAGAGTGATATTTATCCCACAGACCCTCTCTGGTGGACTGAAGACCATCTTTAATGTACTGAACAACATCTTCAATAACATTCTTATGGGACATGTAAGCTATTTTATAAGGAAATGGATGAATGAGACTTCTATATCTACACATGCTAAGATAATAATTCCTCTTTTTCAGCTTACACTGCTGTTAGCATTTTAACATTTAGCATTTTAGCAAGTAAATAGTTTAGATTGAGGTTGCTAGGGGTTGAAAATAATGTTTGCGAATAGACCTCAATCTCTCAAATGCTTTTTCTTTGGATGAACACTTAAGCAAAGAAAGGTGGAAGAATGCAATCATGTATTTATTGAGTGGGACTAATTCTAAAGGCGGAATGGTTCAGATATGGAGGAGTGTGCAGAAGAGAACATTTACCTCTCTAAATTTCTATTATTGGTAGATGAGGAAGTCAAGGCTTTGAAACAGAGAACACAAAAATGTGCCCCAAGGGTGCTTGGGGCCAACTACATTTCCTTCCAAGAAAGGGAGGCGGGGCGGGGGTTTAAGTCCGAAAAAAGAAAACACCAAAGAACACAAATTTTCATATTTATTTTCTGGGTCAAGGACTCCTTTACGATTCAGATAAAAACTATGTATTTTCTCACGGGTGCGGGGGGCAGGGGGGAGCGCGGGGCGGGAAACACATTTTAATGTAGCAGACATGATGTCTCAACCTGTTCTAGCTTTAGAAAAATTTTGATGATGAGGATCTAAAGCAAGGGGAAAAAATTTGTCATTTTTATCATCTCCGTTTGTACATCTGCATTAAGAAGAAAGCTGGCAAGCTACAGGTATGTACACATGGAAAGTATTTTGTCTAAAGCAAAGAGTATAATAGTGTAAAACTAGCAAAAGAGTTTTAGAGTTGAAATGGTGACCGGTACACAATGGTGACAAATACGTCTGGGAAGGATATTGGCAAGGGCTAGAGAAAACTCAAAGCAGCGGATCACCAGAAACTTTTAGGGAAGGGTGGAAGGAATCCTTGGGAGTGGCCGTGACAGCACTACAGCACAGGGAGCAGAACATGCTTCACTTGGTATCTGTGTGCAGCACTGCCAGGAATTCAAACACTAAGAGGCACAGAGAAGAAAGAGTAGGTGATGAAGCTAGGGTTATCCCACCTCACATTTGGGAATGCAGAGTGAGCTAGAGCGTTCTCCCTGTAGTCTGTAAATAGAGAAGAAGCTGAGAAGAATGAATCCTACTAGGATTAGTTAAATGGGGGAGTACAAACTTTGAGGTCTTTAAGCCAACATCAACTTACTGATGCCATCTATTCTGATAGCCTAATAGGATTTTTTGAAATTAGTTTTCAGTGTGTAGAACTAATATCTATATAAATATATATAGATATTAATATCTACATTTCTGGCTTCTTAAAATAATATCAGATGATTTGACAATCAGATCAGATCAGTCGCTCAGTCGTGTCCGACTCTTTGCAACCCCATGAATCGCAGCACTCCAGGCCTCCCTGACCATCACCAACTCCTGGAGTTCACTGAGACTCATGTCCACCGAGTCAGTGATGCCATCCAACCATCTCATCCTCTGTCGTCCCCTTCTCCTCCTGCCCCAAATCCCTCCCAGCATCAGAGTCCTTTCCAGTGAGTCAACTCTTCACATGAGGTGGCCAAAGTACTTGAGTTTCAGCTTTAGCATCATTCCTTCCAAAGAAATCCCAGGGCTGATCTCCTTCAGAATGGACTGGTTGGATCTCCTCGCAGTCCAAGGGACTCACAAGAGTCTTCTGCAACACCACAGTTCAAAAGCGTCAATTCTTTGGTGCTCAGCTTTCCTTATAGTCCAACTTTCATATCCATACATGACCACAGGAAAAACTATAGCCTTGATTAGATGAACCTTTGTTGGCAAAGTAATGTCTCTGCTTTTGAATATGCTATCTGGGTTGGTCATAACTTTCCTTTCAATGAGTAAGTGTCTCTCAATTTCATGGCTGCAGTCACCATCTGCAGTGATTTTGGAGCCCAGAAAAGTAAAGTCTGACACTGTTTCCACTGCTTCCCCATCTATTTCCCAGGAAGTGGTGGGACCGGATGCCATGATCTTAGTTTTCTGAATGTTGAGCTTTAAGCCAACTTTTTCACTCTCCACTTTCACTTTCATCAAGAGGCTTTTTAGTTCCTTTTCATTTTCTGCCATAAGGGTGGTGTCATCTGCATATCTGAGGTTATTGATATTTCTCCCAGCAATCTTGATTCCAGCTTGTTTTTCTTCCAGTCCAGCATTTCTCATGATGTACTCTGTATATGTTAAATAAACAGGGTGACAATGTACAACCTTGACATACTCCTTTTCCTATTTGGAACCAGTCTGTTGTTCCATGTTCAGTTCTAACTGTTGCTTCCTGACCTACATACAAATTTCTCAAGAGGCAGATCAGGTGATCTGGTATTCCCATCTCTTTCAGAATTTTCCACAGTTAATTGTGATCCACACAGTCAAAGGCTTTGGCATAGTCAATAAAGCAGAAATAGATGTCCTTCTGGAAGTCTCTTGCTTTTTTGATGATCCAGTGGATGTTGGCAGTTTGATCTCTGGTTCCTCTGCCTTTTCTAAAACCAGCTTGAACATCAGGAATTTCACGGTTCACATATTGCTGAAGCCCGGCTTGGAGAATTTTGAGCATTACTTTACTAGTGTGTGAGATGAGTGCAATTGTGTGGTAGTTTGAGCATTCTTTTGCATTGCCTTTCTTTGGGATTGGAATGAAAACTGACCTTTTCCAGTCCTGTGGCCACTGCTGAGTTTTCCAAATTTGCTGGCATATTGAGTGCAACACTTTCACAGCATCATCCTTCAGGATTTGGAATAGCTCAACTGGAATTCCATCACCTCCACTAGCCTTGTTCATAGGGATGTTTTCTAAGGCCCACTTGATTTCACATTCCAGGATGTCTGGCTCTAGGTCAGTGATCACACCATCGTGATTATCTGCATCATGAAGGTCTTTTTTGTACAGTTCTTCCGTGTATTCTTGCCATCTCTTCTTAATATCTTCTGCTTCTGTGAGGTCCATACCATTTCTGTCCTTTATCGAGCCCATCTTTGCATGAAATGTTCCTTTGGTATCTCTGATTTTCTTGAAGAGATCTCTAGTCTTTCCCATTCTGTTGTTTTCCTCTATTTCTTTGCATTGATCGCTGAAGAAGACTTTCTTATCTCTTCTTGCTATTCTTTGGAACTCTGCATTCAGATGTTTATATCTTTCCTTTTCTCCTTTGCTTTTTGCTTCTCTTCTTTTCATAGCTGTTTGTAAGGCCTCCCAAGGCAGCCATGGCGAACTCCAATTTTTGCATGCAACAATCATTCCCTCCCAACACCAAACTTTGTTTTTCCAACACTGAGACTAAGTTATCTTCAAGCTTGAGAAGTGTTTCCAGTAACCAAGTTGCCTATTTTTTTAATTTGTATTACCTGCCTCACCTCTATAGCTTTGAGTTCATAATCCACTCCTCTCCACCCCCTGAACTACTATGTTGTATTTTATTCATCTATTATGGCAAGCATGAGGTTGCATGTACAAACCTCCAATTCTAGGGAGCTTAACTGGCCAAAGGTATCAAATGCTGCACTTTGAACCTACCACTATAACTTCAGTAACACCACACTCCTTATTGGCTGTTCCCAGTCAATGATTGAGTGCATCCTGAAATAGTTCCAGGACTCTCTAGTCACTTTGCCGAAGCTTCTAAAATTCCCTAGGCAGACTAATCTGCTTTCCTTCAATCTTCCTTTACCCTGGGTCATACTTGCTTCTACCAGCTTTTTCCAGCTCCCTCTCATTTTCTGCCTTAACGGCATTTTCTGTACTAAAGTCCTTGCCTATTTTTAATGCTCCTCACTACCTGCTTGTTGATGAACCTGGACTATTATAAGTGATATCAGAAGTAAGGTGATTTGAGAAAGAGGGCAATAAGATGGGGATTTGGGGTTGGCTCACCCACTGCCCAAAAGGTGAAGAGAGTGTCACTGTGGTTGATAAATGAGACATGGATAGTCACTGGCACAAATTTCACCTGTAGTGACTTGAAAATTTAAAAAGTGAGAAAACAGTCCCAATGGAGATTTTAACCTGGCAGATGAAATAATGTAGGCCGTTGAAAAATTTGGGAGTGGGAGGATACCTACAAAGGCAGTGAAGTTAACTGAGTACAGCTAAATTATACTGATACTTTATGGAAAGATAATGAGAGACTTAAGGCTATCTTTTAAATTAATTTCTATTGGAATATAGCTAATTTACAATGTTGTGTTAGTGTCTGCTGTACAAAAAAGTGAGTCAGTTATACATATATATATATATATATATATATATATATATATATATATATATATATATCTCCACTCTTTTTTAGATTATATTCCTACACAGGTTATTACAGAATTTTGAGTAGAATTCCCTGTGCTATACAGTAGATTCTTTTAAGAGAGACTGAGGGCTATTCAAAAGCAGTTAATGGCCAAGTGGGACAGAGAGCCTCTGTGATAGAGGTTATTACCTGAACAAGATGAACAGACATAGCACCTGGATGAATTGAAGGCACAAAACCCCAGAAATTCTTAAATGCTCAGTCAAGGCAAGTCTGTTTTACAAAACTTAGGGCCTGGTAGAGAAACCCTGAGATGTTAAACTATGACATGGATACCTCTAGATGGAGACTCCTTGCCCACTCAGACTCTCTGGTCTAGCAGAGAGGTGATCCACCCTTCACTGGTAAGAGCTAACATGTCACTCTGCTGGAATAAGCTGCCAGAGCCTCTCCCTCTTATGAAGCACCAAGTGTTCTTCCACCTCCTCTCCTGGACACCAAGCTGATAATGAATGTTAAATCCAACAAAATCCAGCTGAGGATATGCTCAGGCTGATAAGGGGGGATAGAAACAATATATAATAAGGAATTGCAAGATTTAGCAGGCATTTACCAAAAGGAGCCAGGGGATGCTCCTGGGATTGCATTTGAAGAGGGCTTGTTCAAGAGTGCCAGAACATAATACAGGATAAGGAAGAATTCATTGACTGAGGAGGCAAGGCATTTTCTCAGGGTGTGGATTTAATACTCTACTAAGAACATCATCAGATGGAGCAAAGTTCTTCCTGTAGTGGCTCTTAGATGCTAGGAAAGAATGATGGTTGAGTCTAAGTGAAGTAAAAATGCCTATGTTACCCTGGAAGATAACTGAGGAAGGAATTAAGAAGCTGAAAGAAGTGGGCATAGTGAAATAGCAATATTCTGTAAGGGCAAAAAATCCACCAGAAGATTACAATCCATGAGAAGATCCAAAGAACACGCCATTCAGCAAGTCACCAATGTTTAGTGAGAGGGGTATTATCACTAAGAAGTCCCTTGATGGATATCCTCTCTAGTCCAGGAAGGATGGTAAGAGAGAAGATTAGAAAGCTGGTGGTGTTAATGTTCATGGAATGATGGGAACCTAGAAATAATAGATGCTAGAGGTAGTACTTAATGGGGCTTCCCAGGTGGGTCAGTGGTAAAGAATCCGACTGCAATGCAGGAGACATGCATTCAGTCACTGGGTTAGAAAGAATCCCACTCCAGTATTCTTGTCTGGGAAATCCTATGGACAGAGGAACCTGGGGGGCTATAGTCTATGGATTGCAAAAAGTCAGACATGACTTGAGCACACATGCACATGTGTGTGCTTGCTAAGTTGCTTCGGTCATGTCTGACTCTTTGTGACCCCATGGACTGTAGCCCACCAGGCTCCTCTGTCCATGGGATTCTCCAGGCAGGAATACTGGAGTGGGTTGTCATGCCCTCCTCCAGGGGATCTTCCCGATGCAGGGAGCAAACCTATATCTCTTATGTCTCCTGCATTGGCAAGTGTATTCTTTACCTCTAGAGCCATCTGGGAAGCACAAACTAGCACTTAATTGCCAGAAACCAAGAGGCAGCAATTACTGTAACTGTCAGTAAGGTCAGGCAGAATATTTGGCTACATCACCTGCCTTCCATCATGGAAAGGCCAGTTCTTTGTCCTCATAGCATGAGAAATTTTTATGGGTTGGGTTTGCTTTTCCTCCCTGGAGATCCTCAGGCAAACCTACTGTGAGGAGCTTCTGAAATGTCCAATTTATAGACATGAAATCCCACACAGCATAGCAACTGACCAGAGGACCCTCTTCATGGTGAAGGAGATATGAGATGATTCAGAGAATCATAGAATTCATGATCATAGAATCTATTGATCAAGTCTTGCACCATGCCATCCAGAACCAGCTAGTCTCATACAAAGCTGCAACCATCTTCTAAAGGTGTAACTGAAGAAAGTACTCTGAAAAGATGATGTGTTATCCCCTCGGGACATAGTGCATTCATTAAATCAGAGACCATTCTATAGCGTTATATTCTCAAATAGGAAAGATACATATGTCCTTCCAGAAAGCAGGAGTTCTCCTACATACCATTCCTTCCAAAGACTCACTGGAGGATTTTGTGCTTCCTGGCCCCATCACTCTGGGTTCATCAGTGTTGGAGGCTTCAGTGCCCAAAGGAGGCACACTCTTGTCAGGAGATGTTAGAAGGACCCACTGAATTTTAAGATATGGCTGCTGTCAGAGCTTTAGATTTCCAATATCAAAGGAGCAACTGGCAAAAAGAGATGTTCACCATCCTCCATGGGATACTGACTCCATTCAGTAGGAAGTCGAAATGCTTTCACACAATAAGGACAGTAAAGGATCTGTGTAGAAACCAAATGATACACCTGGGTGCCTTCTGGTGCTCTCTTGTCCCATTGCTTCTGTAAGCAGGCGCATACAGCAATCCTAAACTGAAAAGACTTGATCAAGAGCTCAAAACCTCCACTCCCCTGAAGAAAAGCAAAATATGGTAATGCCCTCTATCACAGTGGAACTGATCTGTAGCCATATCCTGACCTCTATAACCCTCTGATTTTGTACTGATCATCACACTTAGCAAGCTTTTGCTGTATACCTGAAATACACTTTCCTAGGAAATTGACATTGTTTGCTCACCCCTTTTTGTGTTTTTTCAAATATCACCTTCTTAGTAGGAGGGCTGTGACTGCCCTATTTAAAACTTCATATTTGCTTCCTATTTATCTTTACTCCATTCCTGCCTTTTTTTTTTTCCCCATGGCACTTACTAACACCTAAAATACAGCACAGTGCACTTTTATGTTCATATTCTTTATTGCCTCTCAGCCCAAATGTAAGCTTCAAAAAACTGGGATTTTTGTTCACTTTTTTACATTTAAAGTCACTCAGTTGTGTCCAATACAGTTCATGGAATTCTCCGGGGCAGAATACTGGAGTGGGTAGCCTTTCCCTTCTCCTAGGGATCTTCCCAACCCAGGGATCAAACCTAGGTCTCCCACATTGTGGGCAGATTCTTTACCAGCCAAGCCATCCGTTTAAATAATGCTTGGTGCATATTAGAATGTCTTATTAACGGATATGATGAATGGTTATCACTATAGGCAGCAGTTGTTATATATGTAAAGCAATGTAGGCAGAAGCTAGACTGCAAGGGTGTTGCCATGTAAATGGGCACTGGGAAAATAGCATCATCATCATTGACTTCATTATTATTCCAGCAACCAATGTTTATGAATGTTCATTATGTGCTATACACTTTGCAATCTGTTTTACATGCATTTTATTATTTAATCTTTCCAACTTTATGACATGGGTTCTAATAGTATTACTTTCTCTACAGCTTAGAAACATTAAATATCTTAATCAAGATAGAACTAATTGGCAGAGATATTATTCTAACTGGATCTGACACTAAAGTTTTGATTCATAATTTTAGCTCTCTGGTGAACACAGAAATCACAGAGAACAGTTTTAGAACTTTGTAGTATACCAGAGAACTGGAGAAGGACAAAGAAGTATTAAAGTGACTCAACAATATGAAATGTAAATGTTTCTCATTTTTGAAGTGTAATTTAATAAAAATGTAGATAATGTTTTAAAGATGTCAGAAAAAATACAAAAAATTAAAAAAAGAAAGTTTTATGGCATATCTTAGACATACACCATTGCCTTTATTTTAAAAAGTAAACAATGACTTTATTCCTTCATCAGTCTTTATAATCAATTTTAATGGAAGTTCAATTAAAAGTTGTTCCCATAATAGAGCAGAGTAATCACAGAGACAGGCAGTAGCAATATTTTAAGTCTAGCAAAGAAAAATAAAGATTTTTATAAATTCCTAGGTAATAATATATGTTCTAGAATACTACAGTGAATTTTTAAGTCACTACCTTGAGCCCACTATTAAACACACACATTCGTGAACCAAATGAAAGTTTTTATGCTTTTTTGGGGGTGTCTTTTGAGGTGTATTTGAGACCCAGGTGCAGAATATCATAGAAAAGTCTTGAAAGGTTGTTGAATCACACGAAGACACCAGGATTCTTGGCCCCTGGGGGAGAAGAATTCAATCCGGGGCCAGAGACGAGCCTTGATCGCTCAGAGCTTTTGTGTAATAAAGTTTTATTAAAGTATAAAGGAGATAGAGAAAGCTTCTGACATAGGCATCAGAAGGGGGCAGAAAGAGTACCCGCTTGCTAGTGTTAACAATGAAGTTATATACTCTCCAATGAATCCAAAGAATGTCTGGAGGTTGTAAAGACCTCACCAGACCTACTCCCATAATTTATATTTTAAGATAACAGAATTAGCCAGAAGGTTTAATCCAAAGACTGTCCTCAGGCAGGATACATCCTTGTAAAGACCAGGTCTACTCCCATAATTTACATTTTAAGATAACAGAAAATTTAATCCAGAGACTGTCCTTAATCCAGAGACTGTCCTCAGGCAGGATACATTATTGTTATATAATCCTAAGGAATGTAGAGAAAGAAAAAAAAGTTTGTCCTTTCTTCCTCCTTGAGGATTCCAGACCCCTCTCTCCTTGGGGACCCCTAGACTTCTTATCAACCTGCCTAGGAAATGACTCTCTCATTCTGTTATCTCAAAAACATAGGCTAAATAACTCAGTTATTTTAAAAACTTTGAGATTTCAAGGACAGTTCTGTTGCTTAAATGAAAAGCAGGTGAAAGTTCTACAGAAAAGTAGCAAATCATAAAAGAATTGCAGATATGAAAGTCATTTGGGTCAAGGCTAAGAAACAATGGTAGATAACATGTACAGACTAATCTCAGCTAATATGGAAATAAAGGAAACGTTTCCTTTGAAAACTCTTGCTTCATTTTTGTGTATATCTATGCTTTCACATTTGTTGGAAGCAATCTTCACTATGTAAAAAATTATAGGAAACATTTGCCATGCTTTGATGTACACATATTCAAATTTTAATTTTACCACATGGCTAGCTTACTCATTCATTTGTTTCTACACACACACACACACATTAATCGAAAGTCCCTTGAATACTAGATACTGTTAGGTTTTACTTAAACATGAATGAGAATTTTCTTTGTCCTGGAAGCCTACATAGACACTAAAATTTGCAATACAGTGTGAGAAGTGGTACTGATGTAGGTAGACTCAGGGTCCTGGATGAAAAACAGTTGGTTTTAAAGGAACGGATTATATCCCACATAAATTTTAGGGAGTGAGGGATATTAGAAGGTGGATGTTAGTCTTGAAAAATCTTGAGGGACTTGAAGGGCTCAGTGAGACATTTGTATGTCTGGAGCATGAGCTGCTGCAGTGAAGCCAAAGGTGGAAGATAGTACTGGAAAGTGAAGTGTTTGCATCAAGAAAGAAATACAACTGGGGCTTCCCAGGCAGCCCAGCTGGTAAAGAATCTGCCTGCAATGCAGAAGACCCTGGTTTGATCCCTGGGTCGGGAAGATCCCCTGGAGAAGTGATAGGTTACCCACTCCAGTATTTTGGGGCTTCCCTGGTGGCTCAGATGGTAAAGAATCCGCCCTCAGTGTGGGAGACCTGGGTTCAATCGCTGAGTTGGGAAGATCCCCTGGAGGAGGGCATGGCAACCCACTCCAGTATTCTTGCCTGGAGAATTCCATGGACAGAGGAGCCTGGCAGGCTACAGTCCATGGGGTCACAAGTCAGACACAACTGATCAACTAAGCAGAACATGAGAAGGAAACTGAGGACGTTTTCAACAGGAAATAATATCAGCTTGGTTATCCAGTAGAACAGTGTAGTGACATGCAGAGTATATTTGAGTTATTGGAGATGGAAGGCAGAGGCAATAGGTGCTACAAGTTAGACAAAAATGCAGACACAGTCTAAACCAAACTGTTAAAACTAGTCTTAACCAAGGTGTGATCTGTTTAGGCTGTTTGTTAATAGCAGCAGCGAAAATAGGTAGATGCCATGCATGGGATTCTTAAACACATTTATTGTCTATTACGCTACTCTCTTTACCCATTTATGTTAGCAGTTAATGTTAGTAGAGTTAGTATGTCAGTACAGTTCCCTCAGGCATTTATGCTTGTGAGACCTGGTCTAAATTTAGTATTAACAGAGAATTAGAGAGAAGAGGCAGAGAAGGCAATGGCAGCCCACTCCAGTACTCTTGCCTGGCAAATCCCATGGACCGAGGAGCCTGGTAGGCTGCAGTCCATTGGGTCGCTAAGAGTCAGACATGACTGAGCGATTTCACTTTTACTTTTCACTTTCATGCATTGGAGAAGGAAATGGCAACCCACTCCAGTGTTCTTGCCTGGAGAATCCCAGGGATGGGGGAGCCTGATGGGCTGCCATCTATGGGGCTGCACAGAGTCGGACACGACTGAAGCGACTTAGCAGAGAGAAGAGGGCAGAAGTCTTTTCTTTGTCTTAGGTTAAGCTGATTTTCCAACAGCATATTTGAGATTTCCTCATTCATCATTAATATATATATATGTTAATTTCTTCCATATTTTAGATAATATTTGAGCAATATTAGAATTATGAATGTCTGTGACTATAAGGCCATTTTTAATTATAAGGCTTTCATGGAATTTGCTAGTTGCAATGTTATTTATGTCATTAAGGTTTATCAGTATTTCATTATATACCAGGTGTTTTATTCTTGGGTCATCACAAATATCTCCCAATACTATACAAACCATTAACATTTAATGTATAAGCCACATTGTCTGACAACTAATTACTAGAAGAAGCACACAGAAGTGAATCACAATCAATGAGGCAATTTCAGGTCAGGCACTTAAATCCAAAACTGAGAAATCAGTGAACAGTTTAAATAAAACAATGGACAGCCTGATGCAAGTTTATTTTACTATAGCTACTTTGTACTTCACAGTAAGAAATAGTTGAGAATTGTGAAGATCATCACTAAAGGTATAAAATTTCATTCATCATGCACACATTTTTAGAGATATTAATTTTGAAGGAAAAATTCCACAGCATATTTTGAATAAAGATTGTTTTGCTTATAAGTAAGATAGCTTACTCTATCAATTCAAGACATGGAGTGAAATGAAGTAAATGTTGTGTATGATCTCTAAATTGTTAAAACAATTGCCTAGTTATATTCTGCTGTCAGACCCTCTGTAATTGTAAATTCCAATAATGTTTTTCTGTTGTTAACTTTAAGTCTATTTTGCTCTTCTATTGGAAGAGAAAGTGGACCCATCTTTCCATTAATGTTATCACCTTTAGCAAATATTTACTTTGACAGTACTAAGGAGAGAGAGAATAAACATATTTTAGAAAAGGAAAAAAAATGTGTCTTTTCACCAAACACAAGATAAAAACATTATTCCAAACTAAATTAAGTTGAGAGTTCCAAAGAATAGCAAGGAGAGATAAGAAAGCCTTCCAAAGTGATCAGTACAAAGCAATAGAAGAAAACAATAGAATGGGAAAGACTAGAGATCTCTTCAAGAAAATTAGAGATACCAAGGGAATATTTCATGCAAAGATGGGCTCAATAAAGGACCTAACAGAAATGGTAGGGACCTAACAGAAGCAGAAGATATTAAGAAAAGGTGGCAAGAATACACAGAAGAACTATACAAAAAAGATCTTCATGACCCAGATAATCACGATGGTGTGATCACTGACCTAGAGCCAGACATCCTGGAATGTGAAGTCAAGTGGGCCTTAGGAAGCATGACTATGAACAAAGCTAGTAGAGGTGATGGAATTCCAGTTGAGCTAATTCAAAGCCTAAAAGATGATGCTGTGAAAGTGTTGCACTCAATATATCAGCAAATTTGGAAAACTCAGCAGTGGGCACAGGATGGGAAAAGGTCAGTTTTCATTTCAATCCCAAACAAAGGCAATGCCAAAGAATGCTCAAACTACTGCACAATTGCACTCATCTCACATACTAGCAAAGTAATGCTCAAAACTCTCCAAGCCAGGCTTCAACAGTACATGAACCATGAACTTCCAGATGTTCAAGCTGGATTTAGAAAAGGTAGAGGAGCCAGAGATCAAACTTCTAACATCTGTTGGATCATTAAAAAAGCTAGAGAGTTCCAAAAAAATCATCTACTTCTGCTTTATTGACTATGCCAAAGGCTTTGACTGTGTAGATCACAATAAACTGTGGAAAATTCTGAAAGAGATGGGAATACCAGACCACCTGACCTGCCTCTTGAGAAATCTGTATGCAGGTCAGGAAGCAACAGTTAGAACTGGACATGGAAAAGCAGACTGGTTCCAAATAGGGAAAGGCTGTATATTGTCACCCTGCTTGTTTAACTTATATGCAGAGTACATCATGAGAAATGCTGGGCTGGAAGAAGCACAAGCTGGAATCAAGATTGCTGGGAGAAATATCAATAACCTCAGATATGCAGATGACACCACCCTTATGGTAGAAAGCGAAGAACTAAAGAGCCCCTTGATGAAAGTGAAAGAGGAGAGCGAAAAAGCTGGCTTAAAACTCAACATTCAGAAAACTAAGATCATAGCATCTCGTCCCATCACTTCATGGGAAATAGATGGGGAAACAGTGGAAACAGTGGCTGACTTTATTTTGGGGGGCTCCAAAATCACTGCAGATGGTGACTGCAGCTATGAAATTAAAGTACGCTTTCTCCTTGGAAGGAAAGTTATGACCAACCTAGACAGCATATTGAAAAGCAGAGACATTAATTTGACAACAGAGGTCCATCTAGTCAAAGCTATGATTTTTCCAGTAGTCATGCATGGATGTGAGAGTTGGACTATAAAGAAAGCTGAGCACTGAAGAATTGATGCTTTTGAACTGTGGTGTTGGAGAAGACTCTTGAGAGTCCCTTGGACTGTAAGGAGATCCAACCAGTCCATCCTAAAGGAATTCAGTCCTGAATACTCATTGGAGGTACTGATATTGAAGTTGAAACTTACCCTTATTCTCCCCACTTTACATGGGGGGTAATTGAAGGTCAGAGAATTTAATTTACTAAAAGTCACAAAACTTAAAAGCGGCACATTTAACATTTGATATATATAGTTTAAATAAAAAGCCTAAATTCTTTTTTTAACGTGCCACTAAGGGATATTCTTTTTTAATGTGTTCATTTTTTTTTTAATTTTATTGAGGTAATAACGTTGGCTTGTAACACTGTATGAATTTCATGTGTGCAGTATTATATTTGACTTCTGTGTACATTACAGGGTACTTACAGCCACAAGTTTAGTTTCCTTCCATTCATCGTCATATAACTGACCCTCTTTACACATTTACCCTCCCCTACCCTTCCCTGTGGTGACAGCTAATTTTTTCTCTGTATCTGCCTATTTGGTTTTATTTGGTTTGGTTTGTTCATTTATTTTATAAAGCCTAAAATAAATGGAATTCCATCATAGCTCAGTCAGTAAAGAATCTGCCTATAATGCAGGAGACCCAGGTTCAATCCCTGGGTGGGAAAGATCCCCTAGAAAAGGAAATGGCAACCCACTCCAGTATTCTTGCCTAGAGAATCGCATGGACAAAGGAGCCTGGTGGGCTACACTCCAGGGTCTCAAGGGTCAGACACGACTTAGCAACTAAACCACCACCACCAAATTCTTAACTATTATATCATACTACCTCCCAGCTCACAGTGAAAATTACAAGAAACAGAATTCAGTAGCATGAGAAATGTAATTTAAAAAGTTGATATTTGAAATTTCAGTAACAAAGAATTTTTCAATCCTTTATAAGGTACTATTGAAAGACTTGTGAACGAATGCCAGAATTTTTACTTAAGATTAGTTAATAGTTAATCGTTCATTTAGTTATCCTATAAGCTACTTAAATAATTGGAATTTAGTTTTGTTCATGGCAAGTTCACTGTATAAAAAACAAATGCATTTTTAGTTTTATTCTTTTTATTCTACACTCAACCAACATTTTTATTGTTTACTTATGCCTTTTTAAAAAGTTTATGCTAATTTACATAGTTATATAAATACAAGATACAAAAATTTTAGAAATGACTACTCTTATGGAGATAAAAAAGAGAGAGAGAGAGAAAGTTAATGGAAGAATGTCATGGTATTGATTTTACTACAAAAGAGAGCCACAACTGATCTGATATCTTACTTAAATAGGTTTTCTAAACAAAGCCCGAAGCATATTGTGCAGTTGTCAGAAAAATATTGTCAAAAAAACTTCAGTATTGGTGCATTGGCTCAATAGAAATATTTTACTTTCTAGACAATGGAAATCAATAGATCATGCCTGTAGCTAATTCATGTCTTAAACCAATGGTAGGTTGAAAAGAACTGATGAAATGATACAACTGATGAGTGGATTCTAATTTCGGTTACATTTATATTATAATGTCAGGTAATTCTTGCATGTGTGATTGTGTTCCATAATCATTTTTCCCCATTATTTCCTTAAGGCAATGTATAACACATATTAGTAGAACTTATATTCAATATATGAAATGAAACATTTTTTTTTTTTTTTACTATTTCAAGTTTTCTTTGTTCAAACTTATATGCAGCCCATAGTTACCATACTAAAATTTCAGAATGCTGTTTTGACTCTAAAAATATGAATATAATTTCAGCTATATTTCCATTATTTATTGGGGCTTCCCTGGTGACCCAGATGGTATAAGAATCTGCCTGCAGTGTAGGAGACCCAGGTTTGATTCCTCAGTTGGAAAGATGCCCTGGAGAAGAGAATGGCTACCCAGTCCAGTATTCTTTCCTGGAGAATTCCATGGACAGAGGAGCCTGGCTAACTACAGTCTACTGAGCGACTAACAATATTACTATTACTTCATTATATATGAAGCCTAACAATGAGCTAATTATTTTATCCATAAATTTAGCTCCAAAATAATTTTGAGAAGGTGCTCTAAAATATTTTAAACATTACATACAGTCCCCGATGGTGATTATTTTGTAAGGGAAAGCTCACTTAATATAACTATAACTCCATTTTTAAGTCTCATGACCTCACCTTCTCACCTTGTCTGCTTCTTCAGAAAAAAAAAAAAAAAAATCAAGATCACAAGTAAAACTGCATGTGATTGTTGAAGAAGTCTGATAGTGTTTTCAATTAGTTGAATGTTGTAAAATTTTGCTATGTATATACATATGTATGTAGATATTTATATATAGAGAGAGGGACTCCAGGCATAGTTTTCCTCATGCATATAAAAATGTAAAAACCAGTGAAATGGAGTGATTCACAATTCAGTTTCATCAGGCTAGTTCTTTTATTGCTCAAAAACTTGACTCTGAAACAATATCATAAAGGTGCTCAAAATATTTTACAAGTAGCAACTTTTACTTAAATATATAGGGAACAATTTATAATATCATAAATTATAATCTAATAAAATCTTAGAATCTTAGAGCATTTTCTGAGTAAACAAGTATACCTCTGTTAACCAGAAGCAAGGATTAAGTGTGGTATTATTTTTGTAAATGAAATACTGTAAAGAGCTCATCTAAAATATGTCAAATATAATTCATAAAGAAAACCAGTTAAAAATTCAAATAAACTTTGCAATAATCTGCCATTAAAATTATGCAACTAGAATTGCCCATTTTGTTATTTTCTTACATTTTCCACTTTTAGTTTATGAGTTAGCAGGACTCTATTTTGAGCTAGCCAAAGATATCTGTGAATTATTTATAGACTAAGCAGGCATATGACTTAAATGAGATATTTCCTCTCTATAGAATAATGTGTACCATTTATAATACTCCTTAAGTTCAACTTCCTTTGCGTGTTTAGAAGAATTCTTAAACAAATACACAGATGAATCTGAAACACTTATAGCATTATGTCCTTTTTTTTTTTCTATAAAGGACTTGTGAGGACAGAAAAATACAATTGGAATAATACATGTTTATAGGATTGTGACAAATTCTTTGAAGAGTATATTTTCTATTGGGTTAGCTTGCAACATCAGGGATACCAATTATTTTATGGAATAGTATTTCATTTTTAATTATGAAATCAAGGTATAAAAATAGATTTTTCATAAGAAAACTGTAGACAACATGAAAAATGATTAGAAGCTAAAATATATAAATGTGTGGCTAAGTCTGGGATAGATCATATTCTACTCTAAAAAGAATTAATTTGAAATAGTGAATTTTCTCCCAGCTTTATTGAGATGTGATTGATAGATAAAATTGTATATACTTAAAGTGAACAACTTGATGTTTTGATACATATCCACACTGTGAAATTATTACCACAATCAAGTTCATTAACACATCCATCACTTCACATGGATACTTTTGTGTATGATGGGAACACTTAAGATCTGCTCTGAGCAAATCTCAAGCATATAATACAGAATTATTAACTACAGTCACCATGCTGTACTGTGAGTTCCTCAGAACTTATTTATTTTATAACTGTGATTTTTACCCTTTGACTAACGTATTCCCATGTTCTCCATCCTCAGCCACTGGTAACCACTGCCATTCTCTGTTTCTATGAGTTTGACTTTCCTTAGCCGAGACTTCACATATAGGTGATGGTGGTTTAGTTACTAAGTTGTGTCCGAGTCTTGCAATCCCCATGGACTATAGCCTGCCAAAGTCCTCTAACCATGGGATTCTCCAGACCAGAATACTGGAGTAGGTTGCCATTTCCTTCTCCAGAAGATCTTCTTGACCCAGGAATCAAACCCGGGTTTCCTGCATTGCAGGCAGTTTCTTTACTGACTGAGCTATGAGGGAAGCCCACATACAGGTAATAACATACAGTGTTTGTCTTTCCATATCTGGCTTATTTCACTTAGTATAATCCCCTCAAGGTTCATCCATGTTGTCAAAGATGGCAATATTCCCTTCTCTTTTAAAATTGAATAATATCCCACTGGACATATATGCTACATTTTCTTTATCTATTCATCTGAAAACGCACTCAGATTGTGTCTATGTCTTGGCTACTGTGAATGATGCTGCAGTGAAGATGGGAGTGCGTGTCTTTTTGGGATAGTGATTTTGTTTCACTTCATTACTAGAAGTGGGATTGCTGGATCATACAGCAGTTCAATTTTAATTTTTTTCCATAATGGCTATACCAATTTCTGTTCCCACCAACAATGTGCAAGTGCTCCTTTTCTCCACATCCTCACCAACATTTGGTATCTCTGGGTTTTTTTGATAATAATTATCATGACAGGTGTGAGGTGATTTCTCACTGTGGGTTTTACTTAACATTTTCCTGATGATCAATAATGTTAGGCACCTTTGCATATACCTATTGGTTATTTGTATATCTTCTTTGGAAAAACGACACTGAAATTAATGGGGAAAGAAATATGTTCAGACAGAAGAAATAACAATATATTTGCAAACTAATCCACCAGCAAGTAAAAAGTTATCATATTGGAGAGGAGAGGATTTCTAGAACGATGGCATTGAGTAGGTGACAGAAGATGGCATCTAGTGTATAAACAGAGGAGTAGTCTTTCAATAGAAACACTTTGAATACTCACACAGCAGCAAGCAGGAAGACTGGAGTATGAGTGTGCTAATACTGGTAAATGATTAGTAGTGGTTTTCATGTGAAAATTCCCTGATACTTGCTACAGTTCTCTCTGTGAACTAGGAATTGAGGTGAGGATGAAGAGGTATTGAGATTTTAAGGAGGAGAAGAAAATAAATAGTTATCTAAAAGAGAGGAAATATGAATAGGAATGCAGAGTAGGAGAGCTGGGCAGAATGAAGGATTCATCTGTGACTCAAAGTCATGAATATAAAGTGAGACAAGTTAGCATAGCTGTGCTTTTTCTCCCCAGCCTTATGTTGCACAGGTGGAAGCCTGGTATAGGAGAATAGTTTAATTAGACAAAACTTGTGTTTTCCTAAGGAAGTAAAATAAAGCAAGAATAACATAAAATAAAGGGAATAGAGAATATACACAAGGAATTACAATCAGAGATCACAATTTTAATCTTAGTGGAGAAAAGATATGTAGAGAGTGAAGAACAGTGAAATAAAGGTTATATGAATGCAGTGAGAGTACTGGTTAAACTGAAGGAGGCTTGAGGTCTGGGTATTCAAGGTAAACAATAAAAATAGAAGGATGTGGTTAGGGTGTAGATTACATGAAATTGAAATTTGGAGTGGTTGTAATTGTGGAAAGGACAGGGCCTTAGAGGTATTTCCATGGAAACTCATGCCTGAGGTAGGATATAAGACAAGATAGATGGACAAGAGGTCAAATCCAGAGAGCATCAGTTGGTGGAGAGATTATCTATGGAAATATTTTTAAATGCTCCAAATTAAGTCACAAGAGAGTGACTGCAAAAGAAGAAATAAAATTCTCGAGAAATGAATGTCATATGTAACATTATTGGTTCTGATGATTGGTGTAAAATTTCTGTTCTTCAATATCCATCTTAATCTAAAGCTTTGTTGTTGGACTAAAAGGTAATTCAGTTAATTGCATTATTTCTGAACCTTATTGCTAAATGGTGTTAAACTACATGACTTTGTGAATCAACCCCCAAAAGAATTTATAGTCAGTGTTGCCAATGAAAGTCTTCCCCATGTTATAAATGGAGGGAGGGAAAACTTCTTTTCCTAGTATGTGAGATCAGAGCAGCTTCTCAGAAGACTGATATATCCCTCTATTATAAGCAGTGGGATGAGTATGCATCAGGTGCACCAATTTATACAAGATTGTTTATTAATTTTAAGAATCAAACATATGGTCAGTGGAGGCGCTCCTTAATATTAACTGCCAAGGTTATATGAAAGCATGATGGCTAAGACAATAAAGTCAGAGAACACATGAGTATGATCTGAACAAGTGGTAGCATGGAGAATCAAGTATGAATTCTCTTAGAAGTTGAAACAAGAATGAGAATTATGAGGAATGTAATTTAATGACACAATACCATATGATGACTGGAATAACAAAACCAGTGTGTTCCAACAAGATATTTCTTAGAAATTTTAACAAATTATAAATCATTCAGCATCAGTTCAGTTCAGTCACTCAGTCATGTCCAACTCTTTGTGACCCCATGGACTGCAGCATGCCAGGCTTTCCTGTCCATCACCAACTCCCAGAGCTTGCTCAAACTCATGTCCCTAGAGTCGGTGATCCCATCCAACCATCTCATCCTCTGTGATCCCCTTCTCCTTCTGCCTTCAATCTTTTCCAGCATCTGAGTCTTTTCCAATGAGTCAGTTCTTCGTATAAAGTGGCCAAAGTATTGGAGTTTCAGCTTCAGCATCAGTCCTTCCAATGAATATTCAGGGTTGATTTCCTTTAGGACTGACTGGTTTGATCTCCTTGAAGTCCAGGGGACTGACTCTCAAGAGTCTTCTGCAACACCACAATTCAAAAGCCTCAATTCTTCAGCGCTCAGCTTTCTTTATGGTCCAACTCTCACATCCATGCATGACTACTGGAAAAACCATAGCTTTGACTATATGGACCTTTGTCAGAAAATTATTCAGCATACATGGAGATATATTTGAAAGACAGAAATCATGAATGTTAGGATAAGCCAAGGATAGCTAAGTTATGCTGCAGTATCAGATAATCCACAAGTCTCCATGGTTTGAGACAGTAAATGTTTCTCTCTCATGCTACATGTCCAATGTAGGTCATCAGAATGGCTGTTCACAGAGGTCACTCAAAAGACCCAGGTTGACAGAGTCTCCATCCTGCACTGGTATGGTAACAGGTGGTAGTTATGCATACTGTATCTGGTCACAATTTCCCAACGTGCCAAAGGCAGAGAAGTGAAAGATTTGTGAATAGCCATAATGACCACAACAAAATTATAATGAAACTAATCCAGCCAAATAATGTTGCCAAAACTTGGCCTCTATTGACGGGTACCAAATATAAACACAGAGACAGAGTTTTGGGTGAATAGAAAGGTTTGGCTTTTATTGTTTTGCCAGGCAAAGAGGGGCAACAGGGGGCTAATGCCCTGAGGACCATGTAACTGACCTTGGAGTGGGTGGTGAGGAGTTATGTAGTGTTTAAGGAGCAGAGCATGATCAGCTCATGGTCAGTTCTTGGATTGGTTGGCATCAAGGTGAAGTTTCAAGCATCATCAACCTTCTGGTTTCAATCAGCCTAAGGTCTATATTTTTGTGGTCAGCAGTTTTCATCTGCAGGGGGTCTGCTTCCTGTAAAAACAACTTAGAAAAGTGTGTCACGCCTTTATCTATATCTGTCAGAAAACTAGGAGCTCGGTGATTCTGCTATGCAGCAGAATTATAGTCTAAATTGTTATCAGTTCTCTAACCCAACAGCTATTTTTCGCTTCATCTTCATATTTCCCAATCATTAACTCTCGAGTTAACATTTTACGTCAAAAGACAAGGACACAGAGGCTTGTACATGGTTTCAATAGCACATTTTCTCAAAAATAGGCATATGTATACACACACACACATACACACATATTTATAAGCAGTTAAACTAAGCAGTTAAAATCTCTAGTTCCTGACAAACCTATAAAACTATTTTATGACTTGCGCCCTATGAAAAACGTAGAAACTGACACCAAGCAGTCCTTCCCATCTGCTGCTGCTGCTAAATCACTTCAGTACGACCCTGTGCGACCCCATAGATGGCAGCCCACCAGGCTCCCCCGTCCCTGGGATTCTCCAGGCAAGAACACTGGAGTGGATTGCCATTTCCTTCTCCTATGCACGCATGCATGCTTAGTCGCTTCAGTTGCGTCCGACTCTGTGCAACGCTATGGACAGCAGCCCACCAGGCTCCTCTGTCCACGGGATTCTTCAGGCAAGAACACTGGAGTGGGTTGCCGTTTTCTTCTCCAGTCCTTCCCATCTAGCTCATCATTAAGTGATTAAAATTGCCCCTTGCATAAAATTGAATGTAAAATACCATATATAGGATCTCCCCCGTCAGGTGAGAAGGACTAAATCATACTTCTAGACCTTTATTCTTCTTAGAATAATTTTAAGAACATCTTCCTGTGGCACCCTCCTTTTTCTTTCCATTTTCATTCAGGTGACTCAACTTCTGATTAGACATAATCCAAGGATTTAATAACTTAAGATATAGGGCTTAAAATAAATACCTAATTACAATGATAGGAACTGGATGTAATTTTCAAAGGAAGCTGAGATCTTCCCAAAAACTTTCAAATCTTAGTTATTTTTCTTTCCAGCAATATTGTTTAGCTTCTGCTATGTAAGGACAACTGGAAAGTGTATACAGAAGTATTTTGGTCAAGCACAGCTGCGTTCAGACACAGTTAGCAAAATGTTGCTATTGAGGAAGATAATGTGGGTCAACACTTCCAGAGCACTGATGAAGACTTTTTCTTTTTGTAAAATCACAGTTACTCTTCTAAAGAAAGGTTTGGTCCCAGAAGAGGTAACATATCACTAAAAGATCCTTGGTTTTGATGGGAGTGACAGGGAAGGTAGGAGAGAAGCCAGGAAGAAGAGCCCAATAGCTATCTAAATGTCACATAGCTGAGGCACACAATGCTGAAACAGACAGGAAGTCAGTTTTCAGATGGATCTGCATGAGGCCAAAAGCTTGATGTTATAACTTAGATATACAAGATAAATCCAGCATTTTCTATGTAGCTGCCAAGACAGCCCCATAGAAACTTTTTTTCTGAGCATTCTACTGGAAAGAGTAAGGACTTAGAGGATTATCAATTGTGGAGAGTGATTCATGGAGTATATATTATGACAGAAAAATAGAGCAATTTCTTGTCTTTTGTGTTTGAAAGACAGAGAAGGAAAAATAAAGGGAGTATTATGATGTAATAGAAATTTTCTTTAAAAGCTTTATGATATTTAGAATATTTCAATTAAGAACAATAAAGTAGTTTTAATTAAATATTGATAACTAATATAACAGGGTACATAAGAACAAAAATCAGAGTATCTGGGTTAAAACTCAGCTTTTGCTATCTATATGCTGTGATTTTTCACAAGTTACTTATCTTTCTGTCATTCAGCTTCCTCATCTATAAAATGGAAAAAACTGTAGGCTTTTGTCATAATGATTAAATAAGCTAACAGGTGTAAATCACTTAGAAGAGGGTTTGCTACATAGTGAGCACTCAATGATTTAATATAAGCACTCACAGTAATTTATTCATTATTGTTATTATTCAAGTTAATAATATCCTATTTGAATAATGTATTCCTTATAGGAATCTTGTAGATTATTAACATAATTTATAGGTAATGTTGAATTATTGTTAGTAAATTGAATCTAGGGAGAACCAGCTACTGCCAGTAAAATATTTTAAATATATCCATTGGAAATATGTTCAATGGTTCTACTCATATGAATACTTATGTATGGCATATTAATTTAAAATGATTTCTCAAGGTATACCCTTATTTTACCTTTAAAATATATCTTTCTATATTTGCAAACACATAGAATACTACTTCCAGAAAAAAAAACAAAAGTCTGTTCATGGTGATTTCCTCTGAGGATGGTGGTATTGTGGGCATGTAATGGAAACAGCCTTAATTTTCATTATATTAGCCTTTGTGTCAGGGTTTTTTTAGTATGTGCTAGCAGCAGCAGCAGCATATCAATCAGAGAAGGCAATGGCAACCCACTCCAGTATTCTTCCTGGAAAATCCCATGGACAGAGGGGCCTGGTAGGCTGCAGTCCATGGGGTCGCTAAGAGTCGGGCACGAGTGAGCGACTTCACTTTCACTTTTCACTTTCATTCATTGGAGAAGGAAATGGCAACCCACTCCAGTGTTCTTGCCTGGAGAATCCCAGGGACGGCGGAGCCTGATGAGCTGCCATCTATGGGGTCGCACAGAATCCAACACAACTGAAGCAACTTAGCAGCAGCAGCGGCAGCAGCAACATATCAATAAAAAATATATTGAAATATTTCCTTTCCTTGTACAGAGCAGTTTATTTGCCTCATTACATATATTTTTTTTCTGTTTCAGTGATTTTTTTTTTTTTCCTTTTGCTACAATAGGCACAGTCTAGGGAAATCAGAAGACACGAGTTGAATTATGCATGAATGTTAACAGATCTTTTCACTCTTACATTAGCAGCATGTCCTACTGGGATAGGGCAGGAAAACACCCTACTCATTGATGACCTGCCAGAGCAAGACTGCATCCATGCACCCTGCCAAAAGGAGTACTCTCAGTTCTAGATTACTTTAAATATATATAGGAATCCCAACTAGAAAGCTATATTGGGATCCCATTACCATTTTTATCTCTGACATCAGTGAGTCAAAGAATGTTTGGTACAATTGTAAGTGACATATCACAAGGTTAAAATGGAAGACTGTGGTTCAAAAACATGGGGGATCCCTAAATTAAGAGTACAATTTTATCCTGAGAAGAAAGGAAACAAAAAATAGCACTTTTTCTCAATGCAGTTTCTAGGAAAGTTGTGAAACAACTTTCTTTTTATAAAGTGTTGAAACTGTTGACTATATATGTTAAAGGAACACATTTTTCCCCGTCTTTTATTTTTAACAACTTTGCATCAACTATTATCTAATTTTAAACTTGTCATGCAAAGTTTCATCAAGAATAGCTATTTTAAATCATTAGAGTTAGCTCTAATATTGTGGGATGTTTTTACTTTTACCTATGTCCTACAAAACATATCTTAAGGGACATAAATTGCTATCTTGAAGAATTTATTAGTCAAAACATTTGTGGAAACCATGTGCAAAATTAATTGTTTTACTTCCTTCAGAACAATCAAGCCATGTGTGTTCATGAAATAATGAATGTAATTATTTCTGTAATTTTCTAATCATACCAATTCTGAAAAAAAGACATTTTTATGACTATATAAAAGTAAAGGTCTAATTCAAATTTTTCTATATTTATAAGGAAACCAAATTTACTTTGAAATAGACCACATTTTAATAAGTACAACATAATGGTTGAACTGTAATATATTTTTGTCTTCTTTTTGAAAGACTGTTTATTTAAGAGCATTTTTAGATTTATAGCAAAATCAAGAGGGTACAGAGATTTCCTGTATACCCCTTCCTCCACACAGACGTAGCCTCTCCCATTATCAATATCCCCCACCAGGGTACTGCACTAGTTACAACTGATGAACCCACACTGGACACATCACAGTCACTCAAGTTCACATTTTGCTTTAAGGTTCATTCTGAGTGTGGATAAATATATAATGACATGTATCCATCATGCAAAGTATCTTCACTGCCCTGATGTAATATTTTGCCTCCTCTGAAAATCTGATCACAGAAAACTTACATCTGGCAATACTATTTGAAATACAAATTCCCAACTATTTTTTGTTTAATTAATATCTTTATCTAGCATACTAATATATAAAGTGAAAGTGAAAGTCGCTCAGTCGTGTCTGACTCTTTGTGATCCAATGGACTATAGCCCACCAGGCTCCTCTGTCCATGGTGTTCTCTAGCCAAGAATACTGGAGTGGGTAACCATTCCTTTCTCCAGAGGGTCTTCCCAACCCAGGGATCAAACCCAGGTCTCCCACATTGCAGGTGGATTCTTTACCATCTGAGCCACCAGGGAAGGCCTAGTAATATATATATAATTCCCTATACTATACAATAGCTCCTTCTTGCTTATTTGTTTTATATATAGTAGGGTGTATCTCCGGAGAAGGTGATGGCACCCCACTGCAGTACTCTTGCCTGGAAAATCCCATGGACAGAGGGGCCTGGTAGGCTGCAGTCCATGGGGTCGCTAAGAGTCCGGCAAGACTGAGCGACTTCACTTTCACTTTTCACTTTCATGCATTGGAGAAGGAAATGGCAACCCACTCCAGTGTTCTTGCCTGGAGAATCCCAGGGACGGGGGAGCCTGGTGGGCTGCCATCTATGGGGTTGCAC
Organism: Bos indicus; assembly: GCF_029378745.1. NCBI lineage: Eukaryota > Metazoa > Chordata > Mammalia > Artiodactyla > Bovidae > Bos > Bos indicus. The sequence continues at coordinate 11,730,393 of NC_091764.1, forward strand.
AGAATCAGACACGACTGAAGCGACTTAGCAGCAGCGGCAGCGGCAGCAGTGTGTATCTCAGTTCAGTTCAGTTCAGTCGCTCAGTCATGTCCGACTCTGTGCTACCCCATGGGCTGCAGTACACCAGGCCTTCCTGTCCATCACCAACTCCTTGCTCAAACTCATGTCCATTGAGTCGGTGATCCCATCCAACCATCTCATCCTCTGTGATCCCCTTCTCCTCCTGCCTTCAGTCTTTCCCAGCATCAGAGTCTTTTCCAATGAGTCAGTTCTTCGTATAAAGTGGCCAAAGTATTGGAGTTTCAGCTTCAGCATCAGTCCTTCCAATGAATATTCAGGACTGATATCCTTTAGGATGGACTGGTTGGATCTCCTTGCAGTGTGTATCTATTAATCCCAAACTGCTAGTTAATTCTTCCGCCTTCCCCTTTTCCTTTGGTAAACATAAAGTTGTTTTCTATGTTTGTAACTCTATTTCTGTTTTGTAAATGAGTTCATTTGATCATTTTTTAGATTCCACATATAAGTGATATCATATGATATTTATCTTTCTCTGACTTATTTCACTTAGTATGATAATCTCTAGTTTCATCTATGTTGTTTCAACTGGCATTATTTCATTCTAAGACAAAAAATCTTAGTATTCCATTCTATCCTGTAGGAGGGCATGGCAACCCACTCCAGTATTCTTGCCTGGAGAATCCCATGGACAGAGGAGCCTGTGGGTTACACTCCATGAGGTTGCAAAGAGTCCAACATGACTGAAGTGATCAGCGGCAGCAGATGCAGCAGCATTCCATTGTATATATATGTACACCAATCTTTATCCATTTGTCTGTTGATGGACACAAGTTGCTTCCATGTCTTATCTATTGTAAAGAATGCTGCCATGAACACTGGGGTGCATGTATCTTTTCAAATTAGAGTTTTTGTCTTTTCCAGATACATGCACAAGAATGAGATTGCTGCAGTTCAGTTCAGTTCAATCACTCAGTTGTGTCTGACTATTTCTGACTCCATGAACTGCAGCACTCCAGGCCTCCCTGTCCATCACCAACTGCTGAAGTTGACTCAAACTGATGTCAATTGAGTCAGTGATGCCATCCAACCATCGCATCCTCTGTCGTCCCTTTCTCCTCCTGTCTTCAATATTTCCCAGCATCAGGGTCTTTTCAAATGAGTCAGCTCTTCCCATAAGGCAGCCAAAGTATTGGAGTTTCAGCTTCAACATCAGTCCTTCCAAAGAATATTCAGGACTGATATCCTCTAGGATGGACTGGTTGTATCTCCTTGCTGTCCAAGGGACTCTCAAGAGTTTTCTCCAACACCACAGATCAAAAGCATCAGTTCTTAGACCCTCATCCATACATAACTACTGGAAAAACCATAGCTTTGACTAGATGGAACTTTGTTGGCAAAGTAATGTCTCTGTTTTTTAATATGCTGTCTAGGTTGGGCATAACTTTTCTTTCAAGGAGTAAGCATCTTTTAATTTCATGGCTGCAGTCATCAAATGCAGTGATTTTGGAGCCCCCCAAAATACAGTCAACCACTGTTTCCATTGTTTCCCCATCTATTTGCCATGAAGTGATGGGACCAGATGCCATGATCTTAGCTCTCTGAATGTTGAGTTTTAAGCCAACTTTTTCATTCTCCTCTTTCACTTTCCTCAATAGGCTCTTTAGTTCTTCTTTGCTTTCTGCCATATGGGTGTTGTCATCTGCATATCTGAGGTTATTGATATTTCTCCCAGCAATCTTGATTCCAGGTTGTGCTTCTTCCAGCCCAGCGTTTCTCATGATGTACTCTGTATAGAAGTTAAATAAGCAGGGTGACAATATACAGCCTTGACGTACTCCTTTCCTGATTTGGAACCAGTCTGTTGTTCCATGTCCAGTTCTAACTGTTGCTTCATGACCTGCATACAGGTTTCTCAGGAGGCAGGTCAAGTGGTCTGGTATTCCCATCTCTTTAAGAATTTTCCACAGTGTATTGTGATCCACACAGTCAAAGGCTTTGGCATAGTCAATAAAGCAGAAACAGATGTTTTTCTGGAACTCTTGCTTTTTTGATGATCCAACAGTTATTGGCAATTTGATCTCTGGCTCCTCTACCAGTTCCTGGTTCATGTACTGTTGAAGCCTGGTTTGGAGAATTTTGAGCATTACTTTGCTAGCATGTGAGATGAGTGCAATTGTGCTGTAGTTTGAGCATTCTTTGGCACTGCCTTTCTTTGGGATTGGAATGATTGCTGCATCGTATGGAAAATCTAATTTTTAAAGGAACCTCCATACTATTCTCCACAAGGTTGCACCAATTTATATTCTCTCCAACAGTTTAGAAGGGTTTCCTTTTCTCCTCACCCTCCCTGGCATTTGTTATTTATTAGTGGATTATTCTGATTGGTATGAGGTAATACCTCATTGTGGTTTTGACTTACATTTCTCTAATAATTAATGATGTTGAGCATCTTTTCAAGTATCTTTTGGTCATTGTGTATCTTCTTTGGAGAAATGTCTACTTAAGTCTTCTGCTCATTTTTTGACTGGGTTGTTTGTTTTTATATTAAGCCACGTGAACTGTTTGTAAGTTTCAGAGACTAATCCCTTGCGGGTCACAGCATTTGCAAATATTTTCTCCCATTCTGTGGACCTTTTGGTTTGTTTATGGTTTCTTTTGCTGTATAAAACCTTTTGAGTTTAATTAGGCCTCATTTGTTTATTTTTTGGTTTTATTTCCATTACTATGGGAGATGAATCAAAAGACTTTGCTGTGATTTATGTCAGAGAGTGTTCTGCCTACGTTTTCCTTTAGCAGTTTTATAGTATCCAGTCTTACTTTTAGGTATTCAATTCATTTTGAGTTTGTTTTTATACATTATTTTATATATATTTAGAGAATGCTTAAATTTCATTCTTTCACATATAGCTGCCTAGTTTTCTGAGTACAACTTATTGAAGAGAATGTCCTTTCTCCATTGTATATTCTTGCCTCCTTTGTGGTATGTTAACTGACTGTAAGTGTGTGGGATTATTTCTGGGCATTCTATCCCATTTGATAGAATCGATATGATTCTATGTCTGTTTTGTGACACCATCATTGTTTTGATTAGTGTAGCTTTATAGTACAGTCTGAAGTCAGGGAGCATGATTCCTCCAGCTCCATTCACCTGTTTTTCTTGAGATTGCTTTGACTATTTGAGACCTTTTGTGTTTCCATACAAATTTTTAATTTTTTCCATTCTAGTTATGTGAAAAATGCTATTGGTAATTTGATAGGAATTGCATTGAATGTGCAGAGTACCTTAGGTAATATGGTCTTTTTTAACAACATGGACTATTCTAATCCAAGATCCATGTATATCTTTTCATCTTTTTGTGTCATATTCAACATATTTTATCAGTGTCTTATAGTTTTTGGGTTTTGCCTCCCTCAGTTCAGTCGCTCAGTTGTGTCCAACTCTTTGCGACCCCATGAACTGCAGCAGGCCAGGCCTCCCTGTCCATCACCAACTCTTGGAGTTTACCCAAACTCATGTCCATTCAGTCGGCGATGCCATCCAACCCTCTCATCCTCTGTTGTCTCCTTCTCCTCCTGCTCTCAATCCTTCCCAGCATCAGGGTCTTTTCAAATGAGTCAGCTCTTCGCATCAGGTGGCCAAAGTATTGCAGTTTCAGCTTCAACATCAGTCCCTCCAATGAACACCCAGGACTGATCTCCTTTAGGATTGACTGGTTGATCTCCTTGCAGTCCAAGGGACACCCAAGAGTCTTCTCCAGCACCATAGTTCAAAGGCATCAACTCTTTGGCACTCAGCTTTCTTTATAGTCAAACTTTCACATCCACATATGACTACTGGAAAAACCATAGCCTTGACTAGACAGAACTTTGTTGACAAAGTAATGTCTCTGCTCTTTAACTTGCTATCTAGGTTGGTCATAATTTTCCTTCCAAGGAGTAAACGTCTTTTAATTTCATGGCTGCAGTCACCATCTGCAGTGATTTTGGAGCCCCCCAAAATGAAGTCTGTCACTTTTTTCACTGTTTCCCCATCTATTTGCCATGAAGTGAGGGGGCCAGATGCCTTGATCTTAGTTTTCTGAATGTTGAGTTTTAAGCCACCCTTTTCACTCTCCTCTTTTGCTTTCATCAAGAGGCTCTTTAGTTCTTCTTCACTTTCTGCCATAAGAGTGGTGTCATCTGCATATCTGAGGTCATTGATATTTCTCCCAGCAATCTTGATTCCAGCTTGTGCTTCATCTAGCCCAGCATTTCTCATGATGTACTCTGGATATAAGTTAAATAAGCAGGGTGACAATATACAGCCTTGACGTACTTCTTTTCCTATTTGGAACCAGTCTGTTGTTCTATGTCCAACTCTGACTGTTGCTTACTGACCTGCATACAGGTTTCTCAGGAGGCAGGTCAGGTGGTCTGGTATTCCCATCTTTTTCAGAATTTTCCACGGTTTACTGTGATCCACACAGTCAAAGGCTTTGACATAGTCAATAAAGCAGAAATACGTGTCTTTCTGCAACTCTCTTGCTTTTTCAATGATCCAGCTGATGCTGGAAATTTGATCTCTGGTTCCTCTGCCTTTTCTAAAACCAGCTTGAATATCTGGAAGTTCACAGTTCACATATTGCTGAAGCCTGACTTGGAGAATTTTGAGCATTACTTTACTAGCATGTGAGATAAGTGCAATTCTGCAGTGGTTTGAGCATTCTTTGGCATTGCAATGAAAACTGACCTTTTCCAGTCCTGTGGCCACTGCTGAATTTTCCAAACTTGCTGGCATTATGAGTGCAGCACTTTCACAGCATCATCTTTTAGGATTTGAAATAGCTCAACTGGAATTCCATCACCTCCTCTAGCTTTGTTCATAGTGATGCTTCCTAAAGCCCACTTGGCTCGCATTCCAGGACATCTGGCTGTAGGTGAGTGATCACACCATCATGATTATCTGAGTCATGAAGATATTTTTGTATAGTTCTTCTGTGTATTCTTGCCACCTCTTAATATTTTCTGCTTCTATTAGGTCCATACCATTTCTGTCCTTTATTGAGCCCATCTTTGCATGAAATGGTCCCTTGGTATCTCTAATTTTCTTGAAGATATCTCTAGTCTTTCCCATTCTGTTGTTTTCCTCTATTTCTTTGCATTGATCACTGAGGAAGGCTTTCTTATCTCTCCTTGCTATTCTTTGGAGCTCTGCATTCAAATGGGTATATCATTCCTTTTTTCCTTTGCTTTTTGCTTCTCTTCTTTTCACATCTATTTGTAAGGCCTCCTGAGACAGCCATTTTGCCTTTTTGCATTTCTTTTTCTTGGGGATGGTCTTGATTCCTGTTGCCTCCCTAAATAGGCTTATTTCTAGGTATTTGCTTACTTTTAATGGTAGGTAAATGTATTGTTTCCTTAATTTCTCTTGTTAATATTTCATTGTTCATATATAGAAATGCAACAGATTTCTGTATATTAATTTTGTGTCCTTTATAGCAGTCATTTATAAAACTGTTACTGTTTGCAGACAACATAATACTATATATAGAAAATCCTAAATGTCATCAAAAAACTACTGGAGCATGGTAATAATATGATAATATCAAATGAAATGAAATGTTAAAATCTTTGGATGAACAAATTGCATCTGAATGAAAATCATTTGTGTTGCATGAGAAGCCCCACGTCACTGTCCAAACTAAGTCCGTGTTTAGTTCACAGTTGAAACAGAAAGTTACTCTTCCTTCCAATGGAGGTTTAAGTACTCTTTCAAATACCTTGGACAGCATAATACTAATCACTGAAGAGAAGACAATTATTAGGTCAGGGGTAAAAATCAGTTCCTAAGTGTATTTAAAAGAAAGATGCTAATATGTTTATTGTGTAGCCATTTGTGATAACAAGTAAAACAGGCCATTACTGTTTTTACATAGAGTCCTGGAGGCATGTCATACTTCTGTAACATCTGTGAACTTTGAGCATTTGCTGTAACAAAAATCAAATGTGTTAACTACAGAGGAATAACTCTATCATGATGTCCTTGTTACCTTGCACATATGACTTCCCTGGTGGCTCAGACGGTAAAGCATCTGTCTACAATGCGGGAGACCTGGGATCAATCCCTGGGTCAGGAAGATTCCCTGGAGAAGGAAATGGCAACCCACTCCAGTACTCTTGCCTAGAAAATCCCATGGATGGAGGAGCTCGGTGCAGGCTACTGTCCAAGGGGTCGCAAAGAGTCAGGCACAACTGAGCGGCTTCACTTTCACTTGAATCACAGCTTAGATCTGAGTCTTGGCAGGATGCTTTATGATTCTCTTAGAATACAAGAGGATGCGATGACTCAGGATCTGCTATGAGGCCATTTCCTACTCATCGTTGTCCCCCTGGGAGGCAGTCTACAAAGCAGTTTCTCTTGGTCTCTGGGTTTTGATGAAGTTTGAGGCTTTCTACCCCATCCTCCTCAGTATACTGTCAGAATATAAACCCACATAGATAGTCTGTCTTTGGTTCCTCAGCAGTGGTGGTCCAACAGATCTTATTGCTATCTCCAGCTCCTTTGGTTTCATTATTGTCCTTCTTAGTGTGTGGAACATGAATCACTGGGAACTGGCACCTTTGGCCTAATCTTCTTTTCATTGCCTATGTTAGTAATAAATAGTCTAAATCTACAAGTGACTCATTGTATCTTTATGAATTGGATCAATCAAGCCTTGGGCTTGGCCTTGCCAATCTTGTCTGTTAGCTAAACGGTAACAGCATCTCAAAATTGAGTATGTGGCATTTAAAGATAGAACTTAAGATGTCACCAAGCATATGAAAAGTCCAGGTGAACTGACACAATGAGAAGATATTTGGGAGGGAGATCCTGTAGTAGTCATGTAATCTCTTCTAGCTGATTATAACCATCACTTTTTAAAAAAATTATTTTTTTATTTTAATTGGAGGCTAATTACTTTGCAATATTGTGGTGGTTTTTTGCCATACATTGGCATGAATCAACCACAGGTGTACATGTGTCCCCCTATCCCAAAGCCCCTTGCCACCTCCCACCTCCCTCGCCATTCCATCCCTCTGGATTGTCCCAGTGCACCAGTTTTGAGTGCTCTATTTCATGCATCGAACTTGGACTGGTCATCCAAATTCACATATGGTAATATACATGTTTCAATGTGATTCTCTCAAATCATTCCACCCTCGCCTTCTCTCACAGTCTAAAAGTCTGTTCTTTACATCTGTGTCTCTTTTGCTGTCTTGCATATAGTGTCGTCATTACCATCTTTATAAATTCCATATACATGCATTAATACACTGCATTGGTATTTTTCTTTCTGACTTACTTCACTCTGTATAATAGGCTCCAGTTTCATGCACCTCATTAGAACTGACTCACATGTGTTCTTTTAAATAGCTGAGTAATACTCCATTGTGTGTATGTACCACAACTTTCTTATCCATTCATCTGCCAATGGACATCTAGGTTGCTTCCTTGTCCTAGCTATTGTAAACAGTGCAGTGATGAACATTGGGGTACACGTGTCTCTTTCAATTCTAATGCGTATGCCCAGCAGTGGAATTGCTGGGTCATATGGCAGTTCTATTTCCAATTTTTTAAGGAATCTCCACACTATTCTCCATAATGGCTGAACTAGTTTGCATTCCCACCAACAGTGTAAGAGGGTTCCCTTTTCTCCACACCCTCTCCAGAACTTATTGTTTGTAGACTTTTTGATTGCAGCCATTTTGACTGGTGGGACATGGTACCTCATTGTGGTTTTGATTTGCAGGTCTCTGATAATGAGTGATGTTGAGCATCTTTTTATGTGTTTGTTCAGTTCAGTTCAGTTGCTCACTCATGCTTGACTCTTTGCAACCCCATGGACTGCAGCATGCCAGATTTCCCTGCCCATCACCAGTTCCTGGAGCTTGCTCAAATTCATGTCCATCGAGTCAGTGATACCATCCAACCATCTCATCCTCTGTCATCCCCTTCTCCTCCTTCTTTCAATCTTTCCCAGCATCAGGGTCTTTTCCTGAGTCACTTCTTTGCATGAGGTGGCCAGAGTATTGGAGTTTCAACTTCAGCATCAGTCCTTCCAATGAACATTCAGGACTGATTTCCTTTAGGATGGACTGGTTGGATCTCCTTATAGTCCAAGGGACTCTCAAGAATCTTCTCCAACACCACAGTTCAAAAGCATCAACTCTTATACATTCAGCTTTCTTTATAGTTCAACTCTCACATCCATGCATGACTACTGGAAAAACCGTAGCTTTGACTAGACAGACCTTTGTTGGCAAAGTAATGTTGCTGCTTTTTAATATGCTGTCTAGTTTGGTCATAACTTTTCTTCCAAGGTGCAAGTGTTTTTTAATTTCATGGTTGCAGTCACCAAATGCACTGATGTTGGAGCCCAAAACAATAAACTCTCTCACTGTATCTATTGTTCCCCCATCTATTTGCAATGAAGTGATGAGACCAGATGCCATGATCTTAGTTTTCTGAATGTTGAGTTTTAAGCCAAATTTTTTCAGTCTCTTTTTTCACTTTCATTAAGAGGCTCTTTAGTTATATTTGTTAGCCATCCGTATGTCTTCTTTGGAGAAATGTTTGTTTAGTTCTTTGGCCCATTTTTTGGGGGGTCATTAATTTTTCTGTCATTGAGCTGCATGAACTGCTTGTATATTTTTGAGATTAATTCTTTGTCAGTTGTTTCTTTTGCTATTATTCTCTCCCATTCTGATGGCTGTCTTTTCACCTTGCTTATAGTTTCCTTTGTTGTGCAAAAGCTTTTAAGTTTAATTAGGTCATATTTGTTTACTTTTGCTTTTATTTCCATTACTCTGGGAAGTGGGTCATAGAGGATCTTGATGTGATTTATGTCCGAGAGTGTTCTGCCTATGTTTTCCTCTAGGATTTTTATACTGTCTGGTCTTACATTTAGATGTTTTAATTCATTTGAATTTAGTTTTGTGTATGGTGTTAGAAAGTGTTCTGGTTTCATTCTTTTACAGGTGGTTGACCAGTTTTTCCAGAACCACATGTTAAAGAGATTGTCTTTTCCCCATTGTATTTTTTTGCCTCCTTTGTCAAAGATAAGGTGTCCATAGGTACATGCGTTCATCTCTGGGCTTTCTGTGTTGCTCCATTAATCTATATTTCTGTCTTTGTACCAGTATCATACTGTCTTGATGACAGTAGCTTTGTAGTATAGTCTGAAGTCAGGCAGATTGATTCCTCCAGTTCCATTCTTCTTTCTCAAGATTGCTTTGGCTATTTGAGGTTTTTTGTGTTTCCATACAAACTGTGAAATTATTTGTTCTAGTTCTGTGAAAAATACCATTGGTAGCTTGATAGGGATTGCACTGAATCTATAGATTGCTTTAGGTAGTAAACTCTTTTTCCCTATATTGATTCTTCTGACCCATGAACATGGTATATTTCTTCAACTGTTTGTGTCATCTTTGATTTCTTTCATCAATGTTTTATACTTTTCTATATATAGGTCTTTTGTTTCTTTAGGTAAATTTATTCCTAAGTATTTTATTATTTTCATTGCAATGGTGAATAGGATTGTTTCCTTAATTTCTCTTTCTGTTTTTTCATTGTTAGTGTATAGGAATGCAAGGGATTTATGTGTATTAATTTTATATCCTGAAACTTTACTATATTCATTGATTAGCTCTCATCACTTTTAAATGATGGATAAATAGAAACAAAAAAAGAGGGAAAATAAAATTGTTATAGAACAATCAGAGTACATAGTATTCAATAAAGTTAAGCTAGCATGCAAAAACAGTTGTTATGTGAAACTTATGTTTCAGTTATTTATATAAATATTCTTCTATATTATTAACTATGGCTACAATAATTACACGTTAAAAAAAATAAATCTCAGCACACAATAATGTTTTTTAGTTCACTAGTTGTGGGTTGTTATTGTTCACAAGTTGTGAGTTGGCTAGGGTCTGCTCTAGTCCAGGCTTCACTGAGTGCCTCTGCTGGTGTCAACTGGCTCATTCACTGGAAAAGGTGAGAGTTGACTGATCTGTGGTCAACCTGGCTTGGCTGGTTCTGCTCCGTGTATTTGTCATCCTCCTCCCAGGACCAGAGTACTGACATGGCATGTTCTTCCCATGACAGTGGAAAGGAGACACAGTTACAAAGGTTTTCCATGCCTCTGTTTGCATTATATCTGCTAATATATGGTCAAAGCAAGTCACTTGCTAAACCCAGATAAGGGACAGGAGAAGGGAGTCTTCCCACAGTGGGAGGGACTGTAAAGTTGCCTGGTACAGGGTATGGATGTCTTATTCTATTACTGGAGAGAGAGTGAGGAGCTGGAACAGAAATCCGTTTGGCCACATTCTCTCCAGTTCAAATTTCTCTATCTGAATATGTGCTTCCATGGAGTGCTGTCATGTAGAATCAATTTTCTATATCTAAATAAAAAATCTTTATAGTGAATATGTATTCATGTATTAACAAAAAAATAAATTGCTTGTGAATCTGAAAAGAGAATTAAAAATTAACTTATCCTATTTCAGCTTTTCTTCCAACAGGACTGTGTTTTTGCATTTCTGTCATTTAAATGTATTTTGGCTATTATCTCCCCCACATTATTAAGTTAAAAGATGTCTTCAAAAATGAGTTAAAAGGTTTTAATGGAAATAATTGAATTAAGAGCCCTAGAAAAGCTCATGTGCTAGTATAAAAAGTTACACTTAAAACTTAAGTTAAAATTAAAAGTTGTAAACTGTAGAGGAAAATATTGAAAGTTGAAACTTCGATCTACATATGAATAAGACAATTAACAAAAATGTTGGAAATATATTTGATTCTAGAAAGTTTTCCCAGAGTACAATATAATCTTTTTGCAATATCTAGGGAACATTGTGTGCTGTGTATTAATGACTACAATTAGCATAGAATAGCTTTGAGCCTCATGTACAGAGAACAGAATATGTTGAACAGACTAAAAAATCTGAGGAAGAAGAAAATGGAGGAGGGATTTGACTTAGTGAAGGAGTTGGGTTTCAAAGGAAAAACTGGATAAGTCAAATGATTTAAGAATTGTTATAAATGCGCATTTCATGAAGAAGCCTGTAGCTTACTTGTGTCTGTATAGAATGATGATGACCTCACCTTTTTCTTATCTCCAATAATGTTTCCCCATGTTCCCTATACTTCAGACCACCCTACTTCCTAAGTTCATGTATATCCTGAACTCGTCTCTTTTGGGGAGGCCGATTTGAGACTTGTTCTTCATTAACTCACTTAGCTGCCTCGTGAAAAACCCTTTCTCTGCTGCAAACCTCAGCATCTCAGCGTTTGACTTACTGAGTGTCTGGCAAACAACAGTGAAAGTGTTACCACTTTCTCATAGTGGTAACAGAGAGAAACATAGCCTCTTAGTGACCAGACTCAGGACTTCCCTCACCTGCCATTAGCAGCACAAGGTCACTTTTTCCCCACTTGCTAATGCTTTCAAATCTTCCAACAACCTAATACAGGGCATTTCTAAATATTTAAGTTCAGTTCAATTACTCGGTCATGTCCAACTCTTTGCAACCTCGTGGACCGCAGCATGCCAGGCCTCCCTGTCCATAACCAACTCCCAGAGTTTACTCAAACTCACGTCCATGGAGTCAGTGATGTCATCCAACCATCTCATCCTCTGTCGTCGCCTTCTCCTCCTGCCCTCAATCGTTCCCAGCATCAGGGTCTTCTCAAATGAGTCAGCTCTTCACAATAGGTGGCCAAAGTATTGGAGTTTCAGCTTCAACATCAGTCCTTCCAATGAACATTCAGGACTGATTTCCTTTAGGATGGACTAGTTGAATCTCCTTCCAGTCCAAGGGCCTCTCAAGAGTCTTCTCCAACACCACAGTTTAAAAGCATCAACTCTTATACATTCAGCTTTCTTTATAGTCCAACTCACACATCCATACATGACCACTGGGAAAACCATAGCCTTGACTAGACGGATATTTGTTGGCAAAGTAATGTCTCTGCTTTTTAATATGCTGTCTAGGTTGGTCATAACTTTTCTTCCAAGGAGTACATGTCTTTTAATTTCATGGCTACAATCACCATCTGCAGTGATTTTGGAGCCCCGCAAAATAAAGTCAGCCACTGTTTCCTCTGTTTACCCATCTAATTGCCATGAAGTGATGGGACTGGATGCCGTGATCTTAGTTTTCTGAATGTTGAGCTTTAAGCCACCTTTTTCATTCTCCTCTTTCACTTTCATCAAGAGGCTCTTTCATTCTTCATTTTCTGCCACAAAAGTGGTATCATCTGCATATCTGAGGTTATTGATATTTCTCCCAGCAATCTTGATTCCAGCTTGTGCTTCATCCAGCCCAGCATTTCTCATGATGTACTCTGCATATAAGTTAAATAAGCAGGGTGGCAATATACAGCCCTGATGTACTCCTTTTCCTATTTGGAACCAGTCTGTTGTTCCATGTCCAGTTCTGTTGCTTCCTGACCTGCATACAGATTTCTAAAGACAGAGTAAATTCACTGGTACTTTTCAAGATATATTCTTTAAAAATTCCTTAATAATTACCAAGAATCTACTCAGGATGTAAAATTGAAGCTTCTTACCTAAGTTCAAAAATTTGGAATTTGTATGGTTTTTTCTTGAGGCTTGTTTTGTTTCAGTGATCTCATTCTCAGAAAGAAGAGTTATCAGTATCCTTTAAGCTTTCAGTCGGTTCCAATGGAATCTCAGCAGCAAGTAGCACTAATAACTGTTTCCAGAAATAAATAAGCAGTTTTTTTCCTTTCTCTCTCTCTCTGGCTATGAAAAGAAGTAAACTGGGAAAAAACACTACAAATGAAAATTGCAAGCATATTAAAATGTTCACATTCCCCAAGATAATTGCATTCAGAGTATTATAATTTCAGAGTATTGATCATTTACCTATGAGGATTTCTATTTATAGTCTATTAACTTGCTGCTGAGAATATTGCTTGCTCTATCAGCAATCATTTCATTACCAGTAAATCCCTAATAAAATCACTATTTATAATTGAAAACATTATCTAAACTCACTCAAGACTCAAGTTTATATAATGGAGGAAGTTTTTTAATGTGATAAACTTAGATTTAATGTTTACCTCCAATAGGTAAAAGATAGTTTTGACATCATTTTTTTTTTAAGACTACTTTTTAAGGACAAACCCAGTAAGTCCCATTCCTATTTCAAAAATAAGTTGCTCCCCAGACTACATGGAAGCCTGTTAGAAATATGTATTTGTTTTGCGTATGTGTGTGTGAAAAGCTACTTAGAGTTCATCTCTCAAACCTTTGTGAAAGATAGGTTCTCTTTGAAGAGAGGTTACTTTAAATGTGGCATTTGGAATATTCCATTAGTTCCTGTGATATAGGGCAATGAGGTGTGCTGCATTGTTGGTTTGACTGAAGAAAGCTGTGCAAAATCTTACAAAAGGCAGAAGGCCATACTTGGGTTCTTACACGTATTGGATTTATTTAACTCTTTTCTTTAGTACCACAGTGGGGAGGAACCTGTACTCAAAGATGAGTTACTAATATAGACTATCACCTCCTTTCCTACCACTGGAATCTAGTGAAAACCAACTGAACTGTAATTTGATTCTTCACATTTTTTCACAGTGCATGGCATTTCTTTTGCACTTCTTTGCATATTTTCATTTTATTAAGCTTACATTCATAAATTCTTTACTGGAGATTATACTAATGCAACAAAAATGTAAATGAAAAGACATATCCCAGATGTATTGAAGTTACCTATATTTGGGACGAGAGCTTCTGTTCAACTCTACACCTGGAGTGGCACGGCGCTACCTGAACACACTTAATTAGCATTCAGCGAGTGTCAGTGGAATAGAAAATGAGCCATTATGATTATTCATTTTTTAAGCATAATGATGTAAGAAAGAAAATAGGATTTGCAGTCAGAACATCTAAGTTTGACTGCCAGCTCTGATATTTACCAGCTTGTATTGTCAGAAAAGTTACTTAAACTCACCAAATCTCAATTTTTCTTGATTAAAAACAATTTTCTAACGGAATTATTGGTAGAATCAAAAAAAAGGTAAAAAATATGAAAGTTTTCTCAAACGTGATATCCAAATATTTTCAAAGGTAGGTAGAGATAAATAAAACATTAAAAACAATTTTAACCCACCAATATGATGAAAAAATTCTAATTAGTGTTACTATACCAATGGTTTTTGCCTTCTATTGTACCACAAAATAAACATTACTTCAAGTGACAGTAACTTGAATTAAATAACTGAGTAATATTGGCACCACAGAGTGCACTGTAATTAAATAACATAAAAATATTCACAGATTAATTATTTGTCCTCTCATTGCAATTAGTTTATTCATTTTGCCTTTTCTTTATTGGTGATTTTTCTATGTAATTTCCTTTCATTCTTAGGACATTAGTGTATAATGAGAAAAAAGATTTCCATTCATTAGAGAATATGTACTGAGGTTTGATGAAATCATGTTTGATTATGTTTAATTTTAGTTTAATTTTCATCTTACACATTTCACCTATAGGGACAACAGAATAATCTGAGGGAAAATAGAAAATGTTAATGCAATAATTTGGAAAGATTCAAGGTTTAATAGCAGTGAGGAAATGAATACCAGATAAAAAATGAATTTCTGTGTAGTACTAGGGTCTTGTAGCTGCAAGGACATATAATAACAATGAAATACATATTGCATATAATAGCAACATATTTCTGAAATACATTGTCAGAAATAATGTTACTGTAGTAGTTAATGGAGAAGGCAATGGCAACCCATTCCAGTACTCTTGCCTGGAAAATCCCATGGACGGAGGGGCCTGATGGGCTGCAGTCCATGAGGTCGCTAAGAGTCGGGCATGACAGAGCAACTTCACTTTCACTTTTCACTTTCATTTTTCACTTTCATGCACTGGAGAAGGAAATGGCAACCCACTCCAGTGTTCTTGCCTGGAGAATCCCAGGGATGGGGGAACCTGGTGGGCTGCCATCTATGGGGTCACACAGAGTCGGACATGACTGAAGTGACTTAGCAGCAGCAGCAGCAGTAGTTAATTAGGTTTGAACTAGCCAAAGCCACTGCATATAATGAAGAATCACTGTCTTCCTGAGTCTCTTTGACTAAGTAAATATTGTTTGTGAATTAAACCAGGAATGGAGCAAATTATGGCATTTCAGAAATCTCAAACAGCCTTTACATGTTGATCACATCTGAAGGCCATTTTATTTATTTATTTATTTTTTTCTGAAGGCCATTTTAAAATACTGTTTATAAAATATTTCATTCCCACTATAGAACTTATCGAGAAGTAGCACCTATAATTATAGTCATCTTTGCATTTATTATGCCTAAATATTTTCTTCAAAAAATTGTAGCTTCAGGTTGCATGTGGCTGGTCTACTGTTGTTAGTCTGCAATACTCCTGAATCTCTGCATTCAATCACAAAGTCCTGCTGGTTCCACCTCGAGTATCTTTTTAATTTGTCCATTTAACTAGGCTCTTTGCCTTTTGTCTTATCACCTTCCACTGCTCAATGCATCCTCCAAAGTGAAGCCAGAGTAAAATAATCTTTCTACCACCCAATTCTGAGTACCATACACCTCTTTGAAGTCTCCTGGCAGTTCGCTGACTTCACGACTTAGTCCAGACTTCTCAGAAGCTGTGTAACCATCCCCCTCCACACAACTCAGGTCTTGGGTCTCCCAATTTAGTGTCACATAATCCCAAGTCCCACTCCATACCAACACATATATTCTATTTTAGTAATTCTTTATGCTTCCCTAAATCACTGAACTTCTACACATACTTTTTCCATTGTTTAAAAAGCTCTTCCTCTGTTTCATCTCACCATCTGATCTCAGGTTAGGTGTCACATGCTCCAGGAACACTGCAATCTAGAATCAGTTTCCTGCCTGTTTGGCCTCTTCTTACCCTCACTTATTTATAACCATGCCCTCATAGACACTGAGTAAACGAACAGTGAATGAAGTGAATATTTTAGACAAAATTAAGTATCATGTAGAGCCAATCAAACTGTGGCTCTCACGACCTTTTAAACTAGAACATTTATGAACTATTTGCTAAACTCACTATTTTTGTGGATTAACTAGTGATAAAATAGTAAAGTATGTACTGAAAAATTTTCAAGGTAAAAGAGAAGATTTTTTAAGGGAGTATTGGACCACAAAATTTGTTAAATATATAAAAGAATTGTTTATGACATTAAATAAGTACAGGCAACATGTTAACAGAATTTTGTTAACAAATGGGCATTGAGGAAATAAAATAATACACATGGCTCAATGGGAAGCTAAAAAGTGTGGCATCTAAGTTAGTGTTAATCTGAGTGAAGAGGAAATAAGTTGGAAAAAGTCTGAACCATAGAAGCCAAAAAGATAAAGGATCAAATTCTAATTCGACTAATTATTAATTGAATAACTTCAGAGGACAAAAATTCTTTGAGTCTCTGTTCTCTCATCAGTAAAATGAGAATGACATTCCATGCAAAATTTGAAAAATATACCTTCCAAATCTAAAGCACCTACTACATTATCTAGCACAAAGTGGAAATGCAGTGTTAGTTATATAGTTAATATTATGAAATATAATGGAATTAATGTGATCACTGTGAAGTATAGTCAATAAATAAGACCTCATGTAAGAAATTATTTTGATCTGGGCTTTGAAGATGGATGAACACTGAGATCAAAAAACACTGTGGATGGTAACTGCAGCCATGAAATCAGAAGACATTTGCTTCTTAGCAGAAGAACTATGACAAACCTAGACAGTGTGTTGAAAAGCAGAGACATTACTCTGCCAATGAAGTTCCATATAGTCAATGCTATGGTCTTCCCAGTGGCCATGTAGGGTTTTGAGAGCTCACCATAAAGAAGGTGGAGCACTGAAGAATTGATGCCTTTGAGCTGTGGTGCTGGAGAAGACTCCTGAAAGGCTCTTGGACAGCAAGGAGATCAAACCAGTCAATCTTAAAGTCCTGAGTACTCATTGGAAGGACTGATGCTGAAACTCCAGTATTTTGGTTATCTGATGTGAACAGCTGACTCACTGGAAAAGTCCCTGATGCTATTGAGTGCAGAAAGAGAAGAGGGGATCAGAGGATGAAATGGCTGGATGGCATCACAGATGCAATGGACATGAACTTGAGCAAACTTCAGGAGATGGTGAGGGACAGGAAGACCTGGTGTGCATGGGGTCGCAAAGAGTGGGACACGACTGGGTGACTGAACAACAACAACAAAATACTGAGGAAGTGATGGAGACAGGATGGGGGCAGGTTGCGTTTATAATTGAATCACATCTTTACTATGCCACATTTATTACAAATTAACTCGTGTCATTGTTACCTGTGTTAAATTTTCTCTTTACTACATTCCAAATTTCTCAAAGAAAGAAAGCATATTTTGCCCAACTCTGCTAAGTTCTTGGCAACTAACTTAGAGTACATTCAAAGTAATTTACTGCTGTTATTAATTTAAATAGCTGTGTGGGTGACTCTTAGGAATAGAGTCTGATTGATCACTGAGGCAGGGTTAAACAATTTGAACGAAGTTCTATTATGGACAATCTTCAAACCCAGGAAAATATATA
This sequence comes from Bos indicus, assembly GCF_029378745.1. Classification (NCBI taxonomy): domain Eukaryota; kingdom Metazoa; phylum Chordata; class Mammalia; order Artiodactyla; family Bovidae; genus Bos; species Bos indicus. The sequence goes on from NC_091764.1 coordinate 11,748,045, forward strand.
TATACTCAGTTTTACTAAAAGTCCTGAGTAACTGATGAGTTAGACAATAGAACTATCCAGGTTTCCTAAATTAATGTAAAAAAAATCACATAGAAGAAGTATGCATGTATTGATAGTAATATTTTTAATGAAAAATCATGAAAGAAAGTATTGATATATACTGTTTATTAAAATTTGCCCTAAAGTAAATATAATCAAAACCACATGACACAGACAAATAGGTGGAAGATGGCTAAAGCCCAGGCACAGATCCAAAAGGGGGTTGCTTTAGCCACATTTTGAAAGACTCTGAAGGTCAGAAACTGAAGGAAATCTTTTCAGCTGGTGGAATATTGGCTGATATAACCTCATTGTTCACTTTGCTTGCAAAGATAGATGGCCTGAGGGAAGGAGCAGTACCAATTGTTATTGGGCTATGGCTAATGATTAGAGACTTGTAAGAAAGAAGATTAAAGACTTGTGGCCAAGAACATTAAGGAAGAAATACTCAACAAAAACATTTCCACAGTGAAGCCAACCATTAATAATCTGATGTACATATTCCCCTACTCTGAAGGTAGGTTAACCTCCTTCTGAGCAAACTGGAGCTTGCTCAGTGGGCGCATGAGGTGGGCAGCCATCGTGACATGAACAAGAATATACATGGGCAAAGCACCACAGGCTTGTCTTCCTGAAGACTGATCTGTATTCCACCGCTGTCACCCAGTTTCTTAGAAATGATGACCAACTCTAGGACCTCAGCATGCTATCATGCCCTAATAAAATCAGCCAGCTAGAAGGTGACAGATTGACTACACTGGATCTCTTCCATCATGAAGGAGGGAGTGAAAAAAGCCTTTTTGAAAAAGGCACTTATTATGTTTTTAAATATCCTTTTCTTCCTCATCATACTTCTCTCAGAATCACCATCTGTGGACTTACTAATATATCGACATTTTGTCCCACACAACACTACTTCTAATCATCAGACTAATGGCAAAGACATAGGCAAAGGGCTAGTGTCCATGGGATTTGTTGGTCTTATCATCTGTAAAATGGTAGGAAAGCCTAGTGAAGATATGATTATGTCCTCAGCTAGAGGACATGATATCAAGATATTACTACCCAATAACTCTTAGTAATTACTCGCTCTATACTTCTAACAGAATTATATTCTTGTTAGAGGTCCCTTAGATAGGAGATTTCTTCAGGCCTAACTCCGACACTGAAACTGTATATACTTCTCAGTATAGAGCAAACCCTAAGAATGGTGGGAAAAAATGGAATAGCATCTACTGAGTACCTAGTATGCATTAGGCATAGTGCTAAGTCTATTTTGAAGGTGAGGAGATAGGCTGATGAAAGTTTAAGTCACAAATATGATGTATACTTGAGTGTAGATAGGAACCTAGGTGTGTTTTATTCACAATTTTCTAGTGTGCAATGTTAGGAGAAGGCTAAATAATATCCTTGCTGCTGCTACTAAGTCGCTTCAGTTGTGTCCAACTCTATGTGACCCCATAGACGGCAGCCCACCAGGCTCCCCCATTCCTGGGATTCTCCAGGCAAGAACACTGGAGTGGGTTGCCATTTCCTTCTCCAATGAATGAAAGTGAAAAGTGAAAGTGAAGTCGCTCAGTAGTGTCCGACTCTTAGCAACCCCATGGACTGCAGCCCATCAGGCTCTTCCATACGTGGGATTTTCCAGGCAATAGTACTGGAGTGGGGTGCCATTGCCTTCTCCAATAATATCCTTACTAAAGAAATTTATATAAATTTGAAAAATACTGAAAAACAGTATATTTTTCATCTACTTCAAACAGTGTGTAGGGTCTCTCAGAGTTGAGAAGTTTAAGGTGTTAATAAACACCTTTAATGAATGTATTCAGTTCAGTTCTGTCACTCAGTCATGTCAGACTATTTGCGACCCCATGTACTGCAGCAGACCAGACCTCCCTGTCCATCACCAACTCCCGACCATTACCCAAACTCATGACCATTGAGTCAGTGATGCCATCCAACCATCTCATCCTCTGTTGTCCCCTTCTTCTGCCTTCAATCTTTCCCAGCATCATGGTCTTTTCAAACGAGTTACCTCTTCACATCAGGTAGCCAAAGTATCGGAGTTTCAGCTTTAGCATCAGTCCTTCCAATGAACACCCAGGACTGATCTCCTCTAGGATGGATTGGTTGGATCTCCTTGCAGTCCAAGGGACTCTCAAGAATCTTCTCCAACACCAGAGTTCAAAAGCATCAATTCTTCAGTGCTTAGCTTTCTTTATAGTCCAACTCTCACATCCATATATGACTACTGGAAAAACCATAGCCTTGACTAGACGAAACTTTGTTGGCAAAGTAATGTCTCTGCTTTTTAATATGCTATCTAGGTTGGTCATAACTTTCCTTCCAAGGAGCAAGCATCTTTTAATTTAATGGCTGCAATCACCATCTGCAGTGATTTTGGAGCCCCCCAAAATAAAGTCAGCCACTGTGTTCACTGTTTCCCCATCTATTTGCCATGAAGTGATGGGATGGAATGCCATGATCTTCGTTTTCTGAATGTTGAGCTTTGAGCCAACTTTTTCACTCTCCTCTTTTGCTTTCATCAAGAGGCTCTTTAGTTCTTCATTTTCTGCCATAAGGTGGTGTCATCTACATATCTGAGGTTATTGATATTTCTCCCAGCAATCTTGATTCTGCCTTGTGCTTCATCTAGCCCAGCATTTCTCATGATGTACTCTGCATGTAAGTTAAATAAGCAGGGTGACAATATACAGCCTTGATGTACTCCTTTTCCTATTTGGAACCAGTCTGTTGTTCCATGTCCAGTTCTAACTGTTGCTTCCTGACCTGCGTACAGGTTTCTCAAGAGGCAGGTGAGGTGGTCTGGTATTTCCATCTCTTTCAGAATTTTCCACAGTTTATTGTGATCCACACAGTCAAAGGCTTTGGCATAGTCAATAAAGCAGAAATAGATGTTTTTCTGGAATTCTCTTGCTTTTTCAATAATCCAGCGGATGTTGGCAATTTGATCTCTGGTTCCTCTGCCTTTTCTAAAACCAACTTGAATATCTGAAAGTTCACGGTTCATGTATTGCTGAAGCCTGGCTTGGAGAATTTTGAGCATTACTTTACTGGTGTGTGAGATGCATGCAATTGTGTGGTAGTTTGAGCATTCTTTGGCATTGCCTTTCTTAGGGTTGGAATGAAAGCTGACCTTTTCCAGTCCTGTGGCCACTGCTGAGTTTTCCAAATTTGCTGACATATTGAGTGCAGTTTCACAGCGTCATCTTTCAGGATTTGAAATAACTCAACTGGAATTCCACCACCTCTACTAGCTTTGTTCGTAGTGATGCTTCCTAAGGTCCACTTGATTTCACATTCCAGGACATCTGGCTCTAGGTGAATGATCACAGCATCGTGATTATCTGGGTTGTGAAGATATTTTTTGTATAGGTCTTCTGTGTATTTTTGCCACCTCTTCTTAATATATTCTGCTTTTATTAGGTCCATACCATATCTGTCCTTACTGAGCCCATTTTGCATGAAATGTTCCCTTGGTATCTCTAATTTTTCTTGAAGAGATCTCTAGTCTTTCCCATTCTGTTGTTTTCCTGTATTTCTTTGCACTGATCCCTGAGGAAGGCTTTCTTATCTCTCCTTGCTATTCTTTGGAACTCTGCATTCAAATGGGTGTATCATTCCTTTTCTCCTTTGCTTTTCGAATGAATGTATTCAGGTAAATACAATTCTTGTTTATTTCTTTGCCTGCTTAATCCCTATTTATCTTCTCTAAATGAAAATGCCATGAGAATAAATTCATGTCTCATACATTATTATAGTCCCACCTCCTCCCTCTGTGGCACTTGACAGATACTCCATATATACCTATTATGTGAATGAATGATGAATGAGACAAAACTTGAATGATTATCAGTCAACTGTCTCCCATTCTCCCACAGATTCCACCCTTCTACAAATTGAGTTTCAAAGAGTAACTACCTAGGGGCATCTTTGATGCATAATAGGCCAATATGACTTTGGGGTACAGTTGAAGGACTTCTTGTTTTGAGAAACGACTGCTGCTGCTCCTGCTAAGTCACTTCAGTCGTGTCAGACTCTGTGCGACCCCATAGATGGAAGCCCATCAGGCTCCCCCGTCCCTGGGATTCTCCAGGCAAGAACACTGGAGTGGGTTGCCATTTCCTTCTCCAATGCATGAAAGTGAAAAGTGAAAGTGAAGTTGCTCAGTCATGTCTGACTCTTTGCAACCCCATGGACTGAGATATTACAATATCCATTTAATTAGGAAAATGCATTTGGTATCATGAGCGAACACTGAATATTAGGAGTCTGTGATCCTGGTGCTGACTGTCCCTAATAAACCATGAGATCTCAAACAGGTAACTCAATGACCTGAGCTATGTATTTCTTTATCTTTGAAAGTAGATTTAAGGAATTGATCTCAAATGATATCTATAATCTAAAATTCAATGACTCTAAAAATTACATTGTCAATTGTTTTGTTTTTCATATGAGTGGGATATTTTTATTCAGCCTATAATCTAACATGTTAGCACCTTATGGAATAGGGCACATCTATTTGTATCTTAGTTTTTATTTGTAGTACATAAAAGTAAAAGTATATCATAATGTAAATATAAAATTTGAAAATAGAAAACATGACATGCATTTAATTTCATTGACTACGATGATTAGCTTTTCTTTTTTCTGATTATATATATTTAGACATATATTTTTTAGTTCCTATTCAAAAATATTACTCTATAACAAAACTACTTAAGACATTCAATTTCCCCTTAAAGATAAATTAAGTAATATTTATTGCATAGTATCAGGAAGCAAGCTCTTTTTACTGTATCTTAGGGAATCATATAGGACTTGCACTTCAACAGACAAAGAGCTTGATTACTGTTATTCATTACTAAATTGATAACATTTAAAGGTCCATGGCATTCAGTTTTTTTTTTAAATGAATTAAAAATACATAGAAGATATTTTGTTTTTACTGACTTTACAAAAATCCCTGATTAACATGCCAGATGCTACAGCTCTTGCAGCTGATGAAGGATCCCGGAGTTATTGTCCTTTCCACAGTTGTTGTCAAAGAACTGAAGCAGATTGTGCAAGGCTGCATAATCATAGGATTTTCTTCCTATTGAGGAACTAGTAATGCAAGAAAACCCACTGTCTTCATGAAAAAAGTTTAAAATGATAAAATTCTGAATAATGAAAAAGTTTAAATGCAAATCAGTAGTATGGTATTCTTTGACATTCTAATTCTGAAGCCTGTATTTCAGTTTCTTCTCATTGACATGAAAATCGTATATTTTATCATCATGAAACAAAAAGATTTATAGCAGCATGGCTGAAGAGAGAGATGCTTTAGTGGGTACAGGTTGTGTGGGTGGATGATATAAATGAAAATAAGAGATAAGGAAAATTAAATTGAGAAACTTTATTTTTTAATTTAATTTTCATATCCCTTTAGGTTGCATATTCATTAAGGCTATCACAGTGAAGCAGCCCATTTATACCTAAATACAGAGAGAGTCACAGAAACCTATTTCACTGTGCCACTTGGATCAAAATGACTAAATTTGGAAGACACTGTTCATTCTCCCTTCTTCTGTGGTAGCATCATGATTTTATTTAGGGAAGCAATGTGGTTCCCTAGTTATGAATCATGATACTAAATCATGACCATATTTTTCCCTGAGTTCCCAGCCTCCCCTCAAGGTAGGATGACTTTGGGATCTAGCTCTGGTCAAGAAGACTTAAAAGGAAGTCTGCTGAAGGAATTTCTGGGAAAGTGTTTCCTTTCATGGGAAAAAAGGAATATATGGACCTAGCAGAACCCTTTTCTCTTCAGCTATTATCCCACATCACATTGGTATTCAAAAGAAAACAAGCTGGAGATTTTCCTTAGAACTACAGAGACGCTGGTCCTTATATCACCAAGTTCTGAACCAACTTCAGCCACCATCTACTGTTAGGAGTTTGTTAAAATAATAAACTAGACATTTACCACTGCAAGACAGGTTTGCTACTACTTACAGCCAAACATTAGCATATTACTTTATTTATATTACTTTCTAACATGCCAACCATTCAGATTTGCATCCTAACTCTAGTGATTCTTACTAACAAACTAGCATCTCTTGCTTGGGTCAGCTAAGATTCAGTCTTATTGCCTCTAGTTTAATTCATTTACTATCAGACGATCTTTCTATAATCTAAAACTGATGTGTTCATCTCCTCTTTAAGACTCTTCAGTGGTTCCCCAGGTCTGTTAGGATACTATTTAAAAGCCTTGTCTTAACCTGAATAACTGGTTCGTAGTTGCTTCTCCAACTTCATTAATCCATTTATTAAATTTTAGTTATTTTATTTTTAAATAAGTAAAAAAGTCTAAAAAAATTTCCTATGTTAAATGTATATAGTTATTAAGGATCTAATAAATATGGAGCCAACACAAGCCTGCTGCTATGTAGTTTCTTTTTTTTAATCACAATTTCCCATTCTTTGGCTATAAGTATGTACCCTGCCCCACAACCCATGTTAGAAGCCTTAACCAGCCAGCTGTGTGACCTCTAGTCTTAACACATTATGTGTAGGTACAAAATAAATTACTGGTCTTTTGTGTCATGGAGCTCAAAATACTTTCAAAAAGAATTTAACAAACATTTCTGTATAGGAATACTGAGATATAATCTGTGGCTCTGAAAATTACAAAGCAATTGTTAAGAACCGGCCAAACTTCCATTTCCAGGTTTTTTCACTCGATTCTTCATTTCCCTATAATAAATCAATAGCTTACATGTAGCATTATTCAGTTGCTCCCTTATTTAACTAGCTATAACCACAAGTTAGTAATCTTTGTCAGTAAATATGGATGCTTTCAGAATTGACATTGTTTTTCAGTAAAAGTACAAATATGCCACCAAACATTCAGTTGAAAGGAACAATTTCAAATCTATTTTGATATTAGTCAAAACAAATCATTCCCAGAAATGCACATTGGTAATGCCTCAGCTAAAATTAAGCAGTCAGAAAATGATATACACATACAAAACCAAGTGGCAAAAATAAGGCAAACTAAAGTAATCAAAACTGACATTAAAACTTAGGTTTTCAGCAATTTAAAACTCTTTCATCAACACTCTTGTACTTCAGACAGTGTAGAATGAAGATTATTTTTATACTTGAAGATTATTTTTTCTCTCACAAATTTTGTATGTATAGAAATATTTTAAAAATAGACTCCCAAATGTAAGAAATAAGTATATATTGAATACATGTATATAAAAAATTAAAATCTATGCTGCCTTGTAGAAACATGTAGATTATCAAGCTAATATGTATTAAAAACTATGAACTCAGGACCTTCAGATTATGAGACTGACGTGCTGCCTACTGCGCTAAGGAGGCAACTCATTTTTTCATAGAAACTGTTAAAATTACTTCTACTCAGCAGTTTTTTTCATGAATAGATAATCCATCACAAAACCTACAAAAATCGTTGTCTTACATTGCCTTGTGCTTTGCAGTGGTAAAAGCTTTATTTGCATTTGCTTTCTCATTTTATCCTTAAATCTGTCCATACAGATATTTTCCCCCTTTTATAGTGGATTTCCCAAATATTTTAAATGAACTGGACAAAATGGCATTCATCTACTGTGGACTTAAGTCCTTAATGTTTTCACTTAACAGCCTTGTATAATTAAAATCAGTCATTGGACTCAAGCATACCTGTGCTTGAATTCTGGTTGTGAAATATTTTAGCTGCATGATGTTATCTAACTTTTCTGTGTAAAAAGGAAGTTGGCAAGATGAGTTGACATTGTTGACAAGATTATATAGGTTGTCTAGCACAAGGTCTGAAATATAGAAAGCCCTCAAGATAGCCCCCCTCCACAATCCCTCTTTCAAGTTCTCTCTCCTTCTTTTCCTTCCTTAAAGACATGTCCATGGGTTTAAGAAAAAGAAAGCTAAAAAAATAAGCATTTTCTACTTCATGGAAAACATGGCAAGTGTCTAAGTTTTCCTGAGTTTACCCTAAGAATAGATTTGAATTATTGAAAATTCATTATGCTGAACCTGTAGCCTAGCTGGGCTTCCCTGGTAGCTCAGATGGTAAAGGATCTGCCTGTAATGTGGGAGACCTGGGTTCAATCCCTGGATTAGGAAGATCCCCTGGAGAAGGGATTGGCTACTCACTCCAGTATTCTTGCCTGGAGAAACCCTGGTGGGCTAAAGTCCATGGGGTCACAAAGAGTCAGACATGACTGAACACACTTTCAAGTTTCATCAAACTGAGGGAAATATTGTGATCATCTTGATCAAGTATCACATTTGTAGGAAAATAAAACCACAAGACAAAAACAATTTACAGGTGTTTTAGTTATCTATTCAGTTCAGTCAGTTCAGTTCAGTCACTCAGTCGTGTCCGACTCTTTGCGACCCCGTGAATCACAGCACGCCAGGCCTCCCTGTCCATCACCAACTCCCGGAGTTCACCCAGACTCACGTCCATCGAGTCGGTGATGCCATCCAGCCATCTCATCCTCTGTCGTCCCCTTCTCCTCCTGCCCCCAATCCCTCCCAGCATCAGAGTCTTTTCCAATGAGTCAACTCTTCGCATGAGGTGGCCAAAGTACTGGAGTTTCAGTTTCAGCATCATTCCTTCCAAAGAAATCCCAGGGCTGATCTCCTTCAGAATGGACTGGTTTATCTATCTATTACTGTGTAACAAAAGTGAAAGTGAAATTGTTAGTCACTCAGTCTTGTCCAACTCTTTGCAGTGCCATGGACTGTAACCCGCCAGGGTCCTTTGTCTATGGAATTCTCCAGGCAAGAATACTGGGAGGGTAGCCATTCGCTTCTGCAGGGGATCTTCATGGCTCAGGGATCAAATCCCAGTCTCCTGCATTGCAGGCAGATTCTTGACCATCTCAGCCACCAGGGAAGTCTGCTATGTAACAAAATACCCTTCAAATCATCAGCTTACTTTGACAAACATGTATTATCTCAGCATAATTTAAGAGGGTCAGGAATTCAAGCAGGGCTTGGCTGTGTGGTTTTGGCTTGAAATCTCTTAGGGCATTCCAGTCAAATAAACTAAAGCTGCTGTCCTCTTAAGGGGCTGAAAATCCATTTCCAAGTCCATTCATGTAATTTCTGATGGAAGTTTTAATTCTTTACCACCTGGGGCTCTCCATAGAGGCCTCTCCTGCTTACACAGCATTATGACTTTCCCTAAAGTGGCATTTGAGAGAGAGATTGAGAGAAGTCCTAGGATGGATGCTCTTGTCTTTTACACCTAACCATATGACATACCATCACCTCTGCTAATCACTATTGATCACAGAGACAGTTCAGTTCAGTTCAGTTCAGTCACTCAGTCGTGTCCGACTCTTTGCAACCCCATGAAATGCAGCACACCAGGCCTCCCTGTCCATCACCAACTCCCGGAGTTCACTCAAACTCACGTCCATTGAGTCGGTGATGCCATCCAGCCATCTCAACCCTGGTACAATTCATAAAGGTATGAATACAAAAAGGCAGGAATCATTAGGAACAATCTAGGAGGCTGGCTACCAAACTGCCATGATCCACCATGTAAGCTGAGCCCTACTTGTCCCAGTAGCCCAGACAATGTGTACTGAGCAAACAGGAAATTTTAGAGGCATAGGTTTTATTCTAACCTGAGTATAATGCAAAACCAGCAGAGAAATCTGAAAGCCTCGCTGTTGCAAAGTTGAGAGAGTGAAATAGCACAAAATGTCACTTTAGCACTCTGCTTCTCACACTGTTACCAAGCAAGTAAATATTTAAGCAAACTTTTTATACTGTCTCATATCCATTTAAGTCTAGATACTCTTGAGGGTTCTCCAGTTGAGTCATATTTATCTTCTGGAAGAAGCATCCTTTCTCCCTCGGCCCTTTAAATCTCTGAGCTACAGAATCCATCTCCATTGTACAGAAAGATTTCCAAACAACTATATAATTTTTACTTCAATGATATAACTTAATGACTCTAGTTGATATTTTTAATAATGTTATATTTATATTCTGACTCAAATAATTAAAAGTAATGAGCACAGAGTAATTTTCACATAGTAGGCATCATAAATTATTAATTAAAGATACCTTTCTACTGCCTTTTTATATAAAGTAACAAAAGAAAATATGTTAGGCTTTTTGTTAATATTGCAAAGGAAAGTGGACCTTCTTAAAAGAACTATAAATCAATAAATATCCATATGTAAATCTTAAAAAGCACATACACAGGACACAAATATTGCTATCAAATTAAAAACTTATATTTCCAAATACCTATAATTTGAAAAAGTAGAAGTTTTTTAATATATTTTAAAAGTCAGCATACATAAAAATAGTAACACAAACCTCTTTCCTTTATTACATAGCATATGTATCTAGTTTCAGTGAATTTTATATCAGGACTCAAAAGCTGAAATTACGGTAATTTAAAACCACTTCAAAGATGTTATGAACTACCTCTTTTTCAGGCCTGTTTCATAGATATTTCTATAGTATAATATATAATTCATGATTCTGGAAAGAAAATGTGAAAGTGACTGAGATATCATTTTAAAGGCAATTTTAAGGTGACAACTTGTTCAAAGATATGATTGAGGAATTTAAATATTCATAAATAATCTTTAGAATTTATTATTTTAAGTTATAATAACCTATACTTTAATGATAATCTGAGCTATTCAAACACAATGAATAAAAGGCTAAGAAGGTGAAACAGATTCTTAGGACTATTACTTCATAATTTTATTGCATTAAAAATGTAGAGTTGGATGGAGGTTTAAGAGAAATGTTGGTAGATGATGATTAAATAATGTTCTTCTAACTACTGAATATTTATTTTAAAAAGTAAAGCATTTTCTTTAGAAAATAATTTTAGGGACAGTTTAAGTGTGTAAAAAATGAATCAAAAACATCACTAGAGTCAGGAGACCAGAAGGGGGAGCTCTCACATCCTTTGACAATAGCCAAGCCCAACAGGAAGGAAAAATGGACACTCTTCTTTCTTGGCAAGGTCTCAGCCAATGAAAAGCTGTGGACTCTGTTACAACCATCCCAACTTCCTTTCCCCCTCTATGAAGTGTTCTCCTACCCTTGCCATAGGGTTATTGCACACAGCTGGCCATGGTTGTGTACCCTAAATTGCAATTTTCTGCGGATCCCAAATAAACCCATCTTTGGGGAAATATCTGGCAATCTATTTTAGGTCAACTATACCCAGAATAATTAAGTTTCTCAAATTAACATAACAAACAAGCAAACAAAAAGCCCAATTTCTTAAAATTATTTATTCATTTACTCTGCTTTCCCCCAATATATTCATTTTCATAGCTATTATCACCACCTAGCCTATTATATGGCTTTCCAAGTGACTCAGCAATCAAAAATCTGCTTTCCAAACAGGAGATGTGGATTTGATCCTTGGGTCAGGAAATTCCCCTGGAAAAGGAACTGGCAATCCACTACAGTATTCTTGCCCAGGAAATCCTATGGACAGAGGAGCCTGGCAAGCTACAGTCCATGGGGTCGCAAAGAGTCAGACACAACTTTGCAACTACACAGCAGTAGCAGCAACCTGTTATATATTTATTGTTTTAATGATGTGCTGTGTATATCCACCCCCTAGAATATGAACTCTATGAGAAGAGGACTCTTTCTGTAATATAAACAATTCTAAACCCAGATCATAGAAGAGTCCCAGGTTTATATTAGGTACTTTATAAATATTTACTGAGTGCATAAGTAAATGATGATCGTGTGCCATGCACTGAACCAGGTGCCAAAGATGTAGTAATAAATGATATAGATATGATCCCTATCATGAAAGTGCTTAATTTTACTGATGGTAGAGACAACAGCAGTATGAACTCTGAAACTGGGAGAAGGCTTTCTGAAACCAAAGCTCAGATGGAAAAATGTTTGGAGATTATCCAAGTGTTTTAAAGGCCATAAAAGAGAGAAAACTGTTCAACATGGGAGAACTGTGTGCACAATGACCCAGAAAAGAGAGAAGGAGTGACCTGAATGAAATTCCATACAATTCTATTGTACAGTTTAAATTAAAGGTAACAGGTATCAATTAAGATGCTTTCAGCATCAAGCAACAGAAAAATCACCTCTAAATCCTCAGTTCAGTGGCAGTCAATTAAACTAGGGTTCACTTCAGTCTTTCCTTTTCTTAAATCTGATACCACTGATTCACTCTTGGCAAGCTAACCCCTGCAGTGATAGTCCTAAAGTGACTAGTGGCAGCTCTCCAAATCTACTTTTGCTTCCTCTTTACACTCAGCATTGAAAAAAGGTGGGGGAAAGTGACTACTGTTTACAAAAAAAATCCTGAGATTCACTTTTGTTGCGTCAATTTAGATCACATGGAAGCTAGGTATAGGCATGGACTGTTTTGTCTTTCCCAGGTCTCCTGCTCAATGCTTGGACCATGGATGGAATGAATATCCATAAAATCATAGGGAGCCAATAGAAACCAAGGATTCTTGGAAATGGTGAAAGGAAAACTGAATGCATGGGTTTGTTGCATTTAGCATGTAACATTAGATTGTATCCTAAAAGCAACTAAGAGACATTGAATTGAGCCAAGGAAGAAGTCACTCAGATTTTCATGTTAAAAATGTTACTCAGTGTGAAGAACAGAGTGAACAAAATCAAGACTAGAAACAAAGAGGCCAGTTAGCAGGTTGTTGTAAAGTGTTATTTGTAGGGATTGCTGTTGCTGTTCAGGTGCCCAGTCACGTCCAGTTCTTTGCAACTCCCTGGACTGCAGCACGCCAGGCCTCCCTGTCCCTCACCATCTCCTGAAGTTTGCCCAAGTTCATGTCCTTTGCATTAGTGATGCCTTCCAGCCATCTCATTCCCTGAAACCCTCTTCTCCTTCTGCCCTCAATCATTCTCACATCAGGGACTTTTCCAATGAGCCATCTGTTTGCATCCGATGACCAAAATACTGGAGCTTTAGCTTCAGCATCAGTCCTTCCAATGAGTATTCAGGGTTGATTTCCTTTAAGATTGACTGGTTTGATCTCCTTGCTGTCCAAGGGACTCTCAGTCTCTATCAGGAGGGATAGGCTGACAATAAAATATTCAGGATATATTCAACAGTTAGAATAAGCAGACATTGAAGATTTGGATTTAAGAAATGAAGGAAATAGAACAGTCAAGGATGAGCCATGTGTTGGTCAAGGGGACATGTATGATGGTACCATGGAAACCAAGGATGAAAAACAAGTTGTGGTAGGAAACGATTGGTTGATTTTTGGATATAAGTTTGACAGGTCTACAACCTTGAAGTTGTTTGAGTTCCCAGGGCCTTGCCATTTCAGGGGATGTTAAATGTGTTATATAATTCTATAATATAAGTAAAACTATAAAATTAGATATAACATTTGTTAATTATTAGCACAGAACCAATTTTCTTTTTGTGTTAAAGTTCTAGCTACATAATTGCTTAATTTTTTATGCTACTTGCTAAAGCCAATGGTTAGGAAATACAATTGAGACTAGAATCATACAATGTTCTTCTTCAAAGAAGAAACATGAATGCCTATCAAATACCACCTGCTACAATGGTGTGGAAATCAAGTAGAATATGAATTAGAAATATCCTAATTCAGTGCCCAGAGGAGCAAGCACTGAATTAGGTAACATCAAGGTCAAGTGGGTTTCCCAGATGACACTAGTGGTAAAGAACCCACCTGCCAAGGCAGGAGATGTAACAGACATGGGTTCAATCCCTGGGTTGGGAAGATTCCCTGGAGAAGGGCATGGCAAGCCACTCCAGTATTCTTGCCTGGAGAGTCCCATGGACGGAGGAGCCTGGCAGGCTACAGTCCATGGGGTGGCAAAGAGTTGGACGTGACTGAAGCGACTTAGCACGCGTGCACACACACACACACACACACACACACACAGGGTCAAGTAGTGACATACATGAAGAGTAAAGACATATACAAAAGTAAAGCAAGATTTTTTTAAAGTTAAGATGAAAAAAAAAAAAAACATTATTATCACAACACAGATGCCCTAGATGCTTTTAAAAGTTGGGGGGGGGGGGGCGGGCGGGGAGGGACGGGCTTCTTTGTATGGGATAACATCTACCTGAAACATTGCTTGGAGGAAGAGGACCAGGCAGTAAGATTAGCAGCTGCAGCATGGAACTGATTCAGCAGCAGATGTGAAGCAAAACTCCTCGTTCCAAAATCTGCTAGAGGGATGTAACCTCATTAGGGAGGAAGCTGAATCTAGGTTATACAATAATGAAGTAGACAAAAGCCATAGCTAAACAGAACTTCATAATAAACCGATGAGAATTTCAGGGAGAAAGAACAGAAAAGAAAGAGGAAATAAGGAGGATCAGGGTGAGAAATAGGATTTTAAAAAAAGAAGATGAGGAAGGAAGAGAGTGAGACAGGGCATTGGTGAGGGGAATGGTGCAGAGAGGGGAGGGCAGAGGAGACAGAGAAAGAGAGAATTAAAATGAAGTAACCAGAGGAGAACTTCCTTATGGGTAAAGGGGATGTTTTAGAGATTATAAGCAGTTTTCATTGAGTAGTATTAAATTTCATGTTTTCAGCAAAGTCTGCTACGCTGAAATGTTGCCATGTGGTAACATTGAGAAGAATAAGAACAGGAACAATAATAGGAAATGTGGTCATCCTCACAACGACCCCTTCTACCAGTTCTTGGATAGATGATCTCTGTCTTCTCAAGAGGAAGGATAGATAGGTGTTTTGGGTTCCATATGTCATGGCAGCTTCCCCTGAGGTTAGACATAGGTTTTATTCTAAATGAATTCAAAATGAAATTATATTCACATAACATTATTCATTCATGTATTCAAAAATACAGCCAAGAGCAAACTGAATGACTGCACACAACATAAATGAGTGTTTTGACAAAGAAGGTACAGTGTAGAGCTAAGACTGACTTTGATACAAATACACAAATTAGTAGGTGAATTAATTATGTAATGGCATGTGAACCTAAATGAGGTAAGTCTAACATGGTTGTTACAGTAGAGTTCTGTTGTTCATTTGCTCAGAACTGTGTCCAACTATTTGTGACCCCATGGACGGCAGCACGCCGGGCTTTCCTGTCCTTCATTATCTGCCAGAGTTTGCTCAAACTTATCTCCATTGAGTCAATGATGCCATTCAATGATCTCATCCTCTGTCACTCCCTTCTCCTCCTGCCCTCAATCTTTCCTAGCTTTGGAGTCTTTTCCAATGAGTCAGCTCTTTGCATCAGGTGGCCAAAGTACTGGAGCTTCAGTTTCAGCATCAGTCCTTCCAATGAATATTCAGTGTTGATTTCCTTTAGAATTGACTAGTTTGATCTCCTTTCTTTCCAAGGGACTCTCGAGAATACTGGAGTAGGTAGTGACTCTTCTCCAGGGGACTCTTCCTGACCCAGGGATCGAACTTGTCTCTTGCATTGCAGGCAGACTCTTTACTGTTTGAGCCACCAGGGAAGCCCCTATAGTAGAATAAATCTGTAAAAAGTACACAAAGTTTTAAGGACTATTTTTTCAACATCCATCAATAATTATATATTTTTAGCAACGTAGGATCAAGGTCCTAAACCTAACTCTGATGCTATGTGTGTGATTTTGACCAAAGCACAGGGTATATTCAGAGTTCAGTTTCCTTATTTTTATCTTGAGAGCATTGATTTGATCATTGTGCAGGTTCTTTCACAGCCCAAATAGACTACAGTTCTGATGCCGGTCAGTCTTACCTTTTTCTAATGTGTGGCATTTCTACTATAGTTGTTTTCTTAAAATGCTTCTACTGTCATCTTTTAAAATAAGACAAAATTAAATACGAGATGTGCCAATCCATGAATGCACCTTCTTTTTTTTTTTCAAATGCAAGTTTTACTAATGCAGCATTTTTTCAGGAAAAAAAAAAAAAAAGAAAGATAGTCCCAAAATGACTTCTACTGAAAACAGTTATCTCTTCTGGTCAGTGTCATTTGCTATCATCATTCTTATTCATGGGATTTCTATCTCAAATATGACTACTCTGTTAGAAAAGTGAAAAATACACTTCTCTTAAATTGCCCTGACATGTCCCCATGTGATAAAGCTTCATTATAAAATCACTTTTAAGAAATTTATTAGGTGACTTATTCAAAAATAGTGTGTAATTATCAGGAATAAGAGATTATTTTAGCATGATGCAAAACATAATTCACTTTCACTGTTCAGGAGGCTCATAAATAAGATTTGAACATCAAAATCATAGAAGATATTTTACAAAAAAGAGTAGAACAGTGTAGAAAGAATGATAAGGTCTACTCTTGTTGAATCGTAACACATATAAATGAAACGAGAGTTGTTGTGGGTATCAAATAAGATAGTGTTTGCAGAGCATTTGGCACATGTAATTAATTAGTAAATTATTTCACTGTATCCTCTCCATGGAGCAAATACCCCAATTTTACAGATGAGGAAACTAAGGCTCCTATCATTAGGCTAGTGAATGATGGAGCTGATACTCAGACCCATCAATAGATTCCAGAGGTATAGACTTAACTCATGTACCATAACACCTTCCAAACATACTTTTACCATGCCCACAACTTTGAGCACATGGAAACAAAGAGTTTTATTGACAGCTTTCTATGGGATGAGATATTGAGAAAACAGTAGAGCTGTTGAGTAGAGTATTGCTGAGTAGCTGGAGTAAACTAACAGCAAAGTTCTTTACAACAGATGATGAAGCTTGAGGGTTCATGCCTTATTCTAGTATGGAACGTCGGCACTGGAATGACCAAACCAGATGAGGAATTTGACACCAGTGGAGTGGGGCAAACCTATGACAAGCGGCAGTCAGAAACATAGTAGGGCTGGTGTAGTATTCAGAGTAACAGTTAGGTGGCAATTCGGGAAGGTAATACCTACATAAATGATAATAACAGATGTTATTATCAAGTATAGAAACAGAAGTAGGAATTCCAGTGTCAGGAAAAATGAAACTGTAATGAGGTAAAATATAACAAGTACAGTGAAACTGTACACCCTAATACCATATGTGAGATCCAAAACACATAACCTTTATAATGTGAAGTTACACTATTTGAAGTTAACGAAATGACTGGCCTAAGGCTGCTGCAGAGGATGGGAGGTGATTGCCAATCACATTTTTATCCACAATTGCATTGTTGCAGGATGCATTAATTTTAGTGGTTCACTGTGCCTACCACACACCAGAAAAACTAAATGCTTTACTTGGGGTACTTCATTTAATCAATAACAACTCTGTAGCTAATATTACCTACTCCTTCACACCGATGAGGAAACTGAAATGCTTAGTAACTTTCCCAAGATCAATCAAACAGTAAAGGGCAGGGCTATAATTAAAATTTGAGCTGCCCAGCCCAAGAGCCCACACTTAAAACTACCAGACAAGCCCGCCTCTGCAAAGTCAAGTATCAACCAGCTAAGGTCAGAGACTCTGGCAGAGGGTAACAAGTTTCATGTCACAAGGTTGCAATTTGAAGGGTGGGTTCAGAGCTCGTCATTTTGACACATTAGAAGTGAAACAGTGAGAATAGTATCTGGCGTATAAGACATACTCAATGAGTGTTAGCTATGAACATAATAAGAATCACTGTTGCTGTTGTAAAAAGGAGAAGAAAAGATGGGAATTGTCATAGGCTGAATTACAGCCACCTCCAAATTTATGTGTTGAAATCCTAACCCCCAGGGCCTCAAAGTGCGACTTCATTTGGAGATAAGGTCTTTAAAGAGGTGACTGAGTTAAAATGAAGTTGTTTAATTCAGTTCAGTTGCAAAGGATCCACACGACTGAGTGACTGAACTGAACTGATAGAGTTTCAAGTTTGCTTCATTATAATATGTTCATCTCCCACTATGAGAACACCAAATTGCAGCTAGCTGCTGAACAACCATTGACAGGAGGATGTTCAGTTCAGCCCAGTTCAGTTGCTCAGTCGTGTCCAACTCTTTGACACCCCATGGACTGCAGCCCGCCAGCCTTCCTGTCCATCACCAGCTCCCAGAGCTTGCTCAAACTCATGTCCATCGCGTCTGTGATGCCATCCAACCATCTCATCCTCAATCGTCCCCTTCTCCTCCCGGCTTCAATCTTTCCCAGAATCAGGGTCTTTTCCAATGAGTCGGTTCTTTGCATCATTGCGAAGTATTGGAGTTTCAGCTTTAGCATCAGTCCTTCCAATGAATATTCAGGGATAATTTCTTTTAGGATTGACTGATTTGATCTTCTTGCAGTCCAAGGGTCTCACAAGAGTCTTCTCCAACACCGCAGTTCAGTTCAGTCGCTCAGTCATGTCCAACTCTTTGTGACCCCATGAACCGCAGCACGCCAGGCCTCCCTGTCCATCACCAACTCCAAGAGTCCACCCAAACCCATGTCCACTGAGTCAGTGATGCCATCCAACCATCTTATCCTCTGTCATCTCCTTCTCCTCCTGCCCTCAATCTTTCCCAGCATCAGGGTCTTTTCCAATGAGTCAGATCTTTGCATCAGGTGGCCAAAGTATTAGAGTTTCAGCTTCAACATCAGTCCTTCCAATGAACACCCAGGACTGATCTCCTTTAGGATGGACTGGTTGGATCTCCTTCCAGTCCAAGGGACTCTCAAGAGTCTTCTCCAACACCACAGTTCAAAAGCATCAATTCTTCAGCACTCAGCTTTCTTTACAGTCCAACTCTCACATCCATGCATGACTACTAGAAAAACCATAGCCTTGACTAGACGGACCTTTGTTGGCAAAGTAATGTCTCTGCTTTTTAATATGATGTCTAGGTTGGTCATAACTTTCCTTCCAAGGAGTAAGCATCTTTTAATTTCATGGCTGCAGTCACCATCTGCAGTGATTTTGGAGCCCAGAAAAATAAGGTCAGCCACTGTTTCCTCTGTTTCCCCATCTATTTCTCATGAAGTGATGGGACCCGATGCCATGATCTTAGTTTTCTGACTGTTGAGCTTTAAGGCAACTTTTTCACTCTCCTCTTCCACTTTCATCAAGAGGCTCTTGCAGTTAAAAAGCATCAATTTTTCATCGTTCAGCTTTCTTTTTTATAAAGTAAAGATATAACCTAATTACAGCTCTTTGCATCAGGTGGCCAAAGTATTGGAGCTTCAGCTTTAGCATCAGTCCTTCCAATGAATATTCAGGACTTATTTCCTTTAGGATTGACTGTTTGAAGTCAATCCAATATGACTGGTATCATTATAAGAGGAGAAAATTGCAGCCCCGGAACTTTGAGAAAATAATTGTCTGTTGTTTAGGCCACCCAGTTTGTGGTGCTTCGTTATGGTGACCCCAGCAAATTAATACAGGTACGCCAAAGTGGGAAATGCAACATAACCATAAAATATAAGAGCTGTGTTAAATTCAATATGAAAGCTGTTGTGTTCAGTCGCTAAGTGGATCCAACTCTTTTTGACCACATAGACTGTAGCTCGACAGGCTCCCCTGTCCTTCACCATCTCCTAGAGTTTGCTCAAATTCATGTCCATTGAGTTAGTGATGCTATCTACTGTTATGAAAGAAATTGGTACAAAACTGCGGTAGGGACCCACATAAGAGAGATGGACTTCTGACAAAAGCTCAGATTGTAGGCTCTGAGGCAAAGCTTGTAGCATGGCTAATAGCAAAAGTAGTTAATTGCCAAGCTGCTGTTTTAAAATTTCTTGAATATCCCTTGCTAAGAATGTTGAAGGAGCTTGGGGATGGGGCAATCTTAATTCTAAATTTTTTCCTAAATTAACATCAAACCTATGTTTCCAGTATGTGTTAAGCCTAAACTAGGTTACTACAGCTGCATTTTGTCTGTAATCTTGCTTATTTCAGTGGTGAATAGCCTAAAGTAATGGTGACATATTTTTCTAAAAATAAGATCTGGAAATCTGTCAGACATATAGGGAACATATACCTGCTTAGAACTTCCTTTTTATCTACTAATCTGCTTTAAATAGACACTAATTTCTGCTATTCATTTAGATGTTATTACTTTTTTGTAACTATCTACAGTATATCTTTAATGTTAGCCATATCTAGATGTGGGTAATATGCATTGGGCTGAATTGATGAAATTATTCCAGAAGAATGGTATCAACAATAGTAGTTTTCTTTTCCTGTTAGAACCCACAGGTACACACGCATACTGCATTTATTAAAAAGCAAGATCGTTGCTTTGCATTCTTCATTAATAATTCATATTGCATGCACACAATACCAAAATAGCTTAAATGAACACAAGTGAACTAAAAGTAAATTAGTGATGTTGTAACCAGTTACAATTGCAAGAAAGAATAAAAAGCATACAGTGGGGAGCAATTGGCATTTGAAAATATTTTGAATGTTGTGGCTTTTCATTATCAAATGCAACAAGAAAATCAGCTAAATGTCACCCTCCTCTTCATTTTTGGAACATATTCTACCTTTATAGATGATTCTGTGTGTGGTATACTGATATATTTCACAGGTCTGATGGCGAGACTCAATAGAAACAAATGCCATTTCCCAGAAAGTGCTCTCCATCCCAGATTAATGAAACCTAAGTAATGATCATAGTGCCAATCAGAAGCGTACATGTCATTGTCTCTGTTTTAAGATTTATAAGTAAGAAAATATTTAGGGAATGATTTTAAGCTATGTTCAAACAGTGATTTTAAATTAGTAGATGGACAATTGCTATGTCGATTAGTCATCCATAATCAAGGAACAATAGCTGTTGTCCAGCTATGCATTCTTCGTGGTGCAACTCATCTATTTATTTTCCATATTTCCTTCAGTTCAGCTCAGTTCAGTTCAGTTGCTCAATCGTGTCCGACTCTTTGCAACCCCATGAATTGCAGCAGGCCAGGCCTCCCTGTCCATCACCAACTCCGGGAGTTCACCCAGACTCACGTCCATCGAGTCAGTGATGCCATCCAGCCATCTCATCCTCTGTCGTCCCCTTCTCCTCCTGCCCCCAATCCCTCCCAGCATCAGAGTCTTTTCCAATGAGTCAACTCTTCGCATGAGGTGGCCAAAGTAGGAAAGTAAATAAACTCTCCAATGTCAACTATATATTATCAATTAGCATGATGCTAATGTTCAGGTTGAATCTCTGTGATAAAGAAAATCATGACATGCTCTGGGGAGGACAGTTGCACCATTATTGAAGTTGACCCCATATTCATGGGTATCTGGGAATTCATGGGTATGTGGGACAACAGAGGAAAAGAGCAGCTTCCTCAATTTCTGTCAGACCATCCTAGCAGCTGCTGTCCTAGTGCAGCCCAATGTAAGGTGAGAAATGTTTTGAGACACCAGTTATGTGTTATTATATACTAATGATGTTTTAAATACAAAATCATTAATATGATTTTTAAATTTAAAGGCATACATATTTTGATTATTTTAACCTTAAGTTCAAATAAAATCACATAGATTTCCTTTTATTCTCCTCCAGAACATGCCAAACCTCTGCAGAGATATTTCTAGCTTTTTAGCTACAAAGGAATTATACATTTTTCTCAGACAGTGGTTGTTATTTTAAGATAAAATACACCGGAGAGTGAGGGTTTTGTGTATGTACAAAAGAATAATCTTAGCCCTCAAAGACATTCCAAGGAAAAGTATGATATGAACAATTCTCAGCTTACTTTTTTGTTAATATGAGTTAGAGTCCTACAGATAAATTAAATACCCAACATTTTTCTGCTTGTTATACAGTATACATAACTTAAGAATAAAAGAAAAATTAGCATTTTCTACAGACTTCAGATTATTTAAGTTATGTTTTCTGTAATCTTTGAGCCTTTGAGTGTGCTATTTTTGAGATGAAAAAAATGGAAATATTACAGGGAAATTAACCCTTCTAAGTTCACTTCCAGCTCTTCTAGTGGGAAGTCTCTAAACCTCAACCCAGATTTTTCTCAGAATCTTCAAGGCCTCTACACACATAGGGCAGATAAGAAAATCCTAGGAACTTATATACAGACCTTGGCTCCCTCAATGCCAGAGTAACAGTAATGTAACCAATCAGTTTTATTTCAGTGAAAGCAACCAAGCTCTACAAAATTTATTAAGCCTGCACCGTATGTAGACACTAAGCCAGATACTGGTCCCAGAAACCTCAGAAGTTCTTTTCTTTAAAAAAGAAAAAATAAAAATAAGAAAAGAATAGTGGAGAGAAAGTCTACATATTCTCCAGCACCAACCAGGGCAAATCAGGGCCAGGACCTACCATTTCTAAAATTAATTTTTAAAATCATGTTAGAGTCAGAAGGTAGGAATATAATGACTAATTAGAGCTCCAGAAGCAGAGAAAATCTTTTTAAAAAGTTTTTCCTTTTTCATTCATGGATTAATTTATTCACTTATATGTTCAACTAATATGTATTAATTATATATATGTTCTGCCAGTCACTCTTCTAAGTAGTTTCATGAATTATCACAGTAATTTAAAAAAAAAAAAAAGCTTATGAGGAAGGTATTATGATATATACTTTACATGTAAAGGGCTAGAACCCTAAGTCAAAATTTTGTCATGGTTAATTAATCCTTCATGTGTGTGGTAATTAAGTTCCAATCCATTCGTTCTTCAAATTATTTAACAAGTGTTTGGTATTGAGGAAACAGTGAAGAAAGCATTTCTTCCCTGGCCCTTTAGAGCTCACAGTGGAGACCAGTACCTCCTTTGGATCCAGGCAAGTGAAGCCCCTGCCCCAGGCTCTGCTCTTTAGGGAGCCCTAGATGTTGAAAGGTCTTTCTCAAAATTGGCAAAGTCTTCCTCCCAAAGCCTGAAGCCTGCAGTGATATCCAGGTAGCAACTCTTAGGCACAGGCTAGGTCTCCTACAGCCCCTATTCCTTGTGCCTCCCCTCCAGGCACTTTCCCAATTTCAGTCCTATGCATGCGTTCAACCAGAGGCCCCAAAGAGCTCCAGGACTCATGCCCAGGAGGTCACTTTAGGGTCCCCTGGGCTAGGCCTTATTTCCAAGAAGGTAACCTAGAGAGAGAACTGCTCCCTGCAAGCCAGTGTATTATCATTTCTTCCACATGATTATTTATGTAAGAATGAGCTTCCAGAATGGCGCGGACAAGCTGACTGTGTGTGATGCTCTTTGACATGGGGCATGTGGTGAACTCAGGGCTCTGGGCTGCCAATAGTATGCTGCTGACCAACCTTTGGCTTGAGTTCATGGATTGGATCTTACATTGGAATCATGTGTCATAGCTCATACGTCTGTGTTCTGGCCACTGTGCTGCCTCTGGTCTGTAGCATCAGAGGGCAATGACAAGCACACTCCTTGGTGTGCTGCTCACTATGGCAGAGAATTACTGCCCTCCCCCATAAGCTCGATGTGATATATGAGGGAGTCCTTGGGGGTAGTTGCACCTCATGCAGTTTCCTCCTTTTCTAAGAATCATAACTTAGGTTTTTCATAATGTTTCTGCTCTCTGATTGTGGTGTTCACTGGGTGCATCTGTTCACGTGCTGAGAGCATCCAGGATCAAATATGACTGGCTTAAATAGCCTAGTATTGGAGAACTGAGAGCTAATAGCTCTATACAACACCAAAAAGAGTTTCCAGTCTCTCAAAACTATAATTATTCCTTCCTTAATTTCCTAGCTGTCTGAAGAGCAGGTCCTCTAGAATCCATTTTGTATGACATGAACATGCTTTCAGACCTTATGAATTGATCCAATATGCATTTTTTCCAATAATTCATAAGGAGAGAAAGAGAGAGAGACATATATCCAGACAGGTGAGTTAGGTATTATTTATCTACCAGTAACTGGACTCTATGATTTTCTGTAAGTCATCTGTCCCCACTAAACTCCTTTCCTGTGTAAGCTAGCTCGGATTCTTACGTTCATATCCGGATCACTAAATTCCTAACAAATAAAGCATTGTCCAATATAGAATAAATGATTCCCCCTAAAAATTCTCTAAGTTCTGCCATTATATAATTTTAGGGTTTGACTATATATATGTGTGTGTATATATATTCTATATGTGTATGTGTGTGTGTGTATATATATATATATATGTATCTCCTATATCCCACAGGGTGCCTATAGATAAATCTCCTATGAAAACAAGTATAATATATAAATTTCCATAACATAGGAAGAAACAGACATTGTCAGTGAGAGTCAGTGAAAGCAACATATATGGTAATTACTCTTATAAATTTCAGATAATGTAATTATTAGTTCAAAAATCATCAAATGGATACTTCTTTCTTTTTTTACTTTTAACTTTGCATTGGAGTATAGCTGATTAGCAAACAATGTTGTGATAGTTTCAGGTGAACAGCAGAGGGACCCAGCCGTACATACACACGTACCCATTTTCTCCCAAGCTCCCCTCCCATCCAAGCTGCCATGTAACATTGAGCAGAGTTCCACGTGCTATACAGTAGGTCTTTGTTGGTCATCCATTTTAAATATAACAGTGTGTACAGATAACCATAAGTTTGTTCATTAAGTCTGTGAGTCTCTTTCTGTTTGTAAGTTCGTTTATATAATTTCTGTTTATACTCTACATATAAGGGATGTCATTCAATATTTCTCCTTCTCTGATGACTTACTTCACTCAGTATGACAATCTCTAGGTCCATCCATGGATGGCATTATTTCATTCATTTTAATGGCTGACTAATTGAGCCACCAGGGAAGCCCACAATATTCCATTGTGTATATGTGCCACATCTTTATCCATCTCTCTGTTGATGGGCATTTAGGTTGCTTCCGTGTCTTGGCTATTCTAAATAGTGCTGCAATGAACATTGTGGGTACATGTATCCTTTTGGATAATGTTTTTCTCCAGATATATGCCCAGGAGTAGGATTGCAGGGTCATGAGGTAGCTCTATCAAATGTATCTTTTAAATAATTATACAGATAAAGTTAATAAAAGGGCTTCCCAAGGTGGCACTAGTGGTAAAGAACCCACCTGCCAATGCAGGAGACCTAAGAGACACGGGTTCAATCCCTGGGTAAGGAAGATCCCCTGAAGGAGGGTACGGCACTCCAGTATTCTCGCATGGAGAATCCCATGGACAGAGGAGCCTGACGGACTACAGACTATAAAGTCACAAAGAGTTGGACACGACTGAAGTGACTTAGCACAGAAGCATGCACAGAGTTGAAAATATGAGAAATAAATCTATAGAAAGCAAAACCAGGCAACTTTGGAAAAGAAGCCAAGGAACTTACAGAAATTGAAAATATAGTCTGTGAAATAAAAATAAGCTTCAGTGGCTTCATCAAATAGTAGACCAATTGCGTAAGAGATAGTCATATAGAAATAACAAATCATTATGTTGTATAACAGGAGGAAAGATAGTGTTTCAGGTCAATTATAATTCAAAAATAAACTCATAGGAAAAGAGATTAGTCATTACCAGAGACATGGGATGAGAACAAAGGGGAATTGGGTCAAGGTAGTCAAAATGAATAAACTTCCAGCTAATGGGCTTCCCTGGTTGCTCAGTCTGTAAAGAGTCTGCCTGCAATGTGGGAGCCCTGGGTTCAATCCCTGGGTCAGGAAGATCCTGTGGAGAAGGAAATGACAACCCACTACAGTGTTCTTGCCTAAAGAATTCCATGGACAGAGGAGCCTGGTGGCCACAGTCCATGGGGTCACCAAGAGTTGGACACGATTGAGCGACATTAACAGTTTCACTTTCATAAGATAAATAAGTACTAGGAATGTAGTGTACATCATGATAAATATAATTAACATTGCTCTATGTTATAATGATAGCTATTTACAGAGTGAACCCTAAAAGTTCTCATCACAGGGGAAAAACATTTTTTCCATTTCTTTAATTTTGTATCTATATGATAGAATGAATGTTTACTAAACTTATTGTGATAATCACTTCATAATGTATATAAAGCAAATCATGATGCTGTGTGCCTTAAACTTATATAGTACTGTATGTCCATTATACCTCAATAAAACCAGAAGGAAAAGAAAAAGAGATAATTAGCAAAATGGAAGTTAGAACTGAAGAAATTATCTGAAACAGGCAGGCAGAGTTAGAAATGTTTTCTAAAAAGAGAGATTAAAGACTCTAAAAGACAAATTGTAAACGTATACAATGTAAAAAGTAGAGAGAGTGGAGTAAAATCAAATTTTCAAGGAACAAAAATGGCTAACAGATATATAGAGTTGATAGTGGTTTAGTAACTAAGTCGTATCCAACTCTTGTGATCCCATGGACTGTAGCCCAGTAGGCTCCACTGTCCATGGGATTTCCCAGGCAAAATAAAACTGATAAATGATATAAAAAATCAGCAATCGAGTAGTATAAAAACAATTCCAAGGAAATGAAACAAAGCCAAATCCATGGTTTGACACATCAAAATGGAATTGTAGAATGCTGAAGACAAGAAGAAGCACCAAAGAGACAAAACAGATGATCAATAGAATAATTATAATTAATAGATGATAGCTCTCTGAATAGCATCAAAAGTATTGTAAGAATAGGGAATTATACATTTAAATATGTGAAATAAGATAAGAGAATTTTATTTTATAATAAAATTATATTGTTTTATACTTAGCTAAACTAAGTATGCTTGTGAGATAGAGGCATTTTCAGACACGTAAGAATTGAGGAAGTTTAGCTTCAACAGATCCTCACTGGAGGAAATCATCTCTAGTAACACATTTCAGAAATAAAATTGCTCCCACAAGCAAGCAGAGATTCGAGAAAGAATACAACTATGCCTAAAGTCAGCTCTGACCTATAATGGGTATTCAAAAATCAGTTGCTAAAAAATGAATATATTATTTTAATTTACAATTTGAAATAAAAAGTGGTTACTAAGTATAAATTGTTCAGGATAAGAAGAACATGGCACAATCTTTTTGTAATTACCAAATTCTGAAATAAAAAGACCACAGATCAGGCTAGAGGCAATTTATATTTTTTCTCATTAACAATTTTCAGTTCCTTAATGTGGAAAGACGAGTGATTGAAATGAGAACTTGTTATGTATCATCTTGTTATTTCTGTTTCACATGCACACACAGAATCTTCAGGCACTGTCAATCCTCTCTTATCCTTTTAAGAATATCATTTGGCCACCATTTGTGTAAACATCAACTCATAATATCTGAATGAGTATTCATTGTTGCTGCTGCTAAGTCGCTTCAGTCGTGTCCGACTCTGTGCGACCCCATAGACGGCAGCCCACCAGGCTCCCCCGTCCCTGGGATTCTCTAGGCAAGAACACTGGAGTGGGTTGCCATCTTAGTTTCCAGCAATAAACATTCAAATCAGGATTCTGGGAAGGTTTAATGTGTGTTAACCCTTATCTTCCTCATTAAAAAACAAGATAATTGTAAGCAAATCTTTCTGTATCCTGTGTATGTCATTTTCTAAAACACCAAATGGAACAAGACTAAGCCAATGCTTTCATGCTTTGCATTTCTTGAATCTCCCCCATTCAATATCGGAGATTGTGTTTGGTGCTTTTTTCCCTTGCGTCCTCTCACTGCCCTAGCACATAATTCAGCTAGAGTACACCAAGGTGCAGCCCATTTGAGCAGCTGAAACAATTAGTTCTTATATTTTCTGAGTAAATTTTTTTCAGTGTGAAGATAATTTATCTTAAAGGAAAAGTTCCCTCAACTCTTGGATATTCATTAGTATCCTTCTTTCAGCTGGCTCCAAGCCTAAAATTCTCTATCATCTTAATGAAAATATAAATGTAATCATTCTTTTTTTTTTTTTTTTTTAACATTTTCAGATACATCAGCTCATTCAGGGTATTAGTCTTCCTGACACTTCTTAAAATTTAAATTTCTAAAAACTTGGTACCCATAATTCTTTAAAATGTTGAGCTTAAGGCAAATTTTATCTGCACTTTCCATCCCTTACTTTGATCCTGTGTATAGTTTAAACAATATCAAGAAAATCTTCATTTATTGTGCAGAATGGCTGACCCCTAAAGATGGCCATGCATTAATCTCCCCACTTTTACATGAAAAATAACTTTGAAGACATAATTAAGGTTATAGACCTGAAGAAAGGGTGACGACCTTGGGTGATCCATGTGTATCAGTGTGATCACATGAGCCCTTAGAAGCAGAGACTTTCTCCAGATGGAATCTAAAGATTCAGCAGAAGTCAGAGGACTCGATCTGCTGTTACAGAAAGAAGCCACATGAAAAGCCGAAGGAGGACCACAGGCAACCTCTAAACAAAGACTAGCCGCTGGACGACAGCTTGCAAGAAAACAGAATCCTTAGTCCTATGACCTCAAGGCCATGAATTTGGTTGACAGCTTGAATAGCTGGGATTTGAAATTTTCCCCAGAGCCTCCAGATAAGACTCTAGCCAAAATAAACCAGGATGCTAAGTTTGGCCTCTCAATGCCTTGAGCAGAGAATCCAGTTTAAATCACACTGTGCCCAGACTTCTAACCCACAACCCTGTAAGGTAATAATTGCTTTAAGCCATCAGTTATGTAGTAATTTTGTGATATCAATAGAAAACCAATACACTCACAGGTCTCTTCCTTTATAGAGCTCTAGCTCATGGAAGGAAGCCTATTTTCTCCTGATTTTTATGGAGTTAGCCTCCACAATATCTGTATTATAGGTCAGGTTAGGCCCAGTCTTCCCTTCATGGCACAGTAACTTACAAAATAATATTGTTTCTTTTCCTCAAGACTTTCCATCTCTTCTATTCCACCAGTTCTTTTGAAGAGATGCTCAAAATTGGAATAGCAATTTCTGTTCTTGCTCTCTTTGCCGTCTGAGAGATGAAGTCACCAGCAAAGCAAGTCAAGAACTTGTCAGATACTCTGATTTTAGCCAACTGAGACTTACAGCAGATGTCCAGAGAGTCCCTCAGTTTGCCTTGGTGCCAGTTCTGTGTTCTGTGTCAGGAATGCGTCATCCATTCCTTCCATCTGTTAGTCTGTCACCTTCAAATGTAAGGATTATAGAGAAGCAGCCTTTACGTATTTGGCACTGAAATGATAATGATATTACTTCAGCTCATCTCTCCTTTTACCTTCGCATAAACACTCCAGCGTTCGAAGCCACTTGGACATGAAATCACAGAGACAGATTTTGCTAGCTCATCAGTCTCACCTGCCTGGCTACAGGGCCTCAGTTCTTCTTTAGCTCAATAGCCTCACCCTCCTCCACAGGGCACAATTCTCAGTCAGACCCACAAAGAATAAGTTTTATCTAGCACTGAGCTTTACTCCTGCCTCACAAAGGTCCCAAGAAAGGAGCCATAATCAATGCCAAATCAAAACTTGGGATGCCCTCACCCCATCAGAGCCATCTTCCTAAAATCACTTCTCCTATGAAGTCTGTGTTAGGTTAGAGTGACCAGTACTAACAAAGGCTGTTACAGATTTTACAAGGAAGCTACCTAGTGTGGGCTTCCCTCGGGCTTTATAGCCTATTAATCATGTAACTACAAAGAATATGTAGCTAAATTCTCTTCTCCAATATAATCATGTCTTATAATTCCACTGTAGATTTCTTTATAATAAACAGCCTAAAAAACAGAAATTATCCACTAAAAAGATCAGTATACCATGACTCCTGGAAAAATCTTTATATATCTTCCAGCTGGTAAATTTCAGAATATTGACAAGGAGATCTGGTCAAAATCGCCTGTGTTGAGGGAAATGGTAAGAAGTAAATGACAGACTCACTTTTCTTTCAGTTTCCAATTATAGTCAAAGCCATTGCTGTCCTTTGATGATCAGAAATTTTCTTTCGTTCAGAAGAATTCTTCCTCAGGTGCCAGACTTCCACTCCTACCCTCCTGCTCTGTTAAAATTTGCCTTCCAATGCCTTCCTGTTCACCAGTAACGCCTATATAGCTGACACCCTCAGTACTGAAAAAGTCAAGACTTGTTTGCAACCCCATAAAGATGAATGGATGTAAAAATATATGTACTGCCGTTAGGAGGAGAATGTACTCACATCTATCTATCAGTAACAGCCCTGATTCACTCTATAATCCAACACATGTTAGCATGTCTTCCTCAGGTTGGTTACTGCTGGCTCTCCTCTCCTAATCTGTAATTTTTTTTTTTTTTTTACTATCTCCAATTACTTATTTCCTTTGTGAATCCATTCCAACAATTTTCATGACATCACTGAGGTTGCTGCTGCTGCTGCTGCTAAGTCGCTTCAGTCGTGTCCGACTCTGTGCGACCCCAGAGATGGCAGCCCACCAGGCTCCCCCGTCCCTGGGATTCTCCAGGTTAAACCTTATCATATTATGCAATAATCTCATGTTTAGTTTTTTTATTAACCATATACTAAACATTAGTCTATGATAGACATCTGAGACCATACATTTTCTTAGTAGCCTCTTCTAAAGAATTGTTTATGTTTATTTATAGCCAGTATTTCTAATCTCTACAAAATACTTGTATTCAGTTTTGTTCATCTTAGAATTTGAATCTCTCCTCCCTTTTCAGTTCAGTGCATTTTTTTGGACAAGTCATGTAGTCTTCAGGCAAAAAGCAAACTCTTGTGATTCCTGTGAGGTGGGCTAATTTCTTTCCCAAGGATTCTGACATTATGATTCAGACTCCAAATGACCTTTTTCAGTACCACTTGTAATATCTGAATTCACTCAAAAACATCACTGTTCTTTGAAGTACTTCAAAGTTTTCTGTTCAAAATCACTTTGCACAGTTGCTTTAAGATTTTGGATAGCCTTTCTCTGGAAATATCATTCACCTCCTTATACATTAGCAGGGACAACTAGCATGCAGGAGATTAGATTAAGAAGGTAGGCTGTCTGTTACCTCCCATTCTCAATGAGCGCATCTCCCAGTGGATCATGTTAGGCCTACAACACTCAGTTGGGAGTTAATTCAACCATTCGTACTTTCCAGGAACTATATTATATTCTTGGAATCAGTGCCACTTGGAATTTATTACACTGTTACATTGTTTTTCCCAGAAATCTAAATTTCCTATAATAGAACATACTTATTGATTTTAGAGCTCCAGTAGAGCAGCTTGTTTTTCTACTCTCCTGCTTACTTCACTTCTCTAAACTCTTTATCTGTACGGCTTTGTTGTGATTTCCAAATATTCTCTCATCCTGTTTCACAAAGCACATTTTCTCTTGAGTGACTCCTTTGATGCAATGTCTCATATGTATTAGTTAGAAAGTACAGAGTTTTTTCTTTCATTCCTGAGTCATCAGTCTCCATTCTCTGAATGCTTGCTATGAATTTTTATGTACTCGACGTCCTTTGACTTTTGTACTATTTCTTCTTTCTCTAGTCATTACTCCATTGTATGAGTCATGTTTGGCAAAATAAACATTTATCCTAGAATGAAAACTCCACACACCTGATTCTTTTTTTTTTTTTTTAACAAATGTGACCCTGAGCCGATAAAAACTATTTTGACCACCAATTTCTGTTAAAAATGGGAATAATAATTTCTATACTTCAGAGTTGTGAAGTAAAATAACACGTGATTTTTGAACTATAACACACTAGAGAAAGCCTTGGTATTCATAGTTTGGTAACAATTCAACCATTCATTCATCCATTTTTGTATTCAAAATATATATATTAAACTTTGTATAATGTCCTTTTCACTCAGGTCTAAGTCCTTGATACTTCTATTTCTTAGACATTTTTGCTCACCAAAACAGAAACAGTTGCAAGATAGTGTTTCTTCTTATTTTACTTAACAACTATTTCAATAAAAATATTTTTTCATAGAGCATGAAAATAAAAGAGATATATTCCACACACTAAAATAAATTTGGAGGCCAGAAAGTGCATTCTATCCCTAGGTACTTGGGGTAGAATCTGAGGAGGTTGGTAAGACTCTGAAGAAATACCTGTGCTCTACACCTAAAAAACAGGCGCCCAATGAGTACTCACCAAGGATGCTATAATGGTTAATTTTATGTGCCAACTTTACAGGCCTAAGGGATGCCCAGAGAGGTGGTAAAACATTTCCAGGTGTTTCTGTGAGAGTGTTTCCAGGAGAGATTAGCATTCGATTCAGTAAACTGGCTAAGGAAGATCCACCCTCACCAATGTGTATGGCATTGTTCAATTCATTGGGAACCCTAATGGAAAAAAGGGCAAAGGAAGGGCAAATTTACTCTTCTTGAGCTAGAACATTCATCTTCTCCTGCCCTCAGATATCCAAGTTCCTGGCTCTTGGGCCTTAGCTAGGATCGAATTATTTCACTAGCATTTTTGGTTCTCCAGCTTGCAGATGACATATTGTAGGACTTCTCAGCTTTTGTAACCAGATGAGCCAATTCTAATAATAAGATCTCCTCACATTTATCTCTATGGACCCTATTAGTTCTGCTTTTCTGAAGAATCCTGGCTAATACTGATTTTTCAGGGTAATCTTTAAGCATTCAGAGGAGCCCCTGTAGGCTGGACCAGTGAGCATTATACCTTAAACAATACTTGCGTGCAGAAAGTATCTTGACACTGCATTGGACTATGGAAACATTGCATACCTGGGAGAAAGGAAAGTCCTGATAATGAGTGAATTTATCTAAAACTCAGGAAGATAGATCTAGGCTAGGACTCAGATTTAGTTATTATGAAATAAATGTTCGTTTTCCCATATATGAATTTTTGAGTGATTAATACATACAGTAAAAACAGAGCATGTGTCTTACAGCACTAGGCCTGTTTCTTTGGCTGCATAGACCCTCTGAGGCTAGAGTTAACAAGCGAAATAACATTGTCGGACTGCTTCGAGAATCAGTCCCACTGGATTCTACGATGAAGTTCAGTATCAATTGCCAATTTGATTAACATTTTGCTCCTAGTTATTTCTTAAACCAGTGTACTCCACAACCATAAAATAGAATACTATAGTGCCATGAAAAATAATCCTTCTGAAAATTAAAGATGGAAAATGCTGATGATTGATTTTTAAAAGGAGAAAAATAGAATCGAGAGCTGGAAAAACAGAATGATGCTAGATTTTTAGCAGAAGTGATGGTGGTGGTGTGTATGTAAATATCAGGATATGTAAGGAAAGATAATGAGAGATGCAGCTGCTGCTGCTGCTAAGTCGCTTCAGTCGTGTCCGACTCTGTGCAACCCCATAGACGGCAGCCCACCAGGCTCCTCTGTCCATGGGAGTTTTCAGGCAAGATTACTGGAGTGGGTTGCCATTGCCTTCTCTGAATGAGAGATGAGAAACTCACTAAAATTATGCAAAAATTATGCTTTTCTATAACTACAAAGATTGTGTTTAAATTCTTACTTTTTTCTTTATATTTTCCATATTTTTAAACTTTCAGCTATAAGCATGTATCACTTTTTATAATCAGGCAAAAAAAAAGTGTTATTTTTGCAGTTCCCTTCTGACACTTTCTTATGTTATCTCCCTCCAGTTGTCAAGAAACAATCGGTTGCCAAATACTAGGAAATTAACAGCAATTATCACCAGCTGCCTAGCTGCTCAGAGTAGTCACTGGACTGTAATCCACCCAGCATGAGATAGAAAACCTTGAAGGAATAAAGTGAATGATTAATCAAACTTGAAAAATTAACTTCCCAGGAGAGCATATATCAAGATCTTACTGACCACCGGACATCATTCTGAAAGTCCAGTTTTAATAATTTCAGCAGCATCAGCCCTTCAAAGCAGGTTGCTAATGGTCCACTTGGCAGAGGAGGAATTTCATATGTTTGAGATAGCTTCTAAAATTCTAGTTAACAGTGAAACATTTCATTGTCTTGGATGTGACAATAGTATTTATATATATGATTTTCTTTATTTAATCAGCACTGGGTTCAAGTGCCCAAAGAGCATTACTGGATTGCATACTGACTTTACAGAGATGGAGAACTATTGTCCTTCTCTCTAAATTTCCTAAAATCCACGTAGGTAAACTACATGAGAGCATTTATTGTTGTTGTTTATTGTTGTTCAGTCGATAAGTTGTGTCAAACTCTTTGCAATCCCATGGACTGCAGCATGCCAGGCTTCCCTGTCCTTCACTATCTCCTGGAGTTTGCTCATACTCATGTCCATTGAGTCGGTGATACTATCTGACCATCTCATCCTTGGCCACCTCCTTCTCTTCCTGCCCTCAATCTTTCCCAGGACCAGGGTCTTTTCCAATGAGCTGGCCCTTCATATCAGGTGGCCAAAGTATTGGAGCTTTAACTTTAGCCTCGGCCCTTCCAATGAATATTCAGGATTGTTTTCCATTAGGATTTACTGTTTTGATCTCCTTACTGTCAAGGGCTCTCAGGAGTCTTCTACAGCACCACAGTTTGAAAGCATCAATTCTTTGGCACTCAGCCTTCTTAAATGTCCAGCTCTCACATCCATACATGACTACTGGAAAAAACCATAGCTTTGACTATACTGACCTTTGTCGGCAAAATTATGTCTCTGCTTTTTCCTGTCTAGGTTTGTCTAGCTTTTCTTCCAAGGAGCAAGTGTCTTTTAATTTTGTGGCTTCAGTCAAATATCTGCAGTGATTTTGGAACCCAAGAAAATAAAATCTGCCATGGTTTCCAATTTTTCCCCATCTATTTGCCGTGAAGTGATGGGACTGGATGCTGTTATCTTTGTTTTTTGAAACACAGGAGTGTAGATACTCATTTTCAGATTTTGAGGAGAGGAAGCAATAGCCTCTTCTTTCCTATCCAAATCCCAATCAAGTTAAAATATAGACAAAATGTTAAGGCAGCTTCTTCTAGGTCGAAATTGGAGAGAGCACTTCCATTTGTGGCAAAGAAGGCATTCTTATTTTGACCCAGAATTGGACAGACACCAACCTTGTTAGAGGTAACCCTAATGCTAACCCTCCCATGGGGGAAGAAGCTGCCTCTGCATAAATGTTGGTGGTGAGGAGCAGAGCAAAATGTGTGCTCTCTCTGGGCAAAATTGTACTACAACAGTGTTTCTCAAAGCATTGTTCCTGGACCAGTAGCAGCAGCATCACCGGGGAAAATGTCAAAAATGCAAAGTCACAGACCTACTGAATCAAATTTCTGGAAAGGGGGCCCAGAAGTTTTTAAACAGCATCTCTAAGGAATCGTAAAATCACCTGTATTAAAGAGATAAAGATTGAAAGAGAGAAAGAAACTAAAATACATATGCATGCCATCTCTTTCTGAGCTCTCCAATAAAATAACTCTTCCTACATCTGCAGCAAGAAGGAAGTAAGGGAAAGTAGGAGAGAGGCCAGGAAGGTTACACTTTTGTAACTCCCTCCAGATAGAAGGGAATATCCAGAGTAGGGAAGAAGCATCCACCTACAAATCTTCTTTAGCTATTAATCCCCTTAACCCACTGAATTTAAACATTAAGTTTATGGTCAAATGGGAGTTTATCTGTCCTTTTGATGGAGATCACAGGAGAATCATGACAGTTTGTTTCCTCTTTCATAGGCCTACTTCTCCCCTTACCAAACTTTTACTTCTTTTAGTACCTTCCTGGAATCATTGGTGGACAGTGTACACTTCATTTCTCAGTTTCTGAAATGATTTAGAATAACAATTAAGTTGGTTGAGACAAAAATTAGAATTATGACTAATCCCTTCATAATGAAAAGTTTAGAGCTAATCTAACTATTATGAAATAGGGACATTTACAGACTGCTTTTGATGACAAGGAAGAAAAATCTTTATTCTTAGCTCCAGAAATTTTTAAAACTTTAACTCAGAAGACTTATCTAAAAGTCCCATAGCCAAACTTGCAAATCAAACTTGAAGAATCTACTTGGAAAATTTCAGCTAACGACCTACTTAGCCAAGCAGCTACTCTTTTCTATTTAATCAGAGAAGTGATCTATGGCTCAAAATATTTTAGCAGTCCAATCACTCATGTGATAAGTAAAGTTATATAACTATATAAAACTGCACAATATCTAAACTGAAGGCATAGAGCCATCAAAAGTTGAACTTTATGATTTTTCCCTTGGGTACAACTAATTACAGTGGAGGACTGTTCCACTAGGAATTAACTACAAGGCTGTTTTGTACTTAAAGCCAACAGGACACCCTCGCTTCCATTTCCCATCTCAAATTAAACTCAACTAGTATTGTCCAATATAAACTATCTAAATTCTACAAATAGGATCAAATGTCAAATTAGAATATGCTAGTAATAATAACAAGCAAGGTTCCCAAATGTGAGATAATTTTCCTTTCCTTTTTATATTCCAAGGAAGAATTAGGGACAAAATTTAAAGACATCAAAAGCCAATGAACAAAAGCCTCAAACTGAGCCATCTTGTTCTTTGTTAAGTGAAAGGCCTAAAAAAATAAAATTCTTCCCAAACTTCTTATCGTGCTGGGTGTTAGAGAGGGTCATTGATGTTCCTATGGAATTGGGGCTCACTCACAACCACCAAGGAGGTGATGTAATTCCTTTCGGACCTCAGAATACGAATCTGTCTCTCAGAATCTGTCTTTGAAATCCCTAAAGAAACAGCCAAAGGAAATTCTGCAATACGCCAGATACCTGAGAGGATGTCTCCTAAAAGACACTTCCGCATAAAACCTAAACTTACAGGAACCAAGAGAAATCTACGTGTCACCACCCCTCTATTCAAAATAAAAGACAACAACCCAAGAGCTGAAACCTGAATAGGTAGAGTTGCCCATATAATTGTTTAGATCATAATACTAAACTTTGGGCCTCTGGTAAAATGAAGGAGCTGTAATTGAGACACCTGCATTAAACCTGAGATCTGGTTCCAGCAAAGTTTCCCTTTCCCTCCAGGGAAATATCTTCAATTCTGGTACTTAGGATTCTCACCAATCAAAAGCAATCAGATACAAGCACGTCACCAAAGATGACCAAAATCAAAAAGATTCAGCAGGACTAACAACAAATTTAGACCTACAAAGATGAGTTTTTTTTTTTTTTTCCCCAGATTTATTTTAATAAATATAACCAACCATTCCAAAAGTTTGGGGCTTAAAAAAGATCTCTTTCTCTCTCCCTCTTTTTTTTTTTTTTTTTTAAACTTTTACAGTCAGGAATTGGAGAAAGTCTTAGCCAAGTGGTTCATCTCTGATCCACTTGGGATCAGTTGAAATCACTGGGGGCTGGAGGAGCTACTTCCTAGATGTCGTCTTTGTTGATATGTCAACTGCCTATTGCTCCTTGGTTTTCTCTCTCTCCAAATGGTGTCTCATCTTCCAGGCTCTAGCCACTCAGTTTGGCCTCAAGGATGGTAATTCCATATTAATCACATTTCTGTTATGTTTGTTGGCTTCCAAGTAAGGTTGCCGTATTCAGCAAAAACAAATATAGGATACCCACTTAAATTTGAATTTCAGGTAAACAAAAAATTTTGCTTTAGTATGAAGTATCCTGGATATTGCCTGGGACACACTTAAACCAAAGAGTATTAATAATGTTAATCCCAAGAAGTAGTTAAGTGAAAGACTTTTGAGCCATTTAAGGGCCTTGCTCAGAATTGAAACAAGTGTCATCTCTACCACGGAATACTGGTCAAAGCTGTCACAGTGTTCATCCAGATTTGATTTCACTTCTTGTTGAGGTGGTGGCAAGATCACATTGCGGAAGGGACTGTGGGATGGACTATATTATCATGGCCATCTTTGGAAAATACAGTCTGTGAAAAAATAAGCATTAATATGAAAGAAGTTTTTAAATATACAATGTTCTAATTCTGGCCTTGTAAAATGAGTTTGGAAATGTTCCCTCTTGTTCAATATTTTGGAAGAGTTTGAGAATCGTATTAATTCTTCTTTGAAAGTCTGGTTCACCAATGAAGCCATCTGATCCTAGACTTTTGATTTTGGGTAAGTTTTTGATTATTGATTCAATCTCCTTACTCACCAGTCTGTTCAGATTTTTTACTTTATGATTCAGTCTTGGTGGATTGTATGTATCTAGGAATTTATTAATTTCTTCTGAGTTATTCACTTTGTTGGTGTATAATTATTCATAGTAGACTATTATGATTCTTTGTGTTTCTGTAGTATCAGTTGTAGTGTTTCATTTTTCTTTTCTGATTCATGTTTGTCTTCTCTTTTTTCATAGTCTAGTTGAGGGTTTGTCAATTTTGCTTATCTTTTCTAAAAAGTAACTTGATTTCATTTGTTGTTGTTGTTGTTTTTTTTTTTTTTTCTATTCTCAATTTTATTTATTTCTGCTCTGACCTTTGGTACTTTTTCTTTCTGCTGACCATAGGCTTAGTTTGTTCTCTTTCTAATCTCTTGAAGTATTAGTTTACTTGAGATTTTTTATTTGTTGTTACTTTATTACAATAAACTTCCATTTAGAACTATTTTTGTTGCATAAGTTTTGGTATGTTATGTTTTCATCTTTGTTTCAAGATATCTTTTGATTTTTTTCTTTAACCCATTAGGTATTTAGGAATGTGCTGTTTAATTTACACAAAACTCAAAACTGGATCAAAACATCATTGTAAAAACTATGTTACAATATCACTGACAAAATTAAATGAAGAAAGAATTAGAAAAAAAATAGAGCTTCTGAATAACACTGTAGATATAAAAATGTGGCAAAAGAGAAAAAATAAAGTTAACACAAGCCCCAAATTATCAGCAATAATAATAAAATTAAATATATTGAATTTGCCAGAGATTCTCACACTGGAAGAGAAAACTATCTACCTATATATGCTTTATAAGATGCAACTAAAATATAATAGACTGCAAAGTTTCATCTAAGATGCTAGAAAAAATTACACCAGGAAAATACTAATGAAAAGAGAGCTGGGGCGATGCTCTTCCTATCAGACCAATTTGACTTCAAGCCAGTTAACTTGGTTAGGGTACAGCCTAAGCTGCAGAAACAAGTGATACTTCGAGTACAGCTGCTCTATCAGGGGACAGACAGTCCAGGAGCAAGAGATGAGTCAGTGCAGGGAAGGGAGCAGCAATGACAGCAAAGTCATTAAAAGACTCAGACCTTCAGCTTCCTTGGTCCACCACCACTGGGAGTGTTGTTCATCTGTTTTTTGTGTGTTTTTTTTTGTTTTTGTTTTTTAGTGCATAAAGCTTGGTCACCAACATGTCCATGTCTCAGCCAACAGAGAGACTGCAGTCATTTTCTTTCCAGTGTAGGTAATAAGTTGTTACACTTTTGCTCCCAATAATTAGTTACAAATTAGGTACAAGAATACAGCTGGTTGCAAAGGAGGCCAGAAAAGGAACTCTTGCTAGGAGGCTATGTGGCATCTAATTCAACAGAACAGAAAGACATATGATTATAAAACTGAAAGCCCTTGTTAAAATACCTTCAACATATGTAAGGCAAATATAAAGGATGAATCTGATGAACTATTATAATGAAGTATTTCAATATGCCTTTCTCAGTGATTGATGAGTCAGGCAGAAACTTACTCTTTAAGTTATATAAACTAACTCTAAAGTTAATAATAAAGTAAGTTTGAAAAGCACAACTAACAGTCTGTATTAAATGAATACATGCAGAACTTTGCACCTACAAATTAGAAGCACACATTCTTTTCACGCATATATGGTTTATTTACACAATCCATCACATACTAAACTATAAAACCTCTCTCAACAAATTTCAAAAATCACTATCTTGACTGTACATTTTGTGACTACACTGCTATTAAATTGGAAGTTAGTATCCAAAAGGTATATTCGAAACACCAAAAATACACCATTCAAAACTACATGTCAAATAATTTATAATAAAACTTCCTAGGAGGATAGTTTATTTGGTGCCTAAACAAATCCATACAAGAGGGATTGAAAATGTGTGAAAATTAATGTCTTCTCACAAGAGATTTTAGATGCTATTACACTAGGCAAAACCCACATTTTAATAAAAACTAAGGCTCTTGAAGTATGGGGCTCAAAAAGGAAACAGA
This sequence comes from Bos indicus, assembly GCF_029378745.1. Lineage (NCBI taxonomy): Eukaryota > Metazoa > Chordata > Mammalia > Artiodactyla > Bovidae > Bos > Bos indicus. The sequence continues at coordinate 11,787,970 of NC_091764.1, forward strand.
ACTTAAAATACATTTAATGTAATGGATGAGGAGGACCCAGCAATTAAATTAGATGATCTCCTTTACAAGTCTTAAATTTTGCAAAGAAGAGGTAGTAATCACTTGTATTGTTCCCAAATACTAAGCCTACTTCCTGTAGGTGAATTATGAATCTCATCATTGCCATAGACTTGCAGTGCATCCATTGAAAGAGTACACATATGTCACTTTGATGCATTTGGCCACATCACTTCCTTTGTCCAACAGCATGTGAGCAAATGGGATATCCATCACGTCCACACAACTGCTTTAACAGCCACTGCTATTGTTGCCATTTTGCTTACTCTTTTCCCTCTGTTCTGACAATAGCATGTCCCAAATAAGCAAAGATTCTTCAGCCTGAATCCTGGAATAAAATAGAAATGTGCAACAGACCCACAGGTGCTCTAAAGTGACTAGTAGCTAACATGTTTTTAAAAAAGATTTTTTTTTTTAAGTTTATGGGATAGTTTGCTATAGCAGCAGGCTAAGCCAGACACTGTGCCTGACACCTCACTCATCATGCATAAATAGGAAGCATGAGCATTATGTTCCTAGGTATGATAATGTTATGATGCCAAAACTCACAGTCTAATGTGAAAATTTCCCTTCTTGTGCTTAGACTCACGATCATGAATCCCAGGTTTCTAGTGTAGGCTAACAAGGATCATGGACAGAGGAGCCTGGTGGGCTGCAGTCCATGGGGTCGCTAGAAGTCAGACACGACTGAGCAACTTCACTTTCACTTTTCACTTTCATGCATTGGAGAAGGAAATGGCAACCCACTCCAGTGTTCTTGACTGGAGGATCCCAGGGACGGGGGAGCCTGGTGGGCTGCCGTCTATGGGGTTGCACAGAGTCAGACACAACTGAAGCAACTTAGCAGCAGCAGCAACAAGGATCCTAGTGAGACTAAACTGTGGGAGCGATGCTTTCCCTATTCTAATCCCTTCCTCTCAAATAACTGAAGCTTTCCTAATGGCTCTTGCCAATATCATTTTCTGGGAATAACTTCTGTTAAATGGGAAATGGTTACTTTTCTAAATTCGATAGGCCTGGGAGCAGAGCTATATTTATGTGTGTTCTAAAAAGTATTTGGATTTTAAAAGAAGTGAGCCACATAGAGACTTGGAATTCAATTAATTAACTCCTGAGTTCTCCCAGGGAGCAGCTCTTGACAAAGTCCTAAATTACCCTGAACCCAGGAAATTCTTCCAAGCTGAGATGCAAAAGAGAAAGAAGAAATCCTCAACTTTAATTTCTTTGAAATTTAAAAAACAAGAGCATGAGTATTTGATATTAAACTTCAATCCCTTTATATTTTGAATTTTTTTACGTGCAAGAGGATTGAATTTCTTTGAATGTCAACTTCTCCCTGATGATTGATAAAATGAAGGTGTTCAGGTTTAAATTTGGGGTATCTCCATGTTGACTTCATTATTTGAATACCTTAATGTTGTCATTTGATGTTGTCATAAGCTCCTGATAGGCGACATTGGAACAATCTGGGGAGAGAAATAGACCTGGAAATGAATTGTCAGTATTTTACAAGTGTGACCCGAATATTAATTTAATATTGAATTTTTATCCAATTTCAAAGCCTTGTGGCAACAAAATTGTACTGCCCATCAGTGGTCTGAGAAAAATATTCAAGGAGCAGTAGTTTATATGGAAGAAGCGGTATCATGAAGCTATAAGCAGGACTTCTGGTAGGCCAGTGACTTCGTCCCCCGAAGAGAAGAGCCACAGTGCTGGTAATCCACGGGCTCATTACGTAAACCCAGTACACTAAAGAAAAAGAGCTGCTAGATGTTAGGGAAATTCTTTACACTCTTGGTATTTACTTATATCTGGCAGGAGCTCCACTATTTTTGCATATCATTACCCATTCCACCTCCATGATGATCCATGAGTTAATGAAAAGAAAGTTCAACCCAGTCATTTGCTGTTCTTTTTCTCTACAGAAAGAATGTGTTCCACTCTGCTGCCCCATTCTACAAGTTGTAACCAGGTGGGAATGAGTTCTAGTTCTAGTGAAATAGGCAGTTCTGAGATAAGAAAATCTCAGTGGCATCATGTACAAAGTTGGCTTGGGTCAGGAGCTCTGCAAAGCTCCTCACTTCCAAACAATGACTCAGAGATCAAGTTGGCTTGCATCTTATCATTGTACCATTTGAGCATATGAGTTTCTGGTAATGTTAATGTGAAGACAAAACCTTGCATGGCACATTTTAGATGCTTTAACCTGGAAGTGATATACCATATACATCATAACCCATTCTCTAGAACTCATCACATTATTTAGTTTTACACAAGAGAGCCAGGAAATATTGAAAGCATATGGAGATTTGGTAAGTGGCTGATATTTCTGCTGCAGTAGAATTATAATATTCTGGTGAACACTGTTTGTCTGTAAGATATGACACATTTAGCTATATCAAGTTTATCAGTAATGAAAGTGATATTTCTTATCCTGTTTGCCCCATTTGTCTTGTTTAATGGCCTCAGAATTTGAGTAGTATAGAGATATGATTTTTATTCCCACCTCCAGCGGCCTCAATATTGAATACTGAACAATTAGTAAGGATAATACAAGATCTCAGAACAAAGAATAATGACTGTAAATCAAACAAATATTTGGAGAGTAGGTAGAACTTAACCTCAGATTTGAAAGATTAATGAGACTTAGAGTTTTAGAGCTTTAAACATTTTTCTTATCTCTCTTTCCCTAAGTAAAATCAGCAACAACAACAAAAAATTCTGAAACTATATCTTCATAATGAAATAAAGACAAGAGAGATAGGGAAAAGTCAATGAGTTAATACAGAGATTCTGACAGTCTTGAAATGTTAAGTCCTGAAATGTAAGTTTCCTTGCTTCCCTGTAATACAAAACCATTATTTTTCTTAATGGCTTAACAAGGATGTGTTGAATATATGCCATATCCATGCAAATACAGACATATTCCATTAAATAATGTGGCCGTTAAGAGGCCTTTAATGAGATCCTATATGCCATTATTTGCTGGCAACATTTTTTTTTCTAATTTTATTTTATTTTTAAACTTTACATAATTGTATTAGTTTTGCCAAATATCAAAATGAATCCGCCACAGGTATACATGTGTTCCCCATCCCGAACCCTCCTCCCTCCTCCCTCCCCATACTTAAAATGATGAAAGAAAATAACCTACAGCCCAGATTATTGTACCCAGCAAGCATCTCATTCAAGTATGAAGGAGAAATCAAAAGCTTTTCAGACAAGCAAAAGCTGAGAGAATTCTGCACCACCAAACCAGCTCTCCAACAAATACTAAAGGATATTCTCTAGACAGGAAACACAAAAACGGTGTATAAACTCGAACCCAAAACAATAAAGTAAATGCTGGCAACATTTTAAGATACTCAAATCTGATCCACTGTAAGGCTTCTTCTTCTGAGTCCTTTTTCTTGTAAGAGCACAAATGAAACTGAACTTTGTCAGTTTCTTTGAATGTTATGTTCTGCATTCACTGTCACAGCACTCATTCCAGTAGGTTTTCTACAAATCTTCGTAAACGCCAAGGTACCATTTTTGAAAACTATTATCAGGTAATCACCTCACTCCATTTGGCTGTTGTGAGTCTATAAGTATGTCAAGTTTAATCATAAGTCCAAGCCTACAAGATTCCAAACTTGGTATTCTTTACCCTTGTAAGCATTAAACTGATGTTTACCGGGGGGAAATCAATGAATGAATGAATGAATCTTTTTCTTCAATGATAGATTCTCATCTAAACAAGAAGCTGTAATTTATTGAAATTCCATTAATGACATTAAACTTCAATATGTGTATTATACAAGAGCAAATTCCTTGAATAAAGGTTTACACATAATGATTTCCTTCATAATAAAAATAAATAAGTTCAAGAAGCAAAATAAATTTTGTTGTATAAGCAGGCACTGTTTAGGGTGATTTTTGTCCTATAAGCAATTTGTATTAAGGTTAAATATATAGAATATGTGCTGCTATTTCATAGGACTGATTCAATATTACATAAGAAAAAACAATTACCTCAGGTCTCAATGCTGTGTCTACTTTGCATTATTCCCCATTCCAATCTTTTGAATCTATATTAAAATTATTATTATATTCATTTCTTCCATATGTATTGGTCAAACCGCAAGTGACAGAAAGTCAATTTAAACTAGTATAAATAAAAGAAGAGAAAAAAGAAAAAGGAAGTCAGGAGACTGGAAGGAAAGAAAGGAGGGATTACAAGAGGATAGAAAATAATGGCTCACTGACTGATGGTCTAGGAGTCAATTAAAATTGCCAACATCCGTTGGATCATGGAAAAAGCAAGAGAGTTCCAGAAAAACATCTATTTCTGCTTTATTGACTATGCCAAGACCTTTGACTGTGTGGATCACAATAAACTGTGGAAAATTCTGAAAGAGATGGGAATACCAGACCACCTGATCTGCCTCTTGAGAAATTTGTATGCAGGTCAGGAAGCAACAGTTAGAACTGGACATGGAACAACAGACTGGTTCCAAATAGGAAAGGGAGTACGTCAAGGCTGTATATTGTCACCCTGCTTATTTAACTTCTATGCAGAGTACATCATGAGAAATGCTGGACTGGAAGAAACACAAGCTGGAATCAAGATTGCCAGGAGAAATATCAATAACCTCAGATATGCAGATGACACCACCCTTATGGCAGAAAGTGAAGAGGAACTACAAAGCCTCTTGATGAAAGTGAAAGAGGAGAGTGAAAAAGTTGGCTTAAAGCTCAACATTCAGAAAACAGATCATGGCATCCAGTCCGATCACTTAATGGGAAATAGATGCAGAAACAGTGGAAACAGTGTCAGAGTTTATTTTTCTGGGCTCCAAAATCACTGTAGATGGTGACTGCAGCCATGAAATTAAAAGACGCTTACTCCTTGGAAGGAAAGTTATAACTAACCTAGATAGCATATTCAAAAGCAGAGACATTACTTTGCCAACAAAGTTTCATCTAGTCAAGGCTATGGTTTTTCCTGTGGTCATGTATGGATGTGGGAGTTGGACTGTGAAGAAGGCTGAGTGCCGAAGAATTGATGCTTTTGAACTGTGGTGTTGGAGAAGACTCCTGAGAGTCCCTTGGACTGCAAGGAGATCCAACCAGTCCATTCTGAAAGAGATCAGCCCTGGAATTTCTTTGGAAGGAATGATGCTAAAGCTGAAACTCCAGTACTTTGTCCACCTCATGTGAAGAGTTGACTCATTGGAAAAGACTCTGATGCTGAGAGGGATTGGGGGCAGGAGGAGAAGGGGACGACAGAGGATGAGATGGCTGGATGGCATCACTGACTCGATGGACGTGAGTCTGAGTGAACTCCAGGAGTTGGTGATGGACAGGGAGGCCTGGCGTGCTGCGATTCACGGGGTCGCAAAGAGTTGGACACGACTGAGTGACTGATCTGATCTGATCTGATGGCATAAATGGACTTAGATATTCAAAATGTCAAATTTCTCACTCTCTTTCTCTCTCCTCCTCCTGCCAGAGTGTCTCTCCCTGCTCTCTTTAGAAGATAGATACTAGTGGTACGATGCTTAAGCTTGAGTCTTGGTTTAAGAAAAATAAAGTCAAAAAAAAAAAAAGAGTCCACAGGAGACACTCTGATGGGTCCACTTTAGGTCATACATTCAAACAAGCTCATTAGTGCAATAAGAAAGATGGACTACTCTGAATGTCCAGGGTCAGCATCACAGATACACCTCTGTTAACAGATTTAAGAGAACTGAGTAAAGAAATACGGTCAATAAGCTAAAAATAATTTATAACACTGTTGATTTATTTAGTGTCAGGCACATTTCTCCCAACTCTTTCTCTGGTAAACTGCCTATCTCTGTATCACTTAGTTCCCCTGGGGTTTTCTCTTGTTCCCTCGTCTGAAACATATTTCTGCTTCATTTTGTCTAAATCACCTCATACCAGTCACACTGGCCATCATCAAAAAGTCTACAAAGAATAAATTCTGGAGAGAGTGTGGAGAAAAAGGAACACTCCAAAGCTGTTTGTGGGAATGCAAATTGGTGCAGCCATTCTGGAGAACAGGATGGAGGGTCTTTTAAAAGCTAAAAACAGGACTATCATATGACCCAGCCATCCACTCCTGGGCCTATATCCAGATAACATTATCATTTGAAAATATACATGTACCCCTACATTCACAGCAGCACTAGTTATAATAACCAAATCGTGGAAGCAACCTAATTAAGGGTCCATTGATAGATGAATGAATAAAGAAGATATATTAAATATATACAGTGAAATATTACTTAGGCATAAAAAAGGAAATAATGCCATTTGCAGCAATATGGATGGGCCTAGAGATTATGATACTAAATGAAGTAAGTCAAACAGAAGGAAGACAAATATCATATATGTGGAATCTAAAAAAAATAATAGAAATAAATTTATTTACAAAGCAGAAATAGACTCACAGATACAGAAAACAAACATGATTATCAAAGGGGAAGTAGGGGAGAAGGATAAATTAGGATTTGTGGTTTAAATATACACACTACTATATATAAACTAGATAACAAGGATCTGCTATATAATGTGGGGAACTATACTCTGTCTCTCTCTGTCTATATGGGGGAGAAGGATAAATTAGGATTTATGGTTTAAATATACACACTACTATACATAAACTAGATAACAAGGATCTGCTATATAAAGTGGGGAACTATTCTCTCTCTCTCTCTCTCTCTCTCTCTCTATAGAAACTAACACATTGTGAATCAACTTTATTTCAATAAAAATTAAAAAATAAAAATAAAACCCTTTAGACCGTAGACCTTCAACTGTTGTCACCCACACTTATTTTCTCTGATGTATGGCATATTTTACTTTGTACTTTCCCAATGGGAAGAGATAATTTATGTTAACCCCCTGATTTTAACCATAAAAAACCACATGGAGAAAAAAATCCAGGCCCCAAAGAGTAAAAAATTTATAAAATTTTTTTCAGAAAAGAAACTGATTTTATGATTCATTCATACCCATCAATAACAGCATCATACCCAGCAATATTCTAACCAAATCAAGCAGCTCAGCTAGACCAGTACCCCTTTGGATTCCCATTATATATGAAACAGAGGGTGTTAGGACAGTTTTGAAATCATTTTGAAAAAAAAAAAAAAAAAACAAACTATTTCATCTGATCTCAGAAACACTTGCTGGGTAATTTCATGTGTTACCTTTTATCCTCCATGATAATCTCTTTTTTATTTTCTTCTTCCTCGATATTCACCAGGAAGAGAATGACCATGTATCTTTGAGATTATATTTGAAACTGGAATATATGACCATGTGGTTTTTTAATGGAAAAATTAATAACATACAAAACAGCAGTTATTCACCAATGTATTGTTATTTATAGCAATCTGCTACCTTGGTGGAAAAAGCGGGGGGTAAAGAAAACAAATAAGAAGAGGAAATCTTTAAATAATGTGTCAGTCATCTATTCTCGTATAAATACTTGTGCATTCCAATAGCATCTTTTGTGGCTTTCTTTAAAAATCACCATCACTGTAGGTAAATAGATGCAAAAATCTCATTTTCATTGTAGAAAGAATTATATTCCTATAAGAAAAACTTAAGTGTATTATTTTTTCCTGACCTGGGGATTGAACCCAGGTCTCCTGCATTGCAGTCAGATTCTTTACTGCCTGAGCCACCAGGGAAACCCATTATTTTATACATTAAACACAAATATAGACAATGTCATGTGCAACTGTGTATTACGTATTTATTTCTATAAGGCATAGTTATGTTTTGTATGGATATATTCATGTTTTATGCATGTGACTCCTTCAATAAAATGAATATTGATAGACATTTTATAAATATGTTGCTATGGACTGAACTGTGAAAGTGTTATTCACTCAGTTATGTCTGACTCTTTGTGACCTCAGGAACTATAGCCCATCAGGCTCCTCTGTCCATGGAATTCTACAGGCAAAAATATTGGAGTGGATACTACTACTAAGTCACTTCAGTCGTGTCCGACTCTGTGCGACCCCATAGACGGCAGCCCACCAGACTCCCCCGTCCCTGGGATTCTCCAGGCAAGAACACTGGAGTGGGTTGCCATTTCCTTCTCCAATGCATGAAAGTGAAAAGTGAAAGGGAAGTCGCTCAGTTGTGTCCAACTCTCAGCGACCCCATGGACTGCAGCCTACCAGGCTCCTCCATCCATGGGATTTTCCAGGAAAGAGTACTGGAGTGGGGTGCCATTGCCTTCTCCGATTCGAGTGGGTAGCCATTCTCTTCTCCAGGAGACCTTCCCAACCCAGGGATCAAACCCAGGTCTCCTTTGTTGCAGTTAGATTCTTTACTGTCTGAACTACCAGGGAAGCCTGAATTATATCTCCCCCCAAAGTCACATGTTGTAGCCCTAACCCCCGATGTAACTGAATCTGGAAGCAGGGTGGTTAGGAGGTAATTAAGGTTAAAGGAAGTTGCAATGGTGGGTCCTGGATCAGACAGAACAGTGGTATTAAAAGAAGAGAAAGAGTTCTTTTTGTCTCTAGTATGTGAGGACACAGTGAGGAGATCGTGATCTGCAAATAAAAAAAGTGTTCTCACTAAACACCAAATCAGTTTCACCTTGATATTGGATTTCTTTAGCTTCTAGAACCGGAGAAGGCAATGGCACCCCACTCCAGTACTCTTGCCTGGAAAATCCCATGCATGGAGGAGCCTGGTAGGCTATAGTCCATGGGGTCGCTAAGAGTCGGACATGACTGAGTGACTTCTCTTTCACTTTTCACTTTCATGCATTGGAGAAGGAAATGGCAACCCATTCCAGTGTTCTTGCCTGGAGAATCCCAGGGACAGGGGAGCTTGGTGGGCTTCCATCTATGGAGTCGCACAGAGTCAGACACTACTGAAGTGACTTAGCAGCAGCAGCTTCTAGAACTATGAGAAATAAATTTATCTTCAAACCACCCAATCTGTAGTATTTTGTTATGGAAGCCCAAGCAGACTGAGATATATATATATATATGCATATACAATTGGAAGAGGACATGGCAACCCACTCCAGTGTTCTTGCCTGGAGAATCCCATGGACAGAAGAGCCTGGCGGGCTACTGTCCATGGGGTCCCAAAGAGTCAGACACAACTGAAGCGACATAGCACACACATACATATATAATGCTAGTGACAATGGTCGACATTTATTTAGTGCTTACCAAATGCCCCAAGTGCTATTTTAAGCTAGTTATGCGCATAATTTCATTTAGTTTCCACCACAATTTTGTGTTATACATTATTATATCAGTGTCATATATTAATCAATTGTTCACAGTCATACAGCTGACACCCAGTAGAGCCAGATTTTGAATTTGCACAAGACAAATAAGTTAAAGATAAACTTAACAATAGCAAAACTGAACAAAAAAAGAAAGCAGAAAAATGGTTGTAAATAAACTATTTACTGTAAAACATATTTTTCAAAATCTCTGAAAGAAATTCATTGTAGAAATTGACACATAGAGAAAAAATATTTAGTATATTTTTAAAATCAGCCAAGTAATCCTATAAATTATAAACTAGTGTTTAGATGAATTTTTAAAAGGTAGAATTTAAGTGTCTCTTTTGAAATCTATTTTATTAACTTATGACCAACCCCCTCCAGTGCTTTACTTAAAGGCATCTTCGTGCTTTTATTAGTAAGTACCTCCCATTTCAGCACAAATGCATGTTGAATATTAAATCAATGAAGATATTATCATGCTGAATATCATGCCTTCTATATTTAGCATGTAAACAGATTTCTTCTGCATAATGCTAAACAGAGCACAACTTTCTTATCATTTGTTTTTCTTATCTAATCAACATTTGTTTTTCTTATCTAATCAACATACCCTTAGACTGAGTTTTCTTTAATTGTATAAAAATATCATACTCATTATTTGAAAATCTTTGATGAATTTTTCTATTTCAAATGCACATACCTCAAATATACACATATACCATTACCATAAAATTTATAATGTCAAAAATCTATTTAGCATTTATAATTTAAGGAATAATAGTATATCAATAGAGTATAATATAAATAGGGCATGTCAAATATCAACATTTCCAAAACATCGACTATACAGTCAGTCCTCTAGAGGTTTAAAAATTACACTAATTGCTGAATACATTATTTGGTTAATTAAATATGCTACACAAATTTTATGAGGTTTAAAAATCTATTTTCTGATGTGATGAAATATGCTTAAATATGAATTCACATCTATCAGTTATCAACTGAGACCTAAAAATCTTAAGAAAAAATTTAAAAATTCACATTTAAGGAGTATATATATAGAGAGAATTTTATTTTAACTTTTAATTGGGGTACAATTGCTTTACAGTATTGTGTTGGTTTCTGCTGTACAACAATGTGAATCAGCTATAAGTATACCTGTATCCCCTTCCTCCTGAGTCTCTCTCCTACCCCTTCCCCTCTCCTGTGGAGATAACACATGATATAAAAACTTCATACTTTTTCTCACTCCTATATATCCATGAGTGTGCCTCCACCCCAATCCTTTTTTTGTTTCTGATCTTCCTGTCTGTCCCCTTCAGGCCCCTAACGAAAAGGCCAGGCTACTTGACACCGCCTGCGAGTCGACATGTGTTCTGATCTTGACAACCATGCACTGCGGCCAGCACAGCTCAGGCATTTTTCTTCTCTGTCAGCTGCATATAAGGGATACCCTAAACAGGTGTCAACTGAGGAAGGGGACCAGACAAGAGTGGGAGATGGTGTGGGGGTCTGAGCTACCTGCTCATGCAGACTGCCCGAGTTCAGTCTGGACGTAGCACTTCTATCTTCTAAGATTAGTACTGGTCTTGCCTGATTTTATTTATGAATTGGGTGATCTCATATGTCTTACAGTGGACAGTTCTAGATGAATAGTCACTTGATGTCTTATGGTCAAGCACTCTATCAGGGATCAAATGCATTTCCAGAAATGACCTTTCAAGAGGCATGTCATTATCTACTGCATATGGCATGACCTTATTTCAGAATTCCAGGAATTGTGTGTGTGTGTGTGTATGTGTGTATGAGATTTCCCTACTGGGGCTTCTAATAGACAACAAAACATCTTTCCCAATACAATTTCCTTAAGATCATAGGGCCTGACTGTTTCAAGTGTTTTTACTGCTTTATTTTTTTTATGTTGGTTTCTCTTATTTAGGCTTTTAGTATCAGGCATTGTAGCTGACAAATTGTTGGTAGAAACAGTTTGGATACTAAAATTATGTTGTCTTCTTCTAGAGAGGATTAAGGTATACTGCTTCTAGTCTCCTAGGGGCACAGGCATACTGAGATTGCCTTAGCCTAATTTCAGAGATTAAGATCACTCAAGTTAAGCTGCAATTCCCTCCAAGGACCTCTTTCTTTCAATTTTATCCTACATGTATAATGCAGCCCTTAGAAGTTATGATGTGTATATAAGAGGGTTCAGGATTCTAATATCTTTCTCCATATTTCTGTATGGCTATTAAAATATCCACTAAGCATCTCTGGTGCCTGACACACAGTGTACACTCTGTGTATTTGTTAAATGTGTGAATCTATGAATGACTGAATGATGGACACTTAAATACCAACAGTGATCATGGTAACTGATGAGCATCACTGATCAAAAACACGACAGTTAGTTTAAAGTGTATGTGTGTGTGTGTTGCGTGTATGTATGTGAATGGATTGCAGTACTGCGACAGTTTTTCTGGGGATATTCATTTTCTAAATAATTCCTGCTTAACCCTTCAGTTCAGTTCAGTCGTGTCCGACTCTTTGCAACCCCATGAATCGCAGCATGAATTGCAACCCCTCCCTGTCCATCACCAACTCCCAAAGTTCACTCAAACTCACATCCATCGAGTCAGTGATGCCATCCAGCCATCTCATCCTCTGTCATCCCCTTCTCCTCCTGCCCCCAATCCCTCCCAGCATCAGAGTCTTTTCCAATGAGTCAACTCTTCACATCAGGTGGCCAAAGTACTGGAGTTTCAGCTTTAGCATCAGTCCTTCCAAAGAACATCCAGGACTGATCTCCTTCAGAATGGACTGGTTGGATCTCCTTGCAGTCCAAGGGACTCTCAGGAGTCTTCTCCAACACCACAGTTCAAAAGCATCAATCCTTCGGTGCTCAGCTTTCTTCACAGTCCAACTCTCACATCCATACATGACCACAGGAAAAACCATAGCCTTGACTAGACGAACCTTTGTTGGCTAAGTAATGTCTCTGCTTTTGAATATGCTATCTAGGTTGGTCATAACTTTTCTTCCAAGGAGTAAGTGTCTTTTAATTTCATGGCTGCAGTCACCATCTACAGTGATTTTGGAGCCCAAAAAGGTAAAGTCTGCCACTGTTTCCACTGTTTCCCCATCTATTTCCCATGAAGTGATGGGACTGGATGCCATGATCTTCGTTTTCTGAATGTTGAGTTTTAAGCCAATTCTTTCACTCTCCTCTTTCACCTTCATCAAGAGGCTTTGTAGTTCCTCTTCACTTTCTGCCATAAGGGTGGTGTCATCTGCATATCTGAGGTTATTGATATTTCTCCTGGCAATCTTGATTTCAGCTTGTGCTTCTTCCAGTCCAGCGTTTCTCATGATGTACTCTGCATGGAAGTTAAATAAGCAGGGTGACAATATACAGCCTTGATGTACTCCTTTTCCTATTTGGAACCAGTCTGTTGTTCCATGTCCAGTTCGAACTGTTGCTTCCTGACCTGCATATAGGTTTCTCATATAGGCTTAACCCTTACTATGTCCCAATATGCAAGCCTCTCCCACCATTAAAAAGCACATATATTTCACTAAGAGATCTTAGTAGTAAAATAATAAAAACTCACTGGAATATTTGTATAATTATCTATCAATATTGATTTTATTAATTTTATATATTCACTATAAACAGAAATGTGTATCTATTTGGGAAAGAAACTATTAATATATGTTTAATAGGAGGATTTTACATATACTAAGTTTAAATTTAATGAGAATAGAAATCTTTGGACTATGAGCATGGGTATCAAACTCCACTTTGTTGCTAGAAAGTTCTAGGACCTCAGTCCAGTTACTTTATCTTCTAGACTTAAATTTCCTAATCTGTAAAATGAAAGTGTTTGACTAGGTGACTTTTCTATATCTTCTAGTTCTCAGATGGTTTGATTTTTATCAAATAATATACTTGAGCCCCGGAAATTTCTCACTGTAACAACAGAAAATCAACCAAGTATGAGTAACCACTAACACTCATATTTATAATGGGCGATGACATTTGTTAGAGATGTATAAAAGAAAATGCACTTTAAGATATAATTTCTTTGATTTAACAGGGATTAATTGAAAATGAACTTTTAAATATAAAAAGATTAAGGTATTTGAGTATTATATTCAGAAAATGAATAAGGAAATCATGCAATGCTGTAATGGAAGATTAACTTTAATGATTTGTGAGCACTTAAATGATGATTACATTCACATAGATTGTAAAATGCCACATTACTCATTCATTTATGACTATAATTCAGCTTTTTATTCTTGTTGCAAGGAATTCTGTACAATAATTAATTGAACCCAAGTCAAAATCTGTGTATGAAGGAAGAAAAACCACCTCAACACTTTAATTTTGCATTGACTACATTATAGGCAGGAAAAAGAAGCAAAATGAAAGTGCCTGCATTACTTGTGTCTCCTGTCAATATGTCATTGATCTTCAACATTCTTCATTCTTTATCTAACTTAAGTGTCTCGACTAACTAAACACCCAGAATTTCACCAAACAAAACACGAAGAAAATACCTTTACAAAAGGGAAGAGATTATATTCTGAGATCTGTCTTCCTTTTCCTATGAAATTTAAAAGCACTATTCATTCACTTATTCATTTATGCACAAAGTTTATCAAAAACTGTGGCAAAAATTGCCAAATGCTCATGCATTGCATTCTCCTCCTGGGTAGATGGCTATGTCACATCTCCAGACTCCCTGGCAGTGTGACCAGGTTCTGGTGAAAAAACATGGACAGAAGTGACAGCCTCCGTTCCCAGGCTTAGAAAATAAAACCTTCCCTATATGATCTCCTTTTAATTCTCTTTCCTTTAAAACTGTAAGCTCCATGAAGGCAGATACTGTCTTTCTTTTTCACAGGTGTATTTTGGAAGCTAATTTATGCCAATATAGGGCAGATGACACTCAATAATTACTGCCATTTATTGTTTGGGTGCTTCCATGTTATAGTCTGAGGAAATGTCAGAAAACCAGGCCAGTTAGGTATATGGTGAAAACATTAAAACGTCTTTATCCCTGGGTAACTATCAAAGGTTTTTAAACAGAGGAATAATGGATCAAATTTGTTATTTTAAAAGATGTCCTTGGCAATAATGAAACAATATCTAGTGAGGGGCAAGTCTTCAGTTTTTTGTTTTTTTTTTCTTTAATTACTATCAGACTAAAAGAAATGCTTGATTTTTTTCAAGTGAGAAATTTTTATATTCTTACATTTGTAGAATAAGACTTCAGACTGGTATTTCATTTGTCTTGCTCACCAGTTTTTCCAGTGATTTGAGCACACACAGAGTGGGCACACAATGAAATACTTACTAAATCAATAAAAACATATTCTTTGTATTTTTTCATGCATTTTAAAAAATGTCCTTTCCTACCAATTGACACATCACAGAAAATTGTTCATGTGTAATTTAAAAGCCTTGATGTTGCAAAACCAGCCTCTAAATTGATACATGAAAGGAAATTAGGAACAGACTTCTACAGCTCCCAAAGAGAGGTTAAGATCATATTTTTCTTGAATGTACTTCCTATATATAATGTAAGCACACTTTTCTGCACAGGCTAAAGCAAGCTACTTCACATCCCAGATTAGAGAACTGGGCCTATTTAAGAGAAGAAAATCCATTAAATTAGAAAATTAGTATTGTTAGGTTCATTTCTTTCCAGATAAAAATAGAACTACTATTAAAGTGTCATAGAAAGCATATTCCTGATAAGAATTCTACAAACATTTCTTCCAAAAGAATACAAGGAATTTACTAGACATGGCCTTCACTATAAATAGTCTTTAATGCTCACATTTCAGCATTCAGATGAGTTATTTGTAATATTTTCTTTCAAATAATTGCAGCACTTATCTTACTGAAAAGGACACGCCTTGAAAATAGGGGGATTTTTCTCTCATATTAAAATGTGCAAAATTTTATTCCTTTCAGGATATCTAAAAATAGGATAAAACTTATAGGTAACTTAATAGAGAATATTCACTATCCTTTTATAAACAAAAATGCTGGAAACAGCTGCTGTTTTTTCTACATGAGAGATAAGGAAGATGGCTGTCTCAGGCCTTGTCCACCAAATATAATCTCTCTAACTCTGTTCCTCTCAAACCAAACAGGTTCCAGTACCTGGAGGAGGTGAGCAAGGCTGTGGGTGCTGATGGGATCTTAAAGAACAGAGCTGTACAGACAAGAGTCAAGGTAAGAGCAGCAGAGAATTGAACTGAAAATTAAAGCCAACTCTTGATTCCAAAGAGAGCCTGGCTTACATTTATTCACAGCAATGTTTGTTCCTTAGAAAATAAGCTAATTTTTCCCAAAGAACTTATAAGTGAGATAGACAAGTTGAGTTCTCTTTGTTAGAGTCACTAAAGAGTACCAGCTTTTGAGAAGCAAAGGGAACACACAGTGAAGAAACTACTTGCAAAGTGTTAGTTGCTCAGTCATATCTGACTCTTTGTGACCCCATGGACTACAGCCCACCAGTCTCCTCTGTCCATGGGATTCTCAAGGAAAGAATACTGGAGTGAGCTGCAGGAATCTTCCCAATCCAGGGATCAAACCCGGCTGTCCTGCATTGCAGGTGGACTCTACTGTCTGAGACACCAGGAAAGCCCCAAACTGCTTGCAAGTGAACCAGTAACCCATGACAATAGCAACCCTTGTGTCTTTCACTGTAACTGTCAGTGAAGTTAAGGCACTCTGGCCATTAGACCCAGAGACCGGAAAGTGATCCTGCATCCAAAGAGAAACAAAATAAACTCACCCTTAAATAACTTAGATTGCTAGAGTATGAATGCATTATCTTAATACCCTCTATCCTCACCTCCCCACAAAAGTTTCAGGATATTCAAGTTCAGCTTAAAAAATGTTTGGAAACATAAAGCATATCACAATTTCTATTGTACTAGAGGCATAGCCAGAACACTAAAACAAGAAAAGCAAATGCAAGATACAAAAAAAATTGAAAAAATAGACCTGAAAAATCAGAAAAGAAATGTAATATTATTTGCAGATAATTTGACAGTATTTTATAAATTCCATAAAATCTATAGAAAAAAATTTTAATCCATAAGTAAATTTAACAAGTTTGCTGGACAGAAGGTCATTTTTAAAAGTGTTGCATTTGTATATGTCATCATCAAGCACAACAAAATAAAATGTTTAAATTAGACTGTTTAGGTCAGAATAAAAAATCAAATGCACCCATAGAATATACAGCACTAAGAGTAAACCCTAATACAAACCCTAAACTTTAGATGTTAATGATGTGTCAGTATGCTGCTGCTGCTGCTGCTAAGTCACTTTAGTCGTGTCCAACTCTGTGCGACCCCATAGACGGCAGCCCACCAGGCTCCCCCATCCCTGGGATTCTCCAGGCAAGAACACTGGAGTGGGTTGCCATTTCCTTCTCCAATACATGAAAGTGAAAAGTGAAAGTGAAGTCGCTCAGTCATGTCCGACTCCTAGTGACCCCATGGACTGCAGTATAGATTCATCAATTGGAAAAAAAAAAAAAAAATGTACCATTATGGAGAAGATTAGACATCAAGAAAATTAAAACCTAAATGAAATACAACTGTACAAATGCCAATATGTATAAAATTGAAAAGATTGACAATATCAAGTATTAGCAAAGTTGCAAAGCAATAGGAGTTTTCAGACTCTACTGGTGGAAATACGAATTGGAAGAACCATGCTGGAAAACTCTTTGGTGGTATGTACTAAAGCTGAACATGGGCCATGCCCTGTGACCACGATATTCTATTACTATATATATATATATATATATAGTATGTATATATATATACCCATATACATATATATGTATATGTGTATATATATATATATATATATACCCAGAAGAAATTCACAGGTAAGTACATCAAGAGATGTGTGTCAGTACAATAGCAAATTAAAAGAGCCAAAAACTGGAAACAAGTCAAATATCCATCAACAATAGATTAGATAAATAAATTTAAGTAGATTTAGCCAGTGCAAAGCTAGAGAGCAATAAAAATAGAGAAATATATTAGCAAAACTATGATAGAAGTAAAAAACAATATATTTGATTTATTATTTTATATAAAATATCTATATAAACTTATTAAAATGTTTTATTCCTATAAATAAATTATGTTTACAATATAAAGACTATATACCTTTCAAAGATTTTTTTTTCAACATTGGAAAAAATCATCTTAAAAATCACAACTGTTAAAAAAGAAACAAAAAGTATGATATAGTAAAAGTAAGGGGAGGTTAGCCTGACCAGCTTACCAGATGTTAAAATCAATATAATTAAAACTATGAGCTGTTGGTATGAGGGTATGTGACTATATCAGTGAAACAAAATAAAGATCACCCAGTACCAAGCGATAGTATCTTAATACAGTCAGAAAGAAGAGAGGTTATTTAATCAGTGGTGCTGGCAAATTGGCTTTTTTCCTTGGAACTCCAAATCACAGCATGAAACAAACAAACAAAAATCAGACTGATTAAAAACTTAAATGTAAAAAGAATAAAAATATTAGAAGAAAACTTGAGACTTTATTTGAAACTTTGTGTCTGAAAAGGCTTATAATAACCAAGACAGGAAATGGCTTTTTCACAACTTGGTATTAAAAAACCAGAAAAGAAAGAGGTGCGAAAGTATACAGTTAAGTAGAGTTTTTCAAAATTGACACTATTGACATTGTGGACTGGATTCATCTTTGTTATTGGGGCCTATCTTGTCCAGTGTAGTATTTTTAGCAGCATCACTGGCCTCTACCCAGAGGATGCCAATAGCACTTCCCACACTTCCTGTAGGTCATAACAATTGAAAATATCTCCAATCATTGCCAAATGTGCATCACTGTGATAAATACATGTCACAGGATGTTAGCTAATCCCCAGAAGAATGCATTAGCTTGCCTGACAATTTTCAGCTGGCTCAGACGGACTATCACAATGTAAACAGGAGACATGACCTGAGAAAAGACGCAGTAAAGTGCACATAACATAGTCTTATTTTTGTATCAGAAAAAAAAAAAAAATGATTGTGTCAGCATGTGTGTTATTTTCATCTCTTATGTGTATATGTTTCAAAGATAGAAACAAACTATTTAGTTCTTTATTTTTAAAAGAACATAATATGAAATGTCAAGTTAAAGTTTGGGATATTTTTTGAAGTTCAAAAATAGGAGGTTTGTTTTTTTTTTTAAGTTCAATTTAGAATAATAAGTACAACAAGCAAAAGTTAATAATAACATACTAGCTACATTCTTTAATCAGTTTTTGACACTAAATAACCACCTATATTTGGGAATGAATATTTTATGTCCTAGGATGTTCACAACAGTCCTAATTCCAATAAATTGTGTTTCTTTCAAATAAAGGATATTTAACTACCAAGTGTTTTGACACTTTAAAAATATTTTATAAATAAATTCACTGTATAGAAAAACATATTTATCAAATCATGATCCCTACTTTGAACTAGAAATAATTATTACCTGAAATTACTTAAATATACTTGTCAAAGTCCTATAGGAAGACATCACAACAGGCATCAAAACATTTACTAGCATTTGTGATCAAAAGATGTTCTTAAATTGAATGATTGCTTACAATTGCCCACATGTTTATGGCGTCTATCATATATCATGATTTTCTCAGAAAATCCCAATTTTCAGATGAAAAAACTGAAATTAATAAAGGTTAAATAACTTGCCCAAGAACACATACTTAATAAGTAGAGAGATTATGATTGCAACCAAATTCTGTTTGATTCTAATGTATAAATTTTTTTGTTAAACCAAATATCAGGACAACAAGCATTTTTGTTCTCACCTTATTGGGAAGAAATGCATGTTTAGTTACTCAGTTGTGTCTGAGTCTTTGCAACTCCATGGACTGTAGCCCACCAATCTCCTCTGTCCATGGGATTCTACAGACCAGAATACTGGAGTAGGTAGCCATTCCCTCCTCCAGGGGATCTTCCCTACCCAGGGATTGAACTCTGGTCTCCTGCATTGCAGAAGGATTCTTCTGCATCTGAGCCACCAGGGAAGCCCAGGGATGAAGTAAGATCCAATAAGCTGAAAGCCTCAATAGAAGGGTTCCAGAAACCTCAGGAACCACTCGCTGTAGTGAATATTTGCAGGCTGACTTCCCAGCATTCATTCTTACATTCCATCTTCTCAAAAGCTACTTTTCACTTTAGGGGAAGTATGTTAGTTTCTAATTATTGCCTCTAAAGAATGAATACTCCATAAATGCAATGAGAACCATATCAGCAGTTGGCAGAATCTAAATTTCAGAACTCTGGAAGTTAAACAGAAGGTTTGCAATAATCCAAGGAACGCAATTTCAAGAAAGAGGGCCGAATCTTAACGAGAACAGCGAACTTTATGACCTCTGAACTTGCTTTATTCCCACTACCCTCATCCGAGTTCTACCATAGCCTTGAAACCAGCAGACTCACCCTGTGGTAGATAAGAAAGCCAAAAGACCAGCAGACGCTGGAAGGGGAGGAATTATTTTGAAGTTTCCTCAAAAGTTTAATTCCCAGGGACTTGTCACTATTTTATATTCTGGCGTCTATCTGGAAAAGCCCGATTCACAGGACTCATCTATATTTGACCTAAGTTTGCTCAGTGAAAAGACTCTATCCTCAGAGAGTTTGTTAAAAAAGAGTGAGATGATAGTAGATAGTAACTCAAATCCACAGAAGAAATAAGGAACACCACTAAATGTAACTACCTCAGTAATATGAAATACAGTATATATGTTATTTTTGTTTGTAGTCTTTTCTCCTGCTCTGATTTTAAAAGGTAACATAAAGCCATATTATAAAATTTTGTTAATAGGCTTGTAATATATAAGAAGCAATTTTCGTGACAAGAATAAACATGTGCACCCATGGCTGATCCATGTTGATGTATGGAAAAACCCCCCACAGTACTGTAAAGCAATTATCCTCCAATTAAAATAAATTAATTTAATTTAAAAAAAAGAATAGCACAGAAAGTGAGGTTGGGAAAGACTAGTTTAGAGCATAGTTCTAGTATAGTATTAGAATGAAATTATTATTAATGTGAAGATTAAGATGCTAATTATAATTCCCAGGGCAACCCCAGAGAAAATAATCTAAAAATAGATAGTAATAGAAACAAGGGAAGTAAAAGAGATCACTAAAATTACCTATTTAATAGAAAAGTATGTGATGACTTCTTAGATATGTTCTCTTCTACAAGTTTTACAGTTTTATGTTTTACATTTAGATTTGATTCATTTTGAGTTAATTTTTGTACAAAGTGTGAAGTCTATGTCAAAGTTAATTTTTCTGCCAATCAGTGTCCATTGTTCCAGTGTCATTTGGTGAAAAAACTATTCTTCCTTGAATATTCTTGCTCTTTTGTCAGAAGGAAATTAGCATGTTTGCATGAGTATATTTATTTTTTCTATTCTATTATTACATGAGCTTATTCCTCCACCAGTACTACACTGTCTTAATTACTTAATTTCCTCCAACTTTGTTCTTGTTTTTCAAAATGATGCCAGCATTTTAATTCCTTTCAACTCCATAACATTTTAAAATAAGTTTTTCTTTATCTACAAATAGTGACATTTTTAAAGACTTCTTCTTAAAGAATGAAGAGGGAGTTTAATACACAGATGAGTTTTAACGTCTTGATGTAGAAAGTAGTGTATATTAGGGCTCTAACAACAAGCTAGTCAACTAAAAATTAAGATCTAGTTTTATCACTTATTAGTTGCCTGACTTCAGGCAAATAATTTACTTTCTCTAATTTTCAAATTCTTTATCTGGAAAGTGAGTAGGTGGTGCTAGGCTTGTAAAAAAATTGAGCTCCTTATATAATAGAATCAGTTTAAAAGATATCTGTGGATTGATGGTAATCAACAATCCCTCACAGATGCAGCTGAGGTCTGCAACACAATACAATAAGCTTGTATCTGAACATTTATGACAATAACATGAAAATAAGCTAAATGCTGAAGAAAATAGATTGTGATTGGAAAATAAAGAATAGCAAACGAGGCATGGAGGCAGGCAGATTATTCACTATTACTATAGAGAATATTTGCATAAGGTGACCTGCTACCTCATTTTATTGAATTGAAAACGCCAGTGATTGCAACAGTACTCTCAATTTTACATTCCACTAAGAAAAGAAAAAAATGCTATCAATTATAATTATAAAACATCATCTAAGTTTTAGGTATTAAAATGTGGACAGTGTGCATCTTAAAATCGGTGAAAGAATACAATCCCTTCAAGCTTTCAGACCTGTCCTAACAGAAAATCAGGCAAATCAAAATCATGGTTTTGCCACATATAAGATGAATGACCCCCTAGAAAGTTATTCGATCTCTTCAATCCTGAGTTTGATCATCCTCAAAAATGAGGATAGTAAGAGTAAACTGCTTCAAAAAAGAGGAGAAATCAAAGTCAGTACTTTGAAAATGCTTAATGGTATATAGAGATGTAACAAACAATAGCTAATTCACTGGTTCTTTAAGAGTTATTATTAGGAAAAAAACACTATTCTTGAGCCCTGGTACAGATAGAAGTTTCTCTTACTTGAAGTTGGGCTTTTTTTTTTTCTACTCCTTTATCTCTGTCAGAGCTTAGGACTTCACGCATGCTCACTTCCTCACATTTTCTGTTTTTCAGTATCTCTCAGAAATCTAGATCTAGCCTTTAAAATACTCTGGGTAAGTACCTTAACAACTTTATATCTCCTGTCAGTCTTTATTTGGAGTAATATGTAGTCCTCAGTGAATACTCAGTGTACTCTTATGCTTCCTTTATTGTACTTACTTGAAACCTTCATTCTAAACAGGAAGTAGCTATATAAGAAGTTCATAGAAAATTGTCTATGCTAGCATTTCCTAAACACTGCTCTTTTGACTCTTCTGACTTGCTGTAAATACAAATAAAGATTCTGGGAGCACATTGCCTTAGCTAGCTGAATGGAACTCTAGAATCTTCCTTTTCTGAAAGCTGGCCAGCTCACCTTGCTATATAGTCATGTCTAGTAACCTCTGGTTTAGGCCTCCCAGGACCTTACCTGTGAGTCCCCTGACCACCTGAATCAGAATCACCTAGGATGATAAGAACATTTCCAGGTCAGAGTGTTAGCTTCAGAGCACTTACCATGTCAGCAACATTTAACAGGAGGATTCCTGCATGCTGTTTTCTATTTCTCAAGGATTCTCTGTTCCTTATCAGTTCCTGTTCTGAGAACAGGACTATAATTGTTTTATTCACTGATTTTCTAGCGCCTTTGCTCTAAGAAGGAAAAGATGCGGAGAGGGGGTTAGAGATAGTGGCACATATTACCCAGGAAATGTTTATTCATAGGAAACATCTTTTTTGTTCTCATACAAAGAAATCTGTAATTTATCACCATGTAACTTACACAATCAGATACGGTTTAAAAATATTAATTCAGGCTTCCCTGGTGGCTTAGATGGTAAAGAATCTGCCTGCAATGTGGGAGAAAGTGAAATTCACTCAGTCATGTCTGACTCTCTGAGACCCCATGGACTCTACAGTCCATGGAATTCTCTAGGTCAGAATACTGGTGTGGGTAGCCTTTCCCTTCTCCGGGGGATCTTCCCAACTCAGGGATTGAACCCAGGTCTCCCACACTGCAGGCGGAGTAGGAGGCAATGTGGGAGCATTGTGGGAGCAATGCGGGCAAAGTACAGGCAATGTGGGAGACCTGGGTTCAATCCCTGGGTCAGGAAGATCCCCTGGAGAAGGAACTGGCAGCCCACTCCAGTATTCTTGCCTGGAGAATCCCATGGACAGGGGAGCCTGGTGGGATAGAGTCCCCAGGGTGGAAAAGAGTTGGACATGACTGAGAAACTAACACAAAACACAATAGTAAGTTAGATAAGTCTGAATGATACTTTTCTAAAAGAGATGTTAAAAATTCTTTACTATTTACTAATTAGTCCTCATGACAATACAGCTTAGAGTTGGACATGACTGAGAAACTAACACAAAACACAATATTAAGTTAGATAAGTCTGAATGGTACTTTTCTAAAAGAGACGTTAAAAATTCTTTACTATTTACTAATTAGTCCTCATGACAATACAGCTTAGCAGTTAAGGCAATTAGTTTAAAATTAGAACTGAGTACATTTAGGTCACTACCACTTACCAGCTGTGACCTTCAGTATTTTTTTTAAGCTATCTAATCCTGAGTTTGATGGTGGTGGTGGTTTAGTCACATAGTCTTTAAAAGAGACATATTGGATAAAAATCACGTGATTATCTCAATGGATGCAGAAAAAGCATTTGACAAAATTCAACACCTATTCATAATAAAAACTGGTGACAAAGTTAGTGTAAAAGGAACATATCTCAACATAATAAAGGTCATTTATGAGCTCATAAAAGGTCATTTACAAGCTCATAGCTAACATTATACTCAATGGTGAAAAATGGAAAGGTTTTCCTCTAAATTTAGGGGAAAGACAAGGATGCCCACTCTCATCATTTCTATTTGACATAATATTGGTCATAGTCATAGCCATAGCAATCATACAAAAAAGAAAAAAGAAAATAAATAAAAGGCATAAAAATTGGTAGGGAAAAGGTAAAACTGTTGCTATTTGCAGATAACATGATACTATATATAGAAAACCCTTTTTTCCACCCAAAAACCTGTTAGAACTAATAAGTGGATTCAGCAAGGATATTACTCAGCCATAAGAAACAATAAGATTTTGCAAAAACGGATGAAACTGGAGGCTGTTTTTCTGAGTGAAGTAAGTCAGAGAAAAGTAAGTATTGGATATTATTACTTATATGTGAAATCTAAAAAATAAAACAAATAAGTTAATATACCAAATCAGAAACAGATTCCTAGACACAGACAGCAAACTAGTGGTTACCAGTGGGGAGAGAAGTCAGGGGAGGAGCAAGATAGAGGAAAAAGATTAAGAGGTATGAATTACTAGGTATAAAATAAATAAAATACAAGAATGTAATATATACAACAGGGAATATAATCAATTATTTATACTAACTTTAAATGGAGTATTATCTATAAAAACATCAAATTGCTATATTGTACACTTCAAACTAACATGATATTATGAATCAACTATAGTCAATTTTTAAAACGTTAAAAAGAACAGTAAATGATAATTCATAGGCCTGCTTTAAAGAATCAAATAAAATAATATCTAAAAAGAACTAAACATAATATCTAGTACATGATCAGCTCTCAAATGTTATCTTGTATGATTATCCATCTTGTAAATTAATATATTTAATCATGCTGAATATCTTATTTTAAATATCAACATTACTCATTTTAACTGCCATCTCAAATACAATTGAGTGATGGTGAAATTTCTGGGAAAAGAGTTAAAAATGTCAAGAAATTTTTTTGAGATCAATTTTTCCATAGTTTATCCTTTGAACTGGTTTTTTTTTGTATACATACTATTGACAGTAGAAAATTCAAAATCGCTAGCAACTTTTTATTTTTTTTTTGGCCTGGGAAACAGATTTAGCCAATTTGATAAATTATTGCAGTTATAAATAATATGTGTGCTACTGGGTAAAGACAAAGAGAAAAAGAAAAACAAAAAAAGAAATGAGAGAAAACAGTTAAAGTCACCAAAGACTCATTGGTGTCAGAATATACTACAAGATATTGTAGATTTGTTGTTGGGAAAATGAACTCTGTTTGCAGAAGACATTGTCACAGCATGGCCCCTGCAGAGAAAATAATAACAGAAGCTTCACATTCTCATTTTACGATATACTAAGTGGAATGAAACTCAAATAAGTGATCCAAAATCTGCTCATTCCTCTGTAAAGTAGTGCTTTTTAAATTTAAGAGCTTGTGTTTTGGGAATCAGCTACTGTAGAATATATTACCAGTCAGTACTGATAAAATTATCCAAAGATTAATTGCTAATAAATGTTTACAGTTTATCTGATATGATGGATCCAACTATTCACCAAGTCTCTTATTTTGATTAACCTAACATCCTCTAAGTAGGAATAGTTTTATGAAGTTGAAACTGGCTGGCTATGTTGTCATATAAAAGCAGCAGTTTGGCTTCTATCTCATTGTGGTAAATTGTACACTAACCACTTTCAATGAATCACACTTTCCAATGTTCATAATTTTCTTTTTTTTTATTTTATTTTATTTTATTTTTAAACTTTACATAATTGTATTAGTTTTGCCAAATATCAAAATGAATCCGCCACAGGTGACTCCGGGCTTAGCCATCTGACTTGCTTTACCATGGGGATATCAGCAAATGTAACACAAGCAGAAGCTTAAGTACTTACTCATGAACCTCCCCTCTTGGAATGCTACCTGTATCATGTGAAACAGGGACCAGTCTCCAGTCAGTACTAGAGGTGAGTACATCTGCATGAGGGAACCACTGGAAACCAACAGAAAAACAATCCACCAAAACCACAGGAGCATAAAGAATGGTTAAATTATGACATTAACTCACTATGTGGTGGAGTTATTTGTTTGCAGCAATACATTATTGTATTAAGAATTTAGTACTAGAAGTGGTAGACAAAACTCAGAACGTGTGACATTACTTTTGAGACTGGGCAGTGGGCAGAGAGTCTCCAAAGGCAGCAAGGAAACAGTGTGGTTGAATGAGCCATAGGGATCCAGTGCTAAAGCCTGGACGCATGGTGAGCTGTACTGTCGTAGGAGCAAAGCAATTAGTAAATTTGTTATCCACAGTAACCTTAAAATATCAAGTATTCCTGGGAATTCCCTGGTGACTCAGTGGTTAGGACTCCAAGTTTTCACTGCTGAGGATGCGGGTGCAATCCCTGGTCAGGAAACTAAGATCCTACAAGCCAGCTGTATGGTACAGCCACAAAAGAAAGAAAGAAATATATATATATATATATCATATATATATGTATATATATATATATATGTATATACACACACATATATATATGATATATATTATATTATATTATATATATATATATTTATATATATATAAATTATATATATATAATATTTCTAATGAACCTGAGGATTTAGGTGATTGATTTCCAAGGTGAATGTTGGAATTGTCCATTACCTTCAAGGGAGAGAGAAGGAATCCCAAGAAAGAACTGCTTAGTACATGAACAGAATTTGGTGTGCCATTTTAACTAAATTTTAAGCATGGGGTTATATGAATGCATTTAATTCTTTCCCCAAATTTTCCTGAGGTCAGGTTTGTGCTCAGGAGTCATTAAGAAGTACTTTTTCCACTCCACCAGAACAAATACCAAATAAGTCTCTATCATCAGTATAGCTTTTTGTGGTGTATTTTGGGCTTGAGGGGGTGGTGTTTGTTTGTTTGGTTTTCTGGGGTTTTCCCAACGACAATATCACCTTTATGGATCCTGGTGTTGTGAAGGGATTTTCCCATGTAACTTCCATCCAAAGTGTGGCGTGTCTCTCCACACAGAGGATGCATAGATATTTCCAGGGTGAATTCTACTTTAGTGGTATTTACCCTTCTGGATTCACAGCCTTTCCATGTATGTTACCTCTAAGATTTTTCTACTGTGTTCTCATTCACTCATCTGTGAATAGATACAGGGAAGGATCACTTTGGTAGGACCTGAACATTGTATAATTTGGAGGACATTTGTTAAGAAAAAGAATGCCAAAGAATATATACAAATTTCCTCAGGCCTTAGAATGGGCCTTGAAACTTAAGCTTCAATAAACCTTATGATAAATCTCCTTCCAGTTTACATTTCTTAGATATTTTATTTATAAATTTTAGGTTACATATCAAGAGAATTTCTCGAGACAGTGTATTGTGTCACTGGAAATAGAAGTACAGTTAGTGCTCAGTATGTACTTTCTCTGATTGTAGTTCCATGAACATAGCAGCAGGGACTTTCTAGTTCACTGTGTCCTCAATACTGGATGCTCAGTAAATGTTTGGTAAATGAATGTTTGAATTGACAGTAAGTTGAATTTACTTTATTGGTCAGATATCTTTGTGCAAAAACATGAAATGGAACTCAGGAGTATAGAATTAAATAAGCAAATGTAAAAATTAATTAATTCAATAACCCAACAGCAGATTACACCAGCTATGAAGTTGACACAGTTGAATCAAAAGGCAATTCTTTTGAAATCAGATTGTCCTAAAGAAATCACCCTTAAATTCTTAGAACAATGAAATCGGTCAATAATATACTCCCTCAACATTTTCAATTCAAATGTTTCACATGTTATAAGATTGGGAACTCTTGACAGTCAGTGAGAATACGCAGAGTTGTTTTGCAGAGGAAAATAGGCCTCTGTAGACATGCCTCCCACCCACATCCATAGCAAAGTGAGCTGTTAGGTAAGAATATTAATCGTAGAATATTCATATTCTAAGAATATTAATACTATTAATATTAAATAAGTAAAAATATTAATATTAGAATATTAATCTTTTAGAACTATAGAAGGCTGACAACTTTGCCTCTTAACATCTGATGGCTAAAGCTATCATGGGCACTTGTTAAAGATGACCTTAAAATATGTGTGTGTGCTCAGTCATGTCCAGCTGTTTGCAACCCCATGGACTGTAGCCTACCAGGCTCCTCTGTCCCTGGAATGTTCCAGGCAAGAATACTGGAGTGGGTTGCCATTTCCACCCTAAAATATAGATATAAGAGAACAACAGTTTCCTGAGATGGTAAGTCTCCATTTATCTGGATTTGGTAGATTCTGTCTCTGTAATAAATTAGACATGGGTCACATGAAGTGCCTGAATCATAATAGCTTAGCATCCCATAGAAATGCCTTGACCGAGTCATTTGCTATTCTTTCCTCTGATTTAATGCTGTGCCTTCACCTTTGTAAGGGGTCAAACAAAAACTCATTATCTGAACAGTGTTTTTATTCCTTTGGTACAAACAAAAATGAAGGCATTATCAACTGACAAGGCTGCTCATTATACATAAATCTCCATGATATATGTCTCACTAAATTTCTTTCCAAGAAATAATTTGCCCCTGCAGAGGAATTTATAAGCCTTTGATATCAGACATGAATATTACTTAGCTTGGTATGTTTCTTTTTTTTTTTTTATGCTATGGCTGCCAAGGAATTAAGCCAAATTTTGTGCCCAGCAGTAGTAATGAGGTCATCTGAGAAATCTGGTGACATAAAGTCCTTATGTTTCTCTAAGCTTGTCTCTCTTCTTGAATTTAACATAATTTAAAACTGTATATTTCATGTCTACAACATTTGAAAGTAGCTGTGGTTGAGATAAGAAAATAAATAATATACATTTTAAAGAGCTATATTTGTCATCATTATAGCCATTGTCTTCTGTGTATAAAATATAGATGAAATATGACATATCAGTTAAAATTTTCCTGGTGGAAATCAACTATACACCTCAAATATTTATATAAATATTATTCATTAATCCATTCTTTCATAAATAATGAGTTTCTACAAACAGGACTGTTTAAAGAAGGTTGTGCCAGGTATTGTTGGGGGGAAATTATAAAAGTACTATTCAATCCCTTAAACTAAAAATCTAGTCAGAGAAATGAGAATCTAAAATTTAGGTAACACTAGACGGGGAAGCCTGGTAGGCTGCGGTCTATGGGGTCACACGGAGTCTGTCACGAGTGAAGCAACTTAGCAGCAGCAGCAGCAGCAGCAGCAAAGGCATATAACTATCAGTCAAAGGTCCAGCATATTCCAGGAAAAGAGCACAATAATTCGATCAGCTCTCTGTGGGGGTCATTATTCCCTAGACCCCATGGAAATGTATACCTGACATTTATACCTGACATACCTGGGATTTATCCTCCAATCAACAAATTACACTTTTATTGGTATGTGGCTGTATCTTTTCAGTATAGTTTAGAATTGTTCTAATGATAGAGCCTGTTATGCCTACATTTCTAGCCTTATTAACCTGGCTTGAATTAAAAGCTTATCTGGAAGAAAATAAAATATCAGTTGTAAAAAGACAGACCCTAGCAGAATAAACAAACCAAATGGATTGGCAAGTGGCCTCTCAAACTGAGGAAAGCAGGATATGAGTCATTGACTCTCAATGAGGGAGAATCCAGATGGACTAGTGTTTATTCTACCGTACAGTACTTTAATCGGGGTTATAACAAATGAGCTCAATAGCAGGCAGCCTATATTGCAACATGCCTATGTATAACAGTATATGATGATAGTTTACTGCCATTTATCAGTTTGCATCCATGTCTCTCCCCGCTAGATAAGGAGGGAAGAATTTTCCCCAGTCTTGCTCAGCCTAGGATCCCTAATGCATAGAACAGTGAAAGACACATGCTAGATAAATGCTGTTGATGGAAAGAATTAAATACTAAATGATTGATACAAAGAGTAAACTATGCAGAAGTCTAGAAGAAAAGAGAATCCTACTCTCTTGGAGTGTTGTCTTCGGTTAGATTTCTCCCCATATAGACAAGGATTCAAGAGTAAATAGTGCCTTTGGGAGGGGATCACAGGAAGCCCTGGAAAGGAAGCAGAAACACGAGATAGGGAAGAGAGGGAAGCCAAGAAGACATATGTTATCTAGAAGGTTCCCGTGGCCAGTTACCAGTTACCAGATCTGTGATCAGCTGGGGCTTTAAGAGACACTAGACTGTAACTCAGAATTTTCCCTCCTGAGAGGTGAGAAAAATGGAGTGTTTATCCTCCAACTTCCATCTAACTTTGGCTAAGGATGGATGCTGAGAATATTAACTAAACCTCGTCCATTCCTGTTCTCTAGCTTCTGCAGAGAACTCATGTTTCTTGAACTAGGATGCAGTAGGCAGGCATTGAAATAATGAGTGCAGAGGAGATACTGGTGGGGCAGCAATAGTATCTACTAAAAGCATTATTGAAATAGAAATGAAAAATGAATAGGATTCAAATTGACAAAAGATAAATCAAGCTAGAGACATAGAACAAGCGAGGCATATTTGTGAAACCAAAGAAAAAACCAAACCTAATGAATTGGAGGATTAGTGAGAATTAGTTTTAAAAGTCCATTGCTTCCAAATCACAAGGCTCTTAAAAGTGACCAAGGGCTTTGGGCTTTACCCTGTAAACAAAGGAAACCCTGGAAGATTTTCAAACGTAAGAATAAAATGAAGAAACAGAATAACAAAGATTAATTTGTCAGCTCTAAATAGGAAGAAATGAAATATTGTGATCTTGAAGTGTTTTTCACATTATATTGTAATTCAGGTTTGAGAAGCCTGGACTAGAATGGTGGGATTAAGGCAGGAAACAACAAAAAGGCAAATAAGATGTAATAGATGAACTAGAGGAAGAACAGGAAAGAAGGAGGAGCCCAAGGAGGAGCCTAAGATTGTCAGGGTTGAAATTAGTTGGTCATGACAATTGTGCTTTGACTTAGTCCTAAATTATAGACCTAATTGGGTTTCCCTGATGGCTCAGATGGTAAAGAATCTGCCTACAATATGAGAGACTTGGGTTCGATCCCAGGGTTGGGAAGATCCTCTGCAGAAGGGAATGGCTACCAACTCCAGTATTCTTGCCTGGAGAATTCTATGGACAGAGGATCCTGATGGGCTACAGTCCATAGGATCACACAGATTCGGACATGACTGGGTGACTAACACTTTCACTTTTTGGCATTGGTGAGTTTAGTCTGTGTGTGCACAGAATTATTTGGTACTGATCTATTGTATCATGAAAATGAAATTTTAGAGAAAATAAAAGATTATATTTTAAAGCCCCTTTACATGAAGAAGGTAAGTTATTGAGTGATCCTACTGTGCTGTACTATTATGTATGGACTGTTAGCTAGCAGCCTAAAGGAGCTAGCATTGAGGTATGGTAAAATTTTGTCTGCATGCCGGGTACAGAGCTGACATATTCATACCTCTCCCTGACTCTGTAGCTAGTCTGTCAAATAGTAACAGATGGCATGTCTTCAAGAAACACTATGATTCATATGTATTAGTACATTTAATCTTCTGAATAACCAATCAGGGAGTTGCTAGTGTCCTCATTTAAAAATAAGAAAATTAAGACAAATGAATAAAAGTAGGTTTCCCCAAAGTCACACAAACAGAAGATGGCAGAATTAAAAGTAGATGACAGGCAATCTCTTTCCAGAGCCACATTCAATTCTTTGTCCCCTCTGCCTGAGCAAATGAGCTTAACCCAGAGAAGAGTGATGGCTGAAACTCATTTTGGATGTCCTCCTATGGCTGACTCCTCCATTCATAATAGCAGAAATGTTGAAATTTGTGTATTCTATAAGACCATTATTGAGGGAAAAGCAAACATAGAAATTTGAATCACTCCTTTTTCTTGTAAATAATTTTAAGCTTTTTCAGATTTATACTGTTTAGCTATTCCAAGAGTGTGTTTCTTTTTCATCTTCCTCTTTGAATCTTCCAGAGTATAGTCACACATTTGACAAATACAAAAGTTAATTAGCCTGAGAGCTAAAGCCACTATTGTAATTTCCTCTGGCACATACATTTTGAAATCCCTGTATAAACACAAAGACATCTTTTCCCTTTCCCTGAGATCTATAGGGGTAAAAGTGTTGAAACTGGCAGAGTGACAGACAGAAGATCCTTAAAGTCCACAGCAAGTAACTTTTAAATATAAAATCTATTTCCTTAATACTTTTTCTCCTCTTTAAAGGTTAGGAAATTGCTTTTGTTGGATTACCTATTTAATACTTATAATAACCTAAGTGTATATTGATTTTCTTTCTATAATGATGTATTATGGAATGCTTCCCAGGGTTTGTAACATTTAATTTCCACTCATCTATTTTATAAATCTAAACTTAAAGAAAAAAGCATTTTAAATAAAACTATGGGGTTGACAAAAAAGTTCATTCGGGTTTTTCCATAAAATGTTACAGAAAAACCCGAATGAACTTTTTGGCCAACCCTAAGAATAAAGTCAACACTTAAATCAGATTGATTATATTCTTTGCAGCCAAAGATGGAGAAGCTCTGTACAGTCAACAACAACAAAAAAAAAGACCAGGAGCTGACTGTGGCTCAGATCATGAACTCTTTATTGCCAAATTCAGACCTAAATTGAAGAAAGTAGGGAAAACCACTAGACTATTCAGGTATGACCTAAATCAAATCCCTTATGATTATACAGTGGAAGTGAGAAATAGATTTGAGGGACTATATCTGATAGATACAATGCCTGATGAATTATGGACTAAGGTTCGTGACATTGTACAGGAGATAGGGATCAAGACCATCCTCATGGAAAAGAAATGCCAAAAAGCAAAATGGCTGTCTGAGGAGGTCTTACAAATAGCTGTGAAAAGAAGAGAAGTGAAAAGCAAAGGAGAAAAGGAAAGATATAAGCATCTGAATGCAGGTTTCCAAAGAATAGTAAGAAGAGATAAGAAAGCCTTCCTCGGTGATCAATGCAAAGAAATAGAGGAAAACAACAGAATGGGAAAGACTAGAGATCTCTTCAAGAAAATGAGAGATACCAAGGGAACATTTCATGCAAAGATGGGCTCAATAAAGGACAGAAATGGTATGGACTTAACAGAAGCAGAAAATGTTAAGAAGAGGTGGCAAGAATACAACAGAAGAACTGTACAAAAAAAGATCTTCACAACCCAGATAATCACGATGGTGTGATCACTCATCTAGAGCCAGACATCCTGGAATGTGAAGTCAAGTTGGCCTTAGAAAGCATCACTACAAACAAAGCTAGTGGAGGTGATGGCATTCCAGTTGAGCTATTTCAAATCCTGAAAGATGATGCTATGAAAGGGCTACACTCAATATGCCAGCAAATTTGGAAAACTCAGCAATGGTCACAGACTGGAAAAGGTCAGTTTTCATTCCAATCCCAAAGAAAGGCAATGCCAAAGAATGCTCAAACTACCGCACAATTGTACTCATCTCACATGCTAGTAAAATACTGCTCAAAATTCTCCAAGCCAGGCTTCAGCAGTACATGAACCGTGAACTTCCTGATGTTCAAGCTGGTTTTAGAAAAGGTAGAGGAACCAGAGATCAAATTGCCAACATCTGCTGGATCATGGAAAAAGCAAGAGAGTTCCAGAAAAATACCTATTTCTGCTTTATTGACTATGCCAAAGCCTTTGACTGTGTGGATCACAATAAACTGTGGAAAATTCTGAAAGAGATGGGAATACCAGACCACCTCACCTGCCTCTTGAGAAACCTGTATGCAGGTCAGGAAGCAACAGTTAGAACTGGACATGGAACAACAGACTGGTTCCAAATAGGAAAAGGAGTACAGCCTTGACGTACTCCGCACAATTGCTGGCATATTGTCACCCTGCTTATTCAACTTATATGAAGAGTACTTCATGAGAAATGCTGGGCTGGAAGAAGCACAAGCTGGAATCAAGATTTCCAGGAGAAATGTCAATAACCTCAGATATGCAGATGACA
The DNA here is from genome assembly GCF_029378745.1 of Bos indicus. NCBI lineage: Eukaryota > Metazoa > Chordata > Mammalia > Artiodactyla > Bovidae > Bos > Bos indicus. The sequence goes on from NC_091764.1 coordinate 11,821,788, forward strand.
CCACCCTTATGGCAGAAAGTGAAGAGGAACTAAAAAGCCTCTTGATGAAAGTGAAAGTGGAGAGTGAAAAAGTTCACTTAAAGCTCAACATTCAGGAAACTAAGATCATGGCATCTGGCCCCATCACTTCATGGGAAATAGATGGGGAAACAGTGGAAACAGTGTCAGACTTTATTTTTGGGGGGCTCCAAAATCACTACAGGTGGTGACTGCAGCCATGAAATTAAAAGATGCTTACTCCTTGGAAGAAAAGTTATGACTAACCTAGATAGCATATTGAAAAGCAGAGACATTACTTTACCAACAAAGGTCCGTCTAGTCAAGGCTATGGTTTTTCCAGTGGTCATGTATGGATGTGAGAGTTGGACTGTGAAGAAAGCTGAGCACTGAAGAATTTATGCTGTTGAACTGTGGTGTTGGAGAAGATTCTTGAGAGTCCCTTGGACTGGAAGGAGATCCAACCAGTCCATTCTGGAGATCAGCCCTGGGCTTTCTTTGGAAGAAATGATACTAAGGCTGAAACTCCAGTACTTTGGCCACCTGATGTGAAGAGTTGACTCACTGGAAAAGACTCTGATGGTGGGAGGGATTGAGGGTGGGAGGAGAAGGGGACGACAGAAGATGAGATGGCTGGATGGCATCACTGACTTGGTAAACGTGAGTCTGAGTGAACTCTGAGAGTTGGTGATGGACAGGGAGGCCTGGCATGCTGCGATTCATGGGGTTGCAAAGAGTTGGACAAGACTGAGTGACTGAACTGAACTGATAGAATAAAGTCAAACTTGTTACAGGATTACATGTACCTAACACTTTCACTGGCAAATATTACACTGCCTTTTACTTATTTCATATCCTTTGTGGGTTTTTTTTTTTTTTTTTTGCAAGATAACACTTCAAATGATTACTTAACAACCATTTACTGACAGATACTATGGCCAGGGACTTTTCTTGGGACTACATTGAGAATATGAGCAGAACTTGCATCCCACTTCCAAAGACTTCATGTTTCTCATAAAACATACCGACCAAGTAAATATATGATTCCAATATCCAGTCATGCTAACAGAATAATGACTCCTCAAAGACATCCATATCCTAATCCCAGAACCTGTGTATATATCAGGTCACATGGCAAAGATGAATTAACATTGCATTGGAGAAGGAAATGGCAACCCACTCCAGTGTTCTTGCCTGGAGAATCCCAGGGACGGGGGAGCCTGCTGGGCTGCCGTCTCTGGGGTCGCACAGAGTCAGACACGACTGAAGTGACTTAGCAGCAGCAGCAGCAGCAATATTGCTAATAAACTGATCTTAAAATAGGGAGATTTTCCTGAATTACCCTGATGAGCCCAGAATAATCACAAGGGACTTGAAAGTGGGAGAGGAAGGCAAAAAAAGAGAAAGTCAATCAGAAGAACTGACTACAGAAGATATGTAGAGATTCAAAGATGGTATAAAAAAGCCCCAATACAAAAACTTTAGGCAGCCTTTAGAAGCTGGAAAACAAAACAAAACAAACAAACAAACAAACAAACAGAAAACAGGAAGTCCAGGGGGGGGGGAGGAAAAAGGAGAAAAATCAGGGGAAAAAAAAGAACCAGGAAACACATTTTTCCCTAGAGCATCTGGAAAGGAACACAGCTCTGTAGACACCTTGATTTAAACCCAGTGAGCTCTGTATTGAGCTTGTATCCTACAGAACTCTAATAAAATAAATCTGTGTTAAATTACTATTGTTGATGTTCAATCGCTAAGTTTTGTCCGACTCTTTGACCCTATGGACTGGAACACTCCAGGCTTCCCTGTCCTCCACTATCTCCTGGAGTTTGCTCAAACTCATGTCCATTGAGTCAGTGATGCCATCCAACCATCTCATCCTCTGTTGCCCACTTCTTCTCTTGCCCTCGATCTTTCCCAGCATCAGGGTCTTTTCAGTGAGTTGACTCTGCATCAGGCGGCCAAAGTATTGGAGCTTCAGCTTCAACATCAATCCTTCCAGTGAATATTCAGGGTTGATTTCCTTTAGGATGGACTGGGTTGATCTCCTTGCTGTCCAAGGGACTCTCAAGAGTCTTGTTTAGTACCACAATTTGAAAGCATCAATTCTTTAGCACTCTGCCTTCTTTATGGTCCAACTCTCACATCCATAATTGCTGCCACAGCAAATTAGCACAAATTTAGCAACTTTAACTGCATACATGACTACTGGAAAAACCGTAGCTCTGGTCCATACAGTCAAAGCTGTGGTTTTTCCAGTAGTCATGTAGGCAGTTTAAGTCACTGAATTTGTGCTAATTTGCTGTAGCTGCAATAGGGAACTATACACTAATGAAGCGCACTGAACTAGAGATAGCTTATTTAATGCTATAGGAGCCCACCAGGAAAACTCAGTCTGGAATGAAAAAGTGAGTGCCCCTGCCTGCCCCCACCCAGAGAAATACAGTAAAGATCAAGAATCTTCACACGATCCTGTCCCTGGCCTTCAAAATGCCTACATGGTCAAGATCATGGAAAGAAAATTTTGACACCTTTATGAAGGCCCTTGTTGGATTGTTACAGACATAAGAGCAAGCAGGAGAGTCAAAGCCAGACACCTTGAAAAGTCATACTCCCTTCTTTTTGAATCTCTTTTTTGAGAAATAATGGCAAAGCATGTCAAGAAATTGGAGCTTCCCTGGTGGCTCAGACAATAAAGAATCTGCCTGCAGTGCAGGAGACAGGTTTCAATCCCTGGGCTGGGAAGATCCCCTGGAGAAAGGAATGGCTACCTACTCTAGTATTCTTGCCTGGAGAATCCCATGGATAGAAGAGCCTAGTGAGCTATAGTCCCTAGGGCCCCAAAAGAGTTAGACACAACGTAGAAATTAAACAGCAACAACAATATAGGTATAGTATAGTTTTTATAACTAGGTGGTAAATAATGGTAAAGCAGGGGAAGATCTGTCTCTCTTTCTCTCTTTTAGAACTTAAATGTAAGACACTATTTGAAAGACCAAAAGGAGTAATTTCTGTGGCATGGCCCCCTCAGCAACACACACACATACACACAAAACCCTCAGAAAAAGCTATAGGAAAAAACTAAAATGGCTTCCAGATGTTAGTTTATAAAATTCAGACAGGCTACAATCCAGGTGTCTACTCTCGGAAAACTGTAAGAGGCTTACTGTGAATAAAAAGAAAAAAAGCTAAGTGACTGCCAGTGAATTAATGGTGAAGGCTGTCTTTTTATGTCACATTTCAAAATCCGCAGTCACCTGCAGTGAGCTCTCAAAAATTGCTATTTAGGAGACCTTGTGACTAAAGATCTAAAGATTCCTCAATTAATTGCCAGTTAAATTCCCATCTCTTCCACTAGACCAACAGTTTGAAAACAGAAACCTCTCGTATTCTTCAACAATGCATCTTCAGTATTGAACATATAACACCTTGCATATAATAGATGCTTAATCTCAATCCATGTTTGTCTAATAAATCAATTTAATTTTGAAAAATATTGAAAGAGAAAATTCTTTTCAGTAAAATAATAGGTAAAAAAAAAAATCAGGAATCAGATACTCTCATCCCAATTGGGTTAACACACACACACACAGCAAAGAAATTAAAAATGTTAGCTGTGGATATTTCTGAGTGGTGGGCTAATGAATGTTTTATATTGTCTATTTTAACTTTTCTCTATCTTCCAAACTCTTGAAAATGAGCATATACACTTTTATAATCAGAATTTTTTAAGCCATGTGAGTTACAAAGAGATTCCCTCATAAGAAACTGATGCCTTGACCTTAGAATCTCATTTTTATTCTGGGTTTTTCACCCTGCATGATTTCCAGCCATTTTCCATGTAGTAAGCTGGAAACCACTAGATTGTATAAGGTAAGCAGCCTCTTTCCTATCCTTCCTTAATTTTTTCCCTATGCAAGAATCTGAACTGATACTAAAACAAAGATTCTTATAGATTCAAGGCATTCTTTATATGATTCTGTAGTCAAATAAGAAATCTCCCCTGTGATTTGAAGCAATTTAAAGAGCAGTAATCCTGAGAAGGTATTCATCCAGTCATTCACTCGCTCATTCAATCATTGATTTATGGATGTAAAATAATGCACCTTCATGAGTAATGTTATGACTCTGTCACTGACAGACTCTTCCATTCCATTGCTGCTCTATGTTCTCATTTATACTCTGTCCAGGACCACAGCATTTCTGACCTAAATGATTCAGTTAGCATCCTAACTGGCCTGTCTGTCTCCTCTTATTCTAATCTATCCTTTGTTATGTTTCTTGAAGCTTTTAGAAATACAAATCCATTACATGGCATGTAATAGGGAAATTATGACCTTGGGGATCAGAGAACTCTGGATTGGAGCCTGAGTCTTCTACTTACTATATTGGTCATAAGTTTTATCTATGAAGTTATACAACCTCTGTTTTTCAAATCCTGTCTCTGATTCTTGCTAGCTCTGTGCCCTTGGGGAATTTATTCCATCACTCTCTCACTTCCCTCCTCTATAAAACTGTTGCAGGAAGGGGAACCCCTTCCAGGCCCCGAAACTGGGCTCTTGTTTAACACTCGGAAGTGAGTTGTCCAAGGAGACACATGTGCTGGCAAAGCAAGAGATTTTATTGGGAAAGGGCATCCAGATGGAGAGCAGGATGGTAAGGGAACCCAGAAGAACAGCTCTGACACGTGGCTAGCAGTCTCGGGTTTTACAGTGATGGGATTAGTTTCCGGGTTGTCTTTAGCCAATCATCTGACTCAGAGTCCTTCCTGGTGGCGCAGCCAAGATGGATGCCAGCGAGGATTCTGGGAGGTGGTCAGACACGTGGTGTCTCCTTTTGACCTTTCCCGAACTCTTCTGGTTGGTGGTGACTTATTACTTCCGTGTTCCTTACCAGGACCTCCTGTCATAAAACAGCTCATGCAGATAGTTACTGGGATGCCTGGCCAGGGTGGGTGGTTTCAGTGAGTGTGCTTCCCTTAACAAAATGGGGCTAATCACACCTACCTCATAGTATTGGCTGACATAATACATGAAAAGTTCTTCACTCATTGCTTAGCATCTGCATTTCCTATTGCTGCTATAACAAACTACCACACAGTCAGTAGCTGAAAACAACAGAAATGTATTCTGTCACAGATCTGGAGACCAGAAGTCGAAAATCATTTTCATAGGATCAAAATCAAGGTTACAACAGGACTGTGTTCCCTCTGGAGGCTCTATGGGAGAAAATGTTCCTTCCCTCCTCCAGATCTTGGTGGTACTATTTCTTGGCTTGTGGTTGCATCATTCTGATGTGTACCTACTTGGCTACATTATGTTTTTCTCTTTTATCTGAAATATTTCTCTACCTCTTTGTTACAAGGACACTTGCTATTGAATGCATTTAGGGACCCCCCTCATATAATCCAAGGTAATCTCCCCATCTCATGATCATTAATTTAATTGCATCTGCAAAGTCTTTGCCAAATAGATAACATTCACAGGTTTTAGGGATTAAGATATGTACATCTGAAGGGGCATTATTATGCCAACTCTAGACCCTAGCTCATAATTAATTCCAAGAAATGTTAATTATTATCCATATTATGAGACTTTGGGCTACCTTCTTAGTTTTAATGAGTTTTTATTATAAGTAACAAAATAACAATGTACTGATTCATACCCCCACTATCCCAATAATGGTATAAAAGATCACAATAATGGTTTAATAAATGCATTTCCTCTTCCTTAAACATCTTTAGTGTGTGTTGTTGAGGGTGTAGAACCACAGGAGCACTTACAGAGTCTAAATTGAAACAAACATCAGCCATCCCATTCCTAGATACACACTCAGCAAATTGTATGCATATTCACCAGAAGAGAGGTACTAGCACACTCAGGGCAATGCTTCAAATCAGCCCCAAACTGAAAACAAGCTAGATGTTAAGTCACCAGCAGAGCTGATAAAGTGTGACATATTTTTACACTAGAATAATCTACAGAGTTGGAAATCTGCAACCACCTGTAGCAATGTGAACGAGTCTTTAAAACATTCACATTAGCAATATGAATGAATGTTTTTGAAATAAGACACTCAAAAACTATATACGGTGGTCTGTATCTAAAAACATAATCAAATTTATCAATGCTGTTGCATGTCATAATAGTGGTTACCCCCGGAGTATTGATTAGAAGGGGGCAAGCAGGGCCTTATAGAATGCTTGATTGATATGTCTTTTGATTTCAACAGTAAATTCGTCATCATACACTGATTGTATATGATCTTCACTGCAGTATATTGTGCTTTAATTAAACATTAAAATTGAAAAAAATATTCTTCAGAAATACCCTACCCCGAAAACATTAAGTCTAAATTGTTTAGATTGGCGCACAAGGCCATTCTCAATTTCCCCCATTCTCTGGTCTGTTTTCCCAGCCTCATTGCCTACCATTTTCCCCCACTCTACCGTCACAGACTTCTAGGTACCAGTCCCTAAAACAATGTATGCTCCCTCACACGTGTACTTTCCATCCCCTCTTCTTAGATTCCATTTTCCCATCTCTTGATGAATGCTACTCATTTTAGGACCCAGTTTAACTCCATCTTGTCTCCTGTGTGACTCTATGCATGCTGTTCATAAATCTACCATGTAACACTTATCTCATGATACTTAAATTATTTATGAGTTTGAACATCTATATAGGAAGCTGTTATTAACATTCAAGATGGGTTAGGCAATCATTCTCTTCCATCTGTCAAAGGCCCCTTATGGATTTTTCTATTATAAGACATTCTGTACTACAGCCATTTCATTATGCATTCATCTTGGCCCTTACAGGGTATAGGTTTCTTACAGAGAGACCTCCTTATCTCTGTGTCACCTAATAAGTGTTCAACACATTTTTATTAAACTAAACTCGATTCCCTTCTCTACTACATTGGGAACTGTTGAGCAAACAAACCGCAGTGTTTATTATTGAACCTCTGGCATTTGTCTTGATGCTTGATACATACTAGGTTCTCAATACATTTTTTTCATTGCACAATTAAGTCTATGCTATTTCAAATTTTGGATTAAAAACTTCTGAATCTATCCTATTTAATGGCCATTATATGACTTTGGAGTTGTAGGTTGCTTTGCAGAGCTTCACCTGTGGAAATTGAAGCAATGGTGATGAGACACATCTTTATAAGCTGTAGTACTTATGAACTTCAACAGATTATCATGTCTTTGGAGAAACCTAAAATGGCAAACTGACTCAAGTCAATTCAATTAGTTTAATTCAATAAGCATTTGCTGAAAAGCAAAAGTATTCTGCTAGACTTGGTGAGGTATATCACATACAGAAATATTGTCCCTGCCCTCAAGGGAACCACTGTCACAGGAACTCCCTGTGAGAGAGATCAGAGAACCCGCCTGCACAACTGCCAGCTTAAGCAGCTAAAACATGGTATCCTGTGGAATAAGAGATAAAGCACAGCTACGGGAGAGAGCAGTGCTCATGAGGTAGGTCATTTGAGTTCACTCTTGAAAGATACATAGATTTTTAATGTGTGTATGAAAGATCCTGTAGTTCAGGAGTACAAATTATTTTTGTACTGTTTTGCAAAGTAATCAGAAAAGTTGTTAGTCATTCAGGGGAGAAGGAAGGGAGAAATGAGGGTCAGAAACAATATTAAAAATCCAATCCAGTTCACGTTGTTAAGGGTTTTAAATGACACTGAGATATTTGGACTTTATTCTGTACGAAATTATAAATGTTGAATGTTGATCATCTGTAGTAGGAATACCACTTGCTGATTGTGTGTTAGAGCCACAAGAAAGGAGACACTGGGGGCAGGGAGACACCTGAGGAGTTTGCTGCAGTAATGCAAATAAGAGGTAAAGAGAATCTGAACTACAGCAAAGATTGTGATAGCAGGAAAAAAAATTGAACTCTATTGCTAAATTAGAATTGGTAGTGATAGACTACTAATTGGTGGTGAGTGGTAATATCTGGCTATGAAGCAAATATAAGAATGACACTAGAAACTAACACGATGTCATAAATCAACTATACTTCAATTAAAAAAAAGTAAAAAATGAAATTTTAAGATAATTCTTACATCTCAAGGTGATTTTTCTGACATCATTATACTGTTAAAATTCTCCTATTAAAAAGTTTTTATTGAAATATTGTTGACATACAATGTAATGTTAGTTTCAGGTGTACAGCAAGATAATTCAGTTAAACACACATATATATAATCTTCATATATAGATATTCTTTTTCAAATTCTTTTCTCCTATAGGTTATTATAAAATACTGAGAATAGTTCCCTGTGCTATACAGTAAGTCCTTATTATCTATTTTATATGTGTATGTATTGATCTCAAACTCCTAATTTATCTGTCCTACCTTTCCCCTTTGGAAACTATAAGTTTGTTTTCTATATCTGAAAGTTTCTGTTTTATGAATAAGTTCATTTGTATCATATTTTAGATTCCACATACAAGTGATATCATATGATATTTATCTGTCTGACTTCACTTAGTATGGTAATCTCTAGGTCCATCCATGTTACTGCAAATGGCATGATTTCCTTCTTTGTTATGGCTGATTGTGTATATGTACAAAGTCTTCTTTATCCATTCATCTGTTGATGGACATTTATAGTGAGTCCATGTCTTGGCTATTGTAAATAGACCTGCAGTGAATATTGGAGTCCATGTATCTATTCTAATTAGACTTATTTTTGGATATATACTCAGGAGTGAGATTGCAAAATCATATGGTAGCTCTGTTTTTTTTTTTTTTTTTAATTTTATTTTATTTTTAAACTTTACAATATTGTATTGGTTTTGCCAAATATCAAAATGAATCCACCACAGGTATACATGTGTTCCCCATTCTGAACCCTCCTCCCTCCTCCCTCCCATACCATCCCTCTGGGTCGTCCCAGTGCACCAGCCCCAAGCATCCAGTATCGTGCATCAAAACTGGACTGGCGACTCATTTCATATATGATATTATACATGTTTCAATGCCATTCTCCTAAATCCTCCCACCCTCTCCCTCTCCCACAGAGTCCAAAAGACTGTTCTATACATCAGTGTCTCTTTTGCTGCTTTGCATACAGGGTTGTCGTTACCATCTTTCTAAATTACATATATATGCATTAGTATACTGTATTGGTATTTTTCTTTCTGGCTTACTTCACTCTGTATAATAGGCTCCAGTTTCATCCACCTCATTAGAACTGATTCAAATGTATTCTTTTTAATGGCTGAGTAATACTCTCTTGTGTATATGTACTGTTTATAATAGCCAGGACATGGAAGCAACCTAGATGTCCATCAGCAGATAATTGGATAAGAAAGCTGTGTTTTTGGTTTTTTAAGGAACCTTTATCCTATTCTCCATAATCGCTGTACCAATTGACATTTTTACACACACTTTCCAGTGAGATAGTTCTCTTTCATTTCACTAAAGAAGAAAAGAAAAGGGTTGCTGAACATACAACCATTTCCCGCCTACTAAGACCCAAGTTGAGCAAAATTACAGGAAGAGAGGCTATCTGTAATTTCAAGTTTATTATATCAAACCACGGCCAGAAGTCAAGGTCCTGAAGCCCTTAGTCAAAAAGCACAAGTTCTCTAAGTCTGAGAGTCTGTTGCTGTTTTGTAAATAAGTTCATTTGTATCATTTTAAATAGATATCATATGATATGTCTCTTTCTCTGTCTGACTTTCTTGACTCAGTATGACAGTCTCTAGGTCCATCTATGTTGTTAATGAAATTGCATTGTTTCACAAACTTAGAGAATGAGCCTATGGTTACTGAAAGGGGAAGGATGTGTGGGAGGGGGGAGGGATAGTTAGGGAGTCTGGGATTGACATGCACATACTTCAGTATTTAAAATGGATAACCAGCAAGGACCTACTGTATAGCATATGGAACTCTGTTTAATACCCTGTAACAGCCTAATTGGGAAAAGAATTTGAAAAAAAAATAACAAAGAATAAATATATGTATATGTATAACTGAATCACTGTTGTACACCTGAAATTGACCAACATTGTTAATCACGTGTACTCTAATATAAAGTAAAAAGTTTAAAAAACAAAGATTAATAAGGTCTGAGGATGTAATGTAAAACATGGTGGCTGTAGTTGATTATACCATATTATATACTTGAAATTTTCCCAGAGAGTAAAGCTTAAATGTTCACATACATAAAAGATAAACATGTCGAGTGAAGAATGCGTTAACCAGATGGTGGGCGTCTTTTCACAATGTATAGTATTGTTACAGTGTACAGTGTAAATATCTTACAATTTTATTCATCAACTATACCTCAATAAAGCTGAAAAAAATAAAATTAAAAAAATAGCACATTACACCTTCCTGCACCTTTATATCATGGCTGATGTGTTCAGTCACAAGGTTGTGTCTGACTCTTTGTGACCCCGTGGACTATAGCCCACCAGGCTCCTCAGTCCATGAGATTTCCCATGCAAGAATAATGGAGTGGATTGCCATTTACAGGGCAACTTCCTGACGCAGGGATCAAAGCCACATCTTCTGCTTGGCAGATGGACTATTTACCACTGAACCACCTGGGAAGCACACCAACCAGGAGCTATTGTCAAATCATAATCAAGAATATGAGCCATAGAAACCCACCCCAAGAGCTTCAAAATTAACAATGCTTTAAATAAATTATCCAAGTGAAATGCCAACTAAATTAAAAGATTTCTCCTCCTAGTGGTTCGGCACTCACAAGTCAGTTATGTTGTTGTTTGGTTGTTCAGTCATGTACAACTTTTTGCGACCCTGTGGACAGCAGCATGCCAGGCTTCCCTGTCCTTCACCATCTCCCGGGGAATGCTCAAACTCATGTCCATTGAGTCGATGATGCCATCCAACCATCTCCTGCTCTGTCATCCCCTTCTCCTCCTGCCCTCAATATTTCCCAGCATTAGGGTCTTTTCTAATGGGTTGGCTCTTTCCATCAGGTGGCCAAAATTGGAGCTTCAGCTTCAGTATCAGTCCCTCTAATGAATATTCAGGACTGATTTCCTTTAGGATTGCCTGGTTTGATCTCCTTGCAGTCCAAGGGACTCTCAAGAGTCTTCTCCAACACCACAGTTCAAAAGCATCAATCCTTCAGCACTCAGCCTTCTTTATGGCCCAACTCTGACATCCATATATGACTACTGGAAAAACCATAGCTTTGACTAACTATATGGACCTTTGTCGGCAAAGTAATGTCTCTGCTTTTTAATATGCTGTCTAGGTTTGTCCTAGCTTTTCTTCTAAGGAGCAGGTGTCTTTTAATTTCATGGCTGCAGACACAATCTGCAGTGATTTTGGAGCCCAAGAAAATAAAGTCCGTCACTGTTTCCACTGTTTTCCCATCTATTTGCCATGAAGTGATGGGACCAGATGCCATGATCTTCGTTTTTTGAATGTTGAGTTTTAAGGCAGCTTTTTCATTCTCCACTTTCTCTTTCATCAAGAGGCGCTTTAGTTCTTCTTCACTTTCTGCCATAAGGGTGGTGTCATCTGCATATCTGTGGCTACTGATATTTCTCCTGGCAATCAGTTCTGGCTTGTGCTTCACCCAGTCCAAAATCTCTCATGATGGACTTTCCTGATGACTCAAATGGTAAAGAATCTGCCTGCAATGCAGAAGATCTGAGTTGGATCCCTGGGTTGGGAAGATCTTCTGGAAGAGGACATGGCAACCCACTCCAGTATTCTTGCCTGGAGAATCCCCATGGACAGAGGAGATGGGTGGGCTACAGCCCATGAAGTAGCAAGTAGTTGGACATGACTGAATAACTAAGTACAGCACAGCACATATTATAAGTTAAATAAGTTAAATTATAATTTATATAAGTTATTAAAGTTATGTAAGTCTTATATGCTATACATTAAATATATATAATTATATATATATTACATATTATATATTAAAGTTATATAATTTATTAAAAGTTAAATAAGCAGGATGACAATATACTCCCAATTTGGAGCCAGTCCATTGTTCTATGTCCAGTTCTAACTGTTGCTTCTTGATCTGCGTACAGGTTTCTCAGGAGACAGGTGAATTGGTCTTGTATTCCCATCTCTTTAAGAATTTTCCACAGTTTGTTGTGATCCACACAGTCAAAGGCTTTAGCATAGTCAATGAAGCAGAAGTAGATGTTTTCTGGAGTTCCCTTGCTTTTTCTCTGATCCAATAGATGTTACCAATTTGATCTTGGGTTCCTCTACCTTTTCTAAATCAGCTTGTATATCTGGAAGTTCTCAGTTCACATATTTTTGAAGCCCAGCTTGAAGGATTTTGAGCATTACCTTCCTAGCATGTGAAATGAGTGCAATTGTGCGGTAGTTTGAACATTCTTTAGCATTGTTCTTCTTTAAGATTGGAGTGAAATGAACTTTTTCCAGTCCTGTGGCCACTGCTGAGTTTTCCATATTTGCTGGCATATTGACTGCAGCACTTTCACAGCATCATCTTTTAGGATTTGAAATAGCTCAACTGAAATTCCATCACCTCCACTAGCTTTGTTCGTAGTGATGCTTCCTAAGGCCCACTTCACTTCACACTCTAGGATTTATGGCTCTAGGTGAGTGACCACACCATCATGGTTATCTGGGTCATTAAGACCTTTTTTGTCTAGTTCTTCTTTGTATTCTTGCCACCTCTTCTTAAGCTCTTCTGCTTCTTTTAAGTCTTTGTCACCTGTCCTTTATTGTGCCCATCTTTGCATGAAATGTTTCCTTGGTATCTCTAATTTTCTTGAAAAGATCTCTGGTCTTTCCTATTCTATTGTTTTCTATTTCTTTATGTTGATCACTTAGGAAGGCTTTATTATCTTTCCTTGCTATTCTTTGGAACTCTGCATTTAGATGGGTATATCTTTCTTTTTCTCCTTTGCCTTTCTCAGCTATTTGTAAGGCCTCCTCAGACAACCATTTTGCCTTTTTAAAATGAAAAATATTCTTCAAATCCTGGGTTAAACATACATAATATTTGACCTTCAAGTCTCCACGTTTAATTCGTAACAAATTCCAAAGTGCTATGGAAGTAATGCATGAACATGGAGGGAGATGGCAATAAGACAGTTGAGACTGGCTTGAAAATAAGGCAGTTCACACCAAAGAGATGAGAATGACTTCACAAATGCCTTACCGATATTGAGAAAGAAATTCAACTGAGTCACTTCAAACTGACTTCAGGTAGCAGCAACAATCTATTTTAATTATAATCCTCATAAACCAAACCACATCATGGGTTTAAAAAGCAGCAGCAACAACAAAAAAACACAGGATCACAATAATAGTCACAGAGAAACACAGTGTTTTCTTATTTGCATCCCAACTTATCCTTCCAGACAGTTACTAACTCCACACCATTACTGCCACCACAACTGCTACCATTGGCATTAACATCCCTCCCATTTATTCTTGGAATCCCCACAGGATAGCTCTTCTGTGCTCCAGGGACCAGTCCTCTTAGCAAGCCTGAAGCATTTTATATTTTTCTTCCTTCCTACTCTGACACTCTGTGGTTACATCTGTCTCTGCCAAGACTGCAGAAATTTCTAATGCTTCTGCCTGCTCATGCGTCTACAGTTGCTATCAATGCTGCGTGTCTAGAGAACTAATAACTCTAAATCTTGTCTTATCCAAAGCATTTCTAATCACTGAGGAAAAGCGTAGGTCAGTCTCCTGTAGCTTTATAACTCCCAAGCACCACTTTCTTGACCTAAAGCCACCTTTACAATAGTCTCAGTCCCTTGGGACTGTACAAGTTAAGTGGCAGATACTCTATTTAGAATCATTCCTCGTCTTCATTTTTAGACTCTAGTACATATAATACTCAGTAATTGTTTCACCTTTGCTGTGCACAAAGCACTGTAAGAGACTTTAAATAGATTATATTATTGAATTTTAATGACAAATCTGTAAAGTAGATATTATTATCTTCATCTTACAGATGGGATAAACTGAGGTTTTAGAGTTATTACCGTTGTTGGCCAGTGGCTTAGTGTCCAAGTAGTCTCATGCCGGACTACACTAAACTGCCTCTCATTCCTTAGCATAAATGAATCTGATTCATTTTTTCTACAGCGTGATAACTATGCAGGCAAAGGACACATCAGCCTAGAGCAGATCCTACTTGACTCCACTGGGGCATGTGTACAAAATTATGCCTTCCCTGATCAGCTGCCTGGACAGGCTTTTCTGAATGTGCCTAATACCTATAGCATGACCAAAATGGCAGGTTCCCCTCTTTCCTGGATGGCAAGAGATTTGGTTTGTCTTGGTCAAAAAAAAAAAAAGGAATTAATTCATACCAGCACATTCCTGAAATGGGAGGCAAATACCTCTCATCTCTCTTTTGACCCTTTTGCTTTCCAGTGGACAGGCCGTGTGTCTGATCACAGCGCTTCTGCAAGTCTAGCAAACCCTGGCCAGTATGGCTTGCCTCCAGTACTAAGGGCTAAATGGAAAGTGTCAGTGGGCCTGACATGTGTAAAGCTTTTGGCTTCTGGAGAAAAGTCTCTTCCAGAAAGTTGATTTATTGAATATGCAACAAAGAGTGGTGTCAAATTGCTCAAAAGAGGTGCTCCTCCGTGCCTTATATAAACCGAGCTATGTGAGACTCAATAGCAGTTGTCTGAAAGAAAAGATCAAAATAAACCTAAGGAAAAATATGAAAGAGTGGAAACAGTATAAAAAACAGAAGCTGATTTATCAAATAAAACCTAATATTCTCAGAGATATAAAATAAAATAGTATATCCTCAAAGACAGAACAGGTGGTAGATGAAAAAAACAAGCTAGATGAAAAAACAAGCTAGAGGAAAAACCTCCAGTTATACATGTTTTGTATATAAGTGTATCTGAGATTCCAAATAGCTTGGAAATCATGCTAAGAATATTTCCCAAAAAGCGAAGTAAAGGAAAATAGAAGAGGAAATGATGAGAAAATTAAAGGATCATAGTGGTTCAACATCAGATAAAAGAAACACCAGAAATAAAAGAAAGAAACCTTAAGAGTAGCTTTTCTATAAAAAAAAACCCAAAATACTAACTTACAAATTCATCCACAACTAAAGACCCAAGTCTCCTAATTAAATAAGTTCATGGAACATCCTACAGAAAGAGAAAAAAAATAATAAAAATTATGCCAAAATGTATCATTATGACATTTCAGAATATTAGGGATAAAAAAGGTTCTAAAAACTCTTTAAAAAGTTAAAACAGATGACTCAAAAAGGCATAAAAATAAATTTTTCATGGACTTTAATGACACAGGAAAGATATTGTAGCAATGCCTTCAGCATGCTGAGGGAAATTAGTCTTTAATCTATAAACCTAGATGTATCACATGTTGAAGACTGAAAACAAATTTCTCCATCATTAAGCCTTCTTGAGAACTAACTAGAGGATGTGCCCTCTAGGATAAGAGAGAAACTAACAAAGGAAAGAGGAAAAGAGAATTTCCATGATGTGGACAAAAAGGTCCCAAAAGGTAGTTGTCCATCTAGCCTCCTACTTAACCAATCCAGTTCAGAGTGAAGGACTGAGTTATCTGGTAAGATGGCCACCATGAAGATGGCCACAGCAAGATGATAGTGATTTGATATGTTGACATTTTAGAAAATATTATAAGTGTGTTTTGGGACTTCCCAGGTGGTGCTAGCAGTAAAGAACCTGCCTGCAAACACAGGAGATATAAGAGACATGGGTTCCATCCTTGGGTCCAGAAGATCTCCTGGGGAAGGGCATGGCAACTTACTCTAGCATTCTTGCCTTGAGAATCCCATGGACAGAGGAGCCCAGCAGGCAACAATCCATAGGGTCACAAAGAGACATGACAAAAGTGACCCAGCACACATGCACGTCAGTGTGTTTATAATGGCTCCAGTGAAGCATAGGGACAAAACTTAAGTCAATAGAAAACTAGGCAAATAAGAAAATGATCAATTCTAGAAAATCAGAAAGTTGTGTGAAAAAAAGGATAAATAACCTCTTCATTCTGCATGAAAATTCTTACTTTGTTTTTAAATGTAAACAATAATGAACAATACAACCAAAATTATAGCATAGCCATTTTAAGAGGAAGGTAAGAAAGGAAGTAAGTAAATGAAGAAGAGTTACACAATAGAGAGCTGATCTCTGTGCAACCAGAAGGTGTTAATAAATACGCAAAATTGATTTAGATCAGTATAAGAATGTTTGGCCACCTGATGTGAAGAACTGACTCATTTAAAAAGACCCTCATGCTGGGAAAGATTGAAGGTGGGAGGAGAAGGGGACGACAAAGGATGAGATGGACCTGGGTATGGCATAAGCCCTCTTGGAGGAGGTCGACATTAACCCCACCATAGAGCTGCCAGAACTTACACAAGACTGGGGGAACAGACCCTTGGAGGGCAGAAACAGAGCCTTGTGCACCAGGACCCAGGAGAAAGGAGCAGTGACCCCACAAGAGACTGACCCAGACTTGCCCATGAGTGTCCAGGAGTCTCCGGTGGAGGCAAGGGTTGGCAGTGGCCTTCTGCAGGGCTGGGGGCACTGGGAGTAATAGTGCCTGCATGGGATGTTTTGAAGGAGGTCGCCATTATCTTCACTACCTCCACCATGGCTGTCTGAGGAGGTCTTACAAATAGCTGTGAAAAGAAGAGAAACGAAAAGCAAAGGAGTAAAGGAAAGATATAAGCATCTGAATGCAGAGTTCCAAAGAATAGCAAGAAGAGATAAGAAAGACTTCCTCAGCGATCAATGCAAAGAAATAGAGGAAAACAACAGAATGGGAAAGACTAGAGATCTCTTCAAGAAAATGAGAGATACCAAGGGAACATTTCATGCAAAGATGGGCTCGATAAAGGACAGAAATGGTAGGGACCTAACAGAAGCAGAAGATACTAAGAAGAGGTGGCAAGAATGCACAGAAGAACTGTACAAAAAAGATCTTCATGACCCAGATAATCATGATGGTGTGATCACTCACCTAGAGCCAGACATCCTGGAATGTGAAGTCAAGTGGGCCTTAGAAAGCATCACTACAAACAAAGCTAGTGGGGGTGATGGAATTTCAGTTGAGCTATTTCAGAACCTGAAAGATGATGCTGTGAAAGTGCTGCACTCAATATGCCAGCAAATTTGGAAAACTCAGCAGTGGCCACAGGACTGGAAAAGGTCAGTTTTCATTTCAATCCCAAAGAATTCTCAAACTACCACACAATTACACTCAGCTCACATGCTAGCAATGTAATGCTCAAAATTCTCCAAGCCGGGCTTCAACAGGACATGAACCGTGAACTTCAAGATGTTCATGCTGGTTTTAGAAAAGCCAGGGAACCAGAGATCAAATTGCCAACATCGTTGGCAATTGGATCATCAAAAAAGCAAGAGAGTTCCAGAAAAACGTCTACTTCTGCTTTATTCACTATGCCAAAGCCTTTGACTGTGTGGATCACAACAAACTTGGAAAATTCTCAAAGAGATGGGAATACCAGACCACCTGATCTGCCTCTTGAGAAATCTGTATGCAGGTCAGGAAGCAACAATTAGAACTGGACATGGAACAACAGACTAATTCCAAATCAGAAAGGAGTACATCAAGTCTGTATATTGTCACCCTGCTTATTTAACTTATATGCAGAGTACATCATAAGAAATGCTGGGCTGGATGAAGAACAAGCTGGAATTAAGATTGCCAGGAAAAATATCAATAATCTCAGATATGCAGATGACACCACCCTTATGGCAGAAAGTGAAGAACTAAAGAGCCTCTTGATGAAAGTGAAAGAGGTGAGTGAAAAAGTTGGCTTAAAACTCAACATTCAGAAAACTAAGATCATGACATCTGGTCCCATCACTTCATGGCAAATAGATGGGGAAACAATGGAAACAGTGGCAGATTTTATTTTGGGGAGGGCTCCAAAATCACTGCAGATGGTGACTGTATCCATGAAAACAAAAGATGCTTGCACCTTGGATGAAAAGTTATGACCAACCTAGACAGAATATTAAAAGTAGAGACATTACTTTGCCAACAAAAGTCCATCTAGTCAAAGCTATGGTTTTTCCAGTAGTCAGGTATGGATGTGAGAGTTGGACTATAAGGAAAGCTGAGCACCAAAGAATTGATGCTTTTGAACTGTGGTGTTGGAGAAGACTCTTGAGAGTCCCTTGGACAGCATGGAGATCCAACCAGTCCATCCTAAAGGAAGTCAGTCCTGAATATTTATTGGAAGGACTGATGTTGAAGCTGTAAGTCCAATACTTTGGCCACCTGATGTGAAGAACTGACTCATTGGAAAAGATACTGTTTCTGGGAAGGATTGAAGGCAGGAGGAGAAGTGGATGACCAAGAATTAAATGGTTGGATGATGTTACCAACTCAGTGGTCATGAGTTTGAGTAAATTCCAGTAGGTGGTGATGGACAGGGAGGCCTGACGTGCTGCAGGCCATTGGGTCACAAAGAGTCAGACACGACCACACGACTGAATTGAATTGAACTGAAGAATCTTTGGAGGCCCTCAAAAGAAGAGTACCTAAGGAAATAAAAACAGATCAAAGAGTCACGTTTGTCTCTGAATAACAAAATTAGAGATTGCTAGGTGTTGATTCAGGGTTCCCCAGTGGCTCAGTGGTAAAGAATCTGTCTGCCAATACAGGAAACATGGGTTCAACTCCTGGAGTATGAAATGGCAAACCACTCCAGTATTCTTGCCTGAGAAATTTCACAGACGGAGAAGCCTAATGGTCCATTGGGTCACAAAAGAATTGGACATGATTTAGTGACTAAACAACAGCAGCAAAGATTTGATATAGGACATAGTCTTTCCGTAAAAACTTCTGAACAATGCTTAACTCAACTATGTAATTCCTTTATTTGAAAAAACCAAGAGTCAAAATCTTTAGTCTGCTATGAAGACTAATTTTACTGTTTACAACAAGCAAGTCCAGTTTTTCTTATTCAGTTCTCTTATTAAGTTTTACTTAAAAAATAAAAACTTATAAGGCCTTTACCATGAGCAGTGTATTTAGTGCTGCCTTAAATTTTAGTTCCAAGATTATTTTTGACTGTCAATAAATTTAAAATTGTAAATAAATGATAGTAAAGCTGGAGATACTACGTAAAATTAGAGTTGAAATAAGAGTTTGTCAGGAATGAGAAAGCATCAGTTGGAAGATGGCTAACCTGGGGCAGTGCCAGCGAGAAGCCAGAGAAAGAATTCAACAGCTACATAATATTCAAATGTAATGTAAACTAATTAAACAAGGAGGGCGTTAGACTGACGTGGTCTCACTCCTTAGTACCCTTGTGAACAAGCCAAAATCTAAGTCTGAAATGCCTCAAGATTAATAAATAGAGACCAAAGGATGACCAACCACAAATACCAAATGAGGCCTTCCCAATCAATGCAACCATCTAAGTATAGCCAATCAAATAATTTCCTAGCTTTTCTACCCCTTCTTTTCTGTAAAAGTCTTTCCCCTGCCTCTGTAGGTAGAGTGCTCCTAACCGTTACCTTAGTTTGTCACTGCCTGAGTCAATTAGATTTCTATTCAAATAAACTTAAAAATGTTAATATACCTTTGTGTATCTTTTAACAGTAGGCACTACCATGATGCATTCCTGTCACTATCATTATTATCAGTTTTTTCTGTATGAGTACTTACCATATAAATTTTGCACACATAATTCCCACAATAACCTAACATAGGTACCTTACAACTCCCCTGTCCCACCAGTAACTCCTTACCACATTATCTCCTTTTGTTGTCTTTGTAGCAATCACAAACTCTCTGAGTTAATATTATCCTTTGGTTGGAGATGTCTTTGTCTTACTTGTTCATTATCTGTCTACAATATAAGCTTCATAAAAACAGAGACTTCATCTTATTCCTTACCGGGAATATAGTCGGTCTAAGTAAATTTTGTACAGAAAAATACAAAATCAATCTAGAGAAAGGTTAAATATCTAAGATGAACATTTAAAACAGAAATATGTTCAGATATGTAAAAATAAATTTAAGAAAACTGACAGAATTGGTATGAAATCATAGAAAATATTGTGTGGTATGTGTATTATATGTACATGAAATATAAAATCTGAGGAAACATTAGCATTACCTATCTCACAGTTATGGAGAAGGCAATGGCACCCCACTCCAGTACTCTTGCCTGGAAAATCCCATGGACTGAGGAGCCTGGTAGGCTGCAGTCCATGGGGTCGCTAGGAGTTGGACATGACTGAGCGACTTCACTTTCACGCACTGGAGAAGGAAATGGCAACCTATTCCAGTGTTCTTGCCTGGAGAATCCCAGGGACGGGGGAGCCTGGTGGGCTGCCGTCTCTGGGGTCGCACAGAGTCAGACATGACTGAAGTGACTTAGCTTAGCTTAGCTTAGCTTATCTCACAGTTAAAGTTAAATATTTTTGCTTTGCTTCTCTGCTTATTCTAATTTTTTACATTAAACATAACATATAATAAACATAGTAAAATGTTTTAAAAAACCACGTGACAAGATACTTACTCAAGATACTAAAATAACATACTCAACTAAGTCCAAGGACTAAGCTGTTTGCAATGATTCTTTATAAGGAATGCTTAGGTGTCCAATGCTTAATTTAACTCATATATGATCAAAATAACCTATAAAGTCTACAACCATATTTATTATTTGGACTCAGAGGTCACAAAAAGCTATGGACAATATTTGTCCCAACAGACCTAGAGATACCCAATGTTATTCTCTGTTCATATTCCATTTTAGCCTTCAAATCTAAATCTATTTGCTCTAAGCTTTTTTTTTTTTAATTCCATTTCAGTCCTTTTAGTAGTTTGGTTTCCTTTTTCCTGCTTTTCCTTATTCTCTCTGCATCTCTTCTCATACATGAAACTGCCATCTCGGGAAAAAATGAAGTGGTTAATGTGGTCATGAAAATTCCCTGTTATCCTTCTTGTATATATCAATCTGTTTCTTTCTAAAGCTATTTTTGATCACCCAGATTCAGTTTACCATACACTAATAGGGAGAGTGTTTACCTAATGGACTGAAACATGATAAAAAATTTTCTTCTCCCCTCATATGATCTACAAGTAAGCTGCTTTCATTTCCAGCTTTCACTCATTTGTATTGCTCTTTTGTCTTGCTTATAAGAATGCAAATCTGGTTATGACTAGCTGGTGTGTCATATCCTGTTAAAATATCCCATCTCCTAACACACGTTTCTAAATAATTAAACTGGTAGGAAATATTTACCTAAGGTAATATGCTATTGCTTAATTAATAAAATTATTTGTTGGAATGATAGAAATATATATATATATATATATATATATATATATATATATATATAATTTGCATAGGTGTAGAGAGTTGGACTGTGAAGAAGGCTGAGCGCCGAAGAATTGATGCTTTTGAACTGTGGTGTTGGAGAAGACTCCTGAGAGTCCCTTGGACTGTAAAGAGATCCAACCAGTCCATTCTGAAGGAGATCAGCCCTGGGATTTCTTTGGAAGGAATAATGCTAAAGCTGAAACTCCAGTACTTTGGCCACCTCATGTGAAGAGTTGACTCATTGGAAAAGACTGATGCTGGGAGGGATTGGGGGCAGGAGGAGAAGGGGACGACAGAGGATGAGATGCCTGGATGGCATCACTGACTCTGTGGACGTGAGTCTGAGTGAACTCCGGGAGTTGGTGATGGACAGGGAGGCCTGGCATGCTGCGATTCATGGGGTTGCAAAGAGTCAGACACGACTGAGCGACTGAAATGAACTGAACTAAGGGAACACTACTATGAACTGTGTTTAATTAAGGACGAAGTGTCATAGAAAAATATAACATATTTTCACAATTCATTTAAGCTTATTTTCTGATAGATACATATAACTTAGTATGAAAATGCACTGTTTCCAAAAAAACTGGGTGAGATGACATAAAAAGAATGCACTGTTAGCCATGTGGATCAGCTGTGTGATCAACTCCCCACCTGCCTTTTGGGAAGGAAGCCCACTCTGGGGCCAGGCACACCAGGTGATAATCTAACAGATGCTGCAGGACTACCTCCTACTCACCAGGCTCGAACACAGACAACATCACCTAAAACCAAAGGAAATAGCAGCATGTGTGAAGAGAATACTGTTAAACAGGCAAGATAGAAATGACCATCAGATCTTTGAAGAAGTCAGTCTTCCAGTGGTCTACCAAATAAAGCCATATAGCAAACTGAACATTTTCCCCTTTTTGGTTTCACTAAAGTAGCTGCTGCTTCTCTTCTAATTATATTATACAGAAGTCAGTCTAGTACTATGTATTAAGCAACCTGTCTGCATGATGTGGGTGAGATTTGCTTTGTTTGTTAAGTTTCATTTGAAAGAATTACGAGAGAGAAGAATATAAATGACGTATGCGTTAAGAGATACAAACTACTATGCATAAAATAAGCAATGAGAATATATTGTACAACACAGTGAAAATATAGCCATCATTTTTTAATGATTTAAATAGAGTGCAATCTATAAAAATATTGAATCACTATGTCATATACCTGAAACTTATATCATGTTATTAATCAACTATACTTCAATAAAAAATAAAAATTTCAATTAAAAAATTAAAAATTTTAAAAGTACATAAAAAGCCAAAACAAAGCAAATAACATGCACAGTGAAGTAAATCTGAGGCAGACCACTAAAAGCCCCAGAGAGAAAAACGAAGTTCAAGTGAAATTGCTTCCTTCTTAGGAAAGTGATACCAAAGTTATGTTTTTTTTCCTGTTCAGACATTGATTCTCATAATGGCCTGCAGCATGTAATAACCTTTCTACATTAGCATCCTTATGCAGAAAACTGGCATCATATATTTTATTACTTTGAGTTCATCTCTAGAGTGGTGAGGGGATTAATTAATTTATTCATACATATTAAATACATTTGGTAAAAGTCCTTTTGAAATTCTACCACAAACCAGCCTTCTCATCTTTGATCATTAGTTGTTATTTTTCAAATGGTTGTATAATGTTTTAAAATTTCTTTTATTTTTTTCACTGGTAAACAAAACTTCTGTAGGAAGATTGTGAATGCTGCTTGATTAAATCAATGGTAATTTCCACAAACAACAAATTTTCTCAAATGCCTATTTTAATTACTATTACAATATCATGTAAATTTTAGCAACTACAAATCAAGCAGTCCAGAAATTAGGTCTGATAGATTCAGTGCATTAATGGGTTTGATGCATTGTTCAGCATATGTATTTTATTGCAGAAAGCTAATCTTTTTCCTGGTATCTCACACAGGCATACAGCTACAGCTAAAACGAACATGCAGTTTTCTGAGGCTTTCCCAAAGGGACAATGCGTATCACATAGCAACATCTGCCAAGGAGAAAACTACACGACCAGTTTCGGTTTTTCCCTCTTGTAAAGATGATTTCATCCAATTGCAGGAAATGTATGCAACATCAATACCATTTTAAACATACTTTACTATGCAAGTCTATGGTTATTTTATTGGGCTCAATAACCATTATCACACCTTAAATTTTGCATTTCTAAAGAATTTTCACATCTGCTTAACAACCCTGCCAAGGAAGGGTTGATCATTCTCATTTTACATATAGAAAAGCTAATATTTAAAGGAGGTGATTGTCTTGATCAAGGTCATAAGACTGCCTTTATGTAGAACCAGGATGGGATTCGCTACTCAGTTCTGTTTGCATTATACCTTTCATATATATGTGCACAAAAATAATGTATAATACAAGTACATAGTTATATATTAACAGCCTGTTTTATAATCTACCAGGTCGTATGTAATGTGAAGGGAAACACTACGTCTATTGATTGTTCTAATTTCTTTGTAATCATAGTGCAATTTGGTTTTTTGTCTTATAAATGATAGAGATTTGGAACAGCTGCAAATTGCTAATGTTCCTGGATACATTTGGCAGCAGCCTGAGGCAAGCAAATCCACAATAAGCAAATTAAATCCTTATAGTAATTTATCTCTAAGCACTTACAGTATGAATAACAAAGGTATTCTGGGCCCAAAACAAGTTTAAAAGAAATATAAGTGGTTGTTTATTTATTTATACAAAGGGACCAAGAAGTTTAGAGCATATGGTACAAAGGACAATAACCAGGAGAGTCAACTTCTTGCTATAGCTGAAAAATCATGAGCTTTGAAGTGAAAAATAAAAAAAGAACTGCTTGAACTTGATAAGATTTCAAATTTGATATCAAGGTAAAAGATTGATAGTAAGTCCAGAAGGGCTTTCCAGGCAGAGAGCATGGGTGTGAGAGATGGAGCAGAGGCAGATGAGAGATTCAGGTTTCAAAGAGTTTAAAGTAAAGTCGCTCAGTCGCGTCCGACTCTTTGTGACCCCATGGACTGTAGCCTACCAGGCTCCTCTGTCCATGGGATTTTCCAGGCAATAGTACTGGAGTGGATTGCCATTTCCTTCTCCAGGGGATCTTCCCGACCCAGGGATCGAACCCAGGTCTCCCACATTGTAGACAGACACTTAACCGTCTGAGCCACCAATCAAAGAGTTTAGTTTACTCAAAATCTGCACCCCTCTTGTTATAAGAAACAGAAATAATGGCCAGGTAAATAGGAGATACCGTTATTCTCTCTACTGTACAGCTCTAGAGTACAGTTAGCTACTTGACATTTCACTTTTTCCTTCATTCACAGGTCTGTGCCGTGCCTACCCTCTACTCAAGGCCAACTTTACAAACGTTGGCAATCTCTACCTCATGGTTCTAAGCCATCGGTGATAAGCCATGCATTAGGTAAATAGCTGAGGGAGGAGCACAAAAAGAAATATTAAACTATTGAAGAAAAGTTATTCATGGATCCTTATTTAAGATAGTGAAGTGGACTTTCTCAAGGGGGACTGTCATGAAAGGCATCTGGACCACCACAATGTTTTACAGTGGGGGTGAGATATTGCCCTCAACTCAACAGAGCTAGGAAAGTGGGAATTTATAGCCAAAAAGTGAGAGGGGTTATCAGTGGATGGAAAATTATTAAAAGGAAATATCAGGGGTTGGCGATGACTCTAGCTTTAACAACTCAACGAGACTCTTCTGAAGACAAGTCAGGTGGTCAGACATCACCCAAAGAATGGTGAAGGATGGGGAACTTGATCAAATGTCGAGGCTGGGAGATGATGGCTAAACTGACTTAGCAAGATTCTTGCTAAAACTGGACAATGCAGATATGAACATACACACACACACACACAAGTCACTCAGTCATGTCTGACTCTTTGTGACCCCATGGATTGTAGCCCACCAGGCTCCTCGGTCCATGGGATTTTCCAGGCATGAATACTGTAGTGGGTTGCCCCACAGAAGCTCAAACATCAGGGCCTCGTTGAGAAGAGTGTTACAAGAAGCCTGACTAGAGTTTGGTCCAGATAAGAATCTTTGTCAGCACACACACCCGCAGAGCCCCTATTCATTCTGCCCACAGATACCTTCCAGTGTCATCAAGTGCCACTACCTCCATCTTGTCAAGGTCACTATGCCCCATCCCACCTCTATACCTGTATGCACTTTTGCCTGTCTTAATATCGTTCAAGGGCACTTTTCCTGACCTAAAGCTTATCTTCATCTAGAAGATAAACCCTGCTACATGCTTTCATCAACCCATATTTGGCTCTCAC
This sequence comes from Bos indicus, assembly GCF_029378745.1. Classification (NCBI taxonomy): domain Eukaryota; kingdom Metazoa; phylum Chordata; class Mammalia; order Artiodactyla; family Bovidae; genus Bos; species Bos indicus. The sequence goes on from NC_091764.1 coordinate 11,847,467, forward strand.
AGCAGACAGTTGTTATGAAATTGTGCAGTTGTAGATAGTAATCGTGTGTCAATGTGATTCTTTAATAATTATCTGCCAATAGTTCAATAAAATTCTTGAGGTTTTTTTAAATTTATTTTATTGAAGTAACTAGAGTATAGTTGATTTATAATGTTTTGCTAAATTCTGCTGTTCAGGAAAGTGATTCATTTATACATATGTATGTTTGTGTATGTATATATATATATTTTTGGTATTCATTTCCATTATGGCTTATTCAGTTCAGTTCAGTCACTCAGTTGCTCATTCATGTCTGACTCTCTGTGACCCCATGAACTGCAGCATGCCAGGCCTCCCTGTCAATCGCGAACTCCTGGAGTCCACCCAAACCTGTGTCCATTAGTCAGTGATGCCATCCAACCATCTCATTCTCTGTCATCCCCTTCTCTTGCTGCCTTCAATCTTTCCCAGCATCAGAGTCTTTTCCAATAAGTCAGCTCTTCGCATCACGTAGCTAAAGTATTGGAGTTTCAACTTCAACATAAGTCCTTCCAGTGAACACCCAGGACTGATTTCCTTTAGGATGGACTGGTTGGATCTACTTGCAGTCCAAGGGACTCTCAAGAGTCTTCTCCAACACCACAGTTCAAAAGCATCAATTCTTTGGTGCTCAGCTTTCTTTATAGTCCAACTCTCACATCCATACATGACCACTGGAAAAACCATAGCCTTGACTAGATGGACCTTTGTTGATAAAGTAGTGTCTCTGCTTTTTAATATACTGTCTAGGTTGGTCATAACTTTCCTTCCAAGGAGCAAGCGTCTTTTAATTTCCTGGCTGCAATCACCATCTGCAGTGATTTTGGAGCCCAGAAAAATAAAGTCAGCCACTGTTGCCACTGTTTCCCGATCTATTTCCCATGAAGCAATGTGACCAGATGCCATGATCTTAGTTTTCTGAATGTTGAACTTTAAGCCAACTTTTTCACTCTCCTCTTTCACTTTCATCAAGAGGCTGTTATTTCTTCACTTTCTGCCATAAGTGTGGTGTCATCTGCATATCTGAGGTTATTGATATTTCTCCTGGCAATCCTGATTCCAGCTTGTGCTTCTTCCAGCCCGGCATTTCTCATGATGTACTCTGCATATAAATTAAATAAGCAGGGTGACAATATACAGCCTTGACATACTCCTTTTCCTATTTGGAACCAGTCTGTTGTTCCATGTCCTATTCTAACTGTTGCCTCCTCACCTGCATACAGGTTTCTCAAGAGGCAAGTCAGGTGGTCTGGCATTCCCATCTCTTTCAGAATTTTCCACAGTTTATTGTGATCCACAATAAAAATAAAAATAAATAATAAATAAATAATAAAAAACAAATAAAAATAAAAAAGAGATGGGAATACCAGACCATCTGACCTGGCAAATAGATGGGGAAACAGTGGAAACTGGCTGACTATTTTTCTGGGCTCCAAAATCACTGCAGATGGTGATTGCAGCCATGAAATTAAAAGATGCTTACTCCTTGAAAGGAAAGTTATGACCAACTTAGACAGCATATTAAAAAGCAGAGACATTACTTTGTCAAAAAAAATCCATTTGGGAAATTTGAGCATTACTTTACTAGCGTGTGAGATGAGTGCAACTGTATGATAGTGTGAGCATTCCTTGGCATTGCCTTTCTTTGGGATTGGAATGAAAACTGACTTTTTCCAGTCCTCTGGCCACTGCTGAGTTTCCAAATTTGTTGGCATATTGTGTGTAGCACTTTCACAGCATCATCTTTCAGGATTTGAAATAGCTTAACTGGAATTCTGTCACCTCCACTAACTTTGTTCGTAGTGATGCTTCCTAAGGCCCACTTGACTTCACATTCCAGGATATCTGGCTCTAGGTGAGTAATCACACCATCATGATTATCTGGGTCCTGAAAATCTTTTTTGTATAGTTCTTCTGTGTATTTTTGTCACCTCTTCTTAATATCTTCTGCTTCTGTTAGGTCCCTACCATTTCTGTCTTTTATTGAGCCCTTCTTTGCATGAAATGTTCCCTTGGTATCTCTAATTATCGTGAAGAGATCTCTAATCTTTCCCATTCTGTTGTTTTCCTCTGTTTCTTTGCATTGATCCCTGAGGAAGGCTTTCTTATCTCTCCTTGCTATTCTTTGGAATTCTGCATTCAAATGGGTAAATCTTTCCTTTTCTCCTTTGCTTTTTGCCTCCCTTCTTTTCACAGCTGTTTGTAAGGCCTCTTCAAACATCCACTTTGCTTTTTTCATTTCTATTTCTTAGGGATGGTCTTGATCCCTGTCTCCTGTACAATGTCACGAACCTCCATCCATAGTTCATCAAGCACTCTGTCAGTCAGATCTAGTCTCTTCAATCTATTTTTCACTTCCACTGTATAGTCATAAGGGATTTGATTTAGGTCATACCTGAATGGTCTAGTGATTTTGCCCACTTTCTTCATTTAAGTCTGAATTTGGCAATAAGGAGTTCATGATCTGAGCCACAGTCAGCTCCCAGTCTTGTTTTTGTTGATTGTATAGAGCTTCTCCATCTTTGACTGCAAAGCATATAATCAATCTGATTTTGGTGTTGACCATCTGATGATGTCCATGTGTAGAGTCTTCTCTCGTATTGTTGGAAGAGGGTGTTTGCTATGACCACTGCATTCTCTTGGCAGAACTCTATTAGCCTTTGCCCTGTTTCATTGTACTCCAAGGCCAAGTTTGCCTGTTACTCCAGGTGTTTCTTGACTTCCTACTTTTGCATTCCTGTACCCTATAATGAAAAGGACATCTTTTTTGGATGTTAGTTCTAGAAGGTTGTAGGTCTTCGTAGAACTGTTCGACTTACCATGGCTTATTACAGTCTATTGAATATAGTTCTGTGTGCTATTCCGTAGGAACTTGTTGTTTATCTAGTCTAGACATGATAGTTTCCATTCACTAATCCCAAACTCCCAGTCCACCCCTCCCACCCCACCTCCCCTGTGGCAACCACAAGGGTTGCTGTCCTCTACGTTTGTGTGGCTGTTTATGTTTCATGGACAAGTTCATGTATGTCATAGTTTAGATTCCACAGGTCAGTGATATCATATGATATTTGTCTTTCTCTTTCTGACTTCAACTAGTATGATAAGCTGCAGGTCCATCCATGCTGCTGCAGATGGCATCATTTCGTTATTTTGTATGGCTGAGTGATATTCTGTTGTATGTATATACCACATCTTCTGTATCCATCCATCCATCACTGGACATTTAAGTTGCTGCCATGTTTTGGGTATCATAAATGATGTTGCTATGAATGTAACAGTGCAACTATCTTTTCAAATTACAGTTTTTTTTTTCCTGGATATATGCTCAGGAGTGGGATTGATGGATCACATGGCAACTCTATTTAAGGTTTTTGAGGAACCTGCATACAAGATTCCTGAGTTTTCATTGACTGTAAGTTTCATGAGGGACAATGATGGGTATATTTTGCTTAATACTATAATCTGGCACCCTTCTATAGTGGATCAATAAATACTTATTGAATAATTGGGCCCTTTCTAAGAATAATTCTCAAGTAGAGAGAGGAGTGAAAGTGTGGAGAAAAGATAAGAAAATTAAAACAGAATGAACAAGAAAACTGGGTTTATTCCCCCACTCATACATGTAAAATTGTTCACTCAATAGCTAGTAAGTTGGTTTTAAATCTAGCAAATTTTGATAGTGAACCTCTGTTTGCTTATTTACTTAAGTTTACTTATAGAGCTTGAATCATAATGTCCCTACTTTGCATGATTAGAAAAGTTTACAGTTATCATATATTAGTGGATTTACTTTTTATTTATATTGTTTAGCCCTTACTGAAAAATAAAACCCAAAATTATGATACTGCTTCTCTGAAAAGCATGGTCTGTGATGTTCATAACTGTGATCTATATGCAAATATGGCACCCATATATTTTCTGCAAAGAATAGCAAGAACTTGTCTATCAGAAAAAAATGCAGATTATCAACAATAAGGCAGTTCAAAGTCTTTCAGAAGCCTAAACTAGGGAAAAGATAAGTAGAAAAGATAATTTTGGAAATTAAGGGAGCAGTATGAGACTTGGGTAACTTTAGCTCAAAAACATGGATTGAGGAAGTTCTACAAATGTTCTACTTAAACAAAAGTTTAAGTATATAAACTTTAGAAAAATAAAAGTAAGAAGCTAATCCAAAGGAAACATTTTATATATTTAAATAACAAAGGTTGTTTTATATGCAGACTCAAGTGGCATCTTCTTAACCTAAATTGTCAATGCAAATTTGTTTAATACCCATAAGGTTTTCCCCCTGAAATGATCAAATGTTCTCTCTCAGAATATGTCACGTCAGCATAAGAATTACTTTGACATGGGGGCAATTAAGAAACAGTAGACACAAAAGGAAATCTCAGTACTCTGTCTTTCTGCCTAAAAGTAGGAGGGAAATTTATCTGAGTAAAGATGTTCCCCCTCCCTTTTTCCAGAAAGGAACAGGACAATGACCCTCAAACACTGAAGACAACTCAACCTTATTAGTGGAGATAGCACCAACTCTAGTCTGCATAATAAACCATACTAAACAACACTTATCTTAGTTGCCTTACTAAACAACACTTATTCCATTAGCTTTCCTCGTGTATTTACCTTCTCACAGTTTACTGCCCTTAGAAGCCCAACCCCCTTTTTCTTGATCTTGTCTCCTGTCCACAATTCATTGCCCTTTGTTAAAATGATATATAGCTCTCAAGCCTATCACATCTTTGGATTTTCACTTCATCTTGTTTTTGGAGGCCCCATATGCATAATAAACCTTTTTCTGCCAATCTATCAGGTGCCATTTTAATTTGCAGACTCTAGCTACTGAACATAAGAAGGTAGAACAAAAAAATTTTTTTTACATAACCTTCTGCCTCCCATCTCTAGTTTTTAAACAAAAGAAATGGGCACTTTTTAATAAGCTGCCATCAAGTAGGGAACTTCTTAAATGATAGGCAATATTGTTTGGAGAGCATTCTAAAGAGGAGTATGCCATTCAATGTATCATTCATTTATTTAAAATTTATTTATTGGGTACCCACTATAAATCTAATGTATAAATCTAATGGTTTGACTAAGATAGACATAGTGATTGTCTTCACAGATCCAGTATTTTATCAGGGAGAGAAGAATTAAGCAAAGCATTACACAATTAATAATTTAATAACTAGTATTAATTCTATAGAAAAGAAGTACAGGGTATTGCAAAAGTGCAGCTACTAAAAGACCTGCCCCAGCATGGAAGGAGAGGGTGACCGATAGAGACATCCTTGAAAGAATTATATTTCAGCTGAGTGTTGAGGAATGAGTAGGAATTAACTAATATTTGACCAGACAGCATCTACTACTCATTTAATGAGCTTTTGTTGGGGCAGAGTCCACTACAGTTAAAAGAAGTCAAAAATACCAGATACTCATTTTTGCAGCATCCTAGAACCCCATGGACAGAGGAGCCTGGTGGGCTACAGCCCACAGGGTCACAAAGAGTCGGACACGACTGAGCGACTTCACTTCACTTCACTTTTATAGTTAAAGTGCAGCCACATTTGTATTACTGTGCCTTTAATATATATGTTAAATATATATATATATGTAAAACTGAATTGGGACCAAGTGACACAAAATGAATGGGAAATGGATGTTTTCTGTAGGTATCAGCTGATGCAGAAATAAAGAGTTGGTTGGGCAACAGACTTGGCGGTAAGCAGCAACACTGGGGAGAAGGCGATGGCACCCCACTCCAGTACTCTTGCCTGGAAAATCCCGTGGACGGAGGAGCCTGGTGGGCTGCAGTCCATGGGGTCGCTAGAGTTGGGCACGACTGAGCGACTTTACTTTCACTTTTCACTTTCAAGCATTGGAGAAGGAAATGGCAACCCACTCCAGTGTTCTTGACTGGAGAATCCCAGGGACGGGGGAGCCTGGTGGGCTGCCATCTATGGGGTCGCACAGAGTCGGACACGACTGAAGCGAGTTAGCAGCAGCAGCAGCCGCGGCCGCACTGGGGCTTGGTGTGGAGGACCATGATGTCTGCACCGCACTGGTCTGGAGCGATCGGAGATGTGGTTCTGGCAGCACGGCCGCAAGCTTTGTTCTCTAGAGCCTGCCCAGTGTTTCTGTGAGCCCCCAAACATCTTTTAATATATATAAATATTTCCTCTTAAATTAGTCAGAGTTGGGTTTTGTTGGTGATAACCAAGCGAAGGAGTGGGAGAGAGTGAAAAAGAGCTCCTTGGTGAAGGTGAGAGTGAATGTGAACCGTCCGAGTAGCTAGGAGGGACGATGTGACAGGAAAGCTGCTGCCGGGGCAGCGACCACTGAGCCAGGGCACCGAGGCCGTGAGAGGGAGTCTTTACCTTGTTCTAAGAGCAATAAGAGTCAGTAAAGAGCTTTAAGCAGGCAGGAGACATGATAAAATTTGCATTTTTAAAGGTCACTCAGCGATTGGAGCCTTTATGCCGGAAATTACTGTAGCTAGATAAAGAGTACGGCTGTGGAAATGCAGACGAGAAGCTGGAATTTTGAAATTCTATGAAATAAAATAAATCGGTTTTGGCAAGAGGTCAGATGTGTAAGAGTGGGACATCTTACTTGCACAACAGCCTGTTACTTGTTCGACAGAAGCGGATAACAGATGGAGTAATTCCAATATATGTACATTCTCTGGCTGGTCTGATTTGCATATATTCTGCTAAACCAAATATAGTGAGTAGAAGCACATAGTTAATACACACACATGATATTTCTTCCCCCATTTTCTTAACCTAAAATGATTAAATTCTATTCCTCTGCATTTCATGTACTTCAGCAGTTTATAACATTATGTCATCTCTGCAATAACAATTTAATCTTTTTCCTTGCGTTTTGAAAGGAAATGAAAGCATAAATTTGTTCTAGAAATGTGGAAAAGAAATTCAGAAGCTAGACAAATAGAAGGGTTGAGAATTTGTTTGGTTGATACTTGATGTGTTGCTAAACAGTAAAATCCAATTATTAGTAATAAAAATAAAACAGAAATTACTTCTCCATACCATCTAGTAATAATAAGCAAAACATTCTGATAGTTGAAAGTCCTTTCGTTGTCTCCTAATGATAATGCTGCAGAACTCAGCCTCTCTTTCAATAGGTATTTGTGACCAGTAATGTTGTGTTGGCGGAAACTTTTTTTTTTTTTTTACCTTAATTCTGTGCCTTCCTCTGTGTTTTCATAGAACTCCAAGCAAAACTCTAACACACACTTGCATAGGTCATGACAGGGATGGATGAATGTGGTTTACTTCCAGTTCGGAAATCATGGATCCTATCAAATAAGCTGCAACTTTTCCAACACTCATAGGTTCTACAGCCTTAATCATGGGTGTCCTCTGGGCCCACGCGTTTAACTGGCATCCATCCTTGTTTAAAACTGATACTCTGCCTGTGCTTCATGACTTCTTACCTACTATCTCCAAGCCTGACCAATGGCCTGCTTGTTCCTTGCTTGATATCATGCTTGCCTTTGCCCACACCACCCTAATCCGTGGTACAATTCTCTGGTGCCAGTTTGTAAAGTTTCTATGCAATTATTGTTAGCAGCCTTAGTGGTTTAAATTTTTAATTATTATTCTTAATTGAGTTATATGTATCCAGGCTGCAAAGGTTTTTAAATGGATCAAAAAGATATATTGTAAAAAGTAACATTCCATTCAGAGAGCAGAACGGATGAACTGGTGGGGCAGAGAGGCTTTATATGACGGTGAAACTATTCTGTAGGATCCTGAATGGTGTATGCATGCCATACATTTGTCAAACCCCATAGAACGTATAACGCAAAGGGTGAACCCTCATGTAAACTACGGACTTTAGTAATAACGTATAAATGTTGTCTCATCAACAGTGATGATTGTACCATGTTAATGTCAGTTATTACTAATAAGGGAACTGTTGATGGGGAAGGGGGGCATTCCATGTGGGAACTCTGTGTACTTTCTGCTCAATTTTTCTGTGAAGCTAAAACTGCTCTAAAATATAAGGTCTAATAACTTTCTCTCCCATTCGTGCACCACCACCTAATTCCTTTACCTATAGGAAATGCATGTACTGAATGTTTTATATACTATCCATACATTAAAATATGTAATGACAATTAGCTACCAATTATAGGTGCTGCTTTTAAACTAAAAACATGATTCACTATAAGAAAACCAAAATGCCCCTTGCTTCAGTTCCATCTAATTTCACCTCCAAGTTCCTCTCTGACCCAGAGGATTTTGTTTATGTTTTGCTTCCAGCTGATTAATTTTTTTCCAGGCTAGGGAAAAGTCCATTATTCATTATTCACAATTATGCTTTTGGTAGTACACATTATAGTTAATTGGGCTTCTGTGGTGGCTCAGCTGGTAAAGAATCCACCTGCAATGCGGGAGATGTGGGTTCAATCCCTGGGTTGGGGAGGTCCCCTGGAGAAAGGAACAGCTACCCACTCCAGTATTCTGGCCTGGAGAATTCCATGGACTGTATTCCATGGGGTCGCAAAGAGTCAGACATGACTGAGCAACTTTCACTTTGTCACTTACAGTTAATTACATATCAATTTGCATCATTATTTTGTTTAATGTCGTACTCTTGCCTGGAAAATCCCATGGACGGAGGAGCCTGGTAGGCTGCAGTCCATGGGGTCGCTGAGGGTCGGACATGACTGAGCAACTTCACTTTCACTTTTCACTTTCATGCATTGGAGAAGAAAATGGCAACCCACTCCAGTGTTCTTGCCTGGAGAATCCCAGGGACAGAGGAGCCTGGCAAGCTACAGTCCACGGGGTCGCAAGAATCAGAAACAACCTAGAGACTAAAGAGAGAGAGAGAATACCATAACCACAGTTCTAGTCACACAGTGTCTTAAAGTCATTCATCCTTTAATACTCCAAATACATAAATATTCATAAGAATTTTTGCTGAGTTGAACTGAGAAGGAACAGATACTCAATTCGACAAAGGATAAGTAAGCAAAAGCAGCCACCGTACCTCTTCGTCTTACTTTCCCCTATGGCAAGAGTAAAATTATTTCAAGAGTATCAAGCTGTGACCAATTTTGATTTGACTTTGTGTTCAATTTGTCTATCCGTTTTTGTATAAAAATGTCAGAAACATAGTAGATCTTCAGCATCCATCCCTTAATGGCTCCTGCATTGGCCAATTTCTTAACCTAGACATTCTGCCTAATGAGAATCATTCTGCCACCAGCAAGGAATTAGGATTTGCCAGGAGTAATCCCTTTAGACAATTAGAAACATCTTCTTTATTATTTTTTTCTCATATTATATGCTGCCATATGGCAACAAGAATCTACCCAGCAGAGCATATGGAAAACTTGCCATGCATGGGAAAACATTAAAGGGAAAATATGGAAACAAGAGATGCTGCCATTGCTCATACCACTGCATAAGAAAGTTGCCTGCCACTCGTGCCAAAGCATAAGTAGCTGAACATATCTCTTATGTGTGATTTCTATTTTATGTTTAAGTCTGGCTTACCAAGCAGTACCCTGCCAGTGTTAGTCCCTGTTTGGATGCCACTTGGATAGAAACGTTTTTCTATACATGCAGTGATCTAGCGCAGGAATCCAGAATGTTCTCTGTGTCTCACCTTGAACAGCCTCTTCTACTATTAATTTTCCTTTACATTACCATTGACTCTGTTTCTTAGAATGAATGCATCCCAGCCAGTCTCAATTACTCCTTCTCCCTCACCTCCCATATCTAGCTAGATACAAATCCCATGAATTTTATTTAAGAAATACCTTTGAATCTGGTTTATATTTTTCATCCTTGCTGCCTTTACATTTAAGCACTTTTTTCCTTTTTGAAATATTGCAATAACTACCACTGTCTTCTCTCTCCTAGACCTAGTTTCTCTTCCCACCAATCTATCTTTCAACTGCTGCTGGAACTAACAAATTCTAGAACATAATTCAGGTGAAGCCACTCCTGTAGTTCAAAACATCTGTTAGTTTGACAGGGTAAAGAATGAGATCGGGCTTAGCTTAACATCTCAGGGGCTTCCCAATCTATGCCAGTGAATCTCATCTCGATGAATGCTCCAGCCACACGCCTTTTTTCACATCTTTTCTTCAAACACATCAGACCCTTTTATATCTCCCTGTCTCTTGCAAAGCAATCCTACTGCCCTGGATGGTCACTCCTCACCATCTTTATCTTGCCAATTACAACTCATATGTGAAGTATCTCTTCCAAGTAGGGTTACTTGCTTCTTTGATGCTTCCAGAACTCTTTTTGTACATTGTTATCTGTTTCTAAGTTTTAATGTCCCTCTTTGCCAACACGTTTTATAATATCTGACACTTAAAAAACACTAAAAAAAATAATTGCTGAGCAATTATTGAATGAATAAATGAACGAATGGTGCATCTATTTTAGGATGATCTGATTTTCAACACATACTCTATAAAGTAGACTTGGGAAATTGTAAAAAAAAAAAAGGATTTGATATTTTTGAGAAAAAACAATAGAGATATGGGGGAAACGTTTACATATGCAATGTCTATGTGTGTCTGTGTTTGTTCAGTCACTCAGTCCTGTTTCACATAATAATTTGTCACAAATAAACAATTTCTTAAGGGGATTACCCAAATGTAATTTAATATCAAATCGTTCTCAGGATATTCTAGGTCTTTCTTCTAGGTACTCCTGACTCGAAATGAATCCTCTTTCCTGATCCTTTAGGATTATCACATATCTTCTTGCTGTCCTCTTATTTAATGTGACAATAGTCCTTACAAGTTGGCTACTACAGATTGCTAGAATCCTTCTGAATTTCAGCTTCAACTTCAAATATTTGTTGAACGCTTGCCATATATCCTACACTGTGCTTACAACTTTTACATGTATGTTTATCTTTAAGGGGTTGATTTTTTTCACTACTAGTCCTTACTAGTAATGTCTTTGACATTCCAGGTCTTATTATCGCTATTATTTCTGCCGCTTCTGTGTTTCTCTTTCCACACCACGGTGTTCCCTGAGACCACCTAGTGTTGGATATGGTTTCCCTAAAACTCCCCTCTTGCTGTTTTGCTCTGCAAGCAGTCTCAAGGCTGAATGCTTTTGCTTTGGGCCATCTGCCCCTAAATGTTAGTCTAAATCCTCTCAATCCTCTAGCAACTTAGGCTTTGCCACATCCCTACATGGTTCATGGTGTTATTGATCATTTCATCATTTCTGGTCTTGCCAGCAACTCTGGCTAGCTTAACTTGCATTCACTGATCTTTTAGCTCACTCTCTGCTTATCTGTCCCACAGCCTGCTCTGACAGCATCCCTATCTCAAACATCAAAGGTTCACTGAAATTATAAAAGCCTCAAAGCCCTTTTTAAATCTTTTAACTTCCTCCCTCATTTATACTAACCTTCCTCAGTATAAAAATTGCTTATGTATCTACCAAGTTTCTAATTTTCTTAGACCATTTTCAGATAATCAATATTGATTATCAGCCCTTAATAACTGATGAAAGTAACTGTCCTAAAGGAAGAAATTATGAACACCTTCTCCATGTATTAGTCATCCTTTATAGTTCTGTGTGAGCCTCAAGGAGAAATATATTAAGTCATACATAGAGGAAAGAAAGAAAGAAAAAAAAAAAGAAGTACCTCAACCTTGAAGCTGCTAAAACAACCATCACAATAAATGTCATTGTTTTCTTCATCTACTGAATACAAGTCTCTGGCAAGGATGAACGAAGATGCTCATGGTTTATATTTAGACATTTTCCTGCTGTTCAAGATACATTCATTATTCTGAGCAAAATACCAAACAAGTAAGTTTACCAAAACTTAATACTTAACAAATACATGCAGCCTACCATTTGTGAGTACAAGTATTAATATTTTCCAAAATCTTGCTTATAACATGCCTATTTGGAACCTTCTTTCCCCAAAGAACTAATGTGTGTCTCCACCTGAAATTTCACCACAATGTGTCTAAAACAAACACTAATAGCATCAATTCAACTCCATGAAGCCCTCATTCTTTTTTTTTTTTTTTTCTTATGGCAGTATATATTTCAGGTTAAGATTCAGGTGACCAAAATATATCCTCCTGCTACTAAAATACTAGTGACAGTTAATGCCAGGGAAGACAAGGTAGCATGCAGATAGTCCTGAGCTCTACAACATGTGACCTCAGAATATGCAGGACAGGACAGAACCTTATAGATCTCTCATCCCCCCAGAACTTATAATTCAAGCAACCAATTCTTGGAGTCAAAAGGGTTTCCTGATACCACGGTGATTCTACTGAAGGTGGATCACACATCAATACATTTGAGGACAGAGAAAAGAGGCTTTTCTATTTGTCATTTTAAGTCAGTATTTTTGTTAATATTCATAAAATTAAATTGAAGTTCCAAAGTCAGGCATTGCAATTTTGGAAATAGTAGATAGATAGAGATAGTAGTAGATAGAATGAATGAACCATAGATCAAAGAACCATATTATCATTTATGCTTCTATGTCCTACTTGATTTTCAAAGTCCAGCTCAACTACTAGCTCCCATCTAATTGTAAGTGGAAAGAATATTATCTACCTTCCCTGATATATAGTCAGTTCAGTTCAGTCACTAAGTCGTGTCCGACTCTTTGTGACCCCATGAACCGCAGCACGCCAGGCCTCCTTGTTCATCACTAACTCCCGGAGTCCACCCAAACCCATGTCCATTGAGTCGGTGATGCCATCCAACCATCTCATCCTCTGTCGTCCCCTTCTCCTCCTGCCCTCAATCTTTCCCAGAATCAGGGTCTTTTCAAATGAGTCAGCTCTTTGCATCAGGTAGCCAAAGTATTGGAGTTTCAGCTTCAACATCAGTCCTTCCAATGAACACCCAGGACTTATCTCCTTTAGGATGGATTGGTTGGATCTCCTCATAGTCCAAGGGACTCTCAAGAGTCTTCTTCAACACAGCAGTTCAAAAGCATCAGTTCTTCAGTGCTCCGCTTTCTTTATAGTCCAACTCTTACATCCATACATGACTACTGGAAAAACCATAGCCTTGCTAGACGGACCTTTGTTGGCAAAGTAATGTCTCTGCTTTTTAATATGCTGTCTAGGCTAGTCATAACTTTCCTTCCAAGGGGTAAGCGTCTTTTAATTTCATGGCTGCAATCACCATCTGCAGTGATTTTGGAGTCCCAAAAACTAAAGTCAGCCACTGTTTCCAAAAAAATAAACTCAGCCTCTGGCATATAGTAGGTACATAGTATTTGATGAATTAATTAATTGATTAATTGATTAATTAATCATCCCAAATCTCTTCCTCTAAATTTCTGTTGTATTTTATCTATACCCTCCTTATCTTTCACTTTCTATATGATAATATAGATATCACCAACCTGATGGACATCACTGACCTGATGGACATGAGTTTGAACAAGTTTGGGGAGTTGATAATGGACTGGGAAGGCTGGCGTGCTGCAGTCTATGATGTCGCAAAGAGTTGGACATGACTGAGCAACTAAACTGAACTGAACTGATGTGATAATATATTATTTATTTTTGTGAATGCCCTGTGTCCATCACATATGATTTCTTTAGAATGGGGTTTATCATGATTAATTTTCACATGCACTGATCAATTAACAACTAGTTGTGAAAAGAATGAATATCTGTAAAATATAAGCAGATCAAGTTTTGTTTTGGTTTTAAATACTGGAATACTAGTACATGGTGAAAACACGGTAATAAGAATTTTCCATCCATGTAGCACTCTTTTAAGATTACAGAAAGATCACTGTTATAAAAGGAATTTTTAAAAATAAAGTCCCATTTCCTAAGGACAAATAAGTTTTAAAGTAGCAATTTAGCTCTCCAGAGATGTTTTGGTAAATACATTATCAAGACTTTTCTAAGAAATGTAGAGTTTATATGTTTGCTTTTATTCTGCATAGAAATGACACCTTCAGCATCGGTAATAAATCTCTAATGGTTTTTGAAAGAATTGGAAAAAGAATACAATAAAAGTTTTCTTCAGCCAGCATGTATATGAGACTGGACTTATTACTTGTTTGCTGTTTCTAGCATTAAATATAAAATCGGACAGATGCAGAAGGAAATAACTCAGCATTAGACCCCAACTCACAGAGAAGCCAGATTGTAGCTATTGGAACCAGAACACAACACATGAATTCAGTAACCAAACTGCAATATGAAATCATAATTCTATTTGTTCTTTGATAATACAACAACACCAAGGATGTTTCGTCCAGATAAGAAATTAACAGCAAAGAAATGCTATGAATGTTGGATTATTGTTAAGAATTATAGATAGAATTATAGATATTATATATATACGAATTATATATAGACATAGTATATCATAATAATCACCATCAATTCCTCACTTAAACACACACACACCAAATTAATGAACAGAAAACATGTGACATAAAAGTAAAGTTTATGACAAGAAAATATAGTATTACAATAAAATACTGTGTGGTGCACATATATTTTGGTATAGAAAAATTATTTAACTTATTCTCAATCTAGACCATTCAGAAGTTGATTTTCCAATTTAGGAATTATCAAAAAAAACTCCCTCCTTATTTTCTTTGACACTTCTAGTATAATAGAAACCAAAAAAAGGGAAGGAGTGGCAGTAGGAAAAGGAAATAATTCCACTTAGCTTCTTTGCAGCAAATTTGTTAAATATTGTTAGGAGGGGAAATTGAAACTTGTAATTAAATCAGTGCTTTTGATTACCAGTGGGTATCATTTTTTCTGACTCTAAACTCAATTATCATCGATAATTGAGATCTATCTTTATGGCATTAAGAAAACATGCTCTTAATTGGATAGTCAATTGAAGGAGTGGAGAAAACTGAGGAACTTGAAAGTCAGGCAATCCATCTCCAGTCTTCCCACTCCCTTCTCTGGCCTGGCCACACCACCTTCACTCTTAGGAGGCTGCACCAAGCTTTCTCCTGTACACAGAGTGAGAAATAGAGCATGATAAATATCATCTGTGCACTTCAGTATTATGGGTTACCATAGTAGCAAAGCACTTCAGGTGTACTGATGTAATGTGTTTGGAATTGGAATATTAACCTAAAGAACATAATGCTGTTTCTCTCACATTAAAAAAAAAAAAAAAAAAAAGCTTGCTAATAGATGTTTCGTAAAGGAAATCAGTCCTGAATATTCATTGGAAGGACTGATGCTGAAGCTGAAACTCCAATACTTTGGCCCCCTAATGTGAAGAACTGACTCTCTGGAAAAGACCTTGATGTTGGGAAAGACTGTAGGCAGGAGGAGGAGGGGGCGACAGAGGATAAGATAATCCGATGGCATCACCGACTGGATGGACATGAGTTTGAGCAAGCTCCAGAAGTTGGTGATGGACAGGGAAGCCTGTGGTGCTGCAGTCCATGGGGTCACAAAGAGTCAGACACAACTGTGCGACTGAACTGAATAGATATATAGCTGCCAGGCTTAGCTAAAGTGAAAGTGTTTAGATTGCCTGCCATGAAGAAAATTGACAGAAAAACCCATGCACTTATAACACCTCTCCTAAGAAATCTGTGAGCGTTTAGTTAAAGAAAATGTAAAACTGTCAAGAAAGCAACTTTATGATCATAATCCCTGTCTTGCTGAGATTTTCTGCAATGCTTTCATCAAGGACATTCTATGAACCATCCCACTCTGGTAATTATCTGTTGCTGAGTAAGTCCTTTGCATTTTATTCAAGGGTGTCCCCTTAAAACCCAACGAAGATGGCTAAAACAGATTATCTTCTCATCAATATGCTTTGAAAGTAATGCATAACAAATACCACCCCCCCACCCAGGGAGATTATACCTAAATCTTGAAATTACTGTGGCATCTCCAAGGTCAAATACCATCTGTAGAGTAGGTCAGTTTTTCCAAGAAAGCATATAGATTTTAGTTTCTCTAGAATTTGGTTAAAAGCAGTCTCTCTAGATGGTGACATTGCTCTAAAAGATATTTATAATATGACTCAATTCAAGAATTTCAGGGTTTTCTTTATTGTAAAATAAACTTACTTTTTAAAGAGTATTTTATTTTATTCTAGTACTTTAAAATTACAAAGGATCATATGGTTTATAACACAAACAGGATAATTGACTAGAAAGGCATTTTGTTTCCAACCATGATATATAATACAGTTCACTGAAATTGATTATAATTACCTCTGTAGTTTAGTCATTGGTGAGGTGATTAATAGCTAAATTCATAACCTTTATGATTCAGATCTGTTCAAAACATTTATTAAATGCCTTTATATGCCTGATCTAATACAGTACATAGTTAACTGAATGGAACATTATGTACTGTACATTATTCTAGGACTTCTACCTGATAAGGTGAAGTTCTGTTAGGAAGATATTATTTCCTTTCTTCTGTTTTTCCTTCTTTTTTCCTTTTCGCTTTCTCTTCAGTCCCATCCTCTCTTTCTTCCTGGCTTTCATTTGCATGTCCAAGGTAAGAAATTTGGTTTAAAATCTATTTGCCAACCTTTGGTAAAGGTTAAGGATGCAAACAGTGAATGAGATCCGCCCTTAAATTTTGAAGTATCCATGGCTGAGTTCCTGTAACCTGTGAATATGGTCCCTGACATAGCAAATAAAAGACCCCACAACTCTGTAACTGCAGTTAGCATAATAAACCTTGAGATGAAGAAACTATTCTGGATTATTTCGGTGGACCCAATCTAATTGCATGACTTTTCAAAGGCAGAGAACCTTTTGACCACAGTTAGAAATGCAATGACATCAAAGAAATGGCAGTGAGGCGTCACCTCTGTGTTGTTAGTTCTGAGATGAAGGGGCTGCTTGGGAACTAAGGGTAGCTTCCAGCTGACAGCCAGCAAAGACAAGATACCTCAATCCTACAACTACATGGAAATGAATTCTGTATGGGCAAGGAAATGGGTCATCCCCTAGAGCCTTCAGAAATATGCTGACCCCTTGAATTTAGCTCTGTGAGAATGGTATTGGACCACTAAGAAAATACATGAGTTGTTTTTAGCCAGTAAGTTTCTGCCACTTTGTTATGACAGCAATAGAAAACTAACCAAAGGTGTTATAATCTACTGGATAACAGGAAATATAAGCACATTAAAAAGTGATGTGGCAAGTATTTCAGGAGTGATATGAACCAAGCACTGTGGGTGTTTTATTTCCTGGGACTGCCATAGGAAAGTACCACAGACTGGGTAAGCTAAACAACAGAAACTGATTTTCTCATCGTTCTGGAGGCTCCAAGTCCAAGATCAAGGGGTCAGCAGATGTGGTGTTCTCTAAGGCCTCTCTCTGTTGGCTTACAGATGGCTGCCTTCTCCCTCTTTCCTCACATGGCTTTTTCTCTGTGTCCTAAGCTGCTCTTCTAGGGAGCCCAGTCATATTATTAGGATCCACCCATGTAACCTCATTTTACTTTAATTCCCTCTTGAATATTGGATCTCCAAATACATCCTAAGGGTTAAGACTTCGATATAGGAATTTGGGAGGGACACAATTCAACCCACAATAGTGGGATTCCTGAATGAGAAAAAGCTTGTAGAAAATTCCATAAAGAAGATTAGGTACTTGAGCAGGTTGCTATTTTTTCAGGCAAAGAAGAGGTAGAAGAGCACTAAGCTTAGGTGGACTGCCATACACAAAGGCCCAGAGTTTTTAAATTACTGCTCTTTCTTTAATACAAATAAGTTAATCAAAGAGTTCTGAGAGAATATAAATTTCAAAGTTTCAAATTCCCTCTACAGATTCTACCATCTGATTTCAGGGAAAAACAGGATATAACCCCTGTTAACCTATTCTTATATTTTCTTCCATGTGATTTAAATTAAATACAGCATGTGTTTATTTACCAAAAAAAAAAAAAAAAGCAATTTGCTGGGCTACTTGATTTTTATAATTTGAAAATATTTATAAGCTATATATTTATGTAATTTTAGTGACTATAAAATATTCCATTTTAGGGATATACCATGGCTTTCCAGTCCCCTGTTTATAAGTATGTTTTGCTTCTCCAAATAAAGTTGCAATAACCTTCTTATACACCCAGCTTTGTCTGTAAACTGGTTTTGAAATAGACTGAACTCCATAGACAGCATATTAAAAAACAGAGACATTTTGTCAACAAAGATCCGTCTAGTCAAGGCTATGGTTTTTCCAGTGGTCATGTATGGATGTGAGAGTTGGACTATAAAGAAAGCTGAGCGCTGAGGAATTGATGCTTTTGAACTGTGGTGTTGGAGAATATTCTTGAGAGTCCCTTGGACTGCAAGGAGATCCAACCAGTCCATCCTAAAGGAGATCAGTCCTGGGTGTTCATTGGAAGGACTGATGCTGAAGCTGAAACTCCAATACTTTGGCCACCTGATGCGAAGAGTTGACTCATTTGAAAAGACCCTGATGCTGGGAAAGATTGAGGGCAGGAGGAGAAGCGGACGACAGAGGATGAGATGGTTGTGTCACACGAGTGTATGCTCCTTGGTCTGTCTCATCCCAACAAAGATTTGGAGTGACGGACATTAAAGCCCTCGGCGTGTCACAGCTCTCAGGTCTTGGACAGACTGTGTTATAGCTCTCAGGTCTCGAGTGGACTGTGTTATAGCTCTTAGACAAATCAGTGTTACAGCTCAGTGTCACAGCTCTATTTTATTTAGATAATAGCAGGAAAATACATCTTTGAGGCGTGAGGGCATGTCGATCCAAAGACGCAAAGAGAAGAGCACCCCAGAGTGCCGGGGTAGGGGGTGGGGAGTGCCCTTTGGCTCCTCTTTTTATATGTTTCTTTCTTCCCCCTGGGCCTGCCCTATGCAAACTGGGCTTAGTCAGGAGTGCTGTTCTACCTGAAGTCCTCACTCTGGTCCTCCGACCTTCCTTTGACCTTCCTCTGTTCTATTTTCACAGGCTTTTCCCTTCCTTGTCTTTTAGCCACCGCCATTTTGGACTCCTTTTCCCTATTCTAGCTACCTAACTGTTGGATGACATCACTGACTCAATGGACATGGCTTTGGGCGGACTCTGGGAGTTGGTGATGGACAGGGAGGTCTGGTGTGCTGTGGTTCATGGGGTCACAAAGAGTCGGACACGACTGAGTGACTGAACTGAACTGAATGGATGCAAGGTTTCCCTGGTAACTCAGCGGTAAAGAATCTGCCTCCCAAGCAGGAGACACAGGTTCAACCCCTGGGTCAGGAAGATCCCCTGAAGAAACAAATGGCAACCCACTCTAGTATTCTTGCCTGGAAAATCCTATGGACAGAAGAGCCTAGAGAGCTATAGTCCATGGGGTCACAAAAGGGTCAGACACAATTTAGCAGCTAAATGGTAAACAAGCAATGGCTACAAACAGAAAGATTGTTTTGTTACTTTTTTTTTTTTTTTTAATGTTTTACTACTGCCTTTGACAGTGATTCTCAAAGTATGGCCTCTGCCCTATCAATATTAATATTAATATCACCTATGTCAATAAAAATAACCAATAAACTGTCAATACTAAGAATAGAAAAGAGTTTTGTTTGACCCAAACTGAGGATTATAGCATGGAGCCAGTTTCCCAGATTACTCTAAGAAACTACTACAGAGAAACTTGGCTTTCAGCACAGTTTTACCTCTTGTTAGAGCAAAGAACATTAAACAAGTCAGGAGTACATTTCTTCAAGGTTAAAAGAAAAGAAAAGGAAAATAGACCAGGACTTACACAGCAAGTCCGTGTGGCCTTGGCACCTAGGAAGGGAGCCCTATCGTCTAAGGAGTACTAGCATTGGCTTCCCAGGGAGAGAGCCATTTCATCTTTATTTTTAACATAGACTTTCTTTACTTCTGGTGAATGTGCCCTTTTCTTTAGTAATTAAAGCAGATGTCCAATGTATGTTCGATAGGCCACAAACAGACTGTTCTAGTTAGTATAAAACTTAACTTGTGTGTAAGCCAGGATGACTTCCTCATATCTCAATACTGTATGGGAAAATTTATCACCTAGAAATTTAGAATTGCAAGTTCTCAGGTCCCAGAGACCCTCTAAGATCTACTAAATTAAAAACTCTGGACATTGGACTGCAAACCCTCCATGTGCTTGTGATACAGAGTAACATCTCATAATCCATGCTGTAGTACCTCTCCCGTTCCTACTCCTTGAGGACTCCTCAGGCACATCTCTTAGGTTTCTCATATCATTCCATTTTGCTGAGTGTTTTCAGGTGTTAAAATATCTCAGAATTTAAACAGAGAGGTTGATTCCAAATCAGTTCAAATCCTGAACCATGACAGTGTGTGGGGAAGGAGACTGTCTATTCTTGCACTGTTCTCACTTATAATCCCATCTCACTCTGCTACTTTAGGATCTCTCTTCTCTGAAACTCTAAGACCTGGAGGATAGTTGGGAAAAGGAAAAACCATGTCTTAAATTATTAGTATTATTGTAATCCAGCTATTGGGCTTCCCAGGTCACTTAGTGGTAAAGAATCCATCTGTCAATGCAGGAGATGAGGTTTCAATCTCTCGGTTAGGAAGATTCCCCTGGAGGAGGAAATGACAACCCACTCCAGTATCATTGCCTGAAAAAAACCCATGAACAGAGAAGCCTGGCAGGCTACAGTCCATGGGGTCACAAAGAGCTGGACACGGCTTAGCAACTGAACGAGAACCATAAACCCAGATATTAGGATCCTTTATGAGGCAGGCATTTAAATATAAATTTTCTGGAAGACCTCCACAGGCATCTCTAATTTGCAGAGTTCCAGGGAAGGGATGGTGCACTCTCTGACGGGCCTCTGTGGCCTCCCACTCCACCAAACCCCCTCCTCTGCTTCTCCAGCCCCTGCCCTTGGCAGGTTACTGCTCAGCCTCTTTTTGCTAGAATCCTCTAGACCCCAAAATCTACCCTCTTGATTGATATTAGGTTGAGATGGCGCAAACCTTGTGGCATTCCACAGCGGTCAATTAATACACAATAAACTCATTCATCTGTATCATGCTGATTGCTGGGCATACAGACAGTTCCTCTTCGGTCCCTTCTCTTTTCCAGCTGTTAAGAGTTTGAGAGGTCCTCATAAAGGGTAATCCTTTCCCTATCTGAGATAAAGTCAAACTACATACTAGACACAGGAATCAAAAACACAGAGATGGAGATCAGCTATGGGTTATTATTTTAAAAACAAAACAAAACACCCGTTTACAGGAAATGGCTTAGAACTGTGCAAGCAGTGCTTGCTAATATCAACACATGGCCTCAAGTGATATGGAATTCCTACCCAGTCATAGGCATGGCTGGAAAACTGTAGTACTGCCCCTCACCCCCATGAGAAGGCTCCTTAATTCTTGACAGAAAAGCGGGTGATGCTGAGGCATGCTTCTGCTGGACAGGCTGCTTCCCGGAGAATGGAGAAAGGGAAAAAGACCGAGCCGGAGTTGTCAGCCCCTTTCCCAGACCCAGCAAAAAAACTGGCCTGTTTCCAAATATGAAATGAGTGAGTAACAAAGAGAGAAGCAAGACTTCTCTAAGCAAGACTTAAGCTCGAAGAAGGCAATGGCACCCCACTCCAGTACTCTTGCCTGGCAAATCCCATGGATGGAGGAGCCTGGTAGGCTGCAGTCCATGGGGTCGCTAAGAGTCGGACACGACTGAGTGACTTCACTTTCACTTTTCACTTTCATGCATTGGAGGAAAAAATGACAACCCACTCCAGTGTTCTTGCCTGGAGAATCCCAGAGACGGCAGGGCCTGGTGGGCTGCCATCTATGGGGTCACACAGAGTCGGACAGGACTGAAGCAACTTAGCAGCAGCAGCAGCAAGCTAGGTCAGTGCTGTCCAATAGAAATATGAGGAGCCACAAATGTTAGTCACATATACAGTTTAAACTGTTCAGTAACCACATTAAAAAACTAATTTTATTAATATACTTTAACCCAATATTCTAAAATATTATCATTCTATCATGTAATCAGTATTTTAAACTGATACATAGCACTCTTTTTAAATACTAAATCTTAAAAATCCTATTTGTATTTAGCACTTTGAGCACATTTGAATCAGGACCAGTCATATTTTGAATGCTCAGTAAAGGCATGTGACTACAGGCTACCATACTGGACCATGCAAGTCTAGCTTAACACTTTCAATATTAAACATAACTAGAATGGATTGTAAGCCTTCCCTACCATCAGCCAACTTCCAGATTTCAGAATTCTCCAAGCATAAAGGAGACAGTGGTTTCTGTGATCATGACACCTTCACCACTACTCTCAACTCCAAACACCACAAGTTATGAGTTATTAACTACTCAAATTTTTTTCTATAAGAATTAGAATAAGCCTACAAATTTCTTCAGCTCTGCAGAATGCTGCTAGGAAGTGTGATCTGTTTCCTATAATTTTAATTCACTCTGATCACTACAAGCCAATACACATACTTTCTACGTTCCATGTCCTAAAAATGTCAGCCCCTGCCAGGATATATCATCAGTCAAAAAAAAATTTTTTTAATAACTTAAATATGCTGATTTATTTATAAGCTGTAATGATAATATTTATAACCAAAACCATGCAGTTACTTATTATATAGTTTATATAAAGTGAGTGAAAGTGTTAGTTGCTCAGTCATGTCCGACTCTTTGTGACTCCATGGACTGTAGCCCACCAGGCTCCTCTGTCCATGAAATTCTCCAGGCAAGAATACTAGAGTGGATAGCCATTCCCTTCTCCAGGGGATCTTCCTGACCCAAGGATCAAACCCAGTTCTTGTGCACTGCAGGTAGATTCTTTACCATCTGAGTCACCAGAGAAACCCACAGTTCGTATAATAAGTATAATATATATAACTTGTCTTAGATAATAGGAAGTATATGATTTAAAGTCAATGAATAAACTTTGCCTGTAAAAGACCCCCAAATTTTCAAGGAATTTAGGACTCTACATAACTTGAGAATTTACCTTCTCTTGATCTAGCTCAAATAGAAAAAACTCTTAAGTTAGTATTATTTGGTGCACCTATCATTGTTAAGATTTTAAGCTCCTACAGACTCAGGCTAAAAGTGGAATATTTCCTTATTACAGAGCAACTACTTTTTATCTAATTGTATCATGAAAAAAAATCTCTGTAAGAATCTTTATCTCACTTTTGCTACAGTTATATATGAACTGAAAATATATAAGATGACAATATATAAGATAATATATATACAATATATAAGATTAAAAAATAAAAGATTACAACTGATTTATATGCTACAAGGCCACAATTGTGTAAACTTTTACACAATTAGTTATCATACATATTCAATTTACCCACATTGAAAGAGTCAACATTCATGTCAAACCTGTTTTCTAGCATGCCCTGTAAATATATGAAATCATCTATTAGGAGTATT
Organism: Bos indicus; assembly: GCF_029378745.1. Taxonomy (NCBI): domain Eukaryota; kingdom Metazoa; phylum Chordata; class Mammalia; order Artiodactyla; family Bovidae; genus Bos; species Bos indicus. The sequence goes on from NC_091764.1 coordinate 11,870,882, forward strand.
ACTATTTTCTTAGAATTTTACATTATCTTATGTTAACAACATAATGCATAAATTGGGGATCTTTGCAGTATGATTATTTTGGAAGTGTGATAAGATTTTCTTAGCAATGCCATAATGATCACAGAATGTCATCCCAACTGATTGTGATGAGCATCAATAAGCAACAACAATGTAGAAACTTCCAGCTGCACCAGAAAATATGGAACCTAAATAGTAAGTGGGAGTTCCTCTGGAATGTCTCTATGAGGAACTCAGCACAGCTATATGACCCCCCTCCTGAGTGGGCTTTTGTTAAAGAACTGTCCTCAACTCTTGTCCCCTAGATCCTTGGTACTTTGAGTGAGAATGTCCCTGAAAGTATCTCAGGTTACTGAATTGTGCACATTCCCTTTCCTTCTTCCTCTTAGTCCTTTACCTCAGGGCCCCCACTCTTTCCTACATAGTTTTCAAAATATCTCTGGCTGGAGCTGTTTTCAAAAGTATGCTTTGACATATTGCAGTACGTCCACAACATACTGCAGAAGTCAGGTCCCCAAAGTTCTCCATAATTTAAAAATTCCTCTATGATCATTATGTTTGCCAGAAATAAGCTAAAGTTGTGAAATCTCAGTCTTTTTTATAAATAGCCTATTTTTATCCCCTTCACTAGAATTACTGCTTTTTCCCTGCTGTGACCTATATTGTGTTAATTCCCAATCCCCCTCTCCACCTTTATTAATTACAAAAAGTAGTATGGCAATAATAATAAGGACTGCCTGGGTTCAAATTCCAACTTGGATATTTAATATGTGTACGATTGTGGCAACATTGCATTAACCATCAGTAACTGTTTCATCATTTATAAAATGAAGATAACAGCATCTACTTCATCGGGTTTTTTGAAGAAGTAAATGAGTTGATACTTGGAAAGCTCATAGAAAATATGTGGCATGTAGAAAGTGCTCAAGTGATGTTTCTTACTAATAATCTAATATGAATTCAATCTAACATGATATGAAATCCCCATGATGTTAAAATAATAAAAACTATTTGGGTGAAATGATGCCATAGAACTAACTGGAGAAGAAGAAGGAAAAGAGTTAAGTGATCTAGGTATCTGAGAGAGGAGGATAAGAAGCAAGGGGAGATGCAACGGGTTAAAACTTTTGAAATTGTTATTTTTGTAGCTCAAATATTGATAATTTCTTATGAATCAAACATGTAGTAAAAAAACATTAAGCAAAAAACTGTTGGAAAGGTTGCTGGATAAGAATGAAAGCCACATTTATGTTGAGGCCGTACACCTGAGTGAAATAAACACCTGAAGGACAAGATTATTTGGACAAAGAATAAAGAAAAGAATTTTCAAAATCTTAAATCCAATCAGCCAGATAAGGAGGATGGGAAATGGTGAATTGAATTCAGGTCTGGATATCACATTTTGACTAAATGCATGGAAGCTCTTTCCAGACTGTAGAAACGTGGTATAAGATTAAAATTATGTTTACTGAAAAGGTGTTGGCAATTCACCATTGTGATAAACTAAACTTATACAATAAGCTTTCAAGAAAAGTTTATTCTTCTTAAAAGTATGTGATTCTACAACCAGTTAAAAGTTGGAACAGCATCATGATCATCACTATTATCCTCATGTTCAAAAATAGAACCTTATGGTGTTAAAAGTCTATTCAAGGCATAGGGTAAATCAATTTTAGCTCAATTTCCTGCACCTAAAATATGTGACAAAAATAATCCTTTGCTAGTCTCCTGTCCCATAGAATCCAAACTCCTTACCCTCACCTTCAGTGTCCTTCAGAATTTGTCACCCCTGCCTGCCTTTGGGGCTTCCCAGGTGGCGCTAGCCGTAAAGAACCCACCTGCCAATGCAGGAGACATAAGAGACGCAGATTGGATCCCTGGCCTCGGTGGAGAAATTCCCCTGAAGGAGGGCATGGCAACACTCCAGCATTCTTGCCTGGAGAACCCCACGGGCAGAGGATCCTGGTGCGCTATGGGTTGCAAAGAATCGGACATGACTGAAGCGACTTCACGGTCAAGGCTGCGTCTTAACTTTGTTTCCTACCATTTGCTGGAGAGACAATGTCATTTACTGTTCAAACTGAAACAATTTTAAGAGTGAATATAAGTCTCTAAAAGAGTTATACCATTATAAAGTTTTGAAATATTATTTGCTTGTTGAACGTTTGGCTTTATTGTGCTCAGTTCAGTTCAGCTCAGTCGCTCAGTCTTATCCGACTCTTTGCAACCCCATGAATTGCTGCACGCCAGGCCTCCCTAGTAATGTATAAAATTCTATTTAAAAATGTTTTCAAAATTAAAATTCTATTTAGAAAATAGAGATAACACATACAAGTGTTTCATAAAGGGAGAAGCTACTTCATCTTGATGATCAGAATACAAAAAATTGTCAACAGCAGCAATGCTACTGGTACATAAGCAAATACTTTTAATCAGTTCCTTAGTTGTTATCTGTCCCGACGTCATATCACTGTTTTTCTTTTCTTAAAAATGTATTTTTAATTCTCTCCTTATTTAATATTTTTTTGAAATTCTGTAATCTTCTTCAAAACCAAATAGAGAGCTAATAAATTTGATACTGTTGATATCTTCAATAGAATATTTTCTATAAAAACAATACTTTTCACTAAGGAAATATTCTCCCTACAGAAATAGGAAAACTGACAAGCTCAAAGCAGTTCTGCTAAATAGAGGATATTCTCAATTCTGATATTTAAATGAGTAAATATTTCATGGTAAATATTTGCTTAAGCACATCATTTTTACCTGCAATCAGAAAATTTATCTCTGGCAAAAATTTTAACATGAAAACATTATCAAGTAAGTTATCTATATTTATAATTGCTTTAGATGTTTTAAACCAAATTTAGGTCTTGCAAAATTATAGGCCTTCTTAGCATCATTCCATTCTTGTATAGAATCTAAATTTGCCAATGAAAAGTGAGAGCTCTATCAAAATCAACTTATTCCAAATGCAATTATAGAATTTAAAACTAAGTCTTACCTGCTGTTTGAATTCCTATCATTTAATTTGTTCTCTTCTCAATTTGTTTTTTATGGATACATTTCTTCTTTTTGTTAACTTTGTTTTAATTAACTGCAATTCTTAAAAGTTTCAAAAAGACAGAGAGTCTTAAGAGTTCTGTTTGTTAAATATTTAAAGATTCCTCAATGATTTTCCATAAAGTGCAACCAAGATTTAGAGATATCACTTATTTAAAATTTCAATATCATTGTTGCTGCTGCTGCTGCTAGGTCACATCAGTCGTGTCCGACTCTGTGCAACCCCATAGACGGCAGCCCAGTAGGCTCCCCCGTCCCTGGGATTCTCCAGGCAAGAACACTGGAGTGGGTTGTCATTTCCTTCTCCAATGCATGAAAGTGAAAAGTGAAAGTGAAGTCACTCAGTCGTGTCCGACTCCTAGCGACCCCATGGACTGCAGCCTACCAGGCTCCTCCATCCATGGGATTTTCCAGGCAAGAGTACTGGAGTGGAGTGCCATTGACTTCTCCTCAATATCATGGTAAGATACAGTTAATCCCAAATACTTTTTCAAAAGCTCAAACATTTGAAAGCTCTGGATGATACTGGACAATAAAGAAAAGTACTCATTGCCATGTTTCAGCATTTAATTCTGCTTGATATCAGTTTTGTCACAGACAATTAGTTATTCAATTAAAGTATGTATATATTTTTAAAATTATATACTTGGACATTTGTGTATACCAGTTCAGTTTAGTTCAGTCTCTCAGTTGTGTCTGACTCTTTGCGACCAAATGAATTGCAGCACGCCATACCGCCCTGTCCATCATCAACTCCCGGAGTTCACTCAAACTCACGTCCATCGAGTCGGTGATGCCATCCAGCTATCTCATCCTCTGTTGTCCCCTTTTCCTCCTGCCCCCAATCCCTCCCAATATCTATGTATACCAGGACATATCCCAAATACATTTCCATATTTTGTAGCTTTCTTGAGTTGATAGCCATCTTCTTATAACAACAATGTACTATACCCATATGCTTTTACTAGCATTATCAACCCAAATGCTTTAAACTTAGTTCTTAACTTTTAGGCTTAATTTACAATAGCAATTAAATAATGCTAAATATAGTTTCTGGTCTTACGTTTAGATCTTTTATCCATTTTGAGTTTATTTTTGTGTATGGTGTTAGAAAGTGGTCTAGTTTCATTCTTTTACAAGTGGTTGACTAGTTTTCCCAGCACCACTTGTTAAAGAGATTGTCTTTAATCCATTGTATATTCTTGCCTCCTTTGTCAAAGATAAGGTGTCCATATGTGCGTGGATTTATCTCTGGGCTTTCTATTTTGTTCCATTGATCTATATTTCTGTCTTTGTGCCAGTACCATACTGTCTTGATGACTGTGGCTTTGTAGTAGAGCCTGAAGTCAGGCATGTTGATTCCTCCAGTTACATTCTTCTTTCTCAAGATAGCTTTGGCTATTCGAGGTTTTTTGTATTTCCATACGAATTTTGAAATTATTTGTTCTAGCTCTGTGAAGAATACCGTTGGTAGCTTGATAGGGATTGCATTGAATCTATAAATTGCTTTGGGTAGTATACTCATTTTCACTATATTGATTCTTCCAATAAAACTCCTAGAGGAGAACATAGGCAAAACAGTCTCTGACATACATCACAGCAGGATCCTCTATGACCCACCTCCCAGAATATTGGAAATAAAAGCAAAAATAAACAAATGGGACCTAATTAAACTTAAAAGCTTCTGCACAACAAAGGAAACTATAAGCAAGGTGAAAAGACAGCCTTCAGAATGGGAGAAAATAATAGCAAATGAACCAACTGACAAACAACTAATCTCAAAAATATACAAGCAATTCCTATAGCTCAATTCCAGAAAAATAAATGACCCAATCAAAAAATAGGCCAAAAAACTAAATAGACATTTCTCCAAAGAAGACATACAGATGGTTAACAAACACATGAAAAGATGATCAACATCACTCATTATCAGAGACATGCAAATCAAAACCACTATGAGGTACCATTTCACGCCAGTCAGAATGGCTGCGATCCAAAAGTCTACAAGTAATAAATGCTGGAGAGGGTGTGGAGAAAAGGGAACCCTCTTACACTGTTGGTGGGAATGCAAACTAGTACAGCCACTATGGAGAACAGTGTGGAGATTCCTTAAAAAACTGGAAATAGAACTGCCTTATGACCCAGTATCCCACTGTTGGGCATACACACTGAGGAAACCAGAATTGAAAGAGACACGTGTACCTCAGTGTTCATCGCAGCACTGTTTATAATAGCCAGGACATGGAAGCAACCTAGACGTCCATCAGCAGATGAATGGATAAGCAAGCTGTAGTACATATACACAATGGAGTACTACTCAGCCATTAAAAAGAATACATTTGAATCAGTTCTAATGAGGTGGATGAAAATGGAGCCTATTATACAGAGTGAAGTAAGCCAGAAAGAAAAACACCAATACAGTATACTAACGCATATATATGGAATTTAGAAAGATGGTAACAATAACCCTGTGTATGAGACAGCAAAAGAGACACTGATATATAGAACAGTCTTTTGGACTCTGTGGGAGAGGGAGAGGGTGGGATGATTTGGGAGAATGGCATTGAAACATGTATAATATCATATATGAAACGAGTTGCCAGTCCAGGTTCGATGCACAATACTGGATGCCTGGGGCTGGTGCACTGGGACAACCCAGAGGGATGGTATGGGGAGGGAGGAGGGAGGAGAGTTCGGGATGGGGAACACATGTATACCTGTGGCAGATTCATTTTGATATATGGCAAAACCAATACAATATTGTAAAGTTAAAAAATAAAATAAAAATTAAAAAAAAAAGCAGGGTGACAATAAAAAAAAAATGCTAAATATATCTCCATTTACAGGATGAAATTCCAAAGATTTACTTTAATTCCATGAAAAGAGTATTTTGTTTAAAAGCAAACCATTATAAAAATTTAATTGATTTCCTATTTTAGGTGTCAAATGATATTTTGGTAAAACTGGCATCATTTATTTGTTAAATTCCTCTGTTGCTAATGGATCTGATTCATTAACAACTATCACGTCATTTTTTGTACATGAAAAAGAAAATCTAGGATTAAGAATGAGCAAAATTAACTTGAGACAGAAATCATTTAACCTAAATGTGCCTTCCACAGGTCATAAGTATCTGGTAAGTTTAGAAATAGGTAATAATTTATGCTTCCTTAGATGATTGTACATCGTTATGGTCTCCATAATGAATAATAAATGTTCACCAACATTTTGTTTGATTTACAAATTTCTCATCAACTTTTTGAATGAAACAAGACATAAGTTTTCATTATACATATACTTTTTTTAAATATCATTGCTACCAATATGATATCCCAAAATAAAAATGACTTACCAAATAATAAACTAAATGGCTATAGATATTCAGTTCAGTTCAGTTCAGTTGCTCAGTTGTATCAAACTGTTTGTGACCGCAGCACGCCAGGCCTCCTTGTCCATCGCCAACTCCCAGAGTCCACCCAAACTCATGTCCATTGAGTCAGTGATGCCATCCAGCCATCTCATCCTCTGTCGTCCCCTTCTCCTGCCCTCAATCTTTCCGAGCATCAGGGTCTTTTCCAATGAGTCAGCTCTTCCCATCAGGTGGCCAAAGTATTGGAGTTTCAGCTTCAACATCAGTCCTTCCAATGAACACCCAGGACCGATTTCTTTGGGGATGGATTAGTTGGATCTCCTTGCAGTCCAAGGGACTCTCAAGAGTCGTTTCCAACATCACAGTTCAAAAGCATCAATTCTTAAGCACTCAGCTTTCTTTATGGTCCAACTCTTTCATCCATACATGACTAAAGGAAAACCATAGCCTTGACTAGATGGATTTTTGTTGACAAAATATTGTCTCTGCTTTTTAATATGCTGTCTAGGTTGGTCATAACTTTCCTTCCAAGGAGTAAGCATCTTTTAATATCATGGCTGCAATCACCATCTGCAGTGATTTTGGAACCCAGAAAAATAAAGTCAGCCACTGTTTCCACTGTTTCCCCATCTATTTGCCATGAAGTGATGGGACCGGATGCCATGATCTTCGTTTTCTGAATGTTGAGCTTTAAGCCAACTTTTTCACTCTCCTCTTTCAGTTTCATGAAAAAGCTCTTTAGTTCTTCTTCACTTTCTGCCATAAGGGTGGTGTCATCTGCATATCTGAGGTTATTGATATTTCTCCCGGCAAATCTTGATTCTAGCTTATGCTTCTTCCAGCTCAACATTTCTCATGATGTACTCTGCATATAAGTTAAATAAGCAGGGTGACAATATACAGCCTTGACGTACTCCTTTTCCTATTTGGAACCACTCTGTTGTTCCATGTCCAGTTCTAACTGTTGCTTCCTGACCTGCATACAGATTTCTCAAGAGGCAGGTCAGGTGGTCTGGTATTTCCATCTCTCAGAATTTTCCAGTTTTTTGTGATCCACACAGTTAAAGGCTTTGGCATAGTCAATAAAGCAGAAATAAATGTTTTTCTGGATCTCTCTTGCATTTTCAATGATCCAGTGGATGTTGACAATTTGATCTCTGGTTCCTCTGCCTTTTCTAAAACCAGCTTGAACATCTGGAAGTTCACGGTTCACATATTGCTGAAGCCTGGCTTGGAGAACTTTGAGCTTTACTTTAGTAGCATGTGAGATGAGTGCAATTGTGAGGTAGTTTGAGCATTCCTTGGTATTGCCTTTTGGGGGATTGGAATGAAAACTGACCTTTTCCACTGCTGAGTTTTCCAAATTTGCTGACATTGACTGCACCACTTTCACAGCATCATCTTTTAGGACTTGAAATAGTTCAACTGGAATTCCATCACCTCCTCTAGCTTTGTTCGTAGTGATGCTTCCTAAGGCCCACTTGACTTCACATTCCAGGGTGTTTGGCTCTAGGTGAGTGATCACACCATCGTGATTATCTGGGTCGTGAAGATCTTTTTTGTACAGCTCTTCTGTGTATTCTTGCCACCTCTTCTTAATATCTTCTGTGTCTGTTAAGTTCTTACCATTTCTGTCCTTTATCGAGCCCATCTTTGCATGAAATGTTCCCTTGGTATCTCTAATTTTCTTGAAGAGATCTCTAGTCTTTCCCATTCTATTGTTTTCACCTATTCATGCATTGATCGCTGAGGAAGGCTTTCTTACCTCTTCTTGCTATTCTTTGGAACTCTGTATTCAACTGGGAATATCTTTCCTTTTCTCCTTTGCTTTTTGCTTTTCTTCTTTTCACAGCTATTTGTAAGGCCTTCTCAGACAGCCATTTTGCCTTTTTGCATTTCTTTTTCTTGGGGATGGTCTTGATCCCTGTCTCCTATACAATGTCACAAACCTCCATCCACAGTTCATCAGACACTCTGTCTATCAGATCCAGTCCCTTAATTCTATTTCTCATTTCCACTGTATAATCATAAGGTATTTGATTTAGGTCATACCTGAATGGTCTAGTGGTATTCCCTACTTTCTTCAATTTAAGTCTGAATTTGGCAATAAGGAGTTCATGATCTGAGCCACAGTCAGCTCCTGGTCTTGTTTTTTTTTTTTTTTTTGACTGTATAGAGCTTCTCCATCTTTGGCTTCAAAGAATATAATCAATCTGATTTCAGTGTTGGCCATCTGTTGATGTCTGCTTGTAGAGTCTTCTCTTGTGTTGTTGGGTGTTTGTTTATGTGTTTGTTATGACCAGTGTGTTCTCTTGGCAAAACTCTATTAGCCTTTGCCCTGCTTCATTCTGTACTCCAAGGCCAAATTTGCCTGTTACTCCAGGTGTTTCTTGACTTCCTACTTTTGCATTCCATTCCCCCATAATGAAAAGGATATCTTTTTGGGGTGTTAGTTCTAAAAGGTCTTGTAGGTCTTCATAGAACCATTAAACTTCAGCTTCTTAAATGTTACTGGTTGGGACATAGACTTGGGTTACCGTGATATTGAATAGTTTGCCTTGGAAACGAAGGCATTCGAGATTGCATCTAAGTCCTGCATTTTGGATTCTTCTGTTGACTATGATGGCTACTCCATTTCTTCTAAAGGATTCCTGGCCACAGTAGTAGATATAATGGTCATTTGAGGTAAATTCACCCATTCCAGTCCATTTTAGTTCACTGATTCCTAGAATGTCAACGTTCACTCTTGCCATCTCCTGTTTGACCACTTCCAATTTGCTTTGATTCACGGACCTAACATTTCAGGTTCCTATGCAGTATTGCTCTTTACAGCACCAGACCTTCCTTCTATAACCAGTCACACCCACAACTGGATGTTGTTTTTGCTTTGGCTCCATCATATTTCAATACCTGGACTGCCATTCCACTGAGTGATTTGAGAATACTTCAGAAACAGACAGTAATAAGAAGGAGATTTCATCAATCAAAGGCTTCATACCAAAGAACAAACTACAGGATGAAGACAACATGTACCCAAAACCTGCAGGACAAGATCTAGTTTACCAAGGCTACAGATTGTCTTACTTTAATCTTCATGTCTCTGTTCTTTATCTTCCTGAATGATTTCAATCCTCTGCTGAAATAAGGCTTTGGATTTTTACAAAAATATATTTTCTTTTTCCTTAAGCATAATATTTATAGATTCTACACTTTAAATTTCTTTTAGAATCCTCATATACTCCTTGGTGTGAGTCCAATCCCTGGTTGTAATCTTTTCATGATTGTACAATTAAACTGACTGTTGGATTGTTGTACATTTACCTCTGAGTTCCAACCAGTTCCCTTAAGTATAAATCCCTTGTAAAAACTCAATTGTTTTCATCAGTAATTGGACTCAACTATGACATGATTTTTTAATCTAGTAGATAATGTAATAGTCCAGGAAATTTTTTTTTTTAAAGTAAAATCCCCATCATAAAATATCTATGATAAGATAAGAATAATAAGAAAGCCAGCAGGCTTGCTACTATGGAGAAAGTTTTAGTGATCTGTATAGAAGATGAAATCAGCCACAACATTCCTTAGGGAAGTCGCTCAGTCGTGCTGGACTCTCTGAGACCCCATGGGCTGTAGGCTCCTCTGTCCATGGAATTTTCCAGGCAAGGGTACTGGAGTGGGTTGCCATTTCCTTCTCCTGGAGATCTTCCTGACCCAGGTATTGAACCCGAGTCTCCTGCATTGCAGGCAGACACTTTACCATCTGAGCCACCAGGGAGCCCACATATCTATAAAGGAAGATATTTCTGCTTTCTGCTTCCACTGAAGCAACACCCAAGATTCATTTGTAATAAAAGAACTCTGTAACCAAACTTTCACGATTTGCTTTAGAAAGAAAAAAGGAAATAGATGGCTTGTGTTTTACCTCTATCACATTTACAGGCCTTACAAAAAAGGCTTATTATATAAGTCTGTTTCCCTATCAGACCTAACCATTTACCTATTCAATCATGTCTCCACTTTATAACCTGTGTATGTTATGTCGCTTCAGTCATATTTGACTCCTTTCAATGCCATGGACTGTAGCCTGCCAGACTCCTCTGTCCATGAGATTTTCCAGGCAAGAATACTGGAATAGGTAGCTGTTCCCTTCTCCAAGGGATCTTCCCAACCCGGGGATTGAACCCAAGTATCATGTCTCTTGCATTGGCAGGTGGGTTCTTGGGAAGCCCATAATCTTCTACCTAGCACCTAACTACTTCTTAATGGGGCTGAGACCATGCAATGAAGTTGAGATACCCCATAGGGATATTTTACGCAAGACCACATCATTGGATAGACTCCAAAGCTGACATTAAATATATAGTGATAATAATAAAATAAAAAAAGCAACCTATTGGCTACTTTCAAAAAACTAGACATGGTCTAGTTATCTCAGTAAAGTGATCTCTGACATAATGCAGGATCCATTTTGACACCCTATTTCTCCTTCTTTGAAAAAGAGCTCACTTCTTAACGTGGTACAAGAAGGAGGAAAAAAAAAAAAAACTGGGCCTCAGTTTGAAGTTCAAAATCTTAATCATTCAATAGAAATTCCAGATAGCTTTGTTCTGTCATCAGGAGTTTTCATTTCATGCTTTAAAGGAGACACAGAATGTGAAGAAGCTCCTACCTGCCATGGAGCTAGCCAATCTCACTAAGAAGTACATGAGATTGGAAATATGATGATTTGGAACAGAAGAGCCCTAGACAGAATATTGGCCTCTTGAGGTTGTTGAAATGCCATTTGAGGGGGAAAAAGAAATTGTACTTTCATCTCTACAGACTTTCTGAGGCCTTTAAAATTACAAAGATCTGAAAAACCAATGAAGAAATCATGAAATTAATTGCCTTGGCTATTATCTTCATATCTGGTTGTGTAGGCTCTTCAGAATGAAACTGGGATTGTTTTATTGGTTTACTTTAAACACTCTCAGATTTAGGGTTAAATAAAGTCTACAAACTCTAATTATAATCATGCCTCTAATATTTGTCTGAGTAGCACGGTTCACTCCAACATCTTACACCCTATTTTACAGTCACCATCCATTAAGTGATCCACAAAACTGATCATCTTACAAAAAGAATGAGAAAACATAATATGTGTAGTAGTTGAAATAACTACCACCAGCAACTTGCTGTGACTTTACAAAAAGATGGTATAGAACTGGACCAATTGTTTTCCCAAAAAATAATGATCTATCCTCCAGCCTGGGATGATGAATGACAGCAATTAAGAACTAAGAATTGAAGGCATCTGTGTCACTATGACTTAGAAGAGACTGTAGATCACTTATGTCAACCTGACTTAGTTGTTAGTTCCAAAAATTCTGTCAAGAAAAAAATAGAACTGCAAACCAGTAAATAACTTCACTGTTTGCTTCCTACACACTTGCCCTGTCTCCAGCTAACGATCATTCTAGCTTTAGATCAGAGTCTCTCCACTATTACAGCTTATCATAAGGGCAGTGAGGGGCATGCTGCTCTGCTGGTTTCTCTGGTAACGAATGAGGTAAGTGAAGTGAAATGAAAGTCATTCAGCTGTGTCTGACTCTCTGCAACCCCATAGACTGTAGCCCACCAGACTCCTCTATCCATGGGATTTGCCAAGCAAAAATACTGGAGTGGATTGCTGTTTCTTTCTCCTGACGTCAACTTCTTCTATAACAGGTGATTTCCCCTCCCTTGGCAGTAAAGACTGATGCCACATCTTTCTTGCCATATGGTGGGATGTTACTCCAGACCTTTCTTCAAGCATGTAAACCGCACCCCCCCCACCCCCACCCCATTCGTTAAACCATTGATGTCTCTGGGCTCTTTCTTCAGTCTAGAAATTGGACTTCTTTCTAGACTGAAGTACAATACAGGGCTTGCAGGGCTCAATGTACAGCCCAACAGTTGGTGGAGCAAGCTAGGAGATTGAGGAAGCTTCTGTGAGTGCCGAATTGTCGGGAAGTATGTGCTGCAGAGAAATGAGACAAGGGAACAGGCATGTCTTGGGTCTTGGATGAGTCCCTGGGACAGGCTGCCAAGTGAGTGTCCTTGAGAGAGCCATAGTAAGGTGACAGCAACTTATGTTTAATATAAGTAAGTAACATATTTGGAGACATACATTATGGCAGAATATAGTCTGTCTCAGAAGGTGAGAGTGGCCCTGGGCTGTGGGGGTTAGTTTTTATAGGCTGGGTAACTTCATATGCTAATGAATAGGATAAATATCTATTATGGAGGAGGAGCAGGAATTTCCAGAAATTGGGCCACTGCCTACATTTTGGCCTTTTAAACTGACCTTGAAATTGCCATGTATCATTTAACATATAGCGGAAGAATTGATGCTTTTGAACTGTGGTGTTGGAGAAGACTCTTGAGAGTCCCTTGGACTGCAAGGAGATCCAACCAGTCCATCCTAAAGGAGATCAGTCCTGGGTGTTCATTGGAAGGACTGATGCTAAAGCTGAAACTCCAATACTTTGGCCACCTCGTGTGAAGAGTTGACTCATTGGAAAAGACCCTGATGCTGGGAGGGATTGGGGGCAGGAGGAGAAGGGGACAACAGAGGATGAGATGGCTGGATGGCATCACTGACTCAATGGACATGAGTTTGGTTGAACTCCGGGAGTTGATGATGGACAGGGAGGCCTGGCGTGCTGAAATTCATGGGGTCGCAGAGAGTCAGACATGACTGAGTGACTGAACTGAACTGAACTGAACTGAATGTATTACAATGACTGTATAGTGAGGCTCAAGGTTTTCTGGAAGTCAAATTTCCTGTCAACTTGGACCTAATCAGTTCTAGTCGATTTTTGTTGTATCTTGTTATTCTTTTATGTTTGTGTCATTCTTTTAATGATTGTGCCCTGCCCCTTCCCTCCTGTCTCCTAAGGACAGGGAATGGAAAGCTGCTTGGGCCATCCACTAGCATGTGAGACTTGAAAGTTGTGGGTGTCATTTAACTTTTGCCTTACTTCCGCAAAGTTGTAGAAGTAATCCTAGGGTGGCTGCCAACTTATATGTGCTGCCCTGTGGTGGCTGTCCTTGATGAACAGGGGCTGCCAAGAGAGTATGGGGAATTCACAGACACCCCGAAGACTGATGCAGAGATATTGGTGGTCATGGTCCATGCATGGATTGGAAAAGAATTTCAAGACATGAGGCAGAATGAGAGGAGAATAAAAGGTATTAGAGGAAGAGCAGGCTGGCTCTAAGGGGAGCTGAATCATTTTGTGGGCTAGTAGCCTGTTTTTATAGCCTCAAGACAGGGGTGGGTAATTTACCTAATATGAGGTCAGGGAACTGGCCAGTTTAGATTGGAAGGCTCATGGCAATAGTTGCTATGGGGCTTGGCCAGGTCCAGAGATTTTTGTCCTGTGACCTTGGTATAAGGCTCCACACCTGGGACCTTGGTTTAGGGTTCCACATTAGTCACCATTACAGTGGGGAAAAAAGAAGTCAGACAATAAGGCAATGACTGTAGCTATGAGCTGGCTATTGTGTTCTATGTTAAGGGCACAGATACTGAGCTAACAGCTGAGGTGAAGGTTGAGGACCTCAGAAGTCAGGTTGAAATGGGAATCCAAAATCTCATTCACGGAGCCTAAAAATGGAATCCACAAACACAAAAATACTCATGGTAGCAAGCAAATAGAATTTATTAGAGAGGAGGAAAGTACAAAGCTCTTAGCATAGACACTGAGAGGAGGTAGAGTCTCTCAAAGGCAGAGCTTACAGCAGATTTTTAATCCTTAATCTGTACATCTTTGGTTGGCTCTACTCCTTAAAATAGGCAGAAATGCAGAGTCCAAAATGCAGTACTTGGATGCAGTCTCAAAAACGACAGAATGATCTCTGTTCATTTCCAAGGCAAACCATTCAATATCACAGTAATCCAAGCCTATGCCCTGACTGATAATGCTGAAGAGGCTGAAGTTGAACAGTTCTATGAAGACCAACAAGACCTTCTAGAACTAACACCCCAAAAAGATGTCCTTTTCATTATATGGGACTGGAATGCAAAAGTAGGAGCTCAAGAAATACCTGGAGTAGCAGGAAAATTTGGCCTTGGAGTACAGAATGAAGCAGGGCAAAGGCTAATAGAGTTTTGCCAAGAGAAGGCACTGGTCATAGCAAACCCCCTCTTCCAAAACACAAGAGAAGACTCTACACATGGACATCACCAGATGGTCACTACCGCACATGGACACTGCCACATAATTGCACTCATCTCACATGGTAGCAAAGTAATGCTCAAAATTCTTCAAGTCAAACTTAATGAACATGAAGTGCATGAACATGAAGCAAGTACAGGAACCGTGAACTTCCAGATGTTCAAGCTGGATTTAGAAACAGCAGAGGAACCAGAGATCAAGGCCGAGGAACCAGATGGTGAATACAAAATCAGATCAATGATAATATTTGGAACCAACGATGGAGAAGCTCTATACAGTCATCAAAAACAAGACTGGGAGCTGACTATGGCTCAGATCATGAATTCCTTATTGCCAAATTCAGACTAAAATTGAAGAAAGTAGGCTAAACCAGTAGACCATTCAGGTATGACCTAAATCAAGTCCTTTATGATTGCACAGTGGAGTCAAGGGATTAGATCTGATAGACAGAGTGCCTGAAGAGAACTACAGATGGAGGTTTGTGACATTGTAGAGAAGGCAGGGATCAAGACCATCTCCAATAAAAAGAAATGTAAAAATACAAAATGGTTGTCTGAGGAGGCCTTACATATAGCTGTGAAAAGAAGAGAAGTGAAAGGCAAAGGAGAAAAGGAAAGATATACCCATTTGAATGCAGAGTTCCAAAGAAGAGCCAGGAGAGATAAGAAAGCCTTCTGCAGTGATCAATGCAAAGAAGTAGACAAAAACAATAGAATGGGAAAGACTAGAGATCTCTTCAAAAAAATTAGAGATACTAAGGGAATATTTAATGCAAAGATGGGCACAATAAAGGACAGAAATGGTAGGGACCTAACAGATGCAGAAGATATTAAGAAGAGATGGTAAGAATACACAGAAGTGAAGTGAAGTGAAGTGAAGTCGCTCAGTCGTGTCCGACTCTTTGCGATCCCGTGGACTGTAGCCCACCATGCTCCTCTGTCCATAGGATTCTCCAGGCAAGAATACTGGAGTGGGTTACCATTTCCTTCTCCAGGGGATCTTCCCAACCCAGGGATCGAACCCAGGTCTCCCGCATTGCAGGCAGACGCTTTAAACTCTGAGCCACCTAAAGAGGTAAGAATACATAGAACTGTACAAAAAAGATCTACAAGACACAGATAGTATCGCTCACCTAGAGCCAGACATCCTGGAATGTGAAGTCAAGTGGGCCTTAGGAAGCATCACTATGAACAAACCTAGTGGAGATGATGGAATTCCAGTTGAGCTTTTTCAAATCCTAAAAGATGATGCTGTGAAAGTGCTGCACTCAATATGCTAGCAAATTTGGAAAACTCAGCAGTGGCCACAGGACTGGAAAAGGTCAGTTTTCATTCCAATCCCAAAGAAAGTCAATTCCAGAGAATGTTCAAACTACCACACAATTGCACTCATCTCACATGCTGGCTAGGTAATGCTCAAAATTCTCCAAGCCAAGCTTCAACAGGACGTGAACCATGAACTTCCAGATGTTCAAGCTGGATTTAGAAAAGGCAGAGGAATGAGAAATCAAATTGTCAACATCCACTGGATCACCAAAAAAGCAAGAGAGTTCCAGAGAAACTTCTATTTCTGCTTTATTGACTATGCCAAAACCTTTGACTGTGTGCATCACCACAAACTGTGAAAATATCTGAAAGAGATGGAAATATCAGACCACCTGAGCTGCCTCCTGAGAAATCTGCAAGCAGGTCAGGAAGCAACAGCTAGAACTGGACATGGAACAACAGACTGGTTCCAAATCAGGAAAAGAATACATCACGTCTGTATATTTTCACCATATTTGTTTAACTTACATGCAGAATACATCATGAGAAACGCTGGGCTGGATGAAGCACAGCTGGAATCAAGATTGCAGGGAGAAATATCAATAACCTCAGATATGCAGATGATACCACCCTTATGGCAGAAAGCAAAGAACTAAAGAGCTTCTTGATGAATGTGAAAGAGGAGAGTGAAAAAGTTGGCTTAAAGCTCAGCATTAAGAAAACGAAGATCATTGCCTCTGGTCCCATCACTTCACCGCAAATAGATGGAGAAATAATGGAAACAGTGACAGACTTTATTTTGGGGGGCTCCAAACTACTGCAGATGGTGAGTGCACCCATGAAATTAAAAGAAGCTTGCTCCTTGGAAGAAAATCTATGACCAACCTAGATAGCATATTCAAAAGCAGAGACATTAATTTGCCAACAAAGGTCTATCTAGTCAAAGCTGTGGTTTTTTCAGTAGTCATGTATGGATGTGAGAGTTGGACTATAAAGAAAGCTGAGCGTCGAAGAATTGATGCTTTTGAACTGTGGTGTTGGAGAAGACTCTTGAGAGTCCCTTGGACACACAGAGATCCAACCAGTCCATCCTCAAGGAAATCAGTCCTGGGTTGCCGGGGACCACCCCCGGCTGATCCATGGTATTCGAAGCGCGGACGGCGTCGGCGACCTATTTATTTAAATATTTTATCAAAGATATAGAGAGTAATAGAATAAGGATAGCTCAGTGAGGAAATTCAGTGGAGGAAAGAGGCTGAAATAAGTATAGCTCAGTGAGGAAATTCAGTGGAGAAAAGAGGCTGAATAATTCAGCCAGAAGGTAAGAGAAAGAACGACATGGTGAGACCAAGTTTTGGTGAATAAGGCCCGCACTTTATTTTCCAAAGTAGTTTTTATACCTTAAGTTGTGCATAGAGGATAATGGGGGAAGGGGTGGAGTCATGCAAGGACAGCAGTTCTTGGTCCTAATCGAAGCCAGGCTTTCAAACTTATCATATGCAAAAGTTCAGGTGAATTACATCATCTTCTGGCCAGGAGGCCTGTTAACATTTTAAGAAACTTATCTTTCTCTAAAGGTGATTATTCCAAAGTCAGGCACCAGCCTCCAAAAAAGCATTGGACAAAGCTGCATTTCTATAGGGCAAAGGTGAGGTGGGCTCAATCAAGAAAAGAATTAACTCAAGGGTCCAAGGTTACAAACATTGAGCTACTACTTACATTTCTATACACCCATTATATCAATCAATACACTGCCAAGGACACAGTAGGTAAGGAGTATGGAGACTTAGCAGCAAACATTGGCCCAATAAGTGAAAAATCCTTCACCAATACAATTTCTAATCAATCTTTTAACTACTCAAAGGAATCTGTGTTTAGACAGTTTAGAACACCTCCTGCCTCTCACAGTTGGGAGGCTCTGAACAATCACATGTGGCTGGAAAAACCTATTCAGGCAGGCTAGAGGATTTCCAAAGGATTTTGTAGGTTAAACACTGTCACACCCAGGAATTATTAACTGGAGCTGTAAGCTAACTCTTTTTTCAGAGAGAGGTAGTGGGGGACAGCCCCCCATAAAGTCAGAGGTGTAGGTGAAAGCACAAAGCATAAAGTAGGCAGACTCTGGTTTTGGGGGTAGATGCTCGAGAATTTCCAGGGAGACTCCTGAGGCTTGATCCCGCCTTTGCGTATGCCAAGCCTCCTTCCTCATGACATTTGCCATGGGCGGAGCTCGCTCCCCGCACTGGGTGTTTATTGGAAGGACTGATGCTGAAGCTGAAATTCCAGTACTTTGGCAACCTGATGCGAAGAGCTGACTCATTGGAAAAGACCCTGATGCTGGGAAAGACTGAAGGCAGGAAAAGGAGACGACAGAGGTTGAGATGGTTGGATGGCATCATCAACTCAATGGACATGAGTTTTAGTAAGCTCCTGGAATTGGTGATGGACAGGGTGGCCTGGCATGCTGCAGTCCATGAGATCACAAAGGGTCCAATAGGACTTAGTGACTAAACTGAACTGAACTGGATAAAAGTGCTAATAACTTATCAGACCAAAGGCACATTCCAGGAAATGGGGACAAAGGGTATAGCTTTAGGCTAATGGAGTGAGCTGTTTATTGAAAACAAAGCCAAGATCTCAGAGTCCTACTCTGACTGCCTAGCAATTTCTACCTCAAAGTGACATTATGTTAATTGGCCAGGAAATGTTGAAAATGGCCTCTATGACTGGCCACCTAGCTCTGTGGCAGTGTTTACATGGGGCCATCAATGAGGGTGAAGTGTTTTCCCTACTATTTTGTGTAATAGTTGCCAGTCCCATCACCTGGCCAAATTAAGGGGTTATACCCACTACTCCTCTCCCTTGGCTGTTGTAGAATATATGAGGAGAGCTAGGCATGAAACACGCTGTATATGCCAAGCCCTATAAAGGCCCAGACAGTGAGTTATTTTCATCAGGAAAGAAGGGTGAGATACTACAGTCCATTCCTAGAGGATGGTATGGGACTTTAGTTTCATTTCTGAGTTCCTTAGTAGGACATTCAGTTGAAACTGTTTACGTCAGATTGGGAATTAAAGCCATGTGCTTGGACTTGAACCCAGCCAAAACCTAATTTGGAAATCAAACCCACATGGTCAAGACTTGAATCTGGCCAAAACCCTGTTTGGGGCTTGAACGCACGTGGCTGGGACTCAAACCTGGCCAAAACCCCATAATCTTCTAACTGAGATCAGAGACCTGGTTTCAGGACCTAATGAAGTTGAGATTCTTGATGTCGCATCACAGGGAAAAAAAAAAAAAAATCAGTGATAGGTAAGAAGTGGATTTATTCAGAGAGACTGACAGAGTGGGCCATCACAGAAGGCAAGAGCAGCAACAAAATGTGGCAGTTAGTTTTCATAGCCTGGGTAATTTCATAGGCTAATGAGTGGGAGGATGATTCCAACTGTTTTGAGGAAGGGATGGAGATTTCCAGAAATTGGACCACGGCCCACTCTTTGGTGTGCTGCTTAGCTTGGTGATTGAGGATCAAGGTCTAGTTGAAGTTGATTCGTCTGCCATCTAGGACCCACTTGATTCTAATGCATTTATATTGTCCTCAGGCTATGTCATTCTTTCAAAACTTGTGCCCTGCCCCCTTCCTTCCTGTTTCACAGTTGCCCATGCCATGCAAGCCATAGAAGACATATGAGAAATAGAAGTGATACCTTGCTGGAGTGATCAAAACTCTGTTCTACCTTGTAGTCCCCCTAGGGTATATTTTTTCTCCAAGGAAATTAGAGATACCAAGAGAACATTTCCTGCAAAGATGGGCACAATAAAGGACAGAAATAATATAGACCTAACAGAAGCAGAAGATATTAAGAGGACGTGGCAAGCATACATAGAAGAACTATACAAAAAGATCTCCATGACCCAGATAATCACGATGGAGTGATCACTCACCTAGAGCCAGACATCCTGAAATGCGAAGTCAGGTGGGCCTTAGGAAGCATCACTACAAACAAAGCTAGTGGAGGTGATGGAATTCCAGTTGAGCTATTTCAAATCCTAAAAGATAATCTTTCAAAGTGCTGCACTCAATATGCCAACAAATTTGTAAAACTCAGCAGTGGCCACAGGACTGGAAAAGGTCAGTTTTCATTCCAATCCCAAAGAAAGGCAATGTCAAAAATGTTCAAACTACTGTACAATTGTACTCATCTCACATGCTAGCAACGTAATGCTCAAAATTCTCCAAACCAGGCTTCAACAGTACCTGAACTGTGAACTTTCAGATGTTCAAGCTGGTTTTAGAAAAGGCAGAGGAACCAGAGATCAAATTGCCAACATCTGCTGGATCATGGAAAAAGCAAGAGAGTTCCAGAAAAACATATCTTTCTGCTTTATTGACTATGCCAAAGCCATTGTGTGGATCACAATAAAATGTGGAAAATTCTGAAAGAGCTGAGAATATCAGACCACCCGTGCTGCCTCCTGAAAAATCTGTATGCAGGTCAAGAATCAATAGTTAGAAACAGACATGGAACAATGGACTGTTTCTAATCAGAAAAGGAGTTCATCAAGGCTGTATATTGTCACCCTGCTATTAAACTCACATGCAGAGTACATCATGCAAAATGCCTGACTGGATGAAGCACAAGCTGGAATCAAGGTTGCCGGGAGAAATATCAATCACCTCAGATATGCAGATGACACCACCCTTATGGCAGAAAGTGAAGAGGAACTAAAAAGTCTCTTGATGAAAGTGAAAGACAAGAGTGAAAAAGTTGACTTAAAGCTCAACATTCAGAAAACAAAGATCACGGCATCTGGTCCCATCACTTCGTGGGAAATAGATGGGGAAACAGTGGAAACAGTGGCAGACTTTATTTTTGGGGGGGCTCCAAAATCATTGCAGATGGTGATTGCAGCCATGAAATTAAAAGATGCTTACTCCTTGGAAGGAAAGTTATGACCAACCTAGATAGCATATTCAAAAGCAAAGACATTACTTTGCCAACAAAGGTCCATCTAGTCAAGGCTATGGTTTTTCCAGTGGTCATGTATGGATGTGAGAGTTGGACTCTGAAGAAAGCTGAGCGCCAAAGAATTGATGCTTTTGAACTGTGGTGTTGGAGAAGACTCTTGAGAGTCCCTTGGACTGCAAGGAGATCCAACCAGTCCATCCTAAAGGATATCAGCCCTGGGTGTTCTTTGGAAGGAATGATGCTAAAGCTGAAACTCCAGTACTTTGGCCACCACATGCAAAGAGTTGACTCGTTGGAAAAGACTCTGATGCTGGGAGGGATTGGGAGCAGGAGGAAAAGGGGATGACAGAGGATGAGATGGCTGGATGGCATCACTGACTCAATGGACTTAAGTTTGAGTGAACTCCGGGAGTTGGTGATGGACAGGGAGGCCTGGCGTGCTGCAATTCATGGGGTCACAAAGAGTCAGACATGACTGAGTGACTGAACTGAACTGATGCAGATGACATCACCCTTATGGCAGAAAGTGAAGAACTAAAGAGCCTCTTGATGAAAGTGTAAGAAGAAAGTGAAAAAGTTGGCTTAAAGCTCAACATTCAGAAAACGAAGATCATGGCATCTGGTCCCATCACTCCATGGCAAATAGATGGGGAAACAATGGAAATAGTGACAGACTTTATGTGCAGGGGTAGGGGGAGTGGGGCAGTTGGAGGGGTGGGGAATGGGCGTGTGGTGGTGGGAGACTCCAAAATCACTGCAGATGGTGACTGTAGCCATGAAATTAAAAAATGCTTGCTCCTTGGAAGAAAAGTTATGACCAACCTAGGCAGCATATTAAAAAGTAGAGACATTACTCTGCCAACAAATGTCCGTCTAGTCAAAGCTATGATTTTTCCAGTAGTCATAAATGGATGTGAGAGTTGGACTATGAAGAAATCTGAACACCAAAGAAATGATGCTTTTGAACTGTGTTGTTGGAGAAGACTCTTGAGATTCCCTTGGACTGCAAGGAGATTTAACCAGTCCATCCTAAAGAAAATCAGTCCAGAATATTCATTGGAAGGACTGATGCTGAAGCTGAAACTCCAGTATTTTGGCCACCTGATGTGAAGAACTGACTCACTGAAAAAGACCCTGATGCTGGGAAAGATTGAAGCCAGGAGTAGAAGGGGATGACAGAGGATGAGACTGTTGGATGGCATCACCAACTCAATGGACCTAAGTATGAGCAAGCTCAGGGAGTTGGTGATGGACAGGGAAGCCTGGCGTGCTGTAGGCCATAGGGTCACAGAGTTGGACACGACTGAGTGACTAAACTGAACTGAGGGTCTATTTTGCAAAACTCTGAGATATTCAACAGTGTCCCCATAAATGAAAGAAAATGATACTTTTATTTTAATGGTATTCGACTTAAGTACACATTGAGACCTCAAGAATAATGTCTCTAATGGCTCTACTATTTTATCAAACTGAGCCTTTTGGAATTGGTTTGGATTTTATCTTGGGTGTGTTCAAGAGTGTCTTGAGTTAAAATCCTGTTCTCCCTCCCTTATTTTGATCCTCATTAGAGGGTCATAGTAACTTGAATGCTGATTTATGTTCCTCTGAAGGTGAGGCATGTGAATATAAGTGATGATATGTATTGTTGCCTAATACTGTTATTTGTTTAAACTGAGTCAGCTATTTAGAAATTTGGGGGGAAAAAAAAAAACCTGAAGATGTTGAAGATGGGACTCTTGACATTGTAAAACTGGCTTTTGCTATTAGAAGTCAGCTTTCTAGAAGGAACTGGTATTCCTCTTTCTGTGCCTTTTGAGATGTAAATGGTCTTCCTAGGAATCTCAGGAACTTTCATCTAATCCCTGAGAGTGAAGGAAAAACAAAAAAGAGAAAGCAACCTTTTTGAACTCTAGCAGAAAAACTATGGGATCTCTGTGTCTGTATGGATATGTGTGTCAATGTGTGTGTGTGTGTGTAGTTTATAAATATGAAGTACATCAGCTTCCAAACAGCATTGCCAAAATTGGTTCATGATGAGCTCTTTAGAGTCAACAGTATTAAATAATAATTATATTGTATCTCAGTTTATTAAGGCTAAATAAGACCTTATTATATCTGTTGCAAATATGTCAGCAAGGAAAATGACCTGATATGAAGAAAGTAAACATAAGTAATATATGTAAATATAAATAAGAGTTTTTAGGTAAACTCTATCAGTTCAGTTCAATCACTCAGTTGTGTCCAGCTCTTTGCAACCCCATGGACTGCAGCATGCCAGGCCTCCCTGACACATCACCAACTCCCAGAGGTTACTCAAACTCATGTCTATTGAGTTGGTGATGCCATCCAACCATCTCATCCTCTGTCATCCCCTTTTCCACCTGCCCTCAATCTTTCCCAGCATCAGGGTCTTTTCCAATGAGTCAGTTCTTCACATCAGGTAGTCAGCGTATTGGAGTTTGAGCTGCAGCATCAATACTTCCAATGACTATTCAGGACTGATTTCTTTTAGAATGGACTGATTGGATCTCCTTGCAGTCCAAGGGACTCAAAGAGTCTTCTCCAACACCACAGTTCAAAAGCATCAGTTCTTCAGCGCTCAGCTTTCTTTATAGTCTAGCTCTCACATCCATACATGACTACTGGAAAAATCATAGCTTTGACTAGACAGACCTTTGATGACAAAGTAATGTCTCTGCTTTTTAATATGCTGTCTAGTTTGGTCATAACTTTCCTTCCAAGGAGTAAGCGTCTTTTAATTTCATGGCTGAAGTCACCATCTGCAGTGATTTTGGAGCCCCCCAAAATAAAATCCGCTACTGTTTCCCCATCTATTTCCCATGAAATGATCTTGATTCCAGCTTGTGCTTCTTCCAGTCCAGCGTTTCTCATGATGTGTTCTGCATATAAGTTAAATAAGCAGGGTGACAATATACAGCCTCGATGTACCTCTTTTCCTATTTGGAACCAGTCTGTTGTTCCATGTCCACTTCTGACTGTTGCTTCCTGACCTGCATACAGATATCTCAGGAGGCAGGTCAGATGGTCTGATATTCCCATTTCTTGAAGAATTTTCCACTGTGTTTATTGTGTTATTGTGTGTCAAAGGCTTTGGCATAGTCAATAAAGCAGAAATAGATGTTTTTCTGAAACTTTCTTGCTTTTTCAATGATCCAGTGGATATTGGCAATTTGATCTCTGGTTCCTCTGGCTTTTCTAAATCCAGCTTGAACATGTGGAAGTTCATGGTTCACTTATTGTTGAAGCCTGGCTTGAAGAATTTTGATCATTATTTGAAGTAAACTCTATAGGAAATTGTATTTATTATAGGTAAATATAAATAAGATAAGAGATTTTGGGTAAACTCTATAGGAATCATTGTGTTTTGGGAAAGTGTATTTCAAATAGTCTCCTCAGATTTTAACTTGAAACCAAACCAAGTTAAATGAAGAGAACTCATTGACTAACTGGGTCAGTTCAAACAGGATAAAATATTGGAACATTAATTGCCGGGCAGTTCTAAGTTTACATACCTTTGTCTTCTTAAGAGAGGAAGGTAAAACATAAGTTTTCGAATCAGGTAATGCAGGTATGGTAAAGAGTTCACAATTACTTGCTTCTTGATTTTTGCCACAGATTAAGATTTTTAATGGAAGATTATAATCAGTCATAATTCTAGTTATTATAACCAAGTTTATTGATTACAGTGTAATCAGATGTTTAAAGTCCTTCATCATTTAATAAAAATAAATAAAAGCTATCTAAATTATAAGGGAAGAGGTAAAGTTGTCATTATATGCAGAGATAAACTATATTGAAACTCTCAGGACAAAAATTACTAGAACTGATAAATGAATTCTGCAAGGTAGAAGAATACAAGATTTATATCAGGAATATTTTATATTTATTTACACTAACAATGAAATATCAGAAAGGAAAAGTAAAAAACAATCTCTTTTAAAATTGCATCAAAAAAATACTTAGGGATAAATCTGACCAAGGAGGTGAAAGGTCTGTATTCTGAAATTATGAAACATTAATAAAGTTCTCTGCCCAAATGTTACCTCATCATAGAGGCCCTCTCTGGCTATTCTATTTAAAAATGACACTTTCC
This sequence comes from Bos indicus, assembly GCF_029378745.1. Taxonomy (NCBI): domain Eukaryota; kingdom Metazoa; phylum Chordata; class Mammalia; order Artiodactyla; family Bovidae; genus Bos; species Bos indicus. The sequence continues at coordinate 11,895,883 of NC_091764.1, forward strand.
TACTATCATTCTCTATATATTAAACATGCTTTCACTGTACTCTTAGCATTAATTACTGCTGGGTATATTATGTATACAACTGTTTACTTCCTTATTATCTTTCTCCCTCAGTGAGACTATGGCTCCACGAAAGCAATGATTCGTCTCCTAGTCATTTCTGTGTCCCTCATATCTAAAATAGTGCTTAGTACATAATAGATAACAACAGACATGAGTAGATGAATATGCTGTTAAGCCATATTTTCTACAATAATTCTCATTTCTGTTAAGTATTTTATAGACAATATTTCTAACAATTCGTTTTAAGAGTATCAGAGCAGAAAGAAATTTGTTAGTTATAATAATAATTGTTTGCATTTATTTCATAATAATTCCCATCACTTTTTCCATTAACAGTCCATCTGTTAAAAAAAAAAAAAAGGTTATAGCAAAGAATATGTTTACTAAACTTTGAACAAATAGGAGTGTCTTTCATTTAATAACATGGGCTTCCCTGGTAGCTCAGTTGGAAAAAAGAATCTGACTGCAGTGCAGGAGACCTGGGTTCAATCTCTGGGTCAGGAAGATCCCCTGGGGAAGGAAATGGCAAACTACTCCAGTATTCTTGCCTGGGAAATCCCATGGACAGAGGAGCCTGGCAGGCTACTGTCTATGGGAACCCAAGAGACAGACACAACTTAGCGACTAAACCACCAACACTTGTTTAACTAAACAAAATCATTATGTTCTAGCCACAATAATCATCATATAATGAATTAGCAACCACTCACTAACAGGGAGTTACAGAATCTTCTTTTTCTCCATCTGTGGCTGAGGAGAAAAATAGAGAGAACTATTTTCTAATTATTTTAAAGAGTTTAAGATTGTGACTTTTATTGACCTGAAATTTACCTTCAGTTCAGTTCCATCGCTCAGTCGTGTCCGACTTTTTGTGACCCCATGAATCGCAGCACGCCAGGCCTCCCTGTCCATCAACAACTCCCAGAGTTCACCCAAACTCATGTCCATCGATGACATGAGTGATGCCATCCAGCCATCTCAGCCTCTGTCGTCCCCTTCTCCTCCTGCCCCCAATCCCTCCCACCATCAGAGTCATTTCCAATGAGTCAACTCTTCACATGAGGTGGCCAAAGTACTGGAGTTTCAGCTTTAGCATCATTCCTTCCAAAGTACACCCAGGACTGATCTCCTTTAGAATGGACTGGTTGGGTCTCCTTGCAGTCCAAGGGACTCTCAAGAGTCTTCTCTAACACCACAGTTCAAAAGCATCAATTAATTCTTCAGCGCTCAGCTTTCTTCACAGTCCAACTCTCACATCCATACATGACCACTGGAAAAACCATAGCCTTGACTAGATGGACCTTTGTTGGCAAAGTAATATCTCTGCTTTTCAATATGCTGTCTAGGTTGGTCATAACTTTCCTTCCAAGGAGTAAGCATCTTTTAATTTCATGGCTGCAGTCACCATCTGCAGTGATTTTGGAGCCCCCAAAAATAAAGTCTGACACTATTTCCACTGTTTCCCCATCTACTGCCCATGAAGTGATGGGACAAGATGCCATGATCATTTTCTGAATGTTGAGCTTTAAGCCAACTTTTTCACTCTCCTCTTTCACTTTCATCAAGAGGCTCTTTAGTTCCTCTTCACTTTTTGTCATAAGGGTGGTGTCATTGCATATCTGAGGTGATTGATATTTCTCCCGGCAATCTTGATTCCAGCTTGTGCTTCTAGCCCGGTGTTTCTCATGATGTACTCTGCACAGAAGTTAAATAAGCAGGGTGACAATATACAGCCTTGATGTACTCCTTTTCCTATTTGGAACCAGTCTGTTGTTCCAGCCTTACTTGCTAACTAATGAGTTTGCCTGCCAGTTTCATAAATGCTGAACATAAGACACAAGATTTCTATTCACAGACAAATAATTTTATAACTACAAAAATGGCAGGGATGAAAGTAACAGCATTTGAGCCAGTTCTCTGAGCCTGGATTCCCAAAGAGGAATATGAAGGGGGCCACGTGATGCCTACCCATCAAGTAGATTGCACAGAGGAGAAACCCTAAGTTTAGGGACTTTGAATCTTTGATCATAGGCAGTAAGTGTGCCTGACTTTTGTTCAGAAGGAGACAGTACTAGCATGAATAATAAACAAACCTGCCTTTGCTCCAAGAAGAAAATGCTATGTCCATCTTGCAAAGCTGTTCACTTTACATACATTCAGGAAAATATAGTCTAGGAAAACGTCAGTCAGTGTGTCTGCTCACAAGAGGTACAGAAATGTAAAGAACCCATGAATAGTCTCTCCACAGGCACAATTTAGCATTAACTCCAATATGGCAATAAAGTTGTCAAGGCACCTTGAGAGCTCTTCACTGAAGTACTTCCCTCTTCTAACACGCCTCCATTGACACCATTTTCCTTTCTCCTAATTATATTTTAGAAATCAGATTATAAATTGCCTCCTCTGGGGAATGTTCTATGGTCCCTCAAGGTTAAAACAGTTGCCCTTTGCTCCCAAAAAGTTCTGCAAATCCCCTAATTTCAATATCACACTTTATTCTATGTTAAAATGGCTCATGAATTGCTGAACTGTTTTTTACCCCCTTAAGCCATAAACTTCTTGAGAATAAGAACTGTGATTTATTCATTAATGTGCTCTTAGAAACTTAAAAGAGAATTTGACCGATTGTTAACACTAAATGTATCATCCTGAGTTTACAATAGTTGAGATTTTCATAAAATACAGAATTTTTGAACTCTTTAGTAAATGTTAGGCATTGTGCAGACTGCTTCTGAGGTGCATCTTCATGAAGAGGTGAAATTCTAGTTAATTCAGAAGTAATAAAAAAAGGTAAATTTTCAATTGCAGAGAATTAAAGAAAGCTGATTAAAAAATAACTTGATACTTCTAAAATTAATTCAGATTAGCTTAATAAAATGTTTTTTAATAGTCTGTCATAATGTTCCACTAGTTCAGATGGGAATCTTTGAGAAGCAGATGCAGATTTTGAGATCTTGTACCTTTCAACACTAGGAAAAATTTTATGATTATTTTCAAATTAAAGAATTATCTGTTTTGAAAACAACACTCTAGGGCAGTCTTACATTTTCTGGGAATTATTTTTTTTTTAAAGTCATCTCATATGCTTTGATATTTTTAGTTAAATCTAGGCAAATATTCTTTCTTTTTTCTGGTTTCTCGTCTGTAAATAGAAATCTCATGAGCATGTCCACCCTATGGAATTATGTATGTTACATTAAAGACAGATACATTGTATTCTAAGCACCGTAGGAGATAAAATTTTCATAGTAAAAGTATACTCAAAACTTACACCACGTCTTATTTTTTATTTTTAAAAACTGAAGCTACCATAACAACAACCTGATGGATACAGTAGCTCATTATTTCAATTAGGTTTATTTTTTTCAAGAGAACAGAATATTTTGTTCTCCTTCAAGAATTTAATATACTGGGCAAAATCAGCTATAAAATCAGTTAAAATGAAAATATCCAATTAGAACAATGCATCTCTGCCAGAAATTTCAAAATCCTACAGAGTACTGAAATTATTTGTTCTTCTACTTAATCCCCAGGCATCTTGAATTTCAATACTTTTAAATAATTTCTCTGACAATGCCAAATAGAACTGAGGGTGGAATGGCAACAATTAGCTATGAACTGGCATTTTGAATGACAATAAAAAAGTTCAACATTAGTTGGGATTTGGCCAAAAGATCATAGGGTAGAGAAATGACATTCTTTCCTTACTAATTAGGTAGTTCTAATACTGCACACTATTTTAGAAATTTTAATAATTATTTTTATTAAAAATGTTAATGCAGGTACTGGTTTTCAGAGCATTTCCCCACCAATATCACTTCTAGGGTGCCATCATTCTAAAATCCCACCATGCTAAAAATTGCATCTAAAGAGTTTATAATGTATTTTACCCTACTCATCTGCATTCCCAACAAAAGAGAATGTGAAGGTCATTCAATTATGACTATTAGAAGGCAATATCAAGAAAAATATTTTAGACATTTGTGTAACTTTCATTTATCTGGTTATATACACCAGCCTCTACATCATTTTTGCTGAGCACATTTGTTCTATGCCCAAGATTTTTAGAATTGACTGCCTTCCTAAACCTTTTTGAGAATATATATATCTAATATTGTTTAAAACATTAACAGTAATGAACCCTAGTGGGAAAAATTATGTTGAGCCCAATTTACTACCTTTCCACATCTAATTAGACACACTAGCAGTTTCTTGTCACTTTAATAGCTATCAGTCTAATTAATAGATAAGTCATTAGAATATGAATAAGGAATTAATAGAGGAAATTCTACTGATTTACTGAATTTAATTTGTTTATAAATATAATATGAGACTTCATATAGGTAGATAAATATTAATAGTTAAATCAGTGACTATTACATATAGATGTACTTTAAAATCTGATGGTTATGCAGAAATATACAGTGTGCAAGCAACATTGAAGCTAATCTTTTGACTCTGAGCAGAACACATTGTTGTTATAAGTTTCTGTCCCACAATAGAGTTTGTAAAAGCTGTTACTAGAAAGCAATCACTGGTTAACAGAAAGTAATCATTGGTTAACAGTCAATGATACATTGTGTGCCCAACACTGTCATAAGTATGTTGTAGATATAACCATACTTAATGCTTGCAAAAACTCTAAAAGTTTTATATTATCATCTCCATTTTACCTGGTGATGAAAATGAATCTCTCAAAGACACAGGGTGTGAGAGAAGAAATCTGAGCAGTGACGTGACCCAGTCCTGACTGACCCCCGAGGGCCCGGACTCTGAGCCACATATTATAACCCACTGGTTTACTCTCCTGTCTACGTTGTCTTTGGTTAGCATTTTAATTGTGTGTCAGTCTAGTCGTAAGATGGCTTCTATACTCAGAACTTGATATATAGCAACCCTGGCATGTCCTAGGATACATTGGTCATATCTCTTAGTGAGACAGCACTGAGAAAGGGACAGGAAGGGGAAAGGTTGCTGGCATTCCCTCTCATTTAGGCCTGTCAGATTTAGCAAGTGAGAATACAGGACACCTAGTTACATTTGCATTTCAGATAAACAATAAATACTTTTTTAGTCTAAGTATGTTCCAGGCAATATTTGAAATTCAAATTTTATCTGAAATTCAAATTAAACTGAGTATCCTGTATTTGACCTGGCAGCCTTTCCCATCTACCCCACACACAGCTGTGAATAGTAACTATAGCTCAAATTCCAAATGAGGCTTTTGAAAATACATTAGCATTAATTTTTTTAAACCATAATAAGAGATATCAGGATTGAGGAACCCAAAACCTTGGTAGAAAAATATTGTTAAATGGAAAAAGATTGCACAAAAATCCAAAAATATATATATTTTTTCAAAAATATATTTTTAAAAGTACAAAAATATATTTAAAAAATAAACTAAGAAAATAGCAATAGGATGTTAAGTATCTTAACTTTTTAACAGTACATATTAGAAAGTTGCTTTCTACTCATGTCTGTTCTTGAGATTTTTATGAGAGAAAGAGATCAGATGCTATTATAATAATAGTTATAAGAGACAAGAATTACATAAATTAAATTCCCAAAGTCAATTTTTGTTTTTGTGTTTTTAGTAAGCTTCTAACTATTGGATTTTCTTAAATTAATATATAGTGGTTCAAGTTATTCAGGAAATATACCCCTATATTCCATGCCATCACTCATTTTGCTTTTTTTTTTTTTTTTTTTTTGAGAAAACATAAAATTTGAGCTAGGTACCTTTTCTAAAGGTCTGTTGATCCTCTTCATAAAGTTGTAGCAAAATAAATGTCTCTTCTGTAGATTTATCCTTTGAATATGATTACACACATGCTCAAGATCCAAGCTTGTTGTACTAAATCTTTTTTCAGTTGATTTCAAAGAAAAGTGTTTCTTTGTTTGATTATAGTCTCCAAAACCACATCTGGCCTCTTTCGTAAAGCTCCAGCCCACTTATTCTTTAGTCTAAAATACTCTGTGGCTGAATTTCCCTGCCTATTACCAGCATTCTGCACAATTTAGGAGTAGAAAAAAGGTTATTTATTTATTTTTATTATTGTGTATTTTTAATGTTTTTACCACAGTGAGTCACATGCTAATTGGTGTCCAAGAAAACATTGTCTAGACCTGTGATACTTCCTATCTAATATCATTAACCTCCAACAGTAGCAGTTCATTTTCATGACCAATTATTCATTTAATGTCCAGCATCATATAGACTCCACAGGCACTAAGTATTCATTGGGACCTGCAGTCCATTCACTCCTCTTCAGTTCCATTAACTGTTACTTCATTCTCCCTTTCATTCCTTACTCAGCTTATATTCCTTGATGGTAATTATAATCTCTTCTTGAAGACATCCTCTACTCCTCATCCTTCCCTTCCACGGGCATACACATCTAGCAAAACTCCAGATTTTTAACTGAGTCCAGGTATCTGCCTTCTCCAAACTGCCAAATCAAGAAGCTCGATGTTGCTGAGAAAGGCACACACCCGGGCTGACTAGTTTCACTTTAAAGTCATGATCCTAAATCTCAAATAGACATTCAACTTTGCCTAGTCATCCTACTCTTTTTCCTAGTAAGTCTGCTTCCCTATTTGAGATGGCAATTATGTCCTTTACCCTCTCTGCTCATACATTCCTTTACTGCCCCACATTCAATCAACAAACTCACATCTTTCATAGTATTCAAGCAAGAACTCCCCTGCATTCCCACTCCAATCCATCAGCCTTCTAACAACATAAGCAGCTGACTTTTTTCCTTTGTTCCAAAAGCCCATCCTTTTATTAAAGGCCAATTCTTCCCCTACGCTTTTGAACATATGACCTCTAATGTTCTCGTGATTTCACTTCTGAGGTTATCTTCTCTCCTCCTCTATCTTCTCTCCTCCTTATTGCCAGTTGTTTTCTACACTAACTGTTGCTTTCAACACACACGCTGTACTATTGCCTGTCTTCAAACAAACATTCCTTGACATATATCCATGTACAGTTACCACCTCTCTTTTTAGATCCATTGCCATACAAACTGTCTGAAAATGTTTACATTCATCATTTCTCTTCCTTACTTTTTGCTCACTTTTAAGGCCCTTTCAATCAAACTTTATAAGGTCACAACAAAGCTTCATGTTGTATATCTAATGAACACCTTTCAGTATATACCTATTTTACAGTTTCATAATATTGAGCTTAATTGATCACTGATGTGCCTTGAAATTTTTCTTTGTTTCTGTATTAGTCTGTGTTGGTTGCATTAGACTAAGTTATGTTGAAAAATTTCATTGATTTAAGAAAACAAGTAACTATTTTTGATTCTAGTTATATGTCAGCTTCTATGCATTGCAAGCTGTGACTTTGCTCCAAGTTGTACTTTGAGTTCATGTCTGCTACATGTGTTTTCTCACTCTGGGACCCAGATCAAGGGGTCAGCTTCTTTCTGGGACATACCCTTCCCTTGGCAGAGGACTGAAGAACAGAAGACCAGGAAGAAACTTTCAGTGCTTCTAAATCTTCTCCTCAGACACAGTGGAGATACATCACCTCTGCTCACACTCCATTTGCCAGTAAAGTCATATGACTGAGTCCGGAGTGGTACAGGGTGAAAGGATCCTTCTTCAAGACTTGTATGGCAAGAGGCAGAGATGACCAATCCTCTTATGAGAAAGGGGGTAGACAGCGATACATGATACTACCTACCAGTTTCTGAGATATCCTGCTCTTCATATTAACTCCCATTTTATCAACTCCTTTTTCTTAGTCTCCTTTTTTCAGTAGCTCATCTTCTTCCTTTTTAACGCTGAAGAATCCCTAAGATTATTTCTGATCAAACTTTTCTTCTGTATGTATAATATCTTCCTACTTTATCTCTACCATTCCAGTTCAGTTCAGTTCAGTTCAGTCGCTCAGTCGTGTCCGACTCTTTGCCACCCCCGTGGACTGCAGCACGCCAGACCTCCCAGTCCATCACCAACTCCCAGAGTTTACCCAAACCCATGTCCACTGAGTCGGTAATGTCATCCAGCCATCTCCTCCTCTGTCATCCCCTTCTCCTCCTGCCTTCAGTCTTTCCCAGCATCGGGGTCTTTTCCAATGAGTCAGTTCTTCGCATCAGGTAGCCAAAGTATTGGAGTTTCAGCTTCAGCATCAATCCTTCCAATGAACACCCAGGACGGATATCCTTTAGGACGGACTGATTGGATCTCCTTGCAGTCCGAGGGACTCTCAAGAGTCTTCTCCAACACCACAGTTCAAAAGCATCAATTCTTCGACGCTCAGCTTTCTTTATAATCCAGCTTTCACATCCATACATGACTACTGGAAAAACCATAGCTTTAACTAGATGGATATTTGTTGGCAAAGTAATGTCTCTGCTTTTTAATATGCTGTCTAGGTTGGTCATAACTGTTCTTCCAAGGAGCAAGCATCTTTTAATTTCATGGCTGCAGTCACCATCTGCAGTGATTTTGGAGCCCCCCAAAATAAAGTCTGTCACTGTTTCCCCATCCCCATTCCAATGGCATTTAAATATTAGCTATAACTTAATGACTTTCAAACATACATTTCATCCATAATTAACTGCTCCCTTAACGTCTACAAAACAGAGTTTTTGATTCATACACACACACATATACACACACAAATGCAATATTCTTTATGCTTCCACATCTCACTAAATAGTTCTTGTTTTCTAAGACAGAAACAAAGCATTTATCTTGATTTGCTTCTCTCACATTACATCTAACCCATCAGCAATTTCCAACAGCGTTACCTTTAACATATGTTAAAAATTGCTTACCTCTCATCATCTCTAATACATCTATTTGATTTTATATCCAAGGAATCAGGATCATGGTAAGTTTGGATGCTATATTTTAAAAAATAGCTCATTTTTCAAAGAGCTCTCAATTTAATAATATGGAGCAACACATGCATTTTTTTTAAACTGTGAGAGATCATACAGTACATGCTAAATTTAAGGAAAGTACTGTAGTGCAAAGGAACACATATAAGAAATAAATTAATTTTGGTTTTGGTAGTGAGAGAAAGCAACCATAAAAAAAAAACAAAAAAAAACCCTCTCATCTTTTTCTTACAGCATTGGTAGAATTATATCAGAAACACTCTGATAATGGCCATATATGTGATAGTTGAGAAGATTTAAGGGAAAGTAATATTAATACAAAGGCTAGAGAGAAGAAAAAATAAACTAGATAACTGATTGGGAAGAAGGTAAGCATTTCTGAGAACCTGAACTCAGGTATTGAATGTGGAGGCTGAAAAGAAGAATGAAATTCTGTAGATAGGTATTTACCTCTTTTGAACAGTTCAGTTTTAATGAGAGGAGATAAATGCTTTTATAAAAAGATATAATAAGAAAGAAATCCTTTAAGATATTTATAAACCTTGGTGGCTTTCTGTATACTTAAATTATATATTTCAGTGTCAGAATAAAAAATTTAAAAGATAGAAGCCTATTGCTATTCTAAAAATATTTTGTTCCCTGTGCTCATTTTTAGAATGTACCAAAAATTGGAAAAATATCACTAGATATCACAACTATTTATTAACATAACCATTCCTTTAGTCTCTAAAACTCAGATTTATTTCAACTTGAAGATCAATGAAAACATTATTGAACTAGGATCTGAATATCAGAGTTGTACATTCACCCAAGCTATAAATTCAGAAGTCAGATGGTGACTGCTCTATCAGCCCAAAGCAAAAATCTGTTGTAGGAACCTGAGAATAAAATTTAAGGTATACAGGCATCCAAGATGGGACTTATTCATGCTTTTATAGTTTTAGTATGAGCACTGAAGCTGAAATGTTCACTATTTTGTTGGATTTATCTTGCCAGGATGTACTTTAAACATCAAGAATAAAATGACAGATTCCATCAGTTATTTCAAGACTTTAATCTGTATAATGCCCTGTAAGGTTCTACATATGTCCATAGAAAGACAGCAATGTGTTCTCATAAATATACAAAACAGAGTTTTCTTTTGTCTTCTGCCAGTCCACTAAACAGATGCATCCTTGGCCTCAAGGGACATATGTGAAGTGACATCTTTATGCGTGCCTAGAAACCCCTGTTTGTCAGGCCAACCTCTACACCTCCTAAGCTGAGGACAAGTTGGATAGCTAGAAGGAGGAAAACTGTGCTGTGATCAAAGTAAATATAAATAAACCCCACAAGCGTTCTTCTGATAAAATCCTGTCTTCTTTCCTAACTCTCCACAGCATTTCTAAAACTTTGCTTAAAATCTACCCATTTTGATGACAGAGCCATATGTTTTTGTTTGGGCTTTTTAAATAAATGTTTATAGAGCCCATACCATATGTTAAGTACTGAGCCAAATGGTTTAAATGGCTTATTTCACACTAATTCAAAAAGATATATGCACCCACATGTTCATTGCAGCATTATTTACAGTAGTCAAAATATGGAGATAACTTAAGTGTTCATCAATAAGTGAATGGATAAAGACAATGTGATAAACACACACACTGGAGTATTATTTAGACATAAAAAAAAGAATGAAATTTGTAACAACATGGATGGACCTTGAGATCATTATGATAAGTGAAATGAGTCTGAAAAAGACAAATGCTGTATGGTCTCACTTATGTGTGGAATCTAAAAAACAAGAAAACAAAAAAATAAAAACCAAACTCATATATAGAGAAAAGATTGGTGGTTGCCAGAGGGGAAGGGGTGGGGTGGGTGAAAAGAGTGAATGGGCCCAAAAGATACAAACTTATAAAACAGATAAGTCATGAGGATGTAATATAAGATGTTATATTAATATATCCATTACACCTTAAGTTTTTAAAAAGACAATTGATTCAAATGCAATTTAATAAAGACCATATAGTCTTTCCATATTTTATTAACTATTCTATTCATATATTTCAGTCCTATCTCATCCCACAAAGAATTGATTTGTTCTGACAATATTAATTATAAAATCCAATTACACTGTATCATATCTAGGTTTAAACATCTGGAGTGAGGAAGAACTCAGCATATAAAGAGGCAAATGATTCCCTCAGCTAGGAATTTATTTACATAGCTTTTTTAAATATATTGAACCTCTTTATCCTAATTTGGGGGCCATTTTTTCTAGCAGCTATATTGAGAGTCACATACCATATGATTCACCCATTTAAAATGTACAATTCAGTCCTTTTAAGTATATCACAGATCTATGCTGCCATCCTTACAGTCTAAGAATACTTTAATCATCACAAAAAGCAAACTTCATAGCCTTCAGCAATCACTCCTCATCTCTCTGTTCCAGTCTCTTGAGCCTAGACAACAAAAATTGATTTTCTGTCCCTGTAGAGGATCTAGTCTGAACATTTAATAAATATGGAATCATACAATCTGTGGCCTTTTTTTTTTTGACTGGCTTACTTTCCTTAGCATAATTAAAATTATAGCATATATCAGTATTTCATGTATTTCTATTACTGAATAATATTCTATTGTATGAATATGCCACATTTGTCATTTAATCAGTTGATCCATATTTGACTTTTTTCTACTTTTGTGCTATTTTGAATAATACTACTCTAAATATTTGAGTATATTCTAAGTCTTTTTGTGAGCATGTGTTCTCATTTCTCTTGGGTATATGCCTAGGAGTAGAATTTCCAGATCATATATTAACTCTACATTTTACATTTGAGTCACTGCCATGCTTTTTGTTTGTTATTTTTCTGAACATAGTTCATTGAAATATATTTTTTTAATTATTTGTACAGTATAAGGTATTATTAACAAATACCTGATTTAATCAACTGAAGAAATAGAACATTGACAACATCATGGTCTGCTCTATCATGGCCTTCCTCCTCCTGCCTGGAGATGTCCAGTGTTCTTACTTTAAAAAAATTATTCTTTGCTTTTAATAATGTTGTTTGTTTTGTGTTTTTTAACTTTAATTGAAATAATATTATGCATACTATTAAATTACTTCTCTTGTTTATCATTATATTTGTCAGGTTTGTTCATTATTACATCTAGCTGTACATCCAATTTCATTGCTATATGACATCCCAGTCTATGAGTATGCCACAATTTTTTTAATCCATTTTCCTGTTGATGAACATTTGTGTTGTTCTCAATTTGAAGTTATTTTTAAACCTTGACAGTATAAAATATTTTACAGTCATCTCCTGATACAAACATGCAGGAGATTAGGAAGGGAATAACCATCTTACAACTTTTCTTAACCATGTCTGTCATACTCTTACCCAAAATATTTACCATAAAGCCCTATACTTTAGATTCTTGTTCCACACTTTTTTAATTTTATTTCATGTCTTCCTCTGGTAGTTTAGATGTCTAGCTATAGCTTTAATTTGTATTTTTTTTAATAATAAATGAGCTTGATCAGCTTTTTATTTGACCACTGACCACTCAGATTTCCTGTTATGTGAAGTCTCTATACAAGCCTTTTACCCATTTTTCTATTGAAATGTCTAGTTTTCCTCATTAATTTGTAAGAATATATATTATGAATATAAGTATTTTATTGATAATATGTACTGCAACTTTTTCTCAGTAATTGTCTTTATTCTTTTTTATGTAAAGAAATTCTTAATTTTAATGTAGTGAAACTAATGGTTAGGGGTTTCCACATCTTAACAAAGAATTATTTCTATATATCAAGTACATAAATACATTCTCCTCTTGGATATTCTAAAATCTTAACTTTAAATCACCTGCATTTTACTTTTGTACAAATGCAAAAATGGTATCAGAGGCTGGTTATAATTTCTGTTCATCTTGACAAATATTCAGTTACCCCAGCACCATAAACTGAAAGTCCATCCTCTTTTTTCCTAACTGCAGCACTACCTCTGTTGCATATGATTGGATCTGTTTCTGAACTCTCTGCTCTATCTCTTTTGTCTATGTATCTGAACTTGTTCTAATACAATGCAATTATTTTATAGCTTTATAAGGAGTCTTAATTTCTGTTAGAACAAGTTCACAACAATCATATTCTTTTTCTCTAAGAAAGTGATTGCTCTTTACACTTCACGAAACTTTAGAATTAACTCCAAAAACTCAACAATAACAGCAGCAACAGCAGTTCTCAGTGAGAACTGCCTGAAATCCATAGGTTAATTTGGGAAGAATTGACATCTTTAGAATGCTGTTTTCAAATCCATGGTCATAATGTACCTGTTTATTTATATATCTAGTGCCTTTCAGGGCTTCCTCGGGGGCAGTGGTAAAGAGCCCTGCCAATGCAAGAGATGCATGTTCAATCCCTGGATCAGGAAGATTGCCTGAAGAAGGAAATGGCAACCCACTTACAGCTAGAAAACAGATGGGCTGGCATTGGGATCACAGCCCAGGACTAACTGAGGAGCCCAAAGACATACCTGCTCCCCTCCCGTAGCCTCAGCTCCTCCTCTGGGGCCGTGGCTTCCTTCTGAGCACCCTGAGTGTGTGCCATCCTGGGACACACAGCCCCTCCCCACCTCACAGGGCTCCCAGGCCAGTAGTCCAGACACTGGTCTGGAGACAAATAATCATGCAATGATTGTGTTACTGTTGGGAGAACTCCTACTCAGGAGAGGTCCAGGTTGCTGTAAGAGCTTATAACAGGGGTGGGGAGGGCAGGAAGGGGGACCAAGAGAAAAGGAAAGATATAGCCATTTGAATGCAGAGTTCCAACGAATAGCACAGAGAGATAAGAAAGCCTTCCTAAGTGATCAATGCAAAGAAATAGGGGGAAAAAAAAAAAAAAAAGACAGGAAAGACTAGAGATCTCTTTAAAAAAATTAGAGATACCAAGGTAATATTTCCTGCAAAGATGGGCACAATAAAGGACAGAAATGGTATAGACCTGACAGAAGCAGAAGAGATTAAGAAGAGGTGGCAAGAATACACAGAACTATACAAAAATATCTTCATGACCCAGATAACCATGATGGTGTGATCACTTACCTAGAGCCAGACATATTGGAGTGCAAAGTCAAGTGGGCCTTAGGAAGCATCACTACAAACAAAGCTAGTGGAGATGATGGAATTCCAGTTGAGCTAGTTCAAATCCTAAAAGATAATGTTTCAAAGTGCTACACTCAATATGCCAGCAAATTTGGAAAACTCAGCAGTGGCCACAGGACTGGAAAAGGTCAGTTTTCATTCCAATCCCAAAGAGAGACAATGCCAAAAATGTTCAAACTACTGCACAACTGCACTCATCTCACATGCTAACAATGTAATGCTCAAAATTCTCCAAGCCAGGCTACAACGGTACATAAACCATGAACTTCCAGATGTTCAAGCTGGATTTAGAAAAGGCAGAGGACTTAGAGATCAAATTGCCAACATCTGTTGGATCACTGAAAAGGCAAGAGTTCCAGGAAAACATCTACTTCTACATTTGACTATGCCAAAGCCTTTGACTGTGTAGATCAAAACAAAATGTGGAAAATTCTGAAAGAGATGGGAATATCAGACCACCTGACCTGCATCCTGAGGAAACCTGTAGCAGGTCAAGAAGTAACTTTTAGAACTGGACATGGAGCAATGGACTGTTTCCAAATCGGGAGAGGAGTACGTCAGGGCTGTTTATTGTTACCCTGCATATTTAACTTATGTGTAGAGTACATCATGACAAATGCCAGGCTGAATGAAGCACAAGCTGGAATCAAGATTGCAGGGGAAAACATCAATAACCTCAGATATGCAGATGACACCACTCTTATGGCAGAAAGTGAAGAAGAACTAAAACGCCTTTTGATGAAAATGAAAGAGGAGAGTGAAAAAGTTGGCTTAAAAATCAACATTCAAAAAACAAAGATTATGGCATCTGGTCCAATCACTTCATGGCAAATAGATAAGGGAACAATGGAAACAGTGACAGACTTTATTTTGGTGGGGGGGCGGGGCTCCAAAGTCACTGCAGATGGTGATTACAGCCATGAAATTAAAAGACCCTTTCTCCTTGGAAGAAAAGCTATGACCAACCTAGACAGCATATTAAAAAGCAGAGACATTAGTTTGCCAACAAAGGTCCATGTAGTCAAAGCTATAGTTTTTCCAGTAGTCATATACAGATGTGAGAGTTGGACTATGAAGAAAGCTGAGCACCAAAGAATTGATGCTTTTGAACTGTGGTGTCGGAAAAGACTCTTGAGAGTCCCTTGGGCTGCAAGCAGATCCAACCAGTCCATCCTAAAGGAAATCAGTTCTGAATATTTATTGGAAGGACTGATGCTGAAGCTGAAACTCCAATACTTTGGCCACCTGATATGAAGAACTGACTCACTGGAAAAGACCCTGATGCTGGGAAAGATTGAATGCAGGAGGAGAAGGGAATGACAGAGGATGAGATGGTTGTATGGCCTCACTAGTCAATGGACATGAGTATGAGCAACTCCAGAAGTTGGTGATGGACAGGAAAGCCTGGCATGCTGCAGTCCATGGGGTCACAAAAAGTCAGACATGACTGAGTGACTGAACTGAACTGAGTACCTTTCAAATAATTGTCATAATTTTATCTAGAGAGCTTGCACACTTTTGTTAGACTTGTTCCTAAATACTTGATATTTTCATTGCTATTGTGAGTGTTATAGTCTAGAATTGTATATTCTGTTTGTAGATGATATAGACATTGTAAATTGATGTGTTGTTAGGTACTGATTTTGTATCCAGAAACTGTCCTGAGTTTTTTCATTGTTTGCATAATTCATGTATATAATATCAAACAGAATTAGTGTTATTTGGTTCAAAAGCATCAGTTTGTTGGAGGAAGCATCTTTTAATTTCATGACTGCAGTCACCATCTGCAGTCATTTTGGAGCCCAAGATTCCAACTTGTGCTTCTTCCAGACCAGCATTTTGCATGATGTACTCTGCATATAAGTTAAATAAGCAGGGTGACAATATACTGCCTTGCCATACTCCTTTTCCAATTTTAAACAAGTCTGTTGTTCCATATCTTGTTCTAACTGTTGCTTCCTGACTTGCATACATGTTTCTCAGGAGGTAGGTAAGGTGGTCTGGTATTCCCATCTCTTTAAGAATTTTCCACAGTTTCTTGTCATCCACATAGTCAAAGGCTTTAATATAGTCAGTGAAGAAGAAGTAGATATTTTTCTGGAATTCTCTTCTTTTTCTATGATCCAACAAATGTTGGCAACTGTACATCTTGAAGTTCTCAGTTCACATACTGTTGAAGCCTAAGTCGCTTCAATCGTGTCCAACTCTGTGTGACCCCGTAGACGGCAGCCTCCTCCGTCCTTGGGATTCTCCAGGCAAGAACGCTGGAGTGGGTTGCCATTTCCTTCTCCAATGCATGAAAGTGAAAATGAAAGTGAAGTTGCTCAGTCGTGTCTGACTCTTTGCCACCCCATGGACTGCAGCCTACCAGGCTCCTCCATCCATGGGAGTTTCCAGGCAAGAGTACTGGAGTGGGATGCCATTGCCTTCTCCGCTGTTGAAGCCTAGCTTGGAGAATTTTGAGCATTAGTTTGCTAGCATGTGAAATGAGTGCAATTGTGCAGTAGTTTGAATATTCTTTGGCTTTGCTCTTCTTTGAAATTAGAATGAAAACTGACCTTTTCCAGTCCTGTGGCCACTGCTGAGTTTTCCTAATTTGTTGGCATATTGAGTGCAGCACTTTTACATCATCATCTTTTAGGATTTGAACTAGCTCAACTGGAATTCCATCACCTCCACTAGCTTTGTTCCTTGTGATGCTTCCTAAGGTCCACTTGACTTTGCACTCCAATATATCAGGTTCTAGGTGAGCACACCATCAAGGTTATCTGGGTCATTAAGACCTTTTTTTGTATAGTTCTTCTGTGTATTCTTACCATCTCTTAATCTCTTTTGCTTCTGTTAGGTCCATACAATTTTTGTCCTGTATTCTGCACACCTTTGCATGAAACGTTCCCTTGGTATCAATTTTCTTGAACAGATCTCTAGTCTTTGGCACTCTATTGTTTTCCTTTATTTCTTTGCAATGATCACTTAGGAAGGCTTTCTTATCTCTCCTTGCTATTCTTTGGAACTCTCCATTCAGAGGGATGTATCTTTTGATTTGTCCTTTGCCTTTCACTTCTCTTCTTTTCTCAGCTATTTGGAAGGCCTCCTCAGACAACAATTTTGCTTTTTTGAATTTCTTTTCTTGGGGATGGTTTTATATTTTCTATTTACTATTGATTATTATTGTTTAAAATAGCCTCTAATTTCCTCTCATTTTTAATCATAATTTCCACTTATGACTTTTTCTTTATCTAATAATTATATAAAACTATGTTTCTTATTTACCACTTTATGATTTTTTTTTTTAACTTTACAATATTGTATTGGTTTTGCCATATATCAACATGAATCCACCACAGGTATACACGTGTTCCCTATCCTGAACCCTCCTCCCTCCTCCCTCCCCATATCATCCCTCTGGGTCATCCCAGTGCACCAGCCCCAAGCATCCAATATCATGCATCAAACCTGGACTGGTGACTTATTTCATATATGATATTATACATGCTTCAATGCCATTCTCCCAAATCATCCCACCCTCTCCCTCTCCCACAGAGTCCAAAAGACTGTTCTATACATCAGTGTCTCTTTTGCTGCCTTGTATACAGGGTTATTGTTACCGTCTTTCTAAATTCCATATATATGCGTTAGTATACTGTATTGGTGTTTTTCTTTCTAGCTTACTTCACTCTGTATAATAGGCTCCAGTTTCATCCACCTCATTAGAACTGATTCAAATGTATTCTTTTTAATGGCTGAGTAATATTCCATTGTGTATATGTACTACAGCTTTCTTATCCATTCATCTGCTGATGGACATCTAGGTTGCTTCCATGTCCTGACTATTATAAACAGTGCTGCGATGAACATTGGGGTACACGTGTCTCTTTCCCTTCTGGTTTCCTCAGTGTGTATGCCCAGCAGTGGGATTGCTGGATCATAAGGCAGTTCTATTTCCAGTTTTTTAAGGAATCTCCACACTGTTCTCCATAGTGGCTATACTAGTTTGCATTCCTACCAACAGTGTAAGAGGGTTCCCTTTTCTCCACACCCTCTCCAGCATTTATTGCTTGTAGACTTTTGGATCACAGCCATTCTGACTGGCATGAAATGGTACCTCATAGTGGTTTTGATTTGCATTTCTCTGATAATGAGTGATGTTGATCATCTTTTCATGTGTTTGTTAGCCATCTGTATGTCTTCTTTGGAGAAATGTCCAGTTCTTTGGCCCACTTTTTGTTTGGGTCATTTATTTTTCTGGAATTGAGCTGTAGGAGTTGCTTGTATATTTTTGAGATTAGTTGTTTGTCATTTGCTTCATTTGCTATTATTTTCTCCCATTCTGAAGGCTGTCTTTTCACCTTGCTTATAGTTTCCTTTGTTGTGCAGAAGCTTTTAATTTTAATTAGGTCCCATTTGTTTATTTTTGCTTTTATTTCCAATATTCTGAGAGGTGGGTCATAGAGGATCCTGCTTTGATGTATGTCAGAGACTGTTTTGCCTATGTTCTCCTCTAGGAGTTTTATAGTTTCTGGTCTTACATTTAGATCTTAAATCCATTTTGAGTTTATTTTTGTGTATGGTGTTAGAAAGTGTTCTAGTTGCGTTCTTTTACAAATGGTTGACCAGTTTTCCCAGCACCATTTGTTAAAGAGATTGTCTTTAATCCATTGTATATTCTTGCCTCCTTTGTCAAAGATAAGGTGTCCATATGTGCATGGATTTATCTCTGGGTTTTCTATTTTGTTCCATTGATCTATATTCTGTCTTTGTGCCAGTACCATACTGTCTTGATGACTGTGGCTTTGTAGTAGAGCCCGAAGTCAGGCAGGTTGATTCCTCCAGTTCCATTCTCCTTTCTCAAATTGCTTTGGCTATTCAAGGTTTTTTGTATTTCCATAAAAATTGTGAATTTATTTGTTCTAGCTCTGTGATGAATACCATTGGTAGCTTGATATTGCATTGAATCTATAAATTGCTTTGGGTAGTATACTCATTTTCACTATATTGATTCTTCCAATCCATGAACATGGTATATTCCTCCATCTATTAGTGTCCTCTTTGATTTCTTTCACCAGTGTTTTATAGTTTTCTATATATAGGTCTTTAGTTTCTTTAGGTAGATATATTCCTAAGTATTTTATTCTTTTCATTGCAGTGGTAAATGGAATTGTTTCCTTAATTCCTCTTTCTATTTTCTCATTATTAGTGTATAGGAATGCAAGGGATTTCTGTGTGTTGATTTTATATCCTGCAACTTTACTATAGTCATTGATTAGTTCTAGTGATTTTCTGGTGGAGTCTTTAGGGTTTTCTATGTAGAGGATCATGTCATCTGCAAACATTGAGAATTTTACTTCTTCTTTTCCAATTAGGATTCCTTTTCTTTCTTTTTCTGCTCTGATTGCGTGGCCAAAACTTCCAAAACTATGTTGAATAGTAATGGTGAAAGTGGGCACCCTTGTCTTGTTCCTGACTTTAGGGGAAATGCTTTCAATTTTTCACCATTGAGGATAATGTTTACTGTGGGTTTGTCATATATAGCTTTTATTGTGTTGAGGTATGTTCCCTCTATTCCTGCTTTCTGGAGAGTTTTTATCATAAATGGATGTTGAATTTTGTCAAAGGCTTTCTCTGCATCTATTGAGATAATCATATGGTTTTTACTTTTCAATTTATTAATGTGGTGTGTTACATTGATTGATTTGCGGATATTGAAGAATCCTTGCATCCCTGGGATAAAGCCCACTTGGTCATGGTGTATGATCTTTTTAATGTGTTATTGGATTCTGATTGCAAAATTCTATTTACCACTTTATGAAGATATTCTTGTTAACTTTTAAAAATTATTTTGATACTTCATGCACTTTGGTGAGATAACATGTCCTTTTAAATTTTTTGAAATTTTACTTAGGGAAAAGACAATTTTACAAAAATGTCCCATATATTCTTTAAAAGTACATATATTCTTGAGTTTTAGAGTCTACTAGGTCAATAATATGTTAGTCATATTGTTCATATCATACTTATTGTTTGATATGCTTATTCTATTAACTAATGAGAGATAGCTTCTAAAATCTATGACTCATGTATTTATTGTGGTGGGTATGCATGTGAAGTCCCTTCAGTCATGTCCAACTCTATGCAACCCTGTGGACTATAGCCCACCAGGCTCCCCTGTCCATGGGAGTCTCCAGGTAAGATTACTGGAATGGGTTGCCGTGTGCTCCTCCAGGGGATCTTCCTGACCCAGGGATAGAACCCATGTCTCTTATGTCTCCTGCTTTGGCAGGCAGGTTCTTCACTGCTGTGCCACCTGGGAAGCCCATTTATGTGGTAGTCCTAAAAATTATTCCTTCATATAGTTTATGTTTATCCCTATATGAATACTTTATAGCTATATAAGGACTATGGATATATGGTATCCACATACTTATAATTTTTATAGCTTCTTTGAGAATTGAATTTTTTATCTCTATCAAGTGGATGGCTCTATCGCCAGCAATCCTTCTATACAATTATGTCTGATAATAACAGAGCTGTGAGAACACACACATGCAACAGAGATGCACCTGTTACTTTTGGCTAGTATTGGTCTGGGCTTCTCCAGTAGCTCAGCAGGTAAAGAATCCACCTGCAATGAAGGAGAAACTGGAGACACAGGTTTGATACCTGAGTCAGGAAGATCCCCTGGAGGAAGATATGCAACCCACTCCAGTATTCTTCCCTGGAAAAACCCATGGACAGAGGAGCCTGGTGGCCACAATCCAAAAGGGTCACAAAGAGTCAGACACAACTGAACAACTAAGCACAGCACACAGTATTTGTATGCTAAACTATTCAGAGTTGGAGGATTATTTTGTTGTTGTTGTTGGGGAGTGTTGTTTATTACTTCTCAAGTGATAAAAATTTTTACTACAACTCAGTTCAGAATTCTACGTATGACAATAATTTCTCAAAGGCTTTTTTTCTTTCCTCCTGCTCTGCCACATGCTAAGCCTCTTCAGTTGTACCTGACTCTTTGCGATCCCATGGACTGTAGCCCTCCAAACTCATCTGTCCATGAACTCATTCTCCAGAAGAGAATACTGGAGTGGGGTTGCCATGCCCTCCTTCTGGGGATCTTATGAACCCAGGCATTGAACCCATATCTCGTAAGTCTCCTGTGTTGGCGGGAGGTTCTTTACCAGTCACACCTACTGGGAAGCCCTGCTCTGTGAAGTGGCAGAGAAACTTTTCTTATAAGAGCCTAGAGAGAAGAGTTTGGGTAGAGGCAGGTTTAACACCTTGTTGACACTTACCCTGAAGTAATAGGGCTTTGGGGCCTCAGAGTTTCTGCATTAATCCACTCCACCCACATACCGTGTTTTATTGTATTCTCAGCTTTGACTCCACACACAATTTCTTACAAGGTCATCAGATGTGGAACTCAAGATAACCTAAACCAACAAAAGCCCTCAAGGCAAAAGCACCTTCAATGAACACCATCTGTCTTTCAATGTTCTTTGGACTTTAATTTGCCACTCAACATATTTGCTATTCCTGTAAAAAAGTTTATGATTTTTCTTTCTGTATCTTAATTGGAAAGACTGTATATTGTAATAACTAAGAATGCAAATTGCAAGTCAAGGACATCAGAGAAAAGTCAGTTTCAATTGTCATCATAGGGAAATTTTATTTCACACATATGTCCAAAGGTCAGTTTACTCAGTAGCTCACGGACATTGTCAATGACTGGGGCCTTTTTGTCTTTCTTCCCTGCTATACTTCAGTGCATTGGCTTCTTCCCACCATGGTCTCTAGATGACCTTGGCATGTTCAGCCATCTTTTCTTCATGGTAAGGTCTACAGACCTTAAGAAACATTGTCTTTGTCCTGTGTCTCAGAAATTTTCCCAGTCAACTCTCCTTGAAGGTCAAAATGTTCTCTTATGCCCATTTCCACATCAATCATTGGTAACTGATGTGGTGGCACAATGATTGTCTTAAATCAGTTATGATTCTGGGGTTTGGGGTGATGTTTTTACCCTTGAGCATATGGCTGCTATAGAGTTCACAGCTGAAAAAAACAGGGGTCTTATTAAAAATAAAAAGAGAGACTGGTCTGTGGGTAGAAAATAAGTAATCTTAAATTTTTCTTATTTCTCACTATTGTTATAGTAATAATCATTCAATATGTTAATTTATAAAGCATATTCTACAGGGGACATGTTTTGTAAATTAATATATTGAATAAGGAAAAGAGGGTGGCAGAGGATGAGGTGGCTGGATGGCATCACCAATGTGATGGACATGAACTTGAGTAAACTCCAGGAGATGGTGAGGAACCGGGGAAGCCTGGCGTTCTGCAATCCAAGGAGTCGAAAGGAGTCGGATGTGACTTGGTGACCGAACGACAACAACAGCATTCCATAGGGGATAATCAAAGCTGAATTCTGAAACAGTGTTAGAAATTCTCTTCCATGTTTACTCAGGGGTCACACCTGTGTCTCTTGCATTACAGGCAGATTCTTTACCGTCTGAGCCACCAGGGAAGCCCTTATATATTTACACCAATTCATTGATCTGGACCCTTTGAATAGTGCTCCCCAACTGATTATTTTTCTAATTAACTGTTCAAGCATCTGTTTTTTATTTCCCTTTATCTTGTTCGCAAGTATAAGGGAAAAAAATAGCTTTTCTATTGACTAAAGTTCAGAAACCCTATACCTAGTGATATTTGGTGCTAAAGTGTGAGGTTGATTATCTGTCTACATTTCTTTCAAAAAATTTCTACTTGAACTGATATGATTCATTTAAAATGACTCCATCTTGGCTTCTGATGGCTACTTTTTTCCTTTCTTTCTTTCTTTATTATTATTATTATTATTATTTTTGGTCAAGAATCAATATCAAGTTCTCAAGGCTATTGTTATACCCTATTTTCTTCTCTTTGAATATTGTTATAACTTTCTTCTGCTTCCTATATCCTCTCCACAATTCCTCACAGACTGTTAACCCTAATAGTGCTGGCAGTTTATAATAGTATAGATAACATTTCAGAGCAACTTGCTATGTGCTAGGCTTGTGCTAGGATCTTTAAATATGTTAACATCATCTAATCCTCAGAGCAACCCTGTAAATCTGGTATTGGGTTATAGAGAAGACAAGTGACTTAACCCAAATAAAAACATCTTGAATCTGGAGCCCACACTCTGGGCTACTGTACAATAATATAATATGGCAGGCACTCCCTTCAGTTATACCTTAGTCCTATAAGAAATAATTCAAAATATGGTCACTTTAATCTTAGTTCTTACCAAGATCACACCAGGTTTCTGCATCCTAAATTCGATCAGTTTCTTTATCCACCTAGCACCTCAATCTTAAATGGACGGGTAAATAAATTTTTAGTTGCATGTGTTCTCAATCGCCTCAGTCGTGTCCAACTCTTTGTGACCCTATGGTCAGGTTTCTCTGTCCATGGGATTCTTCAGGCAAGAAGACTGAAGTGGGTTGCCATGCCCTCCCCAAGGAATCTTCCTGACCCGGGGATTGAACCTGCATCTTTTATGTCTCCTGCATTGGCAGCTGGGTTCTTTACCACCAGCACCACCTGGGAAGGCCAATTCTTAGTTACTATGATTTGCTTCCAATGATACCATAATTTCATGTTTTAGATTCCCCTGAGTGCTATGATTTATACTACTCCCACTGCTAAACTAGTGTATTGGATCTTATTTTCAAAAATTTCTTACAATCTTCACATCAAGAAAAACTAACAAAGGCCAAAAAATATGTCTGAGGTCTTGCAATTAACAATACCATAAATAACCAGAATGATGGAGTAACCAGAGTGAACATTTTCAACTTTATTTTTAGAACATGTCTTTATGTAAAACAGGACATTACTCACCCTAAGTAATGTCAGATTGCTAGCTGGCTTTAAGGGGGGAAAATTAATATCAATAGATAAAATTTTCTATTAAATTCACAGATATCTTGTGAACTTAGAATATTTTATAGGAATTACAAATATAGCTCTAGACAATTTATTGAAGTGATCCTAATCCTATCATTATTTCTAAAATGTAAGACATTTTCCATGTATAATGTATTGTATCAATGTCACTTAGTCACTTAGTACAGCTTTGGTTTTCATCATAAAATGGCAGTCAGTAAGCTACATCACATGTCCAAGGCATCATTTGTAGATTTCTGTCTGTAGTTTTTTCTACATCTAGAACGTTTTTCTGTTCCTATCCAGATGTCAGTACACAGTTGTAGTTCCTCCCAGTTTTCTCAGTGTATATAGCTGCTTCTTGGTTCATCATAAAAAAAATTTGTGTATACTGTATCCATATCCATATATAGCAATGTTAGCAAATCCAGACTGAGCCTCAGATTTCATGGGCAGTAATGTAAATACCTTTAAAAGGGGACGAGTAACATGCACAGCACTCTCAAGTTTTCTCTTTCCAATTATCCTTTCTCTTTATCTTTCCCCTCTTTGTATTTCTTATCTAAACAGTCAGGGTAAGAAATACAGAGGGGAAAGATAAACAGAAAGGACAATTGGAAAGAGAAAACTTGAGAGTGCCGTGCGTGTTACTCGTCCCCTTTTAAAGATATTTACATTACTGCCCATGAAATCTGAGGCTCAGTCTGGACTTGCTAACATTGCTATATATGGATATTGATTCTTACAGTCATGGCTTAATGTCTAGACATCTTTTGGAAATTAGGAAACTGTGTACCATCTCACTAAAATAAAAGGCCATATGTATACATGTACATACACACAGAGAGACACAAGGCTACCTAAATGCAACAGATCACCTAGCTATTTGGGTATTGTGATTCACAATTCAAGCATATGTTCTCACCAGCTAATAAAGAATTTAGATTGGATGACCTCTAGTCTGACAAGCTATGAAAAGAAAAGAGAAACAACTTCTCATTATAGAAATCTCCCACACTTGGAAGCATTGTAATCATCTCTCTTTTATCAGGAAATTTCCTCTTTGAGGGAATTGATGAGAAAGTATTTACATATGAGGTAACAATTGGTGCCACTGGTAATTAAACCATGACACTTTATTTTCCTTTTCTCACTGTTTCCTGCCAATTAAGGCACAATGACCCTCTTTTAGGTGTCATTTTGATCTCAGAAGGTGGCCTTATTATTAGCCAACAGTAAACATGTGAAACATTAATTATGGAAAATTTCTTTTTCACTCTTTGGGTACCAATCTCAACACTTTATTTGCAATTATTTTAAAGTAGACAACTACAGCAAATTCAGCATAGAAGTCTGCCACATGCACAGTCTAGAATGTGGCTTGCAAGTTTTCAACTTCTCTAGTTTTCTTGGTTTGGAATGAGATTTTCTTTTACATTTTATTTTTCTTGTCCTCTGATGAGTTTATGAGAAAGCTGTAGCATTTTGCATGCATAACTACCAAGTTCCTTTCAAATACCATCTTACTTTTATTGGTGGTAGAATATTTCTCAGAGTTTGATGCATAGTTCCAATCTCTGGTTGTAGGTTGAAGAGAAGGAACTGGTATGATGCAGTTTTATGAGAATCTCAGAGTCAGTATCCAAAAATCAGCAGTATATAATGATGGAGGGAGAGAGAGTGGGTTCACAAACAAAATACTAGAGCTGTGAGTACAATAAAGACCTAAATGTGACCCACTCCCTGCCCACATGGAACTTACAGTCAAGTTTGGTAAAACGCATTAATCAAATATCATACAGCAAAGGAAATGTACATGATGCCTTGAGAGTTTGCAACTGAGGGACTGAACTAGCCCAAAAGGCCAAAAGCCTTCCATGAGAAAGTGATATATGAAATCTGATAAATGAATGGCAGTTCAGTGGGCAAGGGAACTCTGGCCTTCCCCAGCTACCAAGTAGCAGGAAGAGCTTGTAGCCGGAGGAGACATGGCTCATTTGAGCAAATGAAAGAAATTCACTGTTACTGGAACAGAGGAAAAAGAGAGAGAGATCTAAATAGAAACAGGAAAAGAAGGTGGAATGAGACCTGAAAGAGTTTTATAGACCCAGGATAAAAATTTTAGTCTTGAACCTGAAATCAGTACAAAGAGATGAAGGTTTGTGTCTCTATAAAGATAAAAAACCATGACTTAAACAGATGTGTGTTTTCAAAGATCTCTCTGCCTACAGTTTGGAGCTCTATTCTGCTACTTCTCAACTGTCTGCCTTTCCTGGAGCTCAGAGTTGCTGCAGAGGATTAAAGCACATTACCCTTCCATCACCCTGAATACATCAGAGTATATAGTGACTTGTTTTTCACATCTATCTCGAATTTGAGGCACTTATTCTCACCTCTCATGCCTAAAGCTATTTAAATTACCATGGAGATGGTATCTCTACAGTCATACCATATAGCAACTAATCTTCAGTGGCAAGTTTCTCTGGGTGGTCTCTCCCTCTGGAATTGATTAAATTAAATCTACATTTTTCTTTCTAAGAAAAACGCAAACTCATGTATTTATCTGGACACCTATCGGATTATTGCATTTAATTATAAGCAAAAGTCTCAGTCTATATACAGGCATTTATATACATATAATAATTTTACATTGTAATGCTAAGACATTGCAGTTTTTTTCAGATATATCTTAATACATAGAAATAGAAAATAACTAAATATTATTCCATGCTCAGTAAGACACTTCAGATTTTTTCTGAGATAAACATGATTGTCTCCTTAAGGCATCAAATCAAGGCAATATGCCATACTTTTAACATTAGCATTACCCAGTTTCTAAACTCCTCTGAGATTTTATTTCAGTAATACATTATCACTTTTTACTAAACCTAAATGAAATAAAAACTGAAATTGCATAATTTATGTGACTAGAAAATTAATAAATAAGCTAAGGAAATACATCATCAAAACACAGTTCATGCTAGGACACTTTCTTCATTGGTCCTCTTCTTCTGAGCTGAAGACATTTAAAGTAAAATAAATACCAACTGCCCTGTCTGGACAAGACTTGCCAGTCTGTCATACATCTACATCCCCTGACGCCATTTGTCATCTCTCCTCTCAATTTGTAGAAGTTCTAAAAATACAAAAAAGACTTTCTAAGAATAGTAGCATTCATATCTTGAAACAGCCACACTATTTTTAAGTTTTGTTTTCTGATGCTCTTTTCTGATAAAACTAGCTCCATGCTTCCACCCAGTGGGATTTCTTCACAAAAGGATTCAGGAAAGATGGTGAGAAAGAGAAGGAAGGGGATAAAGAAGAGAAGAGGAGATTGGAGAACAGCAAGAGGAGGGGGAAGACGATGAGGGGAAGAAAAAGTAAAAGCACTTTTTTCTTTCAAATCTCATGGTTGGAAAATCTGAATATTTAACTTTATCTTTGACCCCAATGCCATTCTCCCAGGCATGTCCACTCCTGAGCTATACTCAGAAATGTCTCACCCCTCAACTCTATTTAACAAATTGTGATCTTGCTATGGTCAGGAAACCTAGTAATACAGATGTCTGATTAACAGTGCTAATCCAGTATTGCCTTTGACAATACTTCATTCTAATTCAGCAATCTAGAAAGATGTGTTTAAAGTGCTGACTTAATAAGGCTTGAAAATATGTTCAGAATGAGGCCATTTTTGTACCTTCATATTTTAAAATTTCTTTCAGTGACGTTATTTTAAATGGATCTGGAAGTTTATTTATTCTTTTTAATGTAGGAAGATAACTTAAGAAAAAGAATTTGTATAATTTCTGCCAATGAATAAAACTTAAGTGAACTTCCAGAATTGGCAAATCTGTAAATACCATTGATTCATTTATTCAGTAAATATTGAGCATCTACCGGGTGGCAGGAACTGGGGATGTAAAGATGATGAAAAGGATGTGCTGCCTTCAGAGAGTTTCCTTTATCGTGAGGAGATGGCATACAAACAAACACAAGATACAATGTCAGGTGGAGATAAAGAGTGGAAGAAAATTGAAGCACATTAAAGGAATATTATAGATTAGTTAGCCAGGCATGTCTGTCTGAGGAAGTGACATTTGAGCAAGGAACACAGTGACATAGAGGAATAAGATGTTGTTGAAGTTGAGGGGATGCAGTGGGAAAGGGCTGTGAGGTGCGCATGTATTCAAATAATACCACAACAGTAAATTTCACTTTTACCAAGTAAGCATGTAAGACTGAAAATTACATTTTGAATGCAGTCACAGATTTCTTATAAAACGTAGTTCTCAAACCAAATGCTTTGAGAACCATCCATATTCTTATAATTAAATAGCAGGAGTTTTTTTTTTTTTTTTTCTTTTTCTTAAAAACAAACTTTATTTAGTATATTAACATAATGTTTATAATATTTATATTTTAATTCTCCCTCTTTATTTTTTAATTAATTTATTTTTTATTGAAGGATAATTGCTTTACAGAATTTTGTTGTTTTCTGTTAAACTTCAACATGAATCAGCCATAGGTACACATATATCCAGTCCCTTTTGAACCTCCCTCCCATTTCTCTCCCCATCCCACCCATATAGGTTGATACAGAGCCTCTGTTTGAGTTTCCTGAGCCATACAGCAAATTCCCATTGGCTATCTATTTTACATATGGTAATGTAAGTTTCCATGTTACTCTTTCCATATATCTCACCCTCTCCTCCCCTCTCCCCATGTCTGTAAGTCTGTTCACTATGTCTGTTTCTCCATTGTTGCCCTGTAAATACATTCTTCAGTACCATTTTTCTACACTCCATATATATGCGTTAAAATACAGTATTTATTTTTCTTTTTCTGACTCACTTAAGTCTGTAAAATAGGTTCTAGGTTCATCCACCTCATCAGAACTGACTCAAATGCATTCTTTTCTATGGCTGAGTAATATTTCATTGTGTATATGTACCACAACTTCCTAATCCATTCATCTGTCAATGGACATCTAGGTTGCTTCCATGTTCTAGCTATTGTAAATAGTGCTGCAGTGAACAATGGAATACATGTGTCTCTTTCAATTTTGATTTACTCAGGGTACATGCCTACGACTGGGATTTCTGGGTTATATGGTGGTTTTATTCCTAGTTTTCTAAGGAATCTTCATATTGTCTTCCATAGTGGCTGTATCAATTTACATTCCCACCAACAGTGCAAAGGCATTCCCTGTTCTCCACACCCTCTCCAGCATTTATTGTTTGTAGACTTTTTGATGAGGGCTATTCTGACCGGTTTGAGGTGATATCTCATTGTAGTTTTGATTTGCATTTCTCTAATAATGAGTGATGTTGAGCATCTTTTTATGTGTTTGTTAGCCAGGTCTATGTCTTCTTCGGAGAAATGTCTATTTAGATCTTTTTCCCAACTTTTGATTGGGTTGTTTGTTTTTCTGGTATTGAGTTGTATGAGCTGCTTGTATATTTTGGAAATTAATCCTTTGTCAGTTGTTTCATTTGCTATTATTTTCTCCCATTTTGAGGGTCATCTTTTCACCTTACTTATAGTATCCTTTGCTGTGCAAAAGCTTTTAAGTTTAATCAAGTCTCACTTGTTTGCTTTTGTTTTTATTTCCATTACTCTAGGAGGTCGGTCATAGAGGACCATGTTTTGATTTATGTCATCAAGTGTTCTGCTTATGTTTTCCTCTAACAGTTTCACTTTTCATGTATTGGAGAAGGACGTGGCAACCCACTCCAGTGTTCTTGCCTGGGGAATCCCAGGGATGGCGGAGCCTGGTGGGCTGCCATCTATGGGGTCGCACAGAGTCGGACACAACTGAAGTGACTTGGCAGAACAGTTTTATAGTTTCTGGTCTTACATTTAAGTCTTTAACCCATTTTGAGTTTATCTTAGTCTACGGTGTTAGGAGGTGTTCTAATTTCATTCTTTTACATGTAGCTTTCCAGTTTTCCCAGCACCATTTATTGAAGAGGCTGTCTCTGCCCCATTGTATATTCTTGCCTCCTTTGTCAAAAATAAGGTACCCATAGGTGCATGGGTTTATTTCTGGGCTTTCTATCTTGTTCCGTTGGTCTATGTTTCTGTTTATGTGCCAGTACCATACTGTATTGATGACTATAGGTTTGTAGTGTATTCTGAAGTCAGGAAGGTTAATTCCTCCAGCTCCATTCTTCTTTCATAAGACTGCTTTGGTTATTCGGGGTCTTTTGTGTTTCCATATGAATTGTGAATTTTTTTTTGTTCTAGTTCTGTGAAAAATGCCATTGGTAATTTGATAAGGATCACATTGAATCTGTAGATTGCATTTGCTAATATAGTCATTTTCACTATATCAATTCTTCCTACCCAGAAACATGGAATAGCTCTCCATCTGTTTATGTTGTCTTTGATTTCTTTCATTAGTGTCTTATATTTTTTTTGTACAGTTCTTGTGTCTCCTTCAGTTCAATTCAGTTCAGTCACTCAGTCGTGTCCGAGTCTTCGTGACCCCATGAATCGCAGCACGCCAGGCCTCCCTGTCCATCACCAACTCCTGGAGTTCACTCAGACTCACATCCATCGAGTCAGTGATGCCATCCAGCCATCTCATCCTCTGTCGTCCCCTTCTCCTCCTGCCCCCAACCCCTCCCAGCATCAGAGTCTTTTCCAATGAGTCAACTCTTCGCATGAGGTGGCCAAAGTACTGGAGTTTCAGTTTCAGCTTCATTCCCTCCAAAGAAATCCCAGGGCTGATCTCCTTCAGAATGGACTGGTTGGATCTCCTTGCAGTCCAAGGGACTCTCAAGAGTCTTCTCCAACACCACAGTTGAAAAGCATCAATCCTTCAGTGCTCAGCCTTCTTCACAGTCCAACTCTCACATCCATACATGACCACTGGAAAAACCATAGCCTTGACTAGACAGACCTTTGTTGGCAAAGTAATGTCTCTGCTTTTTAATATGCTCCTCTTTCACTTTCATCAAGAGGCTTTTTAGTTCCTCTTCCCTTTCTGCCATAAAGGTGGTGTCATCTGCATATCTGAGGTGATTGATATTTCTCCCAGCAATCTTGATTCCAGCTTGTGTTTCTTCCAGTCCACCATTTCTCATGATGTACTCTGCATAGAAGTTAAATAAGCAGGGTGATAATATACAGCCTTGACATACTCCTTTTCCTATTTGGAACCAGTCTGTTGTTCCATGTCCAGTTCTAACTGTTGCTTCCTGACCTGCATACAGATTTCTCAAGAGGCAGGTCAGGGGGTCTGGTATTCCCATCTCTTTCAGAATTTTCCACAGTTTATTGTGATCCACACAGTCAAAGGCTTTGGCATAGTCAATAAAGCAGAAGGGAAGTTTGTTCCTAGATATTTAATTATTTTTGTTGCAATGGTGAATGGGATTGATTCATTAATTTCTCTTTCAGATTTTTCATTGTTAGTATATAGAAATGCAAGTGATTTTTGTGTATTGATCTTATATCCTGCAACTTTGCTAAATTTACTGATTAGTTCTGGTAATTTTCTGATGCTATCTTTAGGGTATTCTATGTACAGTATCTTGTCATCAGCAAACAATAAAAGCTTTACTTCTTCTTTTTTAATTTCAGTTCAGTTCACTCACTCAATCCTGTCTGACTCTTTGCAACCCCATGATCTGCAGCATGCCAGGCCTCCCTGTCCATCACCAACTCCCGGAGTCCACCCAAACCCATGTCCATCGAGTCAATGATGCCATCCAACATCTCATCCTCTGTCATCCCCTTCTCCTCCTGCCTTCAATCCCTTCCAGCATCAGGGTCTTTTCCAATGAGTCAGCTCTTCACATCAGGTGGCCAAAGTATTGGAGTTTCAGCTTCAACATCAGTCCTTCCAATGAACACCCAGGACTGATCTCCTTTAGAATGGACTAGTTGGATCCCCTTGCAGTCCAAGGGATGCTCAAGAGTCTTCTCCAACACCATAGTTCAAAAGCATAAATTCTTTGGCTCTCAGCTTTTTTCGCAGTCCAACTCTCACATCCATACATGACCACTGGAAAAACCATAGCCTTGACTAGACAGACCTTTGTTGGCAAAGTAATGTCTCTGCTTTTTAATATGCTGTCTAGGTTGGTCATAACTTTCCTTCCAAGGAGTAAGCGTCTTTTAATTTCATGGTTGCAATCACCATCTGCAGTGATTTTGGAGCCCAGAAAAATAACATCAGCCACTGTTTCCACTGCTTCCCCATCTATCTGCCATGAAGTATCGAGACTGGATGCCATGATCTTCATTTTCTGAATGTTGAGCTTTAAGCCAACTTTTTCACTCTCCTCTTTCACTTTCATCAAGAGGCTCTTTAATTCTTCTTTGCTTTCTGCCATAAGGGTGGTGTCATCTGCATATCTGAGGTTATTGATATTTCTCCGAGCAAGCTTGATTCCAGCTTGTGCTTCTTCCAGCCCAGTGTTTCTCATGATGTACTCTGCATAGAAGTTAAATAAGCAGGGTGACAATATACAGCCTTGACGTACTCCTTTTCCTATTTGGAACCAGTGTGTTGCTCCATGTCCAGTTCTAACTGTTTCTTCCTGACCTGCATACAGGTTTCTCAAGAGGCAGGTCATGTGGTCTAGTATGCCCATCTCTTTCAGAATTTTCCACAGTTTATTGTGATCCACACAGTCAAAGGCTTTGGCATAGTCAATAAAGCAGAAATAGATGTTTTTCTGAAACTCTCTTGCTTTTTTGATGATCCAGCAGATGTTGGCAATTTGGTCTCTGGTTCCTCTGCCTTTTCTAAAACCAGCTTGAACATCTGGAAGTTCACAGTTCATGTATTGCTGAAGACTGGCTTGGAGAATTTTAAACAGTACTTTACTAGCATGTGAGATGAGTGCAATTGTGCGGTTGTTTGAGCATTCTTTGCCATTGCCTTTCTTTGGGATTGGAATGAAAACTGACCTTTTCCAGTTGTGGCCACCGCTGAGTTTTCCAAATTTGCTGGCATATTGAGTGCAGCCCTTTCACAGCATCATCTTTCAGGATTTGAAATAGCTCAACTGGAATTCCATCATCTCCACTAGCTTTTTTTTTTTTTTTTTTTTTTTGTCCTAATGTTATAATTTTATTTTTTACATTTATTCTTTTTTTTTTTTTCCTCTAATTTTATTTTATTTTTAAACTTTACATAATTGTATTAGTTTTGCCAAATATCAAAATGAATCCGCCACAGGTATACATGTGTTCCCCATCCCGAACCCTCCTCCCTCCTCCCTCCCCATACCATCCCTCTGGGCCGTCCCAGTGCACCAGCCCCAAGCATCCAGCATCATGCATCGAATCTGGACTGGCAACTCGTTTCCTACATGATATTTTACATGTTTCATTGCCATTCTCCCAAATCTTCCCACCCTCTCCCTCTCCCACAGAGTCCATAAGACTGTTCTATACATCAGTGTCTCTTTTGCTGTCTCGTACACCGGGTTATTGTTACCATCTTTCTAAATTCCATATATATGCGTTAGTATACTGTATTTATGTTTTTCCTTCTGGCTTACTTCACTCTGTATAATAGGCTCCAGTTTCATCCACCTCATTAGAACTGATTCAAATGTATTCTTTTTAATGGCTGAGTAATACTCCATTGTGTATATGTACCACAGCTTTCTTATCCATTCATCTGCTGATGGACATCTAGGTTGCTTCCATGTCTTGGCTATTATAAACAGTGCTGCGATGAACATTGGGGTACACGTGTCTCTTTCCCTTCTGGTTTTCTCAGTGTGTATGCCCAGCAGTGGGATTGCTGGATCATAAGGCAGTTCTATTTCCAGTTTTTTAAGGAATCTCCACACTGTTCTCCATAGTGGCTGTACTAGTTTGCATTCCCACCAACAGTGTAAGAGGGTTCCCTTTTCTCCACACCCTCTCCAGCATTTATTATTTGTAGACTTTTGGATCGAAGCCATTCTGACTGGTGTGAAATGGTACCTCATAGTGGTTTTGATTTGCATTTCTCTGATAATGAGTGATGTTGAGCATCTTTTCATGTGTTTGTTAGCCATCTGTATGTCTTTTTTGGAGAAATGTCTATTTAGTTCTTTGGCCCATTTTTTGATTGGGTCGTTTATTTTTCTGGAGTTGAGCTGTAGGAGTTGCTTGTATATTTTTGAGATTAGTTGTTTGTCGGTTGCTTCATTTGCTATTATTTTCTCCCATTCTGAAGGCTGTCTTTTCACCTTGCTAATAGTTTCCTTTGATGTGCAGAAGCTTTTAAGGTTAATTAGGTCCCATTTGTTTATTTTTGCTTTTATTTCCATTATTCTGGGAGGTGGGTCATAGAGGATCCTGCTGTGATATATGTCGGAGAGTGTTTTGCCTATGTTCTCCTCTAGGAGTTTTATAGTTTCTGGTCTTACGTTTAGATCTTTAATCCATTTTGAGTTTATTTTTGTGTATGGTGTTAGAAAGTGGTCCAGTTTCATTCTTTTACAAGTGGTTGACCAGATTTCCCAGCACCACTTGTTGAAGAGATTGTCTTTAATC
Source organism: Bos indicus (assembly GCF_029378745.1). NCBI lineage: Eukaryota > Metazoa > Chordata > Mammalia > Artiodactyla > Bovidae > Bos > Bos indicus. The sequence continues at coordinate 11,930,406 of NC_091764.1, forward strand.
CATTGTATATTCTTGCCTCCTTTGTCGAAGATAAGGTGTCCATATGTGCGTGGATTTATCTCTGGGCTTTCTATTTTATTCCAATGATCCATATTTCTGTCTTTGTGCCAGTACCATACTGTCTTGATAACTGTGGCTTTGTAGTAGAGCCTGAAGTCAGGTAGGTTGATTCCTCCAGCTCCATTCTTCTTTCTCAAGATCGCTTTGGCTATTCGAGGTTTTTTGTATTTCCATATAAATTGTGAAATTATTTGTTCTAGCTCTGTGAAGAATACTGTTGGTAGCTTGATAGGGATTGCGTTGAATCTATAAATTGCTTTGGGTAGTATACTCATTTTCACTATATTGATTCTTCCAATCCATGAACATGGTATATTTCTCCATCTATTAGTGTCCTCTTTGATTTCTTTCACCAGTGTTTTATAGTTTTCTAGATATAGGTCTTTAGTTTCTTTAGGTAGATATATTCCTAAGTATTTTATTCTTTCCGTTGCAATGGTGAATGGAATTGTTTCCTTAATTTCTCTTTCTGTTTTCTCATTATTAGTGTATAGGAATGCAAGGGATTTCTGTGTGTTGATTTTATATCCTGCAACTTTACTGTAGTCATTGATTATTTCTAGTAATTTTCTGGTGGACTCTTTAGGGTTTTCTATGTAGAGGATCATGTCATCTGCAAATAGTGAGAGTTTTACTTCTTCTTTTCCAATTTGGATTCCTTTTATTTCTTTTTCTGCTCTGATTGCTGTGGCCAAAACTTCCAATACTATGTTGAATAGTAATGGTGAAAGTGGGCACCCTTGTCTTGTTCCTGACTTTAGAGGAAATGCTTTCAATTTTTCACCATTGAGGATAATGTTCGCTGTGGGTTTGTCATATATAGCTTTTATTATGTTGAGGTATGTTCCTTCTATTCCTGCTTTCTGGAGAGTTTTTATCATAAATGGATGTTGAATTTTGTCAAAGGCTTTCTCTGCATCTATTGAGATAATCATATGGTTTTTATTTTTCAATTTGTTAACGTGGTGTATTACATTGATTGATTTGCGGATATTGAAGAATCCTTGCATCCCTGGGATAAAGCCCACTTGATCATGGTGTATGATCTTTTTAATGTGTTGTTGGATTCTGATTGCTAGAATTTTGTTAAGGATTTTTGCATCTATGTTCATCAGTGATATTGGCCTGTAGTTTTCTTTTTTTGTGGGATCTTTGTCAGGTTTTGGTATTAGGGTGATGGTAGCCTCATAGAATGAGTTTGGAAGTTTACCTTCCTCTGCAATTTTCTGGAAGAGTTTGAGCAGGATAGGTGTTAGCTCTTCTCTAAATTTTTGGTAGAATTCAGCTGTGAAGCCGTCTGGACCGGGGCTTTTGTTTGCTGAAAGATTTTTGATTACAGTTTCAATTTCCATGGTTGTGATGGGTCTGTTAAGATTTTCTATTTCTTCCTGGTCCAGTTTTGGAAAGTTGTACTTTTCTAAGAATTTGTCCATTTCTTCCACGTTGTCCATTTTATTGGCATATAATTGTTGATAGTAGTCTCTTATGATCCTTTGTATTTCTGTGTTGTCTGTTGTGATCTCTCCATTTTCGTTTCTAATTTTGTTGATTTGATTTTTCTCCCTTTGTTTCTTGATGAGTCTGGCTAATGGTTTGTCAATTTTATTTATCCTTTCAAAGAACCAGCTTTTGGTTTTGTTGATTTTTGCTATGGTCTCTTTTGTTTCTTTTGCATTTATTTCTGCTCTAATTTTTAAGATTTCTTTCCTTCTACTAACCCTGGGGTTCTTCATTTCTTCCTTTTCTAGTTGCTTTAGGTGTAGAGTTAGGTTATTTATTTGACTTTTTTCTTGTTTCTTGAGGTGTGCCTGTATTGCTATGAACTTTCCCCTTAGGACTGCTTTTACCGTGTCCCACAGGTTTTGGGTTGTTGTGTTTTCATTTTCATTCGTTTCTATGCAAATTTTGATTTCTTTTTTGATTTCTTCTGTGATTTGTTGGTTATTCAGCAGCGTGTTGTTCAGCCTCCATATGTTGGAATTTTTAATAGTTTTTCTCCTATAATTGAGATCTAATCTTACTGCATTGTGGTCAGAAAAAATGCTTGGAATGATTTCTATTTTTTTGAATTTACCAAGGCTAGCTTTATGGCCCAGGATGTGATCTATCCTGGAGAAGGTTCCATGTGCGCTTGAGAAAAAGGTGAAATTCATTGTTTTGGGATGAAATGACCTATAGATATCAATTAGGTCTAACTGGTCTATTGTATCGTTTAAAGTTTGTGTTTCCTTGTTAATTTTCTGTTTAGTTGATCTATCCATAGGTGTAAGTGGGGTATTAAAGTCTCCCACTATTATTGTGTTATTGTTAATTTCTCCTTTCATACTTGTTAGCATTTGTCTTACGTACTGTGGTGCTCCCGTGTTGGGTGCATATATATTTATAATTGTTATCTCTTCTTCTTGGATTGATCCTTTGATCATTATGTAGTGACCTTCTTTGTCTCTTTTCACAGCCTTTGTTTTAAAGTCTATTTTATCTGATATGAGTATTGCTACTCCTGCTTTCTTTTGGTCCCTATTTGCATGGAAAATCTTTTTCCAGCCCTTCACTTTCAGTCTGTATGTGTCCCCTGTTTTGAGGTGGGTCTCTTGTAGACAACATATGTAGGGGTCTTGTTTTTGTATCCATTCAGCCAGTCTTTGTCTTTTGGTTGGGGCATTCAACCCATTTACATTTAAGGTAATTACTGATAAGTATGTTCCCGTTGCCATTTACTTTATTGTTTTGGGTTCGAGTTTATACACCGTTTTTGTGTTTCCTGTCTAGAGAATATCCTTTAGTATTTGTTGGAGAGCTGGTTTGGTGGTGCAGAATTCTCTCAGCTTTTGCTTGTCTGAAAAGCTTTTGATTTCTCCTTCATACTTGAATGAGATCCTTGCTGGGTACAATAATCTGGGCTGTAGGTTATTTTCTTTCATCATTTTAAGTATGTCTTGCCATTCCCTCCTGGCTTGAAGAGTTTCTATTGAAAGATCAGCTGTTATCCTTATGGGAATTCCCTTGTGTGTTATTTGTTGTTTTTCCCTTGCTGCTTTTAATATTTGTTCTTTGTGTTTGATCTTTGTTAATTTGATTAATATGTGTCTTGGGGTGTTTCTCCTTGGGTTTATCCTGTTTGGTACTCTCTGGGTTTCTTGGACTTGGGTGATTATTTCCTTCCCCATTTTAGGGAAGTTTTCCACTATTATCTCCTCAAGTATTTTCTCATGGTCTTTCTTTTTGTCTTCTTCTTCTGGAACCCCTATGATTCGAATGTTGTAGCGTTTAATATTGTCCTGGAGGTCTCTGAGATTGTCCTCATTTCTTTTAATTCGTTTTTCTTTTATCCTCTCGGATTCATTTATTTCTACCATTCTATCTTCTAATTCACTAATCCTGTCTTCTGCCTCTGTTATTCTACTATTTGTTGCCTCCAGAGTGTTTTTAATTTCACTTATTGCATTATTCATTATATATTGACTCTTTTTTATTTCTTCTAGGTCCTTGTTAAACCTTTCTTGCATCTTCTCAATCCTTGTCTCCAGGCTATTTATCTGTGATTCCATTTTAGTTTCAAGATTTTGGATCAATTTCACTATCATTATTCGGAATTCTTTATCAGGTAGATTCCCTATCTCTTCCTCTTTTGTTTGGTTTGGTGGGCATTTATCCTGTTCCTTTATCTGCTGAGTATTCCTCTGTCTCTTCATCTTGTTTAAATTGCTGAGTTTGGGGTGTCCTTTCTGTATTCTGGCAGTTTGTGGAGTTCTCTTTATTGTGGCGTTTCCTCACTGTGTGTGGGTTTGTACAGGTGGCTTGTCAAGGTTTCCTGGTTAGGGAAGCTTGTGTCGGTGTTCTGGTGGGTGGAGCTGTATTTCTTCTCTCTGGAGTGCAATGAAATGTCCAGTAATGAGTTATGAGATGTCTATAGTTTTGGGGTGACTTTGGGCAGCCTGTATCTTGAAGCTCAGGGCTGTGTTCCTTTGTTGCTGGAGAATTTGCTTGGTATGTCTTGCCCTGGAACTTATTGGCCCTTGTATGGTGCTTGGATTCAGTGTCGGTATGGAGGCATTTGATGAGCTCCTGTCAATGAATGTTCCTTGGAGTCAGGAGTTCCCTGGAGTCAGGGTTTGGACTTAAGTCTCCTGCTTCCGATTATCGGTCTTATTTTTACAGTAGTTTCAAAACTTTCTCCTTCTATACAGCACCATTGATAAAACATCTACATTAAAGATGATAAGTTTCTCTACAGTGAGGGTCACTCAGAGAGGTTCACAGGGTTACATGGAGAAGAGAAGAGGGAGGAGGGAGTTAGAGGTGACCCAAATGAGATGAGGTAAATCAATAGTGGAGAGAGTGGGCTAGCCAGTAGTCACTTCCTTATGTGCACTCCACAACTGGACCACTCAGAGATGTTCACGGGGTTATACAGAGAAGAGAAGAAGGAGGAAGGTAACAGAGGTGGCCAGAAGGATAAAAGGGGGGAATGAAAAGGAGGGAGACAGTTCCAGCCAGTAATCAGTTCCCTAAGTGTTCTCCACCGTCTGGAACACACAGAAATTCACAGAGTTGGGTAGAGTAGAGAGGGGTTAGGGAGGAGACACAGGCGACCTGGTGGAGAAAAAGGAGGGTCCAAAGGGAGAGAGAGCAGTCAAGCCAGTAATCTCACTCCCTAGTGAAAAATGGGTCCTGAAGATTGGGTCCTTATAGGTACAAAATTGGTAACAAATACATAAAAGCAAAAATTAAAAATCTAGAGTAGAGTTTGGAATTTCAAAAATACGATGTTAAAGAAAAGAAGAAGGAAAAGAAAGAGAGAAAGAACGAACAAACAAAAACAAACAAGGTCGCGAAAATTATAGAGAAAGTACAGGTACAAAATTGATAACTAATACCAGAAAGCGAAAATTAAAAATCTAGAGTAGAGTTTGGAATTTCAAAAATACGATGTTAAAGAAAAGAAGAAGGAAAAGAAAGAGAGAAAAAACGAACAAACAAAAACAAACAAGGTCGCAAAAATTATAAAGAAAGTACGAGTACAAAATTGATAACTAATATCAGAAAGCAAAAATTAAAAATCTAGAGTAGAGTTTGGAATTTCAAAAATACAATGTTAAAAAAAAAAAAAACAAAAAAAAAAAAGAAGAAGAAGAAAAATAAAGAGAGAAAACGAACAAACAAATACGAACAATGTCACAAAAATTATAAAGAAAATACAGGTACAAAATTGATATCAAATACCAAAAAGCATAAATTAAAAATCTAGAGTAAAGTTTGGAATTTCAGATATACAATGTTATATAAAAGAAGAAGAGAAAGAAACAGAGAAGAAGAAAAAAAAAAAAAAAAGTCACAGAAATTATATAAAAAAAAAACTATAGGTACAAAATTGATAACATATACCAAAAAGCGAAAATTAAAAATCTAGAGTAGAGTTTAGAATTTCAAAAATACAATGTTAAAGAAAAGAAGAAAAAAACAAAAACAAACAAAAAAAAACAAGGTCAAAAAATTATAAAATATATATATATGAAGTTTGCTGAAGAAGAAAAAAATAGGGTCTTTTTTTTTTTTTTTTTTGCAAAGTACTAGGATATAAAGGTGAAAATTAAAGGAACAATAGAGGACTTAAAATTTATTTTTTTTTAATTAAAAAGAAAAGAAAGAATGATCGTAAAAATAATAAAAATATATCTAGGACTTTTTTTTTTTTTTTTTTTGTGGGTGTTGTGGGTTCAGTTCATTTTTGGCTAGTTCCTTCGTCAGATTTATATTTCTCAAGATCTATAGGCCCCTTCCTATGTAGTCTGTAGTAACCACAGGGTTTTGATCTATTGCCTGTAGCTTCCAAGGCGTTTCCCTCTGTTATATCTTCTTCTGTTTGCTAGTCTCTTCAGTATCTGGTTTCCGCCCTGACTCAAAGGGCACGGTGGAGGACACTTTTTTTTTTTTTTTTTTTAGGCTTACTTGTTCAGTCGCGCTGTGGGGAGAGAGGGAGGGATGCTGCAAACAAATAACACTGGCGTGGGCTCGCAGTGCCTCAGCCACCCTGGGTCTGCCCCCGCTCACGGCGCGTGTAGCCTCCCTGTCCACACTGCTCGGACTCTAGGTTGTTCCGCTGGGAACAATCCGAGGCTGGCCCTGGGCTGCATGCACCTCCCAGGTCCAAGCCGCTCAGGTTCAGGCACTCGGGTAGTCCTCAGAGGCGCAGACTCAGTTGGGCCTGCGTTTTGTGCTCTTCCCAGGTCCGAGCGCCAATTTGCTCTTCCCAGGCGAGCGCCAATGCTGCGACTTATCGCCTCCCCACCGCTCGGTTATCTGGATGTAAAACCGGCGCACCTTCTCAGGCAGATGTTGACCGTCCAGACCCCCAAGAAGTTTTAGTTAGCAAAGAAGCCTGCTTACAATTTTATAGATAATGTCTCTCTGGGGCTGCGATTGCCCCCTTCCGGCTCTGGCTGCCTGTCACCGGAGGGGGAAGGTCTGCAGCCGGCTATCTCTGTTCAGTCCTTTGTTCCGTGCGCGGGCCTGGCGGTCTTAGGTTAGGGCTGGCTTTTCGCGTGGTAGGTATCCCACAGTCTGGTTTGCTAGCCCAAATTATTTCGCTCAGATAGCGCTCAGGGTATTCAGGCCAGATTCTTACTCTCAGCGATGCAGCCCGCGCCGCGCCTCCCTGCCCAGCCCCGGTTTGCTAATGGCGGATGCAGGCGTCTGCGCTGCTTCTCTGCTGGGGGAGTTATCGTAGGGCTCGCAATCTGCGAGTTTTAAATTGTTTATTTATTTTTTCTCCCTGTTATGTTGCCCTCTGTGCTTCCAAAGCTCGGCACAGATTCGGCAGTGAGAAGGTTTCCTGATGTTTGGAAACTTCTCTCTTTTTAAGATTCCCTTCCCGGGACGGAACTCCGTCCCTCCCTCTTTTGTCTCTTTTTTTTGTTGTTTTTAATATTTTTTCCTACCTCCTTTCGAAGAGTTGGGTTGCTTTTCTGGGTGCCTGATGTCCTCTGCCGGCATTCAGAAGCTGTTTTGTGGAATTTACTCGACGTTTAAATGCTCTTTTGATGAATTTGTGGGGGAGAAAGTGTTCTCCCCGTCCTACTCCTCCGCCATCTTGGCTCCTCTCTCCACTAGCTTTGTTCATAGTGATGCTTCCTCAGGCCCACTTGACTTCACATTCCAGGATGTCTGGCTCTAGGTGAGTGATCACACCATCGTGATTATCTGGGTCATTAAGATCTTTTGTGTACAATTCTTCTGTGTATTCTTGCCACCTCTTCTTAATATCTTCTGCTTCTGTTAGGTCTATATCATTTCTGTCCTTTATTGAGCCCATCTTTGCATTAAATGTTTTTTTATCTGGATTCCTTTTATTTCTTTTTCCTCTCTGATTGCTGTAGCTAGGACTTCCAACACTATGTTATATAATATTGATGAAAGTGGACACCCTTGTCTTGTTCCTGATCTTAGGGGGAATGCTTTCAATTTTTCACCATTGAGAATTATGTTTGCTGCAGGTTTATCATATATGACCTTTATAATGTTCAGGTAGGTTCCTTCTATGTACATTTTTTGAAGAGTTTTCATCATAAATGGGTGCTGAATTTTGTCAAAGGTTTTTTCTGCTTCTATTGAGATTATTATATGGTTTATCTTTGAGTTTGTTAATATGGTGTATCACATTGATTAATTTGCATATGTTGAAGAATCCTTGCATCCCTGGAATATACCCAACTTGATCATGGTGTATGAGCTTTTTGATGTGTTGCTGATTCTGTTTGCTAAAATTTTGTTGAGGATTTATGCATCTATGTTCATCAGTGATATTGGCCTGTAGTTTTCTTTTGTTGTGTTGTCTTTGGTTTTGGTATCAGGGTGATGGTGGCCTCATAAAATGAGTTTGGAAATGTTCCTTCCTCTGCAATTTTTTGAAAGAGTTTTAGAAGGATAGGCATTAGCTCTTCTCTAAATGTTTGATGGAATTCTGTGAAGCCATCTGGTCCTGGGCTTTTGTTTTTTGGAAGATTTTTGATCACAGCTTCAATTTCAGTGCTTATAATTGGGTTGTTCATAATTTCTATTTCTTCCCGGTTCAGTCTTGAAAGATTGAACTTTTATAACAGTCTGTCCATTTCTTCCAGGTTATCTATTTTAGTGCCATATAATTGTTCATAATAGTCTCTTATAATCCTTTGTATTTCTGCATTGTCTGTTGTAACTTCTCCTTTTTCATTTCTGATTTTGTTGATTTTGATTCTTCTCTCTTTTGTTCCTGATGAGTCTGGCTAAAGATTTGTCAATTTTGTTTATCTTCTCAGAAAAACAGCTTTTAGTTTTATTATTATTTACTATTGTTTCATTTCTTTTATTTTTGCTCAAATCTTTATGATTTCTTTCATTCTACTAATTTTAGGATTTCTTCTTCTTCTTTTTCCAGTTGTTTTAGGTATAAAGTTAGTTGTCTATTCAATGTTTTTTCTTGTTTCTTGAGGTAGGATTGTACTGCTATAAACTTCCCTCTTAGGACTGCTTTTGCTGCATCCCATATGTTTTGAGTTGTCATGTTTCCATTGTCATTTGTTTCTAGCATTTTTTATTTCCCTTTTGATTTCTTCAGTAGCCTGTTGGTTATTTAGAAATGTGTTGTGTAGTCTCCACATGTTTGTGTTTCTTACACTTTTTTTTCTTGTAATTGACATCTAGCCTCATAGCATTGTGGTTGGAGAAGATGCTTGATATGATTTCAATTTTCTTAAATTTACTGAGGCTTGATTTGTGACCCAAGATTTGGTCTATCCTGGAGAATGTTGCATGTGCACTTGGGAAGAAGATGTATTCTTCTGCATTTGGATGGAATGTCCTGAAGGTTTCAATGAGATCCATCTCATCTAATGTTTCATTTAAGATTTGTGTTTCCTTATTAATTTTCTGTTTTGATGGTCTATCCATTGGTGTGAGTGGGGTGTGAAGTCTACTACTATTATTGTGTTATAGTCAATTTCTCCTTTTATGTCTGTTAGTGTTTGTCTTATGCATTGAAGTGCTTCTATATTGGGTGCATAGATATTTACAATTGTTATGTCTTTCTCTTGGATTTATCCCTTGATCATTATGTAGTGTCCTTCCTTATCTCTTATAATCTTCATTTTAAGGTCTATTTTGTCTGATATAAGGATAGCTACTCCAGCTTTCTTTTGCTTCCCATTTGCATGGAATATATTTTTCCATCCTCTCACTTTCAGTCTGTATGTGTCTTGAGGTCTGAAGTGAGTTTCTTGTAGACAGCATATATATGGGTCTTGTTTTTGTATCCACTCATCCAGTCTGTGTCTGTTGGTTGGAGCATTTAATCTGTTTACATTTAAAGTAATTATTGATATATATGTTCCTATTGCCATTTTCTTAATTGTTTGTGGTTGATTTTGTAGATCTTTTTTCTTCTCTTCTATTTCTTGACTATATAAGTCCCTTTAACATTTGTTGTACAGCTGGTTTGGTGGTACTGAATTCTCTTAACTTTTGCTTGTCTGAAAAGCTTTTTATTTCTCCATCAATTTTGAATGAGATCCTTACCAGGTACAATAATCTTGGATGTAGATTTTTCCTTTTCAGTACTTTAAATATATCCTGCCATTTCCTTCTGGCCTGCAGGGTTTCTGCTGAAAGATCAGCTGTTAAACATATGGGGTTTCTCTTGTATGTTGCTTGTTGCTTCTCCCTTGCTGCTTTTAATATTCTTTCTTTGTGTTTAGTTTTTGTTAGTTTGATTAGTATGTGTCTTGGCGTGTTTCTTCTTGGGTTTATCCTGTATAGGACTCTGTGCCTCTTGGACTTGAGTGACTATTTCCTTTTCCATGTTGGGGAAATTTTCAACTATAATCTCTTCAAAGTTTTTCTCATACCCTTTCTTTTTCTCTTCTTCTTCTGAGACCCCTATAATTCAAATGTTGGTGCATTTGATATGGTCCCAGAGGTCTCTGAGACTGTCCTCAGTTCTTTTCATTTGTTTTACTTTATTCTGCTCTTCAGAAGTTATTTCCACCACTTCATCTTCCGGCTCACTGATTCGTTCTTCTGCTTCAGATATTCTGCTATTGATTTCTTCTAGAGTATTTTTAATTTCAGTAATTGTGTTGTCTCTGTATGTTTATTCTTTAATTCTTCTAAGTCTTTGTTAATTGATTCTTGCATTTTGTCCATTTAGTTTTCAAGGTTTTTGATCATCTTTACTATCATTATTCTGAATTCTTTTTCAGGTAGTTTGCCTATTTTCTCTTCATTTACTTGGACGTCTGTGTTTCTAGTTTGTTCCTTCATCTATATAGTATTTCTCTGCCTTTTCATTTTTTTTTTTTTAAGTTATTGTGTTTGAGGTCTCCTTTCCCCAGGCTTCAAGAAAAGTTGAATTCTTTCCTTGATGAAGGTTGAAGTCTTTCTTTACTTTGATTTCTGCCCTCCTAAAGTTGGCCCAGTGGTTTGTGTGAGCTTCATATAGGGTGAGATTTGTGGTGAGTTTTTTGTTTGTTTGTTTGTTTTTCCTCTGATGGGAAAGGCTGAATGAGGTCATAATCCTGTCTGCTGATGATTGAGTTTGTTTGCTGTTTAGATGAGGCATCCTGCACAGGGTGCTACTGGTGGTTGGGCGATGCCGAGTCTCGTATTCAAGTGGTTTCCTTTGTGTGAGTTCTCACTATTTGATACTCCCTAGCATTAGTTCTCTGGTAGTCTAGGGCCTTGAAGTCAGTGCTCCCACTCTAAAGGCTCAGGGCTTGATCTCTTATCAGGAAGGAAGATTCCACAGGTGGTTTGTTATGGCATTAAGTGAAATTAAAACAAATATCCAAAACCAAGAAACCAAAGATGAACCCCAGACAAATGACAGTTACAGAATCAGGCAAATAATAATTAAAATAATGGAATATACACATGTACATATACACCCATGAGCAAAGTAAAAACAGTCCAACAAAAACAAAGTGCAGTAGATTGACTCAGCAAGCAAAGGAAATCAAAAATTATATTTACCCATTAAGAACAGAATTAACTTAAGCACAAACTGGTAAACAAAACTATAGCAAGGTGCCAAGTGGGAAATACAGCAATGAAAACAAAACTAACAAATATATTGAGAGGAAAGGAGAGAAAGAAAAGAATAGATATGCAAAGTTAAATAGAGGTAGAGAAAGAAAAAAGATTTATATATGTTAAAGATTAACTGCAAGAGGAAAGAACAGTAGGAAAAGCAAACAAAGGAATAAATGTAGAAAAAAAATAATAGGTTTAAAAAATTAAAAATAAAAAAAGAGAAAAGAAGGAAAAAAAAAAAAAAAAAGGAAAATGCCACAGAACAGCAAAAGCCCAACGTAGAGGCAGAGGTTTATGACGATAATAAAAAAATATGACTGAAGGGGGGAAAAAAAAGCTCAAAAGCTTAATTGGATTTCTTAGTGCCAATAGAATTGACAACTATTACAGAAGGGGGAAAAGGAGAGAAAGAAAACGAAAAAAATTTTCAAAGAACCTACAGAACAAGTCAAAAAATAAGAATAATAAATGTTTTTCTTGAGTCACTGCTGTCAGAGTCCTTCCTCTCGCTGGGAGTCACAGTCCACCTCACCTCCCTAGGATGCCTTCCAACCTGTGCTGGTCTCTGGACCTGCTGTGGGGGCAGCTCAGATTCTAATCTGGTCCTACGCCTTTGTGTTCTTGCCTGCAATTCCACAGCTATCAGAACTAGTGCATTTTCTTTTGTGGGAGCCCTCAGTGGCCTTTTATATATTCCATAGACACAGAGTCTACTTAGTTGATCATGTGGATTTAATCTGCAGCTTGTACAGCTGGTGGGAAGGTTTTGGGTCTTCTTCCTTAGCCACATACCCCTGGATTTCAATTGTGGTTTTATTTCCACATCTACATGTGGGTCATCTACAAGGGTTTAGCTCCTGAGGCTTCCCTGGAGGGCTTGGGTTTGCCATGGGAGGGCCAGGTGTGGAGGTGGTGCAGCTGCTTGGGTCACAGGGGCTCTGGCCGCACCAGGTACTCAGTGGGGTTGGCGGCTAGGGCAACAGGAAATATAGTGCTCTAGAAGGATATGGCAAACAGTGTTGGCTGATATGCTCCAGTATTCTTGCCTGGAGAACCCCCTCTCTGACAGAGAAGCCTGGAAGGCCACAGCCTACAGGGTCGCAAAGAGTTGGACATGACCGAAGCAACCCTGTGCACATAGACACAAGACTTTTTTCGCCTGTGGCAACTCTGCCCCAGTAAGAGTTGAGCGTGAAGGTGGAGCAGCTGCGGGGACCCTGGTGTCACTAAGTGTGCAGGGACATGGACTGCCTCTGTAGCAGGAGTTACGGCCCTGTCATTGTCTGTTTTTGAGGCTCTTGTAGGTGGTGATCAGAAGGCCTTTTTGGTCAGGCTTTCTCCAGTAGCTCCGCCTGTTCAGGCACTTAGAGGGCTCCTTTGCCTGGGGTCCTTCCTGTTGTTTGGTGTGTCAGGCACATAGAGGGGCCCCCCTGGCTGGGGTCCTATGCTGTAGATCAGCGCATCAGGCACTTAAAGGGGCACCCTGGATGGGGTCCTACTCCCTAGTTTAGTGCATCAGGGCCAACCTCTCTATTCAGCTGCTGATGCCCTTGTGTGGGGGAGAGAGGCCATGGCGATGACTCCACCCCCTACACGTGACTCAGCAGTATCACCTTGCTTCCATGGCTGCCTGGCTTTCCTCCACCAGCATTTCTCACCACAATCTCCTCCCTCACATCCCCTCAATCCGTCTCTCCGCAGTCAACACCAGCCCTCGCCCTGGGATTGCCCCACAATCCCTGAACTCCAACTCCCAGCCATTGCACCTTCCAGGAGACCAGAATTCCTGTAGGAGTGTGTATGGCTGCAGCAAGAACTGTCTGAGTCTCATTCCCTTTAGGCTGCCACAGATTAGCTGTTTCACTCTCAGTCTTAAATGTTTCTCCTCTGATTCAGACAGTTGCTGTGCTGTGGGGATCCGGCCCCTGTTTCAGGAGTTTAGTATTATTTAGTTTTATTTTAGTTTTATTTATTTATTGAAGTGGTTATAAATTTTTAAGGCCCTGTCCCTGGATATTCAAATTCAGCTTTCTGTCTTTCTATAACTCATCTTCATCTCCATTTTGAATCAATACTTTTCCTGATGGAAAAATACAATCTTATTCAATTCCAAGTTATTTATTTCAGACCTTCGCCGTGAATGACAAATTCAAGGTTTACACAATACCATGGCATAGAGGTAGGAGGCTGGAGGGAAAGTAAGAAGTAAGAATGTTTTATTTTCCCATTTATTGAAGTTGAAAATACTACTTGGCCTTTTGATATGTTTCTTTTATTATACTGGCAACGGCTGAGGAATTCTGCCCACTCAACAGCTGCATAACCCATGGTTGCTTTCTGCTCTGTATCATTGTTGAAAGTGAAAATGAAAGTTGCTCAGCCGTGTCTGACTCTTTGCAACCCCGTGGGCTATACAGTTCATGGAATTCTCCAGGCCAGAATACTGGAGTGGTTATCTCTTCTCTTCTTTAGAGGATCTTCCCAACCCAGGGATCAAACCCAGGTCTCCCACATTGCAGGCAGATTCTTTACCAACTGAGCTATAAGGGAAGCCCCTGATATAATTGTTATTATCACCTTAAAGATCCTTTACATCCTTGTCATTCTCAGATGCAAAAGAAAACAATGGCTGCTTCCTTTAACCATTGAAAGCATATGTAGATAAAAGATGCATCCTCAAATATTTCAAAGGAGAGTTTGAGGCCCAGATGTAGGGACTATGATCAGCAGACAGTCTCTAGCAGTCAACCTCTTCTTAATCTCAGACTCAATGAGCTGCCTTGCTGAGATCATACACATTGACCTCACATTGCTAGGTGGTCGATACCCAGTGAGAGAGCAAGGCAGGGAGATAGAGGGCCAGCCACTTCAGCCAGTCTGCAAAATTGACTGGCAATTCTTGTTCCAGAGCTTCCCATGAGGTTAGTCAAGGCTGTATCACAGTTATACTTCTCCTGTTGTATCCTGTTTCTTCCCTCCTTCCTTTCAAAGCTGTTAAACCCCTAATAAACATATTGCACCCCAAACTCTGTCTTAGGATCTGCTTCTGGAGAGCCTCAATTGAGAAGGACTTCCATCAATTTGTTGAGTCTACCACACCCTCTTCTGCCCAAGCATCTGATACAAATGTTCCAGGTCTGTTTTCCCACACCATGGTTATCAGAGGGCTCAGCTATTCTGCCACCCAGTCAACCAAGGAGAAAGTCTGCTTTAATCTCATATATCCAAACTCAGGAGGGTGGGATTTTGACCACCCAGCTTGGAACTAACCCCATAATGAGAGGCAAAGTACAAGGGTCCTTCCCAGTGAAACTATTTATTTCAGTTATTTGTTTTCCAACTCTTCTCTCCTGAGACCTCAGAACTGCAACTTTAAAAATTGATTTAGCAAAAATCCTCCCACACATGTAGTCTGATGTCTGGATCATGGCTTTTTGCCTAAGTTTAGAAGTAAAAATGTGTACTTTTTCTCTATTTTCTCTGTTCTAGGACAGCCTACCCCCTTACCCCAATATGATGGATGAATCATGTTTAGCAGTCTGAGTTAAAGGGAAGGGAGAAGGTCACAGAGTAAAAGTAAATTCACAATAAAAAGAAACATATGTTTCTAATGCCATCCAACCTCCATCTCTTTGGGGCAGTCATGGGATTCACACTGACCAGTCCAAGCCCTTCCCTGGGTTTTTTAATAACTGGAGCAAAATGTGGAGCAAGAGGTTTTAATATCTAATGATTAAGTTGCAAGAAGTTCTAAAAGCTACTAAGTATCACGTACTCCCCTCCTTTGCTCCTGAACACAGGAAGCGTACCTTCATGCCAAAACTCAGAGAAAAGGCAAGATAAAAGATACAGGACATCACACAAAATGCTCAAGTCCCTGAATCAGTACCTATGAACCTCAGAATTGTCTTATTCCTGCTTTTCTGTAGCTGATATTTGGCTCCACCTTGAACTCTACAAACTCTCCCAGAATCCTTTCAGTATTTTTTTCCCCTGAAAGTTGTTATAAGCTGGGACTCATTATATGTAACCAAAATAATACACCTTACAAAAATCACTGAAACATTTGAATGTCCAGCGATGGCCTTTGGCCTGTGAAATGTACCCACAGTTTTTCACGGGTTGGTGTTCCCACACACACACACACACACACACATGCAAACATGCTTCTAGGTCAAGCAATAATCTCTCTGAATGACAACTTAATCTTACTTAATCTACTCACAATACTTCGAATTCATAAACTTTATTTCAGCCTGTTAATTCTGGGCCACTTGTGTCAATATCATTTGCTTATGAGATCTGAGAAAAATGTACTTGATTTTCCCAGTGTTGATTGTCATACCTACTTCCTTAAGGGATTCCAAACATTTCTTAAAAAATTGTTTTATAGTAATGCACTTACTGATGAGAGCATTCAATGATTCCAAATACCTTTGTTTCTTAATACTGGTTCTTATTTCCCATCTTTGACATCACCCAGTCCTTTTCACACATACCCTGGAGAAGAATTCATCATTTCAGTGATTCCTGATAGCATAAAATATCCTCCAGTGTCTGTAATTCAAGTTTCACTTTGAAAACTTTCTCAGTTGCTTGTGATTTAGATTGATGGACCTAAATGACCATGGCTGCTGTGGAAGCCCAGAAGAACTATAAATTTTGTCTCTTATTCCCATGCATGTGATTCTTTAAAGAGCTCAGTCCTGTGGAACACAACTGTCCTCTCCAAGTGGATGATAAAACCTCAAGAACCACATTTAAGGTGAGAATCTTTACTACGAGGGCAGGTATGTCACAGTATAACAAATGCAACCACTTGCCACACTTCACACTTCATAAATGGTGTAGTTAAGTGGCAACAAAGATGATAATTGCTGTTCTTTGAGTATCTCAACTCCAAGACTATTGATAAGCCTAGAAATCTAACCTAAACTAAACCAGGTATCTAACCTGAAAGCAAGAATATCTGATTATGCTGAAATCATCAATTCCTAAAAAATCTCTACCCTATTTTTGGATGAGGAATTCACCATTGCTCCGCTTACCTTGAACTACATCTTCCTCACATGTGAGCAACACAAACTAATCTAGTGGCCTAGCTGATTGGCTGATAGGCACATGAACTCTTACTTGCACCCATAAACATATTCTTCAGTATGTGTGTTTCTGTCTATAGATCCTTTCCAGGGAGGCCCATGGACACCAATTCTGGGGATGCTATACCTGGCACCATAACACATTCTAAATATCTGTCTGGACTTTTCTTCACCCATATTTGACATCTGGCAATTCAATAAGTACTAAGTGTGGTGTCCATACCTAAGGGAAAGAACTACCCTGAAAAATTCCAAAGGTTTTTCTGCTCTTCATGCCAACATGCATGGCACAACCATAGGAGAATACATTAGTGAGCTAATTTGCTTTTGTGTCAGTATCACCATCAAGGACTCTTTCAACTGGATGACCCTTTTGATATCCTGCTTAAAAACAATCACCATAGTCAAAATATTCTCTAGTTGGTATGACATCTGAATACACAGCCTCACAAAGTAGATGATTAGGATTACAGGACATGGTCATTTTCTATTTGTGAAAGGCTCTCATAAATAATCCCAAATTAAAGCTTCCCTATAACACCATAATCCTATAGTTTCTGCCTAGTACTAGGCACATGAATAAAAACTACTGAAAATGATAATAACCATGGCAGTTATCATTTGAAATACTCAGCAAATATTTGTCATGTTAGAATCAATAATGAGAATATAATTTGGGAGTCTACCTGAATTTAGAGACCACCAAAAATGCCCAATGAACAATCAAGTATAAATAAAGTTTATTTTGGTGACATAATAGAGGAAATAAGAAGTACAGGATGTGATAGGAGCTTGTAATAGAAATACATTGTGGGGAGGGAAAGTCAGAAGAAATTCCTTGAAGGAAGTGATGCTTAAATTTAATTCTGAAAAGTTACACAATCATCAGAGGAGGTGGGGTATAGGAGAGAGATGAGAAAGAACCTGTGTTCCAAGCAGAGAGATCAGTATAGTAAAAAGGCTGAAGGTGAAACAAAATCACAGACTTGGAGAACTTAAAGACATTCATTCTAGCTGTACAGGAAAGCATGAGAAGGGAAAAACTGGATGGGCAAATAGGGGGCAAATAATGAAATTCATTCAGTAAAAGATACACCAAGGGAATTAGAATTCAGCCCAAGAGCAATGGGAAATCACTACAGGGTTTTTTACATGATCATATAATAAGATTTATGATTTAGAAGGAATGGCGTGGATACAATATGGAAAACTGCCCATGAAAACACAGGACTCTGCTTATCACTACCATAACAAATTCTACTGCTTTTTGAATACACTTTCTAACTGCCCATTATTACAGCCACACTTTTTGCAACATAATAAAGTAGAAAGGCTAAAAGCCTTCAAAATACAAAACCCATAATTAGACCAAATAGATATAAAAAACAATATTAAATGCATAGTAAGTCAGAAGAAAAATCAACATTTCAAGGAAGTTTGAAAAAAATGAGTCACTCAAATATGAAGAATAAACTAAAACCCAGAGCTGTAAACAAGAAGTTAGTACTGTGCCACTGAAATAGAGTGGCACAAGAGTCTTATGGATTACCTGCCTTGAGCTTTTGCCCCTCCCCTATGAAACTAGGATTCTCAAATGGGGCACCTCTGTGCAATAATGGTAAGCTATAAAACTGCACCCATGAGAAGGAAATGAAAAGGTAGCTTATCTATTACAATCTGGTTCTGTGAGAGAGCAAAAGAAATCTCTGCTAAGAACTTGTAATCGCAGGCTTGACCTCAGTCATGTTTGGTGTTTAAATTCCCATCAGTTGCTGAATCCAAATCTCCAAAGCTTGAAATTAATATAAAAATTTGCCCAATGGCTGATAAGGTTTTAAGACTCTCAGTAGAGTTAAAAGCAAAGTCGTTCTTAAAGGACACAACCCAAGTCCAGGCAACAGAAGATTGCCTGCCAAAGATGAGCAGTCTAAAATTAGAAAGCACAGAAGGAAACTATCCACTGAGAGCAAGAATCAGCAGATACTGTAAACAGCGTGTAGGACCCCCAAGACTTCGGATAATAGAACGAGCTTAATGTAAATTACTGTGTACTTAAATATTAAGTGTATAAAGAAAGGAATAGAAAACCTAGATAAAAGTAACAAAAAAAATCAGAAAAAATTCAAGCAGATTTGGAAAAGAGGCAAATATAAGTTTTAGCAGTTAAAATTTTAATTGAGAGTAAAAACAGAAATAAATGAAGCTGAAAACATGATTAGTGAATTGTTTGACACTGCTGAGGAAATTACAAAGAAAGTAATAACTATAAATAAGAATAATGTTATTTTAGGGAATATAAAGTCAAGGTGGAACTAAAAGCATTTGATCACAATAACATGGAAAACATGATGGGAGCTAATAGAGATAAAACATTCTAAATCAGTTATACTCTTTGGGAGAAAAGCAGAAATTTGGATTTCTTTAAACTTGCTTAAATATCTATTTAAAATCTTAAGGATAACACTTAAAAGAAATAATCTCATTTCAGTGGCAATGCATGATTTTCAAATGAATGGAGATTAAAAGACATAAAATAATTTCTATCAATTAAATAGAACACAGAAGGAAAAATGTAAGCATAGGAAAATAGTATAAAATAAGTGAAAATTTATAGTCAAAATAAATGAAAATAATAATTACAGTCAACATAAATGCAATTTTTAAATCCCTATAACATATGGGCCCCCAAAAGTTGCAAGTAAAAGGATAGAAAGGGGGAAAGACAGTAAATACTATCAAATAAAGACAGAAAATACTTTTCAAAAGAAAACTGGAGTAAAACAAAACAGAATTTACAGGTGAAAAAAAAATATGTAAAAGTGTTTTCAGGCATAAAGAGTAGTTGAATGATAAAAAGAAAGATTTGACAGGAAGATGTTATAGCTATAAACTAAACTATTGATATATGTATGTACCTAATAAGTTATATAACTTCAAAGCACTCTAAGTTCCCATTAATTGGCACAGCAAACATTTAAACAGGGTATTATTATTGTGTGCATTTTGCAAATAGAGGAACTTTGACACAAAGAGATAAGTAATTTGCCCAGATTCACACATCTAGTGCATGATAGAGCTGGGACATCCCATTTGTACCACAGTCCTTCAACATTCAAAAGTCATTAAAAAAAAAGAAAAAAAAAAAAAAGAATGGAAAGCAACTCCCACAGTTTACTACAAAAGCAACATATTCTTCATTGATATTTTACATGAAAAGTAGAATATGAACATATGCTTCCTAGATACCAAGCTACAAGCTTGATATCAATCTTTGAAGATTTATGAAGCCCTTCTTTCAGCTCCTACAGCACTATCTCTAGTCCTCTGTCACCTTAATGTGGCCTCATATGATTAATCCTAAAATATATTACAAGATCTTTGAGTTTAGAAGCCATGGTTTGAATTCTTTGTTGCATTCAGAGCACCTTATAGAATATATTATACATAAACTATATATACATCTTCCAGCTAGTAGGTAGTCAATAAATGTTAGCTCTTTGAACCTCAGAATGGGGTAACTGGAATGTGTTTCGAAAGTCAGGTAAACAGGTTTGAACACCACTTCTGCTGCTTCTTAGCTCTGTGACATAGGCCAGTTTTCTCAATATCTTTGAAATATGGTTATCTCATCAGTCAACTTAAACAGTAATATCCACCTTATTGCTATATGCATTAAAGAGAATTATGTGTGAATAGATACTGATACATAGTAGGAGCTCAATAAATATTACTTATGCTTTTAGCCCATTAGGTAATTTATTTTATATTGTCTTGACCCTAGAGTTTTATATTAGGGTTCTCTAGAGAAACAGAACCAATACAGGCTGAGAAGTCCCACAATCTACCCCATGTGAAGAGCTGAGGCCAATGGTATAGTTCAGGGGCCTGAAAGCAGGAGAGCTGATTGTATAAATTCCAGGTCTGAAGGGCTGAGAATCCCCACCACTAAGGTCAGGAGAAGATCGATGTTCCAGGAAGATAAAGACTGAATTCCACTTTCCTCTGCCTCTTCAATTCAAGCCATCTGTGGATTGCAGGAAGCCCTCACTCTCTGAGAAGAGCCATTTGCCTTACTCAGTTCACAGATTCAAATGCTAATCTCTTCCAGAAACATCCTCACAGACACACCCAGGGATAAGGTTTAATCAGCTCTCTGGACAGCCCATGGCCCAGTCATGTTGACATGTAAAATTAATCATCACACTTTTATTAATAGACATTAGATCCAGAGTCAACAAAAGAATTGCTCTTGTGTCTTTCCAAGTATGAAACGTGAAACACAGATCTCATCAACAGTGCAGTCTCGGAACATAAGTAGTAGTCCATTAACACCAAAATGATTTTTTGAAACACAATATTAATGGACAGGATCTAAATTCAGAAAGGATGAATTTATTATTGTCACCCCTACATTTTTAGCAAAATTCAGACAAAATTATTCAGACAAAAATTAGCACCTCACACAGAAAAGAAGTGCTTCAGGAACATTAAAAGAATAAGATGCCAGAGAATGAGTAAAAGCTAGAGTATATGATGATAATGGCTCCAGATGAAAAGCCCAGCACCAGAAAGGTCTCCTTAGGGTGCTGCAGTCAGGAACAGAAAGCTTGTTTTTTTGTGTCAGTGTATTTTAATTATGTACGTTTAGACCAAGAGTGGATATAAGGTTGGGTTATCCACATTACAGATTCTACAAATAGCAATCTGTCGGAATAATAAGAAAAGAACATGTGCATATTTTCAAAGTGGATTTCTTTAGATTGGACCTCCCACAGCAAGACCACAGATTTACAGATTTTAATTCTAAAAGAATAAACTACCCTTGTAATGAAATAGAAGGATCCGGAGGCCCTGAGCCTTCTGACCTCTTTTCCTTCAGTCAGATTCAAGAAGTAAACCAAAATTTGAGGAAGATTATCAACTGTTACAAAAAGTAGAACTTAAGCTATTCTATGAAATGTCTTTGTACTAGTGTTTGTGTCTGACACATCATTACTGACAGCATCTGGAGTCTTATGTAGTAGGGTTGTTGCTTTGATAAATTACTGAGTTCATATTGTGTTAAAAATAAACATCTATAATCAAACTGCTGAAACACAACTCAAACATTGAGACTCATGGTAAACAAAGGATAAAAAAGTTCGAACCCATCAAGCCAGTTGGTCATCAGTTTGTCTCAACCTTTCTCTTTGGTGTCTACAAATTTTATTTTTCTCTAATTGATCATAGACTCCAATCCTCCCTCTTTAAATATAAGAAAAAAATATTTACTCATGGAACTCCTGGCTCGATGGTACTTAGAAATCTCTCTCCTAGAACCCAATAATAAGGCATTTTGTTGTTCACAACTTGCAAAGGTTGCTATGCAACCATATTGAGGGAAAAAAGGATTTCAAGCCATAGAATATAGGCACAGGAATTGAGGTATTAGAATAAAATTAGTTGAATATGTATATTAGTGGATAGGCAAATACTGTATAAATTATCAAAAAGGAATAATCTGTAAGTATAAAGCAGTTTTTTCCTATGAGGAAAAAAATTGAGCCAGAAGAAGCATGTTTTCTAGTTAGGAGCTTATAAAGTTCTTACAGTTAATTAAGTCTATCTTTTAATTTGATCAAACTGCAGCATAGGCATAAGGCGAAAAGAAAAGAACAGTGGGTGGACAGTTAGCAACTAAATTGGGCAAGCAGCATACACCATTATAACTCTCTTTTTTTCTTCTTCTGTTGTGGGTAGGAAGAGTATAAGAATATATAGAGCCAGAACTTGTGCTAAACTGTGTCTGACAGTCATTGAAACAAGATAGAATTCATGATATTCAGAACACCACACTTTTAGGCAGGCAAAATTTAAAGATACATTTAGAAATATGTGTGAAAAGAGCCTACGTGACAAGCAAAGGCAAAAGCTAAACAGAATTGTTCGGGTGGAAGTTTTCCTCTCCTACGGCAATAGTCTCCCCAAAACACCCCGAGGCTTTATGTACTAAAAATAAGTTTTACAGTTTTTCTCATTTGGGAAAATAATGTAAATGAAATTGTTTTCCTAAACTCATAGCAAACACCCTCTCCCAACAACACAAGAGGACTCTACACATGGACATCACCAAATGGTCAATACTGAAATCACATTGATTATATTCTTTACAGCCAAAGATGGAGAAGCTCTATACAGTCAGCAAAAACAAGACTGGGAGCTGACTATGGCTCAGATCATGAACTCCTTATTGCCAAATTCAGACTGAAATTGAACAGAGTGGGGAAAACCCCTAGACCATTCAGGTATGACCTAAATCAAATCGCTTATGATTATACAGTAGAAGTGAGAAACAGATTCAAGGGATTAGATCTGATAGACAGAGTGCCTGAAGAACTATGGATGGAAGTTTGTAAAACTGTAGAGGAGGCAGTGATCAAGAACATCCCCAAGAAAAAGAAATGCAAAAAGGCAAAATAGTTGTCTGAGGAGGCCTCACAAATAGTAAGCAAGAGAAGGTAAAGGCAAAGGAGAAAAGGAAAGATATACCCATCTGAATGCAGAGTTCCAAAGAATAGCAAGGAGAGATAAGAAAGCCTTCCTTCAGTGATCAATGCAGAGAAGTAGAGGAAAACAACAGAATGGGAAAGACTAGAGATCTCTTCAAGAAAATTAGAGATACCAAGGGAATATTTCAGTCAAAGATGGGCACAATAAAGGACAGAAATGGTATGGACCTAACAGAGGCAGAAGATATTAAGAAGAGGTAGCAAGCATGCACAGAAGAACTATACAAAAAAGATTTTCATGACCCAGACAACTATGATGGTGTGATCACTCACCTAGAGCCAGATATCCTGGCATGCAAAGTCAAATGGGCCTTAGGAAGCATCCTAAGGCCCTAAGGAAGCATCCACAAACAAAGCTAGTGGAGGTGATGGAATTCTAGTTGAGCTATTTCAAATCCTAAAGGATGACGCTTTAAAGTGCTGCACTCAGTATGCCAGCAAATTTGGAAAACTCAGCAGTGGCCACAGGACTGGAAAAGGTCAATTTTCATTCCAATCCCAAAGAAAGGCAATGTCAAAGAATGTTCAAACTATCGCACAATTGCACTCATCTTACAGTAAAGCGTCTGTATACAATGCGGGAGACCTGGGTTCGAGCCCTGGGTTGGGAAGATCCCCTGGAGAAGGAAATGGCAATCTACTCCAGTACTATTGCCTGGAAAATCCCATGGACAGAGGTGCCTGGTAGGGCTACAGTCTACGGGGTCGCAAAGAGTTGGACATGACTGACCGACTTCACTTTCACTTTCAGTTCAGTTCAGTCACTCAGTTGTGTCCGATTCTTTGTGACCCCATAAACTGCAGCCTGCCAGGCCTCCCTGTCCATCACCAACTCCCAGAGTTCACTCAAACTCATGTCCATCGAGTCGCTGATGCCATCCAGCTATCGCATCCTCTGTTGTCCCCTTCTCCTGCCCTGAATCCCTCCCAGCATCAGAGTCTTTTTCAGTGATTCAACAATTCGCATGAGGTGGCCAGGTACTGGAGTTTCAGCTTCAGCATCATTCCTTCCAAAGAACACCCAGGACTGATCTCCTTTAGGATGGACTGGTTGGATCTCATTGCAGTCCAAGGGACTCTCAAGAGTCTTCTCCAACACCACAGTTCAAAAGCATCAATTCTTTGGCGCTCAGCTTTCTTCACAGTCCAACTCTCACATCCATACATGACCATTGGAAAAACCATAGCCTTGACTAGATGGACCTTTGTTGGCAAAGTAATGTCTCTGCTTTCAAATATGCTATCTAGGTTAGTCATAACTTTCCTTCCAAGGAGTAAGCATCTTTTAATTTCATGGTTGCAATCACCATCTGCAGTGATTCTGGAGCCCCCCAAAATAAAGTCTGACACTGTTTCCACTGTTTCCCCATCTATTTGCCATGAAGTGATGGGACCGGATGCCATGATCTTAGTTTTCTGAATGTTGAGCTTTAAGCCAAACTTTTTCACTCTCCTCTTTCACTTTCAAGAGGCTTTTTAGTTCCTCTTCACTTTTTGCCATAAGGGTGGTGTCATCTGCATATCTGAGGTTATTGATATTTTTCCCGGCAGTCTTGATTCCAGCTTGTGCTTTCTTCCAGCCCAGTGTTTCTCATAATGTACTCTGCATATAAATTAAATAAGCAGAGTGACAATATACGGCCTTGACGTACTCTGCACACATCTTGCTGCTAAGTTGCTTCAGTCGTGTCCGACTCTGTGCGACCCCAGAGACTGCAGCCCACCAGGCTCCCCCATCCCTGGGATTCTCCAGGCAAGACCACTGGAGTGGGTTGCCATTGCCTTCTCCAATGCATGAAAGTGAAAAGTGAAAGTGAATCGCTCAGTCGTGTCCGACTCCTAGCGACCCCATGAACTGCAGCCCACCAGGCTCCTCCGTCCATGGGATTTTCCAGGCAAGAACACTGGGTGGGGTGCCACTGCCTGCATTAGCAAAGTAATGCTCAGAATTCTCCAAGCCAGGCTTCAACAGGACGTGAACCGTGAACTTCCAGATATTCAAGCTGGATTTAGAAAAGGCAGAGGACCCAGAAATCAAATTGCAAACATTAGTTGGATCATCGAAAAAGCAAGAGTTTCAGAAAAACGTCTATTTCTGCTTTATTGACTATGCCAAAGCCTTTGACTGTGTGGATCACAACAAACTGTGGAAAATTCTGAAAGAGGTGGGAATATCAGACCGCCTGATCTGCCTCTGAGAAATCTGTATGCAGGTCAGGAAGCAACAGTTAGAACTGGGCATAGAACAACAGACTGGCTCCAAATCAGGAAAAGAGTACATCAAGGCTGTAAATTGTCACCCTGTTTATTTAACTTATATACAGAGTACATCATGTGAAATGCCAGGCTGGATGAAGCACCAGCTGGAATCAAGATTGCCAGGAGAAATATCATAACCTCAGATATGCAGATGATACCACCCTTATGGCAGAAAGCAAAGAAGAACTAAAGAGCCTCTTGATTAAAGTGAAAGAAGAGAGTGAAAATTTTGTCTTAAAACTCAACATTCAGAAACTAAGATCATGGCATCCAGTCCATCGCTTCATGGCAAAAAGATGGAGAAACAATGGAAACAGTTGAGAGACTTTATTTTTTAGGCTACAAAATTACTGCAGATGGTGACTGCAACTTTGAAAATAAAAGATGCTTGCTCCTTGGAAAGAAAGTTAAGACAAACCTAGACAGTATATTAAAAAGCAGAGACATTATTTTGCCATCAAAGGTCCATCTAGTCGTAGCTGTGGTTTTTCCAGTAGTGGAGAGTTGGACCATAAAGAAGGCTGAGCACCGAAGAATTGATGCTTTTGAACTGTGGTATTGGAGAAGACTCTTAAGAGTCCCTTGGACTGAAAAGAGCTCCAACCAGTCCATCCTAAAGGAAATCGGTCCTTCATTGGAAGGACGGATGCTTTAGCTGAAACTCCACTACTTTGGCCACCTTATGCAAAGAACTGACTCATTGGAAAAGACCCTGATGCTGGGGAAAATTGAAGGCATGAGGAGAAGGGGACAACAGAGGATGAGATGGCTGGATGGCATCACCAACTCGATGGACATGTGTTTGAGTAAGCTCCAGGAGTTGGCGATTGACAGGGAAGCCTGGAATGCTGCAGTCTGTGTGGTGCAAAGAGACAGACACAACTGAAGGACTGAATGGAACTGAACTGAAACTCTGGTTGGCTAAACTGCACTGCCTTTATCCTTGTCCTTCAGCTAAAGACCACCAGAAACACATCTATAACTGAACAAGTTGGGTTTATGATTCACTGTATTAAAGCGGGAAGCCCCGGGAGAACTGTGGGTCATTTTGGTGAGAAGGTGTTAGAATCCATAAGAGTATTTGGGCTTGTCTGGTTGCTTTTGAAGGGAGTCTAAGAAGGCAGGGCTTCACTTTAGATGCCATCAGAAAGTAGAGACGTTTCTGTGGTTGGGTGTCTCAGTAAAGCTCATCTACATGGACAGCTCACCTAAGTAAAGCTAAAGCTGTGCTTGGTAATGAAAGAGAATGCCTTATGTTAGCCAGGATAAGGGGATAGTTACCATTTTGCAAATAGCACAGTAACCTTGCTTTTGTGTGTGCTTAAAAAGTTATGAAGTAGCCTTGTTTTGTCTCACTTTATTGTGGTCTCAGACTAGCCTTGTCTGACACTGATGTTTGATAAGTTGGTGTTTGATTGTTTCTGTCAATGGGAGAGCCACTAACTGTATGTACCACACCAATACCAAATAACTATGAAGCCTAGAACAGTGTCACATGGTTCCCTAATACCAACAGCTACTTTTTTCTTTCTCAGCTATAATTGCTGTTGGAGTAGTAAATCTCTTACTTACTGTGAAATTAGAATGTACACATGAACAAGGCTTGAGATCTTTGGATACCATGTTGGATTTACTACATGAAGCAAAAGAGTTACCACAACATATTATATGATCTTCTTTCATTCACATTATAGTGGATCTTTTTTCCTCTGGAAATTAGCACAATCCCCTCTGCTCAGTAACTGGGCTGCCCATAAATATAGGTGGCAAGCATACCCCTACTGATTAAATTACTGCAACAGCCATTATTTATGTAATCATTACTTGTAGAATAGCTTTACATCATCTTTTCCATCACTCCTCACAAAAAGAAAACTATAGAAGACATAAGGGGGGCACATGGCTTTCCAAAAGGCACAGTGAGTGGGGCTAAAGCATGACGTCATCTTCTGACCTGAGGATCCATTCTAGTGTGTTCATCCTTACAGCGTGGTGGCTGAGAGAGCAGCTCTGAGATCAGACCACCTCCCTATTCTGCCACTCACTACTTCTGTGGCCTTGATAACGTTGTTTGACCTCTTTGTAACTCAGTTTTCACATGCATGCTGAAAGCTCAGTTGCTTCAGTTGTGTCCAAATTTTTGTGACCCTATGAACTGTAGCCCATGTCTCCTCTGTCCATAGGATTCTCCAGGCAAGAATACTGAAGTGGATTGCCATGCCCTCCTCCAGAGGATCTTCCTGACCCAGGGATTGAAACTATGTCTCTTATGTCTCCTTCATTGGCACGCAGGTTCTTTACCACTAACACCACCTGGCAAGCCCCAGTTTTCACATAATATGAGTTAAATACTAAGAAAATAGAATTCTTCACAGTAGCTCTTAGGTTTGTTTCAAAGATTAAATAAGTCAGTACATGAAGAGCTGAGCATGGTGCAGACACATCATTAGCGTTTATTAAACGTGAGCCTTGGTTCCAGTACCTCAGAATCTGACTGTATTGGATATTTGGCCATTAAAGAGTTAATTAAGTTAAAATGAGGCCTAATCCAATCTTAATGGAGCCCTTATAAGAAGAGGGAATTTAGACACACAGGAAAACACCAGGGCTGTGTGTGCGCAGAGAAAACGCAATGGGAGGACACAGCTAGAGGCAGCCATCTTTAAGGCAAGGAGTAAGGGCTCGGAAGAAACCAAACCTGCTGACACCTCCATCTTGGGCATCCAGCCTCCAGAACTTGAGAAAGTAAATTTCTGTTGCTTAAGCCACCCAGTCTGTGATATTTTTCTATGGTAGGCCTAGCAAACTAATGCAGACACAGTTGTTAATGTTGGCCATTCCAAGTGGTTCAACAATCCTGACAAATTCCATTTCCAGCTCTTAAAACTTGTACTTAAAGATATTGATGAGATCCTGAAAGAGAACACAAAATTATTCTTGACACTTTTTAAGAGTTGATATCTTCTATTTTTTAACTTTTGATTTTTTTCAAGTTTCTCATAAAGATCTCTTTTCCTTCTGTCCTCACAGATTCCACCTTATATATCACTAAATATAAAAGTATACATTTATTGCTTCATGCATTTTAATTAGTATGTGATAAAATCAACATAGCAAAGATATAAGGAGATCAGTTAAAGAGGAATGGTGAGATGATAAAGCCATAAATGTAACTAAGCTATAAATAGGAGCTAGACCATGGGCAGTCACCAGGAAAAGACTCTGTTAGTGATTTCATTTTGGAAATTAACAAGACCCAGAAAAGAGATTCTTATTAGTGTAGAGCAGGACTTCCAACTACCCAAAGCTACATATCTTCCAGCAGTGACCCTTAATGTCTATTCTGGACATAGAAAGTTGGTTCATGCTAATATTGGGAATGATCAACCATTTCTAGTAACAAAAAATGTTCTTCCAGTATTGGCATATCTGAGAACAGTTACTTCCAATGAAGCCTCTCAACCATGCAATCCTAGGTTACCTGAAATAAGGCCAGCTTCTTTACACATCTGCAAACCCCTCTTTATCCCTTACTTTTCTTTACTAATCTTCTGTTCCTTCTATCAAGCTACTGACTACTATTTCCACTATTTCTACTGTACATTCTAGCACCACACTCAATTACTAGTAAGGAAAAAAAAATAAGGTCAGATGAACCAAGTTTGAGATCTGGTGGCTGCATGAAATCACCTAAACTAATTATTCCTTCTATGTCTCAGCATCAGATCAGATCAGTCACTCAGTTGTGTCTGACTCTTTGCGACTCCATGAATCGCAGCACGCCAGGCCCCCCTGTCCATCACCAACTCCTGAAGTTCACTCAGACTCATGTCCATCGAGTCAGTGATGCCATCCAGCCATCTCATCCTCTGTCGTCCCCTTCTCCTCTTGCCCCCAATCCCTCCCAGCATCAGAGTCTTTTCCAATTAGTCAACTCTTCGCATGAGGTGGCCAAAGTACTGGAGTTTCAGCTTTAGCATCAGTCCTTCCAAAGAAATCCCAGGGCTGATCTCCTTTAGAAAGGACTGGTTGGATCTCCTTGGCAGTCCAAGGGACTCTCAAGAGTCCTCTCCAGCACCACAGTTCAAAAGCATCAATTCTTCGGTGCTCAGCCTTCTTGACAGTCCAACTCTCACACCCATACATGACCACAGGAAAAACCATAGCTTTGACTAGACGAACCTTTGTTGGCAAAGTAATGTCTTTGCTTTTGAATATGCTATCTAGGTTGGTCATAACTTTCCTTCCAAGGAGTAAGCGTCTTTTAATTTCGTGGCTGCAGTCACCATCTGCTTATTCCTCTGCAAAATCAGGAAGTGTTGGCCAGAAATTAAATTAAGAATAGAAATATGTTGTATGGAAAAAAAGTAAAATAATACATTTTATAGAAAAAAATGTTAACATAGTGCAAATAAAAATTTAAATACAGTATACCATACAATATATTACATTACTATATAGTACATATAAAATATATATGTCTATATTAACATATAAATATTAATATATTAATATATATTTAAGAAAATATAAATTAGCTGTATTATATTAAAGAGACATCAAGTCATTAATTTCCTGTTTTCATCAGAATCTGTGTAAATCATCAAAGGTAGAAAAAGGAAACAAAGAAAGAAAAAGGGGAGACCGTGGAATACTTCAGATTCTTTTACTTGCAAGAGAAGGGATTGTTGTTGTTCGGTCACTGAGTCATGTCTGACTCTTTGAGACCCCATGGACTGTATCATGCCAGGTTCCTCTGTCCTCCAGTATCTCTTGGAGTTTGCTTATTTCATGTCCATTGAGTGGTGATGCTATCTAACCATCTCATCCTCTGCTGCCCTGTTCTCCTTTTGTATTAAGTCTTTCCCAGCATCAGGGTCATTTCCAATGAGTTGGCTCTTTGCATCAGGTGGCCAAATTATTGGAGCTTCAGCATCAGTCCTTCCAATGAATATTCAAGGTTGATTTCCTCTAAGATTGACTGGTTTGATCTCCTTGCTGTCTAGGGGACTCTCAAGAGTCTTCTCCAGCACTACAATTTGAAAGCACCAATTCTTTGGGGCTTAGCCTTCTCTGTGGTCTAACTCTTATATCAGTACATGACTATTAGAAAAACTATAGCTTTGACTATATGGATATTTGTCAGCAAAGGAATGTTGCTGCTTTTTATTACACTGTCTAAGTTTGTCATAGCTTTCCTTCCAAGAAGCAAGCATATTTTAATTTTATAGCTGCAGTCACTGTCCACAGTGATTTCAGAGCCCAAGAAAATAAAATCTGTCACTGCTTCCACTTTCCCCCCTTCTATTTGCCAGTTATGGCACCGGATGCCATGATATTAGTTTTTTGAATGTTGAGTTTCAAGCCAACTTTTTCACTCACCTCTTTCACCCTCATCAAGAGACTCTTTTGTTCCTCTTCACTTCCTGCCATTCAAGTGATATCATCTACATATCTGAGGTTGCTGATATTTCTTTCAGTAATCTTGATTCCAGCTTCTGATTCATCAGCCTGGCATTTCACATAATGTACTCTCCATATAAGTTAAACAAACAGGGTGACAGTACATAGCCTTGTTGTATTCCTTTCCCAATTTTCAACCAGTCATTGTTCCATGTCGAGTTCTAACTGTTGATTCTTGACTCGAATATAAGTTTGTCTGGTCTGGTATTCCCATCTCTTTAAGAATTTTCCAGTTTCTTGTGATACATACAGTCAAAGGCTTTCATGTTGTCAATGAAGTAGAAATAGATATTTTTCTAGAGCTCCCTTGCTTTCTCCATGATCCAATGAATGTTGGCAAGTTGATCTCTGGTTTCTCTGCCTTTTCAAAATGCAGCCTGTACATCTGTAAGTTCTCAGTTCACATGCTGCTGAAGCCTACCTTGACAAACTTTGCCAGCATTTGAAACGAGTGCAATTGTACGGTTTGAACATTCTTTGGCATTGCCCTTCTTTGAAATTGTAATGAAAACTGATATTTTCCAGTCCTGTGGCCACTGCTGAGTTTTCCAAATTTGCTAACATATTGAATACAGCACTTTAACAGTTTCACATTTTAGGACTTGACATAGTTCGGCTGGAACTCCATCATATTCACTAGCTTTGTTCGAAGTAATGCTTCCTAAGGTCCTCTTGATTTCACATTCCAAGATATTCAGCTCTAGGTGAGTGACCACACCATCATGGTTATTCAGGTCATTAAGTGCTTTCTTCCATGTATTTTTGCCACCTCTTCTTAATCTTTTCTGCTTCAGTTAGGTCTTTACCGTTTCTGTACCTTATTGAGCCCTTGTTGCATGAAATAGTCCTTTGATATCTTGGGGCGGGGGAGGGTTTTTTTTTTTTTTTTTTAAGAGATCTCTAGTCTGCCTCATCCTGTTGTTTTCCTCTATTTCTTTGCATTTTTCATTTAAGAAGGCTTTCTCATCTCTCCTTGGTTTTCTCTGGAACTCTGCATGCAGGTTGATGTATCTTTCCCTTTTGCCCTTGCCTATTGCTTCTCTTCATTCCTCGGCTATTTGTAAAGCCTCCTCAGACAATGACTTTGCTTTCTTGCATTTCCCCTTTCATATTTATCTTACATATTGAGGTGTTCCTATGTTGGGTGCATATATATTTAATAATTGTTATATCTTCTTCTTGGATTGATCCTTTGATCATTATGTAGTGTCCTTCTTTGTCT
The DNA here is from genome assembly GCF_029378745.1 of Bos indicus. Classification (NCBI taxonomy): domain Eukaryota; kingdom Metazoa; phylum Chordata; class Mammalia; order Artiodactyla; family Bovidae; genus Bos; species Bos indicus. The sequence goes on from NC_091764.1 coordinate 11,962,118, forward strand.
CTTTTCATAGCCTTTATTTCAAAGTCTATTTTATCTGATATGAATATTGCTACTCCTGCTTTCTTTTGGTCTTCATTAGCATGAAATATCTTTTTCCAGCCCTTCACTTTCAGTCTGTATGTGTCCCTTGGTTTGACGTGGGTCTCTTGTAGACAGCATATATAGGGGTCTTGTTTTTGTACCCATTCAGCCAGTCTTTGTCTTTTGGTTGGGGCATTCAACCCATTTACATTTAAGGTAATTATCAATAAGTATGATCCATTGCCATTTACTTTGTTGTTTTGGGTTCAAGTTTATAAACCTTTTCTGTGTTTCCTGTCTAGAGAAGATCCTTTAGCATTTGTTGAAGAGCTGGTTTGGTGGTGCTGAATTCTCTCAGCTTTGCTTGTCTGAAAAACTTTTGATTTCTCCTTCATATTTGAATGAGATCCTTGCTGGGTATAGTAATCTGGGTTGTAGGTTTTTCTCTTTCATCACTTTAAGTATGTCCTGCCATTCCCCTCTGGCCTGAAGAGTTTCATTGAAAGATCAGCTGTTATCCTTATGGGAATCCCCTTTTGTGTTATTTGTTGTTTTTCCCTCACTGATTTTAATATTTACTCTTTGTGTTGGATCTTTGTTATTTTGATTAATATGTGTCTTGTGGTGTTTTGCCTTGGGTTTATCCTGTTTGGGACTCTCTGGGTTTCTTGGACTTGGGTGGCTATTTCCTTCCCCATTATAAAGCATATTCAAATTCTTTAGAGGAAAATGTGTAATAAAGTGTAAATCATCACCACATGTTGTTTGAGATATTTAATTGAAGCAAATTTTGTAATTATTTTATCTTTTCTAATCACATACAAATGTAATTCAGACTCTGTTTTATGCAATTCCAAACAACTTTAAATCCTTTTCTCATTTTATATATTATAATAGCAGGAATACAAAAGAAAACTTTTCATGTAATAAATGCAGTTCAAGACTATATGTTTTTGTGGTTACCTAGGTAATAGTTGCCATAGTTCTGGAATGCATAATAAGCTTAACATTTTATTCATAATTGATACTACACTATAGCTTCAGATCACTATTTTAAATACAGTCATAATCAAGTGTGTTAATCTTTATATTATCTCTCAGTACCACATATGCCTACTTATTCTATCAGGGTCAATATTTCAAGTGCCAACTTGAAATCTATTCTTCCCTGCCTATTCCCCACAAGATCAGAATTTTATAAAATTTCATAATTGTGCATCTGGATGTGTACTGGTCTTAAAGATGCTAACAGTTATACAACCGAATACGTTTTAAAAAGAAATGCATTTCTATTCTAAGAATATATTGAACATATAGAGCATATAAACCCTCTGAATATTTTTAATATGAAATTCATTTCTACTAATTAGGTCAACTGTCATAATGACTATATATCTAGGAAAACTTTAAAAATTGATCCTAATTTTCATGTATAATTCCTGGATCTTTAACTATTGGATTGTAATTCATTCTGAAGTACTTAAAATTTTTGATTTATATCATACCAGGTATAAGAGACCGTCTATGGAGTCACACAGAGTCGGACACGACTGAAGTGACTTAGCATAGCATAGGTATAAGAGATTACGCCTTTTAAGATGTTTACGCTATGCTATGCTATGCTAAGTCACTTCAGTCGTGTCCGACTCTGTGCGACCCCATAGACGGCAGCCCACCAGGCTCCCCCGTCCCTGGGATTCTCCAGGCAAGAACACTGGAGTGGGTTGTCATTTCCTTCTCCAATGCATGAAAGTGAAAAGTAAAAGTGAAGTCACTCAGTCGTGTCCTACTCTTAGCGACCCCATGGATTGCAGCCTACCAGTCTCCTTCGTCCATGGGATTTTCCAAGCAAGAGTACTGGAGTGGGTGCCATTGCTTTAAGATGTTTGGTAATTTTCAAATCAAGAACTAGTACTGAATACCAGAGTAAGAGCCCAGTATCAGACTTATAATCAAATTCCTTGTCTAAATCTAGTGATGTAATTTTGAGAAAATAACCCAAAATTCAGAGCCTCATTTTTCTCATCCATAAAGGACTTTTGCAGGATCATTTTCAATATTAAATGAGACAATATATGTGGAAACAATCTAATAATAATCACATAGCAATTACTATAGCTACCAATTTATCTTCTACTTGGTTAATTATAGATACAGAAGTGTATATTGGATGTTGTCCCAAGCAAAAATAAATTTATTTAATTTATAATGATATATTTATCTCTTGGCACCTACAGTGGAAACTTTTGCATTAACAAAAATCATCCAACTCTTTTTATGAAACAGTATTTATAAAGAGTTTAGCACTGTATTCTAAAACTGTAACAGTGGAACTTGACTGGCTTTATCAACTCACTCAGCTATTTCAGATATCTCAACTGAAAGAGAAAAAAATCTGTAGTCCAAAAAACACAATGTATTGTGCCTTTTAAAAATTAATCTCTTCTAGGGATAAAATGTAAACACACACACACACACACACACACACACACACACACTTCTTTGCATTATTTCTCTTTTCTCAAGTTCATTTGCTTTTTCTTTTCTTTTCTTTTTTTTAATTGCAAAACATGCCATTTATTCAGTTCAGTTCAGTCGCTCAGTCATGTCTGACTCTTTGTGACCTCATGGACTGTACCTCGCCAGGCCTCCTTGTCCATCACCAATCCCCAGAGTTCACCCTAACTCATGTCCATTGAGTCGGTGATGCCATTCAACCATCTCATCCTCCGTCGTCCCCTTCTCCTCCTGCCTTCAATCTTTCCTAGCATCAGGATCTTTTCAAATGAGTCATTTCTTTGAATTAGGTGGCCAAAGTATTGTAATTTCAGCTTCAACATCAGTCCTTCCAATGAATACCCAAGATTGATCTCCTTTAGGATGGACTGGTTGGATCTCCATGCTGTCAAAGGGACTCTCAAGAGTCTTCTCCAACACCACAGTTCAAAAGCATCAATTTTTCAATGCTCAGCTTTCTTTATAGTCCAACTCTCACATCCATACATACCATTTACTAAACGTTGTGTAATTATGGCCACAATACATCTTAGTGGTCCATCTCTTCTTGTTAGCTTTGGATTCTAATGAATGCTTTCCTCTTTATGCCATGTGAATGAATTTCTTAAATATTCCTAATGTTAGAGTTCTAACCCCTGAGACTGAAAGACTTTCTCAGTCTTTAAAGCAGCTGTTCAGTTGTATAAATGACAACTAGTCTATTTATCTATAAATTATTGATAACTTTCTCACCCATAACGAGGGACTAGTCTGTATATAGATGGGTAACCCAAGTGGGTATAATGAGAACTAATCCTTTGTCTTATTAGCAGGATTTGCCTGGTCTATCTCCCTCCTCATCTCCCTAACTGCCTCAACACATCTCATCTCTGTCACTGATAGTTAAGAAGAGATGATATAAGTCTGGATCTGTTAGTGGCCTGTCTGCATGAGGAGTGGAAAAATATGCCAGAAATCAGAGGAAATATCAGAAGCAATAAGAAAGTAGGCTTATATGAAAATATGAGACTAGATCTTGATAAGTTTATTTGAGCTTGTGAATCCAACAGTGTCTGATGGAGAAAACCTCTAGATTTTTCAGAAGTCTGAGCTAATATTTTATACCTTTTTCAAGATTTACTTTCCAATTGAAATTTTCTTCCTCTGATACCAGAAAAAATAGCACTCATGGAAATGACTCAGCAAAACAAAATGAAAGTGAAAATCACTCAGTCGTGTCTGACTCTTTGCAACCCCATGGACTATACAGTCAATGGAATTCTCCAGGCAAGAATACTGGAGTAGTTAACCATTCCCTTCTCCAGGGGATATTCCCAACTCAGGGATCAAACCCAGGTCTCCTGCACTGCAGGTGATTCTTTACCAGCTGAACCACAAGGGAAGCCCAAGAATACTGGAGTGGGTAGCCTATCACTTCTCCAGTGGATCTTCCCAACCCAGGAACAGAACTGGGGTCTCCAGCATTGCAGGCCAATTCTTGACCAACTGAGCTATCAGGGAAGCCCATAAAACAAAATGACTTATGCTCTATAATGATTCTTCCTCACACACCCATAATATAGACACTTTTAGGAGAAAATCAAAATAGTTTAGTCCACATTCACCTAAATACATTTAAGTTCCGGTCATAGGGATTCTTTTTTTTTTTTTTTTTTTCTTTTACTTTATTTTAAATTTTATTTTATTTTTAAACTTTACAATATTGTATTAGTTTTGCCAAATATCGAAATGAATCCACCATAGGTATACCTGTGTTCCCCATCCTGAACCCTCCTCCCTCCTCCCTCCTCCCTCCCCATACCCTCCCTCTGGGTCGTCCCAGTGCACCAGCCCCAAGCATCCAGTATCGTGCATCGAACCTGGACTGGTGACTCGTTTCATACATGATATTATACATGTTTCAATGCTATTCTCCCAAATCTCTCCACCCTTTCCCTCTCCCACAGAGTCCATAAGACTGATCTATACATCAGTGTCTCTTTTGCTGTCTCATACACAGGGTTATTGTTACCATCTTTCTAAATTCCATATATATGCATTAGTATACTGTATTGGTGTTTTTCTTTCTGGCTTACTTCACTCTGTATAATAGGTTCCAGTTTCATCCATCTCATTAGAACTGATTCAAATGTATTCTTTTTAATGGCTGAGTAATACTCCATTGTGTATATGTAGCACAGCTTTCTTATCCATTCATCTGCTGATGGGCATCTAGGTTGCTTCCATGTCCTGGCTATTATAAACAGTGCTGCGATGAACATTGGGGTACACGTGTCTCTTTCCCTTCTGGTTTCCTCAGTGTGTATGCCCAGCAGTGGGATTGCTGGATCATAAGGCAGTTCTATTTCCAGTTTTTTAAGGAATCTCCACACTGTTCTCCATAGTGGCTGTACTAGTTTGCATTCCCACCAACAGTGTAAGAGAGTTCCCTTTTCTCCACACCCTCTCCAGCATTTATTGCTTGTAGACTTTTGGATCGCAGCCTTTCTGACTGGCGTGAAATGGTATGTCATAGTGGTTTTGATTTGCATTTCTCTGATAATGAGTGATGTTGAGCATCTTTTCATGTGTTTGTTAGCCATCTGTATGTCTTCTTTGGAGAAATGTCTATTTAGTTCTTTGGCCCATTTTTTGATTGGGTCATTTATTTTTCTGGAGTTGAGCTGTAGGAGTTGCTTGTATATTTTTGAGATTAGTTGTTTGTCCATTGCTTCATTTCATTTGCTTTTTCTTAACCATGCTTTCAAAAAGATTTCCTCTCTGCTATGGATGCAGTGAAACTGCTCCTGTCAAGGTAACCATTGATTTTCATTTTACCATTTCCAAAGTCAACTCCCAGTCATTTTACCTGACCTCTCAGCAGTATTTGACACAGTTGATCATCTCTTCCTTAAAAAAAAAAAAAAAAATGTCTTGGCTTTCTAGTACACTTCATGTCCTGGTGGTCTTCCTTAGAGTCTGAATGCTCCTTCTCTGTCTCCTTTGCTACCTTTTCTTCTTTATCTCTACTTTTGAATTGTGGAGTGCCTTGGGATTTAATAAAGGGTATACTTCTCTAATTACATCCATTTCCAAAGGTGATTTTATCCAATCTCATTGCTATAAATTTCATCTATACTCAAATAACTCCTAAATTTAATCTCCACTCTACTTCTCTGAGCTTCATGATAATCTTCTTAAACTGTTTACATGTCACATGTTTTATCATGTTTTGGTAATATGCTGAATAAAGTGTTATTTGGAAATGTATAACCCAACAAGAACTTAGTTCTTGATATAGACAAAAAGAAACTTCTTGACATATGAGGCAATAGAGTAAGATCATTGATGATATGTAAGTATCTGCCATAAATTATAAGATTAGTTGCTGAAATTATTAAATACTATTTCACAAAAACTCTTAAATATTCTCTTGTTCTAGTGCTTAAATTAATTCCTTGACCTACTTGCAACAAAGCTTAACCTGAAGTACAAATGAAATGATTATATTTGATGTAATCCCATTATGAGAGCCATACATGTAATTCATTGTATCAAGTTAGACTAAGCTATGGTAACAAATTTCAAAATTTCAGAGGCTTAACACACCAGAGCTTTTATTGCTCATGTATCTGTGTGGCTGTCCTTCATGCAATCATCCAAGACCAAATTTCTCTCCAACCTAAGGCTTTGTCATTCTCATAAGCCCCTGCAAATAGTCAAAACAAGAGGAAAGAAAGCATGGAAGAGGCCAACCTACTGTTGCAAAAGTCTCAGACAAGAATGATACATATCATTTCAAATATTTATAATTTCATATATTTAGCTACATAAGAACACTTTAGTCACAAGGGAACTAATGCAGTCTAAATGTGTTCATTACTACAGTCTTACTGACATAAAAGGAGAGAATGATTTTGGAACAAAAAATCTCCTACACATTTATACAAAATTAAAACACTATCATATATACTTAAAATTCTCCTTAAGACCACTCCTCAGAGATAACCACTGTAAAGAGTTATTACATATTCCAACTTACTGAATTCATTTGTTTAAATATATTTTAAATCAGTTCATAGTGTGCCTGACACTTTTCAACTTTAGGATAAAATTTAAAATTCTTAATATGGCTCAGTTCAGTTCAGTCGCTCAGTCATGTCTGACTCTTTGCAACCCCATGAACCACAGGATGCCAGGCCTCCCTGTCCATCATCAACTCCCAGAGTCCACCCAAACTCATGTCCATCGAGTCAGTGATGCCATCCAACCATCTCATGCTCTGTTGTCCCCTTCTCCTCTTGCCCTCAATCTTTCCCAGCATCAGGGTCTTTTCAAATGAGTCAGTTCTTCGCATCAGGTGGCCAAAGTATTGGAGTTTCAGCTTCAATATCAGTCTTTCCAATGAACACCCAGGACTGATCTCCTTTAGGATGGACTGGTTGGATCTCCTTGCAGTCCAAGGGACTCTCAAGAGTCCTCTCCAACACCACAGTTCAAAAGCATCAATTCTTTGGCGCTCAGCTTTCTTTATAGTCCAACTCTCACATCAATACATGACCACTGGAAAAACCATAGACTTGACTAGACGGACCTTTGTTGACAAAGTAATGCCTCTGCTTTTGAATATGCTGTCTAGGTTGGTCATAACTTTCCTTCCAAGGAGCAAGCGTCTTTTAATTTCATGGCTGCAATCACCATCTGCAGTGATTTTGAAGCCCAGAAAAATAAAGTCAGCCACTGTTTCCACTGTTTGCCCATCTATTTGCTATGAAATGATGGGACCAGATGCCATGATCTTAGTTTTCTGAATATTGAGCTAGCAAGCTTCTAAACAGACAACTTCTTGGCTTCTTCTTCCCATCCATCTCTGCACACCAGCCACATAATCCTTTCTTCTATTCTTAGAACCTTCCTATTTATATCTGCAGTTTCTCTGTCTGGAACCTTCCAATCTTTTTCAGGACTGGAGTCTTTTCCTTCTTCAGAACTCCACTCTTCTTAGAGAAGACTTCTTTCAGCATTAATCTAGGATAGTATCTTCAATACATATCTAACCCACTGCAGTACTCTTGCCTAGAAAATCCCATGGATGGAGGAGCCTGGTAGGCTACAGTCCATGGGGTCACTAAGAGTCGGGCATGACTGAGCAACTTCACTTTCAATTTTCACTTTCATGCATTGGAGAAGGAAACGGCAACCCACTCCAGTATTCTTGCCTGGAGAATCCCAGGGACAGAGGAGCCTAGTGGGCTGCCGTCTATGGGGCTGCACAGAGTCGGACACGACTGAAGCGACTTAGCAGCAGCAGTAGCAGCATCAAATATATAATTCCTCTTCAGTATTTGTCACAGCTTGAAATTATCTTTATTTCTTCATTATCTGTTATTAGGATTTAAGTTCCAAAAGAAAAGGATGCTTCTGTCTAGTTCTTTTTGTCCCGGGTATAGAATGGTGCCTGGAATACAAAAGGTGCTCAGTAGATGAAGAGTAAATGAATGAATGCACAAATAATGAATAGTGGTTCTATGACTGTGTAACAAATCAGCTGAAATTTTAGTGGTTTAAAATGACAATGATTTGTTATTTCTCATCTCTGTGCATCAGGAACTCAGGAAGTGCTATGTTCAGGGGTTCTTCTGCTCTAGTTGGTATTGACTGGTTCACTCAAATACAGCTGCAGTCAACTGGAAGCTCATATAAGGTGCCTTCTCATCCCTCAGGGTTTCTCTCCATGTGCCACTAATCATTCAGTCATCTATCCTGGACTTCTTTATACCATGTTTGTTGAGATCCAAGAAAGGAATATGGAAGCTGCAGTATCTCTCAAGGATGTGTGAAAATCCCAGCATATCATTCCACTGTAGTCTGTTGGTCTAAGAAAGTCACAGTCCAGCCCCCATTCTAGGAGAGAGAAAATAAATCCCATTTCTTAGAGTCCATGCATATACAATGAAAGGAGAAAGTATTGACAGCTGTATTTGGAAGCCATATACCATTTACTCCAGTATATGGAAATGCTTGCAAAAAAAGCTATAAACATTTTTTAAATCAATGTGGTCAGACTGTCTACAAACAGACTATAAAAATATTGCTTTGGGGTCTTCCATAATTCAGACAGCATCCCTCTCCTGGATGGATCATACACTGAGTCTTATAGATCAATAAAAAGTTCACAGAAAAACCAAGCTAAATCAAATGTCTCCAACCTGTCCTTTAGTCCAAATTAAGCATAATGTACCTATTTGAACATGACCACCATGATTTTGGATTTCTGACTAAAGGTGGCAGTCCACCCCTCTGAAAATTCTTGAGCTCCAAAGATACTAGAAGGTAAATCACAACAACAGTGGAAAATTCTTAAAGAGATGGGACTACCAGACCACCTTACCTGCCTCCTGCAAAACCTATATGCAGGTCAAGAAGCAACAGTTAGAACCAGACATGGAACAACAGACTGGTTCAAAATTGGGAAAAGACTACATCGAGGCTGTATATTGTCACCCTGCTTATTTAACTTCTATGCAGAGTACATCAGGCAAAATGCCAGGCTAGATGAAGCACAAGCTAGAATCAAGATTGCCAGGAGAAATATCAATAACCTCAGATACGCAGATAACACCACCCTTATGGCAGAAAGCAAAGAAGAACTAAAGAGACTCTTGATAAAAGTGAAGGAAGAGAGTGAAAAAGCTGGCTTAAAGCTCAAAATTCAAAAAGCTAAGATCACGGCATACAGTCCCATCACATCATGGCAAATAGATGGGGAAACAATGGAAACAGTGAGAGACTTAATTTTCTTGGGCTCCAAAACTGCTGCAGATGGTGACTTCAGCCATGAAATTAAAACTACGACCAACATAGACAGCATATTAAAAAGCAGAGACATTATTTTGCCAACAAAGGTCTGTCTAGTGAAAGCTATGGCTTTTCCAGTAGTCATGTATGGATGTGAGAATTGGACCACAAAGAAGGCTGAGTGCCTAAGAAATGATGCTTTTGAACTGTGGTGTTGGAGAAGACTCTTCAGCATCCCTTGGACAGCAAGGAGATCCAGCCAGTCCATCCTAAAAGGAATAAGTCCTGAATGTTCATCGGAAGGACTGATGTGAAACTGAAACTCCAATACTTTGGCCACCTGATTCAAAGAGCTAACTTATTAGAAAAGACCCTGATGCTGGGAAACATGGAAGGCAGGAGGAGAAGCAGATGACAGAGGGTGAAATGGCTGGATGGCATCACCAACTCAACAGACGTGAGTTTAAGCAAGCTCCAGGAGATGATGAAAGACAAGGAAGCCTGGCATTCTGCAGTCTATGGGGTTGCAAAGAGTCGGATATGACTGAGCGACTGAACAACAACACAACAAATGAGGAAAAATTTGTTCTGATCCAGTATTATTTTCCCTGAACAGAACTGATGATGCTGGTCAAATCTAGCTACCATTTCTAACCTAATTCCCTTTAGGCTTCTACTCAAGTATATCTTATTAGACAAGCTTAGCTAAGAGATAAATCTTTTTCTCTCCATTAAGTAAGGTAGGTCGGCAGTTTTCCTGAACAACAGACACTCAAGAATGGGATATAGATTTGTTATTCACTCTCCCTATTAGGAAACATGAAGGTATATACTTATAAAAGATATCTCAACCTAGTATATACTAGATTCCACTGGGGAAAAAAATTAATTAACAGTGTCTATGCTCCACTCTCAGAGAGTTTTACTTGATTGGTTGGGGGTATTTTCTTAAAGTTACCCAGGGGGGTTTTATGTGTAGCCTGAGTGAAAACGTCTACCTTAGAAACAGAGTTTGGTAACAATTAGAAAACTTCACATAAACAATTTATGTAATATTGTTTTTTTCTCCAGACTCATTAAAAGAAAAAAATCCACACAACTGACATTAATTAGAGATTCTCCTGAAAATTCCCTATAACAAATGATTGTTACTCCCACCCACAGTCTTTAAAAGTGTCTATTTCCTCACACGCTGCCAACATTAGATATTATTAGCATTTATTATTGCTGCCTTACATTAAACGAAGTAGAGAAAACCACTTAAACATTGTTTCAATCTGCAAAGATGTATAGGAAAATAAATATACACAATAATCATTATGTTCATTTACTTCTTTAGGTTAAGACTAGTGCTACAAATCTTTGCTTGCAGTAAAGCCACATGACCTTAGCAAGTCACTTAAATTCCCTGTCTCAAATTCCTTACCTCTAAAATAATGGTTATAATACAGACTTTAAAGTGTTGTAACAAGCACTCAGTGAAATAATATATGAAAAGTACATAGCAAAATGCCATACATAAAGCCAACACCCATTAAATGATGGGTGTTCTCATTCCATTATTGTTATCTTGTACTCTATATATTATGCATGCATGCATCGTAAATCTCTTCAGACGTGTCCAACTTTTGTGACCCTATGGACTGTAGCCTGCCAGGCTCCTCTGTCCATGAGATTCTCCAGGCAAGAATACTGAAAGTGGGTTGCCATGCCCACCTCCAGGGGATCTTTCTGACCCAGGGTTCAAAACTGCTCCTCTTGCAGCTCCCACATTGCAGGCAGACTCTTTACTGCTGAGCTACTGAAAAAGCCCCACTATGTATATATAATGAGACACATGTTCAATTCAGTTCAGTTCACTCAGTCATGTGACTCTTTGCGACCCCATGGACCGCAGCACGTCAGGCCTCCTAGTCCATCATCAACTCCCAGGGCTCGCCCAAACTCATGTCCATTGAGTCAGTGATGCCATCCAACCATCTCATCATCTGTCATCCCCTTCTCTTCCCACCATCAATCTTTCCCAGCATCAGGGTCTTTTCAAATGAGTCAGTTCTTTGCATCAGGTGACAAAAGTATTGGAGTTTCAGTTTCACATCAGTCCTTCCAATGAATATTCAGGACTGATTTGATCATTCTTTTCATTGTTTTCATAGATAAACTCACACTAGTCGGGCTTTCCATCGATAGTGTTTATGTCAAAATCACTGATGTCTTACAGGAAACTGAATTCTCTCTGCTCTTTTCTGATCTTATCTATGCTGCTGACCTCTTACCACATTACTTTACTCTTCTATCCTCTTACATCTTACTGTATTCTTTCCTCTGACCTCTCACCACGCTTGTGACTCCGTCTCTTTATGACCCTTTCTCCTCAATTGGACCTCTAAGTGTTAGAATGCTTCAAGCCTCTGTTTCAAGTCACCTTCTCATTATGCTCCTGAAGTAATATTTCAAACTCATACAGTTGGTGGCTTTAAATATCAACTAAATACCCATGGCTCCAAAAACTCTGTCTTCTCTCTTGTACCCTAGTCATCAACTCTGTACCTGATAACTCTTCATGTAAATCAAACAAGTATTTCAGACCTAGCCAGGAAAAATCAGAACTCCTGACTAGCTTACTGATTCTACCCCAATCCTGTCTAAATCCTGTCCATTTCATAACCTAGTACTACAACTTTTTAAAGTATGAATCAGATCTTGATTCATCCTTTCATAATATCTTCCATTGGATTCCTCTTGTACTAAAAAAAAAAAAAAAAATTCAAATCTGTTACCCCAGTTTACAAAGGACACAGTGTAGTCTGGCCCTTTTCTCTCTCTTTGAAATTATTTAGTAATCCCCTTCTCTGGTCCTTTATACTTTAGCTACATTGACCTTCTTTGTAACTTCAAATCCAACATATTCTTAAATTTTCTCAGATTGCCACCTGCTCAGAGAGATTGACTCTAAAATAGTTACACAATCTTTGTAGTATGAGCCTCATTTTAGTCATTGGAATTATACATTGTTTTCTTAATTTCTTTTTATTTCCCCCAACTAGTGTAAGCTATATAAAAACAGAGATCTTCTTATCTCTGCTTACATTTAAAAGAGCAGAGGCTGGTATTCAGTAAGAATTTGCTAAATGTGTATGCAAACTTATTACCTCTTTCATGACTGAAAAACTGAAACTTGAAGAGGAGCCAGTGCAAAATATTTCTGGGGGAAAAAAAATAGGTGAGTAATCACTTTCCTTGAAACTTCGCATACATTCTTTAATTGCCTCTAAGTAAATTTGTCAATCAGTTAATGTTTATTCAAAAGCTAATTATGTGTTGTTTGGAAATAACAAAATATTAGGCACGATCCCTAATATCAACACATTTTAAATTTAGATGAGAACAACTGTATACATAAAAAGTTAAATGCTAGGCAGCAAATATTAAGTGCTAAAGAATGACACATCTGAGTTAAATTCACCCATTCCAGTCCATTTTAGTTTGCTGATTCCTAGAATGTATACATTCACTCTTGCCATCTCTTGTTTGACCACTTCCAATTTGCCTTGATTCATGGACCTGACATTCCAGGTTCCTATGCAATATTGCTCTTTACAGCATCGGACCTTGCTTCTATCACCAGTCACATCCACAGCTGGGTATTCTTTTTGCTTTGGCTCCATCCCTTCATTCTTTCTGGAGTTATTTCTCCACTGATCTCCAGTAGCGTATTGGGCACCTACTGACCTGGGGAGTTCCTCTTTCAGTATCCTATCACTTTGCCTTTTCATACCGTTCATGGGGTTCTTAAGGCAAGAATACTGAAATGGTTTGCCATTCCCTTCTCCAGTGGACCATATTCTGTCAGATCTCTCCACCATGACCCCCCTTCCCCATCTTGGGTTGCCCCATGGGTATGGCTTAGTTTCATTGAGTTAGACAAGGCTGTGGTCCTAGTGTGATTAGAATGACTAGTTTTCTGTGAGTATGGTTTCAGTGTGTCTGCCCTCTGATGCTCTCTTGCAACACCTACCGTCTTACTTGGGTTTCTCTTACCTTGGGCTTGGGGTATCTCTTCACGGCTGCTCCAGCAAAGCGCATTCGCTGCTCCTTACCTTGGATGAGGGGTATCTCCTCACCGCTGCCCTTCCTGACTTTCAACGTGGGATAGCTCCTCTAGGCCCTCCTGCGCCCGTGCAGCCACTGCCCCTTGGAGGTGGGGTAGCTCCTCCCGGCCGCCGCCCCTGACCTCAGACTTGGGTAGCTCTTCTCGGCCGTTCCTGCGCTGTCACAGCCTGGCATTCTCGGCGGCTGCCCCTGACCTCAGATGTGGGGTAACTCCTCTTGGCCGCCGCCCTACTACTGCGGGCAGGAATCCTCAAAAGAAATGGAGTAGCCATCATGGTCAACAAAAGAGTCTGAAATGCAGTACTTGGATGCAATCTCAAAAACAACAAAATGATCTCTGTTCTTTTCCAAGGCAAACCATTCAATATCACAGTAATCCAAGTCTATGCCCCAACCAGTAACACTGAAGAAGCTGAAGTTGAATGGTTCTATGAAGACCTACAAGATCTTTAAGAACTAACACCCAAGAAAGATGTCCTTTTCATTATAGGGGACTGGAATGCAAAAGTAGGAAGTCAAGAAACACCTGGAGTAACAGGCAAATTTGACCTTGGAATACGGAATGAAGCAGGGCAAAGACTAATAGAGTTTTGCCAAGAAAATGCACTGGTCATTGCAAACACCCTCTTCCAACAACACAAGAGAAGACTCTACACAGGGACATCACCAGATGGTCAACACCGAAATCAGATTGATTATATTCTTTGCAGCCAAAGATGGAGAAGCTCTATACAGTCAACAAAAACAAGACCAGGAGCTGACTGTGGCTCAGATCATGAACTCCTTATTGGCAAATTCAGACTTAAATTGAAGAAAGTAGGGAAAATCACGAGACCATTAGTTCAGTTCAGTTCAGTTCAGTCGCTCAGTCGTGTCTGACTCTTCGCGACCCCATGAATCACAGCACACCAGGTCTCCCTGTCCATCACCAACTCCTGGAGTCCACCCAGACTCACGTCCATCGAGTCAGTGATGGCATCCAGCCATCTCATCCTCTGTCGTCCCCTTCTCCTCCTGTCGTCCCCATCCCCTCCCAGCATAAGAGTCTTTTCCAGTGAGTCAACTCTTTGCATGAAGTGGCCAAAGTACTGGACTTTCAGCTTTAGCATCATTCTTTCCAAAGAAATCCCAGGGCTGATCTCCTTCAGAATGGACTGGTTGGATCTCCTTGCAGTCCAAGGGACTCTCAAGAGTCTTCTCCAACACCACAGTTCAAAAGCATCAATTCTTCGGTGCTCAGCCTTCTTCACAGTCCAACTCTCACATCCATACATGACCACAGGAAAAACCATAGCCTTGACTAGACGAACCTTTGTTGGCAAAGTAATGTCTCTGCTTTTGAATATGCTATCTAGGTTGGACATAACTTTCCTTCCAAGGAGTAAGTGTCTTTTAATTTCATGGCTGCAATCACCATCTGCAGTGACTTTGGAGCCCAACAAAATAAAGTCTGACACTGTTTCCACTGTTTTCCCATCTATTTCCCATGAAGTGATGGGACCAGATGCCATGATCTTAGTTTTCTGAATGTTGAGCTTTAAGCCAACTTTTTCACTCTCCTCTTTCACTTTCATCAAGAGGCTTTTCAGTTCCTCTTCACTTTCTGCCATAAGGGTGGTGTCATCTGCATATCTGAGGTTATTGATATTTCTCCTGGCAATCTTGATTCCAGCTTTTGCTTCTTCCAGCCCAGCATGCCTCATGATGTACTCTGCATGGAAGTTAAATAAGCAGGGTGACAATATACAGCCTTGACGTACTCCTTTTCCTATTTGGAACCAGACGATTCAGGTATGACCTAAATCAAATCCTTTATGATTATACAGTGGAAGTGAGAAATAGATTTAAGGGCCTAGATCTGATAGATAGAGTGCCTGATGACCTATGGACTGAGGTTCGTGACATTGTACAGGAGACAGGCATCAAGACCATCCCCATGGAAAAGAAATGCAAAGAAGCAAAATGGCTGTCTGGGGAGGCCTTACAAATAGCTGTGAAAAGAAGAGAAGTGAAAAGCAAAGGAGAAAAGGAAAGATATAAACATCTGAATGCAGAGTTCCAAAGAATAGCAAGAAGAGATAAGAAAGACTTCTTCAGCGATTAAAGCAAAGCAATAGAGGAAAACAACAGAATGGGAAAGACTAGAGATCTCTTCAAGAAAATTAGAGATACCAAGGGAATATTTCATGCAAAGATGGGCTCGATAAAGGACAGAAATGGTATGGACCTAACAGAAGCAGAAGATATTAAGAAGAGTTGGCCAGAATACACAGAAGAACTGTACAAAAAAGAACTTCATGACCCAGATAATCACAATGGTGTGATCACTGACCAAGAGCCAGACATCCTGGAATGTGAAGTCAAGTGGGCCTTAGAAAGCATCACTGCAAACAAAGCTAGTGGAGGTGATAGAATTCCAGTGGAGCTATTTCAAATCCTGAAAGAGGATGCTGTGAAAGTGCTGCACTCAATATGCCAGCAAATTTGGAAAACTCAGCCGTGGCCACAGGACTGGGAAAGGTCAGTTTTCATTCCAATCCCAAAGAAAGGCAATGCCAAAGAATGCTCAAACAACTGCACAATTGCACTCGTCTCACACACTAGTAAAGTAATGCTCAAAATTCTCCAAGCCAGGCTTCAGCAATATGTGAACCGTGAACTTCCTAATGTTTAAGCTGGTTTTAGAAAAGGCAAAGGAACCAGAGACCAAATTGCCAACATCTGCTGGATCATGGAAAAAGCAAGACTGTTCCAGAAAAACATCTATTTCTGCTTTATTGACTATGCCAAAGCCTTTGACTATGTGGATCACAATAAACTGTGGGAAATTCTGAAAGAGATGGGAATACCAGACCACCTGACCTACCTCTTTAGAAATCTGTATGCAGGTCAGGAAGCAACTTTAGAACTCGACATGGAAGAACAGACTGGTTCCAAATAGGAAAAGGAGTACGTCAAGGCTGTATATTATCACCCTGCTTATGTAACATATATGCAGCATACATCATGAGAAACGCTGGACTAGAAGAAACACAAGCTGGAATCAAGATTGCCAGGAGAAATATCAATAACCTCAGATATGCAGATGACACAACCCTATGGCATAAAGTGAAGAGGAACTGAAAAGCCTCTTGATGAAAGTGAAAGATAAAAAAAAAAAAAAAAAAAAGAATAAAAAGCAAAAGACACAATGATAAATATCAATGATGAATGGGAAAGAACATTACAAATCATTCACATGAAAATAATAATGTATTATTTTAATTATCATGTTGATGTATGGCAAAACCAATACAATATTGTAAAGTAATTAGCCTCCAATTAAAATAAATAAATTTATATTAAAAAAGATATATACATTAGACATAATGTGTAACAATAATATAGATAATCTTATGCAAGTTAATTTGCAAATTTTGATGAAATTGAACAATTCAAAAACAAAACTAACATTATTGACAAAGTGAAAAATGAAAATATGATGCTTTCATTAAAATAAAAATAATTGTAAACATTAAATTTCACAAAGGAAAAAAAAAAAAAAAAAAAAAAGAAAGTGGACAGTGAAAAAGTTGGCTTAAAGCTCAACATTCAGAAAACGAAGATCATGGCATCCGGTCCCATCACTTCATGGGAAATAGATGGGGAAACAGTGGAAACAGTGTCAGACTTTATTTTTGGGGGGCTCCAAAATCACTGCAGATGGTGACTGCGGCCATGAAATTAAAAGACGCTTACTCCTTGGAAGGAAAGTTATGTCCAACCTAGATAGCATACTCAAAAGCAGAGACATTACTTTGCCAACAAAGGTTCGTCTAGTCAAGGCTATGTATGTATGTGAAAGTTGGACTGTGAAAAAGGCTGAGCGCCAAAGAATTGATGCTTTTGAACTGTGGTGTTGGAGAAGACTCTTGAGAGTCCCTTGGACTGCAAGGAGATCCAACCAGTCCATTCTGAAGGAGATCAGCCCTGGGATTTCTTTGGAAAGAATGATGCTGAAGCTGAAACTCCAGTACTTCGGCCACCTCATGTGAAGAGTTGACTCATTGGAAAAGACTCTGATGCTGGGAGGGATTGAGGGCAGGAGGAGAAGTGGACAACAGAGGATGCGATGGCTGGATGGCATCACTGACTCGATGGACGTGAGTCTGAGTGAACTCCGGGGGTTGGTGATGGACAGGGAGACCTGGCGTGCTGCGATTCATGGTGTCGCAAAGAGTAGGACATGACTGAGCGACTGAACTGAACTGAAAGAATGACACAAATATGAATAAGGAGTATAGTTTAAAGAAACAGTTTAAATCTTAAATAGTTTTAAGGTTCAAGTGCATTTGCTTCACAGGCTAATAATTATTTTTTGTTTTTTTCATTGGTGAAACATAATTGAATTTTTTTTAAAGATGTTGATGTCCAACTGAATATGTAGCCTGGTAACAAAATTTTGTGAAACTCTTAAAAAACTATTTCAGACAATTCGGGAAAAATAAACACAAAAATGTTAATGATGCTCACTAAGAAAAATAGTCATTTTTGGAAGAATTAATTGGGAAAGAGGGAAAAGAAACCTGTGCTGTTTGGGGCATAAATTGACATACTTGTTTGTTCTGCCTCATATATATATTTGAGGAGTTATTTGAAAGATAGCTATGCGTTTCATAGTTGTAATTTTGAAATGGTTAATTGCATGTTTCTAACTGCAGCAATTTATACCAAATATGTTTCCTAAAAAAAAAAAAATTTTCCCTGAAGAGTAGCTGCCTCTAAATTATGACTTTTGAGATTATTCTAAATAATGCAAATCAAAAAAATGATATGATTAAAAAAATCTTAGTGTGGGTAGCTTATCACATTAGCTTGTTATTTGCTAGGAAGGTCTGAGATAACATAAGGTTTTCAAATGCCTAGAGAAAAAGATGGATTCTGTTACTGGGGAAAAGGTCACAGAAAAGGAAAATGTAAAAATAAAGGTTACCTACTTTACACTTTTGATAACAGTCATACACCGATAGCAAATTAAAAAAAAAAAATTATTCTTAGACGAAATGGCAAGGAGAGTTAAGTTTAAGTACAACCTATGAGCGAAAAACAATAGTCCTCAATTCTCCATGAAACAACTCAGCAGAAATGTAGTCTTGAAGTCATCCTGTATGGCCACATCACCATGGTAACCTCCAGCTCAGTCTGGATGATGTCTGCAGAGCATAAGAACATTCCTTTAAAAAGAGAAGAATGCATGTAGGTCACACACACACAAACACAATGTAAGAGAATAAAAGATTCATTTACAGGGAAGTGCAAGCTTCATTTCTTAGGCATGCAATGTTTGGACAATAAAACTTTTATGAATTTTTTTATTATACCAGGCACGGAAAGATTTAACCCAAACTACTGAAGTTGGGAGCACTTCTGATATGGCAAAAAGGAGACACCTATAAAATAAAATGTGAGTAATTGGGAGATATTTTTCCTAGCTACAGAATCCAGAAAATTATTTTCCCCACTGAAAATCAAGGTGAGAGAAATCTCATTTCTACTCTGGAGATACCTTTTTTGGAAGCCATATATCTGTGCTTCCAGGCATTACTGTGTAAGGCATTGTGCATTCAGTCACTAAGTCTTGTCTTACTCTTTGCAGCCCCGTGGACTGCAACATGCCAGGGTTCCCTGTCCTTTACTATCTCCTGGAGTTTGCTCAAATTCATGTCCATCGAGCAAGTGATCCTATCTAATCATCTCTTCTTATGCAGCCCCCTTTAGTGAAATATATTTGCACATAAGGAAAGCTGCACTCCATTCACTGTTAATGATAATACATTTATCTATGTGATAAATAAGCAGACAAAAATAGTTAGAAATAATATCAGATACTTTTAAATTGCTTATTATTTAATAGACACTTTACGTATATTCACTTTCTTAATTCTTGCATCAACCCTGTAGCAAAGGTGCTATTATTTTCCCTCTTTAGAGATGAAGAACTAAAAACACAAAAAAAGTTAAATATTTTCTTAAAGCCACACAGCTAATAAATGACTGATCCAGAACTCACCAGAGTCAGTTTGGCTCCAGGCTCTATATTCTTAATCACTATGATGAGTCTATATTACCACACAGAATTCTTTTTTTTTTTTTTTTCTTTAGGTACAAGTGATAAAATTCCTCAGGTTTGCTCTGCTATTGTCTTAATTACCTATTGTTGCATTAAAAAATAGCTTAAAACAATAAATATTTATTATCTCAAAGCTTCTGTGACAGTAATTTGGGAGTAGTTGGGCTGAATGGTTCTGGCTGAGGTTTCTTATGAGCTCACAATTAAAATTTTTTTTTTAATTGAAGTATAATTGCTTTACAATGTTGTGTTAGTTTCTGCTATACAACAACATGAATCAGATCTATGTGTACATAGATCCTCTCCCTCTTGAGCCTCCCTCTCACTCACCCCGACTCTACCCCTGTAGGTCATCACAGGGCACTGAGGCGAGCCTCTGAGCTGTACAGCACCTTCCACTAGCTGCCTATTTTACAAACGGTGGAGCATATACGTCAATGTTATGCTTTCAATTCATGCCACTTTCGCCTTCCCCCGCTCCATGTTCACAAGTCTATTCTCTATGTTTGAGTTTCTGTTCTTGCCCTGCAAGTAGGTTCATCAGTACCATTTTTCTAAATTCCAACATATACAATATTTGTTTCTCTCTTTATGACTTACTTCACTCTATATGACAGACTCTAGGTTCATCCACATTACTGCAAATGACCCAATTTCATTCTTTTTAATGGCTAAGTAATATCCCATCACCCATGTCTGACTCTTTGTGACTCCATGGACTGTAGCCCACCAGGCTCCTCTGTCCATGGAGATTCTCCAAGGCAAGAATACTAGAGTGGGTTGCTATATCCTCTTCCAGGGGATCTTCCCAACCCAGGGATCCAACCCAGGTGTCCCACATTGCAAGCGGATTCTTTACTGTCTGAGCCAGCAGGGAAGCCCATGAATACTGGAGTGGGTAGCCTATCCCTTTTCCAGGGAGGGTTCTTCCTGACCCCAGAATTGAACCAGAGTCTCATGTGTTGCAGGTGGATTCTTTATCAGCTGAACTACCAAGGAAGCCCTATAGACATACCGCATCTTCATCCATTCATCTGTTGATGAACACCTAGGCTGCTTCCATGCCCTGGCTACTGTAAATAGTGCTGCAATGAACATTCAGGTACTTGTGTGTTTTTGAATTATGGTATTCTCGGGGTAAATGCCCAGTAGTGAAATGCTGGGTCATGTGGTAGTTTTATTCCTAGTTTTTTAAGGAACCTCCATGCTGTTCTGCAAAGTGGTTGTATTAATTTATATTCCCACCAACAATGCAAGAGTTCCCTTTTCTCCATATCCTCTCCAGCATTTACTGTTTGTATATCTTTTGACGATGACCATTCTGACCAGTGTGAGGTGATACCTCATTGTAGTTTTGATTTGTATTTCTCAAATAATGAGTGATGTTGAGCATTGCATATGTTTGTTGACCATCTATATGTCTTCTTTGGGGAAATGTTTGTTTAGATCTTCCACTCATTTTTTTTTTGATTGGTTGTTTGTTGTTTGTTTGTTTGTTTTGATATTGAGTTGCATGAGAAAAAAGAAAGTGAAAGTCATTCAGTCATGTCTGACTCTTTGGGACACTATTGACTGTAGCCCGCCAGGCTCCTCTGTCCATAGAATTCTCCAGCAAGAGTACTGCACAGGGTTTTCATTTCCTTCTCCAGGGGATCTTCCCGACCCAGGGAGTGAACCCGGGGCTCCTGCACTGCAGGCAGACTCTACCATTTGAGCCTCCAGGAAAGCCCTGAGTTTCATGAGCTGCTTGTGTATTTTGGAGATTAATCCTTTATCAGTTGCTTCTTTTGCAAATATTTTCTCCCATTCTGAGAGTTGCATTTTTGTAAAATCTTAATGAGGCTACAGCCACCTGAAGGCTTGGTTGGGACTAAAAAAACCTGCTTCCAAAATGTCTCATTCTCGTGGCTGTTGGTAGAAGGTTTCAGTTCCTTACCACTTGGACTTCTGCATCTGGCAGTTTGGTTAGCCTTACCAAATGGCAGCTGACTTCTCCCAGAGTGAGCTCTTCCCTCAGAAGAGAGAGCAAAGCAGTAGTCAAAAGGACACATACCACCACTTCAAATATATTCCATTGATCACACAGAGTGCCATGTATTTATGAAAGCCATACTCAAAGATATAAGTATCAGGAGCAGGGGATCACAGGAAACTACCTGGGAAACTGCCAATTATAGCTGTAATTTGAATTCCTTTGATTATGTAAAGCAGGGCCGCTACAAAAACAAGGCAAGTGAGGCATCTATGGGGTGCAATTTAAGGATGCACCCTTTTCAGGGACCTGCTCTGCACATTTGTGACCCAGAGAAGGAGTACTTCTGTATGTTTTGCTCCCTGGGCCTCTTGCTTGCTTCACCTTTGTACCAGTTTTCCATATTTTAATTTACTAATACTACTTTGTCAATCACTTATAACTGTTGGTTTGCACCTGCAGGAGTTTCCCAGGTAAAATCCAAAATGGGCCCTCATACAGGGAGGGCATAGAGAGATGCAAGAATGAGACAGTCCCTCCAGATTTGTAGGTGGTGGGTTTAATAAGCTAGGGGACCTGAGGCTTGACTTGGGATCTGCAAAATGAGTAGATCTCTGCTCTGCCTGCCAGAATCTTAAAGTATATACAGAAGTTTTAATGTGGTTCAGTCAGATACAGTAGCTACCTAGTCATGTGGTCTCAAGTACACATTGCTCTCTTAAGGCTGTGTTCTTGAAAAGGGCTCCCATGGTGGGAATGGTGGGCAGGATGTACAGTCCAAGTGAGAGGAGGGTGAGGAGCTTCCGGTTGCCCTTGTTCCACTCACAGGTCATTGTCTCCATGACCTCCTCCAATTATTACAAGATCAGAGTTATCCTTCATTTATCTCTGTGCATGCTCAGTTGCTCAGTCGTGTCAAACTCTTTGTGACCCCATGGACTGTTCTGTCCATGGGATTTCCCAGGCAAGAACACTGGAGTGTGTTCCCATTCCCTTCTCCAGGGGAGTCTTCCTGACTCAGGGATCGAACCTGGTTCTCCCGCATTGGCACGCACATTCTTTACCACTGCCCCACCTAGGAAGTCAAAGTGAAAATGTTAGCTGCTCAGTTGTGCTCGATTCTGTGACCCCACAGACTGTAGCCCTCCAGATTCCTCTGTCCATAGGATTTCCCAGGCAAGGACCATGGAGTGGGTAGCCACTCCCTTCTCCAGGGGATCTTCCTGACCCAAGGGTCAAACCTGGGTCTCCTGCACTTTGTGCAGACTCTACCATCTGAACCACCAGGGATCTGGAGTATTTATCTTAAATTTTGTTTCTCTTTAATTTTTAAAGATATTAAGCCTACCTGCATTCTTGTCATAGATTTCAGTGGTGCATTTTGCCTCTAACATTAGATGCTTCCAATAGTCATAGTTCTGTAACGTGTCTTAGAGGACTAGAATAGAAATGCTTTGTGAAAAGTGGTCTTAACCTGGAGTCCCTTGGGCTTTCTTCATAAACACTCTAATATTGTGATATTTGAGATATATTTATGCCATCTGCGTTACAAATTACAGCATCATTTTTTCAGACTTTGCAGTATTTGCTCTTGTTTGTCCCACAAAACTGTCATCATTTTAAAATGCAAGAATATGACCTTCATGTCTAATTGTAGTTCAGCAATAAGAACGAGAACTAAATTTCATTTTTTGAATGTAATTTTATTTCATTGAACTTTAAGGAAAAGGGATCAACATAAAAAAAATGTATAATGTAAATAATAGTATAAGGTAGCAACAACAACAAAAGCAATATTCTATCCCTACTCTTACATATAAATATCATCTTTTAAATTTTTGTATTGCAAGATATTTCCTTTATGATATTGTGCAGGCTTCTGCCATACATCGACATGAATCAGTCACAGGTAGACTGTGTCCCTTTCTTCCTGTACCCCCCTCCCACATCCCACCCCATCCCACCCCTCTAGGTTGTCACAGAGCAAATCCCCACTGGCTCTCTATTTTACATATGATGATGTATTGTTTCCTTGCCACTTTCTCAATCTGTCCCCCCCTCTCCCTTCCCTACTGTCTCCACAAGTTTGTTCTCTATATCTGCTTCTCCATTGCTGCCCCGCAAATAAGTTCATCACACTATCTTTCTAGACTACACACACACGTGTTACTATGCAATAGTTGTCTTTCTCTTTCTGACTTACTTCACTCTGTGCAATAGGCTCTAGGTTCATCCACCTCATTAGGACTGACTCAAATATATTATTTTTATACAGCTGAGTAACATTCCTTTGTCTATATGCATCACAATTCTGTATCTATTCATCTGCCGCTGGCCATCTAAGCTGCTACCACAGCCTAGCTATTGTAAAAAGTGCTGCAACAAACATGGTGGCACATTTGTCTCTTTTAATTATGGTTTCCTCAGGGTATGTGCCCAGTAGTGGGATTTCTTGGCCATATGGCTGCTCTATTCCTAGTTTTTAAGGAATCTCCGTATTGTCTTCCATACTGGCTGTATCAATTTACATTCCCACCTACAGTGCAAGAGGATTCCCTTTTCTCCACATCCTCTCCAGCATTTATTGTTGGTAGATTTTTTAATCATGGCCATTCTGACTGGTGTGAGGTGATACCTCATTGTAGTTTTGATTTGCATTTCTCTAGTAATGGGATCAGAGAAGGCAATAGCACCCCACTCCAGTACTCTTGCCTGGAAAATCCCATGGATGGAGGAGTCTGGTAGGCTGCAGTCCATGGGGTCGCACAGAGTCGGACACGACTGAAGTGACTTAGCAGCAGCAGCAGTAATGAGATATATTGAGCATCTTTCCATGTGTTTGTTGGCCATCTGTATGTCTCCTTTGGAGAAATGTCCATTTGGTTTTCTGCCCATTTTCTGATTGTGTTGTTTTTCTGGTATTGAGCCACATAAGCTGCTTGTATATTTTGTAGATTAATTTTTTGTCAGTTGATAAATGTCTTCCTCCTACTCATGGTCTAGTTGCACACATTAAATCCCAGTAAAGATTACTTGTTTTGTTTTTCACTTATATCCTAAATATTTATCTACGTATTATTCACTGAACCTCTCTATATGTGCTATTGCTACACAATTCTTGTAGGTATCATTTCTATCTTTTTTTAATTTTATTTTTAAACTTTACAATATTGTATTAGTTTTGCCAAATATCGAAATGAATCCGCCACAAGTATACATGTGTTCCCCATCCTGAACCCTCCTCCCTCCTCCCTCCCCATACCCTCCCTCTGGATCGTCCCAGTGCACCAGCCCCAAGCATCCAGTATCGTGCATCGAACCTGGACTGGCGACTTGTTTCATACATGATATTATACATGTTTCAATGCCATTCTCCCAAATCTCCCCACCCTCTCCCTCTCCCACAGAGTCCATAAGACTGATCTATACATCAGTGTCTCTTTTGCTGTCTCGTACACAGGGTTATTGTTACCATCTTTCTAAATTCCATATATATGCGTTAGTATACTGTATTGGTATTTTTCTTTCTGGCTTACTTCACTCTGTATAATAGGTTCCAGTTTCATCCACCTCATTAGAACTGATTCAAATGTATTCTTTTTAATGGCTGAGTAATACTCCATTGTGTATATGTACCACAGCTTGCTTATCCATTCATCTGCTGATGGGCATCTAGGTTGCTTCCATGTCCTGGCTATTATAAACAGTGCTGCGATGAACATTGGGGTGCACTTGTCTCTTTCCCTTCTGGTTTCCTCAGTGTGTATGCCCAGTAGTGGGATTGCTGGATCATAAGGCAGTTCTATTTCCAGGTTTTAAAGGAATCTCCACACTGTTCTCCATAGTGGCTGTACTAGTTTGCATTCCCACCAACAGTGTAAGAGAGTTCCCTTTTCTCCACACCCTCTCCAGCATTTATTGCTTATAGACTTTTGGATCGCAGCCTTTCTGACTGGCGTGAAATGGTACCTCATAGTGGTTTTGATTTGCATTTCTCTGATAATGAGTGATGTTGAGCATCTTTTCATGTGTTTGTTAGCCATCTGTATGTCTTCTTTGGAGAAATGTCTATTTAGTTCTTTGGCCCATTTTTTGACTGGGTCATTTATTTTTCTGGAGTTGAGCTGTAGGAGTTGCTTGTATATTTTTGAGATTAGTTGTTTGTCAGTTGCTTCATTTGCTATTATTTTCTCCCATTCTGAAGGCTTATTTTTAAAAGCTTTTTATTTCAGAAAATTCAATCATATGCAAATATATAGGTGCTGATAGTTAAACCCTTTGTACTGTAACCCAGCGATGACCATCATCAGTTGCCTAATCAATCTAAATCAGAAACTGTTCAAACCTCACTTGATTAAATTAGATATTTAACCTGAAGCTTAAGTTTTTAAGGCATCTTTCAATGCCATGATAGACTCTCAATATTTTGCTGGTACATATGAAGTAGCCTACATCACCTTGAAAGGATACTTTCCATGAACTGAACTGACAGCAACAGAGACAAAAATGAACCATACTTTGAGTCTTTGAGTTGCCCAAAAGGCTGGACTTAAAAAATTCCAGGCTGTTATATTTATATGTTGATAGATGCAAAATTATAGTAGAAGAAATTGAAAGTCACCTCAAATTGAAAAGTAGCAAAGCCTCAAGAATCATCAGTTAATTGTGACTTGTTCATCTTTTTCAATTGCTCAATCATTGTTTAAAAAAGGTAATTTTTAAAGAAAAAAATTGAGAAATGATAAATCTTGAGAAAAAAAAGAAAACACAAAATATATTTTGTTATCTGAGACCTGAGGAGAGGAGCTATTGACTGCTGAGTTCAATTAAGTTTCAGAGAAGAAAATCAGAATTAGCAAATCCTTAATAAGCCACTCTGGCAGGAAGTTAATTTTTTATTAAATAACATGATTATAGAACGAAGGAGCTTAATTCATAGGGAGATACTGGATGACATCCAAATATATTACTTATTTCTAAGAATTACAGAACAACTTGAAATAACATAAAATGATCTTTTAAACAGCATTAAAGTAACAACTTGAAAACTGATAGCAGCTAGTGACCTCTACTTAATACTTAAATATTAAAGATTAGCATGGATTGGCAATGTAATTCACACTAATATATTATTAAACTTTTGTTTAAAATATGCAAAAAAGTTTCCATTGCTGATTTGAACACACATAAAATAGGTAACAGTGAAGCCCACACTCCAGAGAGTTGATAACAGTTGTAAAAAAAAAAAAAAAAAAAAACTGGACTAGATATCAAAAGACTCAGAATCTGGCTTTAACTCTTTCTTTAAATTATTATATATTTGTACCTCAAAATAGTTTAGATAAAAAGCACTAATCTGGACTAAGGTAAATAGACGATTAACATAAATTAAAAATAAGAAGATTCTCTAACATATGCAGTATAAAAGGATAATAATTAAATGTATTATAAATATTAGTTCTGTTTAAGGTTCTATTTTTAAATCAGAATTTATAGAAAAGCTTCAAATGATCTGTCTGTGCTGAACTTATATTCAGACAGGAGGAAAACAAGTGTAACTTGCTATATGATAATGTTACTATATAATATCACCCAGACAGGCTTTCTTCCAAAGCATAAAAGTATAAATACATACTAAACATAACATAGCCATTCTAGTATATATTACTAATTGTCAGATCTGTATTAACACTGCTTAATATACATTTTGTTATAAATCCAATTAATATTCTCCATTTGGATGCAGCATACACTGAGTCCAATTATTGACCTTTTGAGAAATGCTTATACCTGATCTGGATTATTTGATACACTCAGGGACAAGACCTATTTCATTACAGATTCTGAGTAGGAAACAGAAAAGGCTTTAGATCTCAAATCACAGTCTCTGTTTCAGCAGTTCAGGAATCCTTATACGTTGATATTCTTGGATCCTACTCCCACGCCTAATAAATCAGAAATTCTGGGAGTGCAGTCAGATAATCCATGTTTTAATAAGTCCACCAGGTCATTCTGAGTTACACTAAAGTTTAAGAACCACTGATTAAGGTATTTTATGTGAGAGTAAATGAAATACAGGTTAGATGCTTACAGAATCATTGAGAAGGCTACAAGAGCAAGCTCTGAACAGTGTCTCCAGAAATAAAGAACAAAATAGTACTGACTCATTAGGGAATTATCACCTCTAGGTCTAGTTGTGGAACAACTGATCTCAGGAGCATATACTGTAACTTCAGTGGGTACCAGGATACTGCAAATTCAGAAGCCATTGTTACTACTTCCATCTATACACCTCTCAGTACCAGAAGCTGGAGCATGGAGCCAGAGACACAACAGCAGAACTCCCTCACATCTCCAGGACTGTTGTATCAAGGAGTGACAGTCAAAGGGACAGGAAGATTACCTCTGCTTCCCAAACCCCTTACCAGTGCACACAGAAATATCCCCTGTGCAACCAGAAACATGGTATTTGGGAGTAACTTAGTGCCAGCATTGACATCAGTGGGCAACATAGCTTAATCACTACCTGGATGTGAACTATACTGTTTTGACATATGTAACTAGCATTATCATTTGGTTTCATCACTGTCTTAAAGCATAATTGAAGAGCTACCAAGGAAACAAGGATTTAGAAGCAATTAGATATTTAAAAAGAATCACAACTAATTTGTTACATGTGTAGCTCAATCGGTAAAGAATCTGCCTGCAAGGCAAGAGACCAGGGTTTGATTCCTGGGTCAGGAAGATCCCCTGGAGAAGGAAATGGCAACCCACTCCAGTATTCTTGCCTGGAGAATCCCAATGGACAGGGGGGCCTGGCAGGCTAGAGTCCATGGGGTGGGCCATAAGAGTTGTACACAGCTTAGCAACTAAACCACCATCATTATCATCATTTGTGAGTTTGTACAATTGTGTGTTCATTGGCTAAACTGATGACGTAAAACAATGCCCAGCTTAACCTTGGAAAAACATACCTAAGCAATTTACATAAAGATGACATATAGATTGCTGATTGATAAATAGCAATAACTTACATTTGTATAATATAGTGCCTTACTCTCTATATACTGTAATTGAGTATAATGACACTGCAGAGTATAATATATGTATTTTATACAAAGAAACTGAGTCTCAAAATTATAAATTGCCACATGATCATAGCTGAATAATAGGTAAAAGAATCTATGTCTTCTAACTCCTAGGCCAGTGTTTATTCTTACATACTTTAATGCCCTGTCTCCATGTCCTCTGAGAATCCTTACAACATACAGTATGACAGAAAAAAAAAATGGGTACTGAACCAGGGACAAGAAAGCTGTGAGTGCAGGGCAAACAGAATCAAAGCAGTGGCCTAGGATGGAGTTTTAAATAACAATCAAAGCCAAATGAAACTATTGCAAATCTAATACAACTTTAGGTATATTTGTATGTTAGTCAAGATAGGCCTAGCTATGCTGAGATTGCAAAGAACCTCAACATCTCAATGATTTAAAACTATAAAGGTTTATTTCTTGCTCCACTGAAGGATGCATGGGGAACCCTAATCTGGTGTATCTTCATTCAGGAACTCAATCTAATGAAGTAGCCATTAACTGTGACGCTGCAGATCAGCCAGACAGAGGAAGAAAACACTCTAGAGAGTCTCTTACTGGTATTTAAATGACACATGTCACTAATTCACACCTCATTAACCAGGATACAGCACATGGTCTCACCCAGCTAGCATGGAGCTAGGAAGTGCCATCCTATCACATTCTTGCAAAGTAGAAAAGGAACCATAAATACTTGGGAAATGGCATACAAGTCTACCACAATGTCAAAGGCAGATTTAAAAAGGGAGCTTTTTGTCAAGAACTTGGAACTGAAGGTCAGAGACACCCAATTAAAGTAGATGAAGCAATGTTGATATTAACTTGGTACCTCTAAGCAACCATTTTTTCCATTATGATCATGGAGAGGTAGGAGAAGCTGGTCTATGAATGAAGAAAGTAGGTGAGGCAGATATTAGAGCAAAACAGTGAAAAATAACAAATTATAGATGAGAGACCCGATGGCTTTCTCGATCTTGACTATAGGGAATTGAGAGCCATAGCTGCTCTTGAGTTCCACTGTATCTATCATTAAAGTTCCCGTTTTTCCAAAATTCATGCAAGTTTGTTTCTGTTTGCAATCAATAGATATTAATTAAGACAATAACACTAATTAATTCCATAGTATTGCTCTATCAAGTAAAATGCAATGTAGAGACCAACAGAATATACTAGTTTCTCACATTGGTGGAGCTTACTTTATTTTCCCTGCAGACAACATACTGATACAGAAAATTATTCTGATTTGGAAACTGTATCACAATATTAAAGAATTATAGTGGTATTAAGAAATTTGGATATTTTTCACAAAGTTGAAAAATTGAATCCCATTAATCTTAGTGGACTCCGATGCAAATAAGTTGTAAGTTTATTAAAGATTTTTTGTCAAAACAGAAACAATGATAAAAGATTTTTAAATGACTGATAAAGTACCAAATGATAATCAACTCTCATCTAAAATTTAAAATATTAAAATTCATATAAGCCAGAGAACAAATTATTAGACTGTATAATGATACTCAGAGAAATAGAAGGAAAAGCTTTAAAAACTGTTCAAATCAAGCAAACAAACTGTTTGAATTCAGAATGAAACGTAAATTACTCTTAGCAGAGAAAGTAGAATATAAAAGAGAAAGTTCCTGAAGTTCTTAATATGAGTTTTCCAGGAACATTTCATATCAGCTACACATATTCCTGAGTGCAGTTGTGATTTCCCATATATTCTCAAGTTACTAAGTAACGATTGTGGGACACAACCCTATTTTTGTTAATCTTATAGACGAGAAAATCATTTGATTCATATTGTGAAAAAATTAGACAATTGTGAATAAAGGCTGTCAGATAATCCAAACTGTCAGTTTAGTTTAAACATTTCTGAAAAGATGAAGTAATTTGACCAGAACTGCCAAAAATGTGCCAACTGCTTGAGCACATGCATGAATAAACATGAAACAATATTTGGATATACTGATGAAAGATACGATTGTGTTATATATTTATAAATTTTCATTCAGAAATATTTTCTCTTAGTAGGATAGTCAACAGTTCTTTTAAATATAAAATACTGAAATCTATCTCTTCAAAAAATATATGATAAATAAGAGTATGATATCAATCACACAAAGGTTAAGTCTGATGATCTGAAGTAAAACACATATTGCCTATAATAAGAGTGTGATTTAATCAGTGTCTCTGCATAATCCCCCTAATTTTCAGCAGCAAGTCAAACTTGTCTACAAATAATATTTTACCATGTATTTATTTTCTATTGGCATAGGTTATAATTTTTATATCAATCATATATCCTTTTTATCACTTTTTTCTTTTCATTCATAATCTCTCAAGTAGGTTAAAAAATCCTGACCAGCCATAAACATCAGCAGAGAGAGACCTCATGGTGAGTGGCTCTCTGCAACATGGTGGTATTGGTTTATTTTAAAAATAATTGAGTGTCTGCTCGGTTCCAAATATTGTTTTAAATGCTTTGAATTCAGCTAGGAAGATGACAGTCAAGGCCTCTAGTAAATGTTAACAACTAGTTAGAAAGATATTTTAAAACAAGCGAAAAGCTGTGAATAAAAGTTAAATAGAGTAAAATGACAGCGATCCAGTGTACCGATGTCCCCACTCAGGACTCAATTGGATATTACAATAGCCTCTTTTAACTTCACTTCATAACCTCAACATTACAGTATGTGTTTATCTGTAGCATGTGTACACAGTAATAACTGTTCTTCCATGCAAAACCTTCGCTTAAAAATATATTTATTAACATCAGCTTGGTTTTTCCTCAAAGTGGAGCAACAGCAAGTTTTTAATATACATTGTAAAGTGGAGAAAGTGAGCCTCCGGGACCTTAAATGGCTGGCCCAGATCTCTGTGACACAGCTGGAGCTTGAACTGAAGTGCACTGAAGAAAATTCTTTTGCAGTTCTTTGCTATATCAGGCACATGATGGATATTATAACCACGAATATGACATATCCCTGACTTGATCATTTTATCCAGGATAAGTTTCCCTGTTCTTAATCCCTGGGCAGAAGCAATCATACTCCTTCTAAAATTAACCTTGAAAAAAAGTCTAACTCATGGAAAACACATATGCTCCTCTGAAATAAGCTAGAGGCTTAATGTCAGTTATGCTTCCTTCTGGTAGATGAGTGTCTCACCTCAAAAGCCATCAGAGATTGCATGCAAAACATTCAGGTTTTCTATCTTAACATTTAGCCTTCCCCTTTTAAATTTGTAGATATCACCACAGATAAATGGAAGAACCAGGGAGCAAGCTGGAGAGAGAAATGAGCGAAGACTTCCTTGTTTTCCCAGCCTGTGACTGACATACTTGCACTGCAGGATTGACGTGTGGGTTCCACAGCCCAGTGGTCAGCCACAGAGTTGTACTCAGCATCCTGTGCAGGATAAGGGAAGTGGCTCTTCTTATCACCTTCAGAGTGATTTGATACAAACAACTACTCCGGATCATTGATGTCCTAAGTGACCTTTGGAGAAATGGACTTAGAAAGCTAATTGAGAGCTAATCCAATAGGTTTCCCCAGAGGTACACTAGTAGATTTCCAAAGTGACTAAACAGGTTGCTAAATTCCTGGAGATATCATCTGTTGAATGAGATGGAAGTTTTCATGTTGGTGCTGAAAAGCCTAATATTGGCCAATGTCCACAGGACAAAAAAATTAGCAAACTTTAAAAAAAATGCTTTCATTTGTGCCTTAAATCGTATAGGTGAGGTTTGCAAATCAAGTTTTCCTTGCCTCAATGAATTGACACTATTAATAAACATGAAAGTATCTTTTTAAAGTATATTTGACTTTATTGTACTCTATATCCCAGGGAAATATTTTCCATATATTAATATATCACTTCTCAAAACATTACAAATTACATAAAACAGCATTTAAACATTAGAATTATAATAGTAAAAGGGGAATAATTCACTATTTTTAAATTTAACTCTCTATCTTTATCCTCCTCTTAGAATTACCTAATGGATGTGGTCAATTACCTTGGAGAATATGCTTCTATATAGTTGTTGCTGTTGTTTTTTGCACTAGACCCTGGTTATTGGAGGAGGTCTTTGAGTATGTGATCAGTACTTGACCCCAAGCTGGCCCTAGGCAATCATAATCTCCTCACCCTCTTCTCTGTTGTTAAAATGTATATTCCACACACCATTCCCAGAGTGGGAGCAGTTTTGAAGTGCTGAGAGCAATGTGTTGCTGTGACCATCTCAACCGTGTACCTGACTGAATCTAGGCAAGGCTCCCATAAAACCTTTTAAGAGTCTGGTGTGTGTGGGTGTGGAGATCTACTCATCTTGCAGACACCCAAGACAAGCCTTATGTGTAACTTCCCTTTCTTATTAAAACTGCTGCCTACCAACCTCAGTACTCATCAATGGATGGATGGGTAATGATGTGGTAAATACATACATATACAATGGACTACTACTCAGCCATAAAAAGGTGAAATCTTGCCATTTGCAACAATACGGATGGACTTCAAGGGTACTCTGCTAAGTGAAGTAAGTTAGATGGAGAAAGACAAATACCATATGATTTTACTCACATGTAGAATGTAAAAAAACAATAAAAAAAAATGAATGAACCAAACAAAAACAAACACATAGATACAGAAAACAGAGTAGTGGTTACCAGCGGGGAAGACGGTAGAGGGCAAAAATAGGTGAGGGGTCAACTTTGTGGTGACAGATGGAAACTAAATGCTTGGTGATGAGCATGCAGTGGTGTGTACAGAAGTAGAAATCCAATGTTGTGCACATGGATGATACCTAGCATAATAAACCAGTGTTACCTCAATACAAAAATAGGTTTTTCAACAAAGAAGGGAGGAAAAAAGCTGCCTCTGTGCCCATGTGTAGGGGCAAGGAGCATTCAGATTTCACCTGGGAAGCTTCCGAGTTTACAAAACAACACGTCATTAGGTGTAGTTAAATGAGGACAAGACCCCAGGAATCTCTAAAGCAATTGTCTTTTCAACAATATCCTCCAAGGCTCCCATGCAGTCTTGACACAGACCGGACCCTAGTGTAGAGCCTGTTGTGCTCAGGGGATAGCCGAGTTGCGCTGCGAGGCTGGAACATAGGGACATTGGTTGTGGGGCAGCCCAAAGCCAAGCTCCAGGTGTGAGCACCAGGACCCAGGCAGCACGCATAACCTCCTAACTTCAAACTGATGGCTAACAGAGCTGGGCAGGGCAGGAACACTCAATGAATACCTGTTTAATTAATTAACTAATGATAAAGGAAAGTGGCAGAATAAAAAAGTGTGTGTTAAATTTTAAAAAATAATAGTGTCAAATTTTAAAACAAGCAAAGCAAGAGGAGTCAATCAAAGGTGGTGAGACTTTTATTTAATTACTGTGCCTTTTATTTAATTACTATGAATCATAAAATGTGCAATATGCTAAAACTGACAAAATCATGTCAGTTTAGACTGACTAAAGAAAGAATTCTATGGAACATAAGCCCTACTCCTTTGTTCTCAGAAAGATGAATTTCCCAACTTTCCAACAGAATGACTGTCTCATCTTTTCTAGAAATTTTCTAGAGACAAATGACTCCACATCCTCCTGAGCAGATTGACATAAAAATTTCATGAGAATAAACCTAATGGTGTCAGATATAAAATTGGTGATTAATCACTGTGTCATCTTGAAACTTAATTTTTCTTACTTACCCAGTAAATCCTTTGTAAGGCTGTTTCTATTTAATTTTATTTATTTTTCTGATAACAGAATTATAAATATAAAAATTAGAATTTATTTCTAGAAATTTTGGAAAACTGGAAATTACAATGAGAAAAATGAATCACTTGTATTCCTGTCAGCAAGCATTCCAGCATTCAATTCTCCTTATATTTTTAGTATATTTCCTCCTGGAATTTTAAAATTCACAAATGTGAGAAAAATTAGGATTATTTACTTAGTGTATATTTGTCTATAGCTATATGTCTATACACAAATATGTAATACATATTTAAACAGTGTTGCATCATCATTTTTAATTAACCCTACATCATTTGTATAGCACATAAGATATACTGACAACAAACAGGAAAAAATGTGGAGCAAAAATGAAATGGATATATCAAGCTCAGAGTAATAGAATTACCATAATACAGCATTAAATTTAACACTAAGCTTCCTTGCTTAAAAAATTTTTGATACAACAAAATCAGGTCTGCTTCTGCTATCACATAACAAGTGGCCCACAGGGCTTTTGTAACCTTTGCTTGATTGAATTACTGCTACTGAGAGATTCAGTGAAGCATTTTCTACTTCATAGCAGTCTCCATCATTATGATATTTATAAATATCAAAGAGCAGCAGCCTGCAGACAAAAACTTCCACTGGAATAACATAGCTTTTTCAAAATATCCAGTATAAACAAACCCATTTCTAAGTCCCTACTGGATTCCATCCCTGGGTCGGGAAGACACCTTGGAGAGGGAAATGGCAACCCACTCCAGTATTCTTGCTGGGAAATCCCATGGACAGAAGAGCCTGGCAGGCTACAGTTCATGGGGTTGCAAAAGAGTCAGACATGACTTAGTGACTAAAGAACAAATAGTGAAATCATTAACTCCCTTT
The DNA here is from genome assembly GCF_029378745.1 of Bos indicus. Taxonomy (NCBI): domain Eukaryota; kingdom Metazoa; phylum Chordata; class Mammalia; order Artiodactyla; family Bovidae; genus Bos; species Bos indicus. The sequence continues at coordinate 11,997,342 of NC_091764.1, forward strand.
TATCTTACATGTTTGTGGTGTTTTCTAATTCCTTATACTTTAAAGAAATAAGCACATCAAAAATATTTAGAAGTGTTATTGATTCAAGACTTACATGTGCTTATATGCACATTTTAGCATGAGAAAAGGTTTTTCAAGTGATAAAAAATAAGTGACAAAATAATAAGTTTATTAACTATTCTACAATCATTGTCTCTGAATTTTTCCTGAGTTTCATTTTCAAGAATGAATTAGTTGGAATTACATTTACTACAGACTCCATACATAACTTCAGTTTTGTGTTATATGCATTGTATGTATAACTTCATGCCAAAAATTATCCTTGTTCAAAAGAAAATTTTGGTTCTTCCCTAAATGATATGACTTATGGAGGACCAACAAATATTTAGGCAAATTTTGATTATCTAGGTGTAAATTTCTAATAATACTGATATTTGATGGAATAAATATTTTGATTTCTCAAATTCATTCCCTAAATCAGTAAAAGAACACATTTAAATGATTTTTAATTCCTCACTAGTAAAACAGTACCTTGTACACCCTCTGCTGGCTTTCAGGAGTAATTTAAACTTTCTTATATGTGTATAGTAATCAAGCATAGACAGAACAGAAACACTTTAAATGTTACATAAAGACTCTAATCATAATAAAAATCCAAGTAAAATAATCACGTTTATGCTCTTTTACACTTAAAAAGGAGGAAGACGGTGGAGTATCTTCTCCTGTAAGAACTCCAAAATTACAACTTGCTGCTGAACAAACGTTGACCGCAGGGTCGGACACGGCTGAGCACTCATGCACGTTTTTTATGTATTCTGGGCATGAGTCCCTACCAGATGTGAGACTTTCTCCCAGTGTGGTGGCTCATGTTTTCATTTTCTTAATGATCTCTTCCAAAAAACAAAATTTTTACTTTAATGAAGTTGAATTTATCAGTGCTTTCTTTTTTGAATCAGGCTTCTGTTATCACACGTTCAAGTAACCTTTGCCTAAGTCAAGGTCACAAAGATTCTCCTGTGTTTTCTTCTAGAAATTTTATAGTTTTAGCTTTTCCCTTTAGACCTATGAGCCATTTAAAGTTTTATATAGGTCAAGGGTCTGTTTTCTCTTTCTCTTTTTTGCATATATGATTATCCTATTGGTCCAGCACCATTTATTGAAGGAATTCCTGCTTCACATAGATATGAAGTCGGGGAAAGAAATACTAGAATTAATAGCCTTTTGGGATTATTAACTTAATTTTTAATGATGATTGTGTTTAGGAACCCATTGACAAAATTCCACATCTACTCATCTTGCAGCCTCCTCAATAAAACATTTCTTAGAGCTTAGTTGAAGGACATATTCCCAACTGTCTCTCGGTGGGGCATGGTAGTAAGGGGCTGAGCAGATTCATTCAGCATTTCTGAGCTTTTGGACTTATTCCTTTAGCTATGCCAGCAACATTCCAACATTTCCACATTGTAAAATATGGATTATTGATGAGTCCAGGCTTCAAAGATCTACCTCACCAGGTTATGTTCACATGCTTAAGTCAATAGATTAACTTTCATATTCTGACAATGCATCCATGATAACAATTCAGCCCAATTATACCTTATACTTTATCCTCCTTGATCTAATCCCTTAAAATTTACCTTGACACACATTCTCTAATTTCTTGCCGGTACCGACTGAGAGGTCCTGAACCCCTTTGGGTGTGTAGGCCATCTCCACATAGAGCAGTCCTCGGACTTTCCATCTCTGCTAGCAGTAATGGATGTGTTGTGAGGGGAATTAGATTGCGAGGCAAGTGCAGTCATCAAAAGGCTTTCATAATGAAGAAGTTTTGTTTGTTTGTTTTTCTATATGTCTTTGAGTGAAAGACCTATAGGTGGGAGTGGGGAGAACCTCAAAGTTCTCAGCTTCATCCTTGCTGCTCAAATGACCCTTTATCCTGGTTTAAAATTCTACCCTTTCTGCCACCAATACTTTTCTATAAGCACAAGAGACCTAGTTGACTTAATAATTTATTTGAATTGTGAAACCCTCAGAATTGGACCCTGGACTTGGTTCTTACCCTCTGGGCATAAGAAATGAGGGACTCTTTCAAGATTTCTTTTAAGCTTACTAAATGTCCATGCCAGATATTTTTGGGTTTTAATCACTCATTTTCCACATATATACACTCTAGAGCTATCAGAAGGAGCCAGGTGACTCCATGAATTTTATAATCACTGTTTTTGCTAAAGCGACTGAGTTTTACATTCACTTGAATTCCCAATGCCATATTCTGTCTATATGCTTCATCACCTTCTAGCATCAGTGATCATTTGAGTAATCGTAATGTCTCTGCACATCATGTATTCTTGCCTGGAAAATTTCATGGATAGAGGAGCCCGGCAGGCTACAGTCCATGAGGTAACAAAGAGTTGGACACGACTGAGCACACACACATACACACACACACACACACACACACAGTGTCTCTGCATGTCATGGATTACCCATGTCCATTTCTCCCCAGCACTCTGCAAGAATGTGAGAAATCCATTCCTAAAATTTGAAGTTCTGCTTCCCAAGGCCACTTTGGGTACTAATTATTGTACCAATCAAGATCCTAACAGGAAACAGATGATATAAACTGGGGAAGAAGTTCATAAGGAAACTATTCACACAGGTATAGGCAAGGTATAGGGAAACACCAGTATATAGAACTATATCACTTCCAAATTCTTACCCCTCCCAACTCCACCCTTAGGACTTCATTTCACTGTCACACAAAATACAGATTTGGAAATCATCCAAGATTGTCCCTTTTCTATTATATACCACTTTCAATGAACTAAATACCAAGTCCTCCTAAATATACAGCTAAAATATCTTCTCTTCCCTACAATTTTGTTCCTACCTAGTGTGGCATCATGGTTCAGTTCTTACTGAATCATGAGAATTTTTGTACAACATAAATTGCATATCCTGGAGCAGCAGGAGAGGATGTTACAGAAATAACAAGGAACTAGGTCCTGGAGAAATCCATTGTCATAATGAGAAGTTCATTTTCTTTAATTCACAGCAAAAGAAACAAAATGGGATATCAGAACCCTTTATACTTTTATATTATTTGTGTTATTGCAGTTGAATACTCAACTTTAGAAAGCCCATTAATACAACATCAGCACAAAAGATGTGAATTTTAATATGTAGCTCATCCAATTACAGCACTATAAAGAGAATGAGGAGAAAAGCAGCTATAAACATCCAACCGCAGATTTTAAGCAGTCTCTTGCTGTGATTTTAGATAATGCAAATTTTATGTTCACGTCTCATCTTCGGAAACAAAATGCATAATATTAAGGGCCAATATACCTGGGAATTATAAACCTTAACACAATTCAGAGAACTTACAGATTTTGTTCTTTATTTTGATCAGTATTGCTGGAGAAGTGTTCAGTTGTGTTATGTGAGATGACGAGAGCCAACATATAGAGGTCTGTTTATTTCAAATATAGTACTATTTATTAATTATAAAGTATCCAGATGAAACATGTCCACAATTCTCCCTACCTATGCTGGTTTGCCTATTTCTTTTATATTAACCACAATGTAACATGTAACTATGTTCACTACAAAATGTGAGGGCAAAGAATAACCATTGGTCATCTACCTGTGTTTTAGCAGATTTGTTAATGTAAAGTGTGGATTGCTACATTACTTGCAGATTAAATGTAAGCTGAATTCATATATTTTACTTAGGCCATAAGGAATTTTTCAGACCAGACAGCCTTTTACAGTCATCTAACTTTGGTTCAAAAAGAACATATCTGTTAGAAAGAAAGAGCAAATGTCATCTGTTCCAAGAAAAGGGCTCATTAAATCTCAAGGTGATAGCTAGGCTTTTCTGTCATTCTAAAATTAATCTTTACATTGTTAATGATTCTTTATATGCACTGGAGGGAAATACATCCGACTTAAGAAATATATAGTTCAGGTTCCCATTCTTCCTAGAACCTCTTGCCATCAAATCCACATTCTTCAGTTCCCTAATTTGGATTTCCAGTCTCTTTTTTTTTTTTTTTTAAGGTTTGAGGCACTTAAAATTCCAGAAGATCATTTTGAGATGTAATGTTAATTGCTTTAAACAAAAAAAAAAAAAAAAAAAAGAAAGCATTTATGGACTATGGAAAGCACATTTCCTTTCTGAAATATCCAGATAAATCTGGAGAACTGAAAGTTTCTAGAAGCATACTACAATATATTAGGATATTATTGAAAAGGAATGTGATGATTGCTTTGCTTCTTTTTTTTTTCACTGAAATATATTTGATTTATAATGGTATATATGTGTGTATATACATATATACACATTATATACATATATACATATGACAGGTGGCACAAAGGTAAAAGACCCACCTGCCAATGCAGGAGACACAGGAGTTGCGGGTTTGATATCCCTGAGTTGGGAAGATGCCCTGGAGTAGGAAATGGCAACCCAGTCCAGTATTCTTGCCTGGACAATTCCATAGACAGATGAGCCTGGTGGTCTATAGTCCATGGGGTCACAAAGAGTCGGACGTGACTGAACGACTGAGCACATGAATATTTGTATATATATATATATATATGTACACTTTTTCAGATTCTTTTCCATTATAGGTTATTATACTGAAGCCAGTTTCCTGTGCTTTACAGTAGGTCCTTTCTGTCTATCTATTTTGTGTATAGTAGTATGTATCTGCTAATCCCAAAGTACTAATTTATCCCTCCCCAACTTTCCCTTTGGAAACTGTAGGTTGTTTTCAATGTCTGTGAGTCTATTTCTGTGTTCTAAATAAATTCATTTATATTATTTTTTAGATGCCACATGTAAGTGATATCATATGTTATTTGTCTTTCTCTGTCTGACTTACTTCACTTAGTATGATAATCTCTAGGTCCATTTGTGTTGCTGCAAATGGTGTTATTTCATTCTTTTTAGGGCTGAGTAATATTCCATTGTGCATATATGCCACCTTTCTGTCTATTCATCTGTTGATGGACAGTTAGGTTGGTATAGTAAATAGTGCTTCTATAAACATTGGGGTGCACATATCTTTTCAAATAGAGTTTTCTTTAGGTATATGCCCTACAGTGGGATTGCTGGATCATATGATAACTCTATTTTTAGTTTTTGAAGGAATATCCATATTATTCTCCATAGTGACTACACCAATTTATATCCTCACCAACAGTGTTGGGGGGTTCCTTTGTTCTCCACATCCTCTCCAGCTTTTATTATTTGTAGACATTTTGATGATGGCCATTCTGACTGGTGTGAAGCAATAGCTCAGGGTAGGTTTGATTTGCATTTCTCTAATAATTAGCTGAAGCTGAAACTCCAATACTTTGGCCACCTCATACGAAGACCTGACTCATGGGAAAAGACCCTGATGCTAGGAGGGATTGGGGGCAGGAGGAGAAGGGGATGACAGAGGATGAGATGGCTGGATGGCATCACCGACTCGATGGACATGAGTTTGGGTAAACTCCAGGAGTTGGTGATGGACAGGGAGGCCTGGCGTGCTGTGATTCATGGAGTCACAAAGAGTTGGACACGACTGAGTGACTGAACTGAGCTGAACTGAACTGAATAATTAGCAATGTTGAGAAATTTTTAATGTGCCTATTGACCATTTATATGTCTTCTTTGGGAAAACGTCTATTTAGTTCTTCTGCCCATTTTTTATTGAGTTGTTTGTTTTCTTGATATTAAGCTGTATGGTCTGTTTGTATTCTCCAGCAAGAATACCAGAGTGGATTGTCATTTCCTTCTTCAGGGTATCTTCCCAACCCAGGGATAGAACCTGGGTCTCCCTCATTGCAGGCAGATTCTTTACTATCTGAGCCTCTAAGGAAACACAGAAATTAATCCCTTGCTGGTTTCATCATTTGCAAATACTTCCCCATTGCACTGGTTGTCTTTTGATTTTGTTTATGGTTTCCTTTGGTCTGTAAAACCTTTTAATTTTAATTAGGTTCCATTTGTTTAATTTTTGCTTTTATTTCCATTATCTGAGATGGATCAAAAAAATGTTGCTATGTCAATATTTATGTCAAAGAATGCTTGTGTTTTCCTTTAGGAATTTTATAGTATCTGGTCTTACATTTAGATCTTTTAATCCATTTCAAATTTGTTTTCATATGTAATGTTAGAGAATCTTCTAATTTCATTCTTTTACCTATAGCTGTCCAGTTTTCCCAGCATCATTTATTGAAGAGACTGTCCTTTTTCCATTGCATATTTTTGCTTCTTTTGTAATTAATTGATCATAAGTGTGTGGATTTATTTCTGGGCTTTGTATCCTGTTCCATTGATCTATATGTCTGTTTTTGTGTCTGTACCATACTATTTTGATTGCCATAGCTTTGTAATATAGTCTGAAGTCAGGGAGTATGATTCTTTCAGCTTCATTCTTCTGTCTCAAGATTGTTTTGGGTATTTAGAGCCTTTTGTGTTTCCATACAAATTTTAAAATTGTTTGTTCTAGTTCTATGAAAAATGCCATTGGTAATCTGATAGGCGTTGTATTGAACCTATAGATTGCCTTAAGTAGTATGCCTATTTTAACAATATTGAGTCTTCCAATTTAAGAATATGGTATATCTCTCCATTTGTTTGATGGTTTTTTGTCTTTAATTTCTTTCATCAGGGTCTTATAATTTTTGGAGTATAGATCTTTTGCCTTATGGGAATAAATTCCTAGGTATTTTATCCTTTTTGATGCAATGGTAAAAGGAATATCCTTATTTTCTCTTTCTGATATTTCACTGTTAATATACAGAAATGCAGCTGATTTTTGTGTGTTTATTTTTTATCCTGCAACTTTACCATATTCATTGATAAGCTCTAATAGTTTTAGGATTTTCTACATATAGTAGTATGTCATCTGAATATAAGTATTGGAGCATCTCTATTTTTTCACGTTCTTTGGAGCCAATTGCAGGAAGCGATTTTTTTTCCTACATGTCATGTGTACAAATTATCATTTCAAATTAATTAAAATAAAGTATTTTTTCTTTTAAAATGGTGGTAATTATTATAGCTTTATGATAATATAACTAGGGGCTTTCATCTTTCAATAAACCTGTGTAAGAAAGGGTTGAGAAAAATAATCATACATTTTTACTCTCTTTCAGACGTGAAAAATATTCAATACTATTTTCTTATACTTTCTTTCCACTAAAATTGGATATTTATGTGGTCCAAAAGAATTTTTTTAGAGCATAAAAAGGGATCTTTTTTGTATTTTGTGTTGAACAGCAGAGATTTTACTGGTCAACTCAGAAGAGTTAGTTGGACTGGACATTAATTTATTTGAATGTGCCTGTGTCATGGTTACCCCAAAGGGGTGTAAAATGCTGTGCCAGCATGTACTCTCCAAAAAAAAAAAAACCAAACTCACCATGGATTACTGTATAGTAATCAGTCTGAAACTGATGAAATACAGAGCAAGCAAAGTTTTCAAAGGGCTTAAATATCTGTCTTGATTGAAATTTCACAGATAGAATTTCTAGAGTTATCTGTACAGCAGTTTGGGGTAGATGTTAGAAAATTGAGTTTCTGTTACTAGCTTAGAAACCAAACTGTTCTATGACCTTGAATAAATAATTAAGCAGTATTTTACTTTATATATTCACACATATAAATTCTAAATTATTTTTGGAATTCTTTTCTATAAAATCTAAATGAAATATACTTGAGTACAGTTAATTGAGCCATTTTTGGTAAGGCCTAAAAGTAGTATTTATTACTCTTTCAATATGTAATCCTGAAGCAGTTTATCCCATTTTCACAGTATTAGCAACCAACTTGAAATTGTCATCTGCAGAATGTCACGAGACTAAGCATTCAAGCTAGTTCTCCAATTCTTTAATAGCTTCTTTTAAAGTGGCAAAACAGAAAAAAAGATTTTGGGGGGAGTGGGCTCACCATGAGTCTTGTGGGATCTTGGTTCCCTGATAGGGATGGAAGCTGTTCCTCACACGGTGGTAGCACAGAGTCCTAATCATTGAACTGCCAGGGAATTCCCAACAATTATAATTTTGTAGTCACAACTATAAACATAGATTTCACCCTTTGTCAAATTATAAATATGCAAGTTGATCATTCAAGTGTATTTGTTCCTATCATACTTTACATAAATTACTACTGTTTCCCAGCTTCAGCCATTATTGGGGCTGTGTGTCAAGTCACTTCAGTCTTGTCCAACTCTGCAGCCGTATGTACTATAGCCTGCCAAACTCCTCTGTCCATCAGAATTCTCCAGGCAAGAATAATGGAGTGAGTTGCCATAGTGCCACCTGGGAAGCACTTTTGGGACAGTAGATTACTGAAAATTCTTAAACTATATCAATCAAGAGCAGGCAACTATTCTCTCCTTTCCACTAGATTAGTGGCTTCTGATTTCAAGAACAATATTCTACCTTGCTAAAGCCTGTGGTGCACAAAGAAGTTGTCAGGACTCCTGCGGATGGCTCACTTATTAGCAAAGAGGAAACTGAAATTGTAGTCGCTCAGTCGTGTCCAACTCTTTGCAACCCCATGGACAGAGGAGCCTGATGGGCTCCTCTGGAAAGTTTTAAGTCGCTCAGTCATGTCCAACTCTTTGCAACCCCTTGGACTGTAGCCCACTAGGCTTCTCCATCCATGGGATTCTCCAGGCAAGAATACTGGAGTGGGTTGCCATTTCCTTCTCCAGGGAAGAATACTGGAGAGGGTTGTCAATTCCATTCTCCAGAGGATCTTCTGAACCCAGGGACTGAAGCTGGATCTCCCGCATTGTAGGCAGGTTCTTTACTATCTGATCCATGAGGGAAGCCCTACTTATAGGCCACTAATGTGAAAACATTCCTATTAAATCTAAGAATGTAGATAAGCCTTTAGAGTTAACAATAGCTGAGCATACACCCTATGAAACAGATAGAAATGTCCAGAAGTATAAATTGTGTTACTCCATGTTGCAGAATACATCTCAAAAAGTAATTTTAAAGAGCTGGGCCTGGATTGCTGTAAATTTTAGGCCTTTCTTCTCTGATTCAAAACTTAGATTTGTTTTTTAAATTAATTTGTTAATAAAGTATATAAAAATAAATTTGCTTGGAAAAGCAATTTGAGGATAAAATGTAATAAGTGAATTTAGCAGTAGTTTATCACTTTTTAATAAAGGAAACAGTTATTGTGAATGTCTACAATTTAAAATAATACATCCAACCTGAAAAGGAGAGAGTAAACTCCTGCTGCTGCTAAGTCGCTTCAGTCGTGTCCGACTCTGTGCAGTCCCAGAGACGGCAGCCCACCAGGCTCCCCTGTCCCTGGGATTCTCCAGGCAAGAACACTGGAGTGGGTTGCCATTTCCTTCTCCAGAGTAAACTCCTAGGCAGGTTGATAAGAAGTACGGGGTCCCTGAGGAGGAGAAAGGAGTCTGGGGCTCTCAAGGAGAAGGAAAGGACAAATTTTTTTTTTTCCTACATTTCTTAGTAAGGATTATATAACAACAATGTATCCTGCTTGAGGACAGTTTCTCCTTTTTGAAAAACCTTTTGACTAATCCTGTTATCTTAAAATGTGTTTTATGGGAGTGGGTCTGGTAAGATCTTTCTATTGTTAATTTTAATCCTGTCATCTTAAAATGTAAATAGTGGGAGAGGGTCTGGTAAGATCTTTACAACCTTGAGACATTCTTTTGATTTATTGTTCACAACCAGTTGAAAAAGTATATAGCTCCCTTGCTAAGACTTGTGGGGGGGGGGGGGTGGGGGGCACTCTCTATCCCCTTTCTGATGTCTATGTCAGAAGCTTTCTCTGTCCCTTTACATATTTTACTAAAACTCTGCTACACAAAAGCTGATCAAGCCTGGTCCCTGGTCCCAAAGCTAAATCTTCTTCTTAGGAGATCAAAAATCTGACATCGTTCACTATTAGCTATCAAAACTTTAAACAACACTGTTAACTGGCTATTTTGCAGTTTTTCAGTCTCTAAGTCATGACCAACTCTTTGTGACCCCATGGGTTGCTGCACACCAGGCTCCCCTGTCCTTTACTGTCTCCAGGAAAGTGCAAGTGAAAGTCACTTGGTCGTGTCCTTCTCTGATTCTTTGCAATCCCATGGATTGTAGCCCACCTGGCTCCTCTGTCCATGGAATTCTCCAGGCAGGAGTACTGGAGTGGGTAGCCATTCTGATCTTCTGGTTTGCTCAAACACATGTCCATTGAGTTGGTGATGTTATCTAACCATCTCATCCTCTGGCACCCCTTTCTCCTTTTGCCTCCAATCTTTCCCAGCACCAGGGTCTTTTCCAATGAGTTGGCTCTTCGCATCAAGTAGGCAAAGTATTGGAGCTTCAGCTTCAGCAGCAGTCCTTCCAATGAATATTCAGGGTTGGTTTTATTAGGTAGGTAGAATAGGGAAAAGGAGTCTAAAATGGCGGTGGCTAAAAGACAAGGAAGGTCAAAGGAAGGTCCGAGGACCAGGGTGAAGACTTTAGGCAGAACAAACAGGACTCCTGGCTAAGCCCAATTTGCATAGGGCAGGCCCAGGTGGAGGGAAAAACATATAAAAGGAGGAGCCAAAGCGCTTTCTCACAGACTCTTTCTCCCGCGTGTGTGCGCTCTTTCTCTCTCTCTCCTGCTATCTTCTAAATAAAATAGAGCTGTAACACGGTTTGTCCAAGATTCAAAAGCTGTGACGCGCTGAGGGCTTTAACATCCGTCGCTCCAATTCTTTGTTGTGACAAGACAAAGAACCGAGGAACATACAGTCGCATGACAGTTTCCTTTAGACTTGACTGGTTTGATCTCCTTGCAGTCCAAAGGACTCTCAAGGATCTTCTTTAGCACCACAATTTAAAAGTATAAATTCTTCAGTTCTCAGCCTTCTTGATGGTCCAACTCTTACATCCATACATAACTACTGGAAACACCATAGCTTTGACTATATGGACATTTGTTGGACATTTGTTTGACTATATGGACAGTAAAGTGATGTCTCTGCTTTTTAATATACTGTCTAGGTTTGTCATAGCTTTCCTTCCAAGGAGCAAGACTCTTTTAATTTCATGGCTGCAGTTGCCATCCTCAGTTATTTTAGAGCCCACTACCAGCTATACTCCAATATAAAATAAAAAGTTAAAATAAGTAAATAAAATGGTACATTAATACCCCATTACCAAATTATACATTGGTTATGAAAACGAAATCCAAACTACTCTTCTCAAAAAGCAAGAATAAAGTGCAGGTCACACAAATATGCTAATGTTTTTTAAACAAATTCAGATTTACTGAGCACACATACACAAATAAAAGCACAAAAAGTCACCTTCGAAACCTACTGCCATAGTAATTAACTTAAGCAGAATTTCTAAAAGACTTTCTCCTAAGCATGGCACAAGAGAGGGGATGGTATTAAAAATCCACTTGATTTTTTTTCCACTTCTGTGAAGAGAACTCCTTCTACTAGTTTCTCTATTTCTCTTGTATTAATATTCAGTTCAGTTCAGTTCAGTCGCTCATTTGTGTCCGACTCTTTGCGACCCCATGAACCACAGCACACCAGGCCTACCTGTCCATCACCGACTCCCAGAGTTTACACAAACTCATGTCCATCGAGTCAGTGATGCCATCCAGCCATCCCATCCTCTGTCGTCCCCTTCTCCTCCTGCCCTCAATCCCTCCCAGCATCAGAGTCTTTTCCAATGAGGCAACTCTTCACATGAGGTGGCCAAAGTATTGGAGTTTCAGCTTCAACATCAATCCTTCCAATGAACACCCAGGACTGATCTCCTTTAGGATGAACTGGTTGAATCTCCTTGCAGTCTAAGGGACTCTCAAGAGTCTTCTCCAACACCACAGTTCAAAAGCATCAATTCTTCGGCTCTCAGCTTTCTTCACAGTCCAACTCTCACATCCATACATGACCACTGGAAAAACCATAGTGACTACATGGACCTTTGTTGGCAAAGTAATGTCTCTGCTTTTCAATATGCTATCTAGGTTGGTCATAACTTTCCTTCCAAGGAGTATGTGTCTTTTAATTTCATGGCTGCAATCACCATCTGCACTGATTTTCAAGGCCAGAAAAATAAAGTCTGACACTGTTTCCACTGTTTCCCCATTTATTTCCCATGAAGTGATGAAACCAGATGCCATGATCTTAGTTTTCTGAATGTTGAGCTTTAAGCCAACGTTTTCACTCTTCTCCTTCACTTTTATCAAGAGGCTTTTTAGTTCCTCTTCACTTTCTGCCATAAGAGTGGTGTCATCTGCATATCTGAGGTTATTGATATTTCTCCCAGCAATCTTGATTCCAGCTTGTGCTTCTTCCAGCCCAGCATTTCTCATGATGTACTCTGCATATAAGTTAAATAAGCAGGGTGACAATATACAGCCTTGACGGACTCCTTTTCCTGTTTGAAACCAGTCTGTTGTTCCATGTCCAGGTCTAACTGTTGCTTCCTGACCTGCATACATATTTCTCAAGAGACAGGTCAGATAGTCTGGTATTCCCATCTCTTTAAGAATTTTCACAGTTTATTGTGATCCACACAGTCAAAGTCTTTGGCATATTACATATACTATAATAATAAAATAGTACATTATAATAAAATTATTTTAGTATGAATATACATAATATAAAAGACCAAATATAGGAGGATCTCATAGTTTGATGGATAAGAAATGGAGTTAGGTCTTCTATAACCATGAGATGGTGAACTATCTCTGTTCTATATTAGGAAACCAAGGTCTCTCAGTGACATCCCAGAGAAGGCAATGGCACCCCACTCCAGTACTCTTGCCTGGAAAATCCCATGGACGGAGGAGCCTGGTAGACTGCAGTCCCTGGGGTCGCTAGAGTCAGACATGACTGAGCGACTTCACTTTCACTTTTCACTTTCATGCATTGGAGAAGGAAATGGCAACCCACTCCAGTGTTCTTGCCTGGAGAATCCCAGGGATGGGGGAGCCTGGTGGGCTGCCGTCTATGGGGTCGCACAGAGTCGGACATGACTGAAGTGACTTAGCAGCAGCAGCAGCACCATGGTGCCCATTTTAGGATTCCACCTTTGAAGCACCTCTGATTTATATCTGATTTCCCTAACTTGGGATTATGGCATTTGGCTGCCTCTGCTTCATATATAGTGCGGGAAAAGGGGTCAAAGTTCATCAGTCCCTTCCTGTGGTTTTGTCTCTATCCCAGAGGAGAGTTCTTGCCTGGAGAATCCCAGGGACGGGGGAGCCTGTTGGGCTACCATCTATGGGGTTGCACAAAGTCGGACACGACTGACGAGACGCAGCAGCAGCAGCAGCAGAGGAGGAAGTTTGGCCATAAGGAATTCAGTTTACTCTAGCATAGAATCATCATTTGAGTGTCACTATACATCAGAGGTTCAACAATAAAACTGGTTCATTAGGATAACAATTCTCTGAAACCTGTACAACTACACTGTATCACCATAGACGTAACTACAAGTAGAAATTTTCCTTGAACTAAGCAACCTTTCTAGCCAGGGATGAACTATTTTTGGTGTGTAAAATAGTGCTTTGCCTTCGCTAATGGATGCTGGACAACCTGTAAGGCTGACAAGAGACAGGATCAATTTCTAAACCTAATCAGTTAACACATAACATTCTATAAGCCCTAATTTCACCAATTCAATATAAGGAATAAAGAATCACTCACAATTAATCCTTAGGAAACTTGCACTAAATTCCCATGGTGTTGTATCCCCCTGTCTTCTCTCTCTCTCTTTTTTTTTTTTTGGCTAAAAGTTTTATTCATACACTTATCCTACAGTAATTAAGCACCTAAAACATGTTGGGAATTTTGTGTCAAATGAGACAAAGCCTTTAATTTCTAGTGAAAAGAAAAAATTCTAAAGATAAACAAATGTCAAAGTCTTGGTTGTTATATTGCACTTTAGTTTTTTTTTAATTGGAGAATAATTGGTTTATAATATTGTGCTGGTCTCTGCTATACATCAGGGTGAGTCAGCCATAAGTATACATGTGTCCCCTCCTTCTTGTACCCCCCTCCCACGTCTCACCTCATCCCACCCCTCTAGATTGTCACAGAGCAAATCCCCACTGGCTATCTGTTTTACATACGGTGATGCGTATGTTTCCATGCCACTCTCTCAATCTGTCCCACCTCTCCCTCCCACCCTGTGCCCACAAGTCTGTTCTCTGTGTCTCTCTTCATTGCTGCCCTGCAAATAGGTTCATCCATAACATCTTTCTAGATTCCATATATGTATGTTAATATATGATTTTTGTTTTTCTCTTTCTGACTTACTTCACTCCATGTGACATGCTCTAGGTTCATCTACTTCATTAGAACTGACTCAAATGTGTTCTTTTTATGGCTGAATAATATTCCATTGTAAATATCTACCACAACTTCTTTATCCATTCATCTATCAATGGACATCTAGGTTGCTTCCATGTCCTAGCTATTGTAAATAGTGCTGCAGTGAACAATGGGATACATGTGTCTCTTTCAGTTATGGTTTTCTCAGGGTGTATGTCCTCCCAATCATTTTAATACAATTATTTAATCTCTTTAACATTGCTGAAAGAGATACATATTTGTGCCAGCCATTATCTATTATTGTTTTTAGCCTCTGAAATTGAGTTGTAACAAAAGTTGTCCCCACTTAGACCCCATGGCCTCTGTTGTTTTTGGTCAGGTAAACCAGGCCTCTGCAGAAAAGTACAAGAAAGGTTTCCCAAACCTCATGTAGATCATGGGGACTAGAGCAATTGAAAACGCCTTGCATAATAAATAGAATTACAAGATACGGTACGGGCATGCATGCTAAGTTGTGACCCCATGGACTATAGCCCGCCAGGCTCCTCTGTCTATGGGATTCTTCAGGCAAGAATACTGGAGTGGGTTGCCAAGCCCTGCTCCAAGGGATCTTCCTGACCTAGGGATTGAACTGGCGTCTCTTATGTCTCCTGCATTTGCAGATGGGTTCTTTACCACTAGCGCCACCTGGGAAGCCCATAAGATATGGTAGCATGCAAATATTCTGTTTATGAACAAAGAAGTTCCCATATACCCAACCATTTCTGCACTAAATGCTGTTGCAAATGCACAGGCTAATAACTTGCTTATTTTGAATATACCAAGAACTGAGCGTGGTTAAACTCAACTGTGCTGAGAGAAGACAATGATCATGTGATATTTGGGTTAAATGACCAAGAATACAAGAATAATAATTACAAGAAAAACAATGATTGTTTTAAAGAAATTCTTTCAGCTGTGTCTTACTTTGTCAATCTCAGGCGTGGACTGTATATCCACTGTCATCTCCTTGGTTCAGAGCCCTTGGACAAAATGACTGCTTCTTGAAATTATCTGCTTCTGGAGACTTTTTTGACTTGGTCTCAATTTAAATCTCATGTGAGTAGAAATCCACTGCTTTGATAGTTTGTAGCTTGGTTAGTAGTTCACTTGTGTGACACATGAGCCTATAGTAAGAATAGAAATGGTTCCCAGTAATGCTGAAAAGCATTGCCATCTTGATATGTGTTATTGGTTGTATTGTATTCCCTAAAAAAGATATTGGGTTCGATCCTTGGGTTGGGAAGATTCTCTGGAGGGGAAAGGCTACCTACTCCAGTATTCTGGCCTGGAGAATTTCATGAACTGTATAGTCCATGGGGTTGCAGAATCAGACACGACTAAGTGACTTTCACTTCACTTCATTTCAAAAAAGATATACTAGAATCCTCACCACTAGGACCTGAGAATGTGACATTATTTAGAGGTAAGGGCTTTACATAGGTAATCATGTGAAAATAAGGTAATTTGGGGTGAATCCTAAAACAGTATAACTGGTGTATTTATCATAAGGGAAATTTGGAAACAAAAGCATGTACCCAGGGAGGACACCACATAAAGACTAGACTTCTGCTGCCATGTGCCAAGGAGCCAGAGACAGAAGAGAGACCTGGAGCAGATCTTCCCCACTGTCTGCCTAGGGTGACATGAACAATTCTAAAAGATTATCTTTTGTCTTTTGCCACAATAAAGGCTTTAGTCAGAACTATTAATTCTGGAATCTGGAAGATCGAATATTATGTAATGGATGGCTACATTTTTGGTAGACACAGCAAAAGAGGATGCCTTTGTAATTTCTAAAAGAAAATCCATCTGTAAGTCGTATCAAGATGAACTAAAAGGGTTCTGTAAGATCAGTCCTGGACATGCTTTCCTTAGTCATTGCTGTAGTCACATGTTTTCCCTTCATCCTGAAAAGGAATCAAGTTGCAAGAGTAAGGTTTGACTTTTGTTAAATAGGGATATATAAAAGAGATAATTTAAAAAGCTTCATAAATGCAAAAGTTGCTGATAGAGAAATCTTGAGTGTTGTCTAAAAGTATTATAACAATGATTGTTCAGGAGGTGCAAATCATGGAGTTGGTGAGACACAAACAATATATTGGCAGAAGCTTCAACCTGTTTGGCAGATGTACTCACATTTTGCAAGCCTAAAAAGTATGCCTTGGTTACTAAACCATGGAATAGGCTAAAAGAGGCAACCTACTGGCTCTCATGAGCTAATACTCCAAATATAGCATCTTTTCTTTCTTTAACGGAAGAGAAGAGGGTTTGGCATGGTTGGGATACCCAAAGTGGAAGACAGTTGAAGAGAAGCAGTGAAAAAGGAGAAAGCTTCTTCATTTCTGCTTCCCATGGAAGAGACTCAGGAACTATTGCTTTAATAAACTCATGAAGGGACTGAGCTATTTTTTAAATTAGGCATTTATTGTTTGTAATAACCAGTCAATCCTCAAAAAGAAAATGGTTTCATTGTTTTTCTTAGTTTAGAACTTTGGTAACATGGAAATTTTATGTGTTCTGGTGAACAGAAAGTATCCATGGCTGACAGATTGTGACCCAAATAATCTGTAATTTCTTAGCAAAATTATAGCTTTTTTCTACGTGGTTTGTAAAGTTTTTCAGTTAATCTTAAGAACAGTTATAGGAAGTCTTCCTGTGAAGTGCTTAGGTTAGTAAAGGCACAATAATCTATATACTGTACAAGAATGAACTCTCAAAGAAAAATGAATTCTTTTGTTTAGATTGACTTGTTTAGATGGAGGGAAACATGAGGATTCTGTAAATCCCTGAGGTATAAACATCTAGATATACTATCCATTTTCCCACAAAATAGCAAATATTAACTGGCTTTATGTGTCTAGGAAGGAAAGCTGCATATAGACTGACTACTGTGAAATACTGACTTTTTCAGGGGCTGGAAGATAAGGCATATTTGTATTGGGAACTGCTAGGTATCTGGGCATCAAAATTCCATCACCCACCTTGAGATCATGAACAAGCGGGGGCAGTCTCTTTTGATCAGCTTCTTACCTCCCTGTGTGGGAGTACAGATGTTGTCATCCTTATTCTAATAAAGACTCAATAATGAGTTTTATTCCTGAACTTTCTTCAAGTTTGAATAGATATTGGGATGACCTCAAAGGGGAGTTATAAGGATTCATTTGACTTTTATTAGGTCAATTTCCAATATTCTAGTCACATCAATAAGTCTTTAAACTGAAGAGTAGAAGGAATCTGATCTAATGTTGCACCAGGCAAGGACAGTACCTGTGAAGGAACTGCTGTAGTTTGGGTGGCTCTGATGTGGTGCCCCCTGGCAAACATGGAATTTCATGATGCTGTTACAGAGCAAGTATCAATTAAGCTTGCTGGAGCAGAGGCACACAATGGAAATTAGTAAAAGTTACAAGACTAGTCAAATCATAGATGTCAGTGTCTTTCAGAGACAACCTCCCATTATTTTATTAGTACTGAAAGGAACAGGTTGAGACAAAGTAGTGAGATTTAAAATAGAAAATGTAGCATCTGCATTGAGTACAAATAGATATGAAGCGGAGGATGCTATGATATCTTGAGTATCATTGTTGGGCCTCTAATTTGACTAAGCAGGCTTTTCTCATGTTCAGCAGGTAGCCCCTTTTCTAGTACCTAATGTCTTTAGAGATGTCACATTTCCTAAAATGTTATATACTTACCATGTGACTGAACCATTTCCCTCCTAGGCATTTACCTATTCAGAGAACTGAAAGTTTATGTCCACACAAACACCTATACAGAAACATTCATAGTAGCTTTATTCTTGGGAGCCCCGAACTAAGACTTCCCTGGTGGCTCAGATGGTAAAGCATCTGCCTACAATGAGGGAAACCCAAGTTTAATCCCTGGGTCAGGAAGATCTCCTGGAGAAGGAAATGGCAACCCACTCCAGTATTCTTGCCTGGAAAATCCCATGGATGGAAGAGCCTGGTAGGCTACAGTTCACAGGGTCGCAAAGAGTCCAGACACGAATGAGCGACTTCAATTAGTAGCTTTATTCTTGGGAGCCCCGAACTAGAAACAACCCAAATGTCAATCAACAGGTAAATGAACAAACAAATGCTGACACGTCCATACCATAGGGTACTCGGCAATAAAAAGGGAAACATTGATAAATGCAACAACGTGGAAGAATCTAAAATTTGTCTGACTAAAAGAAACACAGAAAAGAGTATACAGTATATAATTCCAGTTTTATAAAATTTTTGAAACTGCTAACTATATCTGAAAGAGGAATTCCCCAGGTCAGTAGGTGCCCAATATGCTACCGGAGATCAGTGGAGAAATAACTCCAGAAAGAATGAAGGGATGGAGCCAAACTAAAAAGAATACCCAGCTGTGGATGTCACTGGTGATAGAAGAAGGTCCGATGCTGTAAAGAGGAATATTGCATAGGAACCTGGAATGTCAGGTCCATGAATCAAGGCAAATTGGAAGTGGTCAAACAAGAGATGGCAAGAGTGAATGTATACATTATAGGAATCAGTGAACTGAAATGGACTGGAATGGGTGAATTTAACTCAGATGACCATTATATCTACTACTGTGGGCAGGAATCCCTCAGAAGAAATGGAGTAGCCATCATGGTCAACAAAAGAGTCCGAAAGCAGTACTTGGATGCAATCTCAAAAACAACAGAATGATCTCTGTTTGTTTCCAAGGCAAACCCTTCAATATCACAGTAATCCAAGTCTATGCCCCAACCAGTAATGCTGAAGAAGCTGAAGTTGAACGGTTCTATGAAGACCTACAAGACCTTTTAGAACTAACACCCAAAAAAGATGTCCTTTTCATTATAGGGGACTGGAATGCAAAAGTAGGAAGTCAAGAAACACCTGGAGTAACAGGCAAATTTGGCCTTGGAATACGGAATGAAGCAGGGCAAAGACTAATAGAGTTTTGCCAAGAAAATGCACTGGTCATTGCAAACACCCTCTTCCAACAACACAAGAGAAGATTCTACACATGGATATCACCAGATGGTCAACACCGAAATCAGATTGATTATATTCTTTGCAGCCAAAGATGGAGAAGCTCTATACAGTCAACAAAAACAAGACCGGGAGCTGACTGTGGCTCAGATCATGAACTCCTTATTGCCAAATTCAGACTTAAATTGAAGAAAGTAGGTAGGGAAAACCACTAGACCATTCAGGTATGACTTAAATCAAGCCCTTCTGATTATACAGTGAAAGTGACAAAAAGATTTAAGGGCCTAGATCTGATAGATAGAGTGCCTGATGAACTATGGAATGAGGTTCGTGACATTGTACAGGAGACAAGGATCAAGACCATCCCCATGGAAAAGAAATGCCAAAAAGCAAAATGGTTGTCTGGGGAGGCCTTACAAATAGCTGTGAAAAGAAGAGAAGTGAAAAGCAAAGGAGAAAAGGAAAGATATAAGCATCTGAATGCAGAGTTCCAAAGAATAGCAAGAAGAGATAAGAAAGCCTTCTTCAGTGATCAATGCAAAGAAAATAGAGGAAAACAACAGAATGGGAAAGACTAGAGATCTCTTCAAGAAAATTAGAGATACCAAGGGAACATTTCATGCAAAGATGGGCTTGATAAAGGACAGAAACTCTATGGACCTAACAGAAGCAGAAGATATTAAGAAGAGGTGGCCAGAATACACAGAAGAACTGTACAAAAAAGATCTTCACATCCCAGATAATCATGATGGTGTGATCACTGACCTAGAGCCAGACATCCTGGAATGTGAACTCAAGTGGGCCTTAGAAAGCATCACTACAAACAAAGCTAGTGGAGGTGATGTAATTCCAGTGGACCTATTCCAAATCCTGAAAGATGATGCTGTGAAAGTGCTGCACTATTTGCCAGAAAATTTGGAAAACTCAGCAGTGGCCACAAGACTGGAAAAGGTCAGTTTTCATTCCAATCCCAAAGAAAGGCAATGCCAAAGAATGCTCAAACTACCACACAGTTGCACTCATCTCACATGCTAGTAAAGTAATGCTCAAAATTCTCCAAGCCAGGCTTCAGCAATACGTGAACTGTGAACTTCCTGATGTTCAAGCTGGTTTTAGAAAAGGAAGAGGAACCAGAGATCAAATTTCCAACATCCGCTGGATCATGAAAAAAGCAAGAGAGTTCCAGAAAAACGTCTATTTCTGCTTTATTGACTATGCCAAAGCCTTTGACTATGTGGATCACAATAAACTGTGGGAAATTCTGAAAGAGATGGGAATACCAGACCACCTGACCTGCCTCTTGAGAAATCTGTATGCAGGTCAGGAAGCAACAGTTAGAACTGGACATGGAACAACAGAATGGTTCCAAACAGGAAAAGGAGTACGTCAAGGCTGTATATTGTCACCCTGCTTATTTAACTTATATGCAGAATACATCATGAGAAACGCTGGACTGGAAGAAACACAAGCTGGAATCAAGATTGCCGGGAGAAATATCAATAACCTCAGATACACAGATGACACCACCCTTATGGCAGAAAGTGAAGAGGAACTGAAAAGCCTCTTGATGAAAGTGAAAGAGGAGAGTGAAAAAATTGGCTTAAAATTCAACATTCAGAAAACGAAGATCATGGCATCCGGTCCCATCACTTAATGGGAAATAGATGGGGAAACAGTGGAAACAGTGTCAGACTTTATTTTTTGGGGCTCCATAATTACTGCAGATGGTGACTGCAGCCATGAAATTAAAAGACGCTTACTCCTTGGAAGGAAAGTCATGACCAACCTAGATAGCACATTCAAAGGCAGAGACGTTACTTGCCAACAAAGGTCTGTCTAGTCAAGGCTATGGTTTTTCCTGTGGTCATGTATGGATGTGAGAGTTGGACTGTGAAGAAGGCTGAGTGCCGAAGAATTGATGCTTTTGAACTGTGGTATTGGAGAAGACTCTTGAGAGTCCCTTGGACTGCAAGGAGATCCAATGAGTCCATTCTGAAGGAGATCAGCCCTGGGATTTCTTTGAAAGGAATGATGCTAAAACTGAAACTCCAGTACTTTGGCCACCTCATGTGAAGAGTTGACTCATTGGAAAAGACTCTGATGCTAGGAGGGATTGGGGGCAGGAGGAGAAGGGGACGACAGAGGATGGATGAGATGGCTGGATGGCATCTCTGACTTGATGCACGTGAGTCTGAGTGAACTCCGGGAGTTGGTGATGGACAGGGAGGCCTGGTGTGCTGCGATTCATGGGGTCGCAAAGAGTCAGACATGACTGAGCGACTGAACTGAACTGAACTGAATTATATATAATAACCCTGGTGGATCAGACTGTTTATAATCTGTCTCCCAATGCAGGAGACCCAGGTTCTATCCCTGGGTCAGGGAGGTCCTCTGGAGAAGAAAAGGCAATCCACTCTAGTATTCTTGCTTGGAGAATTCCATGGACAAAAGGAGCCTGATGGGCTACAGTCTTTGGGGCTGCCAAGAGTTGGACTAACACAGAACAGGAGATCAGTGCCTGCCAGGGACCTCTTTGGGGAGCCCCTGGTAGAAATGATGAAAAAGGGGCATGAGGAAAATTTTGGAGATAACAGTGATGGATTTGTGATTACGGTGATTGCTTCTTGAGTGTATACATGTGCCCAAACTTACCAAATAATACATTTTAAATGTATTCCATCGATTATACCTCAATATATGTTTGTAAACCTAGGGTCACTAAGCCCATGAAGTGTGCATTTCTGATGTAAAGCTCTCAGCTCCATGGGTGACTCAATCAAGTGTTCTCAATGGCAATTATCCAAACACTTAAAGAGAGCCCAATATTAAACTTACAGTAAAATGCTGATGTTTCCCATGTTTTAGTATAAATATTTTCCCTTTCAAACTCCTAGGGAGAAAATAAAGTCTATATATTAAATTACCTTTCAAATTAAACATCCAAAGGCAAAAAAATTTAAACCCCCAGATCCATTTCTCTTGCCTTTATAAGGTAAAAATCCAACAAAATTAAAATCCCTCCCAGTTTTGTTCATTCACAGCCAGAAAAGTTAATGCCTAGACGGATTCCTACAGCCATGGCAGCCTGTGTGTTTCCCTTGGCATTTCCTTTCTCATTTGGCACCTCAAAGGTTAAATTAGTTCAGCATCAAGTCTGTGGTATGTCTCAATTTTTAAAAGGTCCAAAGATTTAATAGAACATCCAACGTAGTCGTAACACTTGCTTTATGCTCACCAAATTCATTGTGGTTATCATGGACAAAATTATGTTCTCAGAACCAAGTAGTTGTAATTGGCAGTTTATAGCAGAAACTCCATTGTAGAAAATCATTGGTACATAGGAAGGAGGATAACTGGGGTGGCTTTAGTCTCATCAGAATGCCAGCCAGTTTATGCCAACTGTCAGGGGCCCATGCCCTGCACTTGTCAACTAAACCAGAAGAAACTTTGCATCAAGAAGCTAGATTTATCACCATGCATTTAGCATGGCACACTGTATCTTCATTCTGGCATTTCAAACACTGATGCTGTCTTGCAAAGTAGAGATTTGCCGTGGAGCAGTGCCAATCACCAGGTCTCTTGAGGTCCTGATCACATCTAGTATAATCAAATATCTTTATATTCAGATTTTGCTCTTTCACACTGAATTTTATGACTGGCATGAACAATTTAAACCAGGAACTTCCCGAGAGCTCTGTACTGCGTGCAAGTTCTCTGCCTTAGCAAAAGTTTAAAAGCAGCAAATACTGATACAAACATCAATGTTTAGCACATCTGGATTTTTTCTGTCATCAAATTCTTGCCTCAGATGAAAGTTACATTCTGGTAGCTCTTCAGCCTCTGATGAGGTCCCTGATGCTCACCCGTGAATTTAAATATAGTTCAAGGCAGACTGCTGCAGCTTGTACCCTGAGGCTGCCTGCACACGCCAGTGGCTTTGTTAATGACAGCACAGCCAGAGTAGCTCGATAGATCCCGTCTTCGCGGGCATCAGCGGAGGCCATCCAGGTCAGCATTTGGGTGAGCCCCATGGCCACATCTTGTGCTTCAGTGAAGCCTGCATGTCTCCGTCATTCCCCTCCCCTCCCTGCTCCTCTGTTGAGGCCTGCACTTTTTTGCTTAAGGCCCTATTATCACACTGCCTCTGCAGAAACCATCAGTTTTAAGTGGACATAGCTACCCTAAACTTGAGCTCAAAAAACCCCACATGCCTCAGGGCTTAAAGCCTCTTGCTAAAGCCATAGCAGTAAGAAGCCTACTACACATTTATAAAAACATCAAATTAATGGTTCCATATAAGCCTCTATAAACTACCAAGATCAAAACTCCTTACATACTGAAGTCTGAAAGCACATGGTCTGGCCACCCAAAGCTTCTCCACTTTTGTATCATGTTCCCTCACATTTCATTCCTGCTTTATTCCTTAAGGTACTGACCCATGCAGCACGAACTGGAGTTCCAGATATTACATTCCCCCAAACACAGGCCTCTTCCCTGCTCTGCCTCCAACCCCATTCTCTCCTTTATCGACATAGCCTGTTCTTTACTGTTTTCAGTGTTAAAAACAGTAATTAAGGGTACAAACTCCCCGTAGGCAGGCCAGTCCAAGTGTTCTTCACTCAGTCTTGTCCAACTCTTTGCAACCTCAGGGACTGTAGCCCACCAGGCTTCTCAGTCCATGAAAATTCTGCAGGCAAGAATGCTGCTGTGGGTAGCTATTCCCTTCTCCAGGGGATCTTTCCAACCCAGGGATTGAGCCCACATCCCCTGCACTGCTGGCAGATTCTTTACTGCCTGAACCACAGGGAAGGGCAGGCAGGCCAGGTCCTCTCCCAAAGTGATCATATACATAAGTCATACCTCCCTCCCTGAAAGTACAGTAAGATCAGTAAGGAGGCCATGCGTGTTAGGTATGGGTGCCCCCTTCATGTGGAAGGACACATCAGTCATGGATAGAAGTGTTAACCCCATCAGTAATAATATACATCATAACTATTTTTAAGACTTTAAGCTTTTAAATATATCCCAAGTTTTCTTCCCTTTGTAATTTTCTTCATGCTGTCTTCACCCATAATTCTCTTCGCAATCCTGAAGGCTTTTCACACAGGCCATCTCATTTGTGAAACTTCTGATCTGTATAACCAGATGAACCATCTCTCAAAGACCAAGACCCTGGTCTAGGGCTTAGAGGATGAACCACAGCAACCACCAGGTTGCTTGTTAGAGCATCTATTATGGAGCCCCTCAAGGCTACTCGTCTTGGGATAGGGCTCTTGAATGTGCATCTTAAGAAGCTCTGCGGGTACATCTCCGGTGCAGTCAAGTCTGCATCTTTTGTCTTGAACCCAACGGCCACTGATTGCTTCTCGTTCTATGATGTTATTTGGCACTTACTGCCATCTATGTTCCTCAGAGGAACTTGCATATATAGCAGGTAGTGAACAAAAAGTTAAAATGAACTTCACTAATTTTTACTCATCTTGCAAAAAGACCAGATCTGTAATGTTTTGTCCTGACATCTAGAAGTAAAACACATGTAAAATCAGTATTAAGCAGTTAACTATTTTACACTGCTTCACAGTCTACTGTTTTTACCAATGTAGACAAATTTAGGCTGAGTTGTTCATTTTAAATGCAATATATACATGAAAAAGTCACTCAGTCGTGTCTGTCTATTTGCAACCCCATGGACTGTAACTTGCCAGGCTCCTCTGTCCATGGAACTCTTCTGGCAAGAATACTGGAGTGGATAGCCCATTCCCTTCTCCAGGGGATCTTCCCGACCCAGGGATGAAAACCTGGTCTCCTGCACTGCAGTCTCCTCAAACCCAGGTCTCCTGTAATTTACCATCTGAGCCACCAGGAAAGCCCATATAATATAATGTACTGCAAATTATTAAGCAATGTTCTTCTCTGTAATAAAGAATTCCTCTTTAGTAAGTCATGTTTCTTCAGCATCTTCTATTGCACCTTTAAATGTAGAATCATCAGAGCTACCAAAACCTTAAAGCAACATTGTGGTGCACCTGTTACCACTTATAAAGGATAGCATTTACAATGCAATGTTTTACGATTATTGCGGTTCTTTTGTTTATAATGTTGATAACCCAGCCTATCTGATTTTGCAGTGATTTCAAGGAAACAGGAGCAGCAGCACTGCAGTACTTTCCCTTGGTTCACAAAGGTACCAACAGACACAACACTGGTAGGTCCCGTAACAATGTTCTTACATGATACGGTCCCATAGGATCTGGAAAACTTAAGACCTGCTCTGACACTGCGAGGTTGCCATCACCCTTCAAAAAATACTACACTATGCAGTGAGTTGGCAAAAAGGTTTGTTCTGGTTTTTCTGTAAGTTATACAAAAGCCCAAAGAAACTTTTTGGGGCAATCCATTACTTCCACTTAAGGGAATGATTATAAATTATCAAACTGTGCTTTATGAAGACCACACTATAACAGTATATAGAATATAATGTGGTGTATAGGATATACATCGGAGAAGGCAATGGCACCCCACTCCAGTACTCTTGCCTGGAAAATCCCATGGACGGAGGAGCCTGGTAGGCTGCAGTCCATGGGGTTGCTAAGAGTCGGGCACGACAGAGTGACTTCACTTTCACTTTTCACTTTCATGCACTGGAGAAGGAAATGGCAACCCACTCCAGTGTTCTTGCCTGGAGAGTCCCAGGGATGGGGGAGCCTGGTGGGCTGCCGTCTATGGGGTCGCACAGAGTCGGACGCGACTGAAGCGACTTAGCAGCAGCACAGGATATACATATACATAAAGTGTATAGGATGCTCCCCCTATAAAATGTACTGAAGATAAATTTAAAAAGTTCAAGGGGAGTCTCGGCCTCCTTCAGGATTCCATAATTATAGAATTTTAAAACCATAACAGTTCACTGCTAAACTTAAATACTTATTGAAATGATCTGTTGAAAGCTTTGCTCCCTTACTTTCAAAACACTTTATTTCATCTGAATTTCATATGGTACAAAATTATCACATGCTTGAACTTGTCGCGCAAATAGCAGGTTCTTTCAGTTCTTAAGGGCAACCTTCCTTCAGTGGTAAATAAATAAAAATCAAATCATATATAATGTAGAGCATATATAGAAAATTTTCTTTTAGAAAAACAAAAATATTTGGATATCTTATTTAATATAGCTTAGCCATTCAGTTTATGTTGACAAATTTAGTTATATGTTAGGAGGGACACTCCATATACAAAAGAACTCAATAGCAAGCATATATTTTAATGGTTGATTAGTCAGGCAACAACGTCTGACTTAATTATTTTCTTGTATTTTTTTAAGAAGATACTCCATTTGTAAATTCAAGTTTGGTTGGCCCTTTTTAGTCTTTTTGCTCAGTATTTTGAACACTTCCATTTTCTTCTTTTTGTAGAGCCTTTGAGCTTCTTCTCTCTCTTGTTTTCTCCTCTCAAATTCCTGAAATTATTAACGTATATAATTTTCATTAGTGACAAACAGTAGATATTGGTCACAATTCTGTTGAAATAGCTATCACCATGCAAACACTTCAAGGTCTGTCCTATATTTTTCAAAATGTGAAATGCTACTAGTAAGCGCAGTAGTGTACTCTCTTTGCCTTTAAACTATCATATGTGCTATAGCATAGCATAATGCAAAATCATTTAACAATTTTAATTTTGCATATGAATAAAATCAAAGCACAAAGACAGAAGGCATATTTAATAATTTCATCATTTAATTAGATCCACTGAAGAGTCAGAAGTGACTTTACAGGTTATCTAGTCCCTCTAACACTGAAATCATTTCTAGAATATCTGGTATTCTTTTAAATTTGTCATCTGACAGATTTAATTCAAGTATTTAAATTCAAGAAGTACTTACTGACTGTACACTGTATACACGTAAAATATTGTGCTAGATATTATGATTTTGATTATTTAAGAATTATCAGGTTCATCTGATTTGCTAAGATCAAGACTTAAATTCATTTGCGCTTATAGAAAAATCATTCAAAGTTATATAGATCTGAAAAGTACTACTTAAAATACTATTCTCATATATAAAAGTGAAGTTTCTGAAATAATACAGTAAGTGCACTGTTTTTGAACTTCTCCTGTAACACATATAGCTTCCACATGACACACCCTTACATTTGTATGACATAATTAACAAAGTGCTTTCACATACATTACATAATTATATATATCAATATAGTATATTTTAATATATAACAGAATTTTTTAAAATGTTGTATGTTTTACAGTATAATGGCTCTTATTTCATCTAATATACTATTTACAAAGGTGGCAGTATCAGAAGGTTGGTTTAAAAAGGAAAGTATACTGTAACATTCTATGAAACAGAGGTTTAGTTTTTCCATGGAGAAATATTCCTATTTCACTCTAGTCTGCCATCAGTTTAAAAATAATCAAATAAATTTTACATGTTAAACTTCCAGATTTCTTAATTATACAATCTGTAAAACTAACACATACAAGAAATTATATATCAGCACCAACTTTGGGGTCTTTTTGACTGATGTGCTAAACCTTTTTAATGTGATAGATTAATAGAGCTTTAATCTAAGAAATATGAATGAAACACAGATAATTTTGCTGAAGCTGCACATGATTTTGTTCTACTCATTTAAAAAAGCTATTATAACTGTGGGTTTATGAATGATAACAAAGAACAGTAACTTACTGCTAAGTTAATCTAGTAGGGTTTTTAATGAGCAAGAAAACTCTTTAAAATATTATTTTATTCTAATACCTCCCTCTGACTTCTACTTGCTTTGATGTAAATTTATAAAAATCTATATTTTTTAGTAGTTTTCAAATTTTATTATGTATAATCTTTTGAGGCAATTGTTAAAAAATGACTATTACTATCACCTTCAAGGGTAATATAAACAATGGAGGAAGTGGAATGTTGAAATTCTCCAGCTCCTCTCAGATTATTCATTTACCCAGTAAATACTTACAGATGGGCATACTACGGGCCCCATATAAAGAAAAGCTTACATATACACTTAGGATATAGAAAAATGAATCTAAATATTTTAAAATAGATCTTACTTGTTTCTTAGCAGCACGCTTCGCTTGTATCTGCTCATATTCTTCCTGTGCTTTTTGATTTGACGTTTTCTTTTTATTTTTCTTTGGAATATTAATGGAGCTTTGCAAGATAAATGACAACAAATCATAAGCATTAAAAATAATATAACCAAAATTATGTCAAAATTACATCAAATATAGTACTTATATAGTCAAATCTCACTAATGCAACTTGAGGCAGGGGGAGAGATGTTGAAAGAAAGACGTTAAATCTTGCTAGTAAGACACCCAAATAACACGTTAAATTTTTTGTTATATTTTTCAAGATATAGAAGGTGATAAATATAGAGTCTTGGAGAAATAGTTTAACCAGGGAAAATACAGAAAGTTCTGACAGGTCCTAAAATGTTTAAAGAAGTAAACCAGCATACGTATGGTAGAAATGACAGGCTGCAAAGGCATTAAATTGAAGGATGTTATGAAGGACTTTATGGGTGTACACGAACTTTAATCCCAAAGTTCTCTGACCACCTTGTCTCTATTCCATTTCATTTGTTTTTAATTGCAATCAAGTATATGTTCTCGGGGCTGGGGGGATCCATATTAATAATAGTAGTAGTAGCAGCAGTAGCAGTTAACAGTCATATACCACTTTCCCATGTATCACATGCCTTTTAAAGGACCATATATAAATGAAGTCATTTAATCACCACAACATCATGAGATAGGTCAGGGATACCATAGTCTATGAATAATCCATCCTGGGGTGTGCAACATGGTAGCTGTAAATCACATACTTACTATTATTAATACCATTTTAAAGAAGAGGACATTGGGCACCAACATATTAAAGCCACTCCAGAGTCTATGATGCACTACACTATAATACCTCTCAAAAGTTAGATTTTTAAAAACATAAATAGCAAGCATTAAGCATGGTCCAAATAAATGTACGTGAGAGGCTTAAATCTACAACCCAGATCTCTTAATTCCATTCTATTACTTTGTTTATTAAACTTACCTAACATAACTCAGTCATTTAAGCTACCACGAAAGTCTCCATGAAAATATTTTCACATAATCACTTGCGATTTCTGAAATGCCCTAAGGCAAACTCCCATTACTATAGAAACTGTTCTATAATCTCTTTCATAAAATGCTACTTACATCCACAATAAAGAATTTCAAAAGACTGTAATACATACTTTATTCTTATGCTACACGGTTCTGCTGGCTGAGGCTGCTCAATGCTATAGCGTTCTTCAGACAAAGCCTGGTCACTGCTACCTTGGTCTTCTGGCAAAGGCTGATCAACTTGTTCTTCTGACAGAGGCTGGTCAGCTTTTCTAAGCTGCTTCTTGAGTCTTTCCTCTTCAGCTAAATAAAGATGTTTCAGATGATCAGGATACCAATCTGTGAAGGGGGATTCACTTGGGGTTTGAGACTTCTTTTCCCTCCGGAGTAATTTCTTATAAGTTTGCTGAATCTTGAGTTTTCTTCGAAATGCAAAGCCTTGTCCTGTTGAAGAATACATCAGTCTTGAATTACTTTCTCAGAAAACATTGCATGAAAAATGTAGTTGTTAATTTAAAACAGAAAACTTTTTACACCATCATGTTCAGATGCTAGATTTCACTATGTTTTGTTTTAAAATGTTATTTCAAGAAAAGAAGTTGAAACTACTAGAATAAATAGTACCTTGGTCCTTTGCAAAAAGACTAAGCTAACAGAAGTTGGGAAGAACTCAACTGAGAAGGAAAGAAGGAAAGTCTCAAAGAAGGAAAAACAACTAGAGTGTTGCACAATTCCAATTTATTGTACTCATAAATTAAACAGATTCATTAATTCACCTAAACACTTAATCTAGGTCTTCAATAAATACCTAAGGGGGGAAAAAAGCCCTTACTTCTATTCAACAGTATCTGAACCGAGAACTTCCAGGTGTTCAAGTTGGATTCAGAAAAGGCAGAGGAACCAGAAATCAAATTGCCAACATCAACTGGATCAGAGAAGAAGCAAGATAATTCCAGAAAAGCATCTACTTCTGCTTCATGGACAACGCTAAAGCCTTTGACTGTGTGGATCACAACTGGAAAATTCTTCAAAAGATGGGAATACCAGACCACCTTACCTGCCTCCTGAGAAACCTGTATGCAGGTCAAGAAGCACCAGTTAGAACTAGACATGGAACAATGGACTGTTTCCAAATTGGGAAAGAAGTACGTCAAGGATGTACATCGTCACCCTGCTTATTTAACTTATATGCAGAGTACATCACATGAAATGCTGCGCCAGAGGAAGCACAAGCTGGAATCAAAACTGCAGGGAGAAATACCAATAATCTCAGATACGCATTTGACATCGCCCTTAGGGCAAAAAGCAAAGAGGAACTAAAGAGCCTCTTGATGAAGCAAAAAGAGGAGAGTGAAAAAGCTGGCTTAAGATTCAACATTCAAAAAACTAAGATCATGGCATCCAGTCCCATCACTTCATGGCAAATAGATGGGGAAACAATGGAAAACAGTGACAGACTTAATTTTCTTGGGCTCCAAAATCACTGCAGATAGTGACTGCAGCCATACAATTAAACAGGAATTAAAAGATGCTTATTCCTTGGAAGAAAATTATGACAAACCCAGACAGCATATTAAAAAGCAGAGACATTACTTTGCGGACACAGGTCCGTCTAGTGAAAGCTATCGTTTTTCCAGTAGTCATGTAGTGATGTTGAGAGTTGGACCATAAAGAAGGCTGCGGTTGAAGAACTGATGATTTTGAACATGTGTGGTGTTGAAGAAGACTCTTTAGCATCCTCTGGATTGCAAGGATGTGAAACCAGTCAATCCTAAAAGAACAGAACTCTGAATATTCATGTGAAGGACTGACGCTGAAGCTGAAGCTCTCATAGAAAAGACCCTGATGCTGGGAAAGATTAAAAAGGGGACGACAGATGACAAGATGGCAGGATGGCATCACCAAGTTTGAGCAAGCTCGGGGAGACGGTGAAGGACAGGGAAGCCTGGCATGCTTCCCATGCGACCATGAGGTCGCAAAAAGTCAGACACGACTGAGTGACTGAACAACCGACTCCAGTATTCTGGCCTGGAGAATTCCACGGACAGAGGAGCCTGGCAGGCTACAGTCCATGGGGTCGCAGAGTCAGACATGACTGAGCGACTTTCATTTCACTTCACATCTATTATTTTACCTTAGAGAAACTACTTCTATGACCGATTTTTTACAAGTAATTCAACATTAACCAGGTTAGATGGTGGTGTTTGACTTTCTCAACAGCAATGATCAGAAAACTGTACTTATTTAAGATTTAGTAGTCCATATGGGATTTAAGAGTACTTAATGACGGCAAGATAAAACGAAAAATACTAAAGCAAGTAAATATAGTAAGGCAGAAATAGACGGTTCTGTGATATTTTTAATTAGTAAGGGTGAGAATCGGTAAATTTCTAGCTTGCCTTCTAGTCTTTACTGTAATACATGCAGGTTTCATGGGGAAAACGTAAAGGAAAGAGTTCTGATATTTAAAAAATGAGCGTAAGTCGAGGAAAATGTTTAAAGATTTAGAGTGAGCAACACTTCCTCGCCTTCTCATCCAGGGCTCTGAAAACCCCACAGCTTCAGCGAATTTAAGAACAGATTTCCTGGCTCCAAGTAGGGCTGGGTCTGGTTCCTAAATCCTTCCCAGCTTGGGAGGATGGCGTATCCGAAGATTTCCTAGGACCGAGGACTTGTAAAAGGCTGCCTTCTTACATACGTACCTTCGCGAACGCTCCCCGCGAAGGCTTGCAGATGATTAGGTCGCCACGTTTTCCGTTTCACATTCTTATTTCTGAATTCAACCGGTGAAACTCTTCCACGCGTACCCAACCCCCCTGTCCGCCCCCTTGCTGCCGGCCAAACGGGCGCCATGGCACACCAACCAAGGCGCAGGAAAAACACAACGGACTCAGTCAAAATACGTCATCAGGCAGAAGCAATCCATCGCCCACCCAAAAAAATCCACATCTGAGTTCTATTCATCCGGCCTTTCCTGCTTCCCAACGAGCCCTTGCCTCGAGGCCACGTTTGCGCCACCTACAGTCCGGGAGGGTGGGGCGTCATGGCGGCTTCCGGCCAGCTCCCGGTGACCCAGGACCTGTCCACGTTACATGCCAAGTTGCAGAAGCTGCTGCGGTTCCTGAGGGAAGCCCTGCCCATT
This sequence comes from Bos indicus, assembly GCF_029378745.1. Lineage (NCBI taxonomy): Eukaryota > Metazoa > Chordata > Mammalia > Artiodactyla > Bovidae > Bos > Bos indicus. The sequence continues at coordinate 12,029,948 of NC_091764.1, forward strand.
TCGAATGCACATACGGTGGACTTCTACACGGAGTCTGTGTGGGAGAAACTGGTTGACTTGCCCCCAGAGACGGTGCTGTCGGCGCTCAGGACGTCCGCGGCGGCGTCAGAGGCGTGCCCCCTAGAGGAAGCCGGGAGAATGTCAGGTGAATGGCGGGTGGGCGGGGCGGGCAAGAAGGCGGGAAGAGACCCCGGGCCGTGGGTAGTGTCCCCGGTCGCGGAAGTCGAGCTGAGGGCTGTGCCGGCGGGGAGCGGGCCAGGCAGATCGCTGCGTGGGAGGGAGCGGAGCCGCTTTTCCGCCTCCTGATGGCGTGGCTCTGTGACCGCCTCTCGGACCTCGCCTCTCGCCTCTCGGACCTCGGGTGCTTTTGTATTAACACAGTTTAAAAAGAACAAGAAACAGTGCTAGGACCTTTCTTTAGTAATTCAACTAAAGAAATTTTTTTGATTGGAGGGAAACGCGGAACAGTGCTTACAGATCCGTGTGAAAACACAGCAGGAGATGTCATCACCTAACGTGATTGAGTCTTTTGGATTCTTGATTAAGATCATTTCAAGTGGTGATTATGCTGCCGCTGCTGCTAAGTCGCTTCAGTCGTGTCCAACTCTGTGCGACCCCATAGACGGCAGCCCACCAGGCTCCCCCATCCCTGGGATTCTCCAGGCAAGAACACTGGAGTGGGTTGCCACTTGCTTCTCCAGTGCACGAAAGTGAAAAGTGAAAGTGAAGTCGCTCAGTCGTGACTCTTAGCGACCCCATGGACTGCAGCCTACCAGGCCCCTCCGTCCGTGGGACTGTCCAGGCAAGAGTACTGGAGTGGGTTGCCATTGCCTTCTCTGGGTGATTATGACCAAGAAGAAAATGTGAAGTTGCCCAGTGGTGTCCGACTCTTTGAGACCCCCATGGACTGCTGCACGCCAGGCCTCCCTGTCCCTCAGTGTCTCCTTAAGTTTGCCCATGTTCACGTTCATTGCGTTGGTGATGCCATCAAACCATCTCGCCCTCTGCCGTGGCTTACTGCCCTCAGTCTTTCCCACCATCAGGGTGTTTTCCAATAAGTCAGCTGTTTGCATAAGATGGCCAAAATCTTGGGGCTTCAGCTTCAGCATCAGTCCTTCCACTGAGTATTCAGGGTTGATTTCCTTTAAGATTGACTGGTTTGATCTCCTTGCTCTCCAAGGGACTCTGAAGAGTCTTATCTACCACCACAGTTGGAAGGCATCAATTCTTTGGCGCTCTGCCTTCTTTAGGGTCCGGCTCTCACAACTGTATGATCACTGGGAAGAACATACCCTTGACTGTTCAGGGACCTTTGTGGGCAAAGTGATGTCTCTGTTTTTTAATGTATTGTCTAGGTTTGTCATATATTTTCTTCCAAGGAGCACAGGTCTTTTAATTTCATGGCTGCTGTCACCATCCGCTGTGATTTTGGAGCCCAAGAAAATAAAGTCTGTCACTGTTTCAGTTTTCACCCATCTGTTTGATGGGACTGGATGCCATGAGCTTCAAGTTTTGAATGTTGAATTTTAAGCCTATTCGACAATAATACAATCTAGACCAGGATATTCACTTTTGAAGTGTATCTTACCCTGTTAAATTTTTTTTATGTAAGATATTCAATTCTACAAATGGGCAGCTGCCTCTAGTATTAAAAATGATTTTTATAATGTACGTTTGTAAAGGAATATTAATTTTTGTTTAAGTAAAGATTATGAAAAGAAGGACAGTTTCCCCGTTATATGAAATTTATTGTTTGTGTCAAAGAAGTGCATTTTTTGCTCTTTGACCAGATTTATATCTTAGTAAAGAATTGTTAGCCACTCTGTACAGTGTAATTTAGCTGTTAAAATTTTAGACTGTTTAGTCAGACAGGGTACAAATTCCAGTTCTACCAGCTCTGTTATCTTAGGGAAGTTTGTTCATTCATTTATTCAGGGAACATATACTTAGTGCCTGCTGTGTGCCAGTACTTTTCCAGGAGCTAGTTTCTGTGTGGAGGAGGTGTGGGTGGAAGCAGGAAGACAAGCCCGAAGGCTATTAAAATAGTCCAGGGTGGACTTCAGGTAATGGCCAGTTGAAGAGATCAGGCAGTTCCTCCAGCAGATAGCAATGACAAACACTGACTAGATTATTAAAGACAACAATTGGAAGTCTTTAGAAGATAACCAAACAGGGACAGAAATATGAGAAGAGTTTCTGTTGAGATATTGCTACTGATTGCGAAAAACTGTGAGTTCATGACTTTCTTGCGGGGCATCAATGGAAAACAACATCCTTCCCGGCTCAAGATGGTCATGACAGAGTTCAGATCAGAGCAGATGGGAATTGAAGAAGCACCTTCTGGAAGGAAGGCCACAGAAGGACTGAAATCTAAGATATGAATGTAAAGCTGGATCACTGGACTGCACACACCCACCTACACACTGTTGACCCGGAGAGTCCCACAGAAACACTGACAAAGCCAGGGGAATGGTGACCCCTGGAAAGACAGAGCTCCCGGGGAGGTATGCAGGCTTGCTGCAACTTTGATAGGGTGTGTTCCCCAAAGTGTACACAGTTTGGGTAGCAAAGATCAAAAGCCTATGTGAATTCCTGTATCAAAGGGCAGAATTCAGGGCTGGTGGGATGACTGGAAACTTGGGCTGGGTCGCCTTGGGAACAAACTTAACCACAGAGAGATTGAACCTCCCTCCCCCCCTCCCCGCCACCCCCAATCTGACTGTCACGTGTACCCAAGTCTTTATCTGCCTGCTGAACTACACAGGCTCAGGGATATGCTGGGGAGAGGGTGCTGTAAATCAGCAGCTGAGCAGAGACGCTGGCTGCTACATGGGGAAGGAGAGTCAGATTTCAGTGTGGGTCCAAGCAAGTTCACTTCTCTTCGTAGAACAACAACAACCAAATCCTTAGAGAAATAAAGCAGCTCCCCTGCAGTAAGTTATCCACAATGCTGCTTTTCAACCAAAAACTGCTCAAGGTGCAGGGAAATAGGAAAGTATGACTCCTGCTCAAAACACTGATTACAAGTGAGCCTTGATGCTCATTGTAAGTAGCTGTGTTCAAAGAATTAAAAGTGTGACCCAAGGAGGGGAAAATAATAGGAGCTGATCCTGATTGGGCTCAGATGTTGGATTTAAGTGGCTGTTATAAAATATGTTCAAAGAAGCAGAACAGAGTAGCCTAATAATTAAAGGGAAACACGATAATTGTATGACCTCCCTTATAATTCTTTTAATTGGAAGAGTACACACTCATTGACCCATAATTATATTAGTATTTCACAATGTTACACGTTATCTGTTGCTGATAACACGCTCTCACACAGCGTGTGGGTCAGCAATTCAGGAGCAGGTGGACTGGCGGATCAAGCTTAGGGTCTCATGGTTTCACAGTCAAGATGTTACAGTTGCTGAAGGCTTGATGGAAATTGGGGAACTTGCCTCCACAGCGTCTCACTTACATAGGTGACGAGTTGGTGCTGCCTGTTGGAACAAGGCCTCTGTGTCCCACCACGCGAGCATCTCCCAGGGGCTGCCTCCATGGAAGCTGCCATGTTTGCAGATGTTTTTGTTTCTGTCTGTGCTCATGATTGTGGACTTGGCCTGGTCATAGACTTTGTCTGGTATTGGTGTACTGTACATGTTTTCATATTTAATAGGGAAGAGTGTGATCTGTGTGCCAGTGCCAGCGCAGCTATGAGTTGCTCTCGATCACAGTTGATTGCTATTGTAATTTTTTTTCCTTTTTCAAAAGTATAATATTACCTATCTTACAAAGGTGTAGTAAAGATGAAAGATAATGTGGTCTGGCTCCTGATACAGAACTGGGAATATAGCATGGATTCAACAAATTGTGGCTAATAAATGATGAGGGTTGTGGTAATGATGATTGTGATGGTGATGATACAATTAGGTCTTTCTTTCCTTGGAAAAAATATAGATTGTCAAGAACCTCTGGAAATGTATATGCTTCTATAGCAGCCTGTATATTTCATATATTAACACGTCATGCGGTTTTCATTGTCCACTGACTTCTCTGTCTGCAGTTAGATTAAAAAACAAAAGTACAGCGTTTGCCTTTTTTGTTTTTGTGTTCTTAGCATATCGAACAGTTTCTGGCATATAGATGAGTATATTATTCTTAAAGAATGAAGTGAAGCGTAGATCTATAAAGAATGTTATTGAAGGCACTTCTGGAAATACGGTACTGAACTAGATAGCTGTTATTTCTGATATTATATTTATCATCATTGTTTTTATATGGCTTATTCTAACTAATAGGCTTTATAACTTAATTTGAGAAAATAGAAAACAGTAACTATTCTTTCCAGCTGTGAAAATGCAGTACTGAAGATTACGGAAAGATACCCTGGGAATCTGGAGATAAAATCAAGGCAGGCATCATTTTGGGCTAAAATTTTTTAAAGTTTATTATATATATAGGTGAGATTAACCATCTGCAAAAAAAAAAAAAAAATCAGTAGTGATACCTTATAAGTACTTTACTAATAAACAAGTGTTCTATATTTCATCTCAGGGATTAAGATTTTGTTTTACCAGCTTCAAGGGAACCAAACTGTTTTTTGGAAGTGATGATTATATATGTAAATCTGTAACATTCTCAAGTGAATTATCTTTTGGTCTTCAGGAGTTAATTGGTCTTCCTAAGTATAGAGAAATTTTTCAAAAGCAAAACAGAAGAGGTATTCTGATTTAGGATAGCCAAAATAGTTTATGAAGCAGAAATAGATCAAGACTACACAGGCAACTCAACCAGCTGCCCAGCTTGCTTAAGATTTTCTTTTAGAATATCTGGCTTTATCTGCCTTAGTTGCAATTCTAAAATTAGGAAAGAGTGTCCTCTCAAATGAATGATATGGGCTGTTGTTGTAAATGTATTTCTCAGTGTAAATTAATAAATTATAAAATCAGTTTCTTGTAAGTTTGCTTAGAATCAGTTGTGGAAAACCTATTCAGCTTTAAAGAAATACAGTTCCTGTGCCTGTAAAGCCAGCCTCTGTGACTTTGCCAAAGCCCAGGGCTGCTCGGAGACTCTGCCTGAGCCTCCAGGGCCTCTCTTGACTCTCTCCTTTCAGCCATATGTGGCATCTCCTGTTTCCTGTTGTCATCACTCACATGATCCTTACGAGGCATGGGTGCTGAATAAATGTTTAGAATTGGTTCCTTTTGGTAAGCATCTGCATAATTAATTTACTATCATTTTAATTGAACAACACAGGACGTTTTTGTCTATGATTGATTATTTCATTGAAGTTTCCCTTAAATTATTTTTATTGCATCTCAATAGATTAAATTGCTTTTTGGCCATTCTAAGTATTTTTTGTTGTTGGTGGTGATGGTGGTGATTATAGTGAATTAAAATTACACACATTTAATTTGAAACACATGAAACAAAAGCATGTTGGAAATAGAAAGTGAGAACAGCAGCGAAATAATTAGTGTCATCTGTTTCACTCTGTTGTGTTTAACTTTTATCTTTTCACTTCATATGCATTTTCCTGAGCTCTGTTTTCCCTTTTCATATTTCTTGGATCTTTTTAGGAGACTCAAGTGTGGACATAATTTCACAGGACAAAACGATAGTGGCAAGTGTCAGCCCAGTTTCTTGAGTTGCTACTATAATTATGTGTTAAGAGTGAACAAAAATGCAAACACATTTGTGGGAATGTGTTTGGATATTGGTCATCATTTTTAACTTAATCGATGTATAGAAAGTGCTTCTGATTGTTCCTTTTAGATGGGGCCATTTAGAGCTTGAATTTATTTTCTAGTTTTTAATGGTTACCCGCCTCCCCCCACTCCCGCAGCTTCTGATTTCCCTCATATCATTCAGTTATTAAGAAGCTGAGTAAAACAAAGTTTATGGAGATTCGTCTTTTCTATGGCAGTTTTTTCTGTCAGCCTATTCAAATTATATTTAGCCAATCTGAATAAATTTAAGTGTCTTCCATTTATCTAGATACTCCTGTTACTTGTTTGAATTATCAAATCATTAACCTTTCACTGGAAATTTTCTGTTATGGTAACCTGTCTTCATGGTTTTATCATGATTTAAATTAAGTTGAATTAAAACAAACAAAAAAAACTTGCCTAGAAGGCTTCATGTCTAATTGGGGTCTACATGAATTTTTTTTTGTTTTTTTACCTCTTCACTTCAATGATTAAAGAGGTCCTCTATAAATGACATTAGCAATCTTCTTATTACATTGGCTCATAATCTGCCAGCTCTTCGTCCTCCATTTCTCTTGCATCTGCTGCTTCCCATAACAAATAGTTCAGCTCCCTCCTTTTTCAATCTTGTGAAAAAATTTTAGCAATAACTTCCGAATTGTTCTCGCTTTCAGACTATTTCAATTGCTTCTCCATTCAAACTGCTTTCCAGTTATCTTCCAGAATCATAGTTCTTGTCTTGTTATTCCTTTACTCAAAAGTCATCTAGTGGGTTTTCATTTCCTGCAAAACAAAGCTCTTCACCTTCGATGTTATTTACTATCTTTTCTCCAGCTGTAACCTCAGCTGATAGTGTAAGCAAATAGGAGACAGCATGTACAGAATATGGTTTTGTGATTGTCACATACAGCCTTGAATCCTGTCTCTGTTACTCTAGTGCTGTGTAATCCTGTGTGGGCTTCCCTGGTGGCTCAGACGGTAAAGAGTCTGCCAGCAGTGTGGGAGACTGGGGTTCAATCCCTGGGTTGGGAAGATCCCCTGGAGAAGGAAATGGCAACCCACTCCAGTATCTTTGCCTTTTCTGAAAAATTCCATGGACAGAGTAGAATCTTGTGTGAATTAGTAAAGCTTTTGAGCCTCAGTTTCTTCATTTAAAAAATGGAAATCATAATTACTGTCTGAAAGGGTTGTGTAGAAGTCAATGAGATAACCTCTTAAAACCTGGCACATAACTGAGTGGGCATTTAATAAACATTAGCCATCATTTCCATATTCTGCTTTCCTCACGTAGAGGTGAATAGACTGAGAGTCAGAAGACTGGGTTCTAGTTCATATCTGACTCTGATTAGCTGTGTGTCTTACACAGGGCAATTTGATCTCTGGTTCCTCTGCCTTTTCTAAAACCAGCTTGAACATCTGGAAATTCATGGTTCACGTCTTGCTGAAGCCTTTCTTGGAGAATTTTGAGCATTACTTTACTAGCGTGTGAGATGAGTGCAATTGTGTGGTAGTTTGAGCATTCTTTGGCATTGCCTTTCTTTGGGATTGGAATGAAAACTGACCTTTTCCAGTCCTGTGGCCACTGCTGAGTATTCCAAATTTGCTGGCATATTGAGTGCAGCACTTTCACAGCATCATCTTTCAGGATTTGAAATAGCTCAACTGGAATTCCATCACCTCCACTAGCTTTGTTCATAGTGATGCTTCCTACCTAAGGTGTTCATTGGAAGGACTGATGCTGAAGCTGAAACTCCAATACTTTGGCCACCTGATGCGAAGAGCTGACTCATTTGAAAAGACCCTGATGCTGTGAAAGATTGAAGGCAGGAGGAGAAGAGGATGAGAGAGGATGAGATGGTTGGATGGCATCACGGACTCAATGGACGTGAGTTTGGGTAAACTCCAGGAGTTGGTGATGGACAGGGAGGCCTGGAGTGCTGTGGTCCACGGGGCCACAAAGAGTTGGGCACGACTGAGTGACTAAACTGAACTTGCACAGGGCATTTAGTTGTACAATGAGGAAGCATCAACTTCCTCATCTAAGAAGATGTCTAGGGTGTGCGTCAATAACGGAGGCAGAAGAAGAGCCAGCCTATCTCATATGGCTTATAAATATCTCTTGAATGACACACACACACACACACACACACACACACACACATATATATATATATATATATATATTTTTTTTTTTTTTAGCTCACTCACACAAGTCTAGAATTGCAGCTTCTCTTAAAAAAAGATGTGGCTCCCCAAAGTTCTAAAGATTATGGCTCTTGGTTTGTGGACTTCAGGCACTTTCTGTGTACTCCTGAAAATGTATTCAGGAGTTTGCTTCACGTTCTCAAAGGAGACCAAGAACCAAAGATAGCTGTGGATCATCTGGGTAAAAGACATCTGGTGTTGCTTCTAGTGCACAAAATATAATGACAAAGTATTTACCTCCAGATTTTATTAGTTCCTCTTGTTAAAGCCATGATCACAATGAAAGCCTGAGTCTTTTTTGGTGACTCTTTTTCAGTCACACTTTTTTAGTCACTCTTTAAAAAAAGGTGACTCTTTTTTATATATGGTTCAAAGAAATGGGGAAATCAAAGCTAATTTCAAGAGATTGATTGTGGGAATATCTTGAAGAATAATAATGAATGGTACCATTAGCAAAATTAGGAAAATCAGCTGAGGGAGCTGGTTGGGGAAATAATGCATTCAGTTCTAGATATATTGTGTTTGAGGTCACCCAAATAGAGATATTTAAGGATTCATATTCATTGACCCCAACCATTCACATACCACCTTAGATATTTAGAATTAGCTCCCATGTTTTATTTGAGTAATATAAATTATCACTGCTCTGGGCTACAAAGACCCAGAAGTGACTAAAGCGAATTTAATTCTATTGATATTTGAGAGGAAGGGGTGGGCAATCCTGGAGCATCTCTTCTCTGACCTCTGCAGGATCAGTATTCTTCAGAACTTGCTGTGGTCATTGATAGACTTAAGACTAGTTCTTAAGGACTCTCTCTAAACCTGATGACCTCTGGGTGCCTGACTATTTTTATAACCTAATTTAGTTTTGCAAACATTACTTAGCATCTTCTTGTTTGTTGTTCAGTGGCTCAGTCATGTCTGACTCTCTGCGACCCCATGGACTGCAGCTTGCCAGGCTTCCCTCTGCTTCTAAGTGTTAGTCTAAGCATCTTCTTAGACTTAACCTGTGCTAGGTGTTATGGGTGAATACGAAGATGTAGAAGGCATAATCTAGCTCCAAAAATTCACATTCCCAAAAGGAAGGTAAAAGACATAGTACTTGTAATACAAAACAAATGGGAAGATGAATGAAATATTCCTTTCTTTTGCAGAATTTTATTCTACTTTCTTCCTATTTGATGTGGTCAGAGAATTATTATATTCTTTCTAGATTAAGTGATATGTGAAAATCTGCAGTCTGAGCACGGCCCAAGAAAATGCTTTTCAATCTTTAAGGTTTTTTTAAAAAATTAAATTTCCAACTATGTGAGACTGCTTTTATCCAAAAGTAGTTGATTTCATTTTCTAAATAGATTTTTCAACATTGTTTATATTTGAAATGTTAGGATCCTGCTGTAAGTATTTGAATTTTTGTATTGTTTCACAGGTTAATTTTATAATTCTCCACAATAAAATTCTAATTCTTCCCTTCTCTCCATGCCCCTCACATGTCAAGCTGTTTCTCTTTTGTTGTTTTATTCTTTTCTGTGTGTTTCTTAGGAATTTTTATGTTATTTTAATGACAATTGAAGTAATCTTCCATGACAACTATTTTTTTAATGTAAAAAATGACAGTATTTGTACAGTTTGTGCAGAATTTCACCATACATGGCTCTATCTTTATCAACAGGTATTTCTCAAAAATTATTATTAAGTGACTACTCTGTTGATTATGAAGGTGTTATCTAAATACAGTGAATCTATCCTTTTGTCTACAAAGCTCCATTTATAAACTTTTCATACTCCTTAATACTTTATAATATTTTCTACCAAAGACAGATTTAATAATGTAAATCACCTTTACACTCCAATATTTGAAAAAAAGATATTTGGAAATATAATTTTGTTATTATCTTAAAATATTTTTTTTTTAATTGGGAGGGTTGTTTTTAACCTCACAAACTTTAACAGTGTAATTTATTTCTATTTCTGCTTTTTTTTTTTCAATCTTCCTTTCATTCTTCTGTTCACCTAGTGTGTGTGAATTTTTAATTTATATTTTTAGTCAAAAAGAAAATATGTGCTTCATTCTTCTGGATTAGGTGGTCGTATGTGTCATTTAGGCTATCTCTGGAATTACACAAAAAGATATCTACCTTACCTTCATTAGAAATTGAAATTTAGATTGTGCAAATTAAAACTATTTAGTGTGATTAACATATATTTTGTCAAATGAAACAGACTGACCTGTATGTTTTGGTAGCTCATATTATTTATGTTTTTTTGTTAGATGGGTATTATCTAAAAAACTCAAGACTAGTAATTTAGACCATCAACAATAAGAGAAGATCTGTTTAATACTAGAAATACTGGAAAGAAAGGGATTATCTTTTCAGGGTTGGATTAATTTTTAAACTGTGAAATTTGTATTAAGAATTAATAGCTCTATCAGTGATAAAAGAATAATTTTAGGTTGTTTTAAATATTTAAAATGATCTCTAGAAGCCAGAGGAAAAGTACTTAGTTGAATTGTCTGTTATAGTATTAACATTGGGCAAAGTAAAAGGTGAGGAAACAGTAAAAGATAGTGATTCTTAATCTCTTAGGTCACAGATCCCATAAAAGGCTAATTCACATGAATGCTATAGTACCTCTTCCTTAGGAAAAAGGCATGTATGCTCACAAATGGACGTAACACTTTACAGACGGCTTTAGGTGATTCGTAAGCTTCTGTAGCTCTTAGACCTCAGGATAGGGACCACTGGTTGAAAGCATTTTTAGTGTTATAAAACTTTGTGACTTCATCTTGATTTAGACCAGTACTCTCAGTACTCACTCTTTTTTTCCTTGTCACTTTTTGTTCCTTATTATGATGTATATTTCCAGAATTTTCTTTCACTAATCTTTATGAAGTTCTGAAACTTCCCATGTGAGGGGAACTGTGTTTCAGATGTAACTGCAGAATATCTGACCAGTATCTTTAGGCAACATCAATGACAATTACTGAAACCGAATTCTTCCTCTTATTTGATGACTAAAATCAGAATGGTGAATGTAAATGTAAAGTTAGGTGGGCATTTTTTTGCTTATTCTCTATTCTGCAACTGCCTTGAATAATGGCCCCTAAAGAATAAAATTGATCTGTTTTTTTTTTTTAATGAATTATACACATCATTTATAAGAATTAAGTAAAGAGCAAGATCTGCTGGAGTTATGGTAGGAACTAGATAGAGAAAGTGTATATTTAATGGAAATCCCTTTTGCAAGTTCTTTTTGCTGGGCAAATGATTATAACTGTATTCAGTTAAGAAATAGTAGAATAGACACCCATTTATTTTGTGCTAATGTTGAAATGGAGGTAATGGAATTTTGAATAAGAATAGCAGATAAAATTAAGTTAATGAAATACACAATAGAGAAAAGTACAATTTTAAGGGAGAGGTGTGACTTTTTACGCTCTAAAAATTTCTTAGTAGCAATTTAATTATATTTACAATTACTGTTTACTTGGGACAAAAAGTCCTTTATTTTTCCTGCCTCAATAATAAACAAACTGGGAAGTCTTTTTTTTATTCTTGAAAGCCTGGAAGTCTAGGCTCAAGTCAATGTGTGTATAGAAAGGAAATATTGGTCTTCTCAGTAAGAGATCAATAGCAGTGTTAATTACTAAGATACTGCCATCCTTGAGGTATTGTGGGGCAGTGGAGCTTACACTGGTGTTCAGAAAACAACACCTGAAATAGGAAATGAGATGTCTGTGGTAGAAACAAGAGAAGAACCGAGAGATTGATTTAAGCACATACTGCAGTAAGGGTTCACTTTTAAAGCATTCTTTACAATGATCAAGCAGTTTTTAAAGTTTTAGAATCTAGAATTTATTTTGTATTTTACTAACAAAATCATATTTGACTTTTTAAATTGAATTTATTTTTCAGAAAATATTTACAAACATTTAATTTATCTCTCAGTGCTTCTAATTTTAAATGGAGTTTGAAGTTGTAGAATTTCTCATCATCTGTCTCGTGATTTTGGTTATTTTCTGAAAAGAGAGACTTCTGATAAAGGAAATTAAAGCATTATAGTAAAGCAGACTTGACCTCTATATTAGGTCTCTAAAGCATGGTGAGGATTATAACCTAACTACCGAATTTCATATCAAAATCAGTAAAAAGTGTCATTGGTAATAATATTCTCTCTTGAGCTTTCAAGCTGATTCTAGGACATGGTGCCCCTGCTGACCATGGGCTGCCATGTACTGAGAAGTTCTTGCTTTCATCCTACTTATTCTACAAAACCCAGTGCCAGCTCTTAGACTTGTGTCTCAAATTGTAGCTTACCTGTCTCTACTCATGTTTTCATCCTAATGATTGAGGACTTGCATCCAATTTCTAGAATCCAAACGTCCTTTTTCCCAGCAGGCCTTGTATTTAGAAACTGTATTGGTCATTGTTACAAGTTCTTCTCTAGTAGCCTATATGGTACTCGGCCTAATGTTTGAGTATTTTCTATCCCATATTTTTCTAACAAAGTCCCAAGTGTCATGTTAGGAGGCTCAGTTACTTAGTTTGGATGTAGTGGTTTAGGAGTTGTCTACTGTGTTCTAGGCTGTTTTTGGATGAGTGTATATGTACACAAATACATATATACATGTAAGTATATGTCTGGTTTGGTGGTTTAGTCACTAAGTCGTGTCCGACTCTTGCAATTCCATGGACTGTAACCTGCCAGGCTCCTCTGTCCATGGGATTCTCTAGGCGAGAATACTGGAGTGGGTTGCCATTTCCTTCTCCAAGTGTATGTGTATTTGTGAATATTCTCATATTTGTACACGTGCTTATGATTCCCTGATGGCTCAGTGGTAAAGAATCACCTGCTAATGCAGGAGACATGGGTTTTGATCCCTGGGTTGGGAAGATAACCTGGAGGAAGAAATAGCAACCTCCATTTTCTTGCTGGGAAAATCCCATGGACAGGAAAGCCTGGCAGGGCTCACGGGGCCACAAAGGGACTGAGTCCCTGAGCACACACACACATGTATGTGCTTATGTATGCGTGTGTTCCTTAAAATATTGTAAAATAGATATTTGCCCCTATTTTACAGATGCAGGTATCAAGTCTTATAACGGATAAATAGATTACTCATGGCCATAGAGGGAGAGACAGTCTGAGAACCAGAATTCACACCTAGTTCTTGCTTATTCGTGTACCCATTCTAGTCATTGAGTGCCTGCTATCATAGGAAATCATTCGAGGTTTCCTCAGGACACAGCAATGAACCAAGATCTGTGTCCTTTGGCATATCGCTATGTCAAAGGATGATAAGTGCTATAAAACACTGATGAAGATCAGTGAGGAATGAGAGCTGAGAGAAGTTGCAGCTTTAAATAGGGTTGTCAGAGAAGTTTTCACTGAAATGGTGACATTTGAACAAAGACTTGAAGGAAAATATCTGAGGGAAAATGGTATCAGAGGAAAAAACAAGAGGAAGGCCTGAGTAAGTGCATCCCATGTGACATCTTGAAAGATTTATATTTTACTTATTTTTATTTATTTTTTATATACCAAATCAGTTTCCTAAACTGCTATTGTTTTGTAAGTTGTTTTTATTTCCTTCAAATTAAACTATGAAAACGGTCTATTAAATACTGTGTATTTACTCTAAGAAATATTAGAGTAAAAACTGATTTTCCTAGTTGTATAAATAATTAAATGTAAAAATGCTTTTGAAATTGTTCCATGTACTTTATACATTCATTGTGATGTAATGTTGGCACAGTAAGGATATGCATATCAATTTCTTGTTAATTATATCATTCTTTCTAAGAGCACGGTTTAGTCTTGAGATAACATTTTTTTTCATTTCATATGCAACCATAAATTATGCTGGAGCTTTTGTAAAAAGTTTCCTAGCACATAATTGAGTAACATATATTGATTTATTTTAAAAGGCCACAGTATATATTCTCTTTCTGTCTTACATAGATTATAAGGTTATAGGTATATTTAAGCATTCATAAAATTTAATATACCCCATGTTTAATTTTCATACTTCAGCAAGACAGCTTTAACTTTTGATTGAAGTCTGGTAAACAAGTATAAAAGATTGAAGCCTAAAGTCAACTCTTGTGGAAATGCTTTGAAATGTGTAATTAAACTTGCATCAACTTTAAATTTCCATTTTAGGAAACATGTAAAATTCATCTCAACCAACACTGAGCATTGTGCTTTGGAAGTTTTATTGCTAAGGAAAAAAAAAAAATTACTATTTCAGTAACAGTGGTGGTGTTAATAGAGTCTGAAACGTGGCAGTGATGGGCAAGTTAAAGGGGGGCGGTTCCAAATGCAAGACATTGTTCCATTAGGATTAATGGGTGACTGGATATGTGGATTGAGGGAGCAAGGAGCATTGAAGATGATGTAAAGATTTTTAACGTCAGCACTGGGTGACTGATGCCAGTGTTAAACAGGAGAGGAAATAGGAGGAGGGGAAGTTTTGGTGAGCATAAGAAGGTTCATTTCAGTTTGGGGCCTTTTGAATTGGAGACATCGGTAGGTCATTATGTAGCAGTGAGTCCATAACATTTCTATTGTAATAAGAGGGCACTGTTGATGTCTTCCTGAAAGTCTGGACCATAGGAAATTTTCAGGCTGAGTGATTATAACAGTCGTGACCTTTGCCCTAACCCTTATAACACAGGTAAATGTCAGAATTTAGCACATAGCTGCATTTTATCTTACCTTACTTTCTAAATGTTCTAAATCACTTTTGTCTCCCCTTGTGATGGTGAACATCAGGGCTGAGATGAGGATTCATGCTCTTCCAACCGGCTCGGCAGTACTCTTGAAGTCTTCATAGTGGCCTCAGTGATGACTGCTACCACAGAATCTTAGAATTTCTTTCTCCCAGTGTGCCTGGTGGTGCCACAGTAGTAAATGCACTGAGGAATTGCTTGCATCCATCCATTCATTCATTCCCTACTTACTGAGTACCTGCTGTGTGCAAGGTGTTACAGCTTTCCACCTAGGCATGAAACAGTGGGGTGCTTAGTTTCCACAAACAGAAAACCACAACAGCATCATAAAAACGTTTACTTTTCAGGGACTTATCAGTTGTTTTATATGTAGAAATTACTCTTTAATGTCTTAATCTTGGAATCACTTGTGGTAAAGAGGAAGCTGTTGGGGGGAGTGAGGACAGTGAAATGATTAAGAAGATAAAATAAGTTTGAACCTATCTTAAGATATTACCATTATTGATCTCTGCCAGAGGGAATTCTTGTTAACTTATTCTGACAGATCTGCCTGGAACTTTTTTAAATGCTGTCTTTCCTGAGTTTGTTTCTTGTCCACCCAACTCACCACTGTGGCATGTTGATTGAATGTGGGAACACAGCCTTGGCCCACATGCCTTGCTACTTAGTGTTTGTGGGAACCTGGCTAAATTGCAGCCCCTCTAAGTGTTGATTTCTTCCTCTGTAAGTGTGGATAGGAGCACAATATAACTAGCTGATAAGTCTTTTCCATTAAATATCAATTGTTTGGCACAGCGCCTAAGAGGTAGTATGTGTACAATAAATGTTAGCAGTAATAGTGATGAGATAATTGTGAATCCTAACTGTCCTCTTAAAAGTGCTAGGTAATAGTCTTGTAAAATATCAGACATTTAGTTTTGAAATTTTATTTATATTAAAATTATATATTCATTGATTGTTTCTATTTTATTTCTAGCTTTGAAACATTATTATTTATTTCTCTACTTTGAGATTTTCATAATCCAACATGTGTATGTATAACCTTTCTTTCCTTGCACATTGGTCTCTGCTGTAAAAAAAAGTACTCAGAGATATCCTGATCTCATATTTAATAGAATTAACTTCTCCCTTGCCTCTTTGCTGTTTTTGCTCTCTCATGCCCAAGTCTTGTAAGACACTTCTGTCTTGTAAGAAGCTTGTGTCTAATCTGTCTTGTAAGAAACTTCTGTGGGTGGACAGAAAAATAAGAGTAGATAAAAACAAAGCATGTAATAAAGCAGAGCAGATAATTCCAGTAGAGGGAGATATTGGCAAAGTAATCAAGCCACATAATATGCAGGTGCAACAGGCATCAAATTTAAAAATGAAGCTTTTCTTGGGTACAAAGTTTAACTAATCAAGAATTAATTAAATAACAAGTTGAGTAACA
The DNA here is from genome assembly GCF_029378745.1 of Bos indicus. Taxonomy (NCBI): domain Eukaryota; kingdom Metazoa; phylum Chordata; class Mammalia; order Artiodactyla; family Bovidae; genus Bos; species Bos indicus. The sequence goes on from NC_091764.1 coordinate 12,046,006, forward strand.
CTGTGGTTTCTGTTTTGCTAGTTGCCAAACCCAAGCTCAGTATACAGGTACCTGGGAATGCACTATGCAGATGCAGACACCATTTCCATCCCAACGGACTTACTGTTTCAGAAATGGCAGTGAAGGTGACCATTGACACCTCTCTTTCTCCAAATCTCTAAACATCTTAAATAATGGAAGTTACAGGTTGGATCATTTGAAAACAAAGTCACAAAAGCTTTATTTTCGTAACTCAAAAAAATTTTTTCACAGATTTCTAGATTATCTGAATAAACTGGTGTAGCCTCAAACAACAGGACTGAATCAGAACACTATCTTTTTTATGTAAGTAAATTAATAAAAATTTAGTCTCTTCGCAATTTGGATCTCCAAATTTCTGAAATTACTAAGAGGCCTATAATTAAAAACAAATTAACGGGATTAATTTGACTTGGATGGGAATTTTTTCATATATTTTCAGTAGGATTGATTCAGTAGTTAAATTGCTGTGAACATTTACTTTTCCAACAGAAACATCACATTTCTTTCTGTTGGCAACCTTGTCCAATAACTGACTACTTTAATAGTCCCTCTGCACTCTGAGATTTAATGCTCTTATTTCTATCACACTCTAAGAATTTGTAGCCCTGGTACGTAGGGATGTTGAGACTGCCCTTAAAACTGAGACTCACTTAATAGTTGACTGAGTTTTCCCCACTGTATCATGCCTAAATATTGTGATGTAGATTTTATTACTTTTGGCTGCATTAGTAAATTCAGTTTGTAAAATGTCCAAAGAACTTTATATAATATACAAAATGTATTTAAAATAAACTTGTAGTAATCCTATAGTTTAAATTTCTACTTAATTGCTTCAGAAATGGAGATTATACATCTCTGCTAATTTTCTTGTTAATTTAGTAAATATTGCTAGTAATACTATCAACTTATAGATATTAACTTTCAAACAGTACTGTCTTAAACATGTAGTTTTTAGTTAGCATTCTGTAAACCCTCATCAGTTTTCTTGCTTTTAATTTTTGTCAGGAAGCATCATTGCTTTTCATGTTTAAATAGGTTTTTATAATTTCATAGGTAACTTTGGAGGATCATCAATGCTAGAAAAAATTTCATAGCATATATTGCGGTTTGTCTGGTAGAACCTAAGTCGTTCCCTAAATTGCACCATGCTTTTGTAAAGTGATCATTTTAAATATTTTATTTAACCACTAGATGTGTTTTTTGATTATTAAAAATATTTTTTTGGTAAATGGACTTGAAAATGAACTACTGTATCCTAAGAGTTTCTTTGAGCTACTGCCTATAAATCAGAATGCTTTTTTTGAAAAAACCTTGATAAATAAATTAACATGCATTAAAAGTGGCTATAGACAAATGAAACTGAACAAATAAAGAGCAAATCTATATTATGTGTGTTCGTTGGAATAGGCAAGATTATGCTGCAGTAATAAACCTAAAGACTCAGTGACTGAAAACAGTGATGTTTATTTTTCATGTATACTGACTGCATGTTCCTTGTAGTTTGACAGCAGCGATGTCTTTCTTGTCATCTCTTGGGGACTCAGGTTGAGGGAGGTTCTATTTTGACATGTCTTTACAATTACAGTTCTAGGCAAAGAAAGTATAGTGAATTTTTTGATGTTTTTAAAACTTCTGCCTGAAAATGGCATAGTTCATTCAGCTTGGTGAGATGCAGCCACATCTGAGTTCAATAGGGTGTATGATCCTCACACAGAGAGGGACACGGGGTGTTTAAAGAGTGGTGGTTTGCTCTGCTAAAGCACTGGGCAGCTATCAGTAGTTTCTATATGAAGTTTAGACAACGTCTGCTGTAAACTGACATTGGAAGAAAATGAACAGTTTTTACATAATCACATAATCATAACCTGATTAATTTTAGAACTATATTGAGAGTTTATTGAACAAACACACATGCACACACATACAAAAACACCACTCATAGGTCTACATGGTCCAGTGAATCAGGGTGCAGGGACGTTTTTATAATAACATTTATACCATTAAAGGGCTTCTTTGATAGTTCAATTGGTAAAGTATCTGCCTGCAATGCAGGAGACCCCGGTTTGATTCCTGGGTAGGAAAGTTCCGCTGGAAAGGGATAGGCTACCCACTCTGGTATTCTTGGGCTTCCCTTGTGGCTCAGCTGGTAAAGAATCTGCCCGCAATGAGGAAGACCTGGGTTCAATCCCTGGCTTGGGAAGATCCCCTGAAGAAGGGAAAGGCTACCAACTCCAGTATTCTGGCCTGGAGAACTCCATGGACTGTAAAGTCCACGGGGTCACAGGAGTCAGACGTGACTGAGCAACTTTCACTTTCACCATTGAAAATATTGCTGTTGTTCCACCTGCAGTGTGGACAGGGTGTAACAGCACTGGATGGACTACCTTCTTTAAATATATGGTTGTATGTCCGCCAGGATCATTCATAAATCTAATGACCGTATTTCAGTTTAGCATGGTTTTAAATGTTTTTCTTTCCTTCTTTCTTTTCTTGGTTTTTGAAAGATCAACAACAAAAATACCAAATTATATGTGGAATCTAAGTATATACGTGTATAGTGTATTATGAGAAAACTAGCTGCTACAAATAAATAGCTAATAGTTTAAATAATAAATATAATGGAACCATTAGTGATATTTTCAAAACTCACACCAAAATGAAAATGTAATTTGTTGTAAGATCAATGTTTTTCATTTTTTTATAGTTTTTAAAAATTTATTTATTTTTAATGAAAGGATAATTGTTTACAGTATTGTGTTGGTTTCTGTCATACATCAACATGAATTAGCCATAGATATAAATGGAGAGGCTCTATACAGTCAGCAAGAACAAGACCAGGGGCTAACTGAGGCTCAGATCATGAACTCCTTATTGCAAAATTCAGACTTAGATTGAAGAAAGTAGGGAAAACCACTGGACCATTCAGGTATGACCTAAATCAGATCCCTTATGATTATACAGTGAAAGTGACAAATAGATTCAAGGAATTAGATCTGGTAGACAGAGTGCCTGAAGACCTGTGGACAGAGGTTCGTGACATTGTGCAGGAGGTGGTGACCAAAACAATCCTCAAGAAAAAGAAATACAAAAAAGCAAAATGGTTGTCTGAGAAGGCCTTACAAATAGCTGAGAAGAGACAAGAAGCAAAAGGCAAAGGAGAAAGGGAAAGATGTATCTATCTGAATGCAGAATTCCAAAGAATAGCAAGGAGAGATAAGAAAGCTGTCCTAAGTGATCAATGCAAAGAAGTAGAGGAAAACAATAGAATGGGAAAGATTAGGGATCTCTTAAAGAAAATTAGAGATACCAAGGGAACATTTCATGCAAAGATGGGCTCGATAAAGGACAGAAATGGTATGTACCTACAGAAGCAGAGGGTATTAAGAAGAGATGACAACAATACACAGAAGAGCTATATGAAAAAGATCTTAATACCAGGATAAACATAATGGTGTGATCACTCATCTAGACCCAGACATCCAGGAGTGCAAAGTCAAGTGGGCCTTAGAGAGCATCACTATGAACAAAGCTAGTGGAGGTAATGGAATTGCAGTTGAGCTATTTCAGATGCTAAAAGATGATGCTTTAAAGTGCTGCAGTCAATATGCCAGCAAATTTGGAAAACTAAGCAGTGGCCACAGGACTGGAAAAGGTCAGTTTTCATTCCAATCCCCAAAAAGAGCAACACCAAGGAATGTTCATACTACTGCACAATTGCACTCATCTCACACGCTAGCAAAGTAATGCTCAAAATCCTTCAAACTAGGCTTCAAAAGTATGTGAACCGTGAACTTCCAGATGTTCAAGCTGGATTTAGAAAAGGCAGAGGAACCAGAGATCAAATTATCAACATCCATTGGATCAGAGAAAAAGCAAGATAATTCCAGAAAAACATCTACCTCTGCTTCATTGACTATGCTAAAGCCTGTGACTGTGGATCTCAACAAACTGGAAAATTCTTAAATAGATGGAAATACCAGACCACCTGCCTCCTAAGAAACCTGTATGCAGGACAAGAAGCGACAGTTAGAACCTGATTTTGAACAACAGACTGATTCAAAACTGGGAAAGGAGTACATCAAGGCTGCATATTGTCACCCTGCTTATTTAACTTATATGCAGAGTACATCATGCAAAATGCCAGGCTGGATGAAGCACAAGCTGGGATCAAGATTGGTGGAAGAAATATCAGTAACCTTGCATATTTGATGACGCCACCTTTATGGCAGAAAGCAAAGAGAAACTAAAGAGCCTCATGATGAAGGTGAAAGAAGAGAGTGAAAAAGCTGGCTTAAAACTCAACATTCAAAAAATGAAGATCATGGCATCCAGTCCCATGACTTTATGGCAAATAGATTGGGAAACAATGGAAACAGTGAGAGACTTTTCTAGGCTCCAAAATCACTGTGGACAGGACTACAGTCATGAAATTAAAAGACGCTTGCTCCTTGGAAGAAAAGCTGTGCAAACCTAGACAGCATGTTAAGGATCAGAGACATTACTTTGCAGCAAAGGTCCGTCTAGTCAAAGCTATGGTTTTTCCAGTAGTCATGTACAGATGTTAGAGTTGGACCATAAGGAAGGCTGAGCTGAAGAAGTGATGTTTTTGAACTGTGGTGTTGGAGAAGACTCTTGAGAATCCCTTGGACTGCAAGGAGATCCAACCAGTCCATCCTAAAGGAAATCAACCCTCAATATTCACTGAAAGGACTGATGCTGATGCTGAAGCTGAAAGGGAAGCCTGGTGTGCTACAGTCCATGGGGTAACATTAGATCAGATCAGATCAGTCGCTCAGTCGTGTCCGACTCTTTGCGACCCCATGAATCGCAGCACGCCAGGCCTCCCTGTCCATCACCAACTCCCGGAGTTCACTCAGACTCACGTCCATCGAGTCAGTGATGCCATCCAGCCATCTCATCCTCTGTCGTCCCCTTCTCCTCTTGCCCCCAATCCCTCCCAGCATCAGAGTCTTTTCCAGTGAGTCAACTCTTCGCATGAGGTGGCCAAAGTACTGGAGTTTCAGTTTTAGCATCATTCCTTCCAAAGAAATCCCAGGGCTGATCTCCTTCAGAATGGACTGGTTGGATCTCCTTGCAGTCCAAGGGACTCTCAAGAGTCTTCTCCAACACCACAGTTCAAAAGCATCAATTCTTCAGCACTCAGCCTTCTTCACAGTCCAACTCTCACATCCATACATGACCACAGGAAAAACCATAGCCTTGACTAGATGGACCTTTGTTGGCAAAGTAATGTAGTCAGACACAACTGAGTGACTAAACAACAGCAACACGCGTATGTTCCTTCCTCCTGCCTATTACCCCTTCCCAGCCCTCGAGGTTTTTAGAGAGCCCCAGTTTGAGTTCCTGAGTCATACAGCAGATTCTCCCTGGGCACCTGTTTTACATATGGTAGAGTATGTGTTTTCATGCTTCTCTCTCCATTTGTCCCAGCCTCTCCTTCCCCTGCCCCTGTGTCCCCAAGTCTGTTTTCTGTCTGAATTTCCATTGCTGCCCGGCAAGTAGGTTCATCAGTACCATCTTTCTAGATTGCATATATGTGCACTAATAGACAATATTCATTTTTCATTGACTGTTTTTTAAATCTCCAACCAATTAGCTAGTAATTACTTATTTTGTTGCCAACATTTCTCTTTGTATCTTGATTTTTTTAGATGTTACTGATTTTCCAAAAATATTTTGTGAAACTTCCCAGAAGCTGGTGAATGTGGAAGCATTTGCTCTGGCTGCAAAGTATTATTCTGTACAAAACTTGGGGATATGTACTTCTTTTGATCAACTTCTTGTGGCCCTTCATGGAAATCAAAAACAGAAAACTGGTAGGTGTGTTTGTGTGTGTGTGTCTGTTTCTTAGGCATTTAGAAGAAATATACTATTCATATATGTCTGTATTTCCAACGTGTTCTTAATTTGTTAGACCTTGTATCATGAGCCCTGGTAGACTTACCTGTTCTAAATGAATTGATTTTCTTATGCACCATATTAAACAAACAACTTAGTTATAAATCTCCGCATTATTTTTTCCGTCATTGTAGACTAGTTATCAGTCTTTCCCTTTGTAGTTAATTGTCTTCTATTTCAGGGAACATTTTTAATAATGTTATATGAGTCTTTTTCATTTTTTTAATTCAAATTTGATTCATAATAGCTAAACTAGTAGATATCTATCATATAGAAACCACAATAGGATCTCTGTATTATTTTCATATTTAATTACAGAAAACATGATCATCAACTGATGCTTCTTACCACATTTTATTTCTTTAGTAGCAGTATGTTAATTTTGTTTTATTTTTGTTCAGATGAGAATGTGAAACTTGATGAGTTTATGAATTTGAAAAAATCTCACGAAGTTCAGGCAATGTCAGAACTCATCAGCAGTATTGCTGAATACTGTGGAATAAAGCAGGTAATAAGAGTATTTCCCTATATATTCTCGTGTTAAAATTATTACCATTTTGAGGGGTATCATTCAAATTTCCTTTTCTACTGTCCTCGTCTAGTCTTTAAAACATCATTAAGTAATAGCTAATGTGAGATACGTCACATCATTTCTGATCCTTTAAATATGCTCTCACTACACAATACACTGCAATTATAACCAATTTATACTAAAAAGAAGATATGGCTATTAATATTTTACTACAAATTTCACTCTTTTCAGAGTGGATCGAAGCTCTGGTAGTTTTCTTATGTTGTAATTCTACCTTGAAGCAACATTATGAAGATGACTTCCTGCAGAATTGTTCACCACTAGGTGTTCCCACAGAGAAGGCAATGGCACCCACTCCAGTACTCTTGCCTGGAGAATCCCATGGCGGAGGAGCCTGGTGCACTGCAGTCCATGGGGTCGCACAGAGTTGGACATGACTGAGCGACTTCACTTTCACTTCTCACTTTCATGCATTGGAGAAGGAAATGGCAACCCACTCCAGTGTTCTTGCCTGGAGAATCCCAGGGGCGGGGAGCCTGGTGGGCCGCCGTCTATGGGGTCGCACAGAGCCGGACATGACTGAAGCAACTTAGCAGCAGCAGCAGCAGCAGCAGGTGTTCCCAAGGACCTGGGGTACCAAGCTGTGGTCAGAGGGCATCTGCCTCATTATTGTAACACAGAGAAACCTGGATTCTTTCATAGTGTCAGAATCATAATGCATTCCTATTCTGAAAAATAGCCTTTGTGAAAGGTAGTAATGTCTGAAAAGAGATGCTAAAATAAAATCAGTGATTGACTATATTGGCCTATAAAAATAGTCATTTTTCTTATCCCTACAAGAACATCTAGGGGGTCATGGAGGACTTTCCCTTCTTCAGTTTTTAAGAGGTGTTAGAATCTTTTCCATGTATTCATCCAGACTTCTAGAGAGTGAGGATGGTTAGAAAATAATCACTGCTTGAGCCAGGCTTACAGAACCACTTATGGCAACATAGATCTTGAGGGTAGGAACTAAGGCAAGAGCTGAGGCAGTAGTTTTAAACCTTTTCTCCATGTGTCATGCCCAAGCAGTACCTGTCAGGATCAGTAACAGGCTCACCATGATGGTGATACCCAACCAGAGTAAAGGGGGCAAGTACACAGTAAAACTTAACCAGCCGCTGCTGTGCTAACATATGAAGGAATATTCAGATCAGATCAGTCGCTCAGTCGTGTCTGACTCTTTGCGACCCCATGAATCATAGCACGCCAGGCCTCCCTGTCCATCACCAATTCCTAGAGATTACTGAGTCTCACATCCATCAAGTCAGTGATGCCATCCAGCCATCTCATCCTCTGTCGTCCCCTTCTCCTCTTGCCCTCAATCCCTCCCAGCATCAGAGTCTTTTCCAATGAGTCAACTCTTCGAAAGAGGTGGCCAAAGTACTGGAGTTTCAGTTTTAGCATCATTCCTTCCAAAGAAATCCCAGGGCTGATCTCCTTCAGAATGGACTGGTTGGATCTCCTTGCAGTCCAAGGGACTCTCAAGAGTCTTCTCCCACACCACAGTTCAAAAGCATCAATTCTTCGGCACTCAGCCTTCTTCACAGTCCAACTCTCACATTCATACATGACCACAGGAAAAACCATAGCCTTGACTAGACGAACCTTTGTTGGCACAGTAATGTCTCTGCTTTTGAATATGCTATCTAGGTTGGTCATGACTTTCCTTCCAAGGAGTAAGCGTCTTTTAATTTCATGGCTGCAGTCACCATCTGCAGTGATTTTGGAGCCCAGAAAAATAAAGTCTGACACTGTTTCCACTGTTTCCCCATCCATTTCCAATGAAGTGATGGGACCGGATGCCATGATCTTCGTTTTCTGAATGTTGAGCTTTAAGCCAACTCTTTCCCTCTCTACTTTCACTTTCATCAAGAGGCTTTTGAGTTCCTCTTCAGTTTCTGCCATAAGGGTGATGTCATCTGCATATCTGAAGTGATTGATATTTCTCCCGGCAATCTTGATTCCAGCTTGTGTTCCAGTCCAGCGTTTCTCATGATGTACTCTGCATATAAGTTAAATAAGCAGGGTAACAATATACAGCCTTGACGGACTCCTTTTCCTATTTGGAACCAGTCTGTTGTTCCATGTCCAGTTCTAACTGTTCCTTCCTGACCTGCATACAAATTTTTTTTAATTTAATTTTATTTTTAAACTTTACATAATTGTCTTAGTTTTGACAAATATCAAAATGAATCCACCACAGGTATACATGTGTTCCCCATCCTGAACCCTCCTCCCTCCTCCCTCCCCATACCATCCCTCTGGGTCGTCCCAGTGCACTAGCCCCAAGCATCCAGTATCGTGCATTGAACCTGGACTGGCATCTCGTTTCATACATGATATTTTACATGTTTCAATGCCATTCTCCCAAATCTTCCCACCCTCTCCCTCTCCCACAGAGTCCATAAGACTGTTCTATACATCACTGTCTCTTTTGCTGTCTCGTACACAGGGTTATTGTTACCATCTTTCTAAATTCCATATATATGCATTAGTATACTGTATTGGTGTTTTTCCTTCTGGCTTACTTCACTCTGTATAATAGGCTCCAGTTTCATCCACCTCATTAGAACTGATTCAAATGTATTCTTTTTAATGGCTGAGTAATACTCCATTGTGTATATGTACCACAGCTTGCTTATCCATTCATCTGCTGATGGGCATCTAGGTTGCTTCCATGTCCTGGCTATTATAAACAGTGCTGCGATGAACATTGGGGTACACGTGTCTCTTTCCCTTCTGGTTTCCTCAGTGTGTATGCCCAGCAGTGGGGTTGCTGGATCATAAGGCAGTTCTATTTCCAGTTTTTTAAGGAATCTCCACACTGTTCTCCATAGTGGCTGTACTAGTTTGCATTCCCACCAACAGTGTAAGAGAGTTCCCTTTTCTCCACACCCTCTCCAGCATTTATTATTTGTAGACTTTTGGATCGCAGCCATTCTGACTGGTGTGAAATGGTACCTCATAGTGGTTTTGATTTGCATTTCTCTGATAATGAGTGATGTTGAGCATCTTCTCATGTGTTTGTTAGCCATCTGTATGTCTTCTTTGGACAAATGTCTATTTAGTTCTTTGGCCCATTTTTTGATTGGGTCATTTATTTTTCTGGAGTTGAGCTGTAGGAGTTGCTTGTATATTTTTGAGATTAGTTGTTTGTCAGTTGGTTCATTTGCTATTATTTTATCCCATTCTGAAGGCTGTCTTTTCACCTTGCTAATAGTTTCCTTTGATGTGCAGAAGCTTTTAAGGTTAATTAGGTCCCATTTGTTTATTTTTGCTTTTATTTCCAATATTCTGGGAGGTGGGTCATAGAGGATCCTGCTGTGATGTATGTCCGAGAGTGTTTTGCCTATGTTCTCCTCTAGGAGTTTTATAGTTTATGGTCTTACGTTTAGATCTTTAATCCATTTTGAGTTTATTTTTGTGTATGGTGGTAGAAAGTGTTCTAGTTTCATTCTTTTACAAGTGGTTGACCAGATTTCCCAAATTTTTTCAAGAGGCAGATCAGGTGGTCTGGTGTCCCATCTCTTTCAGAATTTTTCACAGTTATTGTGATCCACACAGTCAAAGGCTTTGGAATAGTCAATAAAGCAGAAATAGGTGTTTTTCTGGAACTCTCTTGCTTTTTCCATGATCCAGCAGATGTTGGCAATTTGCTCTTTGGTTCCTCTTCCTTTTCTAAAACCAGCTTGAACATCAGGAAGTTCACGGTTCACGTATTGCTGAAGCCTGGCTTGGAGAATTTTGAGCATTACTTTACTAGCCTGTGAGATGAGTGCAATTGTGCGGTAGTTTGAGCATTCTTTGGCATTGCCTTTCTTTGGGATTGGAATGAAAACTGACCTTTTCCAGTCCTGTGGCCACTGCTGAGTTTTCCAAATTTGCTGGTATATTGAGTGCAGCACTTTCACAGCATCATCTTTCAGGATTTGGAATAGCTCAACTGGAATTCTATCAGCTCCACTAGCTTTGTTCGTAGTGATGCTTTCTAAGGCCCACTTGACTTCACATTCCAGGATGTCTGGCTCTAGGTCAGTGATCACACCATCGTGATTATCTGGGTCGTGAAGATCTTTTTTGTACAGTTCTTCTGTGTATTCTTGCCACCTCTTCTTAATATCTTCTGCTTCCGTTAAGTCCATACAATTTCTGTCCTTTATCGAGCCCATCTTTGCATGAAATGTTTCCTTGGTATCTCTGATTTTCTTGAAGAGATCTCTAGTCTTTCCCATTCTGTTGTTTTCCTCTATTTCTTTGCATTGATCACTGAAGAAGGCTTTCTTATCTCTTCTTGCTATTCTTTGGAACTCTGCATTCAGATGCTTACATCTTTCCTTTGCCCCTTTGCTTTTTGCTTCTCTTCTTTTCACAGCTATTTGTAAGGCCTCCCCAGACAGCCATTTTGCTTTTTTGCATTTCTTTTCTATGGGAATGGTCTTGATCCCTGTCTCCTGTACAGGGTCACGAACCTCATTCCATAGTTCATCAGGCACTCTATCTATCAGATCTAAGCCCTTAAATCTATTTCTCACTTCCACTGTATAATCATAAGGGATTTGATTTAGGTCATACCTGTATGGTCTAGTGGTTTTCCCTACTTTCTTCAATTTAAGTCTGAATTCGGCAATAAGGAGTTCATGATCTGAGCTGCAGTCAGCTCCTGGTCTTGTTTTTTTTTTTTTTTTTTGGGCTGTATAGAGCTTCTCCATCTTTGGCTGCAAAGAATATAATCAACCTGATTTCGGTGTTGACCATCTGGTGATGTCCATGTGTAGAGTCTTCTCTTGTGTTGTTGAAAGATGGTGTTTGTTATGACCAGTGCATTTTCTTGGAAAAACTCTATTAGTCTTTGCCCTGCTTCATTCCGTATTCCAGGGCCAAATTTGCCTGTTACTCCAGGTGTTTCTTGACTTCCTACTTTTGCATTCCAGTCCCCTATAATGAAAAGGACATCTTTTTTGGGTGTTAGTTCTAAAAGGTCTTATAGGTCTTCATAGAACCGTTCAACTTCAGCTTCTTCAGCATTACTGGTTGGGGCATAGACTTGGATTACTGTGATATTGAATGGTTTGCCTTGGAAACGAACAGAGATCATTCTGTCGTTTTTGAGATTGCATCCAAGTACTGCATTTCGGACTCTTTTGTTGACCATGATGGCTACTCCATTTCTTCTGAGGGATTCCTGCCTGCAGTAGTAGATATAATGATCATCTGAGTTAAATTCACCCATTCCAGTCCATTTCAGTTTGCTGATTCCTAGAATGTTGACATTCACTCTTGCCGTCTCTTATTTGACCACTTCCAATTTGCCTTGATTCATGGACCTGACATTCCAGGTTCCCATGCAATATTGCTCTTTACAGCATCGGACCTTGCTTCTATCACCAGTCACATCCACAGCTGGATATTCTTTTTGCTTTGGCTCCATCCCTTCATTCTTTCTGGAGTTATTTCTCCACTGATCTCCAGTAGCATAATGGGCACCTACTGACCTGGGGAGCTCCTCTTTCTGTATCCTATCATTTTGCCTTTTCATACGGTTCACGGGGTTCTCAAGGCAAGAATACTGAAGTGGTTTGCCATTCCCTTCTCCAGTGGACCACATTCTGTCAGATCTCTCCACCATGACCCGCCCATCTTGGGTTGCCCCACGAGTATGGCTTAGTTTCATTGAGTTAGACAAGGCTGTGGTCCTAGTGTGATTAAATTGACTAGTTTTCTGTGAGTATGGTTTCAGTGTGTCTGCCCTCTGATGCCCTCTTGCAATACCTACCATCTTACTTGGGTTTCTCTTACCTTGGGCGTGGGGTATCTCTTCATGGCTGCTCTAGCAAAGCCCAGCCGTTGCTCCTTACCCTGGATGAGGGGTATCTCCTCACCGCCGCCCTTCCTGACCTTCAACGTCGTATAGCTCCTCTAGGCCCTCCTGCACCCGTGCAGCCGAAGCATACAAATGAATGGGAAAAATAAGCAATTTACTGATGACTACATATTTTATGGTGCCATTTTTAAAAAGCTCTTAAAGAAAATAATGGTATGTTCTTAATGCAAAAAAAATACATGGAAAAAAAAAAACCATTAAAGAAGCAAGGGAATCATACACAATAATCTGATAATAGTTGTTAACCTCTGGTAGGGGATGGAGAAGGAAATGGCAAGCCACTCCAGTGTTCTTGCCTGGAGAATCCCAGGTACAGGGGAGCCTGGTGGGCTGCCGTCTATGGGGTCGCATAGAGTCAGACACGACTGAAGCGACTTAGCAGCTGGTAGGGGAAACAGAGAGATAAGATATGGAAAGGAACACGGTTATATGGAATGTAATTACTAACATACCCATCCCTAGGTTGGCTGGTGGCTTCATGGGTATAGCAGATGCTACTGGATGCCTTATTCAAATACTATTGGGCCTTACCACATCATGGTGGCCCGGCTACCTTCTACCTGGCAATTGCTGTATTTCTTTCCCTGTGGATTTTTCTCTGTGTGCTGAAGTATGGCACTGCCTGCATACACATTCTGGGGATTAATTCCTCCCTGTGTGCATCCTTGAATTAATGACTAATGCAAGTTAATTAAAAAATACATCAACTCCCGGACTTTCCAGGTGGCTGACTCTGAGGTATGTGTTCTACACTGGCTGTCTGAGTTTTCCAGTGGGATTAAACCCAGGTTGTTCTAAAGTCGTATTTTGCCCACAAACACACCTTTTGTTGGGCTGCCTTCCTTTCTCTTTTTTTCTTCTCTATTTCCCTAACAGTGTTTTCTTTACCTCCCAAATAAATCACTTATACTTAAATCTTTGATGGGTATTTGTTGTTGTCCTTTATAGCTTTTCATTTTGACTATACTTATTTATTTATATGAAATATTATATAATAATTTTAAATTGATAAAACAAATTAATTTCTAAAGTGCAGAGAAAAAATTTGAAATAGCGTGTTTCACGTTGTTCTTCAGTCGCCCAGTTGTGTCTCATTGTGACCCCATGGGTTGCAGCATGCCAGGCCTCCTTGTCCTTCACCATCTCCCAGAGTTTGCTGAAACTCATTCATTGAGTCAGTGATGCCATCCAAACATCTCGTCCTCTGTTGCTCCCTTCTCCTCCTGCCTTCAGTCTTCCCCAGCATCAGGGTCTTTTCCAGTGAGTCGGCTCTTTGCATCAGGTGGTCAGAGTACTGGATCTTCAGCTTCAGCATCAGTCCTTCCAGTGAATATTCAGGGTTGATTTCCTCTAGGATTAACTGGTTTGATCTTCTTGCAGTCCAAGGGACTCTCAAGAGCCTTCTCTAGCGCCACAGTTCAAAAGCATTAATTCTTCAGCTCTCAGCCTTCTTTACTGTCCATCTCTCACATCCATACATGACTACTGGAAACACCATAGTTTTGACTATACAGACCTTTGTGGGCAAAGTGATGTCTATGCTTTTTAATACACTCTCTAGGTTTGTCATAACTTTTCTTCCAAGGAGCAAGCATTTTTTATTTCATGGCTGCAGTCACTGACGCAGTGATTTTGGAGCCCAAGAAAATAAAGTCTGTCATTTTTCCATTGTTCCCCCTCTATTTGCCATGAAGTGATGGGACCAGCTGCCATGATCTTAGTTTTTTGAATGTTGAGTTTTAAGCCAGCTTTTTCATTCTCCTCCTTCACCCTCATCAAGAGGCTCTAATTTAGTTATTCTTTGCTATCTGCCATTAGAGTGGTATCATTGGTATATCTGAGATTGTTGATATTTCTCCTGGCAATCTTGATTCCAGCTTGTTAGTCATCCCCCGCCCGGGCATTTTGCATGATTAACTCTGCATAATAAGTTAAATGCAGGGTGAAAATATACAGTCGTGATGTATTCCTTTCCCAATTTTGAACCAGTCCGTTGTTTGATGTATGCTTCTTGTCCTGCATACAGGTTTCTCAGGATCCTGGTAAGGTGGTCTGGTATTCCTGTCTCTTTGAAAATTTTCCACAGTTTGTTGTGATCCACACAGTCAAAGGCTTTAGTGTAGTCACTGAAGCAGAAGTAGTCATTTTCTGGAGCTCCCTTGCTTTTCCTCTGATCTGATGGATGTTGGCTATTTGGTCTCTGGTTCCTCTGCCTTTTCTAAATCCAGCTTATACATCTGGAAGTTCTCAGTTCACATATTATTGAAGCCTAGCTTGAAGGATTTTAATCATTACCTTGCTAGCATGTGAAATGAGTGCAATTGTATGGTAGTTTGAACGTTCTTTGACATTGCCCTTCTTTAAGATTGGAATGAAAACAAACTCCAGTCCTGTGGCCACTGCTGAGTTTTTTAAATTTGCTGACATATTGAGTGCAGCACTTTAACAGCATCATCTTTTCAGATTTGAAATAGCTCAACTGGAATTCCATCATCTCCACTAGTTTTGTTCATAATAATGCTTCCTAAGGCCCACTTGAATTCACACTCAAGGATGTCTGGCTCTAGGTGAGTGACCACACCATCATGGTTATCTGGGTATTTAGACCTTTTTTTGTATAGTTTCTGTTGTGTTCTCACCACATCTACTTAATCTCTTCTGTTTCTGTTGAGTCTTTGTCATTTCTGTCCTTTATTGTGCCCATCTTTGCTTGAAATGTTGCATTGTATCTCCAGTTTTCTTGAAGAGATCTCTGGTCTTTCCCATTCTGTTGTTTTCCTCTAATTCTTTGCATTTTTCATTTAAGAAGGCTTTCTTTCGTTGCTATTCTCTGGAACTGTACATTCAGTTGGGTGTATCTTTCCTTTTCTCCTTTGCCTTTCACTTCTCGTCTCTTCTCAGCTATTTGTAAGGCCTCCCCAGACAAACACTTTGCCTTCTTGCATTTCTTTTTCTTGAGGATGGTTTTGGTCACCACCTCCTGTACAATGTTAGGAACATCTGTCCATAGTTCTTCAGACATTCTGTCTACCAGATCTAATTCCTTGAATCTATTTGTCACTTCCACTGAATAATCATAAGGGATTTGATTTAGGTCACACCTAAATGTTCTAGTGAAGAAAGACAATTTTATCTTCAATATTCATCTTTTACATCTTTTTCTTGACTTATTATTACACTGCTTAGAACTTCTCTTAAATATTGAATAAAAATGATGAGTTATTTGTTTTTAATGGGATCAAAAATTAAAATAGAGTAAAGCATAACGGGTTGTATAAATTTTACAACCATCCATTTACTTGCTTTTTAAAAAAATTGAGATTGCTGTTGTTGTCTAACTGAAATCCCTTTGATTCATTCTGATTTTCTTTAGATAATTGACCTGGGTTCTGGAAAAGGCTACCTAAGCTCCTTTTTGTCCTTAAAGTATGGCTTAAAAGTTTATGGAATCGATTCCTCAAATACTCGTGGAGCTGAGGAGAGAAACAGGAAACTGAAGAAACATTGGAAAGTCTATGGTAGGCGGTCAAAACCAGATGTCAGTGGACTGGCATTACAGACAACGAAAGAAAGGAAAGTGCAAGATGAAACTAAAGCAGACATTGAGGGAATATGTAACAGCAGTACTGCAAGTCAAGAGAAGCCACCAGCCTCAGACTTTTTATCAGAGTTTTCAGGTTCTGTGATTTCTGACATCAGAAGACAAATGGAAAACCTAAAGGTTTATTCACACCGAGAGGAAAATTTGTGTTTTGAAAATGCCTTTTCTCTTAGAGACCTTTTGCCTGTTAATGCCATAGAACCTAATTCCTCATCCCAAATACCTAAGAGAAAAATGTCTGAAGCAAGTAAAGAGAGAAGAAAAATTACTTTGAAGTCAAATGAATCAAATATATATTCACCTTTAACATCTATTATCACTGCTGATTCAGAACTACATGATATTATTAAAGATCTGGAGGTGATTTCAGTTTTGAATTCTGTAATTTGACTTATGTAAAGGCCCTTAAACATAGAATTAAATTTTAATACTAGCTGCATATCTTATTTGATTACATTAATTGAAAGAACCAAGAAAATAAAAATTCAGGCTTTCATGATTTCCATAGATACCAAAATCTGATAAGAGTACAAATCTGACAATCTGACAATTATAGTTTTCCAGAATGGTGTGCCCTTGCCCTCCCTTCATTTTTAATACTGAATGAAACATAAGTACAAATACAGAAGCTAGTTAGATAAGTTCTCCTTATGCAATTGATGGATTTTTCAAATTCCACTCCAAGAAAATTCTTACATTTCGTTTACATTTGGAGTAAAGATGTATCTAGGGCAGTATTGGGCTTCCCTGGTAGCTTAGCTGGTAAAGAATCTGGGTTAGGAAGTTCTCTGGAGAAGGGATAGGTTACCCACTCTAGTATTCTTGGGCTTCTTCGGTGGCTCAGATGGTAAAGCATCCACCTGCAATGCGGGAGACCTGGGTTCAATCCCTGGGTTGGGAAGAACCCTGGAGGAGTGCATGGCAACCCACTCCAGTATTCTTGCCTGGAGAATCCCATGGACAGAGGAGCCTGGAGGGCTAAGGTCCATGGGGTCACAAACAGTCAGACATGACTAAGCATGAGCACAAGGACAACATTATGTTTAATGTTAGAGTTGGTAACCAAAATTTCAATTTTACTGAGCAAGAGTAGCTTCTGAATTCTTAAAAAATTTTGAACTTTTTCTAAACTGCAAGTATGTTGAGTCATATAATGTTGGAAAGATAATGTATCTTAAAGGCAGCATTGTATATTACACAATATTAGAGGAGTTTCTAGAAATCATTTGGCCTAACTCATTGTTTAGAAATCAAGGTAGCCTTTGAAGTTATGATATTCTGCTACTGCTACTGCTAAGTCACCTCAGTCGTGTCTGACTTTGTGCGAGCCCATAGACAGCAGCCCACCAGGCTCCCCCATCCCTGGGATTCTCCAGGCAAGAACACTGGAGTGGGTTGCCATTTCCTTCTCCAATGCATGAAAGTGAAAAGTGAAAGTGAAGTCGCTCAGTCGTGTCTGACTTTTTGCGACCCCATGGACTGCAGCCTACCAGGCTCCTCCGTCCATGGGATTTACCAGGCAAGAGTACTGGAGTGGGGTGCCATCGCCTTCTCCGTATGATATTCTACTCTTGTTAAATTTTTGAAAAGTCTTCCCTAAAGAATGAATAAACAAAAGACCCTAGAATTCTTTATAAATTTAAATCCTTGTTTGGTTGCTGACCAGTGTTTTAGTACTTTGTCATTTTAGAGTGGGAAATTTTTCTTTTTCCCAGGTATTTTTGTATTTCACTAATTGTAGAAAACTGGTTAATCCTCATTAATTGTTTTTCCTATATATGAAATCAGTAATTAAGTTACAGCTTAACCTTCTGTTGGGGTTAAACAACCCCAGTTACTTTAATTTGACTTCAAAATATATACACTTTTAGTGCTTATTACCATTTATTTTTGCTTTTAAGAGTCATCTGAAAAGTATACGATCAAAACTGTATGCAAGCTTTTATAATAATTTGCTGATAAAATATATGGTGGAAAATTGTTTCTTGGGTCCTTAGTGAAGCAGTAATTTAATAACCAAAACTGACCAATACCTCTTATCCTTTCCATTCCCCATCGCACAACACACATGCAGTTCTTAAATATTTTGCTATTAGGATACTATGCTAATTGCAGATTTTTGTTTGCCACCTGCTGATATTATTAACCAATTCTGTATAATGAATACAGTAAAGAATGAGGTTAAATGTTTTTGTGTTGTCTTTAGGGAGAGCTAAGCTTAAAAAGAGAGATTTGTACCTCTATGATATACCCTTAATTAGCAATAAACCCTTTCTCTCTGAACTCCTTATTATTTATAACATAACATCTAAGTAAAACCTACCCAAGCTGTCTAATCACTGAGAAAAGCAAAATAATTGCACAACATTCCATAACATGTGCTTTGAAGAGAATAATGATTGAAGCAACTGAATATTTTATCAGGCCAAAGCAGTGTACAGGTAAATTCTTTTCTTTTGAAAGGTTAGACTTCAGCCCTGCCTGCAATGCAAAAAACCCGGGTTTGATCCCTGGGTCAGGAAGATCTCCTGGAGAAGGGAATGGCTACCCACTTCAGTGTTCTTGCCTGGAGAATCTCTTGTACAGAGGAGCCTGGAGGGCAATGGTCCATGAGTCCCAACGACTCGGACATGATTGCAGCAACTAGGCACACACATATCTAGATTATATGAACTAAAGTATTATTTTTTGTAAAATAACTCAACTGAAGTAGTTGTATTTGTTCTTAAAATAGTTATATATTTGATTCACAACTTAATGTCCGTTATTTTAAATATTTATAATATCCATATTTATAATAACCTGATATTGATGATAAAAATATATAACATTTACTGAATTTTATTATGTGCCAGAGGTTATACTAAATTACGTACAAGTATTAACTTATTAAAGTCTTGCAACAACCCATTGAGATAAGATACTATTATTGGCCTCATTTTACAGATGAGGAAATTATGCAACTGAAGAGTTAAATAGCATACTGATCGAAATTCTTTTGAGTGTGAGCCAGTGTAACCACTCTGTGTATGCATTTAAATTAGGCCTTAAGTAATTAGGAGAAACATTTCAAAGGAATTTTACATAATTCATGTTATAAAATTAAGAGCAACATTTTTTATTTGGAATTAATATTGTTATATTTGGTGTAATGAGTGAACTAAGTAAACTTTTTTTGATGTTGGAGTATAAATGCCAATTTAGCAAGGCTTAATTTCTTTTGAATTTCTTTCGTATGGCAGGTTTTATAAGTTTTGAATGGTGAAGTGCAATTTAAAAATTGACTATTAAGATATTAATGTATCTCAAATCACAAGTTTGTCCTAGTAACACCACCTACATTTGATTGGTCAAATCAACCTTTATTTTGACTAGTTGTTAAGCAAATATTAATTGTAAAAGAGACCAGAGAAAAGTAAAAAGGACAAGTAACCAAAAGCATTAGAAAATCAACTCAGAAGCATGTCAGTTTTGATAAAAGATCACAATCATTTTACCTATAAAGGAAATAATTATGTTATGAAAATGGGACATACGATACTTTCTAGTTAGAACTTTATCATTTTTTTAAAGCTCTGCATTCTGATAAACATATACAGTCTTCACCTGAAATGTGTTTTACCCTTCCTTTTAATTTCCAGCATTTCTTCTTCTTATCTTTTAAGGATTGTTTGATGGTAGGTCTACATACTTGTGGCGATCTTGCTCCAAATACTCTGCGAATATTCACTTCCAAGTCTGAAGTCAAAGGAGTTTGCAGTGTGGGTTGCTGCTATCACCTCTTATCTGAAGAGTTTGAAAACCTACATAAAGGTACAAAGTTCTTCATGTCTCATGATTTTATTTATTCGAGCAAAATGACTGCTTTATCTCTCTCCCTCTTTTTTGTTGTTGACAGTATTGTCATTTTGAATTAGCATTTGAAATAAGATCTGATATTCTTACAATTTTAGAAATGTTACATCAAATGAAATTTGATGCATTGTCACTTATAGTGTATTTTGTGATAGTTTCTTTTTTTATCACAGTATGGTCTTCAGTTCAGTCGCTCAGTTGTGTCTGACTCTTTGCGACCCCATGAACCGCAGCATGCCAGGCCTCCCTGACCATCACCAACTCCCGGAGTTTACCCAAACTCATGTCCATTGAGTCGGTGATGCCATCCAACCATCTCATCCTCTGTTGTCCCCTTCTCCTCCTGCCTTCAATCTTTCCTAACATCAGGGTCTTTTCAAATGAGTCACCTCTTCCCCATCAGGTGGCCAAAATATTGGAGTTTCAGCTTCAACATCAGTCCTTCCAATGAACACCCAGGACTGATCTCCTTTAGGATGGACTGGTTGGATCTCCTTGCTGTCCAAGGGACTTTCAAGAGTCTTCTCCAACACCACACTTCAAAAGCATCAATTCTTAAGCTCCGTATGGTCTTAAAGAGTGCCCCAAACTGCAAATATATGAGAATTTTGTGTGATACATGTTTTAGAGAACTTCTATTTAAAAATATTTGTCAGATACACCTTGACTAATGTAGTGAAGCTAAGTTATTTTGTCATAAATATAGAGTTGACAAGATTTGCTTCCATTTCCAAACCCTTCTCCATCTTGTAAGGCATACTGATATTTCTCCCTCACAAAAAGTTTCTTACTCTACTTTGAAGTGTTAGAACACCATGCTTTCAAAAAGGTGAAGACCTGCAGTTGCTTTAAAATAATAGTATTCAAACTGTTTGCTCCTTGGGCTGAAAAGGTGCCTGAGGAGTGAAGGACAGAGTGTGTTGACAAGACTGAAAGCACCTACAGTCTTTCATCTAGAGCAGCTCCAGAAATTCCTCCTTTTGACCCATTTTATATATTACATCTCTCTATTAGACATGGTATCACATTGGGTGGTTATTTAGTTTATTAATATGGCGGATTCATTTCGATATTTGGCAAAACTAATACAATATTGTAAAGTTTAAAAATAAAATAAAATTAAAAAAAAATATTAGCAGTTCTCTTTTCTATTAGTTTAATGAATTATTTATCAATATCCAGTGTCCCTTGCCAAGAATTTTTAGGTCAGGAAGTTGTATCAACGTGGATGGCATTGTTTGCTCTTTTTTTCAGCTATAAAGCCCAGATGAGTATGAAATTTTGATTATTTTTTATTTAGTCATGTCCAAGAGGTAAAAATTAGTATTGTA
This sequence comes from Bos indicus, assembly GCF_029378745.1. Classification (NCBI taxonomy): domain Eukaryota; kingdom Metazoa; phylum Chordata; class Mammalia; order Artiodactyla; family Bovidae; genus Bos; species Bos indicus. The sequence continues at coordinate 12,067,188 of NC_091764.1, forward strand.
TACTGAAATTTGGCTGGATGAAACAGAGGTCTTCCTTAAAACTGACAAAAGTTTTTTGTGGAGAAGAGGGGAGTTTGAATTTTTTTATGTCAGTGTTTTAAAAACTGTCTTTTAGAAAAGATAGGCAGATGTAAATTTGTGAATATGTAGAGATACACAGAGTGAGAGAAAGAAAGCAAATTGGCAAAAAGGTAACAATAGTTTAATTTAAATGGAAAATATGCTTGTCGTATTATTTCCAACTTTGCTCTGAGTACACAAATTTTCAAGATAAAACTTGGGGGGAAACGTGAACCTAATTTTTTTTTTTACTCTATAGTATATAACCCAATATTTACATTAGTGTATAACTCTTTTTGTACCTCTTTCCTAAAAGAAATGGGGAAGAAAACAAAACAAAACACTTAATGCAATCACAGTGTTTACAGTTTTTAAAATATTAAATGGGAAGTGTTCTCCTGGCTCAGCAAGCATAAAATTCTGTGTAGGGAAGTTCTTGTTCTTAGTTCAAGTGCTTCCTGTTCTACAGGTGCAGTGAAATAGGGTGTTTTTTAACAATTGGCCCAATTGGGAGTAGATGGAGCCACTTGGTGTGTTTTTCAGTTCAGAAATACTGTCTTATAGTGTAAGATCTTTAATTTCAGCTTCCTGCTTCCTTCTTTTACTTTAACATCATCCCCCTCCACCTCACCCCACCACCACCCCCCACCAAAATGCCTTCCCCTTCCAAAGGGCTTCCCTCTCTGTAGGTGGTCCATCTGAAGACTGCCATCCTGGGCCTGCGGGACCCTTGCAGCCCTTGCTATGCATCGTCAGGTCTCAGCCTTTATCTCTGTTCTTCACACAATGGGGTCCTGTCTCTTGGCAGTGTACTCTGTTCCCTGTCACACACATGTTTCCACATCTGACTCTCCCTCTGGAATGATCCCCAGAGCTGGTTTCACTGATTTGAGATGTTTATTTCTTAATGTACATTTAAATCTACATATCTAGTATAAGTGGTTTATGAGTAATTTTATTTATTCTCTACTTTTGTTGAATATGTAAAGAAATTCAGATTTAAGTGGCTATCATTATTTCATGACAGCCAGGAAATGTTATTGGTACAATTTACATCCAGTGTCTGGTTCTTCCATTTTATTCTTAAAGGGGTTGGCAGAAACTACTTGCCAGGGTAGGAAGCAATTTAAGAGATGGACTAGTTGCTCACTAGTTGCTCCTTTGTCAGTCCATTTTGTGTCAGTCTTCTCTAGGCAAATAGTAATTTAATATTCTTAGTTACATTTATTTATAATGTGTTTCAATAAAGTATAAACAAACATAAGGGAAGATAAATATTTTTAGAGCTAAATGAAATGATTGAGGAAAGTCCTTTGTGTTGAGTCCACTTAGGTACCTTTTCTGACACACTGTTATAAATTGTTTAGAAGTATTTATTGACCATGTATTCAAATTAAGATGAAAAAATATCTTTGAATAAGGCATGTTCACTAGAGAGCTTTTCACAGAATCTGAAGGAAGAACGGTGCACCACACCTTCAGCTTTGCCGCTTCATTTCTGCCATGGAAAGATTTGATAGATTGAGTATTCAGATTGTAGACACTAGTTTTTGTTTACTTTTTTATCTTCAGAAATCAGCACCTTGCCTCAGACATGGTTCATGTTGATCAGTGTTTGCACAATGTGTGCTGAATAGATACTTGAGTGGCAGTTGCCCTTCTTCACTGCATTGATAGGATGAGTTTGGCCCCAGAACTCAGACAAGAAAGGTTTGGAAAGGTTTGCTAATGACTGTGACTGGCAGCTACAAACTCTCATTTTCCTTCTTGTAGGCAGAGTTAATTCATGCAAAGGCCTTCCTACCAAAAATGTCTTAACCATTGGAAATCATTGAGATTATGATCTCAGTGGCTTAAGATCTATGAACTAGACTTAAGTTGCAAAAGCTGATAGTATTTCTTGATGTTATTTGATTTCCTCATAAATACCTGAGAAGCATGGAGGCTTGGGAGTCTTGCTTGTTGGGAAAGCAGAACAAGCAGGAGGGAACAGGACTGAGTGATATGATGAAGCTGGTGGAGATGTATGCAAGGTGATTGCCTTCAAATACTTCAAAAGCAGAGAGTTTGAAAGCCAAAAGGTAGGAAGAAAATGTAGGAAAATAAGTGATAGGAAAAACAAAAGCAACCTAGGTTTATGTTGAGCTTTGCCTAGCTTTGGACTGTTATACTTTCTCTTCTCAAAAACTGGATGGCAAAAAGTCACTCCTTTCTTTCTCACACCCCGTCTTCATTTTTCTTGCCATTGCCTATAATGAAAGGAGAGAAGATATGAACCATCTCCTGTGATTTTTATAACAATATTCCTCAACTCTGGCTGTCCAGATGGATCATATATGACAGTTGCAGTTTCTAGATGCTTGGGACCTGCTTCTGACCTTCTGAAGTATCTCTAAGAATGGGATTTTAATATAAGCATTTTTAAGAAGCACTGTAGGAATTCTAATGAACAGCATCACTGAAAACAAATATTTATTATCGTTCCTAAGAAGATATACAGAATTTCAGAAGATGTTCTGCAGAAATATATTTGAGGTTGTTTGTAGTTGTTTTAACCTCTCCCATGCAGGCACTTAGGTGGGCTCTACTCATGTGCTAGTTTGCAGGTCCAAGCAAACGACTGAATCCGAGAAGATCTAAGAAGGGTATATCAGAGTCTAGACTACAGAGAATTAACCTCCAAAAGTCCTTGAAGCATCGAGCTCAGAGTGAAAACCCAGGGAAGTCAAACATACAGGCAAAAATGCACAATAAAGGGTTAGAAACTAGACAAAATCAAAAATATGAGCACCACTAGAATTTTGGTAGCTTAACTTTACTGATGAGCATGTGTGTGTGTGTATGAAAGCAGACAACAGCAGACTTTTTGTTCTTGACTATTTAGCAGTGACTGTTTGGAAAGATGGAATACGGATGTGGTCTTATTTTGTACGTGTAGCATTCATAGTATTCCTAAAATAGAAATCCACCACTGTACAGTTTGGTCATAATATTAAGATAAACTAACTTATAGGGCAAGATGTTTGCATGGACAAGGTTGGTGTATTTCCTGTCATATACTTAGGACTAGGTTCCATGAAGTGATGGGCTTCCCCGGTGGCTCAGATGGTAAAGCGTCTGCCTACAATGCGGGAGACCGGGGTTCAATCCCTGGGTGGGGAAGATCTCCTGGAGAAGGCAATGGCAACCCACTCCAGTACTCTTGCCTGGAGAATCCTATGGACGGAGGAGCCTAGCAGGCAGGCTACAGTCCATGGGGTCACAAAGAGTCGGACATGACTGAGCGACTTCACTCCCTTTTCCATGGAGTGATGTCTTTGAATCATCAAGTGTGTCCTGTGTTGCTCCCCTGATATCTTACACACCTGCCCCTAACCCTCAGTTTGTTTGCACAGCTGTTTTCAAGTTTGAATTGGGGCAGTATTGCCCTTTGGGATGTAAATCTGAGTTATTAATAGTCCAACATAGTATAGTAGAAAAGTCTGCTAAGTACACTGCAACTTTTTATGACAATATTGTACTGTGTAAACAATATGTGTTTTGCATGAATATGTTTCACCAGTACACTGTGGTAGACCATAGAGGTGGTCTGTCATGAATGTTAATTTTCAAAAAGACCTCAAAACTCTGAGCAATTATGAATACCAAAGTTCTACCATATGCTTTAAAAACTGCTTTTAAATATTTATACATTATAAGCCAGTAGTTCCTAGGAGAATATGAAATAACAGAAACACTTCTATTGCAGTGCTTTATAGAATATATATATATATATATATATATATATATATATATAGGTATATGTTTTCCGAAGTTTGACTTGTTTCAGTGTTTTGTCTTAATATTGATTATCATTATCATAATTAATTTGAAATACTGATAACTGTTTCTTTCTGTAGAAGCTGGAGAGAGAGCTTCTTTTGGTTGTTTTTCCTGTCAAGGTAGAGATATGCTGAAGAAACATTACTGGTTACCTCTCCAGATCCACATCTCTCTTCCGTGTTAACTGAACTATGACTTTGTTCAAGTGTGTTATTAGGAAGACTGAGTGCTGCTATCACCTCAGAAATATGTGACTCTCAATCTAAATTAGCTACGATGATTCCGTTTATTTAAGAATGGATATGAGACAGTTGTTACCAATGAAGCATGAGGAGCGTATCTCCAAAGGGGTTTCCTGGGAAATATTTTTTTCTCTTAAAATTGAATACAAGACAGAAACATTGCTTTTCTTTTTCTTTTTTGCCTCTGGTCTTGGTCATCTGTATCTGTTTGTTCAGTCTAGTTAATTCTGCCTGCTAAGCATTCTGTCAGAATTTGATCTCAGTTCTGTAACTGAGTCTTTCAGGCCTGGTCTGAGGAATGAAAGGTAATTTACTTTTCCTGTAAGTTGATATGATCATATCAGAGACTTCAGAGTGCAGGATGAGTAGAGAAAGAGCTGGGACCCCAGAGAGTCACATCAGGTGGTTTCATAGAGCTTCTTCAGCGGCCTTGATAGGCTTTGTCAGGGAACAGATTTTTGCCTGGTGTCTCCTCATCTTCTTAACCCAATACCCGGAAGTCTGCTCATATCTTCAGTGCGCTTCTAATACTACAGATCTGCAGAGTTAAATACAAATGGTGTAACCCTTGACAGCCTATGGCTCATTTTTGCGTTTACCCTTGGTCTGAATGTGTTTCAGGGCATTAAGGCGATCCTCCCAAAGCCCTCCATTTCCTTTTTTTTTTTTTAAACAAAGGAGGGCTACAGGTCATCTTTTAACGTCATGTTTCAACCTGGTCCTGCCATTTCTGTATCAAATAGAAATTTGTCAAGGGTATATGATACCCATCCTACTATAAAACTTTCTCAATTTAGGACACCAGTAGGAGTTTTCAGGGAGGAGACTAGATTCTTATATAGTCAGCTTCAGTGTCTTTTAGAATTAACAACTGGGTTTTCATTGTTTTTTTTTTTTTAATTTTATTTTATTTTTAAACTTTACAATATTGTATTAGTTTTGCCAAATATCGAAATGAATCCGCCACAGGTATACATGTGTTCCCCATCCTGAACCCTCCTCCCTCCTCCCTCCCCATACCATCCCTCTGGGTCGTCCCAGTGCACCAGCCCCAAGCATCCAGTATCATGCATCGAACCTGGACTGGCAACTCGTTTCATACATGATATTATACATGTTTCAATGCCATTCTCCCAAATCTTCCCACTCTCTCCCTCTCCAACAGAGTCCATAAGACTGTTCTATACATCAATGTCTCTTTTGCTGTCTCATACACAGGGTTATTGTTACCATCTTTCTAAATTCCATATATATGCATTAGTATACTGTATTGGCATTTTTCTTTCTGGCTTACTTCACTCTGTATAATAGGCTCCAGTTTCATCCACCTCATTAGAACTGATTCAAATGTATTCTTTTTAATGGCTGAGTAATACTCCATTGTGTATATGTACCATAGCTTTCTTATCCATTCATCTGCTGATGGACATCTAGGTTGCTTCCATGTCCTGGCTATTATAAACAGTGCTGTGATGAACATTGGGGTACACGTGTCTCTTTCAATTCTGGTTTCCTCAGTATGTATGCCCAGCAGTGGGATTGCTGGATCATAAAAGGCAGTTCTATTTCCAGTTTTTTAAGGAATCTCCACACTGTTCTCCATAGTGGCTGTACTAGTTTGCATTCCCACCAACAGTGTAAGAGGGTTCCCTTTTCTCCACACCCTCTCAAGCATTTATTGCTCGTAGTCATTGTTTTAAATTTAGAAGTACTTCACCTGGAAATGTATCTGGAGGATGAAGGAAAAGTGTTCAGTGTATTATTTGAAAATGTAACACACATTTTAAAAATAAGTGTATCTTGTATTTTGAGACCTTTTGGATAGTCAATATATGGTATTAATATTAAAAACTTCTAAGGCGATATTAGCTAGTTAAGATTAGCTTTACACCATGTTCTGTGTCTACAGAAAGGTATGACTAATTTTAGTCAAGCAAGTAACAGTGAATTAATCTCATCATTCCAGCAATGCATAAAATTGCTGTCTTTTTAGTAAAGATTTAACAGTATTTTCTGTTTCATAAATTGTGCATTTTATTAAATCTGTTTATTTGCTTTGAGCATTTAATGCTAGAATTTTGGAGGACATAAAGAAATAGAGTTTGGTTTCTTTTATCAAAAGAGCATTTGTTTGACTTCCATTTCCAGCCACGTGTGATTTTTCTGAGGAACTTTCCTGCTGTAGTTCAGCTAGGTCCTGCCTAAATTAAAACATGTATTCCTTTAAGCATTGCTGAGTGTACAAAAATAAGGGAAATCTCCATGGATAAAGAAAAATCAAAACCAAAGGATTAACTAGAGAGAAGGGGAAGAGAGAGGAAGAGGAGTTGAAACTGGAGCAGGGAACTGTGGGTTATAAGATAGCAGACTCTGTCCTGAGGCAAGTGCTGGCCACAGTGGGATATGGAGACTAACATGGGCCCACCTCCTTGGTGGAGGAGCCGACCTGAAGAGCTCTTACTGAGCCATGGCCTTGAATGAGGCAAAGCAGTCTTCAGTCAGTCCCATGCAGAGGTAAATTCAAATCTTTGTCGGGGAGTACATCCCAAATTCTGGCCCCTGGAATTTCTACTGATTAAAATCTACCAAATGTAAGCTCAGAACTTTAACAAACAAACAAAAAAACTGTATTACAAAATCTGTCTGGCTAGGTAGGTATCCTGCCTGCCCCCCCCCCCCACCCCCATTCAACTAAAAATACTGAATATAGTTAAAATTTGTTTCTTAAGACATTGAAATACTGGAAAGATGCATAGTATTTATACAGGAGAAGGTAGGAGTCCACAAAGATAACAGAAATGCTGAAGCTACTACGGGTATTTGTGTACTGTGGCAAAGTTGAGCTTTGGTTTCAAAGCTCTACAAGGAGTGGGGTACAAATGATAAAACTTGTACTTAGGCACACACAGAGGCACGCACACAGGAGGTACTCTCAGAAGCTGAGACCGTAAGGATAAGGACTAAATTTAGAGCGGCTGTAGCAGAAATAGAGTAGATTGAAACATTTAAGAAAATGAAATAGCAACCCACTCCAGTGTTCTTGCCTGGAGAATCCCAGGGACGGGGGAGCCTGGTGGGCTGCCGTCTTTGGGGTCGCACAGAGTCGGACATGACTGAGGTGACTTAGCAGCAGCAGCAGAGGGGTGGCAATAATGGAGAAGGGATTTTCAAGGACTATTATCAGGTTTCTGTTTAGAGCCACTGGGTAGGTGATGGTACAGTTTATGTTATGGAAAAAATTAAGGAAGCCATGTTTCTGGACAAAGTTCTGCACATGTTTAGTAACTTAAGATTGCTTTATATATGAGTGATCATATTTGGACAAGTTTTATAAATACATGGAAATGGAACTATTGTAGTATAATCATATAGGATTTATTTTTGTCTTACTTTCCAGAAAATCTGTAAGGCAGTCGCTGACATTGGTTCACATGGTTCAAGAGTGTAAGGGCCAAGGTCTTTGTAGTTTTGTTGGCCTTTCACTGTGGCCACACAATGGTTGCTGCTACTCCAGCCATTATAGTTCAGATGGAAAGAAACATGAAGATGGAAGAACTTTTCCCATCTGAGATAGCATCCTTTAAAGAAATTCCTTGGTAATTCTATCCAACAAGTTCCACTCCTCCATTGATCATCTCTAGAAGTCTAGGTAGTCTAGGAAATGTAACCTTCTAGATGGGCATCTTACAGCTCCAAATGAAATCAAGATTCTGTGAGTAACAAAGAAGGAGAAACTGGATATTTGTAGGAATTTAGCATTCTCTGCCACTGTGTGTGTGTGTGTGTGTGTGTGTGTGTGTGTGTGTGTGTTTGGACAGTCATGTGTGAATATTACTGCATGAATAAGGATGAATAAGGGCACAGAGGGTGAATGTGATGAGTGTGGATAAAGTAACAGTATGTAAATGTACCAGAGTGTAATCATATCCACTGTCCTCTTCTTTCTTTTAATGATAGAACTTCTCTTAGTTTTAGTAGAGCAGACGTCACCCAGCTAGAGTCCCTGACTCCCATGTGACAAATTCAAGCCAGTAGAATGTAGTCAGGTAATGTGTGCAATTTATTTAAAAGGAAGCTGCTTGCTCCCCTATTTTTTTTCACTCTTCTTACTGGCTAAGGAATAATAGTGACCTTGATATTAAAGTTTGTAGCTAACTCTTTAAGCATAGCAGAGCCGCCTGACCTCTGGGCTCTGGATAACACACTGTATACCTACTACCTTTTTCTGTCCTATGACAGGAGAGAAAGATTTCTATCTTATTTAAAGACCTGTGTTCTGAGATTCTATCCAGCACAGGTGGATCTAAGGTCTTGTTCTGAATGCTTCTTCTTAGGTGAAACTTTTACCTTAAGACTAACTGTTATGGACTATAAATATATAGCAAGCCAACAATAATAGCAACAACAAAGGATAACAAATTTTATGTGACAGATTATATGTGAATATATACAATTTATAAATGATTTCTTAGAGGTAAGGGAAAAAAAGAGAATATGATAAGTATTAAAAGAGCTATTCCAGCTAGAAGGTGGAAAGGATTTCATGTTAGGAAATCAGGAAAAGCTTTGCAAAGATATTAATAATAACTTTTGAATTGAGCTTTGTAGGTTAGGATTTCAATTCAGTGCAGTTCAGTTGCTCAATCGTGTCTAACCCTTTGCGACCCCATGCATCACACCACGCCAGGCCTCCCTGTCCATCACCAACTCCTGGAGTTCACTCAAATTCATGTCCATCGAGTCGGTGATGCCATCCAGCCATCTCATCCTCTGTCGTCCCCTTCTCCTCCTGCCCCCAATCCCTCCCAGCATCAGAGTCTTTTCCAATGAGTCAACTCTTTGCATTAGGTGACCAAAGTATTGGAGTTTCAGCTTTAGCATCAGTCCTTCCAATGAACACCCAGGAACGATCTCCTTTAGAATGGACTGGTTGGATCTCCTTGCAGTCCAAGGGACTCTCAAGAGTCCTCTCCAACACCACAGTTCAAAAGCATCAATTCTTTGGTGCTCAGCTTTCTTCACAGTCCAACTCTCACATCCATACATGACCACTGGAAAAACCATAGCCTTGACTAGACGGACCTTTGTTGGGAAAGTAATGTCTCTGCTTTTTAATATGCTATCTAGGTTGGTCATAACTTTCTTTCCAAGGAGTAAGCGTCTTTTAATTTCATGGCTGCGGTCACCATCTGCACTGATTTTGGAGCCCAAAAAATAAAGTCTGACACTGTTTCCACTGTTTCCCCATCTATTTCCCATGAAGTGATGGGACCAGATGCCATGATCTTCGTTTTCTGAATGTTGAGCTTTAAGCCAATTTTTTCACTCTCCTCTTTCATTTTCATCAAGAGGCTTTTGAGTTCCTCTTCACTTTCTGCCATAAGGGTGGTGTCATCTGCATATCTGAGGTTATTGATATTTCTCCCGGCAATCTTGATTCCAGATTGTGCTTCTTCCAGCCCAGTGTTTCTCATGATGTACTCTGCCTATAAGTTAAATAAGCAGGGTGACAATATGCAGCCTTGACGTACTCCTTTTCCTATTGGAAACCAATCTGTTGTTCCATGTCCATTTAGGATTTAGGTAGACAAAATTGTTGAGAGAAGCATTCCAAGTGTTAGGAACAAGGTGAGTTAAGGCATGGCAGGTCACTCATTGGAGATGAATGAATATTCTAGGTGGTAGCTTGATTCATATGAAGTACAGAAGAGTGATAAGGTGGAAAAGAAAGGCAGAGGTCAGTCCAAGGGGGCCTCATATGGAAAGTCCATTTCGGAAATGAAAATTTTGAGTACAACAGTAACATGACCAAAAGCAGAAGCTGTCAGGACCTATGAATTTTCAACTAGGAGATTCTTTGTTACCCTAACAGTGAAACAGTGGGAAAACCAGAAATCGTGGGATCAAGGCTAGGACAATTAGTGCAGTAGAAGCATTCACCCCAGAGGAGTAAACTAGCTGCTTACATTCCTATTCAAAAGGCAAACTCCAGTCAGATGTGAGCTGACATCTGTTATCAAAGGGCTTAGTGGAAAACTGGAGCACATGCAACAGGAGTTTCTGATCAGGTTTTAATATATTTGTTCTTTGAAAGGTGTTGGCTGTCACAACTCACAAATGTGTGCTCATATTTTTTTATTCTATTTCTATTAAATTTTTTAGAAATACTGACCATGATCCACTAAATTTCATGACCCATTAAATGGGTTGTAGCCAGTGGTGTGACAGTAAATGTTTAAATGATTTGCTCCGTCCCTGGATAAAAGCTCTAATATGTAGTGTTTCCTGGTATCCATGGTATAAATACACCCAGATTGACCAGTTTCAGGCTATCACTGTTGTCACTGAATGCTTAACTGGGAAAAGATGACACAGTCAGCTCTCTCTGGAGTCAACCTGACTGCACCACTGACTTTGACCTACAGTTTGAAATAAATTTAAATATATGTTTGTTTGTTTTAAGTAAGTGAATTTATTCACTTCAGCAGCAAGTCAACCTATCTGCTCACTTAAGAACCAAATCAACCTATCTGTAAAGCCTCCCAAGGAGTGTCTGGTATGCAGCAAGTGCTGAATATGTATTTGTCAAAAGAATAAGTTCCTTTATTTAGACAAATGTAAAGGAATATTTATGCCTTCTTTAGTTTCTTTCTTTTTCAGTGGCCAACTTTTCATATAAGGACTTCAGTTTCTCAAATGAATCTCACAGAGATTTTTCAGATTTCTAAACTTCCTACTATATCACATGTTCATTACTTAAAATTTTAAAAGAATTTTAGCATAAAATTTGAGAAAATAAAAACAAGTTATTATTAAAAACAAATTATAAGCAATTGATTGTATTCCAAAATGATTCTTTGAAGAGATTTTAAAAAATAATTTTATTGAAGTATAGTATATTTATAACGTATTAATTTCTGCTGTGCAGCAAAGTGATTCACTTATATGTTGTTTGTTTAGTCGCTAAATGGTTTCCGACTCTTTGCTACCCCTTGGACTGTAGCCCACCAGGGTCCTCTGTCTATGGAATTTCCCAGGCAAGAATACTGGAGTGGTTTGTCATTTCCTACTCCAATACATATATCCATTCTTTTTCGTATGTTTTCCATTATGGTTTATCACAGGATATTGAATATAGTTCTTTGTTACATAGTAGGATCTTGTTGTTTATCTATCCTATATATAATAGTTTGCATCTTCTAATTCCAAACTCCCAATCCTTCCCTTCCTTCACCATCCAAAAATAAAGTTTTAAAAACAAGTAATTTATACATGATTGGCAATATTTCAAATTAATTTGTTTCAATTAACTTTCTTTTAGCCTTTCTTATGAATCATTACTGTTTGATCCAGAATCTGGATATTGGGGCATGGAATTCTTTTAGCAAGTCTGACTAATTTTAAAATCAACCTGAAATTAAAATGAAGACTCTCTAAAATTATGAGAGCATAAGAACTGATTTAGTAAGAGCATGAGAACTGATCTTGGGCATTGAGAATATCAGAGAAAATTTATTCGGCACAGGATATGCTAAAATACAGGAGATACTCAGGAAACTGTGTATCCACCAACTGCCCATTTTCCTAGATACCTAGGTAGGACAGTATACAGAAACTGACAACCTAATGGGAAGACGTATAACAAAAGACACACGTGTAACAAAAGACCGTGTAATAGGTGCTGTATTAGATTCGGATGCTCTGAGATAGTAATATGTAAATTCCCGAGGAAGTCCAAAAATATCCCATAGGGAGGAGATTCTTTGATTGACCAGAGTTTTACTGTTCTCTGCAGTGCTGTGGCTTTGTATAAATAAGTTTACCTTTGTGGATCATTTGTAAATTAGTAAAAAGAAAAGTTAGATGATCGTGAAGGTCTCACTTATGACTCTGATAATATGATCTTATGACTTGAATATAGATTTCCAAAATATGTCTTTTATTTAAACTGAACCTAACCTGTATTTATCACAATATTTAGATTTAGCCCTGGTTTCTTTTCTTCTTAACTATATAGGGTTTACATAAACAAATACTCTACTTTCCTGCTATGATTCTGCATTTGAAGGATAACGGACAGTTTTTGCAAATCATACTCTTAAATCTATGTCATTGTAATAATGGCCTTAAATTTTCCGAAAGCTTTATGTTAAGAAGTAAAAATTATCTAACAATAAATTCCTAGTTAAATGCTTATTTTTCATTTTCTTAACTATCAATATTAATAGTTTATTAAATTTGTTTAGAATCAGTAACCATCAGGAGATACCTTGGCTTGAAGAAGGTATTGATCTTGTAATCTTAAGAGTGGATAAGTAGACTCCACTGTCAACTCTGTAGATTCAAGTGTTTATAACCTTTAGTTACAACATCACATTATTTCTCACTGTTCAGCTGGGCTTAAGTCTAAGGGAAATTCTTGCCAATTAACATGGAGTGAATACAGAGATTTCTAGATGTACTTGGCAGTCTGTGCATAATTACCTCACACAGACAGCTGTATCTGATCTTCAGTCAGTTGTACATTTTCTACAGTATTGGCTCTGATTACTTTTGCCATAGGAAATCTTCTTGCTGCCCACAAGTAGTTAGACATGGAGTTTTAATATATATTCCCCTTTCTTTAATTTGCACTTCATTGTTTTTCATGACTAATAGAAAGTGGTTTTAGAAGCTCATGCAGATTGTATTTATTTAGCAAAGAAACAACTTTTCACTGTGCTCATAATAAGTAAAAGAAGAATTTCATTAAATCTAAAATCGAAAATTAGTATATATTCACTTAAAAGAAGTACTAAAGAGAAATATATGCTTCAAACCATAAGGTAATATGAAATCAAAGCTAATAGAAATTCTTATCAGAAAGTTTACAATCCAACTAATATAAAACAGCCTTAAAAAAGAAAACTAGTTTACATTCTACCAGTTCTATATACAAATTTGGATTTGTATTCTATAGAGCAAATAATGTTGAAAATATTTTGCTATAAATACTGTATTTGCATATTTCTTCTTTTCATGTGATAAATTTAAGCACATTGTTTAAATTTCTTTCATCATCAGTCTGGCACAACGAGCAAAATTTTCTTTAGGAATGAAGTTTACAATGTGATTCATGATATTCATGTAAAGATTGTCTCATTGTCTTAATGTTTCAGATATTCCATATGTGTCTCAATATAAACTATTTTATCAAGACTGGAGTCTTAAATATAGAGTATATGAAGAATAACAGAGGAAATCTATCATGCACAGTAAGATGCACCATTGAGATGCTGCTATCAGTGTTTGCCAGACCAGTGCAGTGTTTTCTATCTGTACTCAGATGTTGCTGTTCTTATAGTCATGCAAAAAAATAGCAAAGCAGGACTTCCCTGGCAGTCCAGTGATTAAGACTCTGCACTTCCAGTAGAGAGGAGGCAGGTTCAATCCCTGCCCAGGGAACTAAGATCCCACATGCCACGTGGTGTGGCTAATTAAAAAACTACCAAGGCAGTAGTATCTAGGCCAATTCATTAAGAAACAGTGTTTGAATGTAGATGTAACTCTGTTAAAGCAATATATTTTAAACTAGGACTGTAATTTACATATTACTGTGAGATTATGTTTCCAGCAACATTTTTAAACAAAAGGATAAGTGAAATATTAATATACTGATTATATAATAGAGCTACAAGTAGAGATGAGAAACAGAAAAAAAGATGATATAAATAGGGCTAACCTGGTATAGTCTAGAGAGAAACAAATGAGAAATGAGAAATTACCCTTTTACCATTGACTAATCAGCCATTCTCTTTAGAGGATTCTGTGAAGCAAAAGACCATACATGAGATATATATCTCAGTGACTTAAATTGAAGATTCTTTTGGGGAAGGCAGAAGTAGAAGACATAGGGCCTCAATTCATATTATAGATTTGATAATTAGTTAATGTGAATATCTGTTCTGCTGTGACGTTCTTCAAATGTCTTGAATTCTGGTAGGTTGGTGCAAAACTAGTTGCGGTTTTGCATTGTTGAACTTTGCCTTTTGATATTGGAATACATTTTTAAATAAATGTGGCTATGTTATTCATCATTTTAATATCCATTTCTTTGTTTATTTTTTTGCTAATGACATTATTTGCTGTTTATTTTATATTTATTTTAGACTATAGACATTATATTAGACAAAAAGCAAATTCAAGTGATTTTTTAATCCAAGTTCAAAATGGATCATAAAGCAGCAGAGACAACTCATAACATCAACACATTTGGGCCCAGAAACTACTAATGAACATACAGTTCAGTGGTGGTTCAAGAAGTTTTTCAAGATCCTTGAAGATGAGGAGCATAGTGGCTGGCCATCGGAAGTTGACAGTGACCAATCAAAAGCCATAGTCAAAGCTGATCCTCTTATAACTACGTGAGAAGTTGCTGAAGAACTCAATGTTGACCATTCTATGGTCATTCAGCATCTGGAGCAAATTGGAAGGGTGAAAAAGCTTGGTAAGTGGGTGCCTCACGAACTGACCGAAAATCAAAGCAGTCATGGTTTTGAAGTGCTGCTGCTGCTGCTGCTAAGTCACTTCAGTCATGTCCGACTCTGTGCGACCCCATAGACGGCAACCCGTTGTCTTTTAATTCTACACAACAATGAACCATTTCTCAATTGGATTGCAATGTGTGACGAAGAGTGAATTTTATACAACTGGTGACAACCAGCTCCAGTGGTTGGACTGAGAAGAAGCTCCAAAGCACCTCCCCAAGCCAAACTTGCACCAGAAAAGGTCATGGATGGAGAAGGAAATGGCAGCCTACTCCAGTATTCTTGCCTGGGAAATCCCATGGATAAAGGAGCCTGATGGGCTATAGTCCATGGGGTCACGAAAGAGTCAGACACAACTTAGCAACTAAACAATAGCAACAATATTTAAGTTAAGGAGTGATTCAGTTCAGTTCAGTTCAGTCGCTCAGTCGTATCCAACTCTTTGCGACCCCATGAATCGCAGCACTCCAGGCCTCCCTGTCCATCACCAACTCCCGGAGTTCACTCAGACTCACGTCCATCAAGTCAGTGATTAGGTTGAACTCAATGAAATTGCTGGTGTTCAACCATTTTTCACCTACAAAAACCAGCAATGGTAGCAGTTTCATATGATTCAACCTATGTATAGAATATCTTAATGGACATATAGAGTAAAATGTCGTTAATATGTTAATACATTAATACCTATTAATTTGGTATTAAAAGCACACTGGGGAAAAAAAAAAGCTCATGGTCACTGTTGGATGGTCTGCTGCCCATCTGATCCATTACAGCTGAATCTTAGAAAAACAATTACATCTGAGAAGTGCACTTAGCAAATCAATGCGATGCACTGAACACTGCAATGCCTGCAGCCAGCATTGGTCAGCAGAGTGGGCTCAATCCTCCACAACAATGCCTGGCCACACGTTGTACAGCCAGTCCTTCAAAAGTTGATCAAATTGGGCTGTGAAGTTTTGCCTCATCCGCCATATTCACCTGTCCTCTCGCCAACTGACTACCGCTTCTTCAAGCGTCTCAGTGACTTTTTTACAGGGAAGAATGCTTCCACAACCAGCAGGAGGCAGAAAATGCTTTGCAAGAGTCCATCGACTCCTGAAGCATAGATTTTTATGCTACAGGAATAAACAAATTTGTTTTTCATTGGCAAAAATGTATTGATTGTAGTGGTTCCTGTTTTGATTAATAAAGATGTGTTTAAGCCTAGTTATAATGATTTAAAATTCACAGTCCAAACCTGCAGTTATGTTTGTACCAACCTAATAGGATCTTTTTCTGTACTTCCTTTACAATTTGAAACTTACTGAGAGCTACACATAAGTTTTATATTTTAAGTTACCAAAGTTTTATACCTATATTTATTCCAAGCATTTTTAGAGAGTAGATCAATTTTTAGAATTTATCTACTTTTAAATTAGTTATGCCTTATCTAGTTGTACTGTTTTGAATTTATCCTTTAACTGAAGAGTGTTGATGAGAATTAGTCCATCTAAGAGATGGAAAACTTTATTTGAGCCAAACTGAGGATTATAAGCAGGGAACAGCATCTTAGAAAGTTCTGAGAACTGTTCCACCTATGAGAAGTCAAGGCACAGTTACGTAGGTTTTTTGGAACACAGGGCTATACATTAAATGGCGTATTATTGACAGTTTACACAGTCCAGATCTAAGCATCATTTTGGCCTCTTTCAAGATCAAGAAGAAATGTAATCTTTTAAGGAGTTGTGTTTTCAATGCTAGGAGAATGTTGTTCTTTCTGGTTGAGCAGGTATTCCTGCTGACGGGGAAGGTTTGGTTGATGCGTAGTGCACATATGCAATGCACAGTGTGGGGAGAGAGGAGGCAAAGGACAGAGAAGAACTTTTTATATTTAAACTTTTCTTGTCTTGCAATTGTCTTCACATTTTCTTATAAAATGTGAATTTTATTTCACAACAGTATGGGTCTGATTTATATAGTTTAATTATATTTATTCTTTTAGTTTTAATATATTCAATCAACTGATAAGATATGAATACTTCAGAAATCTTAGCAATTTGGTACAGTTTTAATATGCCTTTTACTCTTAGATAATATTCTGAATGTCATAAGAAAAAAGCCAAGTGTAACTCAAAGTGTTTTGGTCTGAAATAGTGGGAAAATGGAGTTATTTAGTGACCTGAATATGACTGCTGAAAGAGTAGAATTGAGAAGAAAGTTGTTCAGTTTTGGACAATTGAGTTTGACGTTCGTTTTAAAAATACAAGTGTGGAGGTTATATTATCAGTTGGATAGATAATTCTGGGTTTCTGAGGACAAATCTGGGTTTAAGATAATATGTCTGAATTCTTAACATAGAGATAGTAAGTTTGAGTGATATCACTTAGGGAGTAGAGATCTTAAAAAAACATAATAATAAAATACAGGGATTAAACCTAGAAACATTCTTTAAAGTTCAGAGTACTTTGCAAAGGAAGTTTGGGAGAACTAGGAGGACCTGTGAAGTGACCTAGTAAGGAAAAGCAGTGCAGTGTTGTTCTTTTACTTAGCAGTGTATTTTGGGCTTCCCTTGTGGCTCAGCTGTTAAAGAATCCACCTGCAATGTTTGTGACCTGGGTTCGATCTCTGGGTTGGGAAGATCCCCTGGAGAAGGGAAAGGCTACTCACTCCCGTATTCTGGCCTGGAGAATTCTATGGACTGTATAGTCCATGGGGTTGCAAAGAGTCAGACACGACTGAGCAACTTTCACTTTCATTGTTAACTTATATAGAATTACTAAATTTGTTTAATAAGGACAAAGTATTCCTTAGAATGGAGAAGGCAATGGCACCCCACTCCAGTACTTTTGCCTAGAAAATCCCGTGGATGGAGGAGCCTGGTAGGCTGCAGTCCATGGGGTCGCTAGAGTCGGACACGACTGAGCGACTTCACTTTCACTTTTCACTTTCATGCATTGGAGAAGGAAATGGCAACCCACTCCAGTCCTTAGAATGGATGTACCACATTCTATTTCACTTCTCCTGTGTGGGTGACATATGTTTTAGAATTTTCTCCTCTGAACTCTAATTTTTGATTTATCTGGTTCCATAATCTTCCCTGGTGGCTCAGTCAGTAAAGAGTCTGCCTATAATGCGGGAGACCTGGGTTCAATCCCTGGGCCGGGAAGGTGCCCTGGAGAAGGAAATGGCAACCCTCCAGTATTCTTGCCTGGAGAATTCCATGGACAAAGGAGCCTGGTGGGCTACAGTCCATGGGGTCACAGAGAGTTAGACACAACTAAGTAACTTAACTTTCACTTTCTTTCACTTTCACAATCTATCTGGGTTTATTTTTGTGTATGATTTGCAAAATGGTTCTATTTTTTCTAAATTCTATTTATTGAATAATCCATGCTTTTACACATTGATATGAAATGACACCTTTCTCAGTACATTTTTAGGTTATCTTTTCCTTTAGTCCATTGGTTCCTATAATAAAACTATACTGTTTTAATTTCTGTAGTTTATTTGAACCTTTGAAATTTGGTAGAGCAAGTCCTTCAAAGTTCTTAGTTTTCAAAATTGTCTTAACTCATGCATTTTTCCTTTCAAATGAGTTTTATTTATTTACTTTTAAAAGAGTGAGCATTTTATTTCATTGGTCTGTGTAAGACATACAAATGCAGTTTTATATGTTTTAAAAACCAGATACAGGGTTATTGAGTGAGTTTCCTCAAAGAGATTTCTGTCAGGAAAGGCTTGCAGACTGCTGCTGCTGCTGCTGCGTCGCTTGAGTCTGCATCTCATTTATTGTCTGGGCTCAGCAGTGGAAGCCAGGATATTCAGTGCACATTTGGGTGAACAGTACGAGATACGAAAGTCAAGCAATAAGGCTTTGTTTCATGTTTTGCTAGAGTTCTTTCTAATATTTCTTGTGTTGCTGGGAAAAGGATACACCATCTTTCAGAAAAGGAAATAATTAATATTAAAATGCTTATTTACTGTTAACAGTGGAACTATTTTAAAATTTGATAATGGAGTATTTTACTTCTCCAGAGATCTTGGCAAGAGGAAAATTGAAATGCTGATCACATCAACGATTTAATAAGGCTTAGGTAGAAAAGTTTTCTTGAGTCTTTTATTTGGGATTAAAGTTTATGTGATTTATAGTGCAAATTCATAGAAAAGTTGTAAAATGTTTGGTGTTTAAAAAGAATGTTTTTAAATTATCTCATTTCCAATGTTTAGATCATAATATACATTGTTGACCAGGTTCAAAGTAAAAGCTGATTTTGATGATTTGTGTGTCAAATGAGTTTTAGAATCAGACTGTTAAGATCCATTTTAAAAAAGCTCTTGGGATTTTTATTGACATACAGTGAATTTATAGATTATTGTGGGGATAAATTGTGTCTTCGATATGTTTTTCCTGTTGTAACAAATTATCTTTTCATTTATTTGGTGGTGGTTTCAGATATTTTTGTTAATCTTGCCCCATTTTAGTTAGTTTATTCATAAAGATTTTGTTGGGTTTTTTTCCTTTGATATAAGAAGCATTTATTGGGTGGCCTGACACATGCTAGTCACTGCTTTAGGGACCAATGATACAAGAGTAAACAAAACAAAGCCCCTGCCCTCATTACCCTTATATTCTGATAAGAAGGCACCAGGGTCTTCCCTGGTAGAGCAGTGGATAAGAATCTGCCTGCCAGTGCAGGAGACATGGGTTCATTCCCTGGTCCAGGAAGATGCCACATGCCATGGGGCAGGAAAAGCTGTGCGCCACAACCACTGAAGCCCACGTGTCCTAGGGCACGCAAACCACGACTGCTGAGGCTGCGTATCACAGCTACTGAAACCCATGCGCCCTAGAGTGCTCTGCAACAAGAGGAGCCACCACAATGAGAAGTCTGTGCGCCCCAAGGAAGAGGAGTCCCCGCTCCCTGCAACTGGAGGAATCCTACCCAAAGACAACGAAGACCCAGCACAGCCAAAAATAAATTAGTTTTTTGAAAGAAGGCATCAGGCAATAGAAAAATGAATAAGTGGATACATAATGTCAGGTTATAAACAGGAGAACAAGTAAACAGGGAGAAGAGGGCAAGGTATGTGAAGAGCAAAGCAAAATCTTTAAAAAATCACTTTATATATTTTTTCCTGTCTTTTTTCCCCTATCTCAATAATAATCATTGTGGTTTTAAATAAAATAGTCTAAAACCCTCTACATATGAAAGTATAATGTAAGTTGAGATTATTAACTTAGGGAACAAAAATTTATGTCTCTAACAGCATAATGCCTGTTTATTTTTTTCTGGATAAAATTATATGTCAAATTTCATTTAAGTCTAAAGAAATCTTAAGAGCATGTATTTTCAATGAGGGCATGCAGATAATCTTGATTCATCTATGTAATTCTGTTGATTCAGTTCAACAAAGTTCTGTAATAAGCACTAGAGGGTATAAGATAAGTGAGAGTCTGTCTTCCCCCTTTGGGAGCTCATGATACAGTGGGGAATTCAGAAACAATTACATAGAACTTTCATGCATGCCTGAGAGTGATATAGTCACGATCTATAGATCTTAATCAACTACAAATATGAATTATTGAAAAAATGAATAAAAGAAGTAATGAGTGATGGATGTATAAACCAAATGCTATTAAGACTAGAAGAGAGAGTAATTTTTCATAACTCAGGGATAAAGGAAAGCTTTCTAAAAAAGGTGACATTTGGTTTTCATTTAGAAAAATGAAAAAACAAATCCGAGCCAGATTATGAGAGCCATGAATGATATACTGAAGCCTCAGAATGTTATTCAGTGGAAGGCAAAGTATACTTAGTCCCATAAAAATATTTTTGAGTGTTTATCACAAAATAATTGCATTCATCCATTTACATTTCTGAAAAATAGAAGGCAACAAGTCACTAGGACTTTTCAGAGATGAAACCAACTGACATGGCAACCAGTGATAGGGAAAGAGGGTTGGTGGTGGTGAGGGGTGACAGTGAAGGCTAAAGATGATGGCAAGGTTTTAGGTTGTATCATGATGATGGTTGTTCAGTCACTCAGTCATGTCCGACTCTTTGAACCCCATGGACTATAGTGCACCAGGCTTCCTGGTCTTTTACTATCTCCCAGAGTTTGCTCAAACTCATGTCCATTGAGTTGATGATAGCGTGATTACATAATGACATATTATTATTGGGTAAGAACAGATTTGTAGGCCTAGGAAGTGAATTTATTTTTGCATATTTTTAGTTTTAGAAATACTCAGCAGATAACTTTTAAATTTCTTATCTCAACATCCAGAAAGAAGTTCAGATTGGAGATAACTTGGGAATTAAATTTAAAGGAGTAGATGTAATTGCTCAGAAACGAGTGAGGCAAGGGTTGCCAGCAACCACCAGAGGCTAGGAGGAGGCAAGAAGAGATTCTTTCCAAGAGCATTCACAGTGAGCATGCCCCAACTGACACCTTGATTTCAGACCTCTGGTCTCCGGAACGGTGAGAGAATACAGTCCTTTTGTTTCAGCCACCCAGTGTGTTGTGATTGGTTACGGCAGCCCTGGGGAAGTAATAGCAGGAATGATCAGCATGTATTGAGATATGGACAAGATTGCCTAGGGAAAAGTATAGATAGATTCAGACTAATTTTAGACAATTTCGATAGACCAGATTTTACTTTAAAAGGCAGTTAAGACCAGGCAAATGTGATACTTTTTATCATACCATACAAAAATTTTAGTACCTGTTGTATTCTACCTAGCCATTTCATTCATTTGTTTACCAGTTGATGGCGTATGAGTTTTTGAGCCTTTAGTCAAAGAAAGCATAGAAGTAGGAGGATTAACCCTTAAGCACATCATTTAATAGACAGAAAACAATAAGCTGTCAAGGGACTATGAAGAGTATTAGGCCACAGATAAGAGAGAGTGAGATCATAGAAGCCAAGTGAAGAGAATATTTTAAGGAGGAAACATCACAAGCTCCTTAAAATCTGCAGTAAGAAAAATACCCATTGGGTTTGGTCTCATAGATGCTGGTGGTGATGGAAACAAGGGCCGTTTGAGTGGCATGTGTGGATGTATAGATTTCAGAAAGATACTGTTACTCTTAATGTAGAGGAAGGACAAAAAGAAAGGGAAAGAGAATTTGCTAGTAGGTATTGCATTTACCCAGTTAAGAGCTAATGAAGATTGAAAAGGAGATACAATTAAGAAGATGAGTATATAAGAACTTGGGGATTAAAACAGAGAACAATAAAAAAAAATTGTTCTATAATTCAAACTTGTGTCACTAACTGGATGATAATAATATTAACACAAAAAGGAAGAACTAGTAGAATATCTAGATTGATAAGATTAATGCATTTCTAAAGCTAGAAAAGACTAGGAAATGGAATAGAAGGAAAAAAAACAAGAAACTTCATCTCCTCCAGAATTAAAGATAGCATGAAAGTGATCCTCAAGGAAAGCAACTTGATTTCACTGGTTGGTTTGTTTGTTCTGTTGCCCAGTCATGTCCAACTGTTTGCCATCCCGTGAACTGCAGCACACCAGGCCTCTGTCCTGCAAGTTTACCCAAGTTCATGTTCATTGCATCGGTGATGCCATCCAGCCATCTCATACTCTCACACTGTCTTCTCCTTCTGCCCTCAGTCTTTCCCAGCATCAGGGACTTTCCCAATGAGTCTGCTGTTCACTGATAAGGAAGTTTAATGCCCAGTTTGACTAGATTTGATTATAAGTATATGAACACAGTTAAATAGGAAACCAAGACGTAACAACAGAAATGGTGAACACTGTGACTTTGATTCAAGACATAGAAGGGAGCCTCATTCTTCATTGCAGTCAGAATGAAGCTAATGAAACAGATTCCAAAGAAAATAGTGAATCTGTATATGAAAGGCTTTGTTTGCCTGTGAGGGTATCCCTCCTCCCTGTCAGCTTTTTGCTCCTGCTCTGTTAGGAAATGAACAAAGCTGTGAGGTTCCTCTAACCTCAATCACAGAACAAACTGATACAGATTCAGAAAACCTCAAGGTGATTACACAACCACTGGATGTCCAGAGGAGTGAGTCTCTCCTGTGGTGTCACATAACCCTGAACCAAGGCTGGCAGTTCCTGTAAACTGCCCGAGAAGTTCAGAGGTGTTTTGGTTGGAGGTTTGGGGAGCCATGTGCGTGAATGAGACTGCCTGTCTGCTGTCCTTCACACTGTTAGATAGGGTTGGAGGAGGAACTTACTTAAGCATATGGTAAGGGTACCCTTCTGTAGGCCTTCATTGTGGGGGCAAAGAAAAGTTTGATGAGCCCTAAAGAGGAGAGTGAAAAAGTTGGCTTAAAGCTCAACATTCAGAAGATGAAGATCATGGCATCTGGTCCTATCACTTCATGGGAAATAGATGGGGAAACAGTGGAAACAGTGTCAGACTTTATTTTTCTGGGCTCCAAAATCACTGCAGATGGTGACTGCAGCCATGAAATTAAAAGACGCTTACTCCTTGGAAGGAAAGTTATGACCAACCTAGACAGCATATTCAAAAGCAGAGACATTACTTTGCCAATAAAGATCCGTCTAGTCAAGGCTATGGTTTTTCCTGTGGTCATGTATGGATGTGAGAGTTGGACTGTAAAGAAAGCTGAGCACCGAAGAATTGATGCTTTTGAACTGTGGTGTTGGAGAAGACTCTTGAGAGTCCCTTGGACTGCAAGGAGATCCAACCAGTCCATTCTAAAGGAAATCAGTCCTGGGTGTTCTTTGGAAGGACTGATGCTGAAGCTGAAACTCCAATACTTTGGCCACCTCATGCGAAGAGTTGACTCATTGGAAAAGACTCTGATGCTGGGAGGGATTGGGGGCAGGTGGAGAAGGGGACAACAGAGGATGAGATGGCTGGATGGCATCACCAACTTGATGGACATGAGTTTGAGTGAACTCCGGGAGATGGTGATGGACTGGGAGGCCTGACATGCTATGATTCATGGGATCGCAAAGAGTTGGACATGGCTGAGTGACTGAACTGAACTGAACTGAACTGAAAGAAGACAGTAACCCTCATCCCCCCCCATCACATTCACCAGCACGAGTGAGGGAACATGCTTGCCATCTTCCAGCCTCCATTTCTCCAGTGACAGCCCAGTGTGCTCAGTGTGTGACTACTCCCCTGCTGGCTTCCACACTGTATCATCTGAAATCTAGAGGAATCCCAGTCCTATGTAATATGTAACCCCATCTGCATCTCCCCTTTATCACCATGCATCAGTTGGCAAGCCCAGAACTCTGTATTTCCCTGAAAAATTCCCCTCCCTGCCCCCACCACAACACTCATAGCCTCACCACTATCTCTAGGGATGCTAAGGCCTAACCCCATCATGCCTTTGATCCACATTCGTGTCAGTCCTCACCAGAAACCTGGCCTCACAATTCATTCCTGATTTCCAGGATTCTCAACAAATGTATGTATGTCCTTTGTTTGGCCTTGTCTTCTACCTCTTCTCAACTCCAAAATGTTCTTGAATTCAGTCATTCATTACCAAAATTGCCTTTATGTGCAACCTATTCTTTGAAGATCGCTTTACTGTCTTAATCAAAACGGAGCTCTTCCCTGAGGAAGCACACTTGCCGTACTCATCAGCAGTGCATTTTTCCATCTCAGTTCCCTTGTATGAGGTAATTGGCTGCTTTGTTGCTACTGCAAGACTGTATTCATCATCTAATGCTGTTTGAGAGATCACCGCAAAACTGAATGACTTAGAGACAATAAATTTTATTATATCTTATTACAATTTCTGTGGGTTAAGAATTTGAGACTAACTTGGGCATGGATTTCTTATTTTAGATTTTTTTTTTCCTGGAAATAATATACCCCTTCCATTGTAATATATTTTCCAGAAATACTCTCCTCATTTCCGTCTGATGTTAAGTAGTATTTTGGCTTATTATTGGTGGAGGAAATGTCTACCTATTTTCAGGCAAGTAGACATGCTTTTTTCCTGGCAGCATAAGGCAAATTGCAGAGCAGAGATGGTACACTAATTATACTTTTCATTACAAATCCATTGCTTGTTTCTTAAGTGGAATTCTCCTGTTTTGTACCAAGCTGACTTTCATCTCCTCTTTTCCATTCCTACAAGTTTGTTCTGTAGGTATTTTGTTGGAGTATTAGAAATTGAAAAATTGCTAGTTAATAATTTTTAAATTGTATAATATTCTGGTATTATATTTTTGGAAATTAACTATGTCTTGTTGGAGCTCTGTTTGCTTTTCATTAAGTCTTCCCAACAAATATTTTCATGACTTGTCTCCTCATATAAATCTCTGCTCAAATACACATTGTCAAAGAAGACTCCTGTATTAATTAGAACAGAAGGATTCAACTACTGTGTCATGGATGCTACAAAGGAGTTCCTGTGATATTGCTTCCTTCATCCCATGGGTTTTGGCTCAACACAGTTATCATCATCTGTTTATTCCACTGTAATCTACAAAATTCACCATATTCTCTGAGTGCTGAGCTACAAAAAAAAAGTTTGGGAAACACTGAATTAAAGATTTAGATGCTAGATAGGTTCAAACCCAAAGTAGCAGTCGCTTCAACAAAACAGATGGATATTTCTATTTCAGTCCCAAGGTAGACAATTAGAGCTAGTTAAAGGAGCTCTGTGGGCATCCACACAGATGCCCTCAAATGGTAAAGAATCTGTCTGTGATGCAGGAGACTCAGGTTCGATCCCTGGGTTGGAAAGATCCCCTGGAGAAGAGAATGGCTACCCACCCCACTATTCTTGCCTGGAGAACTCCATGGACAGAGGAGTGTGGCAGGCTACAGTCCATGGGGTTGCAGAGTCAGACATGACTGAGTGTCTAACACACAGACACACAAAAGGAGCTCTGTACCAAAAAGCCTTCCAAAACCCAGAATCCTTCTGTCTTGTGGCTCCATTATCTGCTTGCCAACATGACCATAAAGTGGGGAGGGGAGAGCTTACCCCTCCCCTTTTTGAGCATTTGCACATTACTTTGCCAACAAAGGTCCGTCTAGTCAAGGCTATGGTTTTTCCTGTGGTCATGTATGGATGTGAGAGTTGGACTGTGAAGAAGGCTGAGTGCCGAAGAATTGATGCTTTTGAACTGTGGTGTTGGAGAAGACTCTTGAGAGTCCCATGAACTGCAAGGAGATCCAACCAGTCCATTCTGAAGGAGATCAGCCCTGGGATTTCTTTGGAAGGAATGATGCTAAAGCTGAAACTCCAGTACTTTGGCCACCTCATGCGCAGAGTTGACTGATTGGAAAAGACTCTGATGCTGGGAGGGATTGGGGGCAGGAGGAGAAGGGGACAACAGAGGATGAGATGGCTGGATGGCATCACTGACTCGATGGACGTGAGTCTGAGTGAACTCCGGGAGTTGGTGATGGACAGGGAGGCCTGGCGTGGTGCGATTCATGGGGTCGCAAAGAGTTGGACACGACTGAGTGACTGAACTGAACTGAACTTCTGCCCATATCCTGTTAGCCAAAACTTAATCTCTAGCTATCCTAGTGGCTACATGGGAGTCTGGGAATTATAGTCTCTAATCTGAACAGCTGAATAGTCAGCTAAAGATTGAATGCTCTGTTACTTCGTAAGGAAGAAGGAGAGAGCAGATGGGGGAAGGGAAAAAACGGTTTTATTAGGACTTTCCTAAACACTCTCAATAAAACAGCAAAACCTCATTTCTTTAGCCCCTTACTCTTTAGAGTAAAGTTTAGCTCTTTCTTTCTTCAGCTGTCAGAAAAAGAGTTAAACTACGTACAGTAACCCTTTCGTTTAGCAATAATCATGTTTTGGTTAAATCGTAAAGCCTTCAGTAAAACTCAAACCTCTCTTTCAAGCCATCCTGGTAATTGATGGAGGAAGTAGACTGGGGTCCCTTGGACTTGGATAGGCTTCAAGGGCTCCATGAGTCCTGGGCAATTGTAAGTGAAGTTGTTTATCTAGCCTGGTGGTTAAGAGCATGGCCTCTGGAGTCAGACTGCTGGTTTAAATTCCAGGTCTGTCATGTGCTAGATTTGCAACTTCGGCAGTCCTCTTAAAGTCCCTGTGCTTAGTTTCTCTATCGGAAACATGATAGTATACCTATTTCATAGAATTGCTGTGGGGACTTGTTAACACACTGAAAGCTCCTAGCATTTAAAGGTAATTAATATATTTAAAGTACTTATAACAGTGCTTAACAATATTGTGTTGTATAAATACTAGCATTATTATTATTTATATTCCTGGGGCAAGGAATATGTCTTCCATCTTCCATATGATTATCAAATAAGGTCAATTATAAAATCTTAATTAAAAGAAAGAAGGAAATCACTATCACAGGCTCATGTCCATATGAAACTTAAATTTTCTCTATTTTAATCAAAAACCGACTGATATTTCATAACACAGACGTTTATTTGGTGGAATCTACATCAACAGTATGGCTTCACTGGTGGCTCAATGGTAAAGAATCCATCTGCCAATGCAGGAGACATGGGTTCAGTCCCTGGTTTGGGAAGGTCCCCTGGAGGAGGAAATGACAACCCACTCCAGTATTCTTGCCTGGGAAATCCCATGGACAGAGGAGCCTGGTGGGCTACAAGGGTTGCAAAAGAGTCAGACACGTAGTGACTAAACGACAGCAACAGCCTCAATAATACTTTGTTTTAAACCATTTTCTTATTTTCTAGTTCTATTTTACTTTTTAATCTAATAGAAAATTTATGTGTATCTTAATTTCCTTTTCTTTACCACTGTTTTGATAAACTTGAGTTCTTATTTTCCAGGCTTTAATTTAAAATAGATTTTTTTTTCCTTGTCAGAAATGCTGTGTAATTAATAGTTGATCATAAGGGGTTTTAACATCAGCAAGTTACATATATAACTCTATAAGTGAGTCAACAGCAGATATGTGTGATTAAGTAGTGAATGCTGACTTTTTTGTTGTTGTTACTTAAACCATAAATGCAGTTGAGCCAAACTGAATCACAGTTGAAAATGTAACATCCTATTAATATAATGGAAAAAAGAAGAGTGCATACAGCTGTTCTGGAAAGTGAACACTGTGGCTGGGGAAAAAATATTGATGCTTCAACATTGTTGGGAATAAATTAATATTGTTCTAGAATAAATTGCCAAATGTCACATGTAATAAATCATTTTATTAGAAAGTTGGGTCAGCAGAAAATGCCCAGTATCTCATTACTTATCTTCTATAGTTACACTGCACATGAAAAGTATTTCCATTTTAAATTGCTTTTGTTAAATCTTTGAAAAATAATTTTGGTAAATTGGCTGGTATCAGACCTGGAGCTTGAATGCAAAACAGCTGTTGTTGAGAAAATGCCATTTTCATAAAATTAATATGTTTTCAATTAACATACTGGAATGAGCTTTTAAACATTACCACTTCCATGTTTAACTACTGTTTGACTTTCAAATGACTGATTTGCGCTCTCAATAGATTGTTTACTTTAACTAAAAAAGGAAGAATTTTATTTAAATAATTCATATTTTTCTTCCATCTGCAGAATATACCCAAGAAAGGCGGGGATTTCCAATGTGCCACTATTTGAAGGAAGAGAGATGGTGCTGTGGCCGAAACGCCAGAATGTCAGCCTGTTTGGTAGGATTTGTTCTTTCTCAACTAAAAGCTTTATCCAGATGTTGCTGAATTTATTTCTTTGGCTCTGTTAAATGCCAAAGTTTGCAGAGCATCTTTATTAATGCATTTATGCACTGCAAATTATGAGGGGAAAAAAACGGCTTGCCCTTGCAACATTATTCACTCTGCATGCAGTATGGTCATAATTTATAGTTATACTTTAATTCTGCATTATGGCACTTTATTTCTTACATGTAATTACTTTAATTATCATATAAAATGTACCAACAACCAGTTCTTAAACACAGAATTACTTTAGTGCTTTATCCACAGCTCTGTGGGTGTGGGTGTGTGTATGTGTGTGTGTGTGTGTGTGTGTGTGTGTGCGTGCGTGTGTATAGCAGATCATTTGGTCTCCTAAGTTTTCATAAAATGGGAAAAATATTATTAAACTGTCTGGGATAGGAAGTACCTATCTAGTTAACTGAAATCTTTATTTAAAATGTCTGAGTTGGCTCTTATCCTTGATCTAGAACACTTTGGCCCACAGTCTTCTCTGTTTGTGGTGTTATGTTGGTCTAAAAAGGACCAAATTCCAGTTAAATGGTGTAAATGGATTTTGCCATCATAAATGTAAAATATTGTTTCTACAATAATGTTTCTAATGTACAACCCCAAGGTAAATTTAACTATTATGTGGTCATTATTTTGATAATTTTATATTGCCAATAACACAGCAATGTAAAGAAACAGTGCTACAATGTTCTAGGTCATGTATCTGAGAGTTAACTTAGAAATCTATTTTTGCTAAAAAAATGATTTCCTTTGATAAATCCTTTTAAAATATTTTTCTGGGAATTTGTCTTGTTCTTTCATTATATTTGTAAATAATACTCATTTAGGGTCTTGTTAGAATGTCAGCTCATTTTTGGAATGACTTGATTCCCAGAATGTTGGCAACTTATACCCTCTAGGCAAGAAGAAATTGAAATAGTCTTTTGTAGGGAAACTGACTTCTTACTGTTTTTCAGTCACACAATCGTGTCCAGCTCTTTGGGACACCAGGGACTGCAACACGCCCAGCCTTCCTATCCTTCACCGTCTCCTGGAGTTTGCCCAGGTTCGTGTTCATTGCTTCGGTGAGGCTGTCCAGCCATCTCATCCTCTGACGCCCTCTTCTCCTTCTGCCCTCAATCTGCCCCAGCATCAGGGACCATTCCAATGAGTTGTCTATTCACATCAGATGACCAAAATACTTGAGCTTCAGCATCAGTCCTTCCAGGGTATATTCAGGGTTGATCTCCCTTAAGATTGACTGGTTTGATCTCCTTGCTATCCAAGGGACTCTTAAGAGTCTTCTCCAGCATCAGAGTTCGAAAGCTTCAATTCTTTGGCATTCTGCCTTCTTTACAGTCCAGCTCTTACAACTGTACCTGACCACTGGGAAGATCATAGCCTTGACTATATGGACCTTTGCCAGCAGAGTGATGTCTCTGCTTTTCAACGCACTGTCTAGATTTGTCATTGCTTTCCTGCCAAGAAGCAATTGTCTTCTGATTTCATGACTGCAGTGTCTGTCTGCAGTGATTTTGGAGCCCAAGAAGAGGAAATCTGTCATTACTTCCACCTTTTCCCCTTCTATTTGCCGTGTAGTAATGGGGCCAGATGCCATGATCTTAGTTTTTTTAATATTTAGTCTTAAGCCGGCTCTTTCACTCTCCTCCTTCACCCTCAAGAGGCTTGTTAGTTCCTCTTCACTTTATGCCATTAAAGTGGTGTTATCTGCATATCTGAAGTTGTTGATGTTTCTCCCACCTTTCTTGACTTCTGGCTTGTAACTCATCCAGTTCAGCATTGCTCCTGATGTGCTCAGCATATTGGTTAAATAAACGGGGTGACAGCAGATAGCCCTATCGTACTCCTTTCTCTATATTGAACCAGTCAGTTTTTCCATACAGGATTCTAACTGTTACCTCTTGACGTGCATGCAGGTTTCTTAGGAGACAGGTAACGTGGTCTGGTATTCCCATCTCTCTAAGAGCTTTCCAGTTTGTCATGATCTACACAGTCAAAGGCGATAGTGTAGTCCATGAAACAAAGATGGATGTTTTTCTGAAATTCCCTTGCTTTTTCTATAATCCAGCAAAGGTTGGCAATTTTATTTCTAGTTCCTCTTCCTTTTCTAAACCCAGCTTGGACATCTGGAAGTTCTTGGTTCCCATAATTCTGAAGCCTAGCATGCAAGATTTTAAGCATGACCTTATTAGCATGGGAGATAAGTGCAATTGTCCAATGGTTAGCACCTTCTTTAGTACTACCCTTCTTGGGGATTAGGATTAAATTCAGTTCATTTTAGTCGCTCAGTTGTGTCTGATTCTGTGACCCCATGGATTGCAGCATGCTAGGCTTCCCTGTCCATCACCAGTTCCTGGAGCTTGCTCAAACTCATGTCCATCGAGTTGATGATGCCACCCATCATCTCATCCTCTGTCATCCCCTTCTTCCCCTGCCTTCAATCTTTCTCAGCATCAGGGTTTTTTCCAGTGAGTCAGTTCTTCACATCAGGTGACCAAAGTATTGGAGCTTCAGCTTCAGCTTCAGCATCAGTCCTTCCAATGAACACTCAGGAGTGATCTCCTTTAGGAGGGACTGGTTGGATCTCCTTGCAGTCCAGGGGATTCTCAAGTCTTCTCCAACACCACAGGTCAAAAGCATCAATTCTTTGGTGCTCAGTTTTCTTTATAGTCCAGCTCTCACATCCATATGTGACTACTGGAAAAACCATAGCTTTGACTATTCGACCTTTGTCAGCAAAATAATGTCTCTGCTTTTTAATATGCTGTCTAGGTTTGTCATAGTTTTTCTTCTAAAGAGCAAGTGTCTTTTAACTTCATGGCTGCAGTCACCATCTGCAGTGATTGGAATTATGATTGACTATTTTCCAGTCCCGTGGCCACTGCTGGGTCTTCCAGAGTTGCTGACATAGTGAATGCAAGACCCTGATGGAATCATCCTTTGGGGATTTGAATAGTTGTGCTGGAATTTCATCGCATTCACTAGCTTTATTAACAGCATTGCTTTTTAAGGCCCACTTGACTTCACTCTCCAGAATGTCTGACTCTGGATGATTAACCACACCATTGTAGTAATCCGGTTCATTAAGACCTTTTTTATACAGTTCTTCCATGTATTCTTACCATCTCTTCTTGATTTCTTCACCTTCTACTAGGTCTCTACCCTTTTTATCCCTTATTGTGACCATCTTTGGGTGAAATACTCCCATGATGTTTCCAGTTTTCCTGAAGAGATCACCTGTCTTTCCCCTTTTGTTGTTTTCTTGTATTATTAAGCATTGTTCATTGAAAAAGACCTTGTTTCTTCTGGCTATTTTTTGGAACTCTACATTTAATTGGATGTACCTTTCCCTCTCTCCCTTGCTTTTCACTTCTCTTCGTTCTTCAGCTATTTGTAAAGTCTCCTCAGATAACCACTTTGCCTTCTTGCTTTTCTTTTTCTTTGGGATGGTTTTGTTTGCTGCCTCCTGTACAATATTATGGACCTCTGTCCATAGTTCTTCAAGCACAATGTTAACTAGATCTGGCCCCTTGAATCTATTAATTACCTCTACTGAAAATTCACATGGGATTTGATTTAAGCCATGCCTTTCTGGCCAAGGGGTTTTTCCTGGTTTTCTTTAGTTTAAGCCTGAATTTTGCTCTGAGAAGTTGATGATCTGAGCCACAGTCAGCTCCAGGTCTTGTTTTTGCTGACTGTACACAGCTTCTCCATCTTCAGCTATGAAGAATGTGATCAGTTTGATTTCAGTATTGACCATTTGGTGATGTCCATGTGTAAAGTCATCTGTTGTGTTGTTGGAAAATGGTATTTGCTATGACTAATGCATTCTCTTGGCAGAATTCAGTTAACCTTTGCCCTACTTCATTTTGTTCTCCAGGGCCAAACTTGCCTGTTACTCAATTATATCTTGACTTCCTACTTTTACATTCCAGTCCCTGATGATGAATAGAACATCTTTTTTAGGTGTTAGTTCTAGGAGGTCTTCTAGGTCTTCATAGAACGGATCAATTTCTTTGACATCTGTGATTGGGACATAGACTTTGATTACTGTGATATTGAATGGCTTGCCTTGGAAACGAACCAAGATCATTCTGTAATTTTTGAGGCTTTAACCAAGTACTGTATTTCAGACTGTTTTGTTGATTATGAGGGCTACTCCATTCCTTCTATGGGATTCTTGCCCACAGTAGTAGATAAGATGGTCATCTGAATTAAATTTACCCATTCCTGTCCATTTTAGTTTACTGATTCCTCTAAGCAAGAAGAAATTGAAATAGTCTTTTTGTAGGGAATCTGACTAGGCTAAGAGAAAAGTCTGAAGATACTGGCATTAGAAATTTCACGATAAAATAGGACCTTTGTGGTGAGGTCTGTAATTACTAGTCCTCTCATAAGCACAGTGCTTCCATTCAAGTTTATGATACCTACATTTTAGTTATCAGCAGACAGCCAAGAATCTTTAACTGTCTAAGAAAGTCTAACAGGAAAGAACAGAGATCAGATAAACAAATAGGAAAGAAGCAACTTGGAGAAAACAATCCAAAATAAAAACAGATACTATCCAAAATAATATATAATAGCAATTAATATCCGTTAGAAAGATAAAAGAATATAGTATGTTAACAAAACAAAACTGTTTGCTATAAACATTCAACAAACCATGAAGAAGGGTTTTTGAAAAGTAAATTCCAAAATAAAGAATTTATCAACCACTTTGCCTGACTAATGTCAGCTTCTTAGAGAATGCTCCTTTCCTTCTAGCTCTATCCTTGTCTTTGCTCATGTGGATTTCTTTTCTTGACAAATCTTAGAAAGTCTAAGGAACATTTTTTTGGTGTTTCTTGTTTCATTGCCTTTTTCTTCATAACTCACCTTTTCTACAAATATTCAGAGCTTAAAGGATTGAGAGAGTGAGACAGACAGAGAGATATCTTTCTGGTAACTTTCAGATGAATTGTTAAGGGTACTAACCAGGGGGGAATAAATGAATTATATTAGTGTAATCTTATCAGCATACTTTTAGCCTGATAAAATATAAAAATATTAGTATGAAATGAACACTTAGTATATTCTCTTCATCATCTATACTTATTGGCCAATAAAAATTATTAATATTTGTAAGAAACTGTTTATCACCTACCTGTTTATCTTTTATCATGTAATCAAAATTTAACATTTGGTTTTCTAAGATAAATTCATCAACAATACATACCAAAATTAGCCCTGTGTTATATGATATTTGTATTGACACCAAATAATATATTATTAAAAACTTGCCTGTCACAATATTAATTGGCTATAATATTAGTAAGTCATGCCTGACTGACTCTTTTCGATCCCAAGGACTGTAGCCCACCAGGCTCCCACTGTCCATGAATTTCTCCAGGAAAGAATACTGGAATGGGTTGCCATTCCCTTCTCCAGGGAATCTTCCTGACCCAGGGATCAAACCCAGGTCTCCTGCAATGCAGACAGATTCTTTACCATCTTAGCTACCAGGGAATTGTCTATACTCCTGTATAAAATAAAAAGTTTATTATTTAATAATCATCTTCTGTATTCATAACACTCTTACTCTTGATGTTCAGTGAAGGTATCCTTGAAGTCAATGGGAAAGTTCCATTTTTTTCTTCAAACAATTTCTGTGAAGCAAACTTTCATAACATGAGCTCATTTTCCCACTAAATCTTCATGACATGAGATCATGAAAAGTAAATTGGGATTTGGAAAACAAGTTTTTAGTTCCTACTCACCTGCTAACTAACTGTGCAACTTGTGACAAGTTCCTTTCATTGTCAGTGACCTTGTGCATCTGCAAAAATTGCACTTTGGATAATCTGTAAGTTTTCTTTCAGCTTTAAAAGGACATGATTCAGCTAAATCTAAAAAGTAATATTTAAGAAGACATAGGCATCTGAAATAAATATGAGTAGTTTGAATTAGGAAGTGTATGCAAATATGTTACATTTTACTACTTTATGTTTGAAATATTTTCTAATTAAAGCTTTAATAATAAAATTTTAGTTAAAATATTATCATGTGATTCAGTTATAAAACAACATAAATGTGGAAATGTATGTTTCTAAAAAAAACTGAAAGTTTCAGAAGGCTCTATTCCATATTTGAATTATAACAAATCTTTCATATATATTGTATTAAGAGTATTTATTAGAAATATTAGGAAATGTTTTATAAAAATATTTTGCATTTTAAGTAAATATAAATGTAAAACTAACTACATGTAAAATTGTAAAATATGTATTACTTTCTCTTAAAGTGAGTTGATCATACGTGAATTTGATTTGAATTTGCAGACCATGCAGACCAAAAACATGTACTTTTGTAAGCTAAGATTTCAACCATAATTTGTTCGATATACTTTTATTTAATAAAAGATAAAATTATATGTTTTTTAAAAATTGGAAGAAAATAAATTAAAACATAGCATATAAATTATGTTTATTACATATATTATAATAGCTTTGGATTTATTTGTTTTAGCTACAATAAAAGAGAGCCAAGAATGTGTCTTTATATCTTTCCAGTTTTCTAATTCCTTTTAAGTTCAAAGAGTGTATACAGTTGCAGTGTGTGTGTGTTTGTGTACATGACACACACGCATATAGCAGCCCTAAATTATACAAGTGTACGAGTTAGCATTCCTTCGTGATATTAACACTTGTAAGTGTATAAACTATTATGTTATCAGTTAATTAATCTCTTTCAATGTCACTTTTACAAGCCCTCATATAATGTGTTTATAAGTTTTATAAGATAAGACTAAACATATCAACTATCTTTGTCTTATTTTTTTCTCCTTAAAGGCTCTGGAGCGGGTTGCAGTTGGCCAAGGGGTAAGTGAGAGTGTTTACTCTAATCCAGCTGATGAAAGTGATAGGTTTTCTCAAAGTGCTCTTCATACCTGACCTGCTGGTGAACCTAAAACCTGATGGATTTTAATAAATACTCCCTCTTCTTGTCTCCTCTTCATATTCAAACTTACACATTTTCTGTAAGTTTACTTTATTATAAAAGAGAATTGAACTCTCAGGAAAAGAATATTAAGCTTTTAGGAAGACTTCTACATTATACTCTTATACTAGGACCTCATTTCTTCATATTATGTTAAACAGTCTATAAATATTTCTGACGAATGTTGTTGCTGACTTTCAAGCTTTTATGGGCTTAGTTCAAGCAAAGATAAACAAGGTATAACATTCAATTTATTTTTTAGCTATAGTTCAAAGCACACATTTTATTTGGTGGTTTTTTAACTTCTGTTTTTATTGAATTCATTAGTCATTAGTTGCAACAACCAAATGAGTTTTTATATATAAACAGATATTAAATGTATTCAATGTAATTGCTTTATCCTCTACCTTATGATTTATGACACGTTTTAATATTTTTAACATTTTTTTAGAGTTCCTTTTAAATTTATCACAAAATTTTCTTACTGGACCTAAATTTTAGAGATTTATTTTTAGCTTCTTTTCAGAGTATTAATATGTCAATTTTAATTTTTAAATATAATAAGAGATAATAGTAGTGACAAGTATCATTTACTGAGTGCTTACTTTGGATCAGACACAATGCTAAGAACTTTGTGTGGACTTTTTTTAAAAAGTCGGAGCTTCCCAGGTGGCACTAGTGGTAAAGAATCCGCCTGCCAATGAAGGAGGCACAAGAGACGCAGGTTCGATCCCTGGTTGGGAAGATCCCCTGGAGGAGGAAATGACAACCCAATTCAGTATTCTTGACTGGAAAATGCTATGGACAGAGGAACCTGGCGGGCTACAGTCCATGGGGCTGCAAAGAGTTGGACACGACTGAGCACAGTTTAAAAAAAGTTAAAAAATTTAAAAAGATAAATAAAATTAAAAAAAATAAAATTATAAAAAAAATAT
Source organism: Bos indicus (assembly GCF_029378745.1). Lineage (NCBI taxonomy): Eukaryota > Metazoa > Chordata > Mammalia > Artiodactyla > Bovidae > Bos > Bos indicus. The sequence goes on from NC_091764.1 coordinate 12,103,403, forward strand.
TGATTGTAGCTACCTAAAAACTGACAAAAACTGATTTTTTAAAGACATTCGAGCATACTTTAAGTTTGTAGGCTTTATTCTCTGACGGCTGATTTGCGTCTTGTCTTACATCAGTTACTGGCTTAGTGAGCTGGGGACACATCATGATTTCTCCACAGCTTAATTTCTTAATCTGTAAAATGCAAATAATAATAATCATAAAACTAAGAGTAATAATAATACCTTTCTCATAGAGTTTTTGTGAGGATTAAATGAGTGAAAGATGTAAAATGCTTAAAACAATGTCACATAGTAAGTCTTCAGTACATATCAACTCTTGTTACTGTTTTAGGTGATTAATTATGATCATGAAAATGAAAGCTTAGTTTCATACAATGCTTAGCAAAGTTCAGTTCAAAGTTGGCTTTTTCAATTAAAATGCCCCATACATGGCCTCTAAGGTGGGGACTATTATCTCACAATACACACAAGAAAGCTGTTAAGTAGTGAACAATGAGATTTGAATCTCTGACTCTGGAGCCCAAGCTCTTGACTATAGTACAGATCAAAATAGCGGTTCCTTAGGGGTCTGGAAGAGGAAAGAGCATTAATCATAATAATGCCCCAGTGCATTTATGCTCTGCCCTTCAGTTTCCCAAGTGCTCGCTCATGTTTACAGTCCATCTTGTGAGTTAAGTATTCCCCAAACTTACGTGAGAACATGATACACAGCACAAGTTTAATAGTACATTCTAGCTCAATTAATTGTAGAGTTTTTCCAGCTTAGTGCCCTGTCCACTAGACCTATAACATGTATGTCTTAATATACATATACATCCTTTAAGGGTGTCCTCTGTCTGCTCCCTCTCATTTTAAAATTCATTAAAGTGTTAAGTTGATTTATCATTTGCAAAGGAAAGAAAGTAAACTCTGAGGCACATCCAGCTTGTTCCTGGAGTGGTCAGGCACAGGCTGCACGGAAGATGTTGACTTCCTTCCCACTTACCCCCATCTGTATTTACCAGGATGGATAGTCCTGGTTATTCAAGGAGTGCACATTCGAAGGCACTTCATAACTCTCTTTCCTTTCTCTTAGGAAACAGCTGTAAAGTTCTTTACTCAGGGTTACTGGGGAATGATGATTTATTCCATCCTGTTTGTATTCCTCTGTGCATTCCATTTTTTGTATGTTCTCTTGCTTAAAGTATGTTTCTTGGTCTTTTTGGTAGCCTTTCTATAGTCAGTTTTTAATAACAATTAAATGTACATGTATTTCTAAATTATCTGAATATCATTTTATATAATTTATCTAAAAGGCATGGGAAAGGAGAGCTTTATTTTTAAGAGTTTCTTCTCAGCTTTTGTACATGAAAGTGTGTAATAAAAAAATTGATGACACCCCATCTTTGCCAAAATGTGGAAGAAGCAAAATAGTATCATGGCTTAGTAGTGGGACATCAGAGCCAGGCTTCCTCAGCTCAAACAACAGCTTCAGTGTTTTTAGGAGTTTTATATAAAATGTACATAACATTGAAGTTCCTATCTATTATAACTAATCAAATAAAAAGTTAATTTTGTAAGCCATTTATAATTCTAATGTTTTACTTCATTAAATATTTCTCAGAATGTCTTGAATTTCACTAGAACAATATGAGTAGGTATTAATATATGAAAAGGGATTTCAACATTTCTGTGAGAGAACTGGAAGGATTTGGGGGAAATGGGGGACAGATAATAGAGATAGTAGGTACTGCAAAAAAGAATCACTCCAGGAGTTGGTGATGGACAGGGAGGCCTGGTGTGTTGCGATTCGGGGGGTCGCAAAGAGTCAGACACGACTGAGTGACTGAACTGAACTGAACTGAAGATCAAAAATTATCAAATAGAAAATATATCCAGAGATGGGAAATTCTTAATGAAATTTTTGGAAAACTCTTCAGGAAATGAAAGTTTATAAATCAGAGATTTTGTCTTAAGGAGTTGTATTTGGAAAGAGATTTTGTATAAGGAGTGTGCCTTTTGAAGTTTATAAATTTTAGTGTGGGCACTCAAGTATATGTATGTCTGCTTTTCAGTGAGTCATTTAGGAGTTGTGTTGGAAACTGGTATTTCTAATACCATTTCTTACTAGAATCGCCCTTCTCACTGCTCCCACCATCCAGTGAGGATATAACTTGTGTTCAAAGTACTGTCTCAAGACCCTACAAGTCAGATGTTCTCCAGTGACTTAAGAAGGCAATGCCATTGGGTAAAGACCCAGGAAATAATGGTTGACCCTCAACTGCCAACTTGAGATGTTTTTTTAGTCTCAGCATCTGGGACACGCAGTGTAGGAACTTGATGTTAAGTGGCGAAGTGGGGCAGTAGAATAGGTTTCCCGCCTGAGCACACAGGCAAAATGTTTATTTTCTGCTAAACTCCACTTGAATCCAGTGTGTTGTAGTTGAAAACAAATGATAGTAACAATGTGAGGCTCAGAAGGAGAATTAAAGTTACAAAAGGATAACTTATTAGATATGCACGTTTCATTGAACTCTGTCTTTAAAACAGTTTTTACCTTATTTGACTACTCAGAGGTATTCAATTATTGTTGACCTCCTTCCTTGTTCATTTTTCTTTTTTTCAACAGTAACTTGACATGGAAACAGGGTTATTGTTCCTGATATTGAATTTTCCTGTACTATCAGTATTAAAAGGTCTTTGGCCACTATTGGAGAAGGCAATGGCACCCCACTCCAGTACTCTTGCCTGGAAAATCCCATGGACGGAGGAGCCTGGTAGGCTGCAGTCCATGGGGTCGCTAAGAGTCGGACACAACTGAGTGACTTCACTTTCACTTTTCACTTTCCTGCATTGGAGAAGGAAATGGCAACCCACTCCAGTGTTCTTGCCTGGAAATCCCAGGGACGGGGGAGCCTGGTGGGCTGTCATCTCTAGGGTCGCACAGAGTCGGACATGACTGAAGCGACTTAGCAGCAGCAGCAGCAGCAGTATAAGAGTACCTCTTACATTGCCACAGTGAAGCATTTTTCCTCTCTGTATAGTACTTTATTACCTTCTACTTCTTTGAAGCTAACGTGCATCACTAAGGCCTTCTTCCCTACCTTTGGACCTTCACGGTCACTTCCCACTTCTTTCTCCCTAGGAAGTGAACCTATTTTGGAATGTCCTTATGTAGTGTAGTGCCTTTTCTCTCTGGCTCAGCGTCCTAGGTTAAATCTCTAATCCACGTCTGTGAGGAAAGACCCACATTCTCTGCTCTTTTGCACACATCCTACTTCTCTCTTTACAGTGCTGACGCAGTTGTGAACGTTTATTTCTACGTTTTTAAATGATAAGCACTCCATTTGGGATGTTAGCTCATTTTTCTTTGATTATTCCTTTTCTGCTTCATTCACTACTACTTCTTTTATAGTTTCTTTTATTTTCTCAGTGAGAATTAGCCCCCAGGTACATTTTATTTAGAATAGAAGAGTTATAATATTATCCTCTATGTTAACAGCAAACTCAGGTTTCTAACATTCACTTATGGTCCCAACTCTCAAGCATTGATTTAATTTTTGTTTTTTACTTGTTTCTTGTGCTCATATGTATCTGCTTTTTTTTTCAGCTGCCTACTGAGTCCCTCTTCTATCGTGCCATACTCCAGGATATTATTAAAGAGTGCTATGGCATCACCAAATGGTATGATGATTTCGTTTCAATAATAATATCTATCCTGTGTGACTGTTCATTTTCAGGTGAATTTATTCAGGGTCACTGTTATTAGTAGAAGAAGCTTTGAATTTGAGCATGAAATAAGAGTTCTAATGATTCCCTTTTGTACTGGGAAGTTGTTACGATGATTAAGTTATATATGGTTACATATGTAAAATGCACTTTAGAGTGTGAGAAGTATTGAAATGTTATATATTAGTAATTCAGTGAATATAATATGAGCAGGTGTGTGTGTATGTGTGTCTAAGTGCTCAGTCGTGTCCGACTCTTTGTGATCCATGGACTGTATAGGCCACCAGGCTCCTCCATGGAATTTTCCAGGCAAGAACACTGGATTGGGTTGCCATTTCCTATTCCAGGGGATCTTCCCACCCCGGGATTGAGTCTGCGTCTCTTGTGTCTCCTGCATTGGCAGGCGGATTCTTTACCACCGCTCCACCTGGGAAGCCCAAATATGAGCAAAGGTTACGTCGTAGAAGGTTCACAACCGCTGGAGCATGAAGCTTAGTAATCAGAACAGATGTCCATTTTAAACAGCCGTTGTGGCCATTCTTGTCTCTACTGGTAAAACAGTAGCCCTGCGTATGTTGTGTTTGGTTTCTGTTTTCCCCAGATAATAACTGCCTATACACAAAGGCAAGGGTTAGGAGAGTTTTTCATAATAGTGGTTTAACAACTGCTATACTCAAACATATATTTCTGCAGTCCCTTCGGGTTTCGTGAGTTTCTTCCTACTAGTTATAATTTTAGGATTCTTATTGCCATTTGGTTATAATGGAATTATTCTTAAAATAGGATAGTTTTCAAGTTCTCAAAGACAAAAACAAATCCACACTCATTAATAGGAATGGAAGCTATTAATATTTTCAGATTAGGTATAATTTCTCTAAGAAAAATAGTCTTTTTCTTTTAACTAAAAAAATTATGACATGTAAATATCTACATATGCCATTGATTTTAATTGTCATTTCTATGTAGTTAACTCCAAAATCTGTATCCCACTATCCATTCTCTTTTCCAAATATTAATCTTCAAAATGTCTAGAAATGAATTTCTCATGGTTTCCTGTAAACTAATTCCTTTTTCTTTCTGGAAAACTGATTTCTTTCTCACCCCAAGATGTTAACCTTGTTAGCAAAAGTCACAAAATTGTGCAAATTCATGTTCACTCACATACTGACTGGCTGCCTTCCTTTAAGCCCTCAGATCTATTCATTAGTGTGTTTGTTGTTCTGTTGTTCTCTTAATTCCTGCTTAAAATCATCTAAACTCTTTCCTAAACCTTTCTTCTCACTTAAAAATTCAAATCTCTCTAACCTTCCACATTCTTGCCTGCCTTGATTACTCAATAGATATTATTTATTATAATACTTTTTTCATTCCAGACCTTTATTAACCTTTCAGCCACATTTGATCATGCAATAATTGCTTTTGCCAGACTGCCTTCCTCATTATCTTCCATTAAGCGACATTCCTCTAAGTTTCCTCTTCTTACTCTCAAAACTCATCTATCTTCTTTAAGTGTTCTTCTTACTTAGCCCCTTGGTGTTTCTAGAAATTCTTTAGTGTTTTATACTCAGCTGCTGTCTCTTTATATTTCTTCTTTCTCTTAGCAATTACTGTAACGAGATAACTTACATCATGTATCCAGCTCATACCTCTTTTCTGAAGTTCTAATCTACATTTCTCAATTTAACTCACATAGCTTCTCTTAAGTACCTTAAAAATACACCAGATTCAGCCAGAGCCAAAATACAAAGTCAGCTTCACCCCAGTTCTATTGCTGTTTCTTCTGTCCTTTGACTTCTTTTGTCCTTTCTGGGGAATGGCATGGCCATTATCAATCTTTAGGAATCTTAAAATGATGTTTGCTTATTTTCTTTTCCCAGTATCAAGCCACACATTCTGATAAGTTGCCAAGACTTGTACTTGTTATAGTTTTTTAACACAGGGATTGTTTATTGTGTGGCAGGCAGTCTATCAAGTTCTGAATGCATACTATGGATCTAGTATCCACATAGGAGTCTTTCATAATCTAGTCAGGATGGCATATGCAAAAACCAAAGAAAATAAGAGAAACCCACATCCAAGAACAGCAGACTATAATTAGAGCTAACTCTCCATCTGAAAAAAGCTGAAAATGCTGAGATGTGTACATATGCGTGTGTGTGGTGAGTGTATACAAGTATGTGTGTTTGTGTGTATGTGTGTATTTAAATTTGTTTTTAATTGTCTGGTGAACATCAGATACTAGCAAGGAAATTGAAAATTATCAGATATTTAGGAGAAGATGGAAACCAAGAGAAATGAGCTCAGCTTGAGATTTTCATTTTTCCCCAGATGCCATTTCTTAGATACACAAAAGGCAAGTTCCCTGGCAGTCCAGCAGTTAGGACTTAGTGCTTTCATTGCCGGGGCCCGGGTTCAGTCCTTGATTCAATCAGGGATTTAAGATCTCACAAGCTGCCCAGTGTGACCAAATTTAAGAAAATAAATAGAATAAAGCAACAATAGCAGCAACAACAGAAGAATGATAAATAGCTGCAGTGTTTATAAGAGCAGTAGTCTAAACAGAATGAATAAAATGAACAAAAATGTCATTAATAGGAGAATGGGTAAACTGTAGGTAGAACACTGTGCCTTAGTGAAAATGTGTGAATTACAACTACATGCATCAAAGTGAATGAATGTTGTAAACGTTATAGAAAAATTCCTGCAGGATGGATCCATTCTTATAATTTGGAAACAAACACAGCTGTATAATTATGCAGGAGTATAAAATATGTGGTGAGCATCAAGAAAAGCATAGCAATGATCAACACAAGCCTTATTCAGTGGTATAGCATCCTGTTGGAGGGAGGGCAGTTGAGTACAGAGTGATGAGTGGGGAAGGCGAGGGGCACATAGGAATTTCTAAAGACTGGTAATGCTCTGTTTCTCAGATTTGGTATTGCTTATAGAACTTCATTTTATTGACATACACACTGTATTTTTTAAATCCTTGTTTTTATGCAATAGTAATAAAATTATAATCTCATTTCAGGCCACACCTCAGGGTTAGTTGAGCTACATATTATATCCCTAGTATCTATTGCAATCACGTCATTATAGTAATAAGGAAAATTAAGATAAAGTAGTTAAAAGCTTGTCTTAAGTCGTACAGCTTAAAAGAACCAGGACTAGGACCAAATTTGTAGTCCACAAATGTTTTTGCTATCCCATGCTTCTCTTTGGAATATGTTTAATATGAGTTGAGTTACAGGTCTCCTTGTAAATTCTTTGGGATATTTTTAAATATGAGTTGAGTTATAGGTCTCCTTGTATTAGCAATGTAACAAGGTTACCTTGATTGGAATCTCTATCCAGCAAGAGTACTAAAGATAGAAATAAGATCACTTAATAATTTCTTTTGCATTTTATTTAATTTTCCTTGCTAACTAAAATATATTGTCTTCAAGTGATATCCCACTTCAGAATACTTGAAACATTGTTCTGAAAGTTCTTTAAGTATAATTGTTTATATTAGAAGTAAACTTTTTTCATGAACTTAAATTAACAGAGTATCTTTACTCTGTTGATTATAATTGTGACTTAGCATTGAACATTTATGTTAAAACTCAATAATTTGTATAATTTTTAAGATGTTATAATTAGTCCTTATCTGGAAACTTTCTAAGGGAATAAAATGCCAAAGAAAGCATTTCATGGAATTAAAAATCCTTCAGAACTCTTCAAAAGAGGACAGAGAAATAGATGTATATACTTTATAATTCTCTTTCATACTGAGTACTGTAAACCACTGTATAAGAAATACATCATTTCTGATGCCTGTAATTATTAATTAATTTAATTTCATTATGATTTTGCAGTAATCAGATAAATATTTGAAAAGCCAGGTCATCAACACTGGCTCACAAAATTAAAGGTAATTATTTAGTCCCTAACGTGTGGTCAAATTAGCAAGTCAGTATCTTTTAAATTGAAAAGTAGGTTGAAGATTTTTGGTACTTCTTTAAGGGATTTCCATTTTCAGCAAAATTTTATAAGTCTGAAAAAATACTTAAAGTTTTCCTTGTCTTTCAGTATATATTAGCATATAAAAGGCACGAGACAAATAATTTCATAAATATTTTGTGATGATAGAGAAACTGAATTTTGACACTTTCTGCTTATTTTTATTGAGTATATCTACCTTTTCCTAAAATTTCCTACACTGATGTTGCTTCTTTGGAAAATGCCACAAGTAAGCCATGTTCTTCATTTTGTGGACAGCATGTGGATGGTGTTGGATTCACTTGAGTAGAATTTTAATTAGATCTACTGCATTCACTTTTATTAAAAGAAAGAATGCTCATTCCTTTTTAGCATGCTAACCATGCCTTATTCTGACAGAGGGCCCCCTTTCAGTCTGTTCTTTAAATCCCATCATTTATCTTTCAGAAACAGTCATGTCACTTTTCTTACTTCAATATGTTTGATAATTCCTCTTCTTCATACTCAAAAACTAAAATATCCTTATTATGGCATTCAGGGCCATTTCTCAGGTGTCACTGATGTCCTTTCCAGCCTAAGTCACCCCTTTCTTCCTTCTCTGTACCCCAAGCAGCTGCTCATGCACATCGTTTGTACACTAGATTATTCCTTTCCCATGCAATTAATTTTGCACCTCCTGTGTGTTCTTGGAGCTCCTCTGGCTACTTGAAATCTTCACCTCCCCATTCCTGTCATCCTTTCCTCCCCTGACCTCTGGCAGGTAAAATCCTAGGGTTTCCTTAAAACTCAGTTTAGAAAACATCTCTAGTATCTTTCTCTTCTCCTTCTCACTCTCTTCTCCCATAGAACTTAATCTGTTTGATTCATTGCTCTTATCCAATCTAAATGTACAATTAGTATTTGTGTCTGCTCCTCTGACACCTAGTGAGCCCTGGTGGCCAATTTTTAGCTTTATTTAATGAAGTCATATATCATCATGGTTAAGAACACTGATTCTGAAAATCCTCTTTGGACCCATTTTCCCCTCCAACTACTATCTCATATCTCCTCTTTCCTTTACTGGGAAAATCCTTGAAAGGGCTGCCAATTTCTTTCCCATTTTTGCTTGAATACCAATCAGACTTTACTTCCATCACTCCATCAAACTCCCTTTTTTAGGATCACTTGTGACCCCACAGTAGTCGTGTACAGATGTTAGAATCAGACCTTAAAGAAGGCTGAGCGCCAAAGAACTGACACTTTCAAACTGTGCTGCTGGAGAAGACTCTGGAGAGTCCTTTGGACTGCAAGGAGATCAAACCAGTCAATCCTAAAGGCAATCAACCCTTAATACTCTTTGGAAGGACTGATGCTGTAGCTGAAACTCCAATACTTTGGCCACCTGATGCAAAGAGCTGACTCATTGAAAAAGAATCTCATGCTGGGAAAAATTGAAGGCAGGAGGAGAATGGGTTGACAGAAAATGAGATGGCTGGATAGCATCATTGACTCAGTGGACATGAATTTGGGCGATCTCCAGGAGACAGAAGGACAGGGAAGCCTGGCATGCTGCAGTTCATAGGATAGCAAAGAGTCGGACATGACTTAGCGACTGAACAACAACAGTGACCCCATATGGCTAAATCCTGTGGTCAGTTCTCAGTCCTCATCTTACCTAGCCTGCCATCAGTATTTCAGACAGTTTATTACTTTTTACGGAAACACTTTTTCTCTTATATGCTAGAGAAAGTCCCTCTTAAGATAGTCACTTTTTAAATTTCGTTCTTTTGTTTCATTCGTTTTTTTCCCCCCAGTTTATTTTGCTGACTCCTCTTCCTCTTTGAAACCTCTCATTGTTAAAGAGCTTTTTTTCTGTCCCCACTAACCAGGTGATCTCATAACATTGCATGGCTTTCAATACCATCTTACGCTGATGAATCTCAAATCTGTAGTCTAATCGTTATTGTTCCTTCAAGTTGTGTCTGACTCTGTGACCCTGTGGCCTGTAGCTCACCGTAGTCCAGTTCTTCTAGTTGTTCTGGTCAGGAATTCTGGAGACAATTTTGACCCCTCTCTCTCACACTGCCTCGATCTAGTCCAGCAATTTTGTAGTCTCTCTAATTAAACATATCTAAAATGCCACCACTTCTTACCACCCTCAGGGCCACCACCCTGGTCTAAGCCACCACCATCTCTCATTTAGATGATTACAGTAACCTCCTAATTGCTCTTCCTGCTTCTGTTTTTGCCCCGTTGAGTCTATTCTCTATGCAATAGCCAGAGTGATCCTGTTAATACTTTTAAGTGAGATCTTCCTCACAATCTTCCCATGGATTCTTATTCATGTGGAAGTAAAGCTGATTATTTTCACTATGACCTACAAAGCCTTATATGATGGAGCTATCATTCTCTCTCTGATCTCATTTCTACTAATTTCCCATTTATTTATGTCTGTACTGCCTTCCTTGCCATTACTTAAAAATAAGAGGAATACTCTCTACTTTAAGGCCTTTCCATATAATGCATTCTCTGCTTGGAATATCATCACCAGATGCCACATGGCTAGCTGACTGTCCTTCAGTTCTTCACTCAAAATTATCCTGTGACACCCACCATCACTCCTCTCTAACATTTCTCTCCTCTATCATCAGCTTCTCATTAGCTCTTATGCTACACATAATATACTGAATGTTTTACTTACTTGTCTCTGATCATTTCCCAATTCAGATGATTTTTGTTTGGCTGGTTCCATTCACAAGTCATGGAACCTTGTAATCTGGCTCCAGAGTATTTTAGAAATGCCTTTGAAGAAAGATAAATCAGATCCTGATTACAGATCCTGATTATAGAGTATTCTTCAGATTGTTGTCTGAAGAGCAGTGATTCTATAAAAATCCTTTGAGAGACAAGAATTTCTTGATCAAGTAAATGCTTCATGCACTGTCGTCCTGTTTAAGATTCGAACGCACATTTTTGTTTTAAAGACTCTCAGAGGTCTGGTGAGAGACAGCAGGGTGTGATGGCTAAAAGCACCGCCCCTTCCTCACTGGGTGAGACACTGTGATCTTAGGCATATGACCTAATGTGTTTCTACTTCAGTTTTCCAATCTGTAAACTGGGGTGAAAAATGGTACCTACCTCAAAGAGATGTTGTGAAAAGTAAGTTAGTATATGCTGCTGCTGCTGCTAAGTCGCTTCAGTGGTGTCCGACTCTGTGCAACCCCAGAGACGGAAGTCCACCAGGCTCCCCCGTCCCTAGGATTCTCCAGGCAAGAACAGTGGAGTGGGTTGCCATTTCCTTCTCCAAAAGTTAGTGTATATAAAGTGCTGAAAATAGTGCCTGGAACATAGTGAATGCTATCACTATTAAAATTCATCTATTGAACTTTGTTGAAATGTGTTTATTTGTTCATATGATATTTTTTTCTCTCAAAACTATACACACACGTAGTTAAAATTTATAACTCTAAGTGTTTTATGGGGCATACTCTAAGAAGCACAGAAAAATCTTGAAAATAATTATTATACCCATCCGAGGATCTCATTTGTGATTAATTTGATTATTTGTCTTTCAGTTCCAAAGGAAATGACAATAGCAAAATAAGATTGTTTTGATTATTTTGTTTAATATCACATATATTATTGATAGTCAACTATAGAATACTATGGAGTATTTTCTGTTATATACAGTAAGTCTAGTCCCATTTAAATCCAAAATAGGAACATAGTGCAACAAACATCCTTTCCTTTTGGTGACTAGTCCTTGCTCTCCTGTTACTTTTATGTCATGTCCACCTGATGACAAAATTTCCTATACCTGTCAAAGCTCTAAATGTTAAAAAATAAATTATTTAGGGTCAAGTTATTGTTACATGAATACTTATACATGTGGACAACATAAATTAAAATTTTTTATTTTTAATTATTAAATATGAACAGTTAAACTTTATTGGAATGCATCTCCTATTGAGACAGATGGGTGTGGCCTTTATAATGCCTGAGTAAGGAAACTATTTGTCAACGATTCTCCGGAGGATCTGACACCTCATAGCAATGCAACATAGTAGTGTGGGTGAGAGGTATGCCTTTTCTTTGCCAAGTTAGAGCAGAAGGGCCATCTGTGAAAGGAGATGTAGAAAACAGGGATTTTCCCAGACAGATGAGTTTAAGGAAAGTGGGTATAAGGAAGTAGAGGATTTGGAAACTTATTTTTTTTAAATCAGCCCCAATGGTGTACCCCTTTAAAAGTCTTTGCAGATTCCTCACAGCCAGTGAAGACCACAGTTTTAAATCCCTGCATTTAACCTTATTGCATTCCATGGTAAGTAGTCAAGCCACTTATATAAGCAATAAGAAAACCAAAACTTTTATTAATAACAAGTCAAGGTACTTATTTAAAAAATAAAATACCAACACAGTTATACGACCAAAATCATAATTTTATCAAGTAATATAAGTACTACCTTACCTAATATTTCTGTAACACTTTACAGTTTACTGTTATCGTGCGTTATCTCATTTACATCTTTCTGTTGAGCTATTAAGTAGATGTTACCTCCGTTTCATCTCTCTTTTTTCAGTGAGAAAGTTGAAGTTCTGAGAGCTGATTTGTTTACTGCTGCTGGAATTTAGATCTGTTGACTTCTTGTCCAAGTGTTTTTTTTTTCCTAGTACAATGCAATTTTAGAGAGTATTCTTGATTAAAATTAGAGCGTTCTTGAAATCTGTATGAGAAAGAGTACTATTGCCAGGGAGGCCAAAATTTGGATCGTGGCCTCAACTTTCTCTTACTCTGCTGTCATTGTCCTGTTAATCAGACAGTCTGCTTTGTGTTAAACACTACCCTCTATGATCGGAGGCTCTGTCTGAGGCCTTGAAGATAACCTGACAAATAATCTGTGGACCCTGCCATCAGGGAGTAACAGAGACAGATATATTAAACAGGTAACTATGTGCTTCTCTGCATTATCAAAAGGATTCTAGCATTACTCTTTCTCAGGAGGATGGTAAGCAGTATTGCAAACTAGTCTAGCAGTCTTATCACAGCAACTGCCAACCATTATTTGACATGGTTCCCATGCTTTCTAGACCAAGTAACCAAGGGTGCGTGGTCTAATAAGAAAATTTATATAGAAAAGCCATTCTATACAGTGGAAACATAGGTGTCATGTACAGTAAAATCTACCTATGAAAATTCCTTGCATTTCCTACAAAGTACTGAAGGAAAGTACATAGATTCAGTATTATAGCCCAGTATCGTAATTAAATGTGTAAAATGTTTAAGTGCATATTGTTTGCCTGTATACAGTATACAATACATACATAAAATGTTTCACAGTATTTTTCGTGACATGCCAAGCATACATACTTGAATTCATGTACATCAAATGCTTCTGGGACTCAACTCATCATTTGATCATGTGACAACCACCCTTGGGAGGTAGTTTTAGGATATAGGATCAGAGAGAGGTTTTGTGTGGGATGGGGGATTTTGGTGTGCTTGCTTGCTGTTTTCAGACAGAAAAACTTCAACGTTTTCCTGTGACAAGTCAAGACTCAGTAAAGAGAAGTCAAAGATACTTAATACGTCAGAGGAGACAGAATGAGATAGCCTCCAGATCCTTGATATTAGGCATTTTCTTACAGAAAACAATTATATTAACTAGACTAATTATATATAATTATATATGTGGCCTCCCTGGTGGCTCTGTTGCTAAAGAATCCACCTGTAATGCAGCAGACCCGGGTTTAATCCCTGGGTGGGGAAAGTCCCCTGGAGAAGGGCATGGCAGTCCACACCTGTATTCTTGCCTAGAGAATCCCATGGACAGAGGAGCCTGGTGGGCTACAGTCCATGGGGTCACAAAGAGTTGGACACGATTTAGTGACTAAACTGCTACATATTAATTATATTAAGTAATTAACAGAGAGAAGGATTTATTTACACACATGTCAGCAAAAATTAAGATTACAGTGATTCTGTGATGTCATAGTATGTAATTATAAAAGCAGACTCCAACCTTGAGTGTTAAGTAATGAGAAAAATGCAATTGGCACTTATTAAAAATTAAAATTAAACGTGGGATTGCCCCATATTCCATTTACTAACAATCCTATTCTGCCCTTGTACTTTCTGAATAGTACTGAGATTTTTCTTGTACCTGCCCTTCTTTATTCTTGTTTCTTAATTATTAGAATTGCAATATTTATCTTTAAAACTTTAGACTCTTCTAAAGGCTGATGAGGCAAGTAGTCTTTTTCTTGTAGCTGCAAAGGAGCAGGTTGCACTCTTCATTATAAACTCTCTTTGAAGCTATTATTTTTAAGAACATTGTTTTGTAAGTTACCCAGACTTTAGATATTAGCACCATGTCTGGCAGAAGTAACTTTGCCTCCAAAAGTTCTAAAAGCCTGATTCATTCTACTTAATCTTATGTTGCTTTGGTAATAATATTTAAATTGACGTTCTGTTTTCTATAATATATTCTTATTTCTTAAACCAAGATGGACTTATTGGTACTTTCCTCTCTTTCCATAGCCATAAAAGTAATAAAACCATTTTTCAGAACGTTTTTAACAATAGCACTCTATTTTCAAGTACAATCTTATGTAGAACCAAATAAATTTAATAAATTTTAGAAAAGAACTTTTTTCTGACACAGTTATCCTTTCATATTTCATGGAAAATTGTAAACCTTAGAGTACCTCTTTGAAGTCCTTAAGAAAGCAATTTTTAAAAATTGTTTAACCTATTTCTAAATTTTAAGTGTTGGCCTAATTTTAATGTTACTGTATATTCATCTCTTTTATCAATATTGCTCTTCACAATACTGTTGGAAATTGAGACCTTTTGAAACTCAATTCTTCCTCTAAGAAAGTTCCCCTTGTCAATTGCAGTAGCTGAAGCACTCCCTACTCTGTGCTGTATGCTGCTCACCATCTTGCGCTTATCACATCGAATTCTAACATTTCTCCACCTGTCTTCCCTCATAAATTGTGGATGATTCTACCCCTCGAATGCAGCACAGTAACAGGAAAATGACCACTATTCATTGAGTGTTTGTCAGATACTGAGCCAAGCACACTATATAGACTCTGTTACTGAATCTTCAACCTTCTACTGCTAAACAAGGAGGGACAAGAGAGGCTTTTAAGTGGTAAATAAGTGGTAGAGCAAGGATTCAGACTCATTTCAGTCTTGAGTTCACGTGGAATCTGCCTACTTCTGTTTGCCTATAATGCAGAGGTAGACATTATTCATCTGGAATTTAATAATATCAACTGTGAATCTTACTGCAGTGCTGTGCAGTGCATGCTAAGCTGCTTCAGTCATGTCTGCCCTTGTGACACTATGGACCATAGCCTGCCAGGCTCCTCTGTCCATGGGATTCTCCAGGCAAGAATTCTGGAGTGGGTTGCTCCAGGGGCTCTTCCTGACCCAGGGATTGAACTGGGGTCTCCTGTGGCTCCTGCATTGCCGGCAGATTGTTTATTGCTGAGCCACCGGGGAAGCCCTTTGAAGTGCTATGCCAGAGTTAATATTTAATAGTAGTTAATATCCTAGATGCTGAAGCCAGACTTCCTGAATTAAAACGTGAGCGGTTTACTTAACCTCTCCATTCATTAGTTTCACCATCTTTAAAATGAGGATAATAATGGGACCTACCACACGGAATAGTTGTAAGGATTAAATAAGTAGATGCAGCAAAGGGCTTAAGAGTCTCTGGCATGGACTTCCCTGATGGTCCAGTGGTGAAGAATCCACCTGCCAGTGCAGGAAACATTGGTTCGACCTCTGGTCTCGTAAGATTCCACATGCGAGGCAACTAAGCCCAGTAAGAGAGAAGCTCCCACTTGGCGCAGCTGGGGAAAGCTTGTGCACGGTAGTGAAGACCCAGCACAGCAAAATAAATAAGCAAACAGTCTCTGGCACATCACAGAAATGAAATAAACATTAGCTGTTATTATTTGTTTTGTTTACATTGCATTTTTCTTTTATATTTTTCTCAGGAGTTCTCTCTCTATATATATATAAATATATATTTTAAATTACATTACTTATTTGTATGTATAAGCCTGCCTTCCTATATTTTGTTTACCTGACTAGCAAATAGATCTATTTACTGTATTAACACATCTCATGTTGTAGTCTAACTAGATGTTTATGTTTTTGCAAGCTGCAAGAGATATTTAATTATTTAATCCATGTAGTAGGATCCTGCTAGATGTGTGATACGACTAAAAGCACAGAGGAGATAGTCATGAGCAAAACAGGTGGAAACTCTGCTCTCCAGCTGCTCAGAGCTGTGAACTCAAATATATTTTTAAATGGCATGCCCCTATCAATAAGCATTTCTGAGTAGACACCCCCAAAATGAATAGTTAATTGTTTATAAGTGATTCATGTGTCTTTCTGCTAGTCTGTTGTATAGATTTTTAAAATAAACTGGAAAAATGAAATTAAAACAAAAAAGATTTAATAGAAATTACAGTTCTAATATTCTCTTTTCCCTGGGATATGTTCACCCCTCTTTGGAGTCCACTGACTCTTTAAAAGAGTAATCATGTGAAGGAAAAGTTCTGTGTCAGGAGCCTGACTTCATCTGGAGGGCCAGAGAAGATTTTCCTAAGAAGGCAACATTTAAGATAGAATCTGAAAAGGATGAATTTGGGGTTCCCTAGGCAAGGGGTCGCAAAGAGTCGGACACGACTAAGCGACTGAACTGAACTGAGGCAAAAAAATAAAGGGCGAAGTGTAACACAATAGTGTTTATAGCCAGAAGCATGGTGTGTTCAAGAAACTGGAAAGGCTCATTGTGGGTGGAGAGGCAGTGTCCTAAGAGTGGTGGAAAGGTTGTCAGCAAGGAACAAGTGGAACAAGGATTATTATACATTGTGGCTCAGCTGGTAAAGAAACGGCCTGCAATGCGGGAAACCTGGGTTCGATCCCTGGATTGGGAAAAATCCCCTGGAGAAGGGAAAGGCTATCCACTCCAGTATTCTTGCCTGGAGAATTCCATGGACTGTATAGTCCATGGGGTTGCAAAGAGTCAGACACAACTGAGTGACTTTTGCTTTCACTACAAGCATTTAGATCTTAATTCTAATGGTCATGGGAAACTCTGGACGAATTTAAAGAGAAGTAACATGATCAAATAATCACCTTCCTAGTTCTATTTGGTTGATATTTTTCTCCCTTACTGTGGTGGTGGTGACTTAGTCATGTCTGACTCTTGCAACCCCATGGACTGTAGCCCACCAGGATACAGAAATCCATGGGATTTCCCAGGCAAGAATACTGGAGTGAGTTGCCATTGCCTTCTCAAGGAGATTTTCCTAATCCAGGGATTGAACCCGGGTCTCCTGCATTGTAGGCAGATTCTGTACCTACTGAGCCACCAGAGAAGCCCCTTCCCTAACTAGTTACTGCTAAAAACAGGTCTGAAATAGTACAAATCAACAAGGGATTAAGGGGAAAGTCTTATGCAGCAAATTATTGCTTAAGACACTAAAAGTAATCTCATAATCATGTTGTGAGATTCTGTAACAGTAAAAGGGTGTAGTGTATTCCGAAAGAAGAAAGTAAGATGAGGGCAAATTAATATTGTAAATGTTTCTCTTATTTTGAAAGCAATCTGAAATATAAAACCCAGGAGACAAATCAATACCTACACTTGATGAGGACAAATTAAAATTTTAAGTGTTTCTCTTATTTTGAAAGCAATCTGGAACATAAAACCCAGGAAACAAATCAGTACCTACACTTACACTATAATACATTCTGTCTTCAGCTTACAATGGTTAGCATTGACCTGTGAGCATCTTACCCTTGCTCTTTATCATTTGAAATCAAAGACGAGCCCAAACGATGCTTCCACTTATAATAAAAGCAACATTCATGACAGCAACAAAAACAGCTCACATCATGGCATAGTTCTGAGGATCTTACATGTATTCCCTAATTTAATACTCACAGTGACTCTACCAAATAGGTACTATTAATATCACATTTTTATAAACATAGAGGTGACAGAGTCAGACTAAGCCATACTCTACGCACTATGCTCTGCTTTCTCTTTTAAGCTTCTCCATTAGGTAGTAATGGATCCTATAAATAAGAACCAAAATCACTATCTCATGGGAAAGAATTGTTTGCCCTTTTGAAATAAAAATAACTAAAGTTTAAAAACCTTTTTAAGATGAGAAGCAGGGAGTTAATATTGACTTATTTTTCTGGCTACACAGTTAATCAATTCAACATACTCTGATACATACTCATATCTATTATATGATGTCTGTTATATGTTAATATGTATAAGATCTGAGTATTACACAAAAAGTAACAAAAATTATAATTTCTGCTTCCTGGAACATGTACCTATTCAAATAACTAGTATATCAAAGCAGTTTTTGAGCAGGGAAGTGGTAAATGAAAATACTCTTCTAAGAAAATAACATAATAGGAATGAAGGGACCAACATCAGCTTTATTTAGGAAGTCGGACATGACTGAGCGACTTCACTTTCCCTTTTCACTTTCATGCATTAGAGAAGAAAATGGCAACCCACTCCAGGGTTCTTGCCTGGAGAATCCCAGGGATGGCGGAGCCTGGTGGGCTGCTGTCTATGGGGTCACACAGAGTCGGACACTACTGAAGCGACTTAGCAGCAGCAGCAGCAGCAGCAACTGTAATAATTAGAGCCCAAGGTAATAATAAGTGTAATTGAAGTGGCCACCTAGAAATGGAGTTGAAGTTATATATTTGAGATATATTTCACTGAAAGAATTGATGGAGCTTCATGTCTAACTAGAAAATAGTGATTAATATTTATACTGCCAAGAGTCAGTGACTCAGAAGTAAAGAATCTGTCTGCAATGCAGGAGAGACAGGTTCAATCCCTGGGTTGGGAAGATTCCCTGGAAGAGGAAATGGCAACCCACTTCAGTATTCTTGCCTGGAAAATCCCATGGACAGAGGAGCCTGGCAGACTATAATCCATAGGGTTACAAGGAGTTGGATGGGACTTAGCACACACATATGAGTAAATGAGCTTTTATTCATTGTTTTTGATACTTACAGGTGGTAAGTTTTGTCTTCTCTTGATTTTTACATCATACGTAAGTTGCAACCAAAATTGTAAGATAAAATAGTTCAGCATTGCATTATTTGAATTTCCAACCATCTTGTATTCTGCTTTTAAACTATAATGAAAATCTGCAGGGCACAAATGAAATTAAGTCAGACCTAACTCAGCAGTATATGGTGCTTGCTCAATGGGCTGGCATTTCGGAAATTCTCTTTGCATGGCTGTTGGGTATCACCGCTATTCGCAGGTGTTGCCATGAACTACGCACTGTGATGTTGAGCCAGTAAAGTAAAAATGTGCTTTGTAGCACAATGCAACCTTTGGAAAGGCCTGTAGTACCCTTTACAAAAGAGGCTTCCTAACATATCTCTACTAGGTTTACAACTTTTTTCTCATAATACTATCTTCTACTGTTGTATGCTGGAGGAATTCTCAGAAGCAGATCCTGAATGTGTTTTATAATATGTAAATTAAGTATTCACAAAAATATTGCTACATTTTTATCACATGTGGAGCTTGTGCAATATGTACAGAAGGTGTTTAAAAATATTTCATGACTGGATTTAAGATCATCTATAATTTAAATTGGAAAAACTAAGAGGGATTTGATTTTGTTTTGCAGTGACCGGCATGTTGGTAAAATTTATTCCAAATCCTCCTCCTTTCCGGATTATGTCAGAAAGTCTCTAAAGAAGCTTGGGTTGGATGAGTCCAAGGTCAGTGTATTATTGCCCACTGTTTCATAAGAAACACAAGAACTTCTATGGGGTTATGGATTGAGATAACACAAAATTATTTGCCTCTACTTTCCTCTTATTTGTGGAAAACGTCTAAGTTATATTGAAACCAAACAGTTACCTTAATTCCAGCTCACCTTTCCTGTCCATGTGGATAGTTTGCTGTTGTACACCTCTCAAGTAATTCCCCTTTTAGGTTTATTCAGGTAAAATCTGCCAGTTCTCAAATCAAAATAGACTTCAAAAGCAAGAAAACGGAACAAATGAGAATTGTAAGTAAAGCAGAAGATGATGATTTTAATTTTAGACTGCATGCCTTTAAAGGCTGTGCTGTGCTTAGTCACTCAGTCATGTCCAACTCTTTGTGACCCCATGGACAGTAGCCCGCCAGGCTTCTCTGTCCATGAGGATTTTCCAGGCAAGAATACTGGCGTGGGTTGCCATGTCCTCCTCCAGGGATCTTCCCAACCCAGGGATCATACCCATTTAAAGGCTGTATAACTCATTAAAATTAAAAATCTTAAACTCAAAAAGTCTTTGAATGAGAGAATCCTGGAAAGTTGTAACATCATAGGAGGCCCAAGGGAATAATTAAGAACGTATTGCTGAAGACAAAAAAGTAAGCTGATGGACTGGTGGTAATAAATAACACTGAGAAAAAAGTAACATGATTCAGATGAGTTATTAAATATTAAGTTGAACCTGGATCACTTTGGTATTTTGAATTGATTGTAAACTGAAATCAAGAATGAAATAGGTGGTTAAGGAATGAAATGGATTTCTTAAAAGAAAAAAAATTATACAGATATGGTTAAGTCATATCAAAGCTAAAGGATATTATTATTTTTTGTACCAATTATACATTTACTCTGCAGTTGTTTATTACTTAAAATGATTAGACTGGTACGGTCACTTTTGCCCTCTATAAAATAGCTGTTAAAAAGCATTTCAAATTTATAGGATTCAAGAAAAATTAAATGAATTAATATACATAAAACACTGAATATAGTGTTTGTGCATAGCAAGTACTTAACTAAATAATACTAGTTTTTATTCTACTTTTTGTATATGCACTGCTTATAATAATGCAATTGATGTGACTTCTATAAATATTTTTATTGTCACCAAAATGAACATCCTTCTAGTTTCGCATAAATAAGAATAAACACTGTTATTTATTTCTGTTTTTTTAAATATATTTTTAACCAGACTAGTCTTTCTTTGTTAGTCTTAATTAGTGCATATATTTATTTCACTTCAATTCCACTTCTTACAGTAATATTAAAAATATAACCTTAAGCATAATTTTTACAAATATTATTTTACTTAAAAATGCTTTATCATTTGCCAGGAATCCAGATAGAATGTCACATATTTTTTCTGATGGCTTTCTTTTCCCAGGTTTGTCTTTAATAATAACCATAGTAAATGTCTCTTAGTATGCTTCTTATATTACTGATTAAAATATTATTAATAGATAATATTTACTAAGCTTCCCTTGTGGTTCAAACAGTAAAGAATCTGCCTGGGGTTTGATCCCCAGGTCAGGAAGATACCCTGGAGAAGGCAATGGCAACCCACTCCAGTATTCTTGCCTGGAGAATTCCATGGATAGAGGAGCCTAGCAGACTTGAGTCCATGGAGTCACAGAGTCAGACACGACTGAGCGACTAACACACACTTACTGAGGACTTACTATGTGTTAGTTATTATGCCATAAACATCAACATTATCTCATTTACTCTTCACTAAAACTCTTATGTCAGATACTTATAATACCCAATGTAATGATCTAGAAAGAGAGCCTCAGAGAAAGGCAAGTCATTTTCCCCTGGTTGAAGGGGCAGAGCTGGAACTTGCACACAGATTCAGCTTCCATCAGAACCTCCACTGTCAGCCACCTCTGTGCTAAGAAGTACAATTAAAAACAAAAGGAAAAGACTAATGTAGATAAGTATCACCATAAAAAGATCAGTCTTAAATGAATGTCTTACTTAGTTATTAAAAGGTAATAATAGGACTTGCTGATTTTTCTCTTAAAACTGTTTAAGCTCATTTACAGACAAATGTGTTGAATAAAATATGCGAGGAAAAGAAAAGGAATAAGAAGCCCAAGCTGGAAGGGAAAGAACTTATAGAATATAATAAGGTGTTTAAAAAGTAGTGGGGTGAGAGGAAACAAATAGATGAGTATGTGTTTTGAGGATTTTTTGTTTTAATTGTGATGGGAGACAAATTAAGAGAATTGTCTATCAGGCCAGAGTAGTTGGAAATAGGATAACTTATTAAAACTGAACTTGTGATCTAATACAAAATCCTCTCATTTTTCTCTCATGTCATGAAGTATCAGTGCTAAAATGAAAGTCTTGACCACATGCATGATAAAAAGATATGAATAGTTTTATTTTTAAAATGACATTAATTTTCATGTGAGATTCTAATTGTAAAAAGTATCAAAATCACTTAAATTTAAAATGTTAGATATATCAAATTATTTAAAAGGTTGGTGGTGGACAGGGAAGCCTGCCGTGCTGCGATTCATGGGGTCGCAAAGAGTCGGACACGACTGAGCAACTGATCTGATCTGATTAACAAATTTTACATATAATTGAAAATGTGGTGATTGCTGTTGATGTGTCTCTGATCTCTCAAAGTGCATCTCTTCATAGTCAAAACTGCATAATTAGGTTAAGTACCTAGAAAATCTCCTAGCATGCTCTGATACTTTCTTAGTCACAAGAAACCATGTAAACCTGTGGAAAGACAAAGAATAGTCTCAGACAAAACATCATTCCAAAGGAGACTAGAACAGCATGTGCTGATATATAAGTGGCCCATACACAGCAGAAAATATTAACCCGTAAGTCCTGTAGTCAGTTGTGATACACAGCATTGAACGTTTTCTCTTAGAGCAGGACTTCTCAAACTCATCGCGTTTGGGTAATTCTTCATTGTGGAGAGCTAACTTGTGTGTTGTAGGATGTTTAACATCCTTGGCCTCTACCCACTAGGTGTCAGCAATAGCACCCTAATGGTAGCGATCAAAAATAAATTTTTTAAAAAATCTCCAGACATAGGCACAAATGTCTTGGGGGGAAAAATCACACTTGGTTGAGATCTGCTGTCTTCAAGCATTTGTCATTTTAACAATTCTGTTAGCATTCTCATTGTAAACCCCCTATTATCTTAAAATGCCACTTTATACAAAGAAACAGAGTGTGGAAGATGGGAAAAGTAGTGGTTCTGTTGTTATATTTTGAAGACTTTTTATCAAAATGATCTCCTCCTCGATCTTTAATTTTATATAGCCTTAACCGCTTAATGGTGATATTGTTTCAATCCTGCATAAGATATAGTTCTGTTTAAGAAGAATATTTCGATTTCACAGTAAAGCCAAGCCTACAATAAATGGTGTGGAGCATGAGCTGCTTTACAGCAGCGAGAATACTGTTTATAATAGATGGACTTCTTAGAATGAAATTTTATAGTAAAATTCTTTGTAATTTAGTAAAGCACAATTACTTCTTTGTAAATTATTTTTATAGAACTTTACAAAAGTCTAAAATAACAAACTCCTAGTGATTAACTTTACCTTGACCTTCAAAAAAATTTGGTATTTTCAAATTTTGTCTTCTGTCCCAAACTTCAGTATCTCTCCACATTTTAGAAAACCTCCAAAACTGTCTTTAAGGTTTCCTATTATCTTCATGGTCCACAGCACTTGTTTTTTCTTTTTCTGTATTACTTTTCTCTTTCTCCTTCCACATACATGTAGTGCACGCACACAAGTGCATGAGAGTACACACTGCTGCTGCTGCTGCTAAGTCGTTTCAGTCGTGTCCGAGTCTGTGTGACCCCATGGACGGCAGCCCACCAGGCCCCGCAGTCCCTGGGGTTCTCTAGGCAAGAACACTGGAGTGGGTTGCCATTTCCTCCTCCAATGCATGAAAGTGAAAAGTGAAAGTGAAGTCGCTCAGTCGTGTCCGACTCTTCCCAACCCCATGGACTGCAGCCTACCAGGCTCCTCCGTCCATGGGATTTTCCAGGCAAGAGTACTGGAGTGGGTTGCCATTGCCTTCTCCGGAGAGTACACACACACATCCATAAATTTTTAAAGCATCTAATTTTAAAAGCAACGAAACTACTGTTGTTTCCTAGAGAAAGAGTGAGCTGGATCATTTGTCCATAAGAAAAGAAAATAAAAGGAACTTATGTTCTAGAGCTTGTGTGTGTGGGGTTATGTACAAATAGAAAAGCGAAAGTCAAAGTCACTCAGTCGTGTCCAACTCTTTGCAGCCCCGTGGACTGTAGCCTGCCACGCTCCTCTGTCTATGGAATTCTCCAGGCAAGAATACTGAAGTGGTTGCCATTTCCTTCTTCAGGGGATCTTCCCAACCTGGGGATCAAACCCAGGTTTCCTGCATTGCAGGCAGACTCTTTACTGTCTGAGCCACCAAGGAAGCCCATATACATATAATGAATATTCAAATAATGTTACTCCCAGATATTGAGAATGAAATAGACAATAAAAGTGGTGATTTAATGGGGTCTTGAACGGACTAAGTTGAAAATCATTAAACATTTGTAACCTTAGTGGAAGTTGGCAGAGGATAATTCAGAAAATTATCCTTAAATATTTCTCCAGAACAGGCCAGCAATAGCAAAACTTTTGAGACCACAATCATTTAGTTATTCATCAGCAAATATTTACTTTGAAGAATCTCCAATGTGCCAAGAACCGTGGAAACTCTGAAGCTACAAAGATAATTAAGACATGACCCATGAGAAAAGAAAACAAGTAATTATAGCATGAACTTACAGCAATAGATACATATATAAAGTATGTATGCCTGGAGTGACTCACTCTGCCTGTGAAGGTATTACGGAGGACGTTGATTGCCTTAGCTTGGTCTTGAAGGACGTGAAGGACGTGTAAGAATGCATTAAGCAAACAAGATGAGCAGGTAGTGAGCAAGGAACTCATTTCAGATGTGTATGGTGGGGAGCATAGCTTGTGCAAAATCACAGAGATGTAAGAAACATGATTCTGGAGTCAGCACAGTTGAAGCATAAAGCAAGTGGAGGAGGCAGTGGTGAGAGATAAGGCCAAAGGACCAGGGTGGAGAGACCAAATAAACTTACCTTCAGACATTAGATCAGAGATGAATCAGTAGTCATTGTAATAACTAAGTGGTTTAAATACAAGTGGGAAGACAACCACAAATGCAAGAAGCTCATAAACTTTCCTGTAGTGATATTCAGTGGTCCCCTGGTATCCCTGGGGAATTGGTTCCAGAACCCCCCACAGAGAACAAAATACCAAGGGTGCTCAAGTCCCTTATATACAATGGTGGAGTACGGGCAGCCCTCTGTATCTGTGGGTTGTACATCTGTGGGTACTGAGGACTGACTGCTTATAAATGATCTACAGTAAGTGAGGTCCTCTGACCCTAAAGAAACACTAAATTGCTGATACAATTTAAATATATAGGTAGCCTGTCATCTTTGGTGATGACATGTGCATTATTCCCATAAATATTTCCTGCTGCTTTTTGCAACCATTATAGTAACACAGGGCTTCTCTGGTGGCTCAGACAGTAAAGAATCTGCCTACAATGCAGGAGGCCTGGGTTCTGTCCCTGGGTCTGGAAGATCCCCTGGAGAAGGGAACGACTACCCACTCTAGTATTCTTTTCTGGAGAATTCCATGAACAGAAGAGCCTGGCAGGCTACAGTCCATGGGGTCAAAAAAGTCAGACACAACTGAGCGACTAAGCACACACACATAATAACACAGGGATACCTCAGATTGTGGATTCTGTTCCAAAGCACTGCAATAAAGTGAGTATTTCAATAAACCAAGTCACATGAAGTTTTTGTTTTCCAAGTGCATATAGAAGTTGTGTTTACACCATACTATAGTCTGTTATGTGTGCAATAGCATTGTGTTTAAAAAGCAATGTACATGCCTTACTCAAAAATATTTTATTGCTGAAAACTACTAACCATCATCTGAGCCTTCAGCCCGTCATAATCTTTCTCCTGGTGGAGTCTTGCCTCAGAGTTGGTGGCTGCTGACTGATGGCAGTGGTGGTTGCTGAAGTTGGGGTGGCTGTGGCAGCTTCTTAAAATAAGACAACAGTAAAGTTGGCTGACTCTTCCTTTCACGAATGATTTTTCTAAGCATGCAGTGCTTTTTGATAGCCTTTTACCCACAGAACAGCTTTCAAAATTGGAGTCAAATGTCTCAAACTTTGCTTTATCAACTAAATTTGTGTAATATTATAAATCCTTTGTTGTCATTTCAACAGTCATCACAGCATCTTCACAGGGGTAAATCCCATCTCAAGAAAGCACTTCCTTGCTCATGCATAAGAAACAACTCATCTGTAAAAGCTTTATCATGAGGGTACAGCAATTCAGTCACATCTTTAGGCTCCACTTCTAATTATTGTTCTCTTGCTATTTCTACCATATCTGCAGTTACTTCCTCCACTCAAGTTTGAATGCCTCAAAACCATCTATGAGAGTTGGAATCATCTTCCTCCAGGCTCCTGTTAATGTTGTTACTTTGACATGCTTCCATGAATCATGAATGTTCTTACATCTAGAATAGTGAATACTTTCCAGAATGTTTTCAATTTACTTTGCCCAGATCCATCAGATGAATCACTATTTATGGCAGCTATACCCTTACAAAATGTATTTCTTAAATAATAAGACTTGAAAGTCGAAATTACTGCTTGATCTATGGGCTGCAGAATGGATGTTGTGTTAGCAGCCGTGAAAATAGCATTTTAGTCTTGTTGTGCATCTCCATGAGAGCTCTTGAGTGACCAGGTGCTTTGTCAGTGAGTAGTACTATTTTGCAAAGAATCTTTTTTTTTTTTTTTTCTGAGCAGTAGATCTCAACAATAGTCTTAAAATATTCAGTGAACCATGCTGTAAACAGATGTGCTAACATCCAGACTCTGTTGTTCCATTTACAGAGCACAAGCAGAGTAGATTTAGCATAACTCTTGAGGACCCTAGGATTTTGGAGATGGTAAATGAGGTTGGCTTCAAAGTCCCCAGCTATATTAGCCCCTATCTGACAAGAGATTTCAGCCTGTCCTTTGAAGCTTTAAAGCCAGACATTGAATTCTCCTCTTTAGCTACGAAATTGCTAGATGGCATCTTCTTCTAGTAGAAGGATGTTTCATTTACACTGAAAATCTGTTGTTTGGTATAATTATCTTAGCTAGATCTTCTGGATAACTTACTATAGCTTCTGCATCAGTACTTGTTGCTTCATCTTGCTCTTTCATGTTGTAGAGATGGCTTCTCTCCTTAAACCTCATGAATCTGCCTCTGCTAGCTTCAGACTTTTCTTCTGCAGCTTCCTCATCTCTCTCAACCTTCATAGAAGTGAAGAAAGTTACAGCCTTGCTCCGGATTAGACTTTGCCTTAAGGGAATGTTGTGGTTGGTTTCATCTTCTATCCAGACCACTACAGCTTTCTCAGTCAGCAGTAAGACTTTCATTTTCATATCATTCATATGTTCCGTGGAGTAGCACTTTTAAATGAAGTTTTCCTTTGCGTTCTCAACATGGTACCACATCCACCCACCTTGAGTTCTAGCCAAGGGTGTATCAGCAGCCTCAGTCCTACCATCTACTGATGAAATGAAGGTCAGTTGCTAACCTGTCTTCTGATCAGGTAGTGCGTGGGGAGGATCTCTGAACAATTGTGTATCTCTTATCCATTCATCAGGTCCGTTCCCCATGGAGTTGAAATATGGTCCACCTTTGCTTGTCTGGGCCCCCATATATAGATCTATGAAAAGACAATTTAAATAAATAATGTAGGAAAAGAGACAAATCAGCCAAGGCAAGGGGAGAAGTGGGCAACAGAGGATGAGATGGTTGGATGGCATCACAAATCAATGGACATGAGTTTGAGCAAACTCTGGGAGATGGTGAAGGACAGGGAAGCCTGGCATGCTGCAGGTCATGGGGTCACAGAGTTGGACATGACGTAGCAACTGAATAACAACAATGTCAGCCAAGTACTCAAGATCCATATCAACAGTGATAAATCATACTGATAGTAAATACCCTGGATATGATATGAGGAATATGATACTTTACATCTGTAGTCTTCCTCTCAAAATCTATAGAGCCAGTCTAATTATGAGGAAAACTGTTCCCAGTGATGGAAAATCATACAAAATGCTTGACTAGGGCTTCTGAGTAATGTCAAGGTCATCAAAAACTAGGCAAGTCTGTCAAAACCAACAGGACTATTGGAGTTTAAAATGCCAAAAAAAAAAAAAAAATTGTAAGAAAAGTAAGGGAAAAAACCTAAAAACCCTCAATGTGACCTTTCCTTTGCTGTCTCTCACCTCGTTTCTATTTAGGACTGGGTATCTCCCTAAACCTAAGCCACAGACCACTGAGCTAGGGCCCCATTACACAGCTTAGCTAATATTAATCCCTTTCTCTGGAGTCTCGGAGATGGGCAGCAAGGAGCAATGGAATTCATGGCCAAAGCCCCCAGCTGGCATTCAATGTGTACTTCAACTTGTAAGTTTCCATGGATGTTCTTGCCTACACCAAGCACCTCCTCAATTATGATGCCTTCTTTATGTCTAGGATGTTTGCCCTGTCTTGGCTCTTACTGGGTTTAACTACGGTAATGTCATCAGTACAATGAGACCATGCGTATATGTATGTTACAGATTCATCCTAGAACTAAATAGTGTCTTCATAAAATTTCCATGGATTCTCTGATCTAATCCTATGAGACTGATAGTTGAGCATTTTATTGGAAAAGTTGATTAAAGCATGAAATCATATCTTAAACACTGAATTTTTCACTTAGAAACATTAATATAATTGTATCCACCAAGCATTTGGTATAAGAATAAGGCCATTTATTTTGTTTTTTGCACACAGCTTTGCATATAGTTTCTCTAGTTAGATTTCTACTTTAACTTCTGTCCATCAAACATGTATAATGCGTAGTTTATAGTATCCAGTTTTGGATCATTCCATTTTTTTTTTTAATAGGAAGTAAAGATGATAGTTTCATCTTTTCTCTCCAAAATCACACAAAAGCAACAAATGGAAAGAGAAACAGAAATACAAACTCCTTTTTGACAAAATAAAAAAGCCTATTAAATCTCAAACCATGTGTATTATGAAGTTCAGTGAAGGTAAAGAGGGATACAGAATGATCTCAAGAGACATTGCCTAGGCTTGCAGATCACCAGCACAACCAACAGTACAGTTCAGAGAATACTGTGGAACCCAAGGAATCACACTGAAAAACCATGTTTGTAGGAAGCAGTATGCTGA
Organism: Bos indicus; assembly: GCF_029378745.1. Lineage (NCBI taxonomy): Eukaryota > Metazoa > Chordata > Mammalia > Artiodactyla > Bovidae > Bos > Bos indicus. The sequence continues at coordinate 12,132,234 of NC_091764.1, forward strand.
TGAGGCAGGACTGAAAAAAAGGTGGTGAGCCCTGAGTTGTTCTGTAACTGCTAATCTCACATGACAGGACAGAAGTAAAGACTAAAGGCTGCAATTCAAACACATTCATAATTTTTTGAGGTGAGTGTTGCTGGCTTGAAGTTCAGGCCTAGACGTAGTCCAATATACTCTACTGTAAAAGTTTGATTCAGGAGATACTCATTCAATTCAAAGATGAGCAAAAAAAAGGGCTAGAGAGAAAACCATAATCTTGGGTTCTGTACCAAAGGGAAGATATTAATATTTTCTGGAAGGCCACACTAGAAATTGGATGAGACAAAGCCTTACTTTTCACTGTTAGTTACCCTTTTGTATTTTTTTTTTATTCAAAAGAAATTTCATGTAATAGAAAAAGAATGGGATCTTTGAAAAAATATTTATACATTTGCAAGGAGATCTGAATACAAATCCTTTCAGATTTTAGACTCTTTTTATTCAGCCTGTCATTTGTCTTGACCACATATGCATGGATACATGCCAAGTCGCTTCAGTCATGCCTGACTCTTTGCAACCCTATGGACCATAACCCACCAGGCTCCTCTGCCCATGGTATTCTCCAAGCAAGAATACTGGAGTGGGTTGTGATGCCCTCCTCCAGGTGATCTTCCCAACCCAGGGATCGAACCTGCTTGTCTTATGACCCCTGCATTGGCGGGCAGGTTCTTTACCACTAGTGACACCTGGGAAACCCCTTGATCATATATAAATTGACAGCAATTTCTTCTGGTGACTTTCCTTTATCAAGCCTTTCACAAAGGCATTCAACATATAAAGAAACTTTTCCTTTTGCATCTATATTTTATTGATTTTTTAATATTTATACAATGTCCTTATAATGTAACTGTAATAAAAAAGTTTAGGAACAAATACACTTAATGCAGTAGGCATAAAGCTCAACTGGTGAGAACAGAACATGTATTAATAAATTGTCTACAAAGTGGCCTACTAACCACAAGGATTCAGTGTACTATGGGTATCATGTTTTAGAGAAAAAACAGAAAGCACCACTTGTTGATGGATTGGTTAAGTGTTGTTAGAAGAAATTATGTTTAATATGAATGTGTCTTTACTGTATTCCTTTTGCCTTTTCGTTATTCTCTATATTTTTTTAGATATATTGCTTAAATTTTAGTTATATTCAAAAACTGTTTATTGAACTCCTACCTACTGTGTATCCCAAACGTAGAAACAAGTGAAGGTAAATATTTCATTACTACTTGTTGAAATCAAAGATAATAGGATCTTATTATTGACTTTACTTATGATATACTGATGGAGAAGGTGATAGCAACCCACTCCAGTACTCTTGCCTGGAAAATCCATGGACGGAGGAGCCTGGTAGGCTGCAGTCCATGGGGTCGCTAGGAGTTGGGAACGACCGAGCGACTTCGCTTTCACTTTTCACTTTCATGCATTGGAGAAGGAAATGGCAACCCACTCCAGTGTTCTCGCCTGGAGAATCCCAGGGACGGGGGAGCCTGGTGGGCTGCCGTCTCTGGGGTTGCACAGAGTCCGACATGACTGAAGCGACTTAGCAGCAGCATGATATACTGAATAACCTATATTGATGCAGAAGATTTAAATGAAAGAATTTTGTTAAATTGACTTGCTTCATGAACATCCTTAGAGCTCTTCAGACACATAAGATTGCTTTGAATTATTATGTTTGTTATACTTTAGGGTACATCTGATTAGGGAAAAATATATATTTTTAACTGTTACTAAATCTATTATTGTTGTTTTATTTTGAAGCTGCCAGAAAAAATTATAATGGACTACTACGAGAAATATAAGCCTAGAATGAATGAACTGGAGGCTTTTAATATGGTAAGTCTCAGAATTAAACATATTAAATCGAATATGTTGCTAGACTTGAGTGGGATCCTATTAAATTTTTTTTATGGGGCCAACCAATCTATATTGTTTTTCTCTTAATGTAGAAAAACTGTTTTGGATCATTTCCTATTTTAGGACTATATTAGGCGTCAGTACTATAATAAAGAGAACACATGGCAGATTTCTCTTAAAGTGTATTAGAAATGCATGGAAAGAAGTTTTAGAGTTCTTTGAACACATATTGGTCTCAATGCAATTATTTCACAAGCATTCCTTTTAATGAATTTCATTCTTAGTACGCCTTTAAAAGCTTTCTATCACATATGTATGATTGCTTTTGGATTCCAGCCCAAAGTCACTCAAAGGATATTCTTTTCCTTTAACTATTAAAATAAAAACTTTTGATCTCTGAAGTACTTATTTTCTGAAGATGTACAATGGATATTGGAGATTTGGCCTTATGCAAGTTTCTGTAGATGTATTTTCTTAAATGTAAGTGTTAAGTTAGTATTTTTGTTTGTTTTAAAGTACCACTGTGCTATCTTATTTTTTCTTTTAGTTGAAAGTTGTTCTAGCTCCTTGCATAGAGACCTTGATTCTTTTGGATCGACTTTGCTACCTGAAAGAGCAGGTAAATTATGTTAATTTTAAATGCATAACAAGAATCTTTATTAAATCCAGTAATATCCATCTGCTTATAACTACAATAACTTTGTTTCACGTAACTAGTAACGTAATTTTTCTTGTTATATTTTCCAAGTTTAAATATTCTTTCCATCCCTTTTGAAACAAAAGCATATGTACAACAGATGTTTGCCAAAAACGTGCTATAATAAAGTGTACATTCTTTTAATTGTATGGTAATTACTATACAGTAGACCGTGCACACGAGCCATCATATGTGACATACCGGATAGCCAGGATATCAACATAAAGGATATCATTTATATGTTTCACTTTGTAAGAATCAGCTTTTAATTCATTTTTGAATTTGGGAACGTATGTACTCCGCAGTACAGAAATTTCTTTCTAATCATTGCTTCTGTTTTCTCAGTCTTACTTGTTTAATCTATGTTGAATGACTAGAAAAATGATTATTTGGTTTATCTTTGGGGAAAATGTGTTTTTCAGATTCTAGTCTAAGCTGTAATCAAAATTAGGTTTTTGAACTGTTTAATCCCATTTGTAGATTCAGCCTTATGTTTTCACTATAAGCTCTCTAATATTTCTTTTATCATATGAAGAGCTTTACTTCTTTTCAACAAGCTACTTGGAACAAGTGGGTTTTAATAAATGATATTTTTATGGAGAAAAGCAGTTTTTAAGTATTTGGATAATTAGATACTTTGCTAAGCTACTAACTCAAAATCACTGGAAACTTTTGCTTTTCACCTTGGTAGTTCACAGAATCAGGCTTATTTTACTAGGTACTCATCGCTTCCCTTTTCAAAACAATTCCCAGTGACCTAAATAAAATAGGTAGGCATAACAGTATGTACCAAGTTTAACTGGTAATGCAGTGATAGAAATCCTGCAGTTGTTCATTTGATAATATTTTAAATACTATTACTGTTATAAAAGTAATACATGCTTAGTGTTAGGAAATTTTAAGTGAAGAATATCAAAAAGAAAGTTGAAAGTAATTATAATCTCACCTTTCAGCATTAGCTCTTAAATTACTGTGTTTTCTAGAGCTTTTAATATATGTATGCTGTGTGTGTATGAGCACATTATTTCTACTTTAATTAGAAATGGAATCAAATTATAAATACAGCTTCTCATCTACTTTGTTTCATTTGTTTCATTTAGATTTTTTCTATCTCATTAAATACACTGCAGAAGCTGAATGATGTTTCACCATGTAATTTATTTGAGCAATACCCAGTTGTCTGTAGCCACTTTCACTTTTTCACAGTTGTAGCAAGGAGTAGCCCGGTGTTTCACTCCCTATGTACATCTTTAATTATTTCCTCACCATAAAGTCCTGAAGGTGAAGTTCTAAATTAGAATTTAATTCTAAATCAATTTAATTAATTAAATTTGTTAATTTTCTTCAACAAAGAGCTCTCATATTCTAGTATATATTCTAACACCTCTCATATCTTCAACAAACAGTTGTCTGTTTAAATCACTTATCAATTTACAGGATGATATCATGTGGTCTGCGCTTGTGAGGTTGTTTGATCCTGTGAAATCTCCCAGATGTTATGCCATTATTGCCCTGAAGAAGCAGCAATGATTTCCATTGAAGCAAGGTATTAGCTATATCTGTTTGCGGAATCTTTTGCTAATTTTGTTTTTCTAAACATTAATACAATGTTATGTAAATATTTGAAAGACATTGTTATATATCTTAAATAGACAATAAAACCATAGCTAAAGCAGAATGCCTTAATCCATTTTCCATTGTCAAAGCATACATTAATTAAAAAAAATTAAAACTCATGAAAATATTAGAAAAGAATTGACCTACATTTCTGAATTCCTGCTGCTGCTGCTGCTGCTGCTGCAAAATCGCTTCAGTCATGTCCGACTCTATGCGACCCCATACACGGCAGCCCACCAGGCTTCTCCGCCCCTGGGATTTTCCAGGCAAGAGTACTGGAGTGGGTTGCCATTGCCTTCTCCAAGTACGTCCCTAGAACATTATAATCTGGGCCTTGTTTCCTGTTCAATTATAGAGACTTCTGCTATTTACTGCATATCACATTTTGACGTTTTACTGACTTAACATATGAAAGGTATAGTTATACTTACAGTAAAACTAGTTGGTCCTGAAGACCATTAGCATTTTCTTTCACATTTTGGAAGGATTTTTCATGTTATCAGAAAGGAAAAAGTCATGCTTAAATAAATACCCAGGAAACAGGCCAGATATTAAAAGTCCTTAATATAAAGAACATTTTATACTCTGTTTTAGTCTAAATTACAAGAGGAAGTATTCTGTGTCCTTAAAGGAATATGCATCTTGTAATTGAGATATTCACCTTAAGGATTCTTTTTTTAAATTAATTAATTTATTTTAATTGGAGGCTAATTACATTATTGTGATGACTCTTGCCATACATTGACATGAATCAGCCACAGGTATATATGTGTCCCTCCATCCTGAACCCCATCCACCCACCTTCCTCCCCACCCCATCCCTCTGTGTTGTCCTAGAGCATCGGCTTTGGGTGCCCCGCTTCATGCATCGAACTTGGACTGGTCATCTGTTTTACAAATGGTAATATAAATGTTTCAGTGCTATTCTGTCAAATCATCCCACCCTCGCCTTCTCCCAGAGTCCAAAAGTCTGTTCTTTACTCACTTTAAGGATTCTTGGGGCGTTTACCAAAATAAAGGATGAGTTGGCACTTAAGGAATCACCTGGTTCTGTGTAAAAAGTCAAACTAGGAAAAACGAGTGAATCGGGGAAGACCAGTACTCTGCCCAGAGTGGTGCAGAGTCCTTTCATTAGCAGAAAACTTGAAGTTTCTGATTTGCACAGAAGAAGTGGACAGGTAGGGGGAGAAAAGTTTACTTGATTCTCAGCTAGAGACTGCATAAAATTTTTCCTGGGGAAAGAGTAACTGCTTTCTTAAATTTTAGAGTCTATCCACAGGTGAGACCAATTTCTTGCTTTGGGTTGTGATACTGAGTTTGTGCCTAGTATATATGTGAAAAGATCTTGAAGCTGGGAAATAAATGTGAAAAGACCCTGGTGTAGTATATATGTGTATATATATACTATATATGTGTGTGTGTGTACACACACATATATAGTATATATATGTGTGTGTACACACACATATATATATATAGTATATGTATAGTATAGTATAGTATGTATATACTATATATGTATATATACATATATATACATAGTATATACATAGTATATACATATATACATAGTATATATATAGTATATAGTATATAGTGTATATATATAGTATATAGTATATACTATATATGTATATATACATATATACATATGTATATATGTATATATATAGTATATAGTATATATAGTATATAGTATATGTATATGTATATATACATATATAGTAAATACTATATACTATATATATATACTATATACTATATATACTATATACTATATATATATACTATATATATATACTATATACTATGTATATAGTGTATAGTATAGTATGTATAGTATAATATATATATACTATATATGTATATATACTATACATATATAGTATATATATGTATGTGTACACACACACATATATATATATACACACATATATAGTATATAATACATATACATATATATGTATATATGTGAAAAGACCCAGATGTAACCAGTATATATTAGAAAAGACCCTGATGCTGGGAAAGATTGAAGGCAGGAGAAAAAGGAGACCACAGAGGACAAGATGGTTGGATGGCATCACCGACTTGATGGACATGAGTTTGAGCAGGCTCCAGGAGATGGTGAAGGACAGGGAAGCCTGGCGTGCTGCAGTCCATGGGGTTGCAAAGGGTCAGACATGACTGAACGACTGAACAACAACAGCAATATATGTGAATGATCAGGTGCTTTGTATACTGAGTAAGATACTGGGAAAATTAGCCATTTTTCAAGCTCTTTATGCTGAGTTTTAAATGTGTACAGAAGTAGAGAATAGATTATAATAAATCCCCCTGTACTCATCACAGACTTTAATAATTAGAAGCACTTACCAATCTTGTTTCATCAGCACACACATGAGCATGCATACATACACAATTGTCACACACACCCACCATCCATGGAAAATTTTAAGGCAGATCTCAGGCAGCTTGTTATTTTACCTAAATACTTCAGTGTATATTTCTAAGTTAAGGATTTTTTTTCCCATAGTAATCTATTACTTGTCCTCATTCACATTTCCATGATTGGCTCCAAATGTCTTTACAGATTAATACCTCATTTGGTTCAGTTCAGAATCTAAGCAGGGTCCACACGTTTGCATCTGATTGATGTGTGTCTTTAGGTTACTTTTTTATTCTCTTTCCTCATGTTGTTTCTTATATGAGTAGCTTTCTCAGGAGCAGAAAACCTTTCCAGGCTACTTTCTTTCCTTTCATAATTTTACTTCTGTTTAAAATTTTAAACTTTTTTCTAAAGTCCAAATATTTATATAACATTCATTCCAGTTTCCCTGGTGGCTCAGAGGATAAAGCGTCTTCCTGCAATGCAGGAGACCCGGGTTCGATCCCTGGGTTGGGAAGATCCCCTGGAGAAGGAAATGGCAACCCCCTCCAGTACTCTTGCCTGGAGAATCCCATGGACAGAGGAGCTTGGCGGGCTACAATTTATGGGATCACAAAGAGTTGGACACAACTGAGCATGCATTCATACATGATGGAATGCTTACCACGTGTCAGGTATATGTAGACACTGGCAGTATGGAGACAAACAAAAAATGTCTCTGTCCTCAAAATGTTCAGTGAGGAAGACAATAAAATTACTAATTACGGTAATTAATACTATAATCACTGGACATAGCTAAGAGGATCAGGGCATAGGATTCTTTAGGGCATCTTTAGATCAATACACTTGAGGGCAAGAGGGAATCAGTAATGTTAGTACCATAGTTTGGATTCATGTAAATTAAGTTGTGTACTTGCCTAAGTCACTTAACTATTTGGTGCACTTCAATTTTCTCATCTGCAGAAATATAAAAATAGAATTTACTCCAAGTATGTTATGAGGGTTAAAGGAATAAGTATGTGTCATTGAACTCCCCCAAACCATCTCCAGGCACCCTGTTTATCAAGCAAAATTAAGTTTATTAGAATTCAATGCAGTAAAAAGAAACTCCTCCTGGACAGTCTCTGAAGGGGAAGTCACGGGGGAGGATATTTGAAGGATTTCAAAGTCTGGACTCGAGTAGTTTAAGGTAGCTTTTTTAAGGTGGAGAACAGACAGGGATTTGGGAAAGTTCCTGACCTGATACAAATTTTATGGTTAATATCTATAGCAGGGTGAGGATCTCAAAGCATATCTTGATGATAAGTAAACTGTTGCTTGATAAGTTAACTCTTTGCCAAGGTGAACAGATTGTTTATCTGAGATAAATTGACATATGGGAATTTCCTGAAACAAACAATGAAGTTATTTATTAGTTTATGGTCTTATCTTCCTTGGGCAAAGTTTTCTTGTCACAAATAAATCGTGTTGACACAGGTGGTCCAGGTTCTTAGACGCCATAGCTCTGTCAGATTAGTGCAGATGGTTGCAGTTCTCCTTGTAAAGTACTTAATTCTTGGCACATAATGCATAATATAAAAGCAATAGTTGTGGTTTTTAAATGTCCTAGAGGGAGACAAATGGAAGCTTAACTGTCTTTATAACAGTAATTTTTGTAGGGGAAAAAAGTGTTTTTAGGGAAAAAACAGTGATTGTATCTATAGGTATAAATGCCTAGAGTTATACAAAAGGCTTTCTATACCACATAAATCTGATTGTTCTTTAATTTGTGTTTCTTGCTGCTGTACATAATAATGATAATTATTGTTACCCTCTTTAACATGCATAGTTATTCCAAAGTCTTTGCATGAGTCATGTGGTTTCATTTTTTCCAAGGTGGCTAAGAGCTAAATTGAACATATTTTTAAATACTTTTTATTTGTTTTTAATTGAAGTATAGTTGGTTTATATATTATATGCTACAGGTATACAACATAGTGATTAATAATTTTTAGATGTTATACTCTATTTATAGTTGTTATAAAGTATTGTCTGTATTTTTCTGCTGTGCCAATCTGATCTCATCACTTCATGGCAAATAGAAGAGGAAAAAGTGGAATCAGTGACACATTTTATTTTCTTGGGCTCTAAAATCTCTGCAGGCAACTGCAGCCACAAATTAAAAGATGCTTGCTCGTTGGTAGGAAAGCTATGACAAACCTAGACAGTATATTAAAAAGCAGTGACATCACTTTGCCAACAAAGATCCATATAATCCAAGCTATTGTTTTTCCAGTAGTCATGTCCGAATGTGAGAGTTGGACCAAAAAGAAAGCTGAACACCAAAGAATTGATGCTTTTGCATTGTGTTGCTGGAGAAGACTCTTGAGAGTCCCTTGGACTGCAAGGAGATCAAACCAGTCAATCCTAAAGGAAGTTAACCCTGAATATTCATTGGAAGGACTGATGCTGAAACTGAAGCTCCAGTACTTTGGCCACCTGATGGGAAGAGCCATCTCATTGGAAAAGACCTTGATGCTGGGAAAGATTGAAAGCAAAAGGAGGAGGTGTCAGGAGAGGAGGAGATGGTTAGATAGCATCACCAACATATATGTGTGTGTGTGTGTATATATATATGTACATACTTATGTTTATATATATAATATTTCTATATGCTTCATTTTTTCCTTCCAATTTTATTGAGATATAGTTGATATCCAGTACTGTTTAAGGTATACAGCATAATGATTTTCCTTAAATTCATGAAATGTTTACCACATTATTTAGTGAACATCTGCCATTTCATATAGACACAAAATTAAGGAAATAGAAAAAAATGTTTTCTTTGTGATAAAATCTCTCAGGATTTACTCTCTTAAAAACTTTCATATATGTATACCTGTGGTGGATTCATTTTGATATTTGGCAAAACTAATACAATTATGTATGGTTTAAAAATAAAATAAAATTAATTAAAAAAAAAAAAAACTTTCATATATAACATGCAGCAATGTTAATTGTATTTAAGTTGTGTACTATATTCCCTAGTACAATACTTACTTATCTTATAACTAAGAATTTGTACCTTTTGACTGCCTTCACCCAGTTCCCCCTGCCTTCCCTTGTAACCACAAATCTGCTCTCTTTTTCTATGAGTTGTTTGCTTTTAAAGTGTAATTTATCTCCAGTTAACACTATGTCAGTACCTGTCACACAGCATAGTGATTTGATATTTCTGTACCCGTCAAGATGATCATCACAATAACTCCAGTTACAATCTGTCATCATTCAAAGATATTACATAGTTATTTTTTAAATTTAATTTGAAGTATAGTTGATTTACAATGTTGTATTAATTTTTACTGTAGAGCAAAGTGATTGTAATATATATGTCATATATGAATATGCATACACACACTTACATGGGCTTCCCTGGTGGCTCAGCTGGTAAAGAATCCACTTGCAATGCAAGAGACCTGGGTTCGATCCCTGTGTTGGGAGGATCCCCTGGAGAAGGGAAAGGCTACCCACTCCAGTATTCTGGCCTGGAGAATTCCATGGACTGTACAATCCATGGGTTCGCAAAGAGTCAGACACAACTGAGCGACTTTCACTTCACTTCATATATATATATATAAAATATGGATGGTGGTGGTGTAGGTGCTCAGTCATGTCCCAGTCTTTGCAGCCCCATGGACTGGAGCCCAGCAGGCTCTTCTGTCCATGGTATTTTCCAGGCAGAATACTGGAGCAGCTTGCCATTTCCTGCTCCAGGGGATCTTCCCAACCCAGGGATCAAACCCCATCTGCTGAATTGGCAGGTGGGTTCTTTACCACTAGCACCATCTGGGAAGCCCATACACACATGCATTCTTTTTTATATTCTTTTCCATTTGTGGTTTATCACAGGATATTGAATATAGTTCCCTGTGCTATACACTAGGACCTTATGGTTTATCCATTCTACGTACAATCATTTGCATCTACTAACCCCAAATTCCCAGTTCATCCCACCTCCCCACCCCACACTGTACGTTTCATAACCGTGACTCATTTGTTTTGCAATTGGAATTTTCTACTTCTTCACCTATCCTCCCCTCCCTAACCTGCTCTCCTCTGGCAATCATCTGTTTGTTGTCTGTAGCTATGAGTCTATTTCTATTTAGTTATGTTTGTTCATTTGTTTTGATATTTAGACTCCAAATATAAGTGAAATCGTTCAGCATTTGTCTTACTCTGTCTGACTTATTTCATCTAGCATAATACCTGCCAAGTCTATCCATGTTGTTGCAAATGGCAAAAATGTCATTCCTTTTTTAGCTAAGTAATATTCCTGTGTGTGTGCATGCGTGCGCGTGTGTGTGTGTCACATCTTCTGTTTCCATCCATCTACTGACAAGCACTTCGGAGAAGGCAATGGCACCCCACTCCAGTACTCTTGCCTGGAAAATCCCATGGACAGAGGAGCCTGGTAGGCTGTAGTCCATGGGGTCACAAAGAGTCAGACACGACTGAACGACTTCACTTTCACTTTTCACTTTCATGCATTGGAGAAGGAAATGGCAACCCACTCCAGTGTTCTTGCCTGGAGAATCCCAAGGATGGGGGAGCCTGGTGGGCTGCCATCTATGGGGTCACACAGAGTCGGACATGACTGACATGACTTAGCAGCAGCAGCATTGACAAGCATTTAGGTTGCTTTCATATCTTGGCTATTGGCAGTAATGCTGCAGTGAACACAGGGGTGTATATATCTTTTTAAATTAGTGTTTTTGTTTTCTTCAAATAACTACCCAAGAGTGGAATTGCTGTATCGTATGGAAGTTGCATTTTTAATTGCTTAAGGAACATTCATCTGTTTTCCATAGTGGCTGCAGCAGTTTATATCCCCACAAAGTGCACAAGAGTTCCCCTTCACTACATCCTCACCAACATTTGTTATTTGTGTTCTTTTTAATGATAGTCATTTCAGACAGGTGTGAGGTAGTATCTCATTGTGGTTTTTCTTTGCATTTCTCTGGTGATATTGATCATCATCTTTTCATGTTCCTTTTGACTATCTGTATATCTTCTTTGGAAAAACGTCTATTCAGATGCTCTCCCCACTTTTGATTGGGTTGTTTGGGAAGGGTTTTGATGTTGTTATATGAGTTCTTTGTATATTTTTCAATATTAACCCCTTATTGGATATATCATATGCAGATATCCTTTCCCATTCAGTAGGTGAACTTTCCATTTTGTTGGAAGTTTCCTTTGCTCTGAAAAAGCCTTTCCATTTGATGTAGTGCCATTCATTTATTTTTGTTTCCTTTACCTAAGGAGACACATCTAAGAAATACTACTAAGATCAGTGTTAAAGAGCTTTCTTCCTTTGTTTTCTTCTAGAATTTTTATGGCTACAGGTCTTACATTTAAGTTTTTCATCTATTTTGAATTTATTTTTGTACATGGTTTGAGAAAGTAGTCCACTTGAATTCTTTTGCATGTAACTGTCCAATTTTCCCAACACCATTTATTGAAGAGTCTGTCTTTTCCTCATTGTACATTCTTGCCTCCTTTGTTGAAGATCAATTATCCATTTAAGTGTGGGTTCACTTCTGGATGCTCTTCTATTCCATTGAGCTATGTGTTGGTTTTTGTGCCAGTACCATATTGTTTTGATTACCGTACCTTTGTAATATTTGGAATTAGGAAGGATGATGCCTCCAACTTTGTTGTTCTTTCTCAGGACTCTTTTGGCTATTCAGGGATTTTTGTTTTTTCATACAAATTTTACAATTATATTTTCTAGTTCTGTGACAAATGCCACTGATATTTTGATAGTTCCATATGCTTTACTTTTTAATTAATTCATTTTATTTTTTGGCCGCATCTGGTCTTCGTTGCTTTGCGTGGGCTTTCTCTCGTTATGGCATGTGGGAGCTGCTCTCCAGTTGCAGTGCGTGGGGCTTCTCACTGCGGCGGCTTCTCGTGTTGTGAAGCACAGGCTTTAGGTGCGCAGGCTCGGTACTTGCAGTTCGTGGGCCCTAGAGCTCACTGGCTCCAGCAGCTGTGGCTCATGGACTTAGTTGCTCCACAGCAGGTAAAATCTTCCAGAAAGAGGGATCAACCCCGTGTCCCCTCCATTAGCAGGCAGATTCTTAAACGCTATGCTACAAGGGAAGTCCTCCTGTATGCTTTAAATTTAAGAAGTATACCTTTAAATAACTTTGGAGTTAAAGAAGAAAGTGGAAATGAGAAAATATCTTGAATAATAATGAAAAAATTACAATTTTTGATTACACATAATTGTAACTTTTATTACAAATTACACATCAAAATTTATGAGATAAGTTAAACCATGATATAAGGAAACATCAGTTGTGAATACATATTAGAAAATAAAAGACCAAAAATCAAAAGATTAGTGGAAGGAAAATACACAGAGAGATAATTAACACCTCCAAAGTTGGTTTTTAGATTTAAAAAAAAACTGTCACAACTCTGGCAAGAGTAGACATTTAAAAAAATAATAAAACATAGGAATATAAAAGGGGACATCACTATAGATCTTAGAGAAATTAAAAAGGTAGTAAGAATAATATGAACTGCTTTATGCCAGTACCTTTGAACATTTATATAAAATGGAAAATTTTTCTCAAAGAAATGCAATATGCCAAAACTGCCTCAAGAAGAAAAATAAAACATGAATAATCATATAACTGTTATATTGAATCTGCAGTTAATCCTCTATTAATTCCCTATATCTCAACAAAAGTACTTTGTGGATGTTAAATATAATTGTTACCCACTGTCTTGTTGGTTTACAAGTAAAGGTTGAGGAGAAAGATTTCAAAGCTATTAATAGTTCCTAAATTCAGGAGTTTATAATCTAGTCATTGAAACATATGTGAGGCATATGGAAGAGTGAAGAGTTAGATAATGACATCCCGGAGGAGACAAAGAAAGTGTCCACATAAACACACAATGCTTTACCATGAACTGTGTCCTAGACTGCCGACTTCTGTCCCATTCTTCCTCTTAGCTGTAGTTTCCTTGAGGTTGTTTTTAAATGTGGTCAGTAGAATGGTTTGTTTTCATGGAGGAAAGGACTGTTTAAGAAATACTCTGCTGTGTGAAATATGTGCTCTGGTTAACCTGTGACCAAAGGAACTGAAAGTCTCCAAACCTCCCTGATGATTTGTGCTTGGCCAGTGATACTACTGGCTACATGCATGGGAATTTATTAGTTGATGTATTTATCTCAGTGGATTGCCTCGTTAAGTTTGCAGGTGTTCTGTCAATGAAAGACCTTTTTTTTTAAATTGTACTGTTTTTATTAGAATTTTCCAATGCACAATCCAGAATAAGAAAGTTAACACATTTCAGCACAGAAGAAAGTAGCATGTATTTAAACCTAATGGGAGGAAAAGCTTTTAACTTCTACTCAGACAGTTATGATTGAACATGTTGGATTTTAGAAAATCAGAGAAAGTGTGCAAGTTCCAACCTAAAATTCAACACATTGCTTTCCATTTAGTCAGCATGGGATTTGGTGTGCATCAGCTGATCAGTTTGAACTAAATGCACACGTATTCTGAGTGAACTGCTTCTCAGGAAAGAATCCAGTCTTCTAATACTGCTACAACTCTTTCAAGAAAAAGAGTTGATGGTGGTTTTGCATTGAGCAAAATATACTCCAATAATGTGTTTCAAGGGAAAGATAAAACAGTTCCAGATCCATTTGATTATAACAACAGACATCTCTGGTGCTCTGGTGACTTCAGACCATTTCCAATTTTAGTAGACAATATAACTGTGCAGGTAAACCTCTGTGAATAAATGCATAAGGGACAGATTTTTAAATCATAAAGAAAAAAATGTTAGTGCTGTATTTCCACTTTAATTCAAAAAGACAGAAACTAAAATTGAAGGCCAAAGAGGGTTCATTTTTAACGTATAGGATGTTGGCCATCTTTCTAGTATATAAACAATGTCTATCAAGGCTCCACATTTACATTCACGTTACCAGCTTATACGTTTGGGAAGTCATTCCTTCACAGCAGGTTGTACTGTCCTGAGGAATGATATTTAGTAGTTTTGAGGGTCGACATTTACAGTGTAAGAACTGAAAACTTTTGCAAGGTAAATGCTTTTCTTGGATAACTTTTCTCTTATTAACAGCAAATAGTTATTGCTCTTGAAAATAAACAAATTTGAATTTTTTAAATATGCTTCATGTTTTAGATCTCTAGCACAGTTTTAATATCCACTTTTGTTAATGATATTACTGGTAATGTGTTTTCATTCTAATAAATTGGTTGCAGATGCTCAGAGAAGAAAGGATTTCATTAAAATTGCGGCTCTTAATAGCATACCTCCTACCTTTAAGATTAATGAAACAATAGTAAATTCAACCAAAATCTCCTTACTGGTCTATTATTATGGAAATTAAAACTTTATATCTCTTGGAGTTTTGTTTAGTTAAGGAAATGAAACCATGTTACAGAGCTTCTGAAGGTCATAGTAGCCTAGTGGAATTACATCAAGTATACATTTACATCCTGATTTTTAGATTCTAAACTGTCTACAAGATGCAAATGCATGAGAAGGAAAGGATAGCAGTTTGTGGAGGCTAAAATAGAAATGCCATCTTGGAAAAATAAAACAAACAATCAAATCTAATTTTTCCAAAAACAGTGTATCTGTGTCTCTGATCAAGTAAGATATGTATAAGTTCAACAAAACTTTGTTGTTGTTTAGTTAATAAGTCTTAAAAAAAATTAACTCTCTTGTGGCCCCATGGACTGTCGCCCACCAGGCTCCTTTGTCCGAGGGATTTTCCAAGCAATAATACTGGAGCAGGTTGCCGTTTGCTTCTCTAGACGATCTTCCCGACCCAGGGATTGAACCTCCGTCTCCTGCACTGACAGATTCTTTACCACTGAGCCATCTGGGAAGTAAAACTTTATTGAACATCTATAACTGGATGTTTTGACACTTAACCTCAATTCTCAGAGCAATAAACTAATTCGGTGTGCATTGGGGATACAGATTGTTAGTATCAAGCAGTAGTCTATGCCTAAGGTGCAAGCAGTAATACTTATTGTAAAGTTAAAAAATAAAATTAAAAAAAAAAAAAAAAAAGAATAGTTCAGCCATTCTTCTTTCACTCTAGGGACTTAACTGTTATCTTAAAAGCACAATGATTTCAGTGGTTTATATCTACTTACAAACTTCCTTTTTGTTCTTTCCTTTTGTCTAGCTTTGTGGTCTCCAGACTTTGGTGAGCCAAAGAATTAAGATATATACTACCATATATTCAAAAGTAAACAAATCACCATGTAAATTTCCCATAGAAATATATTCTTAACACATTTAAGAGATCTTTCAGCTGTTAGTTGGTTTAAAAAAAAAAGATTCAATGATAACAATCCCATTGACATTCCAAATAATGTATTTTGTTTTTACTACTTTGTATAATAGATTCATACTTAACTTTTATTATCTCATAAGTATATGAAAGTTAAAATCAGAACTTTGCAATTTAAAGTTAAAACTTATAGCCAAGGCCACTTTTGAAAGAATTGAACACCAATGATAGTGGTTAGTTTTAACTTGCCTAGGAAGATCAATGAATATCAAGAAACTTCCTGCCCATGGTATTAATTTAATTTAAAAATAAATCTCAAGATATTTACTAAAAATAGACCTAAAGTAATTGCTAATTATTTAATACCAACTACTTTGACATTTTACATATTGTGTATACAAGGGCCACCCCAAAAGAATTAGAGTGGGGGTTTTATAAAGAGGCCTGTACATGAAATTTGAAAATCCCAAAGAAAATTTCAAAAACAGCTAACCAAATAGATGACTGACTGCATAGCATAATGTTAGAGCAGCAGCATTCCAAACAGCTTGTGGGCATATAGCAATGCTTAAAACTTCAACATGTGTGTTAAAGAGTGTATTTCTTGGTTACCAATACTGATCTTTCTGGACATCAGAGTGATATATTAAAATTGTAAGAAAATATTCCAATATATAACACTTCTTACATTGAAGTCCATGTGAATGGCATGCTTACATGTCCAAAGATTAGCTTCCAGCCATAGAAATAATATGGGAAGCAAAGACTAAGCCGGCAATTCCCTGCATCACATTTTTTTTTTTTTTCTTGAAATAAGCTGAGCTTAAGAGTCCTATTACTCAGAAATGGACTCTGCAGACCACCAGCATCAGTGTCACCTGGGAACTTGTTAAAAATGCAGAATCTGAGTCCCTACCCTAAACCTATTCAATCAGAATTGGTATTTTTAAGGAGATCCTGAAGTGCTTAACATTTGAGAAGATACATTCTTTAAGGCTCCTCTGAGATACTTTTATGCCCAAGAACACACAAGACATAGCCAGGCCCCATAGTGTCTGCTGCATTTCAAGGTTAGGGAGCGTGCAGATCCCCAGGGGACTCACTCACAGATCTGCCCTAAGTGGACCACATCTTGACTCATGCACAAGAGGTCTGTATCTAAGAAGGTTAGAGCTCCCTACCAAAGACTGAATACAAAGGAGACCAGAATTTCACAAATCCCTTCTGAGTGCAGCTGACTTTTAACAGACATTATCCCAACAAGACTTGTTAATAAATTTGGGGATTGAATTGTGGAGTATTTTGCAGCCATTTTTCAACTGACTATGGCTGTCTTTTTAATGTCAAAGATTTAATTTGAAAGTAAAATTTAAGAATGTGAAAATGTTCTGTGTTATCTGTATATCTACCATAAAACTCTAACTTATATACATAGAGCTTAGGAACAACTCTTCAGAAGGCCTTCATATCTTTCGATAGACTCTCCACATTGTATACTGTGCTTTTCCTGTTTATCTCTGATTATGGTATCTTTCACCCATGTGATCTTTTCATAGAAATAAAATTAGCAAGCCAGTAGGCATTGGAATTTGCACAGAATTTATTTAAAAAGTCAAGATACAGTGAGTCTTTTGAGGCAAACAAATCAGGTTCCTGGGCTAAACCTCAAATTGCTCTAACATACAAGCTATCATTTGTACAAATCCATGAGAAATGAATGAAGAATTTGGCTCTCAAATAATATGGTCATGCCATTTAGAACTTTTTACTTTCTTTTTGTTAAAAAAAAAAATGAAGAAAATATAATTAAATTACTTATATTCTCACCACCAAGTAGTTATTTTTATTCACTTTAAATGTTTTTATTGTTTACATTTGCCTTAACAGTCAACATGCCATTTATATTCTGCCTCTTTTACTTAACATTATGTAACAAATGTTTCCCCATGATTCTACACTGCCTTCATCATGATTATTTTTAATGACCTGAGCCCATCCTAATGACATTTACTCTATTTATCCATTATTTTATTATTAGACTTCAAGCCAACCTCTTGCTATTGTGCCTAAGACTACTGCAAATGCCTTTGAACACATGACATTATTCTTTTCTTCAGTCATTTACTTTCTATGAATATATTCTCAGAAGGAAAATTGCTAATTTAAGGTTAATAATGCTATTAAATGCATTGTATACATTAACTATTTAGGAACTCTGCTTTTTCTTGAGCCAGGGACGAAGTTCCCTTTTTTAAACAAATATATGGGACATTTGGATTTAATTCTTTTCATAAAAATTGCCAGCTTGGGAAATCATTGATAGTTAAACATAGAATCCACAACCATTTCGTAACAATAAAATTGCAAACCCTGAATAGGATCCTGCCTCCATATTTATACATAAAATACAAGGAAACATAGGCAAGCAATATACTAGTGACCAGACAGAAACCAATTCAGATAACTGAAGCCTGCATAAGTGGGCCAATAAATTAAACTCAAATATACCCTCCAAAAATGCACAAATGACCAGTCACCAAATACAAAGAGCTTTTCTATGTCCCTTATTTGATTATTTAAAAAAATAACCTACAATTTATTCTTTCCTGCAAATCCTGTTTTTCTCCGCCCAAAGTATCCACCTCGTCTAGTAAATGCTAAAAGCATATAGTTTAACTGGAATTATGAACAGACAGAGAAGGCCAATTTAAACAGATGTCATAATAAAAAAAAAAAAGAATTTACCCCACTTACATGTATTAGTTAATAGATGTCGAAATGGCCAATTTGACAGGAAGAGAAGAAGGAGCCACTTCAGTTACAGATTTCATGAAATCTGCCCCCCCACACAATAGTTCCTCTTATATGCAGTCCAAAGGTGTTGCATAAGCCCCTTCCTGGCAAGCAGGGATACATCATCAATTTCTTTGACAGTTCTGAAAGTCTACTATTCAAATTGCTCTTTCACCATCGCAGTCTCCATGGAAGGCTCCAATATGTTAACATAATTCCAGATTCACTATTCTCAAGTGTGCTGGCATCTGAGAGCTCTCTCTGAAGGAGTCTTCTTGAATGGCCAGATCTGTTTTAAAAATTTTAGAGGTGACTCCAACTTTATGTTTCTCTTATACACATACATACCATTAAACAGAGTGTCCTTGGCAACTACTCAAATTTTAAAAGGTTTTTTAAACTCCAAATGACATGATGGATTATAATAATAATGCCAACTAAATATTTATTGAGTGCCTACTCTGTGCTTGGTGCTGTTCTAAGCATTTTATATTTATTAACTTAGTTAATCCTTATAACAATCCTAAGAGGAAGGGACTATATTATTTCTGTTGCTTTACTGGAGGGAAAATTGAAATAAAGAGAGGTCAAGCAACTTGCTCCAAGTAAGAGGAAGCATGAGAATGGTAAAACCAAGGTTCAAATCCAGGCATCTGGCTTCAGGGTCCAAGTACTTAACCATTACAGGTAATGTCTCACCTCTTGCTTGTTTAAGGGGCTTCTGTGTTGGTCTTCTTAATTTTTTCAGCTTCCTCTTGAGAAAATCAAGATATTGGTGAGTGCATAACCCTAAAAACCTCAAGTAATTTGATTCTTTCTTGGTTGTCCTACCTCTAAAGGGTAGGTCTCATAATCTACCAATCAGACAGAACAGCTTTTGCAAATGGCCAGAAAAATATTTGTTTTGTTTTGTTTTCTTAGACACCTAAAAAAAGTTTCATTATTAAAAGGAAAGGGCTCAGATGGTAAAGAATCTGCCTGTGGTGTAGGAGAACCAGATTCAATCCCTGGGTCAGGAAGATCCCCTGGAGAAGGGAATAGCAACCCACTCTAGTATTCTTGCCTGGACAGAGAAATCTGATGAGTTTCAGTCCATAGGGTTGCAAAGAGTCAGACACAACTGAGCAACTAACACTTTAACACTTTCAAAATCATAAGTAAAGTGTAAAGTGATCTTGAACTTTATGCCCAAAATAATAATAGATATTTTCTTTATTTTTTTTATATTGGAAAATTAAACCTGAAAGTTCAAGTCATTTTTTCCAAAAATAACTAAACCTGCGAAGTGCTAAAAATCAAATGACAATTATGGACAATATTTAGAGAAAGCCACTCCATGACATGTCTGGAACAAGACAGCCTAGAACATTCTCAACATCTCTCTTCTGACTAATATGTTATTGCTACTTTGTAACAGTGACTACTTTCAGCCCACTTTAATTCTCCTGACTAAGAACAGTCGTTGAATGTCCCTAGCTTTTTTACAACCTCCATTTCAAAACTGTATACCTTGTGTTTTTAAATCCTCACTACCACCTTGCACTACAAGCCCAAATCCTGTAAGAAGCTCCTAAAAACTCTTCTCTTACTGAGACAACCCACAATTCTCCTGGAGTGCTTCTCTGCTGGCTTTAGTAAGCGAGATAAATCTAACTTGGATGGCAGTTTTCTTCCTAGTCCTCTCAGTTGATGGGCTATAAAAGTTTCTAAATTGTCTTGGTGGAAGTTGGTGCTAAAGTGCACTGAAGAGCAGTATCAGGGAGAAAACAAATTCTATTTCAGATATGTTGCGTGTAGGATGCTTTTGAGAAATTCAAGTAATATGAAAGAAACAATGGTTCAAAAGGGTTTGTAGAACAAAGGGGGAGCCTGGATGCGAATTTTGAAGTTATCAAGAGACAGATGGAAATTAAAGCCAGAACATGGATGAGATCACTCAGTACAAAAAGCATAAGAAGATAATGAAGAAACTGAAACTCCAGTGTTAAGCTTCTGTAGAGAAGGCTGACCAGCAAAGGTGGCTGAGAAAGCACATCCAAAGATAAAGTAGAAAACCAGGGACAGATCATCACATGAGTCAAGGAAGAGGATATTTCAAGGCCTATGGAGTAACCAATGGTTGAAAGCATTTGAAAGATCAAGTAACAAGAGAATGGAAAATGTTCTCTTGGAGTCCATCATTGATACTTTTTGTGAGAGGTTTTTCAGAACTTTGATGGAAGCAGAAGTCAGAATGCAGAGAAGTATTCGGTAAGCTAAATGAAGAAAGAAGGATCTTTCAGTATGATAGTGCTGTAAATAGTGATTAAAAGAGTTGGTTCTAGAGAGAGACTGATGGAGTTGAAATTGTTTCCATCACTAGCTGTGTGGCCTTAGTGAGGTTACTTATTTCTACTTCACTTTCTCCATCTGTCAACTGGGGGGAAAATGGTAACTGACCACATGCAGTTCTGAGCAGGAAGAGATCAAGTAACAGAGATCCTTTTATATAGTAACAACTCAATAAGGACTAGCAACAAGTATTGTAAAACATGAGAGAGCATGACTTCTTTAGGGACTTGAAATTTGATGAATGCGAATAGTATGGAGATAAGAACAGCCAGGTTGAAGGGGTCCCAAACATGGAAGCCTTGAGTGCTATACATTTCCTCTCAAGACATAAAGGTTTCTTGAGGGAATTTAGGGAGAGAGTGATGTGACTATAGGTCTATTTTAGAAAAATCACTGACTGTATAGCCTACAGGATAGATTAGGGTAGAATTCATTGAAGGCCAGGACAGCAGTTAGGAGCCCATTTCAAAAACCTAAATGAAAAGAGGTAATGCCTTGATTAAGGCAGAGGAAGTAGAAATGAAAAAGACTCAAGGAGGTAAAATCATTATGACTTGATTACTGGTTATATATTGTAAGTGAGAAGTCTAGGATACTCACCCTTCACCTCCCAACACGTTCCTGATGTGGGTGGCTAGCTGAATAGTACAGTAATTTACTGAGGAGGAGGAGGAATCTGTGAAGAAACAGAGGTCTAAGGGGTGCTTGGGAATTAGGGGTTTCTTATCATTCAATTTTGGATTTGCTGGACTTGGGGAATACCCAGATATTAAAGATATCCCATATGCAAACTAGAACCCTTAGGAAAGTTTCAGCTCAAGATTCATAAGTGTTTATTTAAGTCGTGAGTGTCCAAGTAGTTACTGAGGAGGAATATCTTGAGAGAGGAGTATTGAAAAAAGTGTTACGCAGAGATTTATTTAGGAAAATATTGGTTGACAACAGACAAATGTTCAATCTTCTTGAAAATGTGGTGGAAGACCAATGATGGCAGCAGCCACAGCCAGTAAACATCCTCAAATAGGCTGCTTTAGTTCAACAGTGGAGAATCAACGATGAGACTAAGAGTGGGCAGGGAGAAGGCTAACCCCTCTCTCCTCCATTCAGCCTCCCAGTGTCTCCTTGTGGTCCACGTGATATCAGAAAATAAGCATCCTGCGCTGGAGAGGTTGACAAGTGGTTCCTTGAAAGGTAGCCAAGCCTCAGGAGCCATGTGTTAAATGAGAAACGTGATGGCATAGGGTCATTGGTTTTCTGTGAAGAAGGATTTCCAGATGCTCTTGGTGGAAAGGACAGCAGCAAAGGGAGAGTGAGTGAGAAGTGGGAAGAAGCCATTAGGTTAGATGTCAGAGCACGAACAGGCAAGATGATGGGCACTGCAGCTACTTTATCCACTTGGGAAGGACGACAAGGTGAAGGCAGGTAGTTCCAAGTTGTTGGTAATCCAAACAGAGGCCACGAGAGGGCTCTGTCTCCAGGTGTGAGCCCTGCTCACAGTTTACAACCCATCTGAAATGTCATCTTTTCAGGAAAAACCAGGACTCTGGTGGAGCATATACCGGAGAGTGGAAGGCTATTTTTAAAATAGTGGAAAATGACTATACTAAAATAACAGCAGTAACAACAACACTGAGTCATGAGTTGGGGAGCCTGTGTTCTGTTCCTGGTTTTGCCACCAACTATGTGACCCTGGACAAGTGACTTCACCTCTTCAGGCCTCAGTTCTCTTATTCATATGATGAGAGAGTTTATATAATGAGAGTCAGTGAGAGACATTCTGTTAGGTGAATAATGAGCAAATTCATATAATGAAAGCCAGTGAGTTCTGTGATACTTTATGAATAGCCCGTGACACCATGGCCATTGCTGGGTGGAAGAGCAGCACGCATCCTGGCTGGGCTGCCCTAGCATGCTGTCAGGACTGGCGGTGAATCAGCATCATGGAGCATCCCAGAGAAATCATAAAGCAAGCCTACGGGCAGCCTCACTTTCCTTGGTGAGTGCCCTCAACAGCAGAGCCTGTTTGCTCTTACAGGACCAGGATGGTTCCCTTACACTGGGTTTTCTAGGGGATCCATTTGATTACCTGTTAACTCTTAGGGAGGTGAGGAGAAGTAAAGAAGTGAAGGGGGAAGGACCTTGCAGAGTGGACTTAGAGTCCTTTGTCAGCCTCTTCCCTTTCCTGCAGTTTACCCACATCACTTCTTCCCTCCCTCCCACAGTATCATTTAAAGAGATCCCTTCTCCATTTTCTAAGGATAGTTCTGTTATCTGTGCTCATAGGTCCAAACCCAGTGCTCTAGTACTGAACAGGGGCAAATACCTAAAGTAAGAAAGTATATGTTTGAGAAGTGAGGAAAAGGGCAACCATCGCTAGACTCTGTCTTGGATCAACATCAGCCTCCTTCTTTTCCTTTATATTAGAAAGTTTGAAGTAAGGATCCTGATGAAGGGGAAACCACAGTTCTACCTCTCCAATTCCGTCCCTCATTCACTGCCCACTCACAGCAACCAGATCCATCCCCACCATGCCAGCAGCTGGCATCCACATCACCAGATCTGCAGGATACTTTCTTGACTGTACTACAGGGTCTGCCATTGTTGAAGAAGCCCTTCCATAAACTTTCTTAAACTACAGATATCATTCAGCCCAACTAACCACATTCTTCTCTCCTCACTAACATCTCCTCTCAAAGGGATGAACACAGCCAGCCATGTTTTATACCCGAGACTCTTGGGACCGTAGGTGACTGGAATGTGAGTACACACCTGGCCAGTGTATCCTGGATCCTTGATGTGACCTGGCCCTACAAGAAGAGTTAAACCTATCAGAGTCTCCCCTTTCTCAGGAATTTGAAATAGACAACAGTATGGAGTGAGAGTCGAAAGGTCCTGGTATATGAAGAGATTCTAGAGGCAGTTGTTTGATCATGTGAGCCCAAAGTTATGAGGGTCAGAAATTATGAATGAACAGAGAAAGAGGTCCTTAGAGAGAAATAGATAAAGTCAATACAAAGAGAGAGCCAGAAAGGCCAAAAGATTCAGGGAGATGGAGAGAATGTGTGACCTCCAAGCATTGCTTCCCAGAAGCCAAAAGAGACACTTTCGCCTCCCATTGTCTGTTCTCTCGCGAACTCTTCTCTATTTGTCCTTTAACTGTTGTTGGTTTGTTTAGTTGCTAAGTTGGATCCGACTCTTTGCAACCCTATGGACTGTATCCTGCCAGGCTCCCCTGTCAGTGGGATTTCCCAGGCAAGAATACTGCAGTGGGTTGCCATTTCCTCCTCCAGGGGATTTTCCCAACCCAGGGATTGACTCCACATCTCCTGCATTGGCAGGCGGATTCTCTACTGCTGAACCACCAAGGAAGCCCCCTTTAACTATTAGCCTTTTCCATGAAGGCTCTGTCCTTCGGCCTTTTTCAGTCCATGCAGGTGGCGCTAGTGGTAAAGAATCTGCCTGCTAGTGCAGGAGACATAAGAAACTCGAGTTCAATCCCTGGATTCGGAAGATCCCCTGAAGGGGGAAATGGCAACCCACTGCAGAATTCTTGCTTGGAGAATCTGGGCAGAGGAGCCTGGCAGGCTATAGTCCAATGGACAGAGGAGCCTGGCAGTCTGCAGTCCATTGGGTCGCAAAGAGTCAGACACAACTGAAGTGACTTAGCACACACACGCTTTCCATGGGATGTGGTCTTGGCTTCCAAAAGCCTATATCTGATGGTGCTCAGGTCTGAATCTCTGTGCTAGCTCTCTCTCTCTCTCTAATCTCTCTGCTGAGCTCTAGACCTGTTTATTCATCTGCCTGATGGACACTGCCATTCCCCATGGGCATTCCACCAGCACTTCAAAATCCACGTCTAAAGTCAAACTTCCAGTCAAACCTACTCTTCCTCTAAAACTCCTTTTTAGTGAAAGAAACTTTCAGCAGAAAACTAAAATAACCTTAGACTTCTGCTCCTTGGATCCATTGGAACATTCAGTTCAGTCGCTCAGTCATGTCTGACTCTTTGCAACGCCATGAACCGCAGCACACCAGGCCTCCCTGTCCATCACCAACTCCCAGAGTCCACCCAAACCCGTGTCCATGGAGTTGGTGATGCCATCCAACCATCTCGTCCTCTGTCGTCCCCTTCTCCTCCTGCCCTCAATCCTTCCCAGCATCAGGGTCTTTTCAAATGAGTCAGCTCTTTGCATCAGGTGGCCAAGAGTTTCAGCTTCATGGAGTTTCAGCTTCAACATCAGTCCTTCCAATGAACACCCAGGACTGATCTCCTTTAGGATTGACTGGTTGGATCTCCTTGCAGTCCAAGGGACTCTCAAAAGTCTTCTCCAACACCACAGCTCAAAAGCATCAATTCTTCAGTGCTCAGCTTTCCTTATAGCCCAACTCTCACATCTGTACATGACCACTGGAAAAACCATAGCCTTGACTAGACGGACCTTTGTTAACAAAGTAATATTTCTGCTTTTTAATATGATGTCTAGGTTGGTCATAACTTCCCTTCCAAGGAGTAAGTGTCTTTTAATTTCATGGCTGCAATCACCATCTGCAGTGATTTTGGAGCCCAGAAAAATGAACGTTAAGTCATAGTCATTCAGCCTCCAACGTTTCTCGTCACTGCTCCTCTTCTCCAGTCCCACTGCTACTGTTCTAAGCTCAGAGCCTCATAACTGCCCTTTTGGTTTCCTTGGCATCAATCTTCTACCCTTGCTTATAACTCTTCTGTGGCTTTCCCATTTTCTTACAGGAAAACCCAAACTCTTAAGCTATGGCATCCAGTTCTTTCATGACGCTTCCCTGCCTGCTTCATCCACACAGTCCTTCTCTGCACTCCCTCTAACCCCAGTTGCAAATGATTCAGACTTTCTGCAACTCCCACAGCATATCAAGTGTTGCCTCCATCTGGACTTTGCTCCCCCGGATCCTTCTTCCAGAAAGGCTAACATCCCTTTCTCTTCCTGTCAACACTTTCCTGTGTTGTTCTTCAGTATTTATGAGCCTGCCCCCACATTTAAATCCCTAGCCTTTTATTACGCCCCAACTCTCCTCTGCACAGATGACTGTGACAGCATCAATATCATAGCACTTAATTTTAAAATGTTTGTATTCCTCTGTTCGACCTAGAAGGGCAGGAAATCTATCATTTTTACTGTTTGTCCTGTGCCTAGCAGTGAAAGCATCCAGAACATGCTGTAGAGGAAAGGAAGGAAATGAATACCCTGATCCTCTGGGGGTGGTGGTGGGGTGGTGGGGACCAGCTTACTCTCTCTAAAAAAAGAATAATACCCAATAAGTGAGGTCATGAAATTTTATGGTCATAATTTAAAACGTCCTCCAAAAAGGGAAAAAAAAAAAAATCTCTCCTGCAGAGGGCAAAAAAGGGCACCATCCTTTTCCTCAGAAAGTATAGTATCTCTTTGGCAGCTGGAAGTGGAAACCCCTCAAAGATGAGCAGCCTGTTTCTCATAATGATAACTGAGCAAGATGAAACAATTTCCTGAAACTACATAGAAACCTGCAAAAACACAGATTTTTTTCATCTGCACCCCTGTCTTATTGAGATGCATGGATGGGATTTGATCCATTGAGATCCTGGTAAGCAAGGTGAAAATAGAGCCCGTCACAAAGGACTGGAAAGGCTCTGTCCCCGCTGCTAAAACTGCCGGAGCGTCCAGTAGTCCCTAACTAGCTGAGCAGCCCCTGCTGCTGGCCGGCTTGAAGAAATGCTCAAGAACAGTTCAATAATTTCTGCTTAGGATGTAATAAATGGCTCATTTAACCCAGGTGGGAGAAGACTGCCGCCCCTCTAGCCTGGATCCCTGGGCTGAAGTGCCGAAGGAGAGACTGGGACTGTGAGTCTGTCCCCGGATGTCCCTCCTGTGTGCACTGTGGTGTCTAAGCACCCGCTCGTGTGTCACGCCCTCATGCAGGAGGGAAGGAACTGGCTGAAGCCCAGGAGGCATGCTGAGAGAGCTCTTGGGTGGAGGACAGAGATGAAAAAGGCACAGGGAATGGGGAGGGGCCCTTCCAAAAGGGCTCCATCAGCCACGGGCTTTGCACCGAATAGCTTCTGGGGGAGGGAAGGACGTGAGAGAAGGAATATTCACCTGCCAGAATAAAATGGGGAATGCAAGCTGAATGCATTCTCCTCAAGAGTGGGAAGCCACCTGATTTCTGCATTGTGAGGAAGATCGTTTTCCTGGGCACGAGCTGGGGGAGTTGGAAGGCAGGCAATGCCTGTTTCCTCCCTTAGCCATCCTGCTGCCACAGGCCTGCAGGCAGATTAAGTCTCAGACTTGCACAAGTTTCCTCGATGTGAATCTCTTCCCTGTCTGGTTAACACTTTCTCACTCTCGAGGTGTCCTCCTGTGTGTCAGTTACTGTGAGCTAACATTCTGCCCACACTTCCAAAGAACTGATGCTTTTGAACTGTGGTGTTGGAGAAGACTCTTGAGAATCCCTTGGACTGCAAGGAGTTCAACCACTCCTTTCTAAAGGAGATCAGTCCTGGATGTTCATTGGAAGGACTGATGCTAAAGCTGAAACTCCAGTACTTTGGCCACCTCATGGAAAGAATTGACTCATTGGAAAAGACTCTGATGCTGGGAGGGATTGGGGGCAGGAGGAGAAGGGGACGACAGAGGATGACATGGCTGGATGGCATCACCGACTCGATGGACATGAGTTTGAGTGAACTCCGGGAGTTGGTGATGGACAGGGAGGCCTGGCGTGCTGAGATTCATGCGGTCGCAGAGAGTCGGACACGACTGAGCGACTGAACTGAACTGGACTGAACATTCTGCCACACTTCCACCACCACCCCAGCAAGGGGCCAGAGCACCATCTAGGTCACTGCCATGTGGTCGTGAGAGCACAGGAGCAGTATTGGCATGCCTCCTTCCTTATCTGCCCTCAATTCTGGGGCGAACTGACTCAAAGGCAAGAGCCACAAGAAAACCATCAACTCTCCAGATTCTGACATACAGCATTGTCCAGTCTCACATGTTTAAAGTCTCAGTTTAATTATCAATATATAATATGTTATACATCATCGTTATGTATGGTATAAGATGAAATAACCCAAAGCTGGCAATACTGCAACATTCTAAATGGAAGCATTAAAGACATTCTGAACGGACCACACAGGCTGGAGGACAGCCTAAGCAATAAGTTTGTGAATGGGAATACAGAGGGCAGAGGTAAACCATTTCTGTTCCAAGGACCCCTTGGGCCATTTCTCAAGCAATTTTTAAAAATATATAGTGAAATACAATACTTTGGCCATTTGGTGCAAAGAGCCAACTCACTGGAAAAGACCCTGATGCTGGGAAAGCTTGAAGGCAGAAGGAGAAGGGGACATCAGAGGATGGGCTAGTTAAATAGCATCACCAACTCAATGGACATGAATTTGAGAAAACTCTGGGAGATAGTGGAGGACAGAGGCACCTGACATGCTGCAGTTCATGGGGTTGCAAAGAGTTGGACATGACTTAGCAACTGAACAACAACAAAATACATAATTTGACAAGGGAAACTAATCATATAGAGATAGTTAACAACAAAGTTTTTTAAAATTATATTTCAGTAATATGTATTTTTCTATTACTTATTAAATAATAAGATTAAGTAGCAGTTCTGAAAGCCACTGTGATTTTGAAGTAATATCCAGTGTAAGAAATACCTGAAGACATCAGCCACAACTGCAATGCTGCTGCTGCTGCTAAGTCACTTCAGTTGTGTCTAACTCTGTGCAATCCCAGAGACGGCAGCCCACCAGGCTCCGCCATCCCTGGGATTCTCCAGGCAAGAACACGGGAGTGGGTTACAACTGCAATAGGGCATGAAAATATCTGCACCTTCCCTTGGCAGCAGTTTCAGATACTGCCAGTCCTACTGAAGTTTGCTGTCCACATTTATAATTGAAGGGAACACTGAATTTCAGTCAGAGGTTAGTGAAAATAGAAGTAAGTTTTGTTCAAGATCCAAGATTACGGATGACCTAAATTCTACCTGTGGATCCCCTGCATTGGCTAAACCTTCAATCTGTGGAACACAGGAAAACAGAGCACCTAAAATAACAACTATGAATAGCAACTCTTCCATATTTGGAGGAAAGATATCTTCCCAAATCAGCACAAACTTCTACTACACTGTGTGATAAACAGCGATTTCAGGAGTACTTAGCTTTATGAAGGATATAACTATTCCTTTATTTATTTAAAATGTTAAATTTTACAAGGCTTACTATAAAATTATGGTAATCAAGAGTGTGATAATTTGTCTAAAAGCAGTTATATAGGGGAATGGAACCAACTAATGAACTCGTAAATACATCTACACATATATAGTCAGTGGATTTCTGACAAAGGTGTCAGAGCTTTTCAAGGGGTTAAAAAAAGTACTCTTTTCAACAAGAAGTGCTAATCAACGATTAGGTATCAAAATGAAAAAAGAAAATCTCAACCCTTACCACATGTCACATACAAAACTTTATTTGAAATGAATTTTAGAGCTAAATGTAAGAGGAAACTGGAAGGCTTCTAGAATAAAATGTGGGAGGAAATATTTGTTACCTTTGGTTAAGGAAAGGTTTCTTAGAAAAACAAAAACCGTAAGCCATAAGTGAAAAATTTGACAATTGGTCTTCATGAAATGTAAAATGTCTGCTCTTCAGAAGAAAATGAAAAGCAGGACCCAGATTGGTAAGACATATTTGCAAAGCACATTGCTAATGAGGAGTTTGTAGACAGATTACATAAATAGTGAAATAAAAACTCAGCAAAAAGAGAGGCAAAAGATTTGCACAATATTTCACCAGAAAATACATACAAATAGCAATGAACACATGTAAAACTATTCAATATCATTAATCATCAGGAAAAATGGACTAAAAGGAGATAACCACTACATGCCCATTTGAATGGCTAAAATTAAATGGATTAATACTACTAACTTGGGGAAAACCAACGGAGCTCTAAAGATTGCTGGTGGAAATGCAAATGACACAATTATTTTGGAGAACAATTGGCAGATTTTTACAAAATTGAACATACTTACCATCAGATCAGATCAGTCGCTCAGTCGTGTCCGACACTGCGACCCCATGAATTGCAGCACGCCAGGCCTCCCTGTCCATCACCAACTCCCGGAGTTCACTCAGACTCACGTCCATGGAGTCGGTGATGCCATCCAGCCATCTCATCCTCTGTTGTCCCCTTCTCCTCCTGCCCCTAATCCCTCCCAGCATCAGAGTCTTTTCCAATGAGTCAGCTCTTCACATGAGGTGGACAAAGTACTGGAGTTTCAGCTTTAGCATCATTCCTGCCAAAGAAATCCCAGGGCTGATCTCCTTCAGAATGGACTGGTTGGATCTCCTTGCAGTCCAAGGGACTCTCAAGAGTCTTCAACACCACAGTTCAAAAGCATCAATTCTTTGGCGCTCAGCCTTCTTCACAGTCCAACTCTTACATCCATACATGACCACAGGAAAAGCCATAGCCTTGACTAGACGAACCTTTGTTGGCAAAGTAATGTCTCTGCTTTTCAATATGCTATCTAGGTTGGTCATAACTTTCCTTCCAAGGAGTAAGCGTCTTTTCATTTCATGGCTGCGGTCACCATCTGTAGTGATTTTGGAGCCCAGAAAAATAAAGTCTGACACTGTTTCCACTGTTTCCCCATCTATTTCCCATGAAGTGGTGGGACCAGATGCCATGATCTTCGTTTTCTGAATGTTGAGCTTTAAGCCAACTTTTTGACTCTCCTCCTTCACTTTTATCAAGAGGCTTTTGAGTTCCTCTTCACTTTCTGCCATAAGGGTGGTGTCATCTGCATATCTGAGGTTATTGATATTTCTCCCGGCAATCTTGATTCCAGTTTGTGTTTCTTCCAGTCCAGCGTTTCCCATGATGTACTCTGCATATAAGTTAAATAAGCAGGGAGACAATATACAGCCTTGACGAACTCCGTTTCCTATTTGGAACCAGTCTGTTGTTCCATGTCCAGTTCTAACTGTTGCTTCCTAACCTGCATACAAATTTCTCAAGAGACAGATCAGGTGGTCTGGTATTCCCATCTCTTTCAGAATTTTTCACAGTTCATTGTGATCCACACAGTCAAAGGCTTTGGCATAGTCAATAAAGCAGAAATAGATTTTTTTCTGGAACTCTCTTGCTTTTTCTGTGATCCAGCGGATGTTGGCAATTTGATCTCTGGTTCCTCTGCCTTTTCTAAAACCAGCTTGGAACATCAGGAAGTTCATGGTTCACATATCGCTGAAGCCTGGCTTGGAGAATTTTGAGCATTACTTTACTAGCGTGTGAGATGAGTGCAATTGTGCGGTAGTTTGAGCATTCTTTGGAATTGCCTTTCTTTGGGATTGGAATGAAAACTGACCTTTTCCAGTCCTGTGGCCACTGCTGAGTTTTCCAAATTTGCTGGCATATTGAGTGCAGCACTTTCACAGCATCATCTTTCAGGATTTGGAATAGTTCAACTGGAATTCCATCACCTCCACTAGCTTTGTTCATAATGATGCTTTCTAAGGCCCACTTGACTTCACATTCCAGGATGTCTGGCTGTTGGTCAGTGATCACACCATTGTGATTATCTGCGTCGTGAAGATCTTTTTTGTACAGTTCTTCTGTGTATTCTTGCCACCTCTTCTTAATATCTTCTGCTTCTGTTAGGTCCATACCATTTCTGTACTTTATTGAGCCCATCTTTGCATGAAATGTTCCTTTGGTATCTCTGATTTTTTTGAAGAGATCCCTAGTCTTTCCCATTCTGTTGTTTTCTTCTATTTCTTTGCATTGATCACTGAAGAGGCTTTCTTATCTCTTCTTGCTTTTCTTTGGAACTCTGCATTCAGATGTTTGTATCTTTCCTTTTCTCCTTTGCTTTTTGCTTCTCTTCTTTTCACAGCTATTTGTAAGGCCTCCCCAGACAGCCATTTTGCTTTTTTGCATTTCTTTTCTATGGGAATGGTCTTGATCCCTGTCTCCTGTACAATGTCACGAACCTCATTCCATAGTTCATCAGGTACTCTTATCTATCAGATCTAGGCCCTTAAATCTATTTCTCACTTCCACTGTATAATCATAAGGGATTTGATTTAGGTCATACCTGAATGGTCTAGTGGTTTTCCCTACCATACTTAGTAACAATTCCATAGATGTTTACCTAAGAGAAATGAAAACAGAGGTCCATACAGCAAATGTTAATTGTAGTTTTATTCCTAGTAGCCAAAAGCCCATCAGCAGAATAGATAAAAACACTGTGGTTTTACAGTATACAATAGAATACTTCTCAGCAACAGCTAGCAATGAGCTACTGATAACAGCAATAATATATGTGAATTTCAAAAGCATTGCTGTAAGTGGACGAGCAGAATAAGCTGGACATATGCCGTACATGCTGTATCTATGACATTGGCACAACATTCTAGAAAAGTCAAAGCTGTAGAAACAAAGCAGATTGGACTGGTTGTCATTGGGCTGCGGGTGATGTGAGGAATTGCCTACGGGGGTCATAAGGGAACTTCCTAGAGTGATGCAAATGTTCCACATGTTAGTTTGGCTGTGAACACACAATTGCATGTGTGTCAGATTTTCAAACTGCCCTTAAAAAAGGCAAATGTTATTGTATATGTGATTTGTATCTCAAAACCTGACTTATAAAAAATTCTAAAGTTTTATCAAAGAGAACTTGTAAATATTTTGTTACTAGAGCTAAAGTATCATGTTAGAGAATTCAAAATCCGGATTTTCCACCTAAAATGAAAATAGGCATTTGTCTGTACTCTAAATACAGAGAAGAACAGATGTATTGGCTCAGTATCTTATTGGGTTTGTATGCTATTTGGAAATTGGATTGTTTTGACAGATTACTTGCTAGCCAGGAAAGGCATTAAGGGATTATTTGTTACTGTGTTTTCAGATTTTTCCCTAATGATAAAATCATTTGAAATAAAAGAGGGCAGCCAAAGTAATTTTACTCAGGGAGATATTATTTCATACATAGACATGTCAGAAACAGCATAAGCAAGAAAAGATTACTCCAATTTTTAACATTTTTTAGCTTATTTCAACAGCAACAAACAATTTCAATCCTAAGTAGCACATAATTCAGATTTCCTTTTAGGAGTTTCTCAATTTAAAGACTTGAAATCATTTGTTAATGTGGATGTTGTAAACTTCACATTGCAATTTGAATCTTTACTTCTCGATGCCTACTTTAATGCTATCTATTTGAGGATACCATCTGATTATATCATTGTTTTTACTTGTGTACAGGCTCTAATGTCTTTCTAATGTGCTGCAGAACGGTTTGCTTTAATAGAATTCTATGTATTGCAAGAATTTCTTTGCAAATAGAGCAAAGAAAAGCTTTAAAATCTTCATAAAAGCAATATTCTTTATTTGTTAATAGAACATTAATGTTACCTACCTCATCTAAAAGAGTTCTTTTTTTTTTTCCATTCCACAGTTCATAGAAGGAAAGAACCACACTTATTTTAAATGAGTTCCTGTGTTACTATCAAATGAATTAATTTTTACCTTTGTGCCTTTGTATTGTCATAACATTGGTTGTTTTAATGAACTGGTGGTAAATAATTTAGTTTATTTTTACATTCTTTTTGGTTTTTTGCCAGAAAAGCCAACTAACTTGCTAAATCAGTGCATATTTTTATGTTTCTCCATGGATATACTTGATCTTCAAGTAATTATTTGCTGATTTGCTGTATTTACATGAAGTTTATTCTTTTGTATCTCTAGATCTGCTGCCATCTAACACACTAGCTGCTAGCTATATGGGAGTATTTAAATTAGTTAAAATGAAATAAAAAAAATTCAGTCACTCACACCAGACAGATTTCAAGTGCTCAATGGCCATATGTGGTCTGTGGCTACCCTCTAAGACACAGAGCTTTGCCGTTATCACACGACTCCTATGGAGCAGTGCAGATCTAGATCAGCATCAGAAAACTGTCTTTTTGTAGTAAATCCTGTAGCATTTATGACCAACAGGTAAAACTGAGGTTACTATATAGACACTACTTAGGCATGTGAAAAGCATCTCTATTTAAAAATGGAAAAAACATTCCTGCAGGCAGGGACTGCAGGCAGCAGACTGGAGTTGAGCCGTAGTTTGCCCACTGCCGGTCCGGTCATCCAGTCCTTTATTCAGTAAGAACCTCTTTTTTGAACAGATCTATGTTTTAAGCACTGGACTAAATATTAAGTATAGTATAGTGAACAAGAAACATAGTCTCAGCTCTCATGTAGTCCAGAACTTAACAAGAAAAGCACCCTAACAAAAATTACACAATTAATTATTTTAATTTAACAACTGAAATGAAGCTAAACAAATAACGGGGGACCCTAAAATGGATAAAACATCGAGTTGATTCTAAAAATTATCTGTAACTAATATTTTTTAAAAAGACAACAACTATTTAGGCTTTCCAGCTGACCCATTTGAAAAAGGCATTGTAAAAGTTAATAAAGCGACATAATATTTCTAAATGGGCGGATGTTCAAATATATTCTTACATACCATCTGTTTTATGTATGTGAAATAGTACGTCCAATGACAGAAATTATATCTGTATAAATATAATTACATTTGTTATAAATGTAGCATTTATTGATGTTTGGTCTTTTGTCTTCCTTGTCTAGCATCTTTTATAACAATTAAAGTGTATAAATTAAATATTTCCTTGTAACTGAGAAAAACTTGCCACAGATAAACTCCTAAAATAGCCCTAGATTTCTATTAATTCTTTTTATCAAAATTCAAATTGAGGCCATTATTAAATGAAATAATGTGATACATATAAACCTAGGATACTTTGACAGGTATTTTTTTAGAACATATGTCTTCTTTTCATTTATGAGAGCTCAGTATACGTAATCTACACAACAACAACAAAAAATTAAAATATATACTATACTGTCTTCCTATGTATTAGCAGTGTCTCTCAAGATTATATTTGATTTTCTGAGCTCTTTACTGCACTTTGAAGTTCTTTTAAATGTGGGCTTTTTTATGGTGGTGTCAAGAACTTGCTGTGAATCTAAATATTTAATCACTGAGCATGTGTGAGAGGGAATTGAGTGAGCAGGTGCCATTCTAAATTGAATACACACCTTGAATGACAAATAGGCCAAACTGAAATTGTTTTGAGATTAAATCATGTGCTATATATCTCCTTTGTCTCAATAAATAAACCCCAAACTGTTAAATGCAGCTGATTATACACCAAGATGAGAATGAAATAAAGGGGATAAAATATTTCCTAAGGTCATGACATGGAGTTTTAATTTTTCAGTTTCACTAAAATTAACAGGCCCAGGAACAAATCCTGCTGACTCAGGTTTCAGTTCAGTGCAGTTCAGTTGCTCAGTCATGTCTGACTTTGCGACCCCATGGACTGCAGCATGCCAAGCTTCCCTGTCCATCACCAACTCCTGGAGCTTACTCAAACCCATGTCCATCGAGTTGGTGATGCCATCCAACCATCTCAGCCTCTGTTGTCCCCTTCTCCTCCCACCTTCAATCTTTCCCAGAATCAGGGTCATTTCCAATGAGTCGGTTCTTTGCATCAGGTGGCCAAAATGTTGGAGTTTCAGCTTCAGCATCAGTCCTTCCAATGAATATTCAAGACTGATTTCCTTTAGGATGGATCCAGGGGACTCTCAAGAGTCTTCTCCAACACCACAGTTCAAAAGCATCAATTCTTTGGTGCTCAGCTTTCTTTATTGTCCAACTCTCACATCCATACATGACTACTGGAAAAAAAACATAGCTTTGACTAGATGAATCATTGTTGGCAAAGTAATGTCTCTGCTTTTTAATATGCTGTCTAGGTTGGTCATAGATTTTCTCCAGGGAGCAAGTGTCTTTTAATTTCATTGCTTCAGTCACCATCTGCAGTGATTTTGGAGCCCAAAAAGTAAAGTCTGTCACTGTTTCCGTTGTTCCCCCATCTATTTGCCATGAAGTGATGGGACTAGATGCCAGGATCTTAGCTTTCTGAATGTTGAGTTTAAGCCAACTTTTTCACTCTCCTCTTTCACTTTCATCAAGAGGCTCTTTAGTTCTTCTTCACTTTCTGCCATAAGGGTGGTGTCATCTACATATCTGAGGTTATTGATATTTCTCCCAGCAATCTTGATTCCAGCTTGTGCTTCCTCCAGCCCGGCATTTCGCATGATGTACTCTGCATAGAAGTTAAATAAGCAGGGTCACAATATACAGCCTTGACATACTCCTTTCGCTGTTTGGAACCAGTCTGTTCCATGTCCAGTTCTAACTGTTGCTTCCTGACCTGCATACAGATTTCTCAGGAGGCAGGTTAGGTGGTCTGGTATTCCCATCTCTTACAGAATTTTCCACAGTTTGTTGTGATCCACACAAAGGCTTTGGCGTAGTCAATAAAGCAGAAGTAGATGTTTTTCTGGAACTCTCGTGTTTTTTTGATGATCCAGTGGATGTTGGCAATTTGATCTCTGGTTCCTCTGCCTTTTCTAAATCCAGCTTGAACATCTGGAATTTCACGGTTCATGTACTGTTGAAGCCTGGCGTGGAGAACTTTAAGCATTACTTTAATAGCATGTGAGATGAGCGCAATTGTGTGGTAGTTTGAGCATTCTTTGGCATTACCTTTCTTGGGGATTGGAATGAAAATTGACCTTTTCCAGTCCTGTGGCCACTGTGAAAGTGAAAGTGAAATCGCTCAGTCATGTCCGACTCTTTGCGACCCATGGACTGTAGCCTATCAGGCTCCTCTGTCCGTGGGATTTTCCAGGAAAGAGTGCTGGAGTGGATTGCCATTTCCTTCTCCAGGGGATCTTCCCGACCCAGGAATCGAACCCAGGTCTCCCGCATTGCAGGCAGATGCTTTACCATCTGAGCCACCAGGGAAGCCTATTTTCCAAATTTGCTGGCATATTGAGTGCAACACTTTAAAGCATCATCTTTTAGGATTTGAAATAGCTCAACTGCAATTCCATCACTTCCACTCTCTTTGTTCATAGTGATGCTTCCTAAGGCCCACTTGACTTTGCATTCCAGGATGTCTGGCTCTAGGTGAGTGAATATACCACCATGGTTATGTGGGTCATGACGATCTTTTTTGTATTGTTCTTCAGTGTATTCTTGCCACCTCTTCTTAATATCTTCTGCTTCTGTTAGGTCCATACCATTTCTGTCTTTTATTGTGCCCATCTTTGCATGTTCCCTTAATATCTCTAATTTTCTTGAAGATATCTCTAGTCTTTCCCATTGTATTATATTCCTCTATTTCTTTGTACTGATCACTGAGTAAGGCTTTCTTAGCTCTCCTTGCTATTCTTTGGAACTCTGCATTCAAATGGGTATATCTTTCCTTTTCTCCTTTGCCTTTCACATCTTTTCTTTTCTCAGCTATTTTTTAGGCCTCCTCAGACAACCATTTTGCCTTTTTGCATTTCCTTTGGGGATGGTCTTGATCACTGCCTCCTTTATAATGTCACGACTCAGGTTTAAGCTGTTCTTTTATGGTGACAAATGATGTGCTCCAAGGAACTAAAATCTGACATTCCCATCACTTAGAACAATGCAAGTTTGAATGATGCCAAGAATAGTAGGGTTTAAAAACAAATTTAAAAACTGTGACTGAATCTATCAAGAGAAGATTCCTTGTATGAAGATTCCATATATGACTCACTAGCCTCAGCACTGTTCCTCCCAACCTTTGTACAATTTCACCCGGAGATGCTCTGTTATTGTGTAATGGACTTTATTTAACAATTAAGGACTCTGGCTCCATCAGTGTCAATGTCCTCAACTCATCTTCACTGAGAGAGAAAAAAAGTCATACCTATTTAACACAGAGGCTTGAAGGCCTAGCACAGTAACCCCGCCTTAATGTCATCAGGGATGGAGCACATTGACAGCTGGCGTAGATTTTCCTCGTGGACCATGGAACCTCTCAGCACGCAATGGTACATCTGTAGACAGATCACCGTGTGCTTCCCTCTGAGGTTCCTTTGGTCTCCAGGAAGGAGCTTCGCTCTGGTTCACCCACACCACAGCGTCACCACTGGACCCAGTGCCCTTCTGTGGGTTTCCGTTTGCTAGAACCTTTGACACAGGAATTGCTGCTGGTGCAGAGTTGGACGGGGGTCACAGTCGGCTGCTGGAATCAGAGGAGTAGATCTCAGATCTGCAGCCATCTCGGATCTGACTCACCCTTCATTTCTGTATACAGTCTGTCAAGTGGGATCCCTGTGTCTTAATCCTCATTCCTGAGGTCTCAACCACATCAAAACGTGTCTTGGCACAATCCAGTTTCTCTACTTGCATTTCAGATGTTCCACTGTTATCATCTGAAGCACTTCATGTTTCCCTTTGACTCCTCTAGCCCCAGAGGAAGCTCAAAGATGTGCTGGGTTCTCTTTTCCGCAGTAGAGGCTCTCTGCCTCAACCAAAACTAGTCCTCAAACCTTAAAGAAAATGATGGCCGATAACAGCCTGCTTACTTCCGAAAGTGATTTTCCTTTTTCTGGAATTTTTGTTTATGCCATTTCCTTACTTTTTAATATATTTTAAATATGTGCCTTTTCTGTAGTTTATTTGCCTTTTTTTTTCCTTTGGTGGTTGCAATAAAAGTGTTGGCTTGCCATGACCTACTACATCCTGCCCCAAAGCAGACCTATTCAAGTTATTTTAACATACTGATATATGTCTGCTCCACCTCATTAATGCCTCTGTTCAGTGCAGCAAAGGGGAAACCTGTGACAATGTCGCTTTTTTGGTGAAGGGATAGAAATGAATATAACAGTGTGTTTTATAGGGTCTGGAAATAAACTGTAACCCTTTTCATTGGTATATATTTAAAGATACAACCAAGAGACATAAAACTTAAAAAAAAAATCAAAAATACTAAAAGAGCCAAAGTTGAAAATTATCTGGTTACCATGACCTATCTTTTTAACATAGGAATTCCTAATGTTTATGTAAATGTAATTAATATTTTTATTAATAGAATGTTTAAGAACTCACTTGTCACTTTCATTTCTTTCCTTTCACACATTGAGTGGCAGACTGTCAATTGAGGGAGAGGTGGAAGGACGTTACCTGTGTTTACACATCCCCTCCTTGCCCTGGCTTACACATACACCAGCCACACAACCATACACACAGATGGCACTACCGCCATGTAAATTGTATTGGCTTATCCTTTTCTGTTGTTTGCTTTGAGGGCATGGATTAACGCTGTTACCAATTGTTTTCTGTGTGCGTGCTTTTGCAAATAAGCTTTTTATTTTGGACTAGTTTTAGGTCTCGGAGAAGACAATGGCAACCCACTCCAGTACTCTTGCCTGGAAAATCCCATGGATGGAGGAGTCTGGTGGGCTGCGGTCCATGGGGTCGCTAAGAGTCGGAGACAACTGAGCGAGTTCACTTTCACTTTTCACTTTCCTGCATTAGAGAAGGAAATGGCAGCCCACTCCATTGTTCTTGCCTGGAGAATCCCAGGGGCGGGGGAGCCTAGTGGGCTGCCGTCTATGGGGTCGCACAGAGTCGGACACGACTTTAGTGACTTGGCAGCAGCAGCAGTCTTAGGTCTACAGAAATGAAGTCCCCGTATACCTCTCACCCAGTTTCTTCAAATATTAACGTAGTACATTCACACCAGGCATTTGTCAAAACTAGGAAGCCAACGTTGACACATTATATTAACTCCAGACTTGATTCAGATTTCAGTAGTTTTCCACTAATGCCTTTTTGTTTCATGATCTAATCTAGGATACCACTTTGTATTAAGTATTTTGTTATTTATTTTTTAATTGATGTTAAGTTTCACATTTATTAATTCAGTGTCCTGTTTGTGCTTCTGTGTAATCCTCTAGCTTTTATTTGACAATTGTTTTTGAGTGTCAAAGTACCATATTTTTCATACTCTAAACTCCTAGGCAGGCCTCTGAAGACAACTTGTCCTTTATTTATGACACTATATATCAATATTAAAATAACTGAAAATATTAAAAATAATGCTTACTTTGTGCAGAGTCCATGAACTCCAACCGGAACACATAAAACACATAAATGTCAAATTTGAGCAATAAATTTTGATTGATTTTTACATTCCATTTAAGGCACTATTTTTTTCTGTATAGAATCTCATGGAAAATCTTTTAAAATATTGTTTTATAAAAAAATGTTTCCTGTGGGATCTGGAAGTTCTTTAGGTAGATTTTTAGTAAAATGTCTGAACAATTTAAATACTATTTCATATTGTCAGAATGATGAATGTTTTTAAATTATTTTATTACAGTGATTTATCACCCAAGTTTACAGTACTCTGAGCATTATTTTTTTTTTGCTTCAACTGAATAACTAGCATTTTTCTGTTTTGTTCTTTTCCTTGTTGTGTACTCTACTCTGGAGCACTTTCAAATTTCAAAAAAGGTCTCTTATCTGGGGCCCATTAGTGAATGGGCGTGAGCCATATGTTCAGTGAAATAAGTATTGTGTGATTGAAGATTAACTGAGGGAATGGATCATGGTTCTATTGAAAGCAGCAAGATATTCCGGGAAAAGCCATGAAAATATGCTTTTCCATTAAGGAGAAGCACTTATCAGTGCTGCCAGTCCCGGTAAAGAGTCTCTACTTTAATATGAAGCAGACATTTCTTCTACATGAAGGAGGGCATTAGGCTGGATCACACCATAACTATCTGCCAGGTAGGACTCTGACTTCTGGAGGTAACTTTGCAGCTCTCATCAGCTACAGATGGCTGCAAAACTTGGCACTGTCCAAGTGGGCGCCCATGCTCTGATTAAATGTCCAAGCCTGCAGATCCTTTTGTAAAGTTTTGACATTGAGATGATTTAGCCCAAAGAGAAAATTATTAAAGCATGGGTCCCACACTGGTGGCTTGATGTCTTATTTTGTTTGGCCCAGAGAGAATGTTTTGTTTGTTGATTTTTAATATTGGAATTAACTGCTTAACTCTTGAATGTTGGGAGATCACACTGCTGAAATCTGAATTGCCCTCATTTCTACAAGTCTGTGAAAAGCTAGAGAGCTCTTTTTCAGTGGGGCATATCCCCTCCAGCCACACACAGCACCCACCCCACACAACTGTTTTCCTGCCCTGCAACTACCAGTCACCACCCATCCTTACTCAGCTGTTTTCCTGTGATGAAAAGGCTCGATTCCACAGTGCTCTGCAAAGTAGGAAAAGGAGCTGTGCTTCAGAAGGCAGTGTTCCTCACTCAATGATGTCTACAACTGGCCCTGAAGATATTTGACCTTGTGACTTTGGACAAAAAGGTGAGGTCATGTTCACCAGAGCATAGCAACCCACTATCCCAACTCTCAAATTGGAATTGAGATACAAGTCCAAACAGTGATTTTTACCTTTAAATGACTTTTACCTTATCACTTGCAGTAATGGCTTCCCAGGTGGCTCAGATGGTAAAGAATCTGCCTGCCACTCAGGAGATGCTGGTTTAATCCCTGGGTTGAGAAGATACCATGGAGAAGGAAATGGCAACCCGCTCCAGTATTCTTGCCTGGGAAACCCCATGGACAAAGAAACCTGGCAGGCTACAGTCCATGAGGTTGCAAAGACTTGAACATGACTGAGCAGCTAAACAACAGCGATAGTTAGTTTTATGCTTAGACGCTACAGCTAGACTGTCTCGGTTCAAGCGCCCACTCTGCTACTTACAATAATGTATGCTTAGGCCAGTTACCTAACCTCTCTATACCTCAGTTTCTTCAACTGTAAAAAGAAGATAAAAAGAGCTCTCAAATCACAGAGTTGTTGCAAGGATTCTATGAGCCAGTGTGTGGGAATCACTGGAAACAGAGCCCAGTACAAATAATGTGGCCCAGAAGGATTAACTGGTACAGTTGTTACTCGCTTTCTCATTGTACTGCTGTATAATTTATTACATGACTCACATTGTCTCCTAATTTATAACTCATCCTGGAGCCTGGTCTTCACGCTGTGTACTCTGTACCTCCTGGGGTCCATGTCGGCTTTAAGGTTTGGCCATGTATTTGTGTATTGAAGAAGGTAAATAAGACAATGAATAGCATGCATTCAGAAATGATAGGGGCCTTAGAGATCATCTGGTTGGCAGACTTTTTCTGTGGAGGGCCAGATAGTAAATATTTTGGCTCTGTGGCCATACGGTTTCTGTGACAACTACTCAACTCTGCTGCTGTAGCGCAAAAGCTGCCATAGATCCAGAATGAATGGGTGGGGCTGCGTCCCAACATCTTTATTTATGGACATTGAAATTTGAATAGCATTTAATTTTCACATATCATGAAATATTATTCTTCTGTTGGTTTTCAACCATTTATAATGGAAAACCCATTCTTAGCTTATGGACCATAAAAACAGGTGGAAGGTCAGGTTTGGCTGACCCCTGATCTAGTCCCAAGCTTACAAACTCCAATACTTTCAGTCGGGAATTCCACCTGGGAATGTTTGGTTGAAATGTGATGCTTCTGGGGCCCCACTCCAAACCCACTAAGTAAAACTGTTGAGTCGTGGGCGATGGAATCTTTACGGTGAACATGTGTGTGATCCCCACCAGTGTGCCTCTAGGAATCATACTTTGGGAAACTACCCGAGGCCTTCCAATGAGTATGGAGAACTCACACCCCTCTTCATAGAGCTAGAAATGATTTACAGAGACTGGATACAAAGGCACCACATTGGAGCAGTAAATGGGATCACTTGTGAATCTCAATTGTTTAAAGGTATTCCTTACATTCTTTTTTTTTTTTTTTCAAAGTACCCCATCCACAAAGGTCATTATTTCCTTTTAGTGTGTTGGAGGGATATGGTATCATCTTGAAATTACCCTAAAATCACTGCACGTTAGAGAAATCTCACTTTGTGTTTTTTTAATATAAATTTATTTATTTTAATTGGAGGCTGATTACTTTACAATATTGTATTGGTTTTGCCATACATCAATCACTTTGTGTTTTTTATCAACATAAGAACATGTGCATACTTACTGACACATTCTTTGTGATGACAAAAAAAAAAATCTGAAAAAAAAATTAAATGTGGTGATGGTTACTTGAAACTTTATGCCACTATGTAAAGAATGTGTTACAGCTACATGTACTGCCCTGGAGAAGGGATGTTAAGCACATACTAACAAGAGAAAAAAATAGCAAGAGACAGTAATGTATATAACATGATTCCACTTTCATTAAAAAAGGAAATACACTGAAGACACTGGTTAATCTCAGGCAAATAATACTAGAGAGGGAAGTGTAGGATGAAAGACATTTAACTTCTCCTTTAAACATATCTTTATTGTTTGACTTTTTGTAGGACTGATTTTTAAATAGAAAAAAAAATAAGTGAAAAAATGGAAACAAAAAAATTGAATAAACCTTCATAGCCTGTTTGTTTGGGATAGGAATCCAGTTTCCCTGATAAGAAAGAGACATCTGCTTCCGAGACTCACCAACTTGGAGAAAGTGGAAAAATTTAATAATGTGAATCTGGCTGCAAAATTGCACAATTATCATCTTCCTTTGCCAACTGAAGTCAACAGTTCAGGAGAGCTTTTGATGTGGAATTCCATGATATAAATCTCATCTAAAGTCAGGTAGAACCCTGACTTTGAACAAACTCCTACTTTGGCTAAATAAGTCAGAAGAGGCAAGTCATTCTGTTTCTGTGGTCTTTATTTTTAATAGGCAGCTGTTTGTTCCATTACAGTAAGTTTCTTTTTTTTTTTTTTTTAAACTTTAAAATATTGTATTGGTTTTTCCAAATATAGAAATGAATCCGCCACAGGTATACAGTAAGTTTCTTTGAAAAGTAATCCATCTAAATAATTGCTGATTACACAGCTCCTGTTAGACTTCCACTTTGCCCTGACATTTTTTCAACAACAGATTTCTTAAGAACTGTGGAAAACACTGCTACCAAATGCTCGTCTAAATTGTTCTGTCTCATTTGGACACGAATGTCATTTTCATATAATTACATTGAGCATTAGATATCATGCTTTCTGAGGTTAAGAGAGAAAACTAGATAAATCTAATCTATGAAGGAGTTCCAAATTAAATATACTCAGCATAAAGTGAAAATTTCAATATAAAAAGGTGAACTTTTTTCTCTAATTGCAATTTATCTGTTTGTTCTCATACCATTTATTGAGTATTTACTGTGTCAGAACCTGTACTAGAAAATGTATATGTGTTACCACACAAAGGGATCAGCTCAGAAAAGTGAGATGACATGTAGTCACATAAATAAAGGCACAAACAGAGATTTAATTCACGTCTTCAGTTCAGTCACTCAGACGTGTCCAACTCTTTGTGACCCCATGGATGCAGCATGCCAGGCTTGCCTGATCATCAACTCCTGGAGCTTGCTCAAACTCATGTCCATCAGGTCGGTGATGCCGTCCAATCATCTCATCTTCTGTCGCCCCTTCTCCTCCCATCTTCAATCTTTCTCAACATCAGGGTCTTTTCCAATGAGTTAATTCTTCGCATCAGGTGGCCAAAGTATTGGAGTTTCAGCTTCAGCATCAGTCCTTCTAATGAATATTCAGGACTGATTTCCTTTAGGATGGACTGGTTCAATCTCCTTGCAGTCCAAGGAACTCTCAAGAGTCTTCTCCAACACCACAGTTGAAAGTATCAATTCTTCGGTGCTCAGCTTTCTTTATACTCCAACTCTCACATCCATACATGACTACTGAAAAAACCATAGCTTTGACTAGATGGACCATTGTTGGCAAAGTAATGTCTCTGCTTTGTAAT
Organism: Bos indicus; assembly: GCF_029378745.1. Lineage (NCBI taxonomy): Eukaryota > Metazoa > Chordata > Mammalia > Artiodactyla > Bovidae > Bos > Bos indicus. Next base: position 12,177,087 of record NC_091764.1, read on the forward strand.
ATGCTATCTAGGTTTGTCATAGTTTTTCTTCCAAGGAGCAAGCATCTTTTAATTTCATGGCTGCAGTCACCATCTGCAGTGATTTTGGAGCCCCAGAAAATAATGTCTGTCACTGTTTCCATTGTTTCCCCATCTATTTGCCATGAAGTGATGGGACTAGATGCCAGGATCTTAGTTTTCTGCATGTTGAATTTAAGCCAACTGTTTCACTCTACTCTCTCATTTTCATCAAGAGGCTCTTTAGTTCTTTGCTTTTTCCATAAGGGTGGTGTCTTCTGCATATTTGAGGTTATTGATATTTCTCCCAGCAATCTTGATTCCAGCTTGTGCTTCCTCCAGCCTGGCATTTCCCATGATGTATTTTGCGTAGAAGTTAAATAAGCATGGTGACAATATACACCCTTGACATACTCCTTTCGCTGTTTGGAACCAGTCTGTTCTTCCATGTCCAGTTCTAACTGTTGCTTCCTGACCTGCATACAGATTTCTCAGGAGACAGGACAAGTGGTCTGGTATTCCCATCTCTTTAAGAATTTTCCACAGTTTGTTGTGATCCACACAGTCAAAGGCTTTGGCGTAGTCAATAAAGCAGAAGTAGATGTTTTTCTGGAACTCTCTTGCTTTTTTGATGATCTGATGGATGTTGGCAATGTGATCTCTAGTTCCTCTGCCTTTTCTAAATCCAGCTTGAACATCTGGAAGTTCACGGTTCACTTACTGTTGAAGCCTGGCCTGGGGAATTTTGAGCATTACTTTAATAGCGTGTGAGATGACTGCAATTGTGTGGTAGTCTGAGCATTCTTTGGCATTGCCTTTCTTGGGGATTGGAATGAAAACTCATCTTTTCCAGTCCCGTGGCCACTGTAGAGTTTCCCAAATTTGCTGGCATATTGAGTGCAGCACTTTAAAGCATCATCTTTTAGGATTTGAAATAGCTCAACTGGAATTCCATCACCTCCACTAACCTTGTTCGTAGTGATGCTTTCTAAGGCCCACTTGACTTCTCATTCCAGGATGTCTGGCTCTAGGTGAGTGATCACACCATTGTGGTTATATGGATCATGCAGATCGTTTTTGTATAGTTCTTCTGTGTATTCTTGCCACCTCTTCTTTATATCTTCTGCTTCTGTTAGGTCCCTACCATTTCTGGCCTTTATTGTGCCCATCTTTGCATGAAATGTTCCCTTTATATCTCTAATTTTCTTGAAGATTAATCTTTCCCATTCTATTATTTTCCTCTATTTCTTTGCACTGATCACTGAGGAACGCTTTCTTATGTCTCCTTGCTATTCTTTGGAACTCTGCATTCAAATGGGTATATCTTTCCTTTTCTCCTTTGCCTTTCACTTCTCTTCTATTCACAGCTATTTGTAAGACCTCCTCAGACAACCGTTTTGTTTTTTGCATTTCTTTTTCTTGGGGATGGTCTTGATCACTGCCTCCAGTACAGTGTTACAAATCTCTGTCCATAGTTCTCCAGGCACTTGTCTATCAGATCTAATCCCTTGAATCTGTTTGTCACTTCCACAGTATTATTATAAGGGATTTGATTTAGGTCATACCTGAATGGTCTAGTGGTTTTCCCTACTTTCTTCAATTTAAGTCTGAATTTGGCAATAAGGAGTCCATGAACTTATATGCAGAGTACATCACGAGAAACATTGTGCTGGAAGAATCACAAGCTGGAATCAAGATTGCCAGGAGAAATATCAATAACCTCAGATATGCAGATGACACCACCCTTATGGCAGAAAGCAAGGAAGAACTAAAGAGCTTCTTGATGCAAGTGAAAGAGGTGAGTGAAAACGTTGGCTCTAAACTCAACATTCATAAAACTAAGATCATGGCATCTGGTCCCATCACTTTATGGCAAATAGATGGGGAAACAGTGGCTGACTTTATTTTCTTGGGCTCCAAAATCACTGCAGATGGTGATTGCATCCATGAAATTAAAAGATGCTTACTCCTGGGAAGGAAAGTTATTACCAACCTAGACAACATATTAAAAAGCAGAGACATTACATTGTCAACAAAGGTCCATCTAGTCAAAGCTATGGTTTTTCCAGTAGTCATGTACGGATGTGAGAGTTGGACTATAAAGAAAGCTGAGCACCAAAGAATTGATGCTTTTGAACTGTGTTCTTGGAGAAGACTTTTGAGAGTCCCCTGGACTGCAAGAAGGTCCAACCAGTCCATCCTAAAGGAGATCAGTCCTGGGTGTTCATTGGAAGGACTGACGTTGAAGCTGAAACTCCAATCCTTTAGCCACCTGATGCAAAGAGCTGACTCATTTGAAAAGACCCTGATGCTGGGAAAGATTGCAGGCAGAAGGAGACGCGGACAACAGAGGATGAGATGGTTGGATGGCATCACCAACTCTATGGACATGAGTTTGGGTGAATTCCGGCAGTTGGTGATGGACAGGGAGACCTGGCGTGCTGCGGTTCTTGGGGTCGCAAGGAGTCAGACACGACTGAGTGATGGAACTGAACTGAACTGATCTGAGCCATAGTTAGCTCCCGGTCTTGTTTTTGCTGACTGTATAGAGCTTCTCCATCTTTGGCTGCAAAGAATACAATCAGTCTGATTTCAGTATTGATCATCTGGTGATGTCCATATGTAGAGTCTTCTTTTGTATTGTTGGAAGAGGGTGTTTGCTATGACCAGTGCATTCACTTGGCAAAATTCTGTTAGCCTTTGATCTTCATTTTGTACTCCAAGGCCAAATTTGCCTGTTACTCCAGGTAACTCTTGACTTCCTACTTTTCCATCCCAGTCCCCTATAATGAAAAGGACATCTTTTATGATGTGTTAGTTCTAGAAGGTCTTGTAGGTCTTCATAGAACTGTCAACTTCAGCTTCTTCAGCATTACTGGTCGGGGCATAGACTTGGATTACTGTGATATTGAATGCTTTGCCTTGGAAATGAACAGAGGTCACTCTGTCGTTTTTGAGATTGCATCCAAGTACTGCATTTCAGACTCTTTTGTTGACTATGATCGCTACTCCATTTCTTCTAAGGGATTCTTGCCCACAATAGTAGATATAATGGTCATCTGAGTTAAATTCACCCATTCCTGTCCATTTTAGTTCACTGACTCCTAAAATGTCGACATTCACTCTTGCCATCTCCTGTTTGACAACTTCCAATTTGCCTTGATTCATGGACCTAACATCCCGGGTTCCTATGTAATATTGCTCTTTACAGCATTGGACTTTACTTCCATCACCAGTCACATCCACAACTGGGTGTTGTTTTTGCTTTGGCTCTGTCTCTTCATTCTTTCTGGAGTTATTTCTCCACTGATCTCCAGTAGCACACTGGGCACCTTCCAACCTGGGGAGTTCATCTTTCAATGTCCTATCTTTTTACCTTTTCATGCTCTTTATGGGGTTCTCAAGGCAGGAATACTGAAGTGGTTTGCCATTTCCTTCTCCAGTGGACCATGTTTTGTCAGAACCCTCCACCATGACCTGTCCATCTTGGTTGGCCCTACATGGCATGGCTCATAGTTTCATTGAGTTAGACAAGGCTGTGGTCCATGTGATCAGATTGTTTAGTTTTCTGTGACTGTGGTTTTCATTCTGTCTACCCTCTGATGGATAAGGATAAGAGGTTTATGGGAGAAATTGACTGAGGGGGAAACTGGTTCTTGTTTTGATGGGCAGGGCCATGCTCAGTAAATCTTTAATCCAATTTTCTGTTGTTGGGCAGGGCTGTGTTTCCTCCCTGTTGTTTGACTGGAGGCCAAGCTGTGGTGGAGGTAATGAAGATAATGGTGCCCTCCTTCCAAAGGTCAAATGCAGGCACTGCTGCACTCAGTGCCCCCGGCTCTGCAGCAGGCCACCATCAACCCACGCCTCCGCCAGAGTCTCCTGGACACTCTGGGCAAGTCTGGGTCAGTCTCTTGTGGGGTCATTGCTCCTTTTTCCTGGGTCCTGCTGTGCACAAGTTTCTGTTTGTGCCCTCCAAGGGTCTGTTTCCCTAGTCCTGTGTAAGTTCTGGCATCTCTATGGTGGGGTTAATGGTGACCTCCTCCAAGAGGGTCTATGCCATACCCAGGTCTGCTGCACCCAGAGCTCCTGCGCCTGCAGCAGTCCACTGCTGACCTGTGCCTCCTCAGGAGACACCCAAACACAGTTCTGTCTCAGTCTCTGTGGGATCTCTGGGTCCTGGTATGCACAAGGTTTGTTTGAGCCCTCTGAGCATCTCTGGCAGGTAAGAGGTTTGATTCTAAACGTGATTTCGCCCCTCATACCATCTTCCTCAGACTTTTCCTTTGCCCCTGGACGTGGGGTGTCTCTTTTTGGTGGGATCCAACATCCTTCAGTTGATGGTTGTTCAGCAGCGAGGTGTAGTTTTGGAGTTCTCACAGGAGATGAGTGCACATCCTTCTACTCTGCCATTTTCCAGGTTAGGCAGCAGCCGCTGTTGCTCCAGGGATCAGGAACAACTGCACAATGAGGTCGCCATGTTTCCTCTCAGTCTTTCAGGTGGGGTGGGCAAGTGAGGGGGCGGTGAGAAAGGTATGCGATGCCCCCACTGCCGGACTCTTCTCTGGCCACAGTGGCTCATTGCCTCAGCGGGCTGCCTGCTGGCCACAGCTGCGTCCAGGACATGTCAGTCTGCCACCACCGCCCAGGGGCACTGACCCTGGTCAGTCTTGGCCATGGCTCGGGAGAGCATGGATGGGCTGCCCGGTCCTGAACTCGGAGTCTACCTATGTATTTAACAAACATCATTGCAGCACAGTGCCAGACACTGTTCTAGGGACTTTATGAAGAGTAACACATCAAATCCTCAGTAATTCCAGATCGTCTGAACCATGTACAGGTGAGTTCACTCACTCAGAGGGAAATTAAATGAATAATGGAGCTGGAATTCAAACCCAGGCCATCAGACTCCAGAGTCCATGCTTTGAAGCACCACACTAGATGGCCCCTTCTGTCCTAAAGGTCTTGTTACCCCCAGCACTGGGCTGCTTAGGAGGGCAGACAGACTCATAAGAACAGAAATGGAATGAGTTAAGGACTGACGTCAACAGCAGTGGCTATGCAGCACTTGGAACTCTGTCATACTGACTGGAAATCCAACCCAATGCCTTCAGAAAAAAAGGAGGAGAGGGAATTTATTGTATCATGCTTTGGACTGAATTTTATATCCACAAAGCTCATATGTGGAAGCCCAGTGTGACTATATTTGGAGATGGGGCCCTTAAGGAGGTAATTAAGGTTAAATGAGGTCATAAGGGTAGGTTTCTGGTATGATGGGATTAGTGTCCTTATAATAAGAGACACCAGAGACCTTTCTTTTTCTCTCCCTCTCCTTCCCCACTTCTACACACACACACACACACACACACACACACCCACACACCCCACACCCCAGCATAGAGGCTGCCTGTAAACCAAGAGAAAAAGCCTTTGAGAGACACCTTTGCTGGCACAGCACCTATTTCCCAGCCTCCAGAACCATAAGAAATAAGTTTCTATTGTGTAAATCACCTAGTATATGGTATGTATTTTGTTATGGCAGCCTCAGCAGACTAAGACATATTATGGCTATGAAAACTCCTAGGACTAATCTAGTTCAGACACAGATGGACTCGGGGGCTCAAATACTAACACAATACTGGCTCTTGCGCTCTCACTCTCTCTCGCCCTCCCTCTATCCCTTCCTGGCCACTCTTGTTCTGCTTTCCCCTGCATGGACTTTATTCTCAATTCAGCACCCTCTGTGTGTTCCCAGCCCTCAGGCTGACCTAACAGCTCTCGGTCACTAGCCAGTCCTAGTGATTTGGGCGCATGATCCCAATGAAATCCCAGTGAGAAGAATGCGTCTCTCTTCACCCACAGCTGTAACAAAAGGGTTGCAATCAAGTCCTGCTAGGCTTGCTGGGGTCAGATACTACCCCCGCCACAATCACTATGAATTGGCTAAACCTGAGTTACCTATCTTCCCCCGGAGCTCACAGCCTCGGGTCCGCCCCCTTTGAACTCTGCGGGCTGTACCTGGAGGAGCCTGAGGGCCCAGGAGGAAATCAAGATGGCCGCACGAGGCGAGCGGAGGGACGCAGACGAGCAATGCCAGAAGTCCACCACCGGGTTCGTTATTAACCTCCTTGGTCACTCAGAGGCTGTGCATTGAAATGACGAGAGTTCGTAAAAACTAGATGCCAGAGGCTCATCCTCAGCCATTCTGATTAGACGGCTTCTGGCTAGGGCTCTAGACACCAGGGCTCTACTCTGAGACACCGTCCTTTTTTCATTTTGTAGCTTAATGTTGAGATATGTTTTTATTTTATTTATTTATTTATTTTTTTATTTTCATAAGCAGTTTTATTTTTTCCCTTTTTTGATCCCAAGATTCTTGATTGGGGTAGCGAAGGGATGGTGAAAAAAATTGAGAAGGCATTTTCTCTCTTTTAATATTAAATGACTCTTTAGGGGAAATTATGCAAACGTGATTGGGACCTAACAAGAATGTGATATTGTGATTAAATACGTGTTTGATCTTCATCCCTATTTCTGGCACAGAGCTCCAAAAACCCTTGAACGTCTTAAGTGGTAAGAGGGATAAAGGTGTCTTAATATCCTTTTTTGTTTTGGAAGGTATACTTTTTTAATGCATATTTATTTACTTTTTGTTTGTTTGGCTGCATCGTCTTAGTTGTGGCGTGTGCTGCTGCTGCTGCTGCTAAGTCGCTTCAGTCGTGTCCCCGACTCTGTGCGACCCCATAGATGGCAGCCCACCAGGCGTCCCCATCCCTGGGATTCTCCAGGCAAGAACACTGGAGTGGGTTGCCATTTCCTTCTCCAATGCATGAAAGTCAAAAGGGAAAGTGAAGTCACCCAGTCGTGTCTGACTCTTCTCGACCCCCATGGACTGTAGCCCACCAGGGTCCTCCACCCATGGGGCTTTCCAGGCAAGAGCACTGGAGTGGGGTGCCATTGCCTTCTCCGTGTGGCATGTGAAGTCTTCATTGGGTCCTGCGGAATCTTGTTGCTGCGCAGTCTTCTGTAGTTGCGTCATGCAGCTCCAGACTTCAGAGGCTCAGTAGCTGCTGCTCGCAGGCCTAGTTGCTCTGTGGCATATGCGATCCCAGTTCCCTCCCTGACCAGGGATGGAACCTAAGTCCCCTGCATTGTAAGGCAAATTCTCAACCACTGGACCACCAGGGAATTCTCGAGGTATCTTAATATCCCTAGTAACCCCCTTTCAACCACACAGTGAGTTTATGTTAATATGATCCCTGGTCCCTTCTGTAAGCACTTAAGGATGCTGTTGGTTGCCTGGGGAACCAACCAAGTGATTAGAGGATTGGAGATTTCAATCCCACCCCACCTCTGGGGAGGAGAGAGGAGAGGGACTAGTGGGTCATTCAATCACCAGTGGCCAATGATTTGATCAATCTAAAGCCTTCTTTGAAACAGTGAAGATAGGGTTTGGAGAACTTCTGAGTTGGTGAACACTTGGAGGTTTGGAGAGAGTGAGGCCCTGAGAGAGGGCATAGAAGCTCAACACCATTTCCCCATACCTTCCCCAGTGCTGCCATCTACCTGGCTGATCCTTAGCTATTCCTTTTAATGATAAACCAATAATCTAGTGAAGGGCTTCCCTGGTGCCTCAGGCAGTAAAAAATCTGCCTGCATTACAGGATACACAGGTTTGATCCCTGGGTTGGGAAGATCCCCTGGAGAAGGGAATGGCTACCCACTCTAGTATTCTTGCTTGGAGAATCCCATGGACAGAGGAGCCTGGAGGGCTACAGTCAATGGGGTCACAAAGAGTCGGACACGACTGAGTGACTAAGCACAAATGCACAATCTAGTGAGTAAATTGTTTTTCTGAGTTCTGTGAGATGCTAGTTGGAATCTCCAATCTCTAGCTGGTTGTCCAGAAGCACAGTTAACACCTGGGCTTGTGACTAGCATCTGATATAGGAGAAGATGGTTTTGTGGGACTGAGCCCCTAATCTGTAGGAGCTCATGCTGTTCTCCAGGGAAGGTCAGAATTGAATTGTAGGCTCCAAAGCTGGTGTCAGAGAATTCCTTGTTAGAACTGTCCTGACCACACACACACACACACACACATACACATGCACATTAGAATTGGTGACCAGAATTTTTGGAGAGACTTCCAATTCAACCACTTTTTAATGTTTGTGTAAAATACTCCTACTAAAATGTCGGTGTGTACCAAAAATGGCATTCTTTTTCCTATAAATTAGCAAGTAAAAGAAATAAAATTGTCCTGTGAGAAGCAAATTGTAAGATACACAATCAATGGATTAGAGTATAAATCTGCAGAGCAAACTAAAGGAGCAGAATGGAGCCTGAGGTAGGCAGGACAACAAACATGCAATGCATACTCTTATCTGACTTTTGTAAAACTTATTTGACTTTTGTAACTTGTCATTTATATGTGGTGCTGAAAATACTCACTTCCAACAGGAAGAAAACTACATTGTATTTTTCATCTGCATGCAACTTTCTCCTCCAAATATTGATCACTGTTCAATTTGCTAATTTTAACTGCCACTGGTAGATATCATTTCTTTGTTTCTGGATTTTATTTTGTTGAGTGTGTGAGAAATAAACATGGAACAAAATCTAAATGAAACAAACAGCAGAGTAAAAAAGCAGAGAAGAAAGAATACAGAGCTTGGGAAGACTGGGAAACCCCATTCTACTGAATTTCCTAGCTGAAGAAGCAGCTGGGATAGTCAAAAAACAGAATGCATCCCATTGGGGATAGCAGTTGTTCAGTTTGTGGAAGTGCCCATATATGTATGAATATGTGTATTAACAGAAGAGTGAGATCTTACTCTGAAACTGCTTGGGGAAAGAAATGGAAGTGAGCATTCAAGTTGCATAAGGAAGAGAGTTGTGATACCCTCTTAGCAGCAAAAAATAATTCTGGCCTACTTTTCAGCAGAAATGGAGTTTGGTTAAGTGAATAAAGTTTAGCTCATAGAAGCACCATAAAACCAGATAGCCAGGCTTAGAATGTGGACAGAAACAAGGTCAGACCAGACCAGAATCGTGCTACAAGCCAGTGAGATGAGATCATCGCTGCTGCCTTCATGGGAATCGGGACCGTGCATTCGGCTCGCCCAGCCCCACACAGAGTGTCATTGCCACATGCCTGTTTTACACATAGTCAGTGTAAACAGTGACTTCATGAACAGCAACTCCCACTTATAAAGAAAGTTAATTGTAACCAAACTGTATTTAATTTCTCTTAAACGTGTACAATTTACCACATGCAATACAAATGAAAATGCTGGCATTTTAACACCCAGTAATTTCACTTTGGAGTATGTGTCCTGGCAAAATGCACTGAGTATACACAAGGATCTCCACACCCAAGAATCCTCTTTGGGAAATAGTCAACCTCAAATTTTTTTTTTTTAATTGATGCCATAAGTGCAGATTTTAAAAAATGCTTAGAAACTACCAGATGGCCAAAGCTGGGAGAGAGAAAAAATAATTTCTAAAAAATCAGTCTGAATCAGAAGAGAGGTTCCAAATATTTTCAGAAGCCTAGAACACTAGGGTAAACCCCACAAAATGGAGTATAACAAAGGTAATTTTTTTTTTTTTTTGCTTCACCTTTTAATAACCAGCTGCGTTGAGTACAGAATAAAGCAGGCTTGACTTGTGGGGCTATTTCCTGAGAAAATAACTTGAGAAGTTTGAGTTGACCACAAACCTAAATGCATGTTATATGACAGCTATAAAGTAGCTCTGCCCTTAGGTTACACCAGCCTCCTGTTCAGTTCAGGAGAAGGGAAATTGACAAACCCGGGAAGCCCTCAAAGAAGTGAGATGAAGATGAGAAGTGAGCTACATTATATGAAAAAGAATTGAGGGAAACATTAATATTTAGGCTGAAAACCAAGAATAAGGGAAGCTGGAACTCTCTTCTAATATTATATGGAAGGCAGAAAAAACCCTTAAAACCACAGAATTTCAGCTAAACATGATCTGTATTCCTCTAGGGGATAATATGTAAGCAGGTATATAGAAATTACATGAATATGGATTTTGTTTTATATAAGAACAAACTTTCTAGCATCTGTAGGTAGTTTAGTAAGTGAGTAAGTAGTTTAGTAAGTTGGTGAGGTTCTCACCACTGGAAGTAATGATGGCTCTCTTTGAATTCTGTTGGGTGAGAGAGTTTAAATGTTTAAACTTTACTTCTTAATACTCTTTTGCATTCAAATTGTTTACTTTTCAGATAAGGAAACAGGCTTTCAGAGCAAAGAAAAAAGAATACTAATAGCTTGGTGAAAGTACTATGTTTAATACCTAACTGATCTTAATCAGAAGCCTATGAGCTTAATTACAGAATAACCTAGTTTTTGTCTCTCCTTTTTGTCCTACTCAGTGGGGCTGTTCCTTTCCCTGTTTGGATAGCATCTTGGGCCAGCCTGTGACTTTACAGGTTAAATTTAATGAATAGTAGCACATTCACTTCAAATCATAAGCACAACCGAATTTGTGACTTAAAACCTCCATTACTGTGTTATCCTCAGAGTTTAAACTTGATTGAAAGTGAACACTCTCCAGCCTCCACGTCTCCCTTGGCCTGCTTGCCTTTGGTTGCCTACCTGCAGCACAAGAAGGCTCGTGGAAGGGGGAACAGGGGACAGAAGAGACTTTTCCCTAACAGACACTTTTATGAGACCTCTGCCTGTGGAGGAAATGGCAGCCCACTCAAGTATTCCTGCCTGGAGAATCCCCTGAATAGAGGAGCCTGGCGGGCTACAGTCCATGGGGTCGCAAAGAGTCGGACACGACTGAAGCGACTTAGCATGCAGCACGCAGGCCTGTCTTCAGGAGGTTGTGTGTGTGGGGGGTGAGGTGGGGCTGATGCTGACACATTCTCTCATGGAAACCCTTCCATCTCTGGGGACTCCCTGACAGACACCTCCACTGAACTGCTTTATCACGGTCTGGGCTCTAGCTTTGGCGGAGCCTCTCCACCCGAGCCCGAGTCCCTGCCCCAGCCAGGATAGTCATGTGTGCCTACCATCTCCTTTCCCTGGCAGACCATGCCCTCTGGTGGGATCCCTTCAAAGATAATCGCAGTCTGACGTCACAGCCATAGTTTCCACAGCTAATCCCCAGGGGTCAAAGAACTTGATACAGGGCAAGTGCTGTTACTGCCCAGAGGCAGCTCTCAGCTCTGTTGTCATCAGCTGCTCTCACTTCCTCAGGCTTGAGGTGGACCGCAGTCCCTGGGGCTGAGGAACATCTATTTCTCTCTCTCAGTGGTTCCAGGGAAGCCCCTCTCACCAGGCCTGGGTTCCAGAGGCTGAGCCAGCATGCCCCTCTGCACAGGGAGTTGGGGGAGGCAGGGAGGTGAGAATGCTGCTCTCACCTCAGAAAGTCTCCTGACAGACCTCCAAATCCCAATCTTTTTGTTTTTTATGTCACTGCTCTGAGAGACAGAGGAGCCAAATGGGCTACCATCTATGGGGTCACACAGAGTCAGACACGACTGAAGCGACTTGGCAGCAGCAGCAGCAGCTCTGAGAGAAGGACCCAGGTAGACAGCTCATAACTTCAAAGGACTTGATTATTTTTGTTATAATTTTACATTTTGAAGATTTGTTTTACCTGGTAGCTAGTATACCTTGATGCCCTGGTTAAAATGTCCAATGAAATATCCCTATTATACTCATTTATTCCCCTCACAAGCTTATTTGATAAGCCTCAATATCCCCGTTTTATCAGTAGGAAAAACTGAGGCACAGAGAGATAAAATAATTTTGTCCAGTCCATGGTAATACAATTTGTAAATTGTGCATGCATGCTGTCATTCAGCCATGTCTGACTCTTTGTCACCCTATGGACCATAGCCCACCAGGCTCCTCTATCCATGGATTCTCCAGAAAGAATACTGGAGTGGGTTGCCATTTCTTTCTCCAGGGGATCTTCTGACCTAGGGTTACATGTCTCGTGTATTGGCAGGCGGGTTCTTTACCACTGGCACCACCAATTGTGAGACTGGTTATACATCCAGAATCTGCTATCCACATCTGCATCATACTGTGATGGGTAAGCAGGTTGTGTTGTGCAGAAGAATCAACCTATATGTCTTGTTTTCCTTGTGGGAGCAGGAGGAGGATTGTTTGCAAGAGACCCAGGTTCAATCCCTGGGTCAGGAACATCCTCTGGAAAAGGGAATGGCAGTCCACTCCAGTATTCTTGCCTGGAGAATCCCCATGGACAGAGGAGCCCAGCAGGCTACAGCCCATGGGATCACAAACAGCGGGACATGACTGAGCAACTAACACTACTACTACTACTATTTGCTTCATAGGATCCTTGTGGGGTCAAATGAGTCACTGGATGGGAAAGAACTTTTAAAACTCAGTAAGTACTGTCCACATTCAGGGAATCATTATGACTGTGTTATTCCCATCCCACAAAGGCAGCTGCTGTAGGTAAAACTGCAAGTTCATCCTCTGCCAAGGGTCCCATGACAGGGACCACAATGATGCTGTCCAACAGGCATAGCAGAAGAGAGACTGTGTCCTGAAAATCATTTAAACAGAAGGAAAGGAAGCATAGTTAAAACAAAACCTTCAGAAATGGTGCTGTAGGGCTGAGACAGAGCCAAGCTGAGAAAACTTTGGGATACTTTCTTTGCTCTTGAGAACGATTCTAAGGCTTGAAAATCAGCCAGGTGGAGAAAAAGGGAGTAAGTTCACAGCAGACTTCACAGCAGAAAGAGAAAAGCACAAACTCACAAATTTGGGGAAAGTGAGCATAACAATACAGAAAAGTATTTGAAAATCCACTCAAAAACTGACCAGAGATTCTAAGCTATGGCTGGATGTTTGCAAACACAACAGCTGCTGCATTCCACAGTCTAGAAGGGAAATAATGGAAACTTTCTTTTCTCTTTTCCAACAAGACACAACAAAAGCAGAGCTGATGTAATTAATGAAAAAAAGATGGCTATTTAAAACAGTGAAGGCACTGAACAACAGAATGGAATGGAAATGAGGCCCACATTTAGGGACAGTTCGTTATTTATCTGCTGTTCTTTTAATGCACACTGCGTTCTACTAATATTCCCCTCTCCAGGGAGACTACCAAACCAGGTTGGTTAGCGATACAAGCATGAGAAGTTAGATGCTATGATATAAGCAGCGGGTGGATGGAGTTATTTCTTGAATATTAATTAAAGTAGTCCATCCAACTTGAAGACTCTTACAATTGAATACTTCAACTTAATGGATCTGTTTTCAAATTCCCTTTAATGGCCCTTCTGTGACCATAATATCTACTTTTCCAGACATCCTAAGTAGAAACCATTATGGACAATGTATGTAAAATCCCCCAAGGATAGCATATGGAGGAGAAACTGTGGACTGCCAAATTCAGCAGCTCTGGAGAGAGTGTTTCTGAATTAAACTTGAGTCTACAGGGATTACAGTTCATTTATGACTGGCAAAATATATCTTCCCAATTCCGAAAGATAAATCCCACTGATATATATGTGGATTTCACAAGTGTTTCTCAAGAAACACAAGACAAAAAAATCTTTCCACAAAATGTAGAAGTTCTATGATATTTTGAAATTATGATAAGTCACATGTTACATTGGCTCTCACTGTTAAATAGAGAATTTTGTAAGTGCTGTACCAACTCTGACCTGAGGAAACTTGGTTTAGAAATTTCATGTGGAGATGTTACGGTAAAATGACTGTTTTGAAAAACTTAAAAGGACTGACAAGGCAGTGACTATAGTCTTTGGTGTTTTAAAGATAAATTTAAAAACTTCAAAAGTTTGGAGAGGAGGGAACCAGAGTATTGCAAACTTTTTCTTTTGCCAAATAAGACCAGTTTTAATTTTATTTTTTATGAAAAAGATAATAGATATTATTGATAGCACAGACGCAGAGTTTAAAGTGCAGTTCTTTAAATTAATGTACTTAGCTTCATGAAAAATCATCCTGGTTTATCTTCATGTTCTGATTTCATTGTGGACCAGGGAAAATACTGTGGCAAACCAGAGCTGGTCTGTGAAGCCACAGCTGAAAACCACTAGCTTGATTCACTTCATTAGAATGAGCTGGTTCTCTACCCTAAGCAACCATTAAAATCTAATTCAAAAGCTTTCAGCATCCAGCAAACTTCTGTAATTTAGCACAAAGTGATTAAATCTTCTAGTGAATGTTTACATTTATGGTGAATGATATTTTATTCTGTATCCATGCAATAAATTTCTTGGGATGCTATTTATTTTTTAAATTTCCACTTTCAATGAGCTGATATACCTAGAATTTTAACCATCTTTAAATATTTAAGACTATTATTTTAACTTGAAATGCTAGTAAACTTCTAACTTACATGCACAGAATACTTATTCTTATCCTGAATAGAACTTTTTTTTTTAATACTCTTTTTTTTTACCCTAACCCTAACCCTAACCCTAACCAAATTAGGCCATGAACTCCAAGAATCTACTAAGATGGCTTGTTTATTGGCACTGGCTTGTATTCGTGTTGGATGTTTAATATTAAATTCTCCTATAAGCAGAGAATTAAGAAATTGTATTATTTAGTGATTTTTGATGTTGCAATATTTCTAAATGGGATTTGGAATTATTTTAAAAGAACTTAATTTTATATTAATTCTGGTGGAGTAGCTTTCCACTGAAAATGAAAACTCTAAAAATCAAGTCTTACTCAGTACCTACTTTTGAAAAACTTGATTTGGGATCCTTATATTCAAGAACATGTAGTTTTTTCCTACCTGTTTGAAAATTAATATTAGCACCTTGACACTTTAAGGAGAAAGAACTGGTTAAATTTGCCCTCTAGCAAGGCCCTTGAGCAGTCTTCTTGAGGCCAAGGAAGGAGAGTATAGTATTCCTTCCCTACCCTGTTACTCTAAAGACAACATACTCTTAAATTGAATCCATTCACACAAACTAAGTCTAAAATCCCAAACCAGGTAATCCATACCTCCCACCCCCACCCCCAAAATCCCATAGTAAATTAATCTGAATCCTTGAAAGAAAGTAAGGGGAATGCTAATGAAGAGACTCTCACTTTTTTACTGGCATCAGTTCATGAGTGTTTGAATTTTTATTTCACAACAAGCTTGTCTTCCTTTTGTAATGAGTAAAAATCTATCAAGAATTGTTTTTGAAATCTGTGTTTTCCTGATTCTATAAGAATTATTCTTTTATTCTCAGGAATAAGTAAAACGGGTGGGAGGTGGAGGTAAAAACCCAGAACACATTTCTTGAACTACAGAATGATTGAATATAGAATTTGGAACTGCATCAAAGCCAACAGAGATCTGTTATTTTTTATAAACATTTACTTTTCAATTCATGCTGCTGCTGCTGCTAAGTCGCTTCAGCCATGTCCGACTCTGTGGGACCCCGTAGACAGTAACTCCCAAAGAGCAGCTGCCATTTGCTGAAGTTGTTGAAGTTTGGCTACATTATCTGAGAACCAGTAGAGGTCGCCATCAACCACATTCTAGCACTTTCGGGAGAGGGAAAAAAAAAATGTTTCCTTAGTAAAAAATGCACAACAGGGTCAGAAGTTTTCAATATGAAGCTTTCCTCTTGGAAGCTTCGCATAATTGACTCAATACTCAATTCAGAGAAAAAAGTATAAATAAAAATAATAGATACAAGATGTTGGTGTTATAAAACTTCAAAAATTAGAATTTCTTAGAAATTACATTAAAAATTATTCTAGTTGACATAGTTAATACAGATTCTTCTTTATGTTAAAATATTGGGACAAAACCTCAACAAGTTATCAAATCTCAATATGGTAAAATCCGTAGATTTGTAAAATGAACATGGTCTCTATCACTATGTTTGGAACTTTTAAAAGTCTCAAATACTTTTTTTTGCCCCAAAATATCCTGTGACTTTCATTCTGTATGTTAGGTTTTTTAATGTATGTTTTCTCAACTAACAATACAAGTTACCATGTCATAGAGTTACTATAACTAGTGCCTATCACAGTTTACATAGAATATTGAAGCCTGATAAGTGATTATTGCTGCTGAGTTTTCCAAAGATAGTTTAAAGTTTAATTTATTTTCTTTTGAGGCCTGTTGGAGATACGGAAACAGTGGAAACAGTGTCAGATTTTATTTTGGGGGGCTCCAAAATCACTGCTGATAGTGACTGCAGCCATGAAATTAAAAGATGCTTACTCCTTGGAAGGAAAGTTATGACCAACCTAGATAGCATATTGAAAAGCAGAGACATTACTTTGCCAACAAAGGTCTGTCTAGTCAAGGCTATGGTTTTTCCAGTGGTCATGTATGGATGTGAGAGTTGGACTGTGAAGAAAGCTGAGCACCGAAGAATTGATGCTTTTGAACTGTGGTGTTGGAGAAGACTCTTGAGAGTCCCTTGGACTGCAAGGAGATCCAACCAGTCCATTCTGAAGGAGATCAGCCCTGGGATTTCTTTGGAAGGAATGATGCTAAAGCTGAAACTCCAGTACTTTGGCCACCTCATGCGAAGAGTTGACTCATTGGAAAAGACTCTGATGCTGGGAGGGATTGGGGGCAAGAGGAGAAGGGGACTACAGAGGATGAGGTGGCTGGGTGGCATCACTGACTCGATGGACGTGAGTCTGAGTGAACTCTGGGAGTTGGTGATGGACAGGGAGGCCAGGCGTGCTGCAATTCATGGGGTCGCAAAGAGTTGGACACGACTGAGCGACTGAACTGAACTGAAATGAACTGACTTGTGAAGAAAAGACATTATAGTTTGGAGGTAGAATGTATAGATATCTTAAAATAATAAAAACTCAGCCCTTAGGAATTCCCTGGCAGTCCAATGGTTAGGATTCAGCACTTTCATTGCCAGGGCCCAGGTTTGATTCCTAGTGGGGAAATGAAGACCCTGCAAAACATGCAACACAACCCCCCCCCCACCCGCCCCCAACGCCAGCCGGCAAAAAAAAAATATCAACCCTTTAGAAGAGAGAATAAGTTTAAGCTTGGTAATTCCAGAATGGATAAATGGGTAGATATAGAGATATATGCAACTCAAACTAGGGAAATTTTTTTCCTATAAACAGAATTTTCTCACACAGAAGTGATTTCTTCAGAAGTTAATAAGTTTACCATCACTGAAACTATTCAAATGGGTTAGATATTCACTTGATGAGAATGTGTTAGAGATTTAACTTCTTAAATTTGCATGAGAAACTATACTAAAGTTCTAAGAACAATTTTAATTCTTTAAAAAAATTTTAATTGGTGATAGTGTTATATTAAAATTGTGAGATAGTAGGAAAATCCTGGGGGATGTGACAGATTAGTCTAGAACAGTTAGTGGCTTAATATGACCACTTCTTTTAAGCTCAGGCACTGGTCCAATGTTGTTTATTGATGGTTAGAAGTTGATCTTCCTTTATATGGAGATTCAGAGACTCAGCTTCTGTAGGTCTCGTGGCTCATCATCTCCCTGGGTGTTGAAGTACTTTGCTTCCAGCCACGGGAAGGAGAGAGAGAGAACAGGGAATGTACATCTACTTCTTAACTATCTTATCCTGGAAATGACACAGGGACTTCTGCTCCATATTCCACTGTCATGAGTAAGTCATACAATTCTGCGTAAATTTAGGGAGAAAGAGAGGCACAAACTTTAATGCACAGTTAGCTGTCTTTTCCACCATCCAATCCTCTGACCACTAAACATTTGTGAATACCCTTCTTCTTACCCATGAAACAAAGTCATTTTCCCTTCAAGTCAACTCAACCTTCCATTCAGTAACTTCTTCATCCAACTCAGAGTTCAGAAAAATCTCTGAGTCCCCTCCATCAGGTATGGATGTTACTCTTCATCATCCAGTGTCTATGTTTGTTTCCTAAAATAGATTGCAACATTGGCTCAAATCTTAACCACTCCTTGCATCTGTATCCTTGGACACTTTACAGTGTCTGGCTCACTGTGGATGAAAATTTATACCCACCCTTTGACTCTGAGCTCAGCCACCTGATTTGCTTTGACCAGTGGGTCGGTAGAAGACAAGCTGTAAGCAGAAGTTTGCCCTTTGCTACTAACATGAGAATATGCTCAAGGCTGACCTACAGAGAGATGAGAGAGACACATAAATGAAGCAGAGCCAGTTGGCCCATGAAGGTGTCCTAGGTCAGTTGACAGCTAGCTGAGCTTCAGGTATATGAGTAAGCTAAGTCAGGACAGAGCCACCTGGCTAAATCTCAGGTGATCATGACATAAGCAATAAAGATTTAATACTGTGTGACACTTAGGGTTGGGTAATAGTTTATGTGTGCAGCCATATTGTGGTAATAGATAACTGATACCTTTCCCATCTAGACTTTCAGCACTTAGTGCTGAAAACTTGTTTTTCTGTTTGTAGTGTGGATAATAGCTGTTTCTATGCTTTTCCTAATTGGAGTGAAAATTTTTGTTGAGCTCAGTTTCATAGATCACAAGATTTAGCTAGAGAATATGCTTGAAATGATGTCAAATATAAGTGTAAATCACTTTTTATATAGTTCTTCCACTTCAACTTTTCAAATAACTTTCAGACCTCCTTTCATTCGATTTTCATAGCAATCCTGAGGTCAGGTGCGTGCTCAGCCGCCCAGTCGTGTCTGACTTTTTGTGACCCTATGGGTAGCGTGCCAGGCTTCTCTGTCCATGGGATTCTCCAGGCAAGAATACTGGAGTGGGTTGCCATTGCCTCCTCCAGATGTCAGGTAAAAAGAAGTATTTATTCTATATTCCTATCAGATCTTCATGACTGAGTGACTTGCTTCAGTGCCAATTGGATAATGACAGAACAAGACGAAAACACATTGGAATCCGTATCTCCTGGCTCTTAAAATCTGCTCCCACTGCTGAATAGGCCTCAGTAGAGAATTAAGGACAAAATTATTTTTCCATTGCTATTCTAACATGAATGTGTTTGTGATATTCTCACTTTATCAGTGGATATGTTCAAGGGACAGCTTTGTTCCTTCAAAAAGTTCTGATCTCAGCTTAAGCCTATTCTCTCTAATGGGATGCTAGCACCAATATTTTCTATATCGTTTAGGGGAGCTGAAGAACTAACTAATCAGTAAACAAGAATTGGATGCAAAGAGATTTTGGCCTACAGCAGAGTTGTTCAGCCTCAGCACTATGGATGTTGTGAATTAGACAGTTCCCTGTTGGGGGAAGGAGAGCAGTTGCCCTGTTCATTGTAGGATATTTAGCAGAGTCCCTGCATGTACCTAATATCTGCCAGTAGCATTCCTGAAGTTATGATGATCAAAAATGTCTCCAGATATTGCCGAATAATCTCCTCCCTCATTGAGAAACATGGGTCTACAGATTAAATGCAATTAGGATTTTACAAGAGCATCAGATTCCTTGAACATGAGAGCTGACATCTAAGGCATGAGTTTATGCAAACTTTTCATTTTATAAGGTTTCATTTTATTTAACTACACCCAAGGGTTATTATACAAGGCCACAAGCCTGGTTACTGCCACATCTTTTGACACAAATCAATTCATATATGGTATATGTGCTCACCACTGCTCAGCAAGTGCAGTCATGGAGTTTTAAATAGCCCTTTGCACTTCTAATTCCTGTTCTGGGTCCAGGTAATGATTATTTATTATGATTTATTAGCCTTCCTTTGGGTTTCTATGGAGCTTGATCCTATCCAAATAAGGCCACAGGTAGGGCTTCTCTTCTCTGCCTCTAAAATTCACCCACACACTTGACCATATTTTCCATTTTTCCCCAGGCCACACCCAAGTGACAGTCTTTTTTTGTCTCTTCTCTTCAATCTGTATTTTTAGTTCTAATTCTCCAACTATTCCCAAAATGGTGATCTCTTTGATTGTCCCTAGATATTATCTTCTTCTTATCCTTTTCCTCTTTTAGGCCTCAGGAAATGTCCTGTGCCATTACACAATTCTAGACCCCTGGGTACCAACTGTCTCAAGGCAGGGTCTCCTCCAGCCAGTAGTGCCTTTCAACACAAAATCTGCATATCTCCTTTTTCATTTCCATCACCCATCCAAATCCCCAACGAGGTATTCAAAAGGCATATTTTCATCTTAAAAGACAAATTCTCTGTTTGTCCTTGGACTTCCCATTGCTCTCTCTTTGAGACACCTGTATGTACGGTTTCAGCACACTACCCTTTCCCCCTCCCTCCCTACATAGTAGCACGTCTTTTTTTATCATTGCTTTGGGGCACAGGGTGTATTTTGCATCCCAGTCCCTTGTTTGAAACATATAAATGAGCAAAACAAAATAAGCTCTCTATGAGACATGAATTAACATATTCAGTCCTTTGAGAATGCTGCTCTATGAAATGGGTGGGAAACAATTATTTGATAAGGGTGCTATACTACAATGAAAAGTCCATAATTAAAAAGCTTGCTATCATACTATTTAAAGAGAAAAGTGTCAGCTATTTGTGTTCAAGAAATTGGCTCCTTTCATTCCAGCTTATCCAGAATATAATCTGGTTTCAAATAGTTATGTATTAACCAGTTATAAAAAGTTGCTACTGTGTGGAACAAAGAGAAAAAAACACAATCCCAGAGAGCACTGAGGTAAAAAGCAGTTGGACATTATAAGCTCTTATCACCTCCTTTACGACTGGTTATTCACTTTCTTTTAAAATTATCTTGGCTTATTTAAGAAACAGATGAAGGTAGGGAGAACTTTGGGAAAGGAAGAAACTCAAAAACCTCTGTTGAGATTATAGTTGGGGTAACTAAAAACAGAAAAGATTTATAAGTGAGGATGCAGTTTGATTCTGGCATAGATATAAGTCCTGAGCAACTTCCAGAAGGAATCTTAAAAAAAGAAGCTGAGCCCAAGATCTATAAAAACAAGGTGGAAGTATATGGGTATATATAGTTCTG
Organism: Bos indicus; assembly: GCF_029378745.1. NCBI lineage: Eukaryota > Metazoa > Chordata > Mammalia > Artiodactyla > Bovidae > Bos > Bos indicus. The sequence continues at coordinate 12,197,997 of NC_091764.1, forward strand.
ACTGTCCCATTAGCATGCAATATATGTTAACATATATATTGAAAGGGGCTTCCCTAGTGGCTCAGAGGGTAAAGCGTCTGCCTGCAATGCGGGAGACCTGGGTTCGATCCCTGGGTCAGGAAGATCCCCTGGAGAAGGAAATGGCAAATTTAAAATTTTAAGTCTCAGCTCTGATTTCAAGATATATACTTTTTTTTTTTTATTCCAGGAAAAGTAATTTCCAAGCTTGAGAGGATTCTTTTGGCTTGTTTGGATTAGAAAGGAACAGTTTTTATCATATAAACAAATAATTTTTAATGAAAACATGTTTTAAAATGTATTCATAGCTATTTTTAAAATACCTACTAATGAGAATTTTATTTTTTTTTTTGAGAATTTTATATTAAACAGACACCGTATGTGGGTCTAGAAAGCCTCAAAGTGTAGAGAAAAGCTGACTGTAATCAAGTAAATTTAGGCTGTGGTTATGTGTTTGTACATGAAATTTGGTTCGTAAAATTTAGTTTGCTTGTATTCCTCTTAATGCTTCATGAAAACATGATAGTCAAATAGTATAATTTACTTCTCATTTTTTTATTTATTTGTGAGTCTTGGCAAGAGGAAACATGGAACATCCAGAGCAGGGCTCTGATTCTTCACTCGAAGTGGCTGCTAGACAGCAGGAGACCAAATCAGGGACTTTTTGGCCACAACACTGCTGTGTAAACAACACACAGGACACTTTGGAGATGCCTACAACAATAAACATTGATTTTTTTCTGATGCATACAGGGCTTGGCTGGTGTACTGTGGATCTCAGCTAGGCCTAGTTCAGTTCAGTTCAGTCGCTCAGTTGTGTCCGACTCTTTGTGTCCCCATGGACTGCAGCACACCAGGCTTCCCTGTCCATCACCAACTTCTGGAGCTTGCTCAAACTCATGTCCATTGAGTCAGTGATGCCATCCAACCATCTCATCTTCTGTTGTCCCTTTCTCCTCATGTCTTCAATCTTTCCCAGAATCGGGGTCTTTTCTAATGGGTCAGCTCTTCACATCAGGTGGCCAAAGTATTACAGCTTCCACTTCAGCATCAGTCCTTCTGATCTCTTTTAGGATGGACTGGTTGGATCTCCTTGCAGTCCAAGGGACTCTCAAGAGTCTTCTCTAACACCATGGTTCAAAAGCATCAATTCTTCGGTGTTCAGCTTTCTTTAGGGTGCAACTCTAACATCCATACATGACTACTGGAAAAACCATGGCTTTGACTATTCAGACCTTTGTCAGCAAAGTAATGTCTCTGCTTTTTAATATATTGTCTAGGTTGTCTAGGAGAAGGCAATGGCAACCCACTCCAGTACTCTTGCCTGGCAAATCTCATGGACAGAGGAGCCTGGTAGGCTGCAGTCCATGGGGTCACTAGGAGTCAGACACGACTTCACTTTCATGCATTGGAGAAGGAAATGGCAACCCACTCCAGTGTTCTTGCCTAGAGAATCCCAGGGATGGGGGAGCCTGGTGGGCTGTCGTCTATGGGGTCGCACAGAGTCGGACACGACTGAAGTGACTTAGCAGCTTAGCAGGTTGGTCATAGCTTTTCCTCCCAGGAACAAGTGTCTTTTAATTTCATGGCTGCCTTTACCATCTGTGGTGATTTTGGAGCCAAAGAAAATAAAGTATGTCACTGTTTCCATTGTTTTCCCATCTATTTCCCATGAAGTGATGGGACCAGATGCCATAATCTTAGTTTTCTGAATGTTGAGTTTTAAGACAACTTTTTCACTCTCCTCTTTCACTTTTATCAAGAGGCTCTTTGAAGTTCTTCGTCGCTTTCTGCCATAAGGGTGGTGTCATCTGCATATCTGAGGTTATTGATATTTCTCCCGGCAAACTTGATTCCAGCTTGTGTTTCATCCAGCCCAGGATTTCGCATGATGCACTCTGCATATAACTTAAATAAGAAGGGTGACAATATATAACCTTGACATACTCCTTTCCCGATTTGGAACCAGTCGGTTGTTTCATGTCCAGTTCTGACTGTTGCTTCTTGACCTGCATACAGATTTCTCAGGAGGCAGGTCAGGTGGTCTGGTATTCCCATCTCTTTAAGAATTTTCCACAGTTTGTTGTGATCCACACAGTCAAAGGCTTTGGTGTAGTTAATAAAGCAGATGTTTTTCTGGAACTCTCTTGCTTTTTCAATGATCTGATGGATGTTGGCAATTTGATCTCTGGTTCCTCTGCCTTTTCGAAAATCAGCTTGAACATCTGGAAGTTCATGGTTCACATACTGTTGAAGCCTGGTGTGGAGAATTTTGAGCATTACTTTGCTAGCGTGTGCGATGAGTGCAATTGTGCGATAGTTTGAACATTATTTGGCATTGCCTTTCTTTGGGATTGGAATGAAAACTGACCTTTTGCAGTCCTGTGGCTACTGCTGAGTTTTCCAAAGTTGCTGGCATATTGAGTGCAACACTTTAAAGCATCATCTTTTAGGATTTGAAATAGCTCAACTGCAATTCCATCACCTCCACTAGCTTTGTTCATAGTGATGCTTCCTAAAGCCCACTTGACTTCACATTCCAGGATGTCTGGCTCTAGGTTAGTGATCACACCATCATCTTTATCTGGGTCATGAAGATCTTTTTTGCATAGTTCTTCTGTGTATTATTGCTGCCTCTTCTTAATATCTTCTGCTTCTGTTAGGTCTATACCATTTCTGTCCTTTATTGTGCCCATCTTTGCATGGAATGTCCCCTTGGTGTCTCTCATTTTCTTAAAGAGGTCTCTAGTCTTTCCCATTCTATTGTTTTCCTCTATTTCTTTGCATGAATTACTGAGTAAGGCTTTCTTATCCCTCCTTGCTATTCTTTGGAACTCTGCATTCAAATGGGTATATCTTTGCTTTTCTCCTTTGCCTTTAGCTTCTCTTCTTTTGTCAGCTATTTGTAAGACCTCCTCAGAGAACCATTTTGCCTTTTTGCATTTGTTTTTCTTGGGTATGGTCTTGATCCCTGCCTCCTGTACAATGTCAGGAATCTCTGTCCATAGTTCTTCAGGCACCCTGTCTATCAGATCTAATCCCTTGAATCTGTTTCTCACTTCTACTGTATAATCGTGAGGGATTTGATTTAGGTCATGCCTGAATGGTATAGTGGTTTTCCCTACTGAAAGTTTGCTGCTGAGCTGTGAAAGATGCTGGGATTCTTGGCCTCCAGAGGAGAATTTAATCTGGGGCCAGTGACAAGACTTGATCACTTAGAGCTTTTGTGTAATAAAGTTTTATTAAGTATAAAAGAGAGAAAATTTCTGACATAGACATCAGAAAGGGACAGAAAGAATGTCCCCCTGCTAGCCTTTAGCAGTATGTTATATACCTATCAGCAAGCTGTTAACTCAAGAAAGAAGATGTCAGAGAGGCACCAGGCCCATCACCCACAACATGCATTTTGAGATAATATTGCCACCAGGTGAGTCATCCTGTGCCATAAAATGATTGACATGGATCTTGAAGAACGGCAGGTTTCCGAGTAAATATATAGTTTCTTTAACATAGATGAGGAGAATAATGCATGAGTAAAACATACAGGTTTGTTGAGACTTGAAGAAAGACAGTGTAAGGTAAATACATAGTTCATTAACATAGCTTAAGAAAAACATTTCCATACGAAAAAACACATCGCTAGGTCCTGGTTTGAGAAAAGTTAAGTTCAGGTGAAGCCAGGTGTCACTGTGACAACACAGAATTTTAAGAGAAACCTCCTTTTAATTTTGTGTAGAGAAGGGGAAAAAATCTGACACTTGTAGTTTGTTTCATCCTGCTGCTTAAGAGAGAGAAAAAATGTCTGACACTTGAAGCCTATCTCCTTCATTTGGCGACCCCTGGCCTTCCTGCCTGTTATCCTCTCACCTACTTTCTTCAATTTAAGTCTGAATTTGGCAATCAGGAATTCATGATTTGAGCCACAGTCAGTTCCTGGTCTTGTTTTTGCAGACTGTATAGAGCTTTTCTCCATAGTTGGCTGCTAAGAATATAGTCAATCTGATTTCAGTATTGAGCATCTGGTGATGTCCATGTGTAGAATTTTCTCTTGTGTTGGAAGAGTGTTTGCTATGACCAGTGTGTTCTCTTGGCAAAACTCTGTTAGTTTTTGACCTGCTTTCTTTTGTAAAATTTGCCTGTTATTCCAGGTATCTCTTGACCTCCTGCTTTTGCATTTTACAAATGAAAAAATGTAGCTAGGCCTAGCCAATCTGAATCAGTCTTGCTTCTGCTTTGCAGCCAACTGGAAGGCCAGCTAAGAGCTGGCTGTTCTAGGCTGTCCTCAGCAGGAGCCACTCTGCTCACCTCCAAGGTTTTCTCACTTCCCTTTAGTAGGCTACTGGAACTCATTCTCTCCATAGTGGCAGGAGCCCAAGAGAGCAAGCAGAGGTGCACAGAGCCTCTAGAGGCCCAAGCTCAGAACTGAAATCACAGAACATTGTTATGACCAAAGCAAAGCCAAGGCCGGGAGACAGACTCTAGGTCTTCATGGAAGGAACTAGAAAGTCCTATCTCCAACAGGGTGGACAGAGAGAGGGGTAGAAATTGAGACTTTTTTGTAGTGAATCCTCTACCTAGGACAACAACCCTGGTAGAAATGGACATTGGGGACGGAGGGTGTAACTCAAGGCTGTGTTTTCTAAGCAAGCACCCTGCTTTTATGTAGATTCTGTATTAAGGGAGGTGTGATGCTATCTACTTTGTGGCTGTCACTATTGACAGTATTTTATATTTTAAAACCCTATGGAAAAATCCGGAGAAGGCAATGGCACCCCACTCCAGTACTCTTGCCTGGAAAATCCCATGGGCAGAGGAGCCTGGTGGGCTGCAGTCCATGGGGTCGCTAAGGGTCAGACACGACTGAGCAACTTCACTTTCACTTTTCACTTTCATGCATTGGAGAAGGAAATGGCAACCCACTCCAGTGTTCTTGCCTGGAGAATCCCAGGGATGGGGGAGCCTGGTGGGCTGCCGTCTATGGGGTTGCACAGAGTCAGACACGACTGAAGTGACTTAGCATAGCATGGAAAAATCAGACAAACCAGTTCAAGTTTTGGTACATTTTAGTAATTCAGGACTTCATTTATCTAAGCAAATTTGTTCCAATATCCACAAACCTCATATTATGAGTCTTTAATTTCTTTTGTACAAAAAAGTTAGGACTTTTTTTCCTTTAAAATTTCCATAGGCAGTATGATTGATATCTCTCTTATACTTACTTGTGTGTATGTACTTCCACTATTACTAATTCCCCTTGGAGTTAAAATCTCTCTCTCTCTTTTTTTTCTTCTTCCCTTAAGCATATATTCCTCCTCCTTACAATAGCAGCATTTTTTATTTCTATGGGGAATACCCCCTCTTCCATTTTGTGAAGGCCTTTCATGGCTGTCAAGATATAGGGACATAACTCAACTTGGGCAATGGCCCCTCTGCCCAGGGAATTTTAATACTTGGTGCCTTGGTGTCTCCTTTAATTCTGTGAATTACATCATAGCTTTCCAAGAAATTTCCTTTTGCAAGTTATCCAGAAGTGTTTTTTATTCCTTATAGTTAGAGAACACTGGGAAATGTATCCCTTAAATTTTACTATCTATGCACTTTTCCTTACCTGCAAAAATTTACAGTATATTGCTGTCACTCCAAGTTCTTATCTAAGGAGTATAACTTAGGTATTTTTACCTTAAAAAAAAGGCAGAAAGATATTAAATATTTAGATGGATGAGAAGCCATGGTGGAAAATATAGTGTCTATTTATATTTTTTGACAGTAAAATGAAGCTAGAGATAGTAGAAAGGATGTGACCTTTGAAACCTGACGGATCAGGGTTCTAATTATAGGTTAACTACATACTAGACTACAGTCTTGGATAAGGTAAAACATTTAGTTTCTTAACTATCAAAATGTGACTATACGACTATCATAATAATCCTAGGGAGAGTTAGAAATAATATATAAAGTGTTTGCCCTACTGCAGGTGCTCAATAATTTATAAATAATAGTATTTAGCATATACATAGTGAAGAACTAACTTTACCCAAAGAGCAGTCTGGCCTTTGTCCCTGCTTCTATGAGTTAAACTCTAAATCCATGGAATTTCCCATGTAATAGGAGCATTTTTGTTATTTATGGTGGGTTCCTCAGACCACACCTGATATTTTATGGTAATGACATGACTCCATGGGCCCCTGGATACTTTATGTGGCCAAGACAACTCAAGATGGGGGTGGACACACTCAAACACCATGTGGTAAGAGAGGATTGAGGCTTTGGCCAGGGTTATCAGCCTGAACTCTGGGGAGGGGAAAGGAGTAGACTTTGAGTACAACCACATGAACTTCAATTATAGTTAGGTAATAAAATGTCAGTAAAAACTGGAAACCGAGGCACAGATGAGCTTTATGGGTTGACAGTACTTCATGCAAAGATTAATTACCATAATTCAATGCTGATAAGGCCAAGGTGTCCCTAAGAAAACAAGCTTAGAATTTGAAGCCTGCCTAAACCCAGGTTCAACTATGTGCATCTCTTCTTTTGGCTGGTTTTGAGTTGCATCCTTTAGCTATCAGTTCAGTTCAGCCGTGTCTGACTCTTTGCGACCCCATGAATCGCAGCACGCCAGGCCTCCCTGTCCATCACCAACTCCCGGAGTTTACTCAAACTCATGTGCATGGAGTCAGTGATGCCATCCAGCCATCTCATCCTCTGTGGTCCCCTTCTCCTCCTGCCCCCAATACCTCCCAGCATCAGAGTCTTTTCCAATGAGTCAACTCTTTGCATGAGGTGGCCAAAGTATTGGATTTTGAGCTTGAGCATCAGTCCTTCCAAAGAACACCCAGGACTGATCTCCTTTAGAATGGACTTGTTGGTTCTCCTTGCAGTCCAAGGGACTCTTAAGGGTCTTCTCCAACACCACAGTTCAAAAGCATCAATTCTTCAAGGCTCAGCTTTCTTCACAGTCCAGCTCTCACATCCATACATGACCACTAGAAAAACCATAGCCTTGACTAGATGGACCTTCGTTGGCAAAGTAATGTCTCTGCTTTTGAATATGCTATCTAGGTTAGTCATAACTTTCCTTCCAAGGAGTAAGCGTCTTTTAATTTCATGGCTGCCGTCACCATCTGCAGTGATTTTGGAGCCCAAAAAAATAAATCCTGACACTGTTTCCACTGTTTCCCCATCTATTTCCCATGAAGTGATGGGACCAGATGCCACGATCTTAGTTTTCTGAATGTTGAATTTAAGCCAACTTTTTCACTCTTCTCTTTCACTTTCATCAAGAGGCTTTTTAGTTCCTCTTCACTTTCTGCCATAAGAGTGGTGTCATCTGCATATCTGAGGTTATTGATATTTCTCCCAGCAATCTTGATTCCAGCTTGTGCTTCTTCCAGCCCAGCATTTCTCATGATGTACTCTGCATATAAGTTAAATAAGCAGGTGACAATATACAGCCTTGATGTACTCCTCTTCCTATTTGGAACCAGTCTGTTGTTCCATGTCCAGTTCTAACTGTTGCTTCCTGACCTGCATATAGGTTTCTCAAGAGGCAGGTTAGGTGGTCTGGTATTTGCATCTCTTGAAGAATTGTCCACAGTTTATTGTGATCCACACAGTCAAAGGCTTTGGCATAGTCAATAAAGCAGAAATAGATGTTTTTCTGGAACTCTCTTGCTTTTTCCATGATCCATCGGATGTTGGCAATTTGATCTCTGGTTCCTCTGCCTTTCTTAAAACCAGCTTGAACATCTGGAAGTTCACGGTTCATGTATTGCTGAAGCCTGGCTTGGAGAATTTTGAGCATTACTTAACTACTGTTGAGATGAGTGCAGTTGTGTGGTAGTTTGAGCATTCTTTGGCATTGCCTTTCTTTGGATTGGAATGAAAACTGACCTTTTCCAGTCCTGTGGCCACTGCTGAGTTTTCCAAATTTGCTGGCATATTGAGTGCAGTACTTTCACAGCATCATCTTTTAGGATTTGAAATAGCTCCACTGGAATTCCATCACCTCCACTAGCTTTGTTCATAATGATGCTTTCTAAGGCCCACTTGACTTCACATTCCAGGATGTCTGATTCTAGGTGAGTGATCACACCATCATGATTATCTTGGTCGTGAAGATCTTTTTTGTACAGTTCTTCTGTGTATTCTTGCCACCTCTTCTTAATATCTTCTGCTTCTGTTAGGTCCGTACCATTTCTGTCCTTTATCGAGCCCATCTTTTCATGAAATGTTCCCTTGGTATCTCTAATTTTCTTGAAGAGATCTCTAGTCTTTCCCACTCTGTTGTTTTCCTTTATTTCTTTGCATTGATCACTGAGGAAGGCTTTCTTATCTCTTCTTGCTATTCTTTGGAACTCTGCATTCAGATGCTTATATCTTTCCTTTTCTCCTTTGCTTTTTGCTTCTCTTCTTTTCACAGCTCTTTGTAAGGCCTCCCCAGACAACCATTTTGCCTTTTTGCATTTCTTTTCCATGGGGATGGTCTTGATCCTTGTCTCCTGTATAATGTCATGAACCTCTGTGCATAGTTCATCAAGCACTCTATCAGATCTAGTCCCTTAAATCTATTTCTCACTTCCACTGTATAATCATAAGGGATTTGATTTAGGTCATACCTGAATGGTCTAGTGGTTTTCCCTACTTTCTTCAATTTAAGTCTGAATTTGGCTATAAGGAGTTTATGATCTGAGCCACAATCAGCTCCCGGTCTTGTTTTTGCTGACTATATAGAGCTTCTGCATCTTTGGCTGCAAACAATATAATCAATCTGATTTCAGTATTGACCATCTGGTGATGTCCATGTGTAGAGTCTTCTCTCGTGTTGTTGGAAGAGGGTGTTTGCTATGACCAGTGCATTCTCTTGGCAAAACTCTATTAGCCTTTGCCCTGCTTCATTCCGTATTCCAAGGCCAAATTTGCCTGTTACTCCAGGTAACTCTTGACTTCCTACTTTTGCATTCCAGTCCCCTATAATGAAAAGGACATCTTTTTTGGGTGTTAGTTCTAGAAGGTCTTGTAGGTCTTCATAGAACCGTTCAACTTCAGCTTCTTCAGCATTACTGGTTGGGGAATAGGCTTGGATTTCTGTGATATTGAATGGTTTGCCTTGGAAACGAACAGAGATCATTCTGTTGTTTTTGAGATTGCATCCAAGTACTGCATTTCAGACTCTCTTGTTGACCATGATGGCTACTCCATTTCTTCTAAGGGATTCCTGCCCACAGTAGTAGATATAATGGTCATCTGAGTAAAATTCACCCATTCCAGTCCATTTTAGTTTGCTGATTCCTAGAATGTTGACGCTCACTCTTGCCATCTCCTGTTTGACCACTTCCAATTTGCCTTGATTCATGGACCTGGCATTCCAGGTTCCTATGCAATATTTCTCTTTACAGCATCGGACCTTGCTTCTATCACTAGTCACATCCACAACTGGGTATTATTTTTGCTTTGGCTCCATTCCTTCATTCTTTCTGGAGTTATTTCTCCACTGATCTCCAGTAGCATATTGGGCACCTTCCAACCTGGGGAATTCATCTTTCAGTGTCCTATCTTTTTGCCTTTTCATACTGTTCATGAGGTTCTCAAGGAACTGAAGTGGTTTGCCATTCTCTTCTCCAGTGGACCACATTCTGTCAGACCTCTCCACCATGACCTGCCTGTCTTAGGTGGCCCCACACAGCATGGCTTAGTTTCACAGAGTTAGACAAGGCTGTGGTCCTAGTGTGATTAGATTGGCTAGTTTTCTGTGATTATGGTTTCAGTGTGTCTGCCCTCTGATGCCCTCTGACAACACCTACCATCTTACTTGGGTTTCTCTTACCTTAGACGTGCTGTATCTCTTCACGGCTGCTGCAGCAAAGCGCAGCCGCTGCTCCTTACCTTGGACAAGGGGTATCTCCTCATGCCGCCCCTCCTGACCTTGAACAGTTCCTCTTGGCCCTCTTGCACCCGTGTAGCCACTGCTCCTTGGACCTATAACCGCAGGTGTAGAATTTTCCTGAATTCTGTGTCATTCTAGTGAACTGTTGAAACTGATGATAGTTTTGGAAAATACTCAATCTTGTTATTGATGTCAAGTCTTGGACTGACTTGGCAGTCTGGAAGACTGTGTCCTTAACCTCAAATTTGGATAATTCTGAATAACATATTGTATTCAACCAAGAAAAATGAATGTTACCGCCTTGAAACTGAGAAAGAATACCTGATTTCTCTTCTAGGCAGGTGGGAATGGTTATTGGAAATTAATTACATTTAAAATTTGCAAATACAAGAACTACTCTTGTAATTAAAAGCATGTATTATATATTATCATTGTTTTATTTTGGCAAATGTAAAAAAATAGCATTTTTAAGGACTTTCAGATGTTCATATTAATCTCCCAAGCCCTTTTGTTAATATCTTACAGTCTTATATCTGTAGATAGAAGGGATTTTCAGAAATATAACCCTTATATTTGGAAAGAAATATCTTTGCCTGTCTTAGGCTGCTGAGCAGGATAGAATGTTTCTGAAACTTACTTGTATTAATAATTACCACCATTTAAGGAGTCCTTGTCATATGCCAGACACCGTGCTCAGTATTTTGTTTGTATGTAACCAACCTGGAAGTTATTTATTATTTTCTTTTTTAAGATGTCAATTGTTGAGCCCGAGAGACCTTTATAAAAACTTGTCAATCAAGTGAAGCCAAGTTTAATTTTAATAGACTGACTACAGTCGGGAGAACACCACTTTGGCATAGTCTTGAAAGTGAAAGTGGCAGTTGCTCAGTCGTATCCAGCTCTTTGAGATCCCATGGATTGTAGCCTGCCAGGCTCCTCTGTCCATGGAATTCTTCAGGCAAGAATACTGGAGCAGGTTGCCATTCACTTCTCTGGGGATCTTCCCGACCCAGGGATTGAATCTGTGTCTTGTGCTTTGCAGGCAGATTCTTTACCATCTGAGCCACCAGAGAAGCCCTTGGCATAGTCTTAATGCCATCTTAAAAGAGTTGTAGTTCAGCTGCCCAGTCGTGTCCAACTCTTCGTGACTCCATGGACTGCAGCACGCCAGGCTTCCCTGTCCTTCACTATCTCCCGGAGTTTGCTCCAGATCATGTCCATTGAGTCGACGATGTCATCCAACCATCTTATCCTCTGTCACTCTTTTCTCCTTAAAAGGGTGGGAAACAGTATTTACAGGGTTTGCAGTCTGTGATTAAATGGTTAAGCATGGTCTTTCCTTGCAAGACATTTATTGGAATTGGGCAAAATTCATGATATAAGAGTTCAAAATTAGAGGATGCAACAAGATGAAGGTTTTAACTATCAGTGAAATTTTCTAATAACTGAGTTGTTAGCTCAGATGAGTAACTTATTGTCTGACAGAAGAACTGTTTCCCAGAATGAGAAAACTCTTTGCCCAAGAAAATTAATTTGCAAAAGTTTCTTAAAGCAAAAAGTGAAATAATGCATTAGTTTGCATTCTTATCTTTCTAGACATGAATTACCTGAAATTAATATTTAAGTAATGTTGACAAAGTTGATCTTAAGTTTCAAAAATGAGGAAATTTAGTAATTTTCAAGAATTACACCTAGAACTCAAGGAATCCAAAGTCCCAGTTTATTTAACAGCATAAGATGCTCCTTCCAAATATATTTATATATCCCTGAAAATAAGACTACATGTAGCCACATCACCACCAAGACTAAGAGCTATTAAAAATGATTAAAGAAGACAATTTAGGTGATACGAACAAACTTTAATACTTCATGAAGTGAACAGGCTCCATATGGAGAACAGTGAAGCAGGGGGAAATGTGGCAAGCTTTTAAAGAGGAAAAAATAAGGAACAAGGAAGAGAAAGTTTTAAAAATGAATAAGGAACAAGGAAATAAGTAAAAAGCCCAGAATTGGCTTGATAATTGAGGATTGGCTTGTTATTGAACCAAACCCTGCTTGTCTGGGCACAGCAAAGCCAATCTACTGATGCCAGCTTGTTGTGAAGGGAAGTGTTTATTGCATTTGTCGACAAAAAAAAAAATGCACAGCCTTAAAGTTGAGAGCTATGTTTGAATTGGTGAACAAAACCGAGGACTTAAGCCTGGGACTCGGCACCCCAGGTAACTCTCAGAGACTGTTCTGAAGGGGCAAGAGAGGGAGCCAGGATGCATAGGAGTTTTTACAGTGAAGACCAGGTAGTTAGAAAGACCTAAAGACCTAAAGAAGACCAGATATCTCAAGTTAAGAAATGCAGCACTTTTCTGTGTATGGGAAGATAAGAGCCTAGGCTCCCTGAAATCATTCCTTTGATGTGCACTTCAGCTGTCAGTGGTGTATTTCTGTGCTTCTCATCCTGAGTCCCTCAGGGCTCACTCAGGGTGGCTGTGATGTGATGGCTTCATGGCTGCAACATTCTTTGTTTACTGATATGGCAGGTGGCAATTTTAGTTCACACAGAGCACCAAGCAAGGAGAATGGGCAGCTCATGTTCAAAAGACCCCAAATCCCTGGTAGCTTTCAGGCCAGGGTTTTTAAAAACAGCTTTAGAGGAGAGGGTCATAGGATATGTGATCAGCTTCTGAACAGCTTTCGGACTGCCTGATGGTGAGAGATAACAGTGTGGTGTTTCAAGAATCTCTATCATCAGCCTTCTGATTCCAACCAGTCTGGAATCTGTATATAGTCAGCATATAGTCATCATCCTCTTCCTAGTGGGGGTGGGCGGTTGGGGACAGGGGCAGTCTTAACTTCTGATGAACAACTTAAAGATATGCATCAGATTTCTATCTCTATCCCTTCAGGAGGAACCAGGAGTCCTATGACTATTAATCTAATATGCTTGAATCTGCTCTTTGGAATTCAGTGAAGGCCTTGGAGACTGAAGCTTTGGGAAAAAAAATCAAGAAATGGGGGACACAGAGGTGCTTTTGTACCTGGGAAGGCCCCACAGAGTCCTGCTCGGTTTCAATCCCCCCTTTTCTTTGCTACTCCTCAGTCCTGAGGGGAACAGGGACAGGACACGAAAGGAAATGAAGTTTTCTATAGAGAGATTAATCATATATTCAGCAGGGGAACTCAGTTTTAGAGGGACTCAGTTTCAGGTTGGCTGGCTATAGTGTGTTTCTCATCAAGCGGAGTATTTATAAGGACATAAACATTATCCAAATTTTAGTTTGCTGACATGGCATTCTTGGAAGGAGTGGCTCCATTTTGGACCTGGATGCAACAGAACTAGGGTTACCTGGATTGTAACAGAACTAAGGTTCCCTCCATCAATATGACATTACTATCTTTTACCAGGAAGATAAGGCTATAAACCAGTAAATTACATCAGTGCTTTGTGGAGGAGGAAAATTAATTTTCCTTCTACCCTTCTGAGTTCTTGGCTGAGAACCCCTGTAATAAAAGACAGATTAAGAGGAAAAAAAATCTTTTTAATTGAGTATGCACATAAGGGAGCCTCACAGAGATAGGAGACTGTAAAGGCAGCTAGGCGATTGAAGCTTATACGTCATCCTGAGTGAAGGGAAGGGGTAGGGGCTCAGGCTTTAAAGAGGGGAAGCCATTCCTGGGAAGGCGAGAGGACCAAATATTTAGTGAACAAAGGTTATCCTGCCAGGCAGGTAACTCTCAGATAAAAAGATTATCTCCAGTAATACGTCTCTTCCTGGTACAGACCCCCTTCTAATGTGAATTCTCTTCATAAATATAGATTTTTATTATGAAAGGGTAGCTTCTGTGTTTTCAGAGCTCCTCCAGGGCTTGCAGTTTCTTAAAAATAATCAGCTCAAAATAATCCTTATGCCAAAGATTATTTTGAGGTGGCACATTCTGCTACTTCTCAGCTTGCTTCAGGAACTTCAAGAAAATTCACTCAGCAAAATAAGCTATTCAACCAGTCACCTTCTTAGGACAATAGTTGCTCAAGCTGCTTGCTGATAAGTAATTGTTTACTCCTCAAGAATCACTTTAAGATCCTCACCTGTCTGTAACTACCAATCTTAAACTATTAGATTTATATCATGAATTTTTTCTAATCCCAAACAGATCCCTGCCTTGAAAGACTAAGGTTAAACCACAGGAGCCCAGACCTTAAGCCCCTGTAAATACCTATCTCTGACCTCTTCTTTCAGAGACTTTATTAAAACTTTAGGGCTTCGCCCATGGCTCGGTGGTAAGGAATCTGCCTGCAATGCCAGGAGATGTGGGTACGATCCCTGAGTGGGGAAGAACCGCTGGAGAAGGAAATGTCAGTACACTCCAGTATTCTTGCCTGGAAAACCCCAGAGACAGAGAAGCCTAGCGGGCTATAGTCCATGGGGTTGCAAAGAGCCAGACATAACTGAGCATGCATGAATTCAATGTGATAGTCTCTCTAACAGTAGGGAAAAAATATTTTAAGAAAAGTAGGCAATTGTCCAGATTTGCTTGATCAGCCGGTTATTCTGGTGGTATCTAGGTCTTTTGAGAGAGTTGGCAGTTGACATCCTTTAGGATCTGACATTCTACCTTATAGGCAGGGTCTGCTTAAATGAATGAGAAATTATTATAAATAGGTACACCACTTGACATAGTGCATCAAGGGTTACAAAGCACTTCAACCTACATCATTTGGCTTAACCATCAGAGAGGTACTTAAGGTAGATATTGTAATTGCACTTCCCTTAATCCTTAACTTTCTTTTATAGGTCAGTAAACAAGCATTCAGAGATAGAGGCCAAATGCCTTGGTAAAGATCAAATAGTAAGTAATCAAGATGGAACTTGCTAGATAGATAGCATTAAGCATAATTTTTTCAAGTTGTGATCAAGGCTCTCATATTACTTAATCTCTTTTGTTTCAATATCCTTGCCCAGTTTTCCACTTCCAGATATCTTCCATGTTCCAGTTCAAAATTTCCTCACACTGATCTACTATTTCTGCTTCTTTGACTCTTCCAATCACCTGTTCTCTAGGAAGCGTCCCAAGTGGATTATAGTGTAATCTTCCACTACTTGTAGTTAACAAGCTAACAATGTCTTTGCTTTTTCATATTAATGTAGTTTATGCGTGCACACTAAGGCGCGTTAGTCATGCTAACCCTTTGCAACCTATGGACAGTAGGCCAACAGGCTCCTCTGTCCATGGGATTCTCCAGGCAAGGATACTGGACTGAGTTGCCATGCCCTCCTCCAGGGGATCTTTCCCAGCCAGGGATCGAACCGGCGTCTCTTGTATCTCTTGCATTGGCAGGCAGGTTCTTTACCACTAGTGCCACCTGAGTATTGCTTTTTAAAGGTAGTCTTTTTCTCCTAATCTGTTTGAGGTCCTTATCTTCTAAATGGCAGTCAGCCTAACTAAAGGACTGCTATAACTTCCTTGATAAAAAGTAAGTTCAGGCTTGCTAAGTCTCTTGAAAGAAAACAACCTGTGTGTGAACAGGAGTTACTGAGCTATCGACTGACCCTGAGATTCAGCGTCCTCTTGAATGTCAGGACACATCATCATGCCCCTACTGTTATGAACTCAGGGGCCACTGCTTCAGCTTTGTGGGACTTTTTTCAGCCAGAGACACAGGAAATTGTTCTGTAGGCTGTGTTCTGTGCAAGGGCTTCTGACAAACTGAGCTAGTGTTGATAAAAATGCAGTTCACATTCTCCTGGCCAGCTTTGCCTACCCAGAGGGGAGTCCTTTTTTCTCATTTACACAAATAATGACTTGTGCTCAGTCTCTCAGTCATGTCCAACTCTTTGTGACCCTATGGAAGGTAGCCTTCTGGGCTACAGTCAGGCTCCTTTGTCTATGGGATTTTTCAGGTACTGGAGTGGGTTGCCATTTCTTCTCCAGGGACCGAACCCACGTCTTCTGTGTCTCCTGCATTGTAGACAGATTCTTTACTGCTGAGCCATCGGGGAAGTCCTAAATTGCACAAAGACAACAAGTAAATTAGTGAAGCTCATCTGGCCTGAAATATTTGCCTAAGACTTAACTAAAGGGAAATACTAGAGAGAGTAACCTGCTATTGAACAATCTAGTATGTGAATGTATCTCCAGCTTGCACCCTCCTTCTGAATATCTTTCTCTTGATCTCTGGGCGAGGATTCCCAACAAAGACTACATGCTCCTAAAACAGAATAGCATTTCAAACCCTTCTAGAGTAAAGTGCTGCACTCAATATGCCAGCAAATTCAGAAAACTCAGCAGTAGCCACAGGACTAGAAAAGGTCAGTTTCATTCCAATCCAAAAGAAAGGCAATGCCAAAGAATGCTCAAACTACCGCACAATTGCACTCATCTCACATGCTAGTAAAGTACTGCTCAAAATTCTCCAAGAGAGGCTTCAGCAATATGTGAACCATGAACTTCCAGATGTTCAAGCTGGTTTTAGAAAAGGCAGAGGAACCAGAGATCAAATTGCCAACATCTGATGGATCATGGAAAAAGCAAAAGAGTTCCAGAAAAACATCTATTTCTGCTTTATTGACTATGCCAAAGCCTTTGACTGTGTGGATCACAATAAACTATGGACAATTCTGAAAGAGATGTGAATACCAGACCACCTGACCTGCCTCTTGAGAAACCTATATGCAGGTCAGGAAGCAACAGTTAGAACTGGACATGGAACAACAGACTGGTTCCAGATCAGGAAAGGAGTACGTCAAGGCTGTATATTGTCACCCTGCTTATTTAACTTCTATGCAGAGTACATCATGAGAAATGCTGGGCTGGAAGAAGCACAAGCTGGAATCAAGATTGCTGGGAGAAATATCAATAACCTCAGATATGCAGATGACACCACTCTTATGGCAGAAAGTGAAGAGGAACTAAAAAGCCTCTTGATGAAAGTGAAAGAGGAGAGTGAAAAAGTTGGCTTAAAGCTCAACATTCAGAAAACGAAGATCATGGCTTCTGGTCCCATCACTTCATGGGAAATAGATGGGGAAACAGTGGAAACAGTGTCAGGATTTATTTTTTTGGGCTCCAAAATCACTGCAGATGGTGACTGCAGCCATGAAATTAAAAGACGCTTACTCCTTGGAAGGAAAGTTATGACCATCCTATATAGCATATTCAAAAGCAGAGACATTACCTTGTCAACAAAGGTCTGTCTAGTCAGGGCTATGGTTTTTCCACTGGTCATGTACGGATGTGAGATTTGGACTGTGAAGAAAGCTGAGTGTGAAGAATTGATGCTTTTGAACTGTGGTGTTGGAGAAGACTCTTGAGAGTCCTTTGGACTGCAGGGAGATCCAATCAGTCCATCCTAAAGGAAATCTGTCCTGAATATTCATCAGAAGGACTGATGCTGAGGCTGAAACTCCAATACGCTGGCCACCTCATGTGAACAGTTGACTCATTTGAAAAGACTCTGATGCTAGGAGGGACTGGGGGCAGGAGGAGAAGGGGACGGCAGAGGATGAGATGGCTGGATGGCATCACTGACTTGATGGACATGAGTATGAGTGAACTCCGGGAGTTGGTGATGGACAGGGAGGCCTGGCATGCTGCAGTTCATGGGGTCACAAAGAGTCAGACACAACTGAGCAACTGAACTGAACGGAAGAGTCCCTGAGTGAAGAAAATGGGAATAATAAGGATATATTATAAAGATTCTGTGAAAATATGCAAAGAGTTTTTAATACCATGCATGACACATAGTAAGTACTTGGTACTGGTGGCTATTATTATGATTCAATAGCCTTTGACTTCACTTTTCCTCTTTATTGTGTCCAACTCCATATTCAGACTCATCAATGAAAAGATTAGACTTTGAACACTAAACAGAATTTATATGCCTTCAACCTGAATCTTGACCTTGAATCTTAAGGCAAAGAAATAAGCATATATTTCTTCTAAAGAAATATAACATGCATAATATTTATAAAATTTTATAGAATATTTATGATAGTGTATTTTCACATATAATGTTTGAATGTATATACTAAAAGCACTTACTAGATATATCTATTGTTCCAATGTTCATATCATACCTAAACAAAGTTTTGAGTGTGATAGATTTTTATTTTAAAAATAAAAGCTCTTATCTATATAATGCTGCTTTTTATAACTGACAGCTGTAATCCACCAAGAGTCAGGGTGGGCAGAATTCAGGCTCTCTTCAAAAATATGCCTGTCCCCTTTGACTTCAAGAAGGCAGGCAATCCTCCCAAACATGTCACCAGCCTAGGACTGATTTCCTTTTCCTTCTTAGAAGGGCTGATAGCATCTTGCGGTTACATTTGCTTGTTAGTTAGAGCCTTTTCTAAAGAACTAAAGTGTGCCACTGAGTGTCATTTAGACTCAGTCAAGCTGGATTGATACAAAGTAGAATGTTTTGGAGATAAGAATGGAGTGATATTTTTAGATCTTTTTAAACTTAAAAAGCCTTATGCCACCATTAGCACTTTCATTAAAGTAGCATTCAAATAAGAGATGGGTTTTTATGCATATATAATATATCAAATTAAGCAGAAGAAAATAATTTTAAGATTTCTTATGTTGACTGCCTTTGCAATTCACAGGTTTTGGAAAAGTAATTCTTATTTTTTCAATTAATCTTTTATTAAGGACTCCTGCAGAAGGGGCAATTCAGTGGATACTTTTGAGAAAAACAGAAATTAGTCTAAAATAGTTAAGATATCCTGTGGGGTCTTTGTTTAAGTATTCTACATGGAAGCAAGTCTGACCCCTCTTTTCTTCTTCATTCCTGTTATCTGCATGCTATGAGCAGAATCACTAACCTGAAAGCCCAGGGAAACCAGACAGGTAAATAAACAAAGGAACCAATGACCAGTGTAAGGTAATGGAAGTATGGAGACTGGAAAACTGGAGCCAGTGTGACTTAGCCCTTATCATAAGTGTTACTTAGTTCCAACCAATTGGAATTGTAGGCCCAGTATTGATAAATCTGCCTATTGATGGAAATCCTTTTCCATTTTTAAATGGCAGCTAATTCAAATTAAAAGGAAAGTGATTCAGTTGGCAAAAAAGCTTTTATTTTTTTGTACCATCTTATGGAAAAACTCAAATGAACTTTCTGGCCAACCCAGTTTATTCTATAGGTCTTTTCTGTGTGGGCCAACAAGAAAGTGACTATAAGCTAGAATCAGGGCATAGCCTACCAAGTGCAACTCTCACTAGGAGTGAAATGAAATTAGAAGACAGAGCTGTTAGACACATTCTAACTCCCTGTTAGGAGATATCAGCTTTGATTGGATGCTTTGAGGAAGAGTCCAAGGAAGAGGGAATTTTCCCCTCTATTGGGTGCTGTCAGAAAGTTGCAACAAGTCTATGACTGAGTATCTCAGTTAATCTTACCTGGAGAGAGGGCAGATTAGAATGAGGCTAGAGCTGTAAATTAGTAAAAAAACAAAAAAAACAAAAAAAAAAACAAACAAAAAAAAACCTGCAGCCAGTCTTATTAAATTGCAAGAGGGGCTGTTTGGTATTTTGTGGTGTTTGTACAGAGACCTTGTTTTTTATCAGTGCTGAGAAGAAATTGTGAAGTAGCCTTGTTTAGACTAACTTTATCGCAGTTTCAGAGTGACCTTGTTTGATGCTGGCATTCCACAGATTGTGTATATCCAACAAGAGCACAGTGTGGTCCAGCTGTGAGTGCCACACCAGCTTCAGACAACAGAAAGCTGTCTGTGAGTCATGTCAAGGCTGCATTTTTCTTTCTCCAATCTGAAAGCTTTACTTTTACTTATACAGTTATTTATGTACAAAGGTGTTCAATGTAGCAATATTTATAGCAAAACAGTCTAAGTATTTACCAGCAACAGAAAGGCTTAATCACTGATTATTATAGCATCTAATGGGTCACGATGCGACTTTCAAAAGTGCTGTATAGGTGTACTGATAGGAAGAATTCTAAAATACTGTTAGGTGCTAAAAGCAAAATATAAAATATCATTTGTTTCTGTTTGTGTTGATGGTCATTAGTGCTTTTTTGGCAACTACTGTTTCATTCCCTTTCTAAAATAGGTATATATTTCCTGACCCTGTTGTGTTTAGACAAGGCTATGTTATTAGTTCTTGTAAAGGAGTTATCAATACTATATGAGTTACTTCCAGATTTAATTGTTGATCTAAGATCCTTGGTTACTCTCTTCCTTTGACATGGCTACTGGCAATGATCCAGATGAAGGACTGGATCCCAGAATAAGAAACCATGAAGCAGAGTCTCTAGTTGACGTGCAGTAGAGATACAACATGAGGAAGAAAAAAAACTTATTGTTTCAGTCACTGAGATTTTGTGATTGTTAGTAACTGCAGCATAATCTATCCTGGCTAATAGCACCAGAAATGGAGTGCTATAGCGAAAAGGAATATGTGGAGTTGGGTTAAGGGCTGGTGGTGGTTGATGAGTGAGAAAACTTCTATCTGTGGCTGTAAAGATGGGGATTCATATTGGGCAGTAACAAAACACACGGTAAAATGGTCACCAAAATAAATTATAAAGCAGCTAATGTACCTATTAGAATTAGAGCTTTAAGAGAGGAAGTTGAAAGACAAAATATTAGTAGCAAGTCTTAGCTTCTAGTGGCTGTTTGACAAAATATTACAAGAAAGACACAAGCTATTAGAATTAGCTATTACATAAGCAAGGCTATGGTTTTTCCTGTGGTCATGTATGGATGTGAGAACTGGACTGTGAAGAAAGCTGAGCGCCAAAGAATTGATGCTTTTGAACTGTGGTGTTGGAGAAGACTCCTGAGAGTCCCTTGGACTGCAAGGAGATCCAACCAGTCCATCCTAAAGGAGATCAGTCCTGGATGTTCATTGGAAGCACTGATGCTGAAGCTGAAACTCCAATACTTTGGCCACCTCATGCGAAGAGTTGACTCATTGGAAAAGACTCTGATGCTGGGAGGGACTGGGGGCAGGAGGAGAAGGGGACGACAGAGGATGAGATGGCTGGATGGCATCACTGACTGGATGGACGTGAGTCTCAGTGAACTCTGGGAGTTGGTGATGGACAGGGAGGCCTGGTGTGCTTCAATTCATGGGGTCGAAAAGAGTAGGACACAACAACTGAACTGAACTGAACTGAACTGAAGCAGGAATGCAGTGGCCCTTTCACCAGGTAGTTTCAAGCCATCTTTTGTTTCAGAAAGGGCCTTTTGATGTATATATTCTGGTATTTGTTCTCTTCTGTTGCTTTAGCTTCTGCCCCGAGGATCCCCTTTTATGTGTGTGCTTAGTCTTCCTTGCCTGTCAGCTTATAATTGTCACTGTTTTTCAAATACTTTTTAACATCCTACTTCTTTTTCATTTTTTTATCATTTGCTTTCTATTTCTCTTAAGGCATTCAGTGTGTTTATTGATTTTCTCTTGTGTCCTTCCTGTTTGATTCTTCCATTCTGAAATGACATTTTCATTTATTAAAGATTTTCTACATTTGTAAGCTCAAATTTCAAATTTTTCTATTTCTTCTCCTGTTCTCCAATTATATAAGTTCTAAAATTTTAGAATTAAGATTTATGTTATTTCCTGGTTATTAACATTTTCTTAAATCATCTAATCTCACTTTGAAGAATTTGGTTATAGTTTTCATCTATTTTTGCATTCAGATCATCCTGGCATGCCTTCATTATCTGTAAGGATATTATTTTGCTTCTCATTTTCTTTCTTATTATAAAATTTTCTCCTTATAAAATCCTCTTTTGTTATGCTTTTCATATGTTTTGCATTTTTCTGTATTACAGAGAGGGAAATCCAGATAGCTTTCCTAGAATCACAGCGCTAGATTTCCTCCTGTAATTTTCAAAATGTGTTCAATAATAAAAGTTGACATTTTTATAAGATCTTCTAACTCTGATTCTTTCTCTCCAATATTTTCCTGAACCATTTTTTGTCTTTTTTTTTTCCTAATTGGGAGTTCTATTTTCAGTATTTTATACTTGATGCAAGATTTGATACTGAAAGGGAATTTTAGCTGATTACTCTCAATGGCTTATAAAGACCAGATTTTTCTAGCACCACTTTACATACCATGGTCTCTTAGCTCACACTGTGAATTCAGGCCTGCTTCTCCCTCCTGATTCCAGCTGCTAGCCTTGGAATATCTTGATGAGTTTACCAGTGAGTACCTGCTGGCAATTTGGATACTTTTCAGCTCTGGAGACATCAGAAACTTTTGTCTTTCTTCTGCTTTCTCTCACAACGTTGTTGAAACTGTGTGATTCTTCTTGGTGATGGTGGTTGGTCTTCACCTGCTCATATTTGAAAGTTTATCGTTAACCTAGTGATAGACGTTGTCCATGTAGGTTTTAGGTTTTGCTCCCCTATTCCCTGTACCTATTTACATGATGAGATTTGAGGAAATTTAAAAATTCTGCCACCAGGAACTCCCTGGCTGTCCAAGGGTTAGGACTTGATGCTTCCACACTGGGGGCCTGGGTTCAATCCCTGGTGGGGGAACTAAGGTCCCACTGCCACCACCTTCCCAGGAGTCTTCCACCTTAAATGTTTAAACACCTACTTTTTTTGGATTTATGCTTTTATATATTTTTATTCTCTCTTAAATACATACTTTCTCCTATTTTTACATATTCATATATATGTGTGTGTGTGTATCAGTGCAGCCATGTGACATGCTGAATGGGGAAAACTGCAGATTTGTGACATGCATTCCAGCTTTGGAACTATGGTCAGTGACCCGGATCTCATTGTATGTTTCTAGCATCCGTATTTTGATCTCTAATCTACACACACATGTGCACATATGCACACAATAAAGGCTCTTTGAAAGGTAGATGATGCCAAATTTTAGGGCACAAAAAAGAATCTGTATGAACCTGGGCCAATCTATTTGTACTAATTTTATAAATAAGGAAACTGAACTCCAAAGGATGTTGCTGGACACAAGCATGCTTTAAAAATGTCAGCACAAGTGCTGAAATAAAGAAAGGGAAATTAAAGAGGCTCTTACTGGCCAAGTTTATTTGCAAAGGACAGGGAGGCCTGGCGTGCTGCAATTCATGGGGTCGCAAAGAGTCAGACATGACTGAGCGACTGAACTGAACTGAACTGAAAATAAGACTAATGATAATTTTTGTGACTAAAGTTAACTAAAGAAGTTGACTCTTAGAAAGCCTGGAAGTTCCTAATAATACTCAAACAAGAAAAGTTTGTATGAGATCCCCAAAAGGTATTACAATATAGAAGAGTGTATCTAATAGAATATGCTTCATATTTTATTGATCCAAATATATAAGGAATTGCTACTATATAAAAAAAATTACCTGAATATCTATCTATAAAGTTTGGGTATGTACTTTCTTTGATCCAGTGAGTCCATAAGGAAGCCAGGTTATCCCAGCAAAAGTAGATTCAGTAGCAAGAGAAGGAAAGCCTGATCAGCACATGTAATTGATCAAATTCAAAGGGTGTCTGCAGCTAATCAGCTTCACTGGTCACACACAATAATCAAGCAAAAGGAGGATTCAACAGAGTGTTCTAAATGATGAATTAACCAAATGTACAAAAGAGTAAAGCTGACTATGCAGACACTATCCCTCATCTCCTAGGAGCTGACAATTCTTGATGGTCCAACTAATTAAAATAAAATACTAATAAGAAATATATACGACTTTAATAGTACTGACAAACCACACTAATATATCAATGTGACAAGGCAGTGGATAGGATAAAACTTAGAAGAATTCCTTACCTCTTTGAAAGCTACTGTGTCTCAAAAAATTAAAACTTTTATATAAATAAAACAAAAAAGTTAAAAGCCTCACAATGCAATGATTAGAATTTTACTAGAAAAAGAAATTTACTACTGGTTAGCAGCCTAGAAATCATCTTAGACTGCTCAGTCAGGGCCGTGTCTCAACTAAGAATTAAAACTTTTCATGAAGTGAAAGTATTAGTCACTCAGTCATGTCCGACTTGTTATGACCCATGGACTGTATGTAGCCCATCAGGCTCCTCTGTCCATGGAATTCTCCAGGCAAGAATACTGGAGTGGGTTGCCATTCCTGTCTCCAGAGTATATTCCTGACTCGGGGATTGAACCTGGGTCTCCTGCATTGTAGGCAGATTCTTTACCGTCTGAGCCACTCAAAACCTGCTGCTGCTGCTGCTAAGTCGCTTCAGTCATGTCCGACTCTGTGTGACCCCACAGACGGCAGCCCACCAGGCTCCCCTGTCTCTGGGATTCTCCAGGCAAGAACACTGGAGTGGGTTGCCATTTCCTTCTCCAATGCATGAAAGTGAAAAGTGAAAGTGAAGTCACTCAGTTGTGTCTGACTTTTAGTGACCCCATGGACTGCAGCCCACCAGGCTCCTCCGTCCATGGGATTTTCCAGGCAAGAGTACTGGAGTGGGGTGCCATTGCCTTCTCCGACTCAAAACCTAGTTAGGCTAAAATGATAGCATTTTCTTAAAGATCTGGTGAGATTAGCAAAACCCTGTGTAGGGATCTTAATGGAAACCAAGGAAAATAAGAGAAGAAATAATAGAAAGACAAAATATAATATATATTACATATATAACTTTATTCTTGGTTTTAAAGTTAATGTGTTTATTAATTTTGTAATCATTATAGTAGTATGCTGTCTATTTTCAAAAGGTGTTTAAAACATTAAAGTAACCTAAAACATAAAGTGTTTGTTCAGTAAGATGTATTTAAAAGTTTGGGGAATTTCACTAAATTCTTGAACTTTGTTTTATTGATTTCTGTAAGTAGTTTTTAGAAGAATTTAAAAACTTACTATTTACTCTAATAATAAAATTAATAATAAATTAGATACTAATAAAGCCAAATGTTTGTGTTACTGTCTAACATAAAGGCCTATCATATAATAAAAACTATTGATAATATTCTAGTCAGGAGAAAGTAGAAATTTAAAAAGCAAACAAATAAATGAGCAAGAAAATTTCAGATAAGTTAAAAGAAGCAAAGTAGAGTGATGCAGCAGAATGTCGGAAACGTGTTAATCTGGACTGGGGTCATGGAAGGTCTCAGTGCAGCTGTGATGTTTGGGGTGAGACTTAAATGATAAGCAAATACCAGTCCTATGAAAATCTGAGGGCCGAGAGTTCTGGCAAAAAACAATAAGAACCAGTGTCCTAAAGCAAATGTCCTTTGCTGTATCCAAGACTTAGAAAGAAGGCTGGAAAGTTCAGGATCTTTAGGTGAATGTCAGAATGGTAGGAGAAAAAACCCTCTCCTCTTACTGTGGAAGGTGAGCCACAGTAAGAGGAAGGGATTTTATCCCCAGCATAGTGAAAAGTCACTGGAGAGCTGGGTACAAATGAGTAAAGAATGAATTAACTAATTGTATTTGGGGAATCCATTATTGGGAAGTGAGAGGGGATGATGGGAGACCTGTTTGTTCTTTACCTGGATCCTTGTTCTAGTATTTCCTTGTCCCATGAAGCCTTCCCTGCTCACCTGAATGGAGATAATTTCACTCTTCTTTGCACTTTTTAACACTGCATCACTACTGTCTTAGGACACTCATTATATACAGATTTGTACTTTAGGGAGCTGTTATGTTTCATCTTCCCTTGAAAATCTTAGGATGTATAAGTTCCTACAAGGTAGTGACTATACCTTGTGTATCTTTGCATTTGTAATAGAGCTTAACTTAGTGGGTAATACAAAATTAATATTACATGAGGATGAAAAAGTAAAATTTTGTTTTGCTTATGGTAATTTGTTGTTGCTCTTCAGTCACTAAGTCGTGTCTGACTCTTTGCGACCCTGTGGACTGCGGCATGCCAGGCTCCTCTGTCCTCCACAATCCCCTAGAGTTTGCTTAAATTCATGCCCGTTGAGTCAGTGATGCTATCTAACCATCTCATCCTTTGCCACACCCTTCTCCTTTTGCCTTCAGTCTTTCTCAGTATCGGATCTTTTTCCAATGAGCTGGCTCCTCGCTTCAGGTGGCCTATTGTGTATGGCAGTACATAGAATCAATTCAGCTCCAGTCTATATAACTATTGAAAGAATTAAAAAATAAATGATTATTGGTATCCACATTAAAAAAGCATGAAGAAGGTGGGCACAAAAGTTGTCTCAAATGTTTATTCAAGGCCAATTCAATGGCTGTTCTGGAGAAAATATATCTGGATAAAACAGAGAAACCTTTTTGAAAACTTTAAGTTTTCTAACAGTTTAAAAAATATCTGGGTGGGGAAAATTGGGTTGAAAACATTACTAGCAGTTTGACAAGGTTCCTTTGGAAAACAAAAATAAAGAAGCAAATAACTTCTGTATTCTACTGATTATACTATTGGTAGAAAAAGAAACTAAGAAAGCATTTCATAGACAGTATTAAAGAGATGCAATATCATACATCAGGAGAGAATGGGCTGTGCTAGTGAAGGCCAGGACTAAGGAGAGGTATTGGGGTCAGCACAGAACGGTGAGCACTGGTGAGAAGGAAGATTTCAAAGATGTGAGACACGAGGGTTGCTCATCCATGAACAATGCTCTGAATGGAAGCAGAGGAAATGCTTCTGGTCTATGAAACCACTAAAGTACAAACTACTTACTGAGGAGAACTCTGTGAAGTTGGAAAAACAGTTTTAGGAACAACAACAACACAAGGAATATTAATTATCATCTGTCCAAGCTTCGTATTTTATCAATGAGAAACCTGAATTGTAGAAATATGAAATGGCACACTGGTTGTTTCACACGGTCACACAGCTAAGTAGCAGAAACAGTTCCAGCTCATTGCTCTTGCCAGCATACTCTGCAAACTGGGTGATTGCAACCCATTTCCCCCTAATTTTTGACATAGTGCTTGAAGTGTGGGGGAGGGGCGTTCATTCTTGCCATTGTCCGCCATCTTAGGGAACTGAGGAGCACGTTGGCCCCCAGCGAGGGCTTGAGCAGAGGACACAATGCTGACAAAGTCCACTCACTCTCTGGGACTCTGAATTCTGAACACAGAATCTAGGACAAAACCTTCATCTCGGATGAAGCTGAGTCATCTCAGCAGTGGCAAGCTGACAAGCCTATCAGTTAAATTCAGCTCTTGGATCCCTGGAGCCACCTCATTTTTTGCTCCTTGTGAGTCTGTTTCTTTTGCCTTTCCTTCTATTTTCAAATTATCCCATATTATGCACATTTATTTATTTTTTAATATATTTTTAAGGTTTTTTGTTTAGTATGCTGCTGCTGCTAAGTCACTTCAGTTGTGTCCGACTCTGTGCGACCCCATAGACGGAAGTCCACCAGGCTCCCCCGTCCTTGGGATTCTCCAGGCAAGAACACTGGAGTGGGTTGCCATTTCCTTCTCCTCGCTTGGTGTAGCAGAGTCAATTTCTTTTGTTCACTATCCAAAAGTTCTAATTACTGCACTGCTCCTACGAATATAAACATGTCACGACATAAGACGAGAAATTAAAGAAACAGTGAAAAAGAAAAGGCAATGCCTCAAGTTTTTATAAGTAAGACTGAAACAGAATTTCAGATTAGGGTGTACATGTAGGTTTAATACAGTTTTATTAAATAGCTAATCTGTGTCCAGCAGTGGTGAGATAACAACCTGTGGACATTTGAATGAATGAATGGAAATAAAAAGATCCCATAACACACGTCAAGACTCAACAGGTGAGTTGGACAGCCTGATGCAAAGAAAGTGGGACCCAAGAATGAGAATGAATAAATTGGAGCTGAGAGCAGTCAGGAACAGAATCTACAAGATGACTGAGCTACCTGGATGCCCAGGGCCACCTCTTTCTTACTCCTGAGCCTGGTTCTTTCCCTCTTCCTTTGAGTCTGGAAATTCTGAAATTGATTTCTGTACCTGTGTTCATAGGTAATTGAGTCCATAGGTAGCGCTAAGAACAGAAGGCCCAGAGATTCCTTTAGTGTCTTTCCATCTTCTACCTGGGCCTTCAAACTCTATTAAAATGCCACTGAAAAAAATTCTCCAAGACGTATAACTGGAATTCTTGCCTGATGTTGCATTTAGTACCCATGAGCCAGACAGTTTAATCTTGCAGCCTCAATTTCCTCTTCTATGCAATGAAGAAACAACACTCGCTCTGTTTACTTCCTGAGTTGTGAGAAACACATGAGTAAGTGGATGCAATAGCTTAGTAAATTGAGAAAAAAGAACAAGAGAAAAATGTTACTTTCCCTTCGGCATCGTTTCCAGCCTGTGTTATGAACAGTCATTTCTCAGCCATGTCAGAGAGAGAAGCTTTAAAAAACAGTTAGTTAAAGATAAGGAGATTGAGACTCTGTTGCTACCTTCAAAGGCCAACCTTCAGGTTATGCAACTCCCTAGAAATAAGGACAGAACAGAGGAGTTTTGACAAAAATTAAAGTACATGAGACTTCACTTTCACTTTTCACTTTCATGCATTGGAGAAGGCAATGGCAACCCACTCCAGTGTTCTTGCCTGGAGAATCCCAGGGACAGGGGAGCCTGGTGGGCTGTTGTCTACGGGGTCGCACAGAGTCGGACACGACTGAAGTGACTCAGCATCAGCAGCAGCAGCAGAAGTGACTTAGCAAATGACTTAGCAAAGTATATGACAGGTATACCACGACTGAGAAATTGCCAGAGTATTCGTTCAGAAAATAGGTATATTTCCATGAGAAATCATCAGAGTATGAGAATGTATCGTGTATTTCTGAATCCCATGCATCTGGCATAGATTTATCAGATATGCACTGAGTAAATGATTGAACGAAAACTCTTCTTGCCTTGGCCCCAATGCATGTACTTGCCCAGTGCGACATGCCTATCTCCTAAGCTAGTTACAGTGACATGCCATTCAGAATGGTAAACTAGTCATAAAAGTTTGCCTACTGTCCCTCTGGAGTCTTGTAATTTTACATCACTGATGTTAAATTTTAGAAATATAGAAAAAGAGGACAAGGATGGGCTTAGCTCATAATAGTAAAGTAAGGCGCCGACTCTTTATTAGGAAGTCCAATTCCATGAAAGCAAGAAAGAGCGGGGGGAAGAGAGGAATAAAGTAGAAAAGGAGGAGTAGAAAATTAAAGTGGTACTTCTTTGAGCTGGCCAAATGTTTTTAATTTGGGCAACCAATTCTTGGGTTTGGAAAGGCCATATAAACTTCTACGTTCCAGAATGTTCCATAATCAAGGAAGAAGAACTTAGAATCTTTAGAACTATTCTGTCACCTTCTTTCTGTCTCAGGTCTCTTATTGTTCAAGTCTAACCCACATCATAGCAGCTCATGGTTGTGTTACCCATCTCTTTGGGAAGATTCTGGAAGCTGTACAGGTCCGGTGAAGCCACTTGGTCAGGTTCTTCTTTCCATCACTGGCACCATGGTTGGGCCTCTTCATAATGCAGTTGTGGCAGCAACTACAAAAAATTGGCTCCATGACTGTGGGAATGGATTGAGCCATTGGTAGAACTGCTGTGGGCAAGATGCCAAGTGGAGCGCTGAGGCACTCAGGGAGAGCAGAACAGTTGCATGAATCTGAGGGAGTACTTACACTGAGTCTGGAAAAACTCCCAAATACCTTTTTAAGGACTTGACTTTAGCCCAGCAAAATAAGGGAGTACATGAGAGAGTCAGAGAAGCAAAACTGAGGATAAAAGAAAGGCAGAATGACAGCTATGGAGCAAGGCTGGACAGCAAATGAAGCATTTTAGAGCGGAAAAGTGGGGGTCTTTCTATGAAAGATATTTGTAAAAACAAAAATGGTATGTTTAATAATGACAAAATCAAACTGTTCAAGAAAAAATAAAGGCAATTATAAATTCCAGAAAGCAAACCAAATCAAACAGTAAATTCCAATAATTGTAGAGCCAGTTATATATTCTAATAACCTTGAACATCTAAAAGTGAAAAGTATAAGTATTAAAGGTAAGCTAAGATAGAGATTTGAAGACATGATAGAAAAGCTAGACGCACTCATACTTCCACCTTAGAAAATAGGCATTTGAGATGTTGGTGACCAAAAAAAAAAGTGAGATGAATGAACATTGAGAAGAATTATTTCAAGTGACTTTAACACATAGCAATTTGTACATTCCTAGTACTCTTGCCTGGAAAATCCCATGGACGGAGGAGCCTGGAAGGCTGCAGTCCATGGGGTCGCTGAGGGTCGGACACGACTGAGCAACTTCAGTTTCACTTTTCACTTTCATGCATTGGAAAAGGAAATGGCAACCCACTCCAGTGTTCTTGCCTGGAGAATCCCAGGGATGGGGGAGCCTGGTGGGCTGCCGTCTATGGGGTCGCACAGAGTCGGACACGACTGAAGCGACTTAGCAGCAGCAGCAGCAGTATTTAGTTTAAGAACAAAAGAATATCAAAAAATACTTAACTGCATTGTGCAATGATATTTTAAACTAATTATATGTTGGAAAATAGAAAAAATAAACAATTGTGGTAATGTTTTTAGGAACATTTGTAAAATAAAGAGAAATGCAAAATCAGTGAAATTAACTAAAAGTCATGTAATGACTTTATGTTTCCATTGGAATATCAGTACAGCTTATTTATTTTTATCTTGCTAATATAACAAAATTTAATAGCCTATTTCATACCTTTGTATACTGAAAAGGCCTTCAGATAGTGCAACCTAGTATAAATAAGCAACTCTAGTGCACAGATTTTGGTCTCTATTATTTCTCATGAAAAAGATCTAGAGATCCTTTTTAAACTAGTTCCAGGTCTCTGACAGGAAATAAAAAGATGATTCTAGTATGTGTTGTTGAACTAAAGACAGGGAAGCTATTGCAAGATTATAGGAGTCAGGTCAAAAGGTCTCAGGAGCCAACTTGAAGTTCTCACTGGCATAAAAATGAAAAATTTAGCACTGAAAAGAATGACCATACTGTATAAAACAGATTACATATATAAAGAAAAATCTGAATTCTTCATGATACTAAAAACAAAAAAGGCAGCCTCATTGATTTGCTAGAGCAGCATCTTATTATTCTGAAAACTGGTAAAGAAAGGAAATAAATCAAGCACTTCTGCCTTTCCTATACAAACCACATTTCAAGGTAAAAAATAGTTAATGTGGAAAAATTATTTATAGTAGAACAGATAATTCAGAAGACATGGTAAAATTAAGTATGTCAACATTTTATAATCCTTAGTTGAATAACGGATTTGGCAAAAGATCATCAGTGGCTGCTAAAACCATTAGGTAAATGTTGACAAGGAACTTGATGGATGAGACAAACTCACTAATTAATCTTCTCATCACTCAGAAAGGAGCAACCAGGTCTGATGTCTCTTATGCTAACATGATACTGTAGAAAGTACACAGCACCATCCATGAAATATTATTGCAAAAATTATTTTAATATGAATTTAACTCAGCCTCTAGTTCTAACTACCAATTTTGTCAGTTCAGTTCAGTCGATCAGTCGTGTCTGACTCTTTGCGACCCCATGAATTGCAGCATGCCAGGCCTCCCTTTCCATCACCAACTCCCGGAATTCACCCAAACTCATGTCCATCGAGTCGGTGATGCCATCCAGCCATCTGATCCTGTGTTGTCCCCTTTTCCTCCTGCCCCCAATCCCTCCCAGCATCAGAGTCTTTTCCATTGAGTCAACTCTTCGCATGAGGTGGCCAAAGTACTGGAGTTTCAGCTTTAGCATCATTCCTTCCAAAGAGATCCCAGGGCTGATCTCCTTCAGAATGGACTGGTTCAATCTCCTTGCAGTCCAAGGGACTCTCAAGAGTCTTTTCCAACACCACAGTTCAAAAGCATCAATTCTTTCGCTCTCAGCCTTCTTCACAGTCCAACTCTCACATCCATACATGACCACTGGAAAAACCATAGCCTTGACTAGATGGACCTTTGTTGGCAAAGTAATGTCTCTGCTTTTGAATATGCTATCTAGGTTGGCCATAACTTTTCTTCCAAGGAGTAAGCATCTTTTAATTCCATGGCTGCAGTCACCATCTGCAGTGATTTTGGAGCCCCCAAAAATAAAGTCTGACACTGTTTCCACTGCTTCCCCATCTATTTCCCATGAAATGATGGGACCAGATGCCATGATTTTTGTTTTCTGAATGTTGAGCTTTAAGCCAGCTTTTTCACTCTCCTCTTTCACTCTCATCAAGAGGCTTTTCTTTGTAGAAAGCATTTAAAATATCACATATTAACAACATTATGACATAACACACACAATCCAGCTATTACACATTTCTGTTTTCTCTTTCTTCATATGAGAAAAAACTGCAGGTTTGAACTACCATGGAAACTATAATTAGTATTCCCAAGGATTACAGATACATTGCTCTTGAAGTGTGAAGTTCTCAAGAAGGGTTTCTCACTTTCATCCATTTCTTATTCAACCAAGGTTTATTGGCCATCTTCTGTAGGTCCAGGGATGTGTTAAGTGATATTGATTGAGAAATGCACATTAGAGTCTCTGACCTGGATTTGATCACAATTCCCTCAAAATTTAGGACTCCATTCCTAGAGGTAAATTACCTGGGCAGAGATATTTGGAAGGGAGTAATGGAGTGAGCTCTGACCTAGTTATCTAAACATCACAACTGGTAAAGCAGATATCAGACATGACCCAGGGCCATATTAATGAGAATGTTAAGAGTTCTAATTTTGGAAATTAAAATATACCTTTCTGAGAGTTGGACTGTGAAGAAGGCTAAGCACCGAAGAATTGATGCTTTTGAACTGTGGTGTTGGAGAAGACTCTTGAGAGTCCCTTGGACTGCAAGGAGATCCAACCAGTCCATTCTGAAAGAGATCAAGCCCTGGGATTTCTTTGGAAGGAATGATGCTAAAGCTGAAACTCCAGTACTTTGGCCACCTCATGTGAAGACTTGACTCATTGGAAAAGACTCTGATGATGGGAGGGATTGGGGGCAGGAGGAGAAGGGGACTACAGGATGAAATGCCTGGATGGCATCACTGACTCGATGGACGTGAGTCTGAGTGAACTCCGGGAGTTGGTGATGGACAGAGAGGCCTGGCGTGCTGTGATTCATGGGGTCACAAAGAGTCGGACACGACTGAGCGACTGATCTGATCTTATCATAACATGGCCTATTCTCAATTTTTTTCTTGGTTTCTTTGAAAGTCAAGTTTATATAGAATTGTCGGAATGAAAGATAAATCAGAAAGTCTTTAGCATTTAAACACAAATTCTTTTGAATTGTGTGGCAAATATTTTACTCACAGATTTTTTGTTTTAAAGAAACTAGTGCACATAAATGGTTTGGGGATGAAAGTCAACCAGAAGAGCATTAAATATTTTGTGTCATTAATCAAAAATGGATTTCTAGGAGAGGCAGCTGATTCTTAAAAAAATTTTTTTTAATTCTTCAAAAGAAGAATAACAGAATCTCTGGAATTTTATTTTCATATGACAGAATTCAACAAAGAGCTTCCTGTGGTGGTTGCTTTCTTCATATCAAACAGAGAAATTATATGCAGGTTTGTCATGTAATTGGAATAATATGTCACCTTTGTAGAGGGACTTGAATTGCATCATTCTGTCCAGTAAGCATTTTTCTATCATCCTGGCTGGGAAGAAAGCTCAGGAGAGTCCCTAGCCTTTGAAATAATTTTGATAAAGAACCTTTCATATTTTATAGAATACATTTTTCAGCAAATTAACTACAGTTATGAGAGCTTGGAAAAATAAGTCCTCTGAACTTCCTGGGGTTAGTGAAAGTTTAACTTACTTTCAAAAGGAATCTTTCTGTTTTATTGGCCCTCCCTGGGCAGCTTGAAAGACTACTTCTTCGTTTAAACTTGTGTCAAAGTCTCACTTTGAGAGGAAGAAATCAATCTAGTCATTTGAATCTGGCAACACTCTTTAATTTGCATCGAGGACAGTGGCAAGAAGCTAGAATGGAAAGAAAGCAATCAGGACACCAGGAGACAGACTTCCTGGAGATACCCTGAGCACCCATATGGGAAACTCTCTCAAGGGAGAAGTCTAATCAGGGGATGTGACTGTGACAATATAGAAGTAATCTTGAGATCATTTCCCAGCATCCCTGTTCTGGGAGTTTTTGCTTATTTCAGTTCATCCCCTTGACGCTAGCACAGTAGTACTATCTTTGAATGCCTCGATTATAAATTGTGAGTCTTAAAACTTCTTGGTATCCATATTTTTTGCAACACACATAAAAACTCAGAGATAACTGGCCAGTAGGGAAAAAGGAGGAATAGTGAAACAGAGGTATGAAAGGATGAGAGAAAAAGACATTGGAATTAAAGACAGAGACAGTCCTGAATGTTGGTATGCTGGACAATGTTTAACAATCAGTTCCCTACTTAAAAAACAAGGGCTATTTGTAGCATTGGCCAGTTTCTGCGGTACACATTTTTCTGTGTGTGTGTGTGTGTGTGTGTGTGTGTGTGTTTTAGCCACTCAGTCACGTCTGACTCTTTGCAACCTTTTAAATGGTAACCTGCCAGGCTCCTCTGTCTGTGGGATTCTCCAGGCAAGAATACTGGAGTGGGTAGCCAGTCGCTTCTCCAGGGGATCTTTCTGACCCAGGGATTGAACCTGGGTCTCCCACATTGCAGATCATCTGAACCACCAGAGAAGCCTATGGCTGATTTCAGACTAACTAATGGGATGTTACCAAATGTGAATTGGAAAGACATTCCTCGTACCACATTGTTATACAGTTTTTCCAACATACAGACAATAAATCTGAATAATTTCTGGAGCCTATATAATACTAAAATACCAAATAGAGAATATTAAAGTAAATAATAGTAAAAAAAAATTAAGAATTGGTGAGACCTGATAAATTAGTACCTAAATAATATAATTTAATTAACTGTAAGTTTAATTTTTAATGATGATTGTGTTTTACAACCAGCTTATAAAATTCTTGAATTTAATAATTGACTGAAATGGCAACCCACTCCAGTGTTCTTGCCTGGAGAATCCCAGGGATGGGGGAGCCTGGTGGACTGCTGTCTATGGGGTCGCACAGAGTCGGACACAACTGAAGTGACTTAGCAGCAGCAGAGCTGGTTCCGGTACGCCAATGGTCTTGATGATGTTACATGCCTGGTGTCAGCTGTATTGTAAGCTGGGCAACCTCATTTTTATCCCTGGATTACTTGAGATAGCTCAGTACCTTTATAAATCTCTATCTCTGTTACTCATAGCTAACTCAACTGGATTTTGGCCATTTGTACTGCAGGCAGCTATTTTACTAGGAATCGCATCTCACTAAAATTTTAAAGATGATAGGAAAAGAAAAATATATAAAAGAAACCTTTAGTAGCACTTCCTTTTTGCTGATGCCTTGTGTAAAGTACTGTGGTTAACATTTTGATGTAAACTAACTTCAGCTTCTTTTCCTCTTGGTTTCTGGTACAGATTAGCCTCCTGCCATCCAGATAGCCACTAGATCTTTGCTTATGAATTCCCTCAGGGCCACTGAGACTATAACTGCGAAGAAGACAAGGCTCATCTTCAAGTTTCAAATCAGGCTTCACAAGGAAAAAAAAAAGTAAAAGCAAACCTTTCTATTATAGAAGCTCAGCTTTTTTGAGTGATACAACGTCTTG
Organism: Bos indicus; assembly: GCF_029378745.1. Lineage (NCBI taxonomy): Eukaryota > Metazoa > Chordata > Mammalia > Artiodactyla > Bovidae > Bos > Bos indicus. The sequence goes on from NC_091764.1 coordinate 12,233,468, forward strand.
ATGATTTCCAAAGCCTGAGATCCTTAGAGGTCTCAGAGTACAGTGTTTATGCATAAATCAGAGAGTGAGGGGGAAATCTATGACAATAGTCTATTTCAAAAAGATTGGCAGACTTCCCTTGCAGTTTAATGCCTAAGACTCTGAGCTTCCATTGTAGGGGGAGCTAAGATCCTGGTCTGGGAACTAAGATCCTGTATGCTGTGTGGCCAAATAATAAATAAATGTTAAAAAAAAAAAAAAAAAAAAAGATCAGGAAGTTAGGACAGTGAATAATAAGGGAGAATTACTAGGACATAGCTCAACCTTGGATTGTGGATCCCTCATGGGTCCACATTTCTGGGATGGGAGTGTGTGGGTAGCAGCATAAGGAAAACAGTGATACATCCTTTACTATTGTGATTATGTAACTGTTACTCATACAATATGATTGTATCATGATTAGTCAACAGAAAAAGAATAGAATTCTATATCACCAAAACTACCATCTAATTAAAAAAAAAGAAACTATAATCACTTTATAAAATCCAGATGAATATCAGAATTATCTTGGAATTTTTTGAAAAATACAAATGCCCAGGTATTTCTGTTTTTTCTCCAGAGCTCCAGATATGTTTCTAATGAGCAGCCATGTTTAAAAACAACTGGATTATATGATGATCTTTTGCTTTTATCTAGTTTGTTTCAATTTTTCTGTTTCATAGTCAGTGTTCCCGTTTCATTTAGTTTATGTTTTCCAATTTCTCCATCTCTTCTTCTTTTTATGTTCTTTCTGAAGCCTTTACCAAGTGTAGTAGAAAAGCTTTTGTATACATATATACAAATTATATGTATAATATATATATATTGGAAAACTTATGAATTTTTGCCTAACTAAAAAATGTATGACATTTTGATTCTACTTGTTTGACTTAGTATGAATAGAATGCTTGATTTCTAATTTTAAAAATAGATATGTAATAAGCAACAAAGGTTTACTGTATAGCACAGGGACCTATAGTCAATATCTTACAATAACTTGTAGTGGAAAATAATCTGAAAAAGAATATATGTGTATTTGTATAACTGAATCACCTTGCTGTGAACCTGAAACATTGTAAGTCATTGATACTTCAATTTTATATGTGTGTGTGTGTGTAATTAGAAAACAGTGATAGAAATCCAGAATATATTTGAGAGGCTCCCAGAATATAAAAGACTACAGGCTTCTGCAAGGTACTACCGCATGTTTCTAACATGGACGCTGAGCAGTAAGCTTCCCTGGTGGCTCAGCTGGTAAAGAATCCGCCTGCAATGCGGGAGACCTGGGTTTGATCCCTGGATTGGGAAGATTCCCTGGAGAAGGGAAAAGCTACCCACTCCAGTATTCTGGCCTAGAGCATTCCATGGATTAGTCCACAGGGTTGCAAATAGTTGGACACGACTGAGCGACTTTCACTGAGCAGTAAAGTAGAATGCCTGAGAGGATGTACCAATGTCTGGGTCTAAAGACAGCCTCAGAGACTCGCTGAGTTCCAAGGAGAGGAGAAGAGATGCTGGGACGAGTGGAATGGGAGAAGCCTGGAGAAAAGGAGGCTGTTGCAGCGCTGGGTCTTGTGACACTGAGTGTTACAGAGGCCAGCTGCTGTTTGCAGACACATTGGATTGCCCTCAGCAGAGGCCAGGAAGAACAGAAGATGATAGTAGGGTCAGGGGTGGCAACTTGGCAGGATTGGCACGGCCCCCTGAGAACTCACAGTCCTTCTCCAGAGAACAGGAGAAAGAGAAAGAGATGAGAAACACAGACTGAATTAACTGAGTAACCTCCAGGTGAGTGTATTTCGCAGTGGGAGTGATTGAAGTCCCCTGAATTGGTAAAATTTTTATTATTTATCTTTAGCAGACACAGGCCTTGTGAACAAAATTACCTTGCGTTGTATATAGGGAAACTTTAATAGTCACTTTTTTCACAGTTGAAAGTCTTCAAAAATACTTTTTATAAGTACTTCCCACTAAAAACTTATGGTTCAGTTTAGGGTTATGAATAGGGATCAGAAGATTTGAGGTGTGGGTTTTTTTTTTTCTTTTTGTTTTTTTCAATTGAGCTATAGTTGATTTACAATGTTGTGTTAGAATCAGGTGTTCAGCAAAGTGATTCAGTTATATATCTATATCATCTATATCTGTATCTATCTATCTATCTATCTATATATCTATATCTATATATATATATAAAAATCAAAGGGTAAGCCAGGCTCTTGGGTAGACCCCTTCTTTGTCTTTCGAGTGACTCCAAGCACCCCTTGGCTACATAACTCCGACCTATGGCTGCATCTTCACATGGCCTTCTTCCCTGTGCCTCGGTGCATCTGTCAGTTCTCTCTTTGGCTTTTCCCTTACAAGACTCTGGAGTTACAGAACTATGAACTATAAACAGGTGAAAATTTAAACCTAATTTTGTGGTAATTTGTTATAGCAGCAATAGAAAACAGATACAGCCAACTTCAGGAACATTCTATTAGATCATGGAGCTGAGGTCAGGGTCTCTCTAAAAGACAGATTGTGCAGTGTGGTCTACAGCTGCAGTAAGGCCAGGCCCCCTTTCCTTTATCCTCCTCTGGAACTCTATCTTCAGTTCCCTCTTACTCTTTCCCATGTTCCTGATCAAAGATGATAGTAGCTTCTTCCATCCTAAAATGTCCTGAGATGGGCTGCCCAGACCTTGGAAGTGCTAGGCACTAAGGCATATCTCCTTGCCCTTTCTGCTTCCTGAGGGCTGGAATATGCAAAGATGTACTGTTAGTCGCTCAGTCGTGTCTGACTCTTTGTAAGACCGTGGAGTGTAGCCCACCAGGCTCCTCTGTCCATGGAATTCTTCAGGCAAGAATACTGGAGAGGTTTGCCATGACCTTCTCCAGGGGATCTTCCTGACCCAGCAAAATCGAACCCAGCTCTCTCACTTTGCAGGCAGATTCTTTACCATTTGAGCTGTGCAAGAAGCCCTTGCAAAGATATAAGCACTCTCTTTTTCTACTCAATTTTTGAATGTCTTAACAAATGAGATAACAAATTGGTAGATAGAGAAACTAAATATCCTTTTTTTTTAGAGTTCATGTATAAAAGATTTGATAATCTCTATAGTAATATAAATCAGTATTTAAAACAAAGTTCCTTTTAGTTTCTAAATATACAATATATTGTAAAATCCTAAATAATGATATCCTATAGTATAAATCAGTGATCAAATAATTCCAATAATTTCTAAATTACTTGTTAATTTGTATAATGTTTTTAATATATAATTTTGTTTGATAGACTTGTAACAACTTGTCTAAGCCATGATCTTGGAGTTTCATCAACCTTTTCAGCTTCCCAATTAAAGTTATACATTTTAGATGACATATAATTTAATAAGGAATATCCATTAATTTGTTCACAGTGCTACTCTCTCAGATTTTGCTCTTATTTCAATAATACAAACTAAACTTCTTTAAAATTTAGCCTTTTAACTGTGAAAATCTCTAATCTGTATAGTAATATAAATTAATATCTAAATCAATATTAAGATCAATTCCCTTTGTTATCTGAATCCTCTTTGAAATTTTTATATATTCAGTATCTCTATTATTGACTGAGTCATAAAATAATTTATTGAAATATTTGTTTAATAGGCTTAATTTCACTGATTTCATTCCCCTACTTCACTGAACAAAGTTTGCAAGTTTATTTGGACAATTTTCAGGAATCAATAAAATGAAAGATTTGTTTTCTTCAGTGATCAGAAGAAACAGAATATTCTAACAGTTCTATACCCCCAAAATTTAGAAAATAAGCCAGTCATCAGGCTTGATGCAGTCCTCCAGAACTAGGATTTAATGTTACCAAAGACCATAGCAGAAACTAAGCACTCTCTTGTATATTTAAACCTCACCAAAAAATAAAATAAACCTCACCAGGTGTGAATCAAACCAAGGTAAGCTGCCCAAGATCTCCATCTTTGGGACCTTAAATATAGTTGCAAGAGATGTCCCACCTAGAGATTAATTTTGGCAATATGATTATACCACAAGTGGCAGAAAGTTCACCTATGCATATGATTTTCTTTCTCAGAGAGTGACATTTTTGACATCCTTGCCTTTTGCAAGTTTAGCAATTTCTTGTGGTGGTAGCCCCAATTATCAGGTCTTAAGCTGAGGTATCTTTTGCATATTTAATTGAATGATGACTGCAGATACGACATTAAAAGACGCTTGCTCCTTGAAAGAAAAGCTATGATCAACTTAGCAAATAAAAAAGCAGAGACATCACTTTGCTGACAAAAATCCATCTAGTCAAAGCTATGGTTTTTCCAGTAGTCACAAATGGATGTATGAGTTGGACCATAAAGAAGGCTAAGCACCAAAGAATTGATGCTTTTGAATTGTGGTGCTGGAGAAGACTCTTGGTAGTCCCTTAGATTGCAGGGAGATCAAACCAGTCAATCCTAAAGGAAGTCAACTCTGAGTATTCATTGGAAGGACTGATGCTGAAGCTCCAATACCTTGGCCACCTGATATGAAGAGCTGACTCATTGGAAAAGACCCCAATGCTGGGAAAGATGGAAGATGGAGGAGAAGGGAGTGGCAGATTGAAATAGTTAGATAGCATCACTGACTCAATGGACATCAGTTCAGTTCAGTTGCTCAGTCGTGTCCGACTCTTTTCGACCCCATGAACTGCAGCACACCAGGCCTCCCTGTCCATCACCAACTCCCAGAGTCCACTCAAACTCATGTCCATTGAGTTGGTGATGCTATCCAACCATCTTATCCTCTGTAATCTCCTTCTCCTCCTGCCCTCAATCTTTCCCAGCATCAGAGTCTCTTCAAATGAATCAGCTCTTTGCATCAGGTGGCCAAAATATTGAGCAAATTCCAGGAGATAGTGACGGACAGAGGAGCCTGGCATGCTGCAGTCTATAGGGTAGCTAAGAGTCCAAAACGACTTATCAACTGAACAACAACAAAATACTTCTTAATTTCTGTTTGTTTATCCATCCTAGTGTTTCTGGTCCTCCACTGCGGAACTGAATATACTGTTAATTGAATCTACCCACAAAGACTCTACTTGATATCCAGTAGTTTCAGTCCTGCTACAGAAGATTTTGACAATGCCTTTTGGTGTGAAATTGCTTAAGTTGAAGATACCTGCCTCCTGGGTAATTTCTCTTTCATCTCCACATTTATTTCAGCAGAAAAGTCCTCCTCAACCTATTCAAATACTGAAGCTTCTCTCGAGTCTTTAATATGTACCTCTGGGGTCCAGGGTAGACTGATACCCTGCCACGTGCTCCTAAGACATGGAAATTTCTCACATTTGTAATTTGCTGAACATGAATAGCATTTCTCTTGTTATTATATCTTTTTCTGCCTCAGTCATCTCTCAATACTTTTCAGAAACTTGAATCTGCTTCTTAAATGGACGCTTTGCTTCCCTAATCAGTATAAAATCAGTACCATTTACAAAATCTTAAGATCTTGGTGTTTTTTTTTTTTTTTTTTTCATTGTTACTTTGCTTTCTGGACAGATATTTATTTGTGTAACCATTTTTCATAAATTTGGCTCAGTGAGGATCTTTCATAATAAGAAATAGGAAATGAGTGAGCTCTGGTGCTCCGAAAGCAACTATTTTTCAAACAAATTTTGGCCACCTTCAAGTCTATGGATTGGATATTCTCACTCAGGAGGAATTCTCCCAACAGACCAACCTCTGTCCAAAGCCTGACCTTGGTCTATTATTCTCCAATTTGGCATCCCTTGAATATCCTTGTTGCACCTTCTCTTGGAATCTCAATTACATAAATTTCCTAATCTGGCTCCCTCAGGACACACGCAATAGCTGCTCCTCCCCCTCAACACAGTAAGAGTTGCATTTCACTTTGATCCTCTGTAATCCTTTGAATATTTTATGCTGGTCCTCTGGACTTCCTTTTGCAGACCAGTCCAATTTATTTAACTATTTCAAACAGCTGTCACAATCTTTAAGGCGATCATTTCCAGATAACTCCTCGTAGAGATGCTAATTGTGATTTTAACAGATTTCTTTCTGGGGAACTCCCCCTCCACCACCACCACCATTTTGGGGAAGTTTATTCCATGAAGCTTTCTGAGACCTTGTCTCTCTTTTTCTTGGCTAGATTCTGTCAGAACCCAGTGCGGTTTTCAATTAAACAGTAAGTCAAACATGAAACCTATTTCTAAATCACGTTTTCAGGAAGGTTAAAACCATATTTATCTCCTTTGTGATTTTCTCTCTTTCTGTTTTAGCATTCATGATCTAATTTTTCCATGCATATCTCTCTGGTCTGCCTTTAAAATTTCAACTTCCACCTAAGGAAGAAGGAATTCTTCCTCTTGCTTACTTCTTGGTTCTTATCCTGCTGCTCCTTTTCTGACAATAAGACTGAAGGATGTTTTTCAAACTATTCTGGTTTCTCCTTCATCTCCTAAACAAAACTAATTTCTGGAACCAGAACATCCCAGGAACAAGATTTAGTCATTTTAGAACCTTAAAGTTTAATATGGGTACCAAGTACCCCTTCATGTGTGAGTTAACTCTTTATATCTCCAAAATCTAACGGCAAAGTCAGGAAACATATCTTCAAATCCAAAGCAAAGCTGTGTGTGTGTTAGTCGCTCAGTCATGTCCGACTCTTTATGACCCCATGGATTATAGCTTGCCTGGCTCCTCTGTTTATGGGATTCTCTGGGCGAGAATACCGAAGTGGATTGTCAGTTCCTTCTCCAGAGGATCTTTCTGATCCAGGGATCAAACCTGGCTCTCCTGCATTGCAGGCAGATTCTTTACCATCTGAGCCACCAGGGAAGCCGGAAGCAAATTTGGTACTGCATAACTGAAGAAACATTTAAGGGTCTGTAAACAAATGAAGGCAGGGAGTTAGCCCATCTACCTGGGGCAAAGATCAGGTTTTATAGGTTCGAAGCTTTATACAAAGGGGAAAATAACACATAATTTTGAATACAAAATTAGATATGAAAAATATATAGTGACTGAGAATGATAGAAAAAAACACAGTAAATTATAAACTTTAAAAATCTGACAAATGTTACCATATCTATAAAAATAATATATTTTATTAATTGTTTAAATATCTAGGTAGTAATTTTCTCCTACATTTTTAGTTGCATGCTTTTTGATCTTCTTATACTGATGACACTCCCTATATAGTGTGCTGTAGAGAGTATAAGAAGGTATCTAGCTTAGTCTTAGGTTGATTGAATTGTTATTAATAGTGTGTGCTCAGTGCTCAGTTGTGTCCGACTCTCTGCAACCCCATGGACTGTAAGCCCTCCAGGCTCTTATGTCCATGCCATTTTCTAGGTAAGAATACTGGAGTGGGTTGCCATTTACTACTCCAAGGAATCTTCCTGACCCAGGGATCAAATTCGCGTCTCACGTCTCCTGCATTGGCAGGCAGATTCTTTACCAACTCTGCCACCTGCTAATGGCCATAGGAACCCATCAAATATTTTATTTCACAGACATATATATATTTAGAATTCATCATACTGCTACGGAGCTGTGGTTCAAAGAGGAATTCTATTAGTTTCTACCTGAATGCCATCAACAAAAGAAATACAATGAATTCTAGGTATATTCATGAAATGTATTTTCTGTTCTTTGGCAACCTCCATTTGGACCAGGAATTAATGAAAAAGGAATAACCACATCTAGTTTTGTGTGTTTATAGGTAGGAGAATAGTTCACACGTCAGGCCTTGTTTATCTTCCTCTGCTCATACGTTTCTATTCTATCAGGACATGGACTTTGGGCCTGCACCTTTGTGTATGATTGCTCAGTGAGGCAAGACAGTGAGCACTGATGAACTCCCAGAAACTATTCCCACTCAGGGATGACAAGCAATAACTTTTCTGAAAGGGACTGTGAACCACATAAATATATGTCACTGAATCCAGTTCCATTGTATCTCCAAATCAGTTACCCTAAGCAAGACTCCACGGCAGCCTGCAGCCATTTGTCAAAAGAAGCAGTCTCTAAGCAACTGCAGTGAAAATGTCTTAATTCTCAGATTCCATGAAAACATAGTCGCATGAGCATATTGGAAGGGACCCATGCAACGCAGGTGCCTTGAAACCAAAACTTATTTAGCTTCAGGATGAATCTGCCTCTGTCCTCAGCAAAGTCCTCTTCCTTCCTGAGTCCTAAAAGCAGTTGAAAGCACAGAACAATGGCCCAGAATCTGAGGCAGCACAGCATTTCTCCTGACCCAGGTCTGGCACAAATGACTTGAAGCTAGAAGCTTGCACAATAGAACTCCTGTAAACTCTCAGAAAACTCAGCTGCTGTCTAAAGCCCTGGTTTACCTAATTGATTGAAGTGAAAATATTGCTCAATCATGTCTGACTCTTTGTGAGCCCATGGACTATACTCCACCAGGCTCCTCTGTCCATGGGATTTCCCAGAAAGTATACTGCAGTGAGTTACCATTCCCTTCTCCAGAGGATCTTCCCAACCCTGGGATCAAACCTGGGTCTCCTGCATTGCAGGCAGATTCTTTACTGTCTGAGCCATCAGGGAAACCCAATTTATCTAATAACATAGTTAAATAGAAAATATTTCTTTGGCCTACCTCTGTTATTCAAAAGTTACTCATCAAAACTCTGCCCAGCCCATACCATCTTAGGGAAATTGGTACCTGCTCATTTCAAGGTTAAAACCAAAGCAGCCTGAGACTTGAGTGCACTCTCCTGAGGCTGGCTTGGCCAATATTAAAACTCCCTTTGCTGGTGGATAAAGCAACAGAGGTTGAATGATGAGCCAAAGTAGGGGAAAAATTCCTGATCCAAATTCTCGTGCTCAGTGTCATTTTGATCCTCAGATTCCACTGAATTCTGTTTCTTAAGCTCCCTGGTCATTATCAGATGCTCAGTTGTGTCTGACTCTTTGAGACCCCATGGACAGTAGCCTGTCAGTCTCCTCTGTCCATGGGGATTCTCCAGGCAAGAATCCCGGAGTGGGTTGCCATGCCCTCCTCCAGGGGATCCTCTCAACCCATGGATCAAACCCAGGTCTCCAGCATTACCAGCAGATTCTTTAGCATCTGAGCCACCAGGGAAGCCCAAGAATACTGGAGTAGGTAGCCTATCTCCTCTCCAGGGAATCTTCCTGACCCAGGAATTGAAACAGAGTCTCATACATTGCAGGCAGATTTTTTTTTTTTTTTTTAACCAGATGAGTTACCAGGGGAAGCCAAGAATACTGGAGAGGGGTGTTTCTCCTCCAGGGTATCTTCCTGACCATGGATCAAACCCATGTCTCTTACATCTCCTGCCTTGAGAAGCAGATTCTTTAGCACTGGTGCCACCTGGGAAGCCCCTTAGCCTAGGTTGCCCCCTGACAGAGAGCTTGACACGTGGGTTTGCAGGCAGATAGTTCATTCCTAGGAGATGATTCCAGAGAATGGTAGTGAAGGGTGGAAACTGAGCCCATGACAAAAGAAAGCCAGTACAACAGTGACTTCTTGAGAAGCTCATGACTGGGAGCAAATGGGTCTTTATCTCATTTGGGAATGTTTTCAGGTCTATGTAATATATACCTTGGAACTGTGCCCAGCGAGAAGAAAGTGTTTATCCACCAGCTCCTGTTCCTGTGTTGTTCAAGGAGTGTTATTAATAACTCCCTTGCAGATCCGGGTTATGCATGCATGAGGGCAGGGCATGTGTCAATGCCATGCAAGCGTGAGCGCTGGGAAAGATTTCTTAGGCATCCAAAGCTGTAGCGTTTGAAAAGCCCTGTGGCAGAGAGTGAGAGAGAGGTCCGGTGAGGTGAACTGCTGTCAGGGACACAGAGTTGGTTACTGCAGCATGGCTGGTGTGAAAGGGAGACCAAAAGAATATGAGGCTGACCACAAGAGGTGTCTGACTCACTGCAGAAGCTTTGAATCAAAAAGGAGATCAGAGAAATTGGCCCAAGGTGGGAGAACAGCACCTTATTAACATTAAATATTGGGAAATATGTCTTGGGTGCATGGCAACAATGTACTTCCTTATATTGAACCTCAGACTTAGACACTCTGAGGTGACACCTGGCCACCACTGAATGTCCCATGGGGAGGGGGGGTTGCCCCTACAAAATGCAGCGAGAAGGAGCAAAGGAGAAGGTCTGCCTCCTGCAAGCAGCTGACTCTCATAGAGAAGAGTGGGAAGTCAGAACTGATTGAGCTGCAGATGCTGGACTCTGCCCCAAAGTCTCAGGCAGAAGAGGGAGGTAGGGGTTGAAAGAGGCAGAGAGTTTCTGTTAGTGGCCCTTTCTTCATGAGTGGAGAAGGAGCATTCCATAGCAGGGTTATTATTCTTGTTTAAGAATTTTCTCCACCAAAAGGAGAGCCAGATTCACGTAGGATTTAGGAGAAAAAGCTCTGGACCTTGGAGAGCAGTCATCCGTGTGGCTCAGTTTAGCTCAGCTCGGGTGTGGTGCACTGTATTTTAGGGCAAAGCCTCAGAGTGAAAAGGGGTGTACACAGCATGGCCTTATCTTCTTGGTGACTTCTAGGAACAAGAAAGATAAGATGGGGGTATTCAGAGTCTCAGGTCCTTCCCATCTCTTTCTCCATCACCAACTTTAAAATTAATTACAGCCATCTGATTATCTATGAGTGGTCAGGATTTCTGGATTAAGGGGATAAACTCAGAATTATCCTTTAAGAAAGAAAGAAGGAAAATCACATATATTTCTTGTCCTAATAGGCATCAAGAATAATATCATTTCATAAATTTTCTCCTTTAATCCTTATAATTAACAAAAGTGAAAGTGAAGTAGCTCAGTCGTGTCAGACTCTTTGCGACCCTGTGGACTGTAGCCTACCAGGCTCCTCCCTCCATGGGATTCTCCAGGCAAGAATACTGGAGTGGGTTGCCATTTCCTTCTCCAGGGGATCTACCCCGACCCAGGGATAGAACCCTGATTTCCTGCATTGCAGGCAGACGCTTTAACCTCTGAACTACCAGGGAAGCCCTGTGTATTATCAACTTAATTTTACAAATGAGGAAACTTCTACCAGGAGATATTGGAAAACTTAATAAGAGCTAAAATATTTCTTAAGTTTTATTATATCTTATATAGGAACACTAAACAGTATTAGTATGACCTTTTCCCTATTAAAAAAATTCCCAATTGGATTCATTATGAAGGAAAATATCTTTTCCTTTCACTCTCCTCAAATTGCAATATCAAATAAGCTTTTTGACAAATCTGGAACTCCATTGCATGGGGTTGTTTCCATTTGCAAGAGTCTGGGCTTAACATGCTATGTAATTATTTTCAGGTTCTCAAAATAAAAATCTCATGCCAGTAAAGTACATAGGGGGAAGTTTCAGTCTTTAGCCAAAGCAAAGAGCCTGAGCACATAAGTAACATCTCCAAAGTTCTTAATATTTCCAGACAGCCAAAATGCTAGTTTATACAGCTCATTTCTAGCTGTCAAGATTTCACATTGCCATTAACAAGAGGCAATGAATGCAAGATTCTTTTCTGAAAATGCCTTCATGTGTTAAGAATCACTCAAGAATTCATGTCATAGTATGCCCTTATGCTTTTCCCTCCATAGAAAGAAAACAAATTGAATTGTAATGGTAAGTAAAGCTATCTCTAGCTACATTATAAGCTTGTCTGCCCTTCTCCAAGAAGTGTTCATGTTGCAAGAAGTTTTCCAATTTACTTTACTGAATTGGTCAAGCAAAAACAAGCATATGTGAGCTTTTTTTTAAATCAAAGTTGAAGGAAATTGATCTTTTTAAAAAGAGAAGGAAAAAATATTGCTATGAACCTATATTCTCAGAAAGAACCCAAGAAGACAAAATAACAGAGCAAAGGCCAAGGAAACAAAGCAAAAAGCCTCGGAAAAAGTAAAAAAAAAAAAAAAAAAAGTCAGGCCCAGGTCCAAACGCGTGATGGAAAGGCAAATTTATCCCATTCAAAAAATGAGAAAAACAATAGTTAATCCTCAGTTTCGTTTTTCTGACCTGGAGATAAGGAATCACACAAGAATCAGAAAGACAATTGATAGAAGACCAAGATTCATCCCACGCTTCCCCTTCTCTCTGCCCTTTCCTGACCTCCCTAAGCAGAATGCACATACCTCCACAGTTGCCAAGAAACATTTTAAGACCGCCAAGGCCCTGGGCACTGGTACATTTGATGATCACACCCCACATGGTAAACAAACACTAAAACCCATCCACATCCTGAAAAGTTGACATGATTTAATAATAGTTACCTTTTCAGAGCATTTACTTGCTAATACCCACAGTCAGAACACTTTGTGTCTGTTTCATTGTCACAGCCATCCTATGTGTAAGGATTACCCGTGTTCCATAAGCAAGGGAAAAAAATGATTAACTTGCCAAGGGTCACATAACTGGTAAATAACAGAACCAGGATTTAACCCCAGGCAGTATTATTCATAATGTCATAAACTTTCACCAAACTATCGTGACATAATGGTATGTTCTATAGGGATTTAAATAAATGTTCATGCATTTTAGTTGTCTTTTCATATGTGGGAGCCAGTGTATTATTTTTCCCTAAGCATCATAGTGTTTAATGATCCCTTTAAAAAAGGATATGTTCCCTATGTTCTGTTCCAATGGTGACTATTAAGTAAAATAACACTACTTCCCTTATCATATTGTTTTTCTTCCTAACCTGACTCTTTTTCTACAATGTCAGAAGTTAAATAGTTAAAATGCTCTATACAGAGAGGCATTCAATATGCGTTTAACAGCCAAACTGGAGTGGTAATAGAAGGGAGAAGAACATAAAACTGAGTCATTGGCTAAAAACAATTTGCTAAAGATTAACTCAGGGCTGGGTATTTGGAGAAAGGAAGTATCGTAGGAAAGTGGCCAATTACCTAATAATGAAGTAATAGGGTATGCTAAGTCGCTTCAGTCATGTCTGACTCTATATGGCCCTATGGACTGTAGCCTACCAGCCTCCTCTGTCCATGAGATTGTCCAGGCAAGAATCCTGGAGTGGGTTGTCATTTCCTCTTCCAGGGGATCCTCCTCACCCAGGGATCAAACCTGTGTCTCTTATGTCTCCTGCCTGGTAGGCTACAGTCCATGGAGTCACAAAGAGTCAGACACGTCTGAGCGATTTTACTTCAGTACTTTAGTAAGGTATAATAGCCCTAATGTTCTGTTGTAATACGCTTTGAAATTTATATTATTTGTAAAATACAGACATGTAAGTCTAGAATTATATTATATCAATTATAAGTATTTCATTGAGCCCACAGAATGTTATATATTATTTATAAGAAGTCATTGTCTTTTCATTTATTTGACACCGGATCTCATGCTTTTAAATTCAAAGGATGTTGTGAAAAGTAATTTGGCTACTTTGTTAAAGTAATCATAGAGATTCAATAGTCTACTGACGTCCTGTTTATTCAGCTTTATCTATATGCTTATCATTAGCTGAGAAGTAGAGAAATATACTTCCTACTATTTCGATGAATGAAAATATATATGCCTGCCATTCAGTAAAATAACAAAGTTAAAACATACCATCATTGTTTATATGAATGCTATAGAAACTGAGGTCATAGAGAAAAAAGTATTAAATTAGTACAACTGAAATTATTAAGGATGATTTCCCTGGACAGAGCAGCATCAGAGTTTTTAAGCATGTGAATTTTAAAGCCCAAAAGACTTTAAATCATATTAATTCCCATCACCTATTTTCTTTGTGACTTTGGACAAAGTTATTTAATATCTTGCACCTTAATTTCTTCATCCATTGAAACAGAAACAATAGTCAGTTATGGAGTTGCGATAAAGATTCAAATGAGACAATTATTGTAAAGTGTTCAGAACAGAGTCAAGCTCATCCAAGGCACTGGTTAATGATGCAGAGATAATTGATGATTAATGATTTTGAAGGAGTAGTTGCTGTCATAGTCCCAGTCTTAGCAGTAGCACTGATAGTATTAGGAGCAGGAGTGGTAGTAATAGTCATAGCAGTCGTAACAATTAGTTGAGTTGATTTGTATCAGCAAAGAGCAGAAGAGTGAACACTACAATGGTGGCAATAGAACAGACAGGGATTGGGAAATAATTATGAGTGCTTATTTATTTTTAAATTTTATTGAAATATAGTTGATTTACAATGTTATTAGTTTCAGATGTATAGCAGAGTGATTCGGTTCTACATATATTTGTGTGTGTACATAGATATATATATACACATATATGTATATGTATGTATGTGTGTTGACTAAAAAAGAAGATGTACAACTTGAGAGTTGTAAGTTAAGTTTTATTTGGGGCAAAATGAGGACTGTGGCCTGGGAGGCAGCATCTCAGATAACTCTGAGAGACTGCTCCAAAGCGGCAGTAGGGGAAAGACAATATATAAGGTTTTGGTGAAGGGGGACTTCAATACCATGAAGCATTCATTTTACAAAAGGCCTTTTGTTAGTCATGAGGATCTGACATCACCTTGAAGGGATTTGGTGCTTCTCTAGATATGAGGAGATGCAAGGATTGAGACCATAAAATCTATCCCTAAAAACATCCAACTATCTAAAGACCTGTGCCACCAGATTTCCTGGAGCACAGAGTGCCTTCCTCTACCCTGAACTTCCTCAGGGATTGTTGAAGGTCAGCAGCTATAGCAGCATGGGGTTCAATCTCCGTAGAAAGTGAAAGTGAAGTCGATCAGTCGTGTCTGACTCTTTGCGACCCCATGGACTGTAGCCTACCAGGCTCCTCCCTCCATGGGATTCTCCAGGCAAGAACACTGGAGTGGGTTGCCATTTCCTTTTCCAATTTCAATCTCCATAGAGACAGATGGCAAATGCCTTTGTTGTTCAGTCCTTGGCAGTGTTCTTGGTAAGTGCCAATTTGTAGTTAACAGTATATATATATGTATATTTCTTTTTAGATTCTTTTCCATTATAGCTTATTATAAGATATTGAGTAGAGTTCCCTGTGGTATAGTGTAGGTCCTTGTTGGTTATATATTTTATATATAGTACTGTGCATATTTTAATCCCAAACTCCTAATTTACCATCCCCCTCTCCCATTTGATAACTGTAAATTGGGAAAAACTAGAGATCTCTTCAAGAAAATTAGAGATACCAAGGGAACATTTCATGCAAAGATGTGCACAGTAAAGGACAGAAATGGTATGGACCTAACAGAAGCAGAAGATATTAAGAAGAGGTGGCAAGAATACACAGAAGAACTGTACAAAAAAGATCTTCATGACCCAGATAATCACGATGGTGTGATCACTCACCTAGAGCTAGACATCCTGGAATGAGAAGTAAAGTGGGCCTTAGGAAGCGTTACTACGAACGGTTAGTGGAGGTGATGGAATTCCAGTTGAGTTATTTCAAATCCTAAAAGATGATGCTTTAAAATGTTACACTCAATATGCCAGCAAATTTAGAAAATTCAACAGTGACCACAGGGCTTGAAAGGTCAGTTTTCATTCTAATCCCAAAGAAAGGCAGTGCCAAAGAATGCTCACACTACTGCACAACTGCATTCATTTCACATGCTATTAAATTAATGCTCAAAATTCTCCACGCCAGGCGTCAACAGTATGTGAACTTCCAGATGTTCAAGCTGGTTTTAGAAAAGGCAGAGAAATCAGAGATCAAATTGCCAACATCTGCTGGATCATCAAAAAAGCAAGAGAGTTCCAAAAAAAACATCTACTTCTGCTTTATTGACTATGCCAAAGCCTTTGAGTGTGAAGATCGCAATAAACTGGAAAATTCTGAAAGAGATGGCAATACCAGACCACCTAACCTGCCTCTTGAGAAACCTATATGCAGGTCAGGAAGCAGCAGTTAGAACTGGACATGGAATAGCCAACTGGTTCCAAATTGGGAAAGGAGTATGTCAAGGCTGTATATTGTCACCCTGCTTATTTAATTTATATGCAGAGTACACCATGAGAAATGCTTGGCTGGATGAAGTACAAGCTGGAATCAAGATTGCCGGAAGAAATATCAATCACTTCAGATATGCAGATGATACCACCCTTATGGCAGAAATTGAAGAACTAAAGAGCCTCTTGATGAAAGTGAAAGAGGAGAGTGAAAATGTTGCATTAAAACTCAACATTCAGAAAACTAAGATCACGGTATCTGGTCCCATCACTTCATGGCAGATAGATGGGGAAACAGTGGAAATAGACTTTATTTTGGGGGCTCCAAATTCACTGCAGATGGTGATTGCAGCCATGAAATTAAAAGACACTTGTTCCATAGAAGGAAAGTTATGACCAACCTAGACAGCATATTAAAAAGCAGACATTACTTTGCCAACAAAGGTCCGTCTAGTCAAGGCTATGGTTTTCCTAGTGGTCATTTATTATGGATGTGAGAGTTGGACCATAAAGAAAGCTGAGTACTGTAGGATTGATGCTTTTGAACTGTGGTATTGGAGAAGACTCCTGAGAGTCCCTTGGATGCAAGGAGATCCAACCAGTCCATCCTAAAGGAGATCAGTCCTGAATGTTCATTGGAAGGACTGATGCTGAAGCTGAAGCTCTAATATTTTGGCCACCTGATGTGAAGAACTGACTCATTGCAAAAGACCCTGATGCTGGGAAAGATTGAAGGTGGGAGGAGAAGGGGATGACAGAGAATGAGATGGTTGGATGGCATCACCAACTCAATGTACATGAATTTGAGTAAACTCCAGGAGTTGGTGATGGACAGGGAGGCAAAGAGTTGGACATGACTTGGTGGCAGAACTGAATTGAACTGAGCTGAAGTAAATTAACAGTACACAGCAAATTGTGAAGGCCAGTAATTTCCTTTTGTTTGGAGGTGAGAATGGGTGGGTAATCACTAAACACTTCCTCTAGTAATCTTCAACTGTCATTGTGATGCCTCTAAGTGGCTGAATGGATCGGATGGAGAATGAGCTTTTATCTTGAATGGGTGGGAAATAATATTTGAGTGCAGTTTTGTTCTGTCATTTAGTAGTCGAAGGAATAAGAAATCACCTCCAGTAATTTAGCCGGAGAATGCAGGGACATTCTCAACCACTTAGAAGTGTGTTAAAAGGTATTTCCTATTATTCATGTGATATCTTCAAATCTCTTTTGGATCGTAAAGATTCTGGAGAGAGAAAAAAAATCTGTAAGAAAGCAAGACTTGCAGGGGATTGGAAGTTTCCAACCCAGTTAACAAATAAGTTTATGCAAAATAACTTTTACAGTAACAGGCAGCCTCAAAAGCAGCCAGCAGTGGTTGCCACGCTACCAAAAGTGAACTCTCTGCCTGTCTTCAGTTATTTCTGCTTTGAAGGGTACTTTGTGCCATTTGTGCCTCAAGGAAGAACCAGGCAGTCAAGGCTAGTGTGGGCTCTTTGATTCTCTGGGAAAGGAAGAAAAGCATAGATCATAGATCACTGCCCCGGGGAACAGGCTTATTAGGAGACAGAGGTGACAGGTGTTTACTCTCTGAAAGCCTAGTGGCTATAGAAAAACTTGGTTGTGATGGACTTTCTGTACATCAAAGCTGTTAGGGGTGGGCAGATAGAACAGACTGAGAAGGGAGGGTCTAAATAGGATGACCGAACATCCTCATTTGCCTGAGACTAAAAGATTTCCCAGGATGGCGGACTTTTGGTTTTAACACTAAGACAGTCATGGGCAATTGGAATGGTTGGTCACTTAAGTACAAGCTGAGCCTTATTTTCTGGGCAGGCTAAAGTCTTATTTGATGGGCAACAAAACCATATGCTGAACATAAATGTACTCGCAGAACTCAGAAATGATCCATCAATCTAGCTCTTAAACACAAGCCATCAATGGGTTAACTCATAAATAGTCCACCCAGAGTCACCGGTCACTTCCTACCTAAAAATAAGGAAATGTGTAACATTTAAGAAATACAGATACTGATCAGTAATAATGAATCTGAGATAGTATTCAAGAGCATAATAAATTTTTATATCTTGATCTTGACAAAATTGCCCTCAATCACAACCTGCCAAGTTGCTGAGAGTGACTCAGCTTTCCTTTTCACTGGGGAGGCTTAACATCTCAGTGACTGAGCTCATGGGACTTAATATAACACAGAGCTGGCTTCAAATCATGACTTTATTGTTTTTACACTATGTGACCCAAGGTAAATTTCTTCACCTCTTTGTGAATTTCTTCACCTCTTTATTTCCTTTTTTGTAAAATTATAATACCTACTCCACAGTGTTGTTCTAGAAATTGAAATTAAGTTAGAACAGTAAATGGGAAATGAATAATCAACAAATATTAAAGGCTCTCTTGTTTAATTTACTTTTCTCTTGGCTTTTCTTTAAGTTTCTTTTCTCTTGACTCTTCTTTAAGTTTCAATCACAGATAAAAGGATCCCTCAGCTTGCAGGTTTATTTCAGTGAAAGGGGTTTATTTCAGGGAACTGAGTGCTTATAATTTCTTTAGCTGGACTGAAGGAACAGGCTGCGTGCTGAGCACACAGACGACAGCCCCAATCTGCAGAACAGTTTTCCTTCTACTATAATCAGAAAAGTTACCTTCACTTTGGTAGGATTGCTAGGTAGCACGTTGTCTGCTAAACTGGGAAGGTGTCCCTAGATCTGTCGGGTCCAGAACCCGTCACTTCTGCCACAATCTGTGCCTGAAAACTGGCTGCCTTACACCCTGGTTCTCTTCCCAGAGAATTCCATCTGACTTAGTATTGGATGAAGACATGTCATTGGTGAAACAGAGTCATGTGAAAAGTCCGAGCTACAAGGTTGTCTAAGAAATGTGTGTTTTTCTTCATGCTCTTAGGGGTTGGAAATTATTTCAGCTGAGCTAATCCATAGCTTCCACCACTGCCCTTATGAAATGGATGGTTTAATGCATCAATTTGACTGGGCTTCAGATCAGTCACTCAGTCGTGTCCAACTCTTTGCGACCCCATGGATCGCAGCACACCAGGCCTCCCTGTCCATCATCAACTCCTGGAGTTCACTCAGACTCACATCCACCGAGTCAGTGATGCCATCCAGCCATCTCATCCTCTGTCGTCCCCTTCTCCTCTTGCCCCCAATCCCTCCCAGCATCAGTCTTTTCCAATGAGTCAACTCTTCGCATGAGGTGGCCACAGTACTGGACTTTCAGCTTTAGCATCATTCCTTCCAAAGAAATCCCAGGGCTGATCTCCTTCATAGCTGGTAAAAGCTTTATTTCTAGGTGTATCTATGTGAGGGTGTTTCTGGAAGAGATTAGCATGTGAGTCAGTAGACTAAGTAAAGAAATTCCATCCTCACCCATGTGAATGCACATCATTCAGTCCACTGAGGGCCTGAACAGATTAAAAAAAAAAAAAAAAGGCAGATAAAGGATAAATTTGCTGTATTGGCTTGAGAAAAAATGTCTATCCTCCCTTGCCTTTGACAGGGGGCCTCCTGTTCTTAAGGCCTTTGTACTCAGACAGGGACCTATATCACTGATTTCCCCAGTTCTCAGGCCTTAGGACTCAGACTGAATTACATCACTGATTTTTCTGGTTCTTCAGCTTGCAAGTGACAGATTGTAGGACTTCTCAGCTTCCATAATTGCGTGAGCCAATTCCAATAATAACCCTCCTTTTGCATATGTCTATATATGTATATTTCCTATTGATTCTCTTCTTTGGTGAACTCTAACACACCTTCAATTTTCCATAGTCAGTTATACAAATGGGATAAAAAAAAAAAAAAAACTTATAACAATGTATTGAACTTGAGTAGAACATTTCCTAAATAAAGCACTCCTTGGGTCATTTGATTTAAATAGGAGAGATTCTTACTCCAAAAACATGCTATTTTGCACTCTAATAATATGTGCACATGTCCTTCTGTGATATGGGTTTAGCTTAATGACTTCAGTGGTGTCTTTCTTCCTTGGTGTTTATCTGAGTTATGAGTATGTCAAATTCAAAATTAGGGGCAGGATAGAACTTAAGGGCCTTCTGGGAACCAGTCATACGCTCCCAGTTGCCAGAGTCTTGGTCCATGATAAACAAGAACTCATGTAAAGGGAATGTAAACATGTCTCTGAAAACCGTTTATTTGACTTCTGTTGGCATGAGTAAAAGTGTTAGCCACTTTTACTGACTGAAATGGCCTTATCTACAACACACATTCATGCTGCTCAGCTCAGCAGAAATTATCATACAAAAGTATTTCAAAGTAAAGAGACATTTTTGTTTAGGGGATGAAGCATCAGAACTTTGTAGAGTTATTTCTAGAGGCAGGGGGTCCTTAGAGACTTGTTGCCAATAGCAGAAACCTCATACAGCAGTCAGAGAGCTCAATGATAGTGATTAGCACCATTTTTTATTTGTAGATTAGAGGAGTGTGATGTGAAGTGAAAGAGCCTTTATGGGTGCAGCTCCAAATCTGAAAAGCAGGGGCTGAGTTGTGGGGGTAATTCAATTCAGTTCAGTTCAGTCACTCAGTCATTTCCAACTCTTTGTGACCCCATGGACTGCAGCACGCCAGGCTTCCCTGTCCATCACCAGCTCCCAGAGCTTGCTCAAACTCAAGTCCATAGAGTCAATGATGTCATCCAACCATCTCATCCTCTGTTGTCCCCTTCTCCTAATGTCTTCAATCTTTCCCAGCATCAGGGTCTTTTCTAATGGGTCAGCTCTTCACATCAAGTGGCCAAAGTATTGGAGCTTCAGCTTCAGCATCAGTTCTTGCAATGAATATTCAGGACTGATTTCCTTTAGGATCGACTGGTTGGATCTCCTTGCAGTCCAAGGAACTCTCAAGAGTCTTCTTCAACACCACGGTTCAAAAGCATCAATTCTTTGGTGTTCAGCTTTCTTTATAGTCCAACTCTCACATTCATACATGCTGCTGTTGCTGCTGCTAAGTCGCTTCAGTTGTGACTGACTCTGTGCGACCCCATATATGGCAGCCCACCAGGCTCCCCCATCCCTGGGATTCTCCAGGCAAGAACATTAGAGTGGGTTGCCATTGCCTTCTGCATTCATACATGACTACTGGAAAAACCATGGCTTTGACTATTTGACTTTTGTTAGCAAAATAATGTCTCTGCTTCTTAATATGCTGTCTAGGTTGGTAATAGCTTTTCCTCCAAGAAACAAGCGTCTTAATTTTATGGCTGCAGTCACCATCTGCAGTGATTTTGGAGCCCCAAAAGTAAAGTCTGTCACTGTTTCCATTGTTTCCCCATCTATTTGCCATGAAATGATGGGACCAGATGCCATGATCTTAGTTCTTTGCTGAGTTTTAAGCCAGCTTTTTCACTCTCTTCAAGAAGCTTTTTAGCTCCTCTTCACTTTCTGCCTAAGGGTGGTATCATCTGCATATCTGAGGTGATTGATAGTTCTCCCGGCAATCTTGATTCAAGCTTGTGCTTCATCCAGCCCTGCACTTTGCATGATGTACTCTGAATAGAAATTAAATAAGTAGGGTGACAATATCCAGCCTTGACATACTCTTTTCCTGATTTGGAACCAGTCCTTTGTTCCGTGTCAGTTCTAACTGTTGCTTCTTGACTTGTATGCAGTTTTCTCATGAGGCAGGTGAGGTGGTCTGGTATTTCCATCTTTTTAAGAATATTCCACAGTTTGTTGTGATCCACACAGTCAAAAGCTTTAGCGTAGTCAATGAAGCAGAAGTAGATATTTCTCTGGAATTCTCTCTCTTTTTCTATGATAAACGAATGCTGGAGATTTGATCTCTGGTTCCTCTGCCTTTTCTAAATCTAGCTTGAACATCTGAAAGTTCACAGTTCATGTATTGTTGAAACTTAGCTTGGAAAATTTTCAGCATTACTTTGCTAGCGTGTGAAATGAGTGCAATTGTGTGGTAGTTTGAACATTCTTTGGCATTGCCTTTCTTTGAGATTGGAATGAAAACTGACTATCTCCAGGATTGTGACCACTGCTGAATTTTCCAAATTGGCTGGCATATTGAGTGAAGCACTTTAAAGCATCATCTTTTAGGATTTGAAATAGCTCAGCTGGAATTCCATCACCTCCACTAGCTTTGTTTGTAGTGATGCTTCCTAAGGCCTTCTTGACTTCACGTTCCATGATGTCTGGCTCTAGGCGAGTGATCACACCATCATGGTTATCTGAGTCATGAAGATCGTTTTTATATAGTTTTTCTGAGTATTCTTGCCACCTCTTCTTAATATATTCTGGGGATAACTGGAGAGCAGTAAATGTCTTTGGGAGTCCAATCAAGAACAACATTTCTATTTGAATTAGGAGTCTAGAAGGTACCATTGGTGTATGTTAGCCATCTTCCTGTCTCACAGCCTTCATTATTTTCCTTTCTTTCCGTTATCCTTCTTCATCAGCTCCTAGAAACTTGAATATCAAGTGCAAAACTGTATAGTTGATCAGTGTTTATTTCCTGACCATTGTCTGTATTTGAGTTGAAAGGTCCCTCATTGTCCAGAGAACTGTGTAACTCTTCAACCAAGTAATTGCCTCGCTAAAGGAGAAGATGTGAAGAAAGAAGCAGAGAAATTTACTTTACTTTTTCTGAATAGACTGCGATCATCATGTAGAAATCTAAGGAAGGAAAAAAATTTTTTTAATTTATATATATTTGAGTGACAGTTTCATTTGGAGCAGAGGCATGCATTTGACATTCTAAATCACAGTGAGATATGATAATTACTGATTAATTAAGCTTCATCAGTCAAAATAAAAGCAATAGGAACTAAAAAAAAATCTTTAAGGTTATGCATATCTTCAGTTAATAAACTTCTTTGTAGTGTTATCTATTTAAATAGGTACTGAGTCTTTTCTTTGAATTCAAAAGAGTCAGCATTTAGAAATAATGATTCTACAATGCCGTGGCTCTTGAGTGCATGGAAATGTGATGTGTTCTTGCACCAAAGAACCCTCATACCAGGTGCAAATGACAGACACAACAGGCATGATGACAGAGAGGTTTTGTAAATAGGGACAGGAGGGTTACTTTATTAAGAGTTTCAACATCCACAGCTGTTACCCTTCAGCGGATCTGACTGAGTTACTTAGTTAATAGACCTTATAATACTCTTTGACTATGTTACTTTCTCTCCTGCGTTTTTCAGTATCAGTTGATAGAGCATGTAAAGGAAATTGGAAGGTTCTGATGAATCCTAAGAAGATTTCAAATTCAATGACATTTGCTAGATCCTACGCTTTCCACTGTTGGTTGCTTTAATTTAAATGACTCTGCCCCATGAACATGAAAGTCCTTCAAGTGTTATTTTTTACTGTGGAGTGAATGGAATTTTATTTGAAACCTGCAAAGCATATGCCTCAACTGAATTTGACAGTGATACAGTCTTTGTTCAGGGAGTTGAGTCAAATCATTTTCATCTCACTGATTGTATTTATGACTGATATTATTTGAGTTTGCTCATATTTCAATATTTGATAGCACACATGCTGACATGATCTCTAGGAGGGTTATTGCTGACTGTTGAAACCTGGTTCAACACTAACAATAACAGACCTCTCTGCACGCATGGTTGGGTGTGCTGATTCACCATCTGAGCTGGTAGAGGCTCTTCCCATCCCTAGGACAGCACTCATATATTCAAAATAGTACAAAGAAAATAGTCCATTTAAAAGCAGCATTTATCATCAGCCAGTTAACAGAATAAAACACCTAATATATCAGCATTGACTAAAGCAAATTGCAATAGGACCTGCTGGATATGATTCAGTGACATTTTCCCATGCCATGGTGATGAGCTATTTCTTCATTAATTTTATTAAGATTAATAAAAAAGTGAGCAAAAAAAAAACCACAAAAAACTAGCTTCTGAAATAATGTGAGCATATATATTATTCTTTCCTCAGTAAATGCACATGTTTCAATTAATCAAAATACCCCCAAAATATTCTTCTTGAATTTAAGCTATTCGAGGATTAAATTCAGTAATCTGATCTTTAGGGAAAATTAAAAAGTGAACTCAGAAATTCTGGAATATTAAGAAAAGATCAGTTAAATGGTGACCAAGGATGACTGATTTGTTAAAGACATGTGGGGATATCTACCTTCAGTTATATAGTCTTAGTTGTTGGCATAATACTAAAAAAAAATTAAGTTTAAGTGGTTACTAAGCATGGTGTCAAGGTATGCATTTAATATTTTTAAGGATTATAAGGAAATTTTGGACTTCAAGCTTATTCTAAGCTCAAAAGAAGGTAGTAAACTCTAATAACAGTTTAAGCTTTAAGAAACCATTGACGTGCTACAGACATTTTCTAATACTTTATTTAGGTTGTCTATAAATTTCTTTGTGACCAGCAGGTTCCAAATCCACTATAAAATGCTCTGCCTGCTTCACAGACTCATTCTTTCAAAACCAGGACTCACCATCCTGCTCTCTAAAAGCATCCTTCCTTTAAGTTCCCCAGCCTGGTAAAAGCTATTCAAGTCAGAAATCTAGACAGTACTCCCAATTCCACCCTCAGTTCCTCCAGCACCTACAATCTACCACCAACTCCTGTCAGTTTAACTCTTAGGTATCTTTTTAGTTTATCCACTTCTCTTAATACCAATGTCTCTACTCTGGGCCACCACCAAGCACTCCTGGATTAGTGCCACAACCACTTAACAGATCTTTTTGCTCTCAAATATTTATTTATCCCTTTGATTTTGTGATTACATGCTAATCAAAGGGACTTTCATAATACGCAAATCATCCTTCTGTTTAAATTCCTTTGCTAGTTCCCATGTTTCTCAGGACAAGGTCTAAACTCATTGTAAAACAAAACATGGCCAGTACACCCTGATAACTTGCCTATGAAAATGACTTTTGACCTCCAGATTCTTGTCCATGCAATTTCTTCTGCACAGAACTCATCTCCTCCTTTAGAATAACCTCCACTAGTCCTTCAGTGAGAGGTGCCATCTGCATCATTTTTCTAGGAATCCATTTGTAACTCTCCCTCCAGACCCAAGTCAGGTCATGTGTCCTTCCACTGTGTATCCACAGCACTCTGCTTATTGTTCTCAAGACACTGCCTAGTAATTACCAGTTTGTCTCTCTTTGTCTGTTAGATATAATCTCTCCAAAGAGAGATTATCTCCTTCTCTATATAGCTCCAGGGCAAAGACATATCTTACACAAAGTAGGTGCTTAATCAACAATTGTGGAATGAATTAATAGTGTGGAAATTGAGTTGAAGCAATTTGTGGTATATAATCATCTCAATAATCTTTTAAAGTCACTATAAATGCATGACGGAGCAGAATAATGCAGACTCTTTGTACAAGAGAATTGGGAATAAATGGTGTCCACCTCTAGGGGTTTACATTCTGAAGTAAAATTCAATGGTTAGACATTCCAAAATTTTGTACTTGATAACAAAGGCATCTGTGAATATGGAGTTAAGCGTATCTAACCAACAGTTCCATGAAACTTAGCAGGGGGCCAAGAAAAGCAATAAACAATCATTAGAGCACAATATTATCAGAACAACCTGAGTTCACGTCTGGGGCTCTGTTCCTTGCCAAGCATGTGATATTTAGCAAATTATTTAATCTCTCTCTTTTTTTTTAAACAAAGATAATGTGGTCCCTATCGTGGATTGTGTGCTGTGCTGTGCTAAATCGCTTCAGTTGCGTCTGATTCTGTGACCCTATGGACCTTAGCCCTGGGTAGTATTAAATCTGTATTCTGCTTGTAGTATCTTCTATGCTAGGAATTTATGGTATTTATGTCATAGCACTCTACTTTCTACCTCTAGCACTTAGCACATAATAGATATCTATTAAATTTTTGAATAATATTAAGACAACTAAGTATTGACTTACACAGAATCCTAAAATTGGTATAAAAATGACAAAATGGGGAAGAAGTCATTTAGTCAGATACACAAAGAAAAGTTTCCAAAGAAAGTTATAAAAATTCTTGCCATGAATGTGAATGACGGTATTTGAAATTCTTATTTAAACTTTTTTCCATTAATTTTTGAGCAATATTTTGATTCCAAAGGTTTTCAAATTATTGGAACCTTCCAATCCATGGACTTCCCTAATAATGCAGAATTGAAGAACAAGCATATACCTGAAAGGCTAGCTATACAATACAGAAACCTTTATAAAAGAAACATACTCCTTTCTTAAAATGCATCCATTGAACATTTCCTTGTCCTTCCAGTTGGTTCCAAGCACTGCATTGGCATTAAGAACACTGAAGCGAATACTAAGCATTCTTGTTTGCAGGAGCTAAGAGTTATGTGGTAGAGATGGACAGATGTACTGAGAAGCTCTGCAGTGCAACAAGTCCAGTGATGTGGTTACACACAGATGGAGCTGTGATGGCCAAAGGGACGTTGGGCAAGACTTCCCTGGGGACGTGATTCTAAAGCAGAGTCCCACTATGGCCTGATTTTGTGGAGGGGTGTGAGGGAGAGATAGTCCAGGTACAGGGCAAGGTGAAAATAGTGTGGTGTGTGCACATGGACTCCAAACTGTACAATGTTAACGGAGTGGCAAGAGATGAGACTGCAGAGAAGACAGGGTCAAATCCGGGCACCCTCCAAACGCCACACTGGAAACCTTCGACTTTATTCTGAAGGCAGTGGGGAATAGTGATATATTTTATGCAAAGGAGGCACACCAAGGACATCTGTGCATTTTAGATAGAGCATGTATTATCTAAAGCAAATGTAGAAGAGATTAGAAGCTTCCTCCTCTCTGCTCCAGCAGGAATTTATACATAACTCTTATTCATCTTACCAAAATGTTTTGTAAATCTATTTACTTAGATTTTTTTCCCTAGACCAGTTGTTCTCAATCCTTAATATAGATCAGAATTCCCTGGAGGAAATTGTTGTTAAGACAAATTGTTAGGTAAAGTTGGGAGCCTGATTTTGCATTTTGAATGAGTTCTGGGCTGATCTAATGATTTTTACCTTTGTACCATACATCTGTACCATTGTACTATTCATACATATTATGAATACCCCTATTTTAGACTAGGATTTTGGCTTACTTATTATTTATCTTTGTTTCCCAAACATCTAGTCCAGAGTCTGTTCTTTAACAAATACTCACTATTTTTAAAGAAAGGAATGAAAGGATGAAAACATTCCAGGAACGGGAGAAATAAGTACATTAAGCAGAATAATTTTGTTTCTCCTCTTCATCAGAAATGACCATAAATGATAAAGGTGCTTATGTTAGTATAAATTGTGGGAGAAAAAACAAAGAGCCACAATAATAATGGTAAAGATGAGAGCTGAGAATCTGAAGATTTTCACTTGCTTTCCATTTTTTCATGAATAGAGTAGCCTTGAGCAAACCCTTCTACTTTCCACAGTACTATATCCATGCCTTAGTTGAATGATTAAGTGGCCATTAGCAATACTGCATTGAATAGGCCCTTTGAAAAAAAAAACAACTCAGAAAGAATTTGTTCATATAAAGCCTATTGAATTTAACTCTCCTATAATGAATACTACAAATAGAGTAAAAGTTCAAAATGTACTACAGCAAGTGTTCTCTTACATCACGTCCATAAATTCTTTTCTACCTGATAAATTGTCTTTCAAAGAAACTCTATATTCTTTGTAGCACTGTGCTCTGCTTCCTAGGTGAATGCCTCAGTTATAGACTATACTTCACCTGGGTGGATTCTGTTTTGATTCAGAGGGTGAAGGACCCATGCTTAGAGTTTCTTTTTCCAGGATGGGTCATTATTTATGTCAACTAAGCTTTCCTTTCTGACTTCATACACAGTGACTAAATTTTCAAGATGGCAGGGATGCTTCACAGCTGCTATAGATAGCTGGGATTTTTTACTTGGTTAAGAATGAAATCTGCTTCTCTCTTAGTCTATTCCAACTAACTGGAATCAATAAGCAGAGCTGCCTACCCAGATAGTAGAAATTCCAATTTAGTCTGTTTCCAAAAGACATTTCCTCTTCTCTTAAAATTATTAAAGAACAGGATGATTTATAAAATCTAGAAGAAGAGGGAAGAGTTTGGGTATTCATTCCATAATAGTCACCACTTGAGATTCTTTTCAGACCACTGAAGTGAAAGTGAAGTCGCTCAGTCGTGCCCGACTCTTAGCGACCCCATGGACTGCAGCCCACAAGGCTCCTCCGTCCATGGGATTTTCCAGGCAAGAGTACTGGAGTGGGTTGCCATTGCCTTCGCTGTTAGACCACTGAAGAATGGTCCAAAACTATCTCCTCCTGTAACAGCATCCATTCCCGGGTGCCAAGCTCAACCACTGATCCTAACATCTACAGAGCTGTCCATAGCTTCCCTACACCTTGAGGTCCTGGCGTGTCCAGTATTTCCACAACAGAACTGACCTGCCATCTCTGCCACATCCTGCAAGTCTCAGGAAATACATTCTACCACCTAGGCTTATTGGAGAAGGCAATGGCACCCCACTCCAGTACTCTTGCCTGGAAAATCCCATGGACAGAGGAGCCTGGTAGGCTGCAGACCATGGGGTCGTGAAGAGTTGGACATGACTGAACGACTTCACTTTCACTTTTCCCTTTCATGCATTGGAGAAGGAAATGGCCACCCACTCCAGTGTTCTTGCCTGGAGAATTCCAGGGACGGGGGAGCCTGGTGGGCTGCCGTCTATGGGGTCTCACCGAGTCGGACACGACTTAAGTGACTTAGCAGTAGCAGCAGCAACCTAGGCTTATATCATTCCCTCTTTCCAACTTGAATCACCAACCTCCATCTGGCCCTTTCTCCAATTACTCCAAGTTAATTCTTTGATAGGCCTAACACTATAACAAAGGGTACCTCATCACCTAGTTCACAGTTCTCCTCCCTTAAGATATGAAGACTTACATTTCAAGACTTTCAATTTCTTGTTTACAGTGAACCAACTTCAATCTGGACTAGTGCAATGGTCTCCTAATAGCTCTCCTTGCTGCCTCTCTTTTTAATCTACTGCTCCTTTTGTATGTGTTTTAGGTAATCCGGAAACGTAGAACTGATCATTTTAGAGTAGGAGTCAGCGAAACGATGACCAGGTATACAGGCCAAACCTGGCCCACCTCTTTTTAGTTAGTTTTTTTTTTTTTTTTTTAAACCATCCTAAGCTAAGACTTTGTTTTTACATGTTTCAGTGATGGAAAAACATTTAGTTAAAGAATAATATTTCCTTCCTTTAATGTAAAAATTATATGGAATACAAATTTCAGTGTCCATAAGTCCAGTTTTCTTGGCATATAGCCATACTCCCTTGTTTATGTATTGCCTGTGGCTGCTTCCACACAGCAATGGCCATGATAAGTAGTAGACAACATATGGCATAAAAAAAAAAAAAAAAAAAAACTTGTATAGTCACTAATTGGCCCTCTACACAAAAAGCTTACCAACTCTTGTCTTGAAGCACTGTTTGAAAACCTTCAGCGAACCACTTCACTCAGTAATTGAAGCCCAGAGCCAGGATCCTCCCCATGAAGTGACCATAGGTTGCTTATTGCTCAGTCCTCGCCACTCCTTCCCCCTGCCTCTCACAATCTTAACACTTGGTTTTCCCCTCACACACTCTTCACCATTCCAAACAATTACCCTGATTTTTCATTTCAACTCACTGCTACAACTTTTCCTTTTCTCCCCTTTTTCCTCATTTCCACCTATCTTCAAGGCTTAGCTCAAATATTATATTTAATCAAGTTAGAAACTTCCTACTCTTTGACGTTAGAAACTTCCTGGTTTTACTCCATTGTAATTCTGTTAGACGACTCATCACATTGAAATAATTACTTGTATATGGGTGGCAAACATTTGTTTTGTCACTTAAGGTTCATTCTCTGCCTGTGACATTAAGATTCCAGTTTTGGTTTATCTAGTCTCTACCTCCTTGCCTCCTTTGCTAAGCCCACCCCTTGGCTAAGCCAGTGGATGCATTCCCTCTGCTTAACCATAGTGACTGCTTCATGCTTGAATACACCTAAGCCAGGTAAATCAGAGCTAATAAGTTTTAATTCCAGTACTTTTGTCCTCCTATGAGGTTATTTGGGCTTCCCTGTGGCTCAGATAATAAAGAATCTGCCTGCAATGCAGGAGACCAAGGTTTGATCCCTTGGTCACAGAGATCCCCTAGAGAAGGAAGTGGCAACTCACTCCTATATTCTTGCCTGGAGAATCCCATGGACAGAAGAGCCTAGTGGACTTCAGTTCATAGGGTCACAAAGAGTCAGACATGGCTGAGTGGCTAACACTTTCACCTTCATGAGGTTATTTGGTTTCTGTCAACCTCTCACCTGTAGGACAAAGTAAGGCAAATAAAAGCCGGAAATCACTGGGGGTAGTAAAACGTCTGGTGACACTGTTTGAGCCCCAAATGAAGCCATGTCTGAAACCAGATGGCCTCTTGAATATCTGGATAATCTCAGTTAAGATTTCAATGTAGTCTCTTTGCTTGGACTAATTTGGGTTAGGTATTCCATCATCTGTAACCAAAGGAGTCCTAACTGACATGCTGTCTGCTTTTCCCCATAAGACTCATCTCTGTATCCCTGGCAGATAGGATACACTCAGTACCTGTTTTTGAAATAAATTAATTTTACTTTCTTATGTTCCTGACCTGCTCGGAAGTCAGGTGGAAATGTCTCATTTCCTGGAGTTAACTTGCCCT
Source organism: Bos indicus (assembly GCF_029378745.1). Taxonomy (NCBI): domain Eukaryota; kingdom Metazoa; phylum Chordata; class Mammalia; order Artiodactyla; family Bovidae; genus Bos; species Bos indicus. The sequence goes on from NC_091764.1 coordinate 12,264,094, forward strand.
CACTGCCTTCACTTTGCCTCTTAGTCTACTTCAGTGGTTTTGTCTGGGTTTGGAAAGCTGAACTGCTCCTCAGTACTCCCTTAGCTTGAACTTGAACTGTGATGAGTTCAGTCTTACTGACATAGCCACAATGTTCCTCTTGCAAATATCATTGCTTTGAAAGAGATGCTATACCTTTCAAATATTGTTCTTTCATTTCTGGCCTCGATGCTATGCTCATACCAAAGCTGTAAAATGCCTAACATAAGAATGTGGCCAAAGTCTGTTCTCTATGTCTGCATCTCTATTCCTACCCTGCAAATAGGTTGATCGGTACCATTTTTCTAGATTCTGTATATATGCATCAATATACGAAATCTGTTTTTCTCTTTCTGATTTCACTTCACTCTCTATAACAAATGCACCTCACTAGAACTGACTTAAATGCACTCCTTTTATGGCTGAGTAATACTCCATTGTATATATGTACCACACTTCTTATCCATTCATCTGCTGATGGACATATAGGTTGCTTTCACGTCCTAGCTACTATAAATAGAGCTGCTATGAACATTGGGGTACATGTGTCTTTTTAAGTTATGATTTTCTCAGGATATATACCCAGTAGTGGGATTGCTGGGTCATATAGTAGTTTTGTTCCTAGTTGTTTTTTTGTTTGTTTGTTTTAAAGGAATCTCCATAGGGGGGAAGAAGAGGGTGGGACAGATTGAGAGAGTGGCATTGATATATGCTTCTACCTTGTGTAAAATGCTACTACCATGACATATACACTACCATGTGTAAAACAGACATCCGGGGAAGCTGCTGCATGTTCACAGGGAGCCCAGCCCAGTGCTCTGTGACAACCTAGAGCGGCGGGATGGGGTGGGTTCAGGAGGGAGGGGACACTGTCTACTTGTGGCTGATTCACACTGTTGTATGGCAGAAGCCAACAAAATATTGTAACGCAATTATCCTCCAATTGAAAATATTTTTTTTTAGAAAGGAAAAAAAAAGTCTTTAAAGTTGTGTGGCCCTAGGCTAGGACTCTAGATTGACTGTTAGATAATATTCCTGAGACTTTAGAGATTTCTGGCACCTCCTTGTAAAGTGAAGGGAACTGTATCTCTCTTAGGCTGTAACAATGAAGGGAAGATTGGTACAGACCTCAGTATAATCAGAACTCAATATATAGTTTTATTATTTTAATTAAAAACCCCAAAACCTTGCTTTTTATGTTTTAGATGCAGAGCTTATGGCATGCATTTAGATTTTTATAAAGAATTAGATTTCCTTTTGCTTTGAGAAGTGGATGTTTTTAATTATTGAGAATGATTTTGAAAAGAAAAATCTGATCCACTTCAGCTTCACTGTATTCACTCTAGGTCATTTTGACACAGGTTGATTAATATGCTTATGCATGCAAATTAATATTCCAGGCTCTTATGTGAAATTGTAGGCTTTCAGAGTCAAAATAAGCTTCTAAAAATGTAAGTAGTATCATAAATCTAACCCCAAATTATACATATTTATGCATTGATGCCTTATGAAAATACCTAGAAAAGTTCATTGTACAGTACATGTTTAATCACATAAAGCTCAACATTCAGAAAACTAAGATCATGGCATCTGGTCCCATCACTTCACAGGAAATAGATGGGGAAACAGTGGAAACAGTGTCAGACTTTATTTTTTGGGGGGGCTCCAAAATCACTGCAGATGGTGATTGCAGCCAGGAAATTAAAAGACGCTTACTCCTTGGAAGGAAAGTTATGACCAACCTAGATAGCATATTCAGAAGCAGAGACATTACTTTGCCAACAAAGGTCCATCTAATCAAGGCTATGGTTTTTCCAGTGGTCATGTATGGATGTGAGAGTTGGACTGTGAAGAAAGCTGAGTGCTGAAGAATTGATGCTTTTGAACTGTGGTATTGGAGAAGACTCTTGAGAGTCCCTTGGACTGCAAGGAGATCCAACCAGTCCATCCTAAAGGAGATCAGTCCTGAGTGTTCTTTGGAAGGACTGATGCTAAAGCTGAAACTCCAATACTTCGGCCACCTCATGTGATGAGTTGACTCATTGGAAAAGACCCTGATGCTTGGAGGAATTGGGGGCAGGAGGAGAAGGGGACGACAGAGGATGAGATGGCTGGATGGCAACACCGACTCGATGGACATTAGTTTGGGCAAACTCTGGGAGTTGGTGATGGACAGGGAGGCCTGGCGTGCTGCAATTCATGGGGTCACCAAGAGTTGGACACAACTGAGTGACTGAACTGAACTGACTGAACTGATTCCTCTTTCTGTCCTCTCATCCTCTGATTTCTTCTTTCTTTCTTTCTACAAAGGATCTGAGGAAGAAGAAATACTGTTAAATTCTTTAGAAATATAAATAGTTTCAAGTAGTATTACTTAAATACTCCATAGGCCAGATTCCAGCAAAAACTGATTCTCAGAAGTACTTCACTGGTAGTAAAGTGACCGCTACCCCTGATCTGGAACACCTGTGCTACTGCTAAATTTACAGAAGACCAAATCAGCCACTCCACCCCATCCTTTTCTGTTCGCCACCATGGCAGAGACAGAGTTGTAGATTTTCTTCTTAAAGCTCACATCCAGATAGATGTAAATGATTAGCATACAAATAATTCCAAAGCAAATACATGATTTCCATAGAAATTTTATTTAAAAAGAGAACTCCTAAGCATTTGCCTTCCAGGGTAACAAATCTTTGAACTTACCGAATCTCTTAGCCAGAATGCATTAAAGGCATTTTTGTTTCATTTTCATATATATTACTCTCTCAGTGTGTAGTGCTGGAAATGAAAGATGCGTTCCCACCGAGGGTTGCAGGAATGGGGCTTGTATGGGGCACAGACAGGTAAGAAGACAAGGAAGTGTTTCAGGTGAGGGTGGCAGGGAGTAGAGAAAGGGCAAGAATACATTGTTTTCCGGAAAGAGATATCTACTGCCTGTACAAGGCTTTCTTCTGAACCAGAAACTGGCAAAAAAGATAAATAGAAGAGAATATATGTAATTTAGGATTTGAGTAATCAGTAGTCACCCTAAAGTTCAGAAATGCCAAAGCTGTCCAAAGTCAAAGTTAAAAGGTATTATATATTCCATGAAAGTAGCTGTGAAGATGATTTAGAAAATTGGGCAAATTATAGAGTTTATGCCTCCTCGTTTATTTGCACCACTATTTATTCCATTCCAAGGCCAAATTATATTCCTTCTCACATCAGCTCATTGATGTCTAGACTTTCAAATAAGTGCTGGCTTCAAAACCCCAAAGTTTAGCTTTTGATTCTCTAAGAGCTAAACTACCAGAGACTGCCTTGAGTATCATGCATTCTTAAAATTTCCTCTGATGTGTTTGATTTTCCTTTCACTCAGTGACTGAATATCCTATTCCTACCTGAGATGGAAATGAAGTAGATATGATGTCTTTTTTTGCAGGAGTAACTATGAATGTTGTTCTCTTACTTTCAGTTGTTTTGATCCCTAATAACTGCATTAAATATGTCCAGGTTATAGAGAATCCATAAAGAATAAAGGATGTAGGAAGCTTCAATAGGAAAAATAGACTTTTAAAAGTCCAGAATATTTCTGGTTCATCTATTTTTTTGTTTAGATCAGATTACAGAGATAAGATTTAGAATCACACAAATATTAGAACCTAGATAAAACTCTTGAGTCAGTCAGTCAGTTCAGTCACTCAGTCGTGTCTGACTCTTTGCGACCCCATGAATTGCAGCACGCCAGGCCTCCCTGTCCATCACCATCTCCCAGAGTTCACTCAAACTGACATCCATCGAGTCAGTGTTGCCTTCCAGCCATCTCATCCTCTGTCGTCCCCTTTTCCTCCTGCCCCCAATCCCTCCCAGCACCAGAGTCTTATCCAATGAGTCAACTCCTCGCATGAGGTGGCCAAAGTATTAGAGTTTCAGCTTCAGCATCAGTCCTTCCAAAGAACACCAGGACTGATGTCTTTTAGAATGGACTAGTTGGATCTCTTTGCAGCCCAAGGGATTCTCAAGAGTCTTCTCCAACACCGCAGTTCAAAAGCATCAATTCTTCGGTGCTCAGCCTTCTTCACAGTCCAACTCTCACGTCCATACATGACCACTGGAATAACCATAGCCTTGACTAGATGCACCTTTATTGGCCAAGTAATATCTCTGCTTTTCAATATGCTATCTAGGTTGGTCATAATTTTTCTTACTTAAAAGGAGTAAGCATCTTTTGATTTCATGGCTGCAGTCACAATCTTCAGTGATTTTGGAGCCCCCAAAAATAAAGTCTGACACTGTTTCCACTGTTTCCCCATCTATTTCCCATGAAGTGATGGGACCAGATGCCATGATCTTCGTTTTCTGAATGTTGAGCTTTAAGCCAACTTTTTCACTCTCCTCTTTCACGACTTGACCTTAAATCCTTTCACCTCTTGCAAAAATAAACTCAGTTTCATAAAGGTCAGATTGAACTTGTAAAAAGAAAATATTTCTGGAAAGCCAAAGGTGAACAGGTTTTGGGAAAGTAAGGCCTTTCTAAGACCCCACCACACTTCCCTCAATGTTTGTTATTGTCATATAAACTTATGTTTCTTTCTCCTTCCTTACCTTCCCACTGCACCCTTTTTCCAAGCCAGAATTTTGTGCCAGCTTGCTAGAGAGGAGGTTTGTGTTAGAGGACAAAAAGCAAATGTTGTTTACAGATAATCTGTTTTCTGGCCTTTGGAAACATACTGGAGGAAGAGTTGGCAAGAGCGTGTTTGGTATACAATGAGGAGGAGGAAGAGAGAAAAGATGAGTAAGAGACAGGGTGGAAGTAATATCTGGAGCAAGCAAAGCCTTAGTGGAGGATGCTTGAAAAGCAGACTTACAGGAGCTGGACCTTGGCCTCAGGTCACCCAGCATCAGCAAACCCACCAGCATTGGAGCCACAGAGCTACCTGCCTGGAAAGGACCAAGGGCGTCTGGATGGTGGTGCCTAGCTCACTGATGTGTCCTTAGTGCCTGGAACAATGCCTGTCCATTAGTAAGTTTTCAGTATTTGTTGAATGAATGAAATCAATGGAAAACTTTTTGAACTGAAGTGCCCTCTTTCATTTCTGAGGCATTATATGAGTTTCTTGAAATTTTGTGGGATTCTGAGAAATGACAACTCCCCCACCTCCTCCCCACAACAATTAAGTGTCTTATATTGACTTTCTGCTGTTCTGGCAAGATGAAAGATCAGAGTGAGATTTAATTTGATTTCTTTCACAACTACAGTTTAGGAGTGGAATGCATATCCATACAAAAATGTGGCTGTGATTGCTTCCATGTCTTGGCTATTGTAAATAGTGCTGCAATAAATATTGGGGGTGTATATATCTTTTCGAATTACAGTTTCCTGCAGATATATGCCCAGGAATGGGATTGCAGGATCATATGTAGCTCTATTTTTAGTTTTCTAAGGAACCTCCATACTGTTATCCATGATGGCTGCACCAGTTTACATTCCTGCCAAGAGAATGGCAGAGCTCCCTTTTCTCCACATCTTCTCCAGTGTTCATTATTTGTAGCCTTTTTGATGATGGTCATTCTGAAACAATGTCATTTGCAGCAACACAGATGGACCTAGAGATTATCATGCTAAGTGAAGTAAGCCAGACAGAGAAAAACAAATATCATATGGTATCACTTATATGTGAAACTTTAAAAAATGATGAAGTGAACTTGTTTATTAATACGAAATGCTAGTAGACCCACAGATGTAGAAAACAAAGTTATTGTTACCAAAGGAGAAAATAGGGAGTTGGGGTTTAGGATAACTTAGGAGTTGGGGTTTAACATATACTCTCTACTAAATGTAAAATAGATAACCAACGAGCACCTACTGTACAGCACAAGGAACTAACTATACTCAAAATTTTGTAATAACATATAAGTATTAACTGTGTTATTTCCCCTTTGAGGATATAGTCTTGCTAAAGCCAACTGTGGGTCAAAAATCAGAAGAATTGGAGTCTGTAAACATCTTTTAAATGGACACACATAGATTGTTGGCATTCCAGAACAATGACATAAGGTCTAAGTATAGAACACTGTTATACTGTTCAGTTCAGTTCAGTTGCTCAGTCGTGTCTGACTCTTGGTGACCCCTTGAATCACAGCACGCCAGGCCTCCCTGTCCATCACCAACTCCCGGAGTTCACTCAGACTCACGTCCATTGAGTCAGTGATGCCATCCAGCCATCTCATCCTGTGTCGTCCCCTTCTCCTCCTGCCCCCAACCCCTCCCAGCATCAGAGTCTTTTCCAATGAGTCAACTCTTTGCATCAGGTGGCCAAAGTACTGGAGTTTCAGCTTTAGCATCCATCCTTCAAATGAGTATTCAGGACTGATTTCCTTTAGGATTGACTGGTTGGATCTCCTTGCAGTCCAAGAGACTCTCAAGAGTCTTCTCCAACACCACAGTTCAAAACCATCAATTCTTCGGTGCTTAGCTTTCTTTATGTTCCAACTCTCACATCCATACATGACTACTGGAAAAACCATAGCTTTGACTAGACGGGCCTTTGTCAGCAAATAGAATCCATAAAATATATACAAATGATCATTTCTCAAGTATTTGAAAAATCTTGTTCTATTTATATTTTATAAATCTCTTTGCCACTTTCAAAATATTTTTCATAGGTAGCTCAAATCACCATTTTAATTTTGACCACAAATTTTCTACCCAGAATAAGTAAATGAGTTTCCATTAATTTAATGTTAAAATTAATACCCAGAATAGTAAATGAAGAACTGAGAGTCACTGAGTTTGAACCAAATGTGGTTATCTTCAACTTCTACTATATGTCAACATTTTAAACATTTATTGGAAAGCATGCTTCTGAATATTCCATTCGTATTAAGAAATCCGCACATTAACACACATGAATACTAGTCAACCTCGAAGCCACTGAAAGAGTTTATGTTGTGCTGTTAGGTAACCTTTTTTAAAATTATAATTTCCAAATAACATAGAGTAACACCAGATACAAAAGACAAAGCTTACTCCATCACAATCTTATAACCTTTGTAGAACTGTGGCTCTCTCTCCTATTATGTAATAGTTATGAGATGATAATTTAATGATTTACAAGGACACATGCAATAGATAGACAGATACATTATGCATTCTTTGCTTAAAAGGCTAGAGGAAACCCAGTCTAGAATGTGTAACTGTTATTTATAAATAGCAGTAACAAAAATTCAAAAGGAACATGTACTGGTATATGGAGACTTTTAAAATAGCCAAATTTAGACACTTTCTAGTACATACATTTTTGTTTCCATAAAAGGAAATCTGGAAACACATAAAAATAGGAAGAAAAAGAGAAAGAAGAAGGATGTTCATAGGCCTACTAATCTAAACATATCCGGTGTTAATATTTTGATTAATTTCCTTTGCCTTTTATATATATTCTAACATATATTTGTACTGTGTTATATCTTTAAAATGTTTCTATGATATTATAAGCACTTTCACATTATTTATGTTTTTCATCACATTTTAAGGGTTTGATCTCTGGGATGGGAATATCCCCTGGAGTAGGAAATGGTTTCCTGCTCCAGTGTTCTAGCCTGGAGAATCCCATGGACAGAGGAGTCTGGCAGGCCACAGTCCCTGGGATTGCAAAAGAGTTAGACATGACTGACTGAGCACATAATGTTCTATTTAGTTAATGTATCATAGATTGCACAACTATTAAGTCTTTAGCACCCCATAAGCCTATGGAGTTAAATATGTTTCATGTTAAGACAACATTCTCTCTTTCTCTCTCTTTCTTTCCCCTCCCTTTCTTCCTCTCTCCCTGTCTCCTGTCTCTGTCTCTCTCCCTCTCTATTAACGAAAAAATTTTTGTTCTATTTTTGTTGCCTGCATTTTGGTTTTCTCATTTGTAAAATGGAAAAGGAATGATGTATTTCCTTAGACGAGAGCTTAACAAACCACAGTACATAATAGGTGTTCTCTAAAGATTGTAGAATAAATAACTGAATGAATGAACAAATTATAACAGGAAATTCCTACTGGGTTTTAATTGTTTGGATTAGGAGATTAGGGAAGGACGAGCATATCAATGTACTTCCCTTATTCCCATCTTGACTCCACTCCATCCTCAACCCTGTCCCACGGCTGGTCAGCATCCATCTCTGTACTCACCTCTGGCTTTTTCTGCATTCACTTTGGATTTTAGATACATCAAAGAGGAATCGTCCAGAGCAGCATACTTGTACTCAGAAATGATGGAGTAAAATGAATATTGTCCAATCCCTTAAAAAATGAGCCATATCCTGTCTCTTCTCTTTCCTCTTACTTGAAATCTAAATTCTATTACTTTCCCACTGCAGGGAACACGCACAGCTTTCCACTCGTTCTGTGCTCCCCAAACTAAGATAGCAAAGGTTTCCCTGATCCTGGCTAAATATCTTTCAGCTAGAGATATTAGACAGGTGATCTGAGTTATTATTCTAAGTTCATAACACATGTTTCATCACAGTCGCCACTTTCCCTCTTTTTAAGATTGTTAAATTATAGCTCAGCATCTTCAGCTTCGTATTATGAGTCACGTTTATCATAAGCTCTTGTATTTAAAATATGCCATCATCTTCACTATTTATTACTTCTAAGAAATTCATGTGTAGGAATTTGGGCAATCCTTCAAGATGAATTTCCTCATTAGACTGTGGTTATAAAATGCAATCCATTAACAGAGCCCCCTGTCATCCAATCATTAAAACATGATGCCCAAGGCTTTTAGCTTTGCTCATTATTATTTTTTGATTCCTTTGTAAATACAGTTTGCCATTTGAACTGCTTTGCTAATTACTGGGAACCGTGTTCCATTTCTGCAACCTGGTGGAATATACTGTACTTCGCTGAAACAGAAAGAGGGTAAATTTGACCCTTCGGCATTAGGATAAATTGGTGGGAAGAATGAATTGATGGGCTAATTGCAGCACAGAGACTCTACAGACTGACAGATACTATGCCTTTTCTTCTACATAGACCATGCTTCTGGAGTCTTATCAAGGGAGCAGCTCTCACAAATTCATCGAGTGCTTTTAATAACATACATTTAGTATTTCTGATGCTGACCTGCTGAATCAGAATCTCTCTCATGAACACAAGGGTTGAAGAATTATTAGTAAAGGATTATAAGCTTACATTCAATCCTAAAGGAAATCAATCCTGAATATTCATTGGAAGGACTGAAGCTGTAGCTCCAATACTTTGGTCACCTGATATGAAGAGCTGACTCATTGGAAAAGACACTGATGCTGGGAAAGATTCAGGGCAGGAGGAGAAGGGGACAACAGAGGATGAGATGGTTGGATGGCATCACCCACTCAATGGACAAGAGTTTGAACAAACGCTGGTAGATGGTGAAGGACAGGGAAGACAGACTGGCATGCTGCAGTCCAAGGGGTCGAAAAGAGTCGAACATGACTGAGTGACTGAACAACAAAACAAGCTTACAGGTTCTAACTTTTTAAAATAAAATAAGATAAAGCAAAACAAAAAAAACTATGTTAAAGGCCTGTGGTTTTTCTGCACAACTTTCTGATGAAAGCTGTTTGAAGATCACAAACTTATTTTTAGACTCAATTTACCAATGATTCATTAATGATTTTTACCAACCTAGAAGGCAAGTGATTGTACTATTCAACTGGTATAAATATTAATGGAGTTTATGCACACATGTGCAGATCTTAAAAATATCTTCAAATACCAAGAGAAGGAAAATGCCATATATTTCCTTCTGCTACATATTTTCATGCTCTGTGACCTCAGCTGGGATCTCAGAGCAGCTCAGAAATATTTTCAGCCATCTGAAGGATTACCTACCACTTCTCCACAGCTGTTTCTGCAGACTGATCCTCCATTTCTCAGGGCATCTGTTTCTCTGAGAAAATGGAGGCTGTCCCACATGAATCCTCCCATCCCTCTCCACCTGAACATTCCTCTATATGATTGTATTGCCTCTATACCTTGCATACATGAAAAAGAAGTACCTTCTTTCTTTCCTAAGGATAATCCTGCCAGAATCCTAAAACTTTAAGTCTTTTTCAGATAATAACATATATTAATAGATTACAGGAGGAAGAATGATTCCTGCTGTCCATGGGCAGATGGAGGCTGGAGACAGATGATAGAGAATAATTGTAGGGTAAGATGATTAAGATCTCAAAGAAGAGGAGCTGAGGGACAGTTGTGGTTGACAGGGTACCTAGAAACCAGGATAGATCAAAGGATCAAGAGGGCTAGGATTTGAGAGACCAGGAGAGACACCAAGTTTGAAGTCATGGAAAGAGCACAGAGCTGTAAATAGCTGAATTTATAGCCAAGTGGAAAGATATTAAAACTCAAGGATGGAAATAGGTTTAGTCAGAGCAGCCAAGGGATCAAAGGACATAAGTGTAAAGTGTGCTGAAAGCTTTTTTTTTTTGTCATTGGTGACCCAGAGGTTTTTGCTTCACCCTGTCAGATTTTTAAAAGTTCCTATCCTTATGTGGCTGAACAGTTTGTTAAGTCCTACAAAGTCTTTCTATCTCAACCCTTGATCTCATCCTCCCCTGTCATTTTGAGGATGCTACACCATGTCTGTTCGTAGAATGTGAAGAGGATGCTTAGACTACAGGAGGATCTCTTGTTGATGCCGCATCCCCTTTGCATAATCCCCAGCCTTTGTCGATGTGGTTTGAATAAAATGACTTGAGCCCCTGACTCCTTGAATGAGTAGACAACTCGAGTCTGACCAAAGTACCACATCCCTGTGGTCCAGTGATTGGTTCAAGTTTGGTGCATGACTCAAGTTGTGCCCATCAGAGATGATGCACTTCTGCCTCAGGACACTTCTAAATCCAATAAAGAGAAAGTAGATCTGAGGTATGGAGAGAAATAAAATCCACATAACATTTGAGGCCAAGATCTAGTTCTGCCTGAAACCAAGCCCTGTTCTTTTCTGTTACATTAGCTCCTTTGTTTAATTAGTTTTTTAAAAAAACTCAAAATAGGAAGTGATCTAATCAAAATTTAAATGAGGTATAATCATAGTAAACAGTAATGTGTTTTCTGGGGATGAATAGAGTCACAGGCTCTCTGGATAATATTGTGTTTCTGTGATTATTCAGGATTATTTAATGTTCAGCCCTCTGTCTTGCAGCCTGATCTCTTTTAGATTAGAAGGTTTCTTCCTTCCCCTGGGTGATATGTGAAATTTGCATATTGTTTGTTTAATGTTGTGCTGTACATGAGAGACAACCCAAACTACAAGCTGTTTGGTGCATGTTTTATTAATACTCAGTGTCTCTTTGTGGAATTATTCTTCCTTCATTTTTTGCCCAGTTGTTTTGGGTGGTACTGAATGCATTCCAAGCTCCAGGGGTGTGTGGGGCACATGACTCAGATCAATTAGAGGTTTCCCTAAGACTCTGTGGAAGAAAGAATTACCCCATTCTGTCTACAGCCATACTACCCTGAACGCACCTGATCTCGGAAGTTAAGCAGGGTTGGAACCGGTTAGTATTTGGATGGGAGAATTACCCCCTGTTCTCTGGGATTCTAGTTCCAAGTATGCATCCTATGTCACTTCAGTGTTCGGCTCTTTGCGACCGTATGGACGGTAGCCCACCAGGTTCCTCTGTCCATGGGATTCTCCAGGCAAAAATACTGGAGTGGGTTGCCATGCCCTTCTCCAGGAGTAAGTATATGTAAGTCTAAAGCTGCCAGTGTTAAACCTGCTAGGATGTTAGTTTTTTTTTTTCTTTTCTAAGATTGTTACTTTCACATAAGTATGTATAGAATTCTTATTGAGAGACCAAAGGAGAGATTCAAATTTATTCTCAATTTTTAAAAATTACCAAACAAGGATACCCTGAATTAAATATAAAATATCATTTGTGAAAATTCCAAGTCTCTATAGAGTTTAGATGTTGTTAAATTTCTTAGAGCAGACTTACAGCTCATCTTTTTCATAAGATCACATCTGAGATGGTTTAGTTCTTTGGAAATCACCTATTCAAGTGGTAATTTTTATAACGAAAGCTATCATAATAAACTCTGAAATATCATACCCCTGGTGGGGTAAATTTTCTGAAACTAAGAACACACTTTACCTTTTATAAAATAGCAATTATATTAGGAATTAAGAGATAAGTCTTGTCCTTGTTCTACCACCAGCTAAACCTGGAGGAGAGACTTTACATCTGAGAGCACTGGCTCATAGAGGTAAAACAAGATGAGCTCTCTGGTCTTTTCCAACTTTGAGTCTGTAATTTTACATAACATTAGCAATTCTTGCAAATAGGAATTTGCTTAGCAGATTTTTTTTTAATTTTATTTTATTTTTAAACTTTACATAATTGTATTAGTGTTGCCAAATATCAAAATGAATCCGCCACAGGTATACATGTGTTCCCCATCCTGAACCCTCCTCCCTCCTCCCTCCCCATACCATCCCTCTGGGTCGTCCCAGTACACTAGCCCCAAGCATCCAGTATCGTGCATCGAACCTGGACTGGCATCTCGTTTCATACATGATATTTTACATGTTTCAATGTCATTCTCCCAAATCTTCCCACCCTCTGCCTCTCCCATAGAGTCCATAAGACTGTTCTATATATTTTTTAAAGTATCCCTATGCTGTAGATACAAAGATTCAGTTCTAAAACTACAAGATAAACAAGTTATTAAAGCAATTAACTAGAAGGAAGATGCAAGAGCAAATTTGAATGTACTTTGTTGAATGTTACACATAACCTAGTGGAGAAGGCAATGGCACCCCACTCCAGTACTCTTGCCTGGAAAATCCCACGGATAGAGGAGCCTGGTAGGCTGCAGTCCATGGGGTCGCTGGGAGTTGGACACGACTGAGCGACTTCACTTTCACTTTTCACTTTCATGCATTGGAGAAGGAAATGGCAACCCACTCCAGTGTTCTTGCCTGGAGAATCCCAGGGACGGGGGAGCCTGGTGGGCTGCCATCTATGGGGTCGCACAGAGTTGGACATGACTGAAGCGACTTAGCAGCAGCAGCAGCACACATAACCTGGGCTTCCCAGGTGGCGGCAGTCCTGAAGAAACTGCCTGCCAGTGCAGGAGTCATAAGAGACACTGGTTTGATCCCTGGGTTGGGAAGATCTCCTGGAGGAGGGCATGGCAACCCACTCCACTGTTCTTGCCTGGAGAATCTCATAGACAGCGGAGCCTGGCAGGGTATATTTCATGGGGTTGCAAAGAGCCAGGCATGAGTGTAGAGACTTCGCACACAGGCATACATAAGCTACTTTTAAGAGATTATTTAATTCTTGGGCTTGATGACACCACTAGAAGAGTTGGTTCCTTGGCCAAGCTTTTACAAGTAGACTGGAATAGTCTTCTGCTGTGGTGGACATGGAGACATTCTGCCCAGATCCAGCTCCAAGGAAGGACTCACTGCCCAGCTGACAGGGAGGGATGTCATCAGCAGATAGCCTGAGGCCCCCAGCTCCGTCGAGGACAGCCACAGCGGCATGGAGAACCCATGCCTGTGTCACACTCCTGCTGGGGCCAGAGCGCCTTCCCTCATGGAGTGGGCTTCTGAGGGCTTCAAGCAGGACCCTCCTCAGGCACCACTTGCCCTAGGATTCCCTGCTGGGTTGGCCAAGGCTTTCCCTAGGCATCCTCCACAATGGAACTTCTCTGCTTGATGCCTCTTCTTCCCTTTTCCCTTCATGTGTGCTGATCCCTGAGAAATATGTTGCTCCTCAAATGCCATCTTAGTATTTGGTTCCAGGGAACCCAGTTTTATAGACGTGTAACTAATTTAGAAATAATGAAGTAATATATTGAACTTTCCTTGTCATAAGAGATGGTGGGGTTAATTCCCATTTCAATATTAATAATGGTTATTTCTAGGCTATTGGGATTAAAAAATGTACTTGTACTGCTATAAGTTTTCAAAAATGATAAACAATTTTTACAAAAAAATGAAGTTATTATAAGACAAGAATAATAAATATGTTATTGATAAAATCATGGGATTAGAAAGGTAAGGGATGAATACATAAAGAGAGAATCTGCAGTGTATATAAATCAGAATTGAATAGTATTTATCTCTGACTGTTACTACAACTAGACACTTTTTAAGGTTACTGTAAGCTGTTCCCCATATTTGTATCTCATGTTAAGTTTCCTTATAGAAATTAATACTAAAGGTAGGCTTTGAAAAAATTATATACACTGAAACAGTTTACCAAGATATAAAGTAATCATACACACAGTGTTGCTATGGATTTAAAAATTTTAAAGCTTAACAAAGTACACATTCTTTCTTCTATTTATTAGTCAAATTTTGCCCATGCTCATGTTGGTAACTAGACACATTCTACCCAGTGTGCTTGAAAGTGAAGTCGCTCAGTCGTGTCCGACTCTTTGCGACCCCGTGGACTGTAGCCTACCAGGCTCCTCCGTCCATGGGATTCTCCAGGCAAGAATACTGGAGTGGGTTGCCATTTCCTTCTCCAGGGGATCTTCCTAACCCAGGGATTGAACCCGGGTCTCCCACATTGGTGGCAGACGCTTTAAACTCTGAGCCACCAGGGAAGCCCAGTGTGCTTGGGCATGTCTAATAATTTGAACAGGCAATCATTTTTAGATTCTACTCATGTAAAGCAACCCTGAGTATTCATTGGAAGGACTGATGCTAAAGCTGAAGCTCCAATACTTTGGCCACCTGATGCAAAGAACTGACTCATTGGAAAAGAGGGCAAGAAGAGAAGTAGGCATCAGAGGATGAGATGATTGGATGGCATCACTGACTCAATGGACATGAGTTTGAGTAAACTCCAGGAGATAGTGAAGGACAAGGAAGCCTGGTGTGTGCAGTCCATATGGTCATAAAGAGATGTACAAGACTTAGTGACTGAACAACACCACTTGTCTCACATATTATGGAAAGAAGTTGAACAGAAATAGGTATAGGGATTATATAACATAAAAGTCTTCCTCAAGCAAATCTCAGATGTTTAAACTTTTCATTAGAATCATATGTGGTAACTGATGGCCAGTTGGTTCTCATGGCTGTGATCATGGTCCTATAATATTCTGGATTTCCAGAATCTTAGCTGCTGTAGTCTCGATCCTACAAGGTCCAATTTTTAGCATGCCATCTGAGTGTTTTCTTCTCTGCTAAACCAAACATTGCAACTGGCAAATGAAATCCTTTGGTCTTAGGTAAGAGTAAGAAATAAAAGTATCTCCTCAGCTCTAGCCTGCTGCCTAGAGTGTTACAGTTCCCATTTATGGAATCTGCTTATTAACAGAAAACAAACAACAAACACCAAAACTGTTTTCCAAGGATTACAATGTAGAATTCCGGCAATAGTTTGGTAACCTATACCCTAACTGCAGGGACTACCCACTTGATTCAGTAGTAAAGAGTCTGCCTGCCAAGCAGGAAATGCGGGTTTGATCAAGAAGATGCCCTGGAGAAGAAAATTGTAACCCAGTCCAGTATTCTTGCCTGGGAGATCCATGGACAGACAAGCCTGGTGGGCTATAGTTCATGGGGTCGCAGAGTCGGACACTACTTAGTGAATAAAACAGTAACAACCCTAACCCTAACCCCAACCATCATATAAATTTCCTTTCTCCCTTATATCACAGACACAATGACCAGTGTAGTCTTTCTCTCTCCTCTCAACCTCCAACATCCCTCTCCCCAAATGTCAAGGACACTCTAAAGAATCAGATTCCTTTATGACGAAATCTTCTGTACAAACACACACACACTCACTTGTTTGAAATCACATTTGTTGAATGGACACTCCAACTACAAAGAATGCAAACTTTCTTCATATTCATTTATATATGGTTTTTAGCTGCTTGTTAAAAATAGACCAAGTGAGAAATGAAATCTCACTAAATGAAGTAGATGGGCTTGGAGCAAGTGTCCATGCTTAGAAACACTTTTTCCAAAGGCAGGATTTGTTAATGTCTCACTGTAGTCACATTTACTGGGCTGCAGCATATACGGAACAGCTTCCCATCTTTACAAAGTCAGAGCAAAGATATGCCCAGTAGGGAAGAATAGAAATAACTCCAAGAAGTGGCATTCTGAAGCTTTAAAGTGTATTTGAGATTTCAATTAAAAGTCCCTACCCACAGGTGGATTTCTTCTTCTTTGGGTCTTTGCTCTTTGCACAAGCCAGGAAAACCACCAACCATCTACAGGGCTTTGTTTTCTGGGTGTGTTGTAAGACAATGGAATAATGAATAGCAAACTCAGTTGGTGCCAGATCTCTGTCACACAAGCTTGGCATCTGGGAGTCTGGTGTTTTCACTCAGAGCAGCTGTGTAAGTTTGGAAAGACATTCCAGTTAGAAGATCCATTAACCCCTGCTTAGGGCTGCATTTTAGTATGAACATTTTTTAAGGGATGAATAAGTGTTGAATCCTGTTGACTCCAAGCCCAGATTGTGCTTTAAAAAAGAGTGGCACTAAATAATCTCCGGGATCTCACAGGCTCATGTGCTTCGAAGCTGACATTTTGAGAGGTGTTGGCAGTTATCTCGATAATGAAGTTAGAGTGGCTTGTGATGCTATGCTTTCTTCTTGTGACATGTTTGGGGAAGACGTTTAAATAATGTCTTCACTTAGGATGTGCCTGATCCTAATATGAATAAGTGAATAGTTGTATAGTTCCTGTGAACTATGATATGAAGACTGTGCCTCATTAGTTCATTTAACAAGTATTTGCTGAGCACCCACCATGCCAAGCACATTATTAGGTATCTTGGTTTGTGCAGTAAGCAAAGCAAAGTCCCTAATTATCCTATCATTGCACATACACTGGAGGTGTCAGTTTTGCACTAGTTACAAGTCTTGGGTGTATAAATAGCAACTGGGGCTCTTAAAATTTTACTTAAGTCCTTGAATTCTTTGGACCCATTACAAAGAGTAAATTTCTCATCTTTTTTAAAATTTATTTTTAATCAAAGGATAATTGTTTTATAGTGTTGTATGGTTTTTGCCATACAGCGTGAATCAGGCATAAGTAGACACATGTCCCCTCCCTCTTGAACCTCCCTCTCAGCCTTCCCCCCCAGGCACCCCTCTAGGTTGTCAGAGAGCTCTGGGTTGAGCTCCCGGTGTGATGCAGCAACTTCCCACCAGCTATCCGCTTTACAGATGGCGATACGTATGTTGCAGCACTGCTCTCTCAGCTTGTCCCAGCCTGTCCTTCCCCTGCTGTGTCCGCAAGTCTGTGTCTCTATTCCAACCCTGAAGAGGTTCATCAGTACCATTTTTCTGGATTCCACATGTATGCGTTCAGTCGGTTCAGTCACCAGTCATGTCCGACTTTTTGCGACCCCATGAATCGCAGCATGCCAGGCCTCCCTGTCCATCACCAACTCCCGGAGTCCACCCAAACCCATGTCCATCGAGTCAGTGATGCCATCCAACCATATCATCCTCTGTTGTCCCCTTCTCCTCCCACCTTCAATCTTTCCCAACATCAGCGTCTTTTCAAATGAGTCAGCTCTTCGCATCAGGTGGCCAAAATATTGGAGTTTCAGCTTCAACATCAGTCCTTCCAGTGAGTTAATATACAATATTTGTTTTTCTCTTTCTGACTTACTTCAATTTGTATAATAGACTCTAGGTTCATCTACCCATCCCCTCCCCCCACCTTTTTTTTTTAACTTTTGAAGTTTGCAACTGTTCTTCCTGGAATATTGTCATCCCCATCTTTAATTTTCAAGATCTGTTCATCAAGAACAGATGAAGGCCCTGTTCAGACTCCCAGCTCTGTAGCTACCATCCAGCTTCCTGAAGGTACACCATGTTCTTCTTGCTCTGGACCCTTAGAGCAACTTGCCTGGACATGTTCGTGGCACACTGTTTTATTCTATCAATATCTGGCCTATTATCCTTCTCCCCTTCCTGTCTTCCCAAACATTCAGCAAACTCTATGGAAATGTGAACGTTGAAACTCAGTCGGAGGTGGGGTAGTCCAATTCTTTTTGGTGTGACCTTTACATAATTATTCTACCTGATTTTAGACTCGGAGAAGGCAATGGCAACCCACTCCAGTACTCTTGCCTAGAAAATCCCACGGATGGAGGAGCCTGGTGGGCTGCAGTCCATGGGGTCGCTAAGAGTTGGACATGACTGAGTGATTTCACTTTCACTTTTTACTTTCCTGCATTGGAGAAGGAAATGACAACCCACTCCAGTGTTCTTGCCTGGAGAATCCCAGGGACAGGGGAGCCTGGTGGGTTGCCATCTATGAGGTCTCACAAAGTCGAACACGACTGAAGCAAATTAGCAGCAGCAGCAGCAATTTTAGACTGATATTTTGTGCCACAGTTAGAGCAAAACTTGGGCCATTTATGACCTGTTCTTTACCATTATCAGTCAGACTAAGTCAGAAAAACAGAGCCCACATCACCTATCTTAGCTTGGGAGTGGATGCTGGAAGAACTGGGTGGTCTACTGGCAATAGTGAGGCAATCCTGAAGATGACCATAGCAAGAAGCCCTGGGAAGGAGATCGGGTTAACGAGGCCTGAGAGGCACAGTCTCCTCATGAGAGCCAGACCTTGACAGACCTTGTCCAGTGGGAGCTCCTACCACAGAGGGAGCAGCTGTCTGGAGGGAGTTAGAAATGTGGAGAGGAGGCAATTATTGCTGGAGAAGCTGCGTGAAGTAGAGAGGAAAGGGGAAAAATACCTTGAATTCTTTGCCCCATATATACTAGTCTGTAGCCAATGCCTCCCATTGGTAGAAAGTAGCCAGAGGCAAAGGAATCTGAGAATAAAGTCTACAGGGTTCAGTTACTTGTAACACAGAGCAAGGGAGAAAGAAGTGGCAACCCATTCCAGTATTCTTGCCTGGGAAATCCCATGGATGAGGAACCTGATGTGTCCATGGGGTTACAATGAGCCAGACATGACTTACCAATTAAAACAACAACAACAAATGAAAAGCAAAGGAAGGGTGGATAACATATTTGGAAACAGTAAAATCATTAGCACAGCTGCCAGAATCAAATATTTACAGCATATGCTCTCTTCAAATGATAGTTAATTGTTGTAGTTTATGAATATTGTATCTTCAAGTAGAAGCCCACTTTGATTACAAGGTCTTTGAACATGGACCACTTTTGAGCTTTTTGTGAGCTAGACTAATCTCAGAAAACCATGCCATCTGGTGTGAGTTATTTCCACTGTTCCCTGTTCCTCTATCTTCTTTTTTAAGGTTTTTTTCTACGATTTGGTTTGCTTTCTCTTCTTAGGGATCCTCTTGTCTTGGGTTCCTTGCGATGCAGTACATGTAAGTCTTACATCGGGCAGATTTGAGTTTCCTCTCTCATTTCCATGTCTCTATCTGAGAGCACTTGATGGTCTAGTGTGTAGAAAAATATACACAGCTAAGTGTTGGTAGTAAGCATAGAGAGCCTGGATGGCTCTCAGCGATTCTCATCTACTGGAACTCACACTCTTCTATGGTACCAGCTGCTTTGAATCAGAGTTCAAAGAGGAAGTGATCATGGGTCACTTCCAAGATTTGGTCACAAATGGTAACGCAACTTCACCACGGTCTCTTGGATTGCTTGCTATGCGGATGCCAACTGTCAGACTGTCAGGACATTCAAGCAACCCAGTGGCCCATTTGTAAAGGGGCGGAGGCTGATAGCCAGTGCCAACTTGCCAACCCTGAGCGAATCAACTTGAGTAAATTCTCCAACCCCAGTTATGCCTTCAGAAGACTGAATAAGCTTCAACAGAAATGACCGCAGCCATTAGAAAGCTTCAGTGAAAAGTGCCTGGCTGAGTCATTCCCAAATTTCCTAATCCTGATTTTATGAGTATAATAAAGTTTGGGGATAATTTGTTATGCAGCATTAGGTAACTGATGACTTTTGTTACTATTTTCATGATAGTTCTTCAAGGTTTATAAAGTTGATGCCTGAATAAGGCTGATAGTCCCCCATCTCACAGTACTTTGGAAGCTGCACATCAAATTTCTTCTAAACAAATTATTTCTTTCCTATATTAAACTTGAGAGTTAGGTGCGGTCAATTTTAAAATTAATTTTGTCTTACATTTGAGGACAATTATACTCAGATTTTGAAAAACTTGTCCAAGTTTCCTTAGCTGTGCTGTGCTTAGTCACTCAGTCATGTCCGACTCTTTGATACCCCATGGACTGTGGCCTACCGGACTCCTCTGTCCATGGGAATTCTCCAGGCAAGAATACTGGAGTGGGTTGCCAAGCCCTCCTCCAGGGGATCTTCCCAACCCAGGGACCAAACCCAGGTCTCCCACATTGCAGGAGGATTTTTAGCCTCTGAGCCACCAGGCAAGACCAAGAATATTGGAGTGGGTAGCCTATCCCTTCTCCAGGGGATCTTCCCGACCCAGGAATCAAACTGAGGCGTCCCGCATTGCAGAGGGATTCTTTACCAGCTGAGCTACCAGGGAAGCCCCTGAGTTACCAGCCACTGGTTAGCAGCAAGCCCTGAAACCAAATCTGTCTTCCAATCCTTGTTGTACATTGCTGGAGATTCTCAGCAGTCCAGCAAGGCAAATATGGAGAGCTGGGGCTGGGACTTTCTGCTGAGGCTTAGAATTTAGAATGTGCGTACTTGGCTGGGTCACCCCTGCAAGTAAACAGTCAGAAGTGACAAGACAACATGCAGCTATGGAGCTGACCTAGGTGGCCAGCTAGGCAGGAGTGAACTCCAGCTGTTACTATACACAACCATTCTTGTTCACTTCCCTGTTGCCTAACACTTTCCAGACCCCCAAATCTAGGCATCTTGAAAATCTAGTTGCAACTTTTTTCTTCTAAGAATTTGGTTAAGATTATAGACATATGCGCTTGGAACGTCCAGACTCTGTGTGTGTTACAATGTGTTTCTCATTTGTGACTTTACTGAAGATTTCTAATATCTAGAACAGTCCCATAGGCTCCAAAATACTTAACACCGAGGCCTGGTTGGTAATGAAGACATTCTTTTTCTCTGACAGCCCACAGTAAATGCACACACCACGATTTTATGCCCGTTATTCACTTATTTCATAAATATGAGAAATTGCAGTCCCTGCCATATGTTTAGTCTCATGTTCTTTATCACTTTCCAACTTTCAATAACTAATGTCCTGATTTGTTACAAGTTGGGTGCTTTGGTCACAAGCGCCTTTGCCACGAGTTTGTGAATTCAGTTCAGTGTGGACAACACAATTATACTCCGCTGCCTCTTCTCCCAATATCCTGAATGTTGTTACTTATAGAAATTCAGATTCAAATAAACACCAAGGGTAGCATTCGAGGGAAAATGTCACAAAGTGATAGCTTGAAAGGATTTTTTAAAGATCAAGGCTTGGCTCAACGCCTTGACTTGAGAATGCCAGTCTTATATATCTTTGCCTAGAACAGTGATTAACCACCTTACCTGCATATTAGAATGACCTGGGAAAGCCAGCATTAGTCAGTGACCTGGGTCCTATGGCAAAACAATTAAATTCACTCAGAATCTTAGTGATGGAGCTCAGGTATCAGAATTTTTAACCAATTCTCTGGTTAAAAATATACAACCGGTTCCAATATACAACCATGGTAGGCAGCACTAGCCCTAAATTTGGTTTGGTGGGGAGTGACTGAAGACAACAGAAACTTCCCATTTTCCTCCAACCAGCTTGATTTCCGGAGAAGTTTTGCTCTGGTAGCAAGAGACACCAGAGTTAGAAATGATCGGATAAGTCTCTTAAGTGTGCTTTATGGGAGGGCCAGTACTGAGCAACACACTAGTGGTTTATGTTTTCTACTTTACGCTGATAAAACTTGATCTTTACCTGAAATAAATAGATGGCCAGATATTTCTCCGGCAAAGATGGGTTTATTCAGGATCAGCAAAGAATTGCAATGTGGGGTCTATAACTATGGTGGGCCACATGCAAGTTCCCCAACCTCCCCCACCCCACCCATGGCAAAGAAAGGAGAAAGTTTGAGTCTGTGGCTTTTCACTGGCTGAGTTCCTGCCAGGAAAGAAGAGTCTTTCTTCTCACCAAGAGTCGTTGGATTCTGCAGTCCTCACGGCGTGTAAGAGCTGTATTTAATTGAAGTTTCTGTTTATTAATTTTTTACAGTCTCAAATTTCAGGACACTGCACACATTTCACTGTCTCTCTGTGCTTTCATTTCCCCCCAGTCATGTGGATAAAGTTACGGAGAGGACACAGTATATCTTACTTACCAGGCTCGGGGCAGTGACGATAAGAGCTGTAGCCTGTGTTCGTTGCAGCCACATTTTGGAAGTAATTGTGTTTAATGCCGCCCATGTTTTAATAATAGGCAGGATATCATTATAAACGAAGTTCACTGTTGCTTTAAAATGACTCCCATGTGCATGCTCTTGCCTCAGCCTACTTACTTAATCCTGGCAGACACTTATATGCCTGTATGGATCACTTATGAAAACCCCACGTTCTCATAAAGTTTCCTCTCCTGTGAGAAAGGCTTTAGGGCCCTTTTCCTAAACATCACATATGTTATCAGTGGGTTCACAGATAGGTCATCATCCCCTTTGACTTTAGGCTCTAAATGTAGCGATCTGTTTTTCATAACTCTTTGTATTCGAATGACTACACAGTGATCCCCCATAATGGATGTTTAACAGGTGCATAAAATAAATGCATGCAAATGTCCTCTGCCTAATTTCCCTTGTAGATGGGTAGTTTTTCTCCATTGGAAAAAGGAAAGCCTGCTTATAGAACGGCAAGACTATGTAACAGATTCTTTTCTGCATTGTGTCATATTCCAGAATTTAGGAGAAATGAATAGTATAAATCCTCGAACATGGAAATAAGATAAGCTTCAGCTTCTAAATAAGCCAAAGCATGAAAATGATGGAACCTTAAATGTAGCTGCCTTGGGAGTGCTGTATGTTGGGTGAGGATAGTTAACCTCAGAATATATGCCAGATTACTTGGACTAATTTAATGTCTTTTAGTCCCTATATACACTGGAGACATATTAAAATTAGTAATGTACACTGGAGACATATTAAAACTAGAAATCTAAATTGTAAATATGTTTAAATATGTCTGTTTCCTCTAAAAATGCTTTAATGTTTAACATTCAAATCCATGCACGTGTTTTGGGATGTTTAGGATAAAAAACAGAAGTACTAATAGAAATCAAGGTAGATCAAGATAGATATTATCTCAATAGAGATAGTAAGACTCTATTTATTTATTGTCTTATTCATAGTTTCCCTTTAATATATTAAATTGGGAAGTAGCTAAGACTGGTGGTCCAGTAACTAAGACTCCAAGCTCACAATACAGGGAGCCTGGATTCCATCCTTGGTCAGGGAACTAGATCCCACATTCTGCAGCTAAGAGTTTGTAGGCATCAACTAAAGCCTGGTGCAGTCAAATGAACAAATTATGTATATACTATATATATAATATACGGGGCTTCCCGCGTAGCTCAGTCAGTAAAGAATCTGCCTGCAATGCAGGAGACACCGGTTCGATTCCTGGGTCAGAAAGATCCCCTGGAGAAGGAGATGGCAACTCACTCCAGTATTCTTGCCTAGAGAATCCCCATGTATTGAGAAGCCTGGCAGGCTACAGTCCATGAGGTCACAAGAGTTGGACATGACTTAGCAACTAAAACACACACACATATATTTATATAAATATATGTGTGTGTGTCTATGTGTATGTATAAAATAGAACATCTCAGCAAATAGTTATCTATTGCTTTATTTGCTGTGTCCACTTCAGTCTTACTCTACCTGTTTAACAAACATAATAAAAAATTGATTTTTCCCTTTTTTATGAAAAAAAGATCAATAAAGATTAAGTACAAGCTAAATAGATTGAATAACGAGATTTGACTCAGGTCAAATACTAGCTATGGAGAAAAGAAATGTTATATAGAGGATTGTATAATATAATAATGTTATTCCAAATTCCCCCATAATATGATATTAATGATATACTCTTGCTTAAATTCCCAACTAGAAGAAAAAATAAAACAGATGTAAAACAACTATATGGTTATGGATTATGGTTAATGTGTTTTATTTCTGTGTGCCTATTTATAGAAAGCTCTCTATTTTTTATAATAATCTTTTTAAACCAAATTCTTACAGAGAGAGAAACATTTCTTTGCATATTAAAAACTGGTAGAAAGAAGGCATGGTTTTAGAACTCTAATGGTTCTTAGAGAAAGCTTTATAATATAATCCATGACTCTTTCTGTGCCTGTTTAAAAATATTTGAGGTAGTTTTGTTTTAAAGAGGTATCACACACCCCATTTAAAAATTTCATTTCACTAAGTTACACAAATTTATTGAGCAACATACGGGACCAGGGATTGGAAACTGTGAGAACACAAATATGGTCTTTCCTCCCACAAATATATATTCTATAGAGACAGAGTTATGACTAAAATAAAAGCATAGAATGGTGAGCAGGAGATACTCTTTTAGATAAGGTGGAGAGGAAAGTCCTTTTCAAGAAGGAAGGCATTTGGGCTGGAACTAGACTGTGGAAATGGAGCTAGCCAGGCAGAACTACAAAGAAGCTTGCTTTCAGGCAGGGGAACAGCAAGTGTAAGGGCCAGCAGGGAGCTGGCTGGTTCACTGCACAGATCATTGTTTATGATGTCTGTTTGAATTCCATTCGGAATTAAAAGAGAAACGCTGCTATAATCATCAAAGCATGACCTACCTACAAGATCAGTCAGTACCTGTCCTGAGAACAGTGATGATTTGCATTTAATTGGCCACTTTAATTTTCATACCCTTTAATTCAGCAGACAATTTGCAATTTTGTGCCCAGCAAAATCTCCCTGACAAATGTAGCGTATAGATGAGAAGCTTCTGATTTATCATTCAAGTCATTTGGGGCCCAAATCACAATCTTTTTTTTTTTTTCCCCTCCCCAATAAAATAATTCACTGCACCAGCTGAGGGCTTTTCAGGATTTGGTCCTTCTTACAACTGTCCATTTTAACAAGATTTGACTGTCCCCCCATCTGCAACACATGTTTTCTCAGGAGAACAATGCCAGTTGCACAGCATCAAAAATACACCTGTGACAGTCAGGGAAGAAAACCGTACCCTCAACAACTGCTGGTAGGTCCTTTGTGCTGCTGTTAGAATTTTTCTTAAGAAAGATTGCTTTTTAACGTTAAAGCTGGAGACCCTATCTCATCAACTAGAATTAGAGACTCATTTATTGTTAGTTAAAAATGAGATGAGAATGTGTGTCTAAGGAGTGGAAGTCTGAAAGAGAGAGAATGCAAGTAACGACGGAAAGCTGCCTTCAGAAATTGTGGGCATACTGTCTCAGAAAGAAAAGGGAAAACAAGAGAAAATGAAGAATGTAACATTTTCATGCAGTTGCTGCTATTAAGTCATTATTGTCTGTACTCATTCAATGGTATTATGAATGCAGAGAATTATAGTGTTTTTCCTCCATCATAGGTGTGTTGTGATGTATAAATAATGAGAAGTGAAATGTTATCGAGCTACTTCCTAAAACATGGGAGCATCTGCATTTATACCTCAATAATTCTGAATGCTTCAATGAATGAAAAATAATTAAGGGATATCTAAAAAGACATAGATTTATTACTTTCAAGGGCACATTCTCACTTAATGCAATGAATTACAAAGTTCTTCAATGCAAAGGTTATACAAAGTTTCAAAACTTAGAAGTGCTTGTAATTAAGAGAACTAATTATGTGAAATATATCATAGAGCACTTATAAAAGTTAAATTTTCTGAAATTTATATATTTCCTTTATAATCTTTAAGTAAACATTTATTTCATTTATAATGTTTAAACAAATTTGGTTTTTTATTTGGATACCTGTTGTTGTTCAGTCACTAAGTCATGTCTAATTCTTTGTGACCCCATGAACTGTAGCATGGCAGGTTTCCCTGTCCTTCACTATCTCTGAGTTTGCTCAAACTCGTGTCCATTGAGTCGGTGATGCCATCCAACCATGTTATCCTCTGTTGCCCCTTTCTTCTCTTGCCCTCAATCTTTCCCACCATCGGTCTTTTCCAATGAGTCAGCTGTTCGCATTGGTGCCCAAAGTATCAGATCTTCACCTTCAGCATCAGTCACTCCCATGAATATTCAGGATTGATGTCCTTTAGGATTGACTTGTTTGATCTCCTTGCTGTCCAAGGGACTCTCAAGAGTCTTCTCTGGTGCACTGGGACGGCCCAGAGGGATGGTATGGGGAGGGAGGAGGGAGGAGGGTTCGGGATGGGGAACACATGTATACCTGTGGCGGATTCATTTTGATATTTGGCAAAACTAATACAATTATGTAAAGTTTAAAAATAAAATAAAATTAGAAAAAATAAATAAATAAATAAAAACCCAGTTACTATATTTTCTAGAATAAAAAAAAAAAAAAAAAGAGTCTTCTCCAATACCACAGTTCAAAAGCACCAATTATTTGGCACTAAGCCCTTTTTATGGTCCAACTCTCACATCCATACATGACTACTGGAAAAACCATAGCTTTGACTGGATGGACCTTTGTCTCTGCTTTTTAATATGCTGTCTAGGTTTGTCATTGCTTCTCTTCCAAGGAGCAAGGGTCTTTTAATTTTGTGGCTACAGTCACTATCTGCAATGGTTTTGGAGACCAAGAAACTGAAATCTGTCACTGTTTCCAATTTCCCCCCATCTATTTGCCATGAAGTGATGGGACCAGATGCCATGATTTTAGTTTTTCTGAATGTTGAGTTTTAAGCCAGCATTTTCAGTCTCCTATTCCACCTTCATCGAGAGGTCTTTAGTTCCTTTTCGTTTTCTGCCATTATTGTGATTTCCTTAGTATGGATATGTGCAACACCATACAAAAACAAACTCCAATGTCCATCTTTCACAATTTTGAAGTTCTCCAATGTGAAAATGTCAAACACTACCAATATATTGAGTGGCCACATTTCCAGAATTAAATTTAGGACAAATACTAGAGTTATAAATATTGGAATTTTGAGGACTTTAAAAATAAATTTTAAGGAGAATAGGCTTAGCTATTAATCAAGAGTATTCATCAATCCCAGAATACATAATGAACACAAAGCAGTTTGGGGTGCTGACCCTCCAAACAGTAGAAAATTTGAGTATAATTCATAATTGGCCCTTTTAATCTGAGGTTTCTCTCTATCGAAGGATTAAACCAGCCATGAATTGTGTAGCTCAGAGATATTTATTATTGAAAAATATCTGCAGTTGAGTGGACCTATGCCGGTCAAAGCTTGGTTGTTCATGTGTCAAATATATTTTAAGTTTTAGGGCTTTGACCTACACTTTCAAATTTTCAGTCAGCTTAATGCCCTTTCATAAATTCATACTTTTCTATAAATTGGTACTGCTAACTAACCTTCTCCTTTAACTCTGTCATCTGGTAAATTTCTCCTCATTCTTTAAGTACTAGCTTAAATAGCAACAATTTATATATGTTAAAATTAGTTTGTGTCTGTTGATTGACTACTAAGTGTCAGGTTCAGTTCTAAGGTGCTAAGTGTCAGTTGTTGAGTTCAGTCACTCAGTCATGTCTGATTCTTTGCCACCCCATGGAGTGCAGAATGCCAGACTTCCCTGTATATCACCAACTCCTGGAGCTTGCTCAAAATCATGTCCACTGAGTCAGTGATGCCATCCAACCATCTCATCCTCTGTCGCCCCCTTCTCTTTCTGCCCAGCATCAGGCTCTTTTCCAATGAGTCAGTTCTTCATATCAGGTGACCAAAGTATTGGAGTTTCAGCTTCAACATCAGTCCTTCCAATGAATATTCAGGACTGATTTCCTTTAAGATGGACTGGTTGGATCTCCTTGCAGTCCAAAGAACTCTCAAGAGTCTTCCCCAAACCACAGTTCAGAAGCATCAATTCTTTGGTGCTCAGCTTTGTTTATGGTCCAACTCTCACATCCATACATGACTACTGGAAAAACCATAGATTTCACTAGACAGAACTTTGTTGGTAAAGTAATGTCTCTGCTTTTTATTATTATTTTTTTAAATTTAATTTTATTTTTAAACTTTACATAATTGTATTAGTTTTGCCAAATATCAAAATGAATCCATCACAGGTATACATGTGCTCCCCATCCTGAACCCTCCTCCCTCCTCCCTCCCCATACCATCCCTCTGGGTCGTCCCAGTGCACTAGCCCCAAGCATCCAGTATCGTGCATTGAACCTGGACTGGCATCTCATTTCATACATGATATTTTACATGTTTCAATGCCATTCTCCCAAATCTTCCCACCCTCTCCCTCTCCCACAGAGTCCATAAGACTGTTCCATACATCAGCGTCACTTTTGCTGTCTCGTACACAGGGTTATTGTTATCATCTTTCTAAATTCCATATATACGCGTTAGTATACTGTATTGGTGTTTTTCCTTCTGGCTTACTTCACTCTGTATAATAGGCTCCAGTTTCATCCACCTCATTAGAACTGATTCAAATGTATTCTTTTTAATGGCTGAGTAATACTCCATTGTGTATATGTACCACAGCTTTCTTATCCATTCATCTGCTGATGGACATCTAGGTTGTTTCCATGTCCTGGCTATTATAAACAGTGCTGCGATGAACATTGGGGTACACGTGTCTCTTTCCCTTCTGGTTTCCTCAGTGTGTATGCCCAGCAGTGGGATTGCTGGATCGTAAGGCAGTTCTATTTCCAGTTTTTTAAGGAATCTCCACACTGTTGTCCATAGTGGCTGTACTAGTTTGCATTCCCACCAACAGTGTAAGAGGGTTCCCTTTCCTCCACACCCTCTCCAACATTTATTATTTGTAGACTTTTGGATCGCAGCCATTCTGACTGGTGTGAAATGGTACCTCATAGTGGTCTTGATTTGCATTTCTCTGATAATGAGTGATGTTGAGCATCTTTTCATGTGTTTGTTAGCCATCTGTATGTCTTCTTTGGAGAAATGTCTATTTAGTTCTTTGGCCATGTCTCTGCTTTTTAATATGCTGTCTAGGTTGATCATAGTTTTTCTTCCAAGGAGCAAGTGTCTTTTAATTTCATGGCTGCAATCACCATCTGCAGTGATTTTGGAGCCCAAGAAAATAGAATCTGTCACTGTTTCCATTATTTCCTCATCTATTTGCCATGAAGTGATGGGACCAGATGCCATGATCTTTGTTTTTTGAATGCTGAATTTTAAACCAGCTTTTTCACTCTGCTCTTTCACTTTCATCAAGAGGCTCTTTAGTTTCTCTTCACTTTCTGCCATTAGGGTGATGTCATCTGCATATCTGAGGTTATTGATATTTCTCCTTGTGATCTTGATTCCAGCTTGTGCTTCTTCCAGCCCGGCATTTTGCATGATGTACTCTGCCATCTTTTAGGATTTGTAGTAGCTCAGCTGGAATTCCATCACCTCTACTAGCTTTGTTCATAGTGAAACTTCCTAGGGCCCACTTGACTTTGCACTCCAAGATGTCTGGCTCTAGGTGAGTGATCACACCATTGTGGCTATCTGGGTTATTAAGATCTGTTTTGTATAGTTCTTCTGTGTATTGTTACCACCTCTTCTTAATCTCTTCTGCTTCTGTTAGGTCCATACCATTTCTTATAGTCATATAAGTTAAATAAGCAGGGTGACAATATACAACCTTGACATACTCCTTTCCTAATTTGGAACCAGTCCTTTGTTCCATGTCCTGTTCTGACCTGCATACAGATTTCTCAGGAGCCAGGTCAGGTGGTCTAGTATTCTCAATCTCTTTAAGATTTTGACAGTTTATTGTGATCCACATAGTCAAAGGCTTTAGTGTAGTCAATGAAGCAGAAGTAGGTGTTTTCCTATAATTCTCTTGCTTCTTCTATGATCCAGTGGATGTTTGCAATTTGATCTGTAGTTCCTCTGCCTTTTCTAAATCCAGCTTGAACATCTGGAAGTTCACGGTTCATGTACTGTTGCAGCCTAGCATGGAGAATTTTGAGCATTATTTTGCTATCATATGAGATGACTGCAGTTGTGTTGTAGTTTGGACATTCTTTGGCATTGCCTTTCTTTGAGATTGGAATGAAAACTGACCCTTTCCAGTCCTGTAGCCAGTGCTGAGTTTTCCAAATTTGTTGGCATACTGAGTGCAGCACTTTCACAGCATCATCTTTTAGGATTTGTAATAGCTCAGCTGGAATTCCATCACCTCCACTAGCTTTTTTCATAGTGAAACTTCCTAAGGCCCGCTTGACTTTGCACTCCAAGATGTCTGGCTCTAGGTGAGTGATCACACCATTGTGGCTATCTGAGACATTAAGATCTTTTTTGTGTAGTTCTGTGTATTCTTACCACTTCTTCTTAATCTCTTCTGCTTCTGTTAGGTCCATACCATTTCTGTCCTTTATTGTGCCCACATTTGCATGAAAGTGCTGTCAGGTATCAACACTTTCCAAATGTTTTCTCATTTATTATTCTGTATGACTTCTGCAGTAAGAAAACTCTATCAGTTGTTTCATGCAAGTGCTCTCAAAGTATCTGTGATGAACAACAAGTTTATTTCCAGTCCATCACTGACAAAAACTTTTATAAACTATAACGTACTCAATCGCTATGTCTGACTCTTTGCAATCCCCTGGACTGTAGCCTGCCAGGCTCCTTTGCCTATGGGATTCTCCAAGCAAGAATACTAGAGTGGGTTACCATTTCCTTCTCCAGGGGGTGTTCCTGACTCAGGGATTGAACCCACATCTCCTACTTGGCAGGCAGATTCTTTACCACTGAGCCACCAGGGCAGCCGTTAAACTATAATAAAAGTAAATAACAACATAAAAAAAGCTATAAACATACACGTTCCAATTTATATATAATTACACTGAACAAATATAAAGTTCTCTATCAGTCTGCTTTACAGGTTTCAGATTCTACCTTTGTGTGCTTTCTCAGCGCTGACTGAGAGCATAGACTTCTTGGACCAGCTCAGAGCATAGGTTCAGCAACATGTTCTCAAGTAGCAGGTCAAGTTTTGATGCCAGGGTTTTGTTCTGAACCCTTAGGCAATAAGACTTCCTTCCGCACTTCAGAAATCTTGACCGAACTGCCAGTTGGTCCCAGAGACACCATTTCTAGGCTTGACTTGTTTCCTATCCCCAGGCTAGCCTTTTTCTGTGTGAAGGACAGTGAGGACATTAGTTAAGCAATTATGAAGGAAACCTACCCACCAGGGTGTGGTCCTATAACTCAAAAGAACAAAGTAGAGCTCTGTCCTGTAGCTGAGTTAGTTATGCGATCTTAGATAAGCCACAAATGAGGCATCAGGTTCTCCTGTTGGGGTGTTCTCTGGAGTGAGCCGTCTGCCAGCTGCTGTCTCTAGCATTCCCCGTGACCTCAGTTACAGATTTCCTGTAAACAGTTGCCTGAAGGAGAACACCCACAACTCAGAGACGAAGCAATAATCTTAAGCACTGGAAAGATTTTAAAAATGAATATTTCTCTCAGAGACAACCAAATCCCCAGAGACCTGGTACTCAATTTACATTTCCAAATACAACAAATGACTTGGACCTGAAACATCTGCATTCGAGTCATTTCCCTGTCTTCAGGATACTGTGAGGGATCTAGTTTCACAATTTCATCACTAAAAAGCCCATTGTGGTGTGTGGATTCCACCCCTCCGTCGCCCAAATAAATGGGTGCTCTACCTCAAAGGTAAATACAAGCGCTCAAAATTTAGAAGAAAGAAATGTTTAACGTCATCTACTGTTTGTTTTTTTCTAATCTCACAAACAGTTTTTTTTTAAATCCCTTTTTTTTAAGGTTCAAAAAAGTGTTGTTTCAGCTACAGTCATTTTAATACAGAAATTAATACACACAAACTGTTAACTTCAGAATCTAATAACTTGCTATAAATATCCATTGCTTCCTTCCCCCGAAACAGCCAAAACCTAAACTAAACACTGGAATATATTCCTGACACACGGGAATGCGTGGCAGGGGAGTCATTGTTATTTACACAACTGATTATTGTCACAGGAGAAAGAGTAGGTGAGCAGATGCCCCTGTGAGTGAGTCACCTGAGCTGTCATCCTTTGGGCCCTGAGCACTTCTCCTGACTGCCGCACCTACCTTACAACTCTGCGTCAGGGCATGCAGAGCTGCCCTTCAATGGAAGACCCGTACATGGTGGCAACCTCCCCAGTCATGACATATTTGTAAACAGTGATGGAAGAGGAAGCTTTATTCTGAAGTCAGCTTCAAGAAGACTTATACTGGCAGCAAATGATCCTGTTGGGGGTCCTTATAACTGTGTGCCTGTGTGTACTCAGTCTTGTCTGACTCATTTTAACTGTATGGACTGTACATCTCAAGGCTCCTCTGTCCATGAAGTTTTTCAAGTAAGGATACTGGAGTGGGTTGCCATTTCCTCCTCCAGGGATCTTCCTGACCCAGGAATCAAACTCACATCTCCTCTGTCTCCTTCAGGGCAGGCAGAGTCTCTACCTCTGAGCCATCAGGGAAGCCCCCTCTATAAATGGGAATCTCACTTTTAAATGCGATTCTGTAACTGGGTAACATTTAGAAGTGCGGTACCATTTTCACCTAGACAGACAACCAACATAATAGTTTTAACATGTTCTAGAATTTTCTTCAGCTACCCCAAACACAGCATCTTGGCATACTGAAGATTTTAAAATGAAGGCGTTTGAGCAGACAGAAGCAGCAAGGTCATTGTGACCTTCCTCACTACTTCTCCCTGAAGCGAGTCATAAAAACCTCACCAGAGAGAAGCTCTTTAATCCTCAGAGGAAAGGCACGTCCTTGTCTCCAAAAACTGCAGGACTCTGAGACGAATCTGGACAGACAGGCCTTGCTAAAGGTCTCCAGTTTTCTGTACTTACCTTATACTCTTTAACCTATCATATTCCTCCACGACTGCTGTTGATGAAGATAACCAATAAGCAATCAATAATAAGACTAGAAAAGACTTTTATTTGAGCCAACGTGAGGACTAGCCCAGAAGCCCACTTTCCAGGTCACTCTGAGAAACTGCTCCAGAGAAACAGGGTTTTCAGCAGTTTTATATCTTGTCAGACCAAAGAACAACAAACATGTCACAGTTACATTTCTTTAAGGTTTCAAAAAAAAAAAAAGGAACAGTCCAGCATGTACACAGTAAGTCATTTGGCCTTGTCACCTGGTAAGAGTCTTATTGTCAAAGGAGTTACAAGTATCAGTGTCCAAGAAGAGAAACATTTAATCTTTGTTTTTAACTTGAACATTCTTACTTTTGGTTGCATGTATTTTTCCCGAATAATTAAAGCAGATGTACAACGGACATTCGATAGTCCACAAAGAGGCTGTTATAGTCAGAGTAAAATTCAAGTTAATCCAAGTATAAGTTAGAATGACTTCCCCTGTACCTCAATATGTGAAAATTTCTTTTATCAATTTCCACTCTTTATCAAGCCTAGCATAAACATTGGAGAAGGCAATGGCACCCCACTTCAGTACTCTTGCCTGGAAAATCCCATGGACGGAGGAGCCTGGTAGGCTGTAGTCCATGGGGTCACTAAGAGTCGGACACGACTGAGCGACTTCACTTTCACTTTTTTCTTTCATGCATTGGAGAAGGAAATGGCAACCCACTCCAGTGTTCTTGCCTGGAGAATCCCAGGGATGGGGGAGCCTGGTGGGCTGTCATCTCTGGGGTCGCACAGAGTTGGACACGACTGAAGCGACTTAGCAGCAGCAGCAGCATAAACATTCAAGCCTGATTCTGTGGGTCATTTCCTATGAAGTCTTCAGTGTCACATAAAACATATCATTTCTGTGCTTTTCTCCTGTTAATCTGTCTTTGTCAGTTTAATTTTCAGACACAGCCAGAGACTCTAGAGGTTCAAGGAAATTTTTTTCCTCCCCTACACCTGATTATGGCCAAGATGTTAGTCTCAACTTCTCCTTTTCTTTTCTTTTCAAACTAATATCTTGTGAGACTTAATAATGCTCTCTATCCACTATCATGTTATCTCTCAGTGACCTAGGATGAATTTTCCAAATTGAGCAATGTCCATTTTTTTCCCAGTTTTCTCATATGTTTTGTGTCTTTTCCCATTCCAGTAATTAATCAATATTTTCCAAAATCCAGTGGAAAATAGAGGGGGCGGGGGCGGGGAGAAACTGATGAAGTCAATTCTGTTTCTTATTAGCAATTCTCATAAAGAACAATGGAAAACAATAGCTAAAATGAGATTTTTCTCTGCATCGCCTTCAGGACATTAGCATGGAGAATCAAGAGCTATCTCAGCACTGATAAGTGAACCAGTAGTTTAAAATTGTCCTGAGGCAGTTTTCAATGTTCTGGTTTATTGCTTTGCAAGTAATTCTCTTCTCTATAGATACAGTTAGTATTTATCTCACATTTACCCCTCTTCTGGGAGAGTAGATCTTCATACGTGGGTAGCAAAGACTTAGTATTTCTTTTAAGCTTTAATCAAGACCTCAAAAGCTTGTCATCTACATATTATATTCAGTTCAGTTCAGTTGCTCAGTCGTGTCCAGCTCTTTGCGACCCCATGAATCGCAGCACACCAGGCCTCCCTGTCCATCACCAACTCCTGGAGTTCACCCAAACCCATGTCCATTGAGTTGGTGATGCCATCCAGCCATCTCTTCCTCTGTCGTCCCCTTCTCCTCCTGCCCCCAATCCCTTCCAGCATCAGAGTCTTTTCCAATGAGTCAACTCTTCGCATGAGGTGGCCAAAGTATTGGAGTTTCAGCTTTAGCATCATTCCTTCCAAAGAAATCCCAGGGCTGATCTCCTTTAGAATGGACTGGTTGGATCTCCTTGCAGTCCAAGGGACTCTCAAGAGTCTTCTCCAACACCACAGTTCAAAAGCATCAAATCTTCGGTGCTCAGCTTTCTTCACAGTCCAACTCTCACATCCATACATGACCACTGGAAAAACCATAGCCTTGACTAGATGGACCTTTGTTGGCAAAGTAATACCTCTGCTTTTCAATATGCTGTCTAGGTTGGTCATAACTTTCCTTCCAAGGAGCAAGCGTCTTTTAATTTCATGGCTGCAATCACCATCTGCAGTGATTTTGAAGCCCAAAAAAATAAAGTCTGTCACTGTTTCCACTGTTTCCCCATTTATTTCCCATGAAGTGATGGGACCAGATGCCATGGTCTTCATTTTCTGAATGTTGAGCTTTAAGCCAACTTTTTCACTCTCCTCTTTCTCTTTCATCAAGAGGCTTCTTAGTTCCTCTTTACTTTCTGCCATAAGGGTGGTGTCATCTGCATATCTGAGGTGATTGATATTTCTCCCAGCAATCTTGATTCCAGCTTGTGCTTCTTCCAGCCCAGTGTTTCTCTTGATGTACTCTGCATATAAGTTAAATAAGCAGGGTGACAATATACAGCCTTGACATACTCCTTTTCCTATTTGGAACCAGTCCTTTCTTCCATGTCCACTTCTACTTGTTGCTTCCTGATGTGCTCAGATCTCTATGAACTTCCTTCTTAGAATTCCTTTTGTAGCATCTCATAGATTTTTGAATTGTGTGTTTTAATTTTCATTTGTCTCCAGGTATTTCTTGAATCCTTAAGTGATCCATTGGTTGTTTAGTAGCATATTGTTTAGCCTCCATGGGTTGAGTTTTTGCTTTTTTTTTTTTTTTCTTCTTGCAGTTGCATTCTAGTCTCATAGCACTGTGATAAGAAAAGATGCTTGATACAATTCCAATTTCTTAAACATTTACTGAGACTTGTTTTGTGGCCTAGCATGTGAATTATCCTGGAGAATGTTTCATATACACTTTCTGAAAGGAATGTGTATTCTGCCGCTTTTAAATGGAATGTTACATATATGTATGTGTGTGTGTGTGTATTTATATATTTACATATGCACACATAGATAATATATGTATGTGAATTTCCTCTAAAATGTCACTTAAGCCCAGTGTTTCCTTACTGATTTTCTGTCATTCTGCCTGGATGATTTATCCATTGATATAGATGGCTGCTAAAGTTCCTTACTCTTACTGTGTTATTACTTTTGATCTCAATGTATTAGTTTTATTCTCTTTTCTATCACAAATTACAGAGTGACAGTTTTAACTGTGGTAATAATTTTGATAATAAATTAGATATAATTTTAATGGAGTGTTTATTATGTGCCAAATTTTATGATAAGCAACATGTATGTAACCACTTTTAATTCTCAAACAGCTATGTGATAGGCCTTCAGTTCAGTTTAGTTCAGTTCAGTCGCTCAGTTGTGTCCGACTCTTTGCGATACCATGAACTGCAGCACACCAGGCCTCCCTGTCTATCACCAACTCCTGGAGTTCAACCAAACTCATGTGCAATCTTGATTCCAGCTTGTGCTTCTTCCAGCCCAGCGTTTCTCATGATGTGCTCTGCATATAAGTTAAATAAGCAGGGTGACAATATACAGCCTTGATGTACTCCTTTTCCTATTTGGAACCAGTCTGTTGTTCCATATCCAGTTCTATCTGTTGCTTCCTGACCTGCATATAGGTTTCTTAAGAGGCAGGTCAGGTGGTCTGGTACTCCCATCTCTTTCAGAATTTTCCACAGTTGATTGTGATCCACACAGTCAAAGGCTTTGGCATAGTCAATAAAGCTGAAATAGATGTTTTTCTGGAACTCTCTTGCTTTTTCTATGATCCAGTGAATGTTGGCAATTTGATCTCTGGTTCTTCTGCCTTTTCGTAAACCAACTTAAACATCTAGAAGTTCATGGTTCATGTATTGCTGAAGCCTGACTTACAGAATTTTGAGCGTTACTTTACTAGCATGAGATGAGTGCAATTGTACAGTAGTTTGAGCATTCTTTGGCATTGCCTTTCTTTGGGATTGGAATGAAAACTGACCTTTTCCAGTCCTGTGGCCACTGCTGAGTTTTCCAAATTTGCTGGCATATTGAGTGCAGCACTTTCACAGCATCATCATTCAGAATTTGAAATAGTTCAACTGGAATTCCATCACCTCCACTAGCTTTGTTCATAGTGATGCTTTCTAAGGCCCACTTGACTTCACAGTCCAGGATGTCTGGCTCTAGGTGAATGATCACACCATCGTGATTATCTTGGTCGTGAAGATCTTTTTTGTACAGTTCTTCTGTGTATTCTTGCCGCCTCTTCTTAATATCTTCTGCTTCTGTTAGGTCCATACCATTTCTGTCCTTTATTGAGCCCATCTTTGCATGAAATGTTCCCCTGGTGTCTATAAGAGGCCTTAGAAACTGGAAAGCAACAGGTTTCCACTGATAATTGATAGTCAAACAATAGCTTCAGTAATCATTGTTGAAGTCTCAAACCTAACCCAATGGGACATGAGTTTTTAAATACAGGTAATTCCAGGTTTTTAACTATTGTTACATTATGCATGAAGTGAAGACCTCTGGCTATTCACCAAATCTAGTCTCTCTTCTTTGTGGACTCAATGCAGCTAGACTACATTTCTCAGTATTCTTGTTGTAATGTGTTGCTAAGTGATTAAGTTTGAATACATGGTAAGGGATATGTGCCCTTTCTAGACCCTATTCACAGACCTCCCTGCTGTGTGGGCTGCTCTTTCTTCTTCCACTGGCTGGATAGATGGATAGATACAGTGACAAGACATATAGGAAGGTGGGCCAGAGAAAGAAAGATCCCAGAGGAGAGTCACCCTGGCTACTTGAGCAGCTGTGCTGGACTGTAACATGAGATTTCAAAATCGATTTGGTACTATAGGCTACTCTACACCAACTAATTGTACACATTTAGATTTTACTTTGTATTTTAAAATTAATTTTTATAAACATATGCATTTTTTCTTGTCATTGGCAATGTATATAACATATTTAGTTAGTTAATTAAAATAAATAGGATCATGTCTGGCTGACTGACTGATTTAGAGCAGTTGTATTCCACAAGCAGGGAAAAAATCTTTTTAACAGACTTCTCTGTGATTCAGCCAGGTAGGCTTTTAAAGACATTTTCTGCTCCAGAAATGAAGACATGCCTTTATGAAGCAGCCTATCATTTCTTAAGCCTCAAGTCTGACCCTTAAAATATTTATTTTGGGGTAGGAGCTCAGTCATATTTTAAATTTCGTCTCAAGAGCAGTATTATCAGCCCCCATTTCACAAATGAGGACACTGTATTCATTTTCTGTTTGTGCTGTTAAAAAAAAAAAAAAAAAAAGGCCACATACTTAGCGGCATAAAACAGCAGAAATTTATGATTTTGCAGTTCTGTAAGTCATACCTCTGACATGGGTTTCACTGGGCTAATTCAAGGTGTCTACAGGCTGGCATTCCTTTCTAAAGCCTTCCAAGAGAGAATCCAGTTCCTTTCCTTTTCCAGCTTCTAGAGGCTGCCCACATTCCTTGTCTCATCAATCTCTTCCTCCATTTTCAAAGCCAGTAACAGTAGCTTTGAAGTCCTTCTTATACAGAGTCATTCTAATTTCCTTTCCTGCCTCCCTTGTCCACTTTTAAGAAACCTTATGATTCCAGTGGGCCTACATTGATAATCCAGGATAATCTTCCTATTTTAAGGCCAACTGATTAGCAAAATTATTTCCACCTGCAAATTTAAGTCTCCTTTGCCTCATAACCTAACATATTCACAGGTTCCAAGGATTCAGACTTGGATATCTTTGGTGGGGGAAGGGGGTGTTGGCAAGCATTACTCTGCCTATCAGAGAAATTGAGGTTTATGAATGACGAGTTAGCACTATCAAGGTTTAGATTAATTTTACAACTGTAGTCATATCTTTGCTACCTATCTTTTAGCTCTTCATTGCTAATTAAATTCATTCTTGTATCTCTTTTCACTAAGATAAATCCCTTGGTTTTGGTTTTAAAAGAGTTTGAATTTTTACTGTAGTCTTCCTATGTGGCTAACCTGTCTTTGTGACCCAAATTTGATACTATCAACCACATTTCTCTAGGCATCTCTTTTTGTGGTTTAGTGGCTAAGTTGTGTCTGTCTCTTGCAACCCCATGGACTGTGTAGCCTGCCAGGCTCCTCTGTCCGTGGGATTCTTGTAGTAAATTGAAACTTTCCATTCCTAATAGGGATGCTTTTCACCTCATATAAATAGAAAATATGTGCCTAAATCCATATTCAGCCCCAGATCCACTCTTTCTTTTGTCTGTCATGCATTATTTGCAGAAGAGGCTGCCCCCCGTGGACTACAAATCCCAGGCTTGCTTACATCTGGCTTCTAGATGGTTCAATGAATGGGAGACAAGGGCAGAAAGAGAGAGCATATTTTTCCCCTGTACCATCCCAAATTTGCCACTAAATTTACATAGGGCTGATTCCACCTGCCTCTCAACTATAACTTGAGGAGGTCCATATTTCCTCCTCTTTTCCCTTTGGTACAAAGGGCAATAATGTTCTCCTGCTCATACTGGTCTCTGGAGCATCACCATCCCTTGTTTGTTTCCTTCATTTACCCATATGTACTTCAATGAAGTTTTTCAACAAATTTCTTCCTTTGAAATGAGTCCTGTGTTCTGCTGCAACTCTAACACAATATCCCCAGGCAAATGTTTTAAAGTGAATTTTTGTCTTTTGTTAATGGTAAAACAAATAGATCTTCAGCTCAATGGAGCTGAAGTTCTGCTTTGATGATATATAAAAGTGGCCGTGAAGAAAGGAAAGGAGATAGCCAGCAGGGCTTTCTGCACTCTCCCTCTTTATGCATTTTGACTCTCACCCTAATAGTGTATAGTTTCCTTATAGAGATCAGAACTACCCATTCATTCATTATTCAGTATTTATTTGGAATAAATTTGTGGTGTGAAACAGATAAACTAGGTCTTATGGCTAACAGGGGAAGATGGAGGCAGACAGTCCTCAAATAATGACACATATATTAATATAAAATTACAGACTGTGCTGCTGCTGCTGCTAAGTCACTTCAGTCGTGTCCGACTCTGTGCGACCCCATAGACGGCAGCCCACCAGGCTCCTCCATCCCTGGGATTTTCCAGGCAAGAACACCAGAGTGGGTTGTCATTTCCTTCTCCAGTGCATGAAAGTGAAAAGCAAAAGTGAAGTTGCTCAGTCGTGTCCAACTCTAGTGACCCCATGGACTGCAGCCCACCAGGCTCCTCTGTCCATGGGATTTCCCAGGCAAGAGTACTAGAGTGGGGTGCCATTGCCTTCTCTGACAGACTGTGCTACTTGATATAAAAGAAAAATAGATGACACTGGATATGGAAGTAGGGGTGCTACTGACCTTGGAAGGAGGCCAGTGGAAGCTTCCACGTGGAGTGATGTGTAGGCTAAGGTTTGAAGGAGGGGTGCAGTAACTCAGAGCAGAATTGGGAAAAAGTAAAGCATGCAGGATGCTTGTATGATAGTCTCAAGCAAAGAAGAAGAGAACAAAGACCTTGAGGAGACACAGAACTTAACAGTTTTGAGAGATCTTTTAATAGTAACCAATGAAAGTGGATTGTGGAGAGCAAAAAGAATAGTAAAAGATTACATGAGGAACAAGCTAGGGGTCACACTGGCTAGGATTTTGCATCCATGTTAAACATTTTGGACACCATCTCAAGAGCTATTAGAGGCTATTGAATGGTTTTATACAGATCATGATGACAAGATTTATGTTTCTGAATAACTCTGGCTGCCACAGAAAAAATGGCTTGTAAGAAGGCAACAGGTATGAAGCTATCGAGATAGACTGTTTCTTATCCAGGCAAGCGATGGTGGTAACCTGAACCAAGATGGAGATATAGAGATAGAGAAAGAGAGATAAATTTGAGAGATGTGTAAAACTGGCAGGAATTTGTGAAAAATAGAATGTGAGGATAAGGGAGAGGAAAGCGTCCAGAATGGGTCCTCAATTGTTTTCTCTTTTGCAAATTTGATTAGTAGGTCAAAGCCTTTATGAAAGAACTATAGTTCAGTTCAGTCTCTCAGTTGTGTACGACTCTTTGTGACCTCATGGACTGCAGCACACCAGGCTTCCTTGTCCATCACCAACTCCCGGAGCCTGCTCAAACTCATGTCAATTGCACTGGTGATGCCATCCACCCATCTCATCCTCTGTTGTCCCCTTCTCCTCCCACCTTCAATCTTTCCCAGCATCAGAGTCTTTTCAAATGAATCAGTTCTTCGCATCAGGTGGCCAAAGTACTGAAGTTTCAGCTTTAGCATCAGTCCTTAAAATGAGTATTCTGGACTGATTTCCTTTAGGATTGACTGGTTGGATCTCCTTGCAGCCCAAGGGACTCTCAAGAGTCTTCTCCAACACCACAGTTCAAAAGCATCAATTCTTCGGCGCTCAGCTTTCTTTATAGTCCAACTCTCACATCCGTACATGACTACTGAAAAAACCATAGCCTTGACTAGATGGACCTTTGTTGGTAAAGTATCATCTTTGCTTTTTAATATGCTGTCTAGGTTGGTCATAACTTTTCTTCCAAGGAGTAAGCATCTTTTAATTTCATGGCTGCAGTCACCATCTGCAGTGATTTTGGAGCCCCCAAAAATAAAGTCTGTCACTGTTTCCATTGTTTTCCCATCTATTTGCCATGAAGTGATGGGGCCAGATGCAGTGATCTTAGTTAAAAAGAAACAACAGCATTTTTTAAAATTAATTTTTTGTCTGCAGTGGGTCTTCATTGCGGTGCATAGGCTCTTAGTTGCTGCGTGTGCACAGGCTCTCTGGTTGCAGTGAGCCAAGGCTACTCTCTAGTTATGGGGTGCAGGCTTATTGAAGTGGCTTCTTTTGTTACAAAGCATTGGCTCTAGGACACTTGGGCTTCAGTAGTTATGACATAGGGGCTTAGTTACCCCGTGGCATGTGGGATCTTAGTTCCCAGGCCAGGGATCGAACCTATGTCCCCTGCACTAGCAGGAGAATTCTTAACTACTGAGCCACGCTGGAAGTCCCATTGTGCAACTGTATGAGGCTTTTAATGAGACAAGAGTTATCGAGAGAGTGTCCGAGTTTAGAGAAAGGAATGGCATATGTATCATTTGACATGACTCTTCAATATGAATTTTATTTTATTGCATTTTTTTTCCCTGTGGGGTAAGACCACTTAAGATGGGACCTACCCTTTTAATACATTTTAAAGTATGCAGTATTGTTAACTATATACACTGTGTTGGACAGAAAAATAAAAAACAAATCCTGAAATTCATACAAAACCATAAAAGATCATGAATAGCTAAAGTAATCCTGAGAAAGAAGAACAAAGTTGGGAGTATAACATCCTATTTCAAGATACATTACAAAGCTGCAGTAATTGAAAATAGTATGGTACTGATGTAAAAACAGATATAACAGGACCATGGAACAGAAGAGAGCGCCCAGAAATAAGCCTGTGTATATACAGCTAGCTCATCTTCAACATGGAAGCCAAGAATACATATGGGGAAATGATGTAGAATAGTACACAGTCAACAAACGGTGTTGGGAAAACCAGATATCCACTTGCCCAAAAAGTGATATGACTTTTAGACTAGACACCCAGACAATTGAGTCACAAAGTAGAGATGTACAAAGTTCTGCCTCTTTGAAGAGAGATCTAAGCATAAGAAATATAAGGATCTTTAGAGAACAGAGCGTGGTGGTCTTGCTGAATAAGGAGGAGAGAAAATAGAATGAGCCTTGAAGATGATTTTTTTAAAATGTAGCGTTTAGTATGGAGAAGGCAATGGCACCCCACTCCAGTACTCTTGGCTGGAAAATCCCATGGACAGAGGAGTCTGGTAGGCTGCAGTCTGTGGGGTCGCTAAGAGTC
Source organism: Bos indicus (assembly GCF_029378745.1). Taxonomy (NCBI): domain Eukaryota; kingdom Metazoa; phylum Chordata; class Mammalia; order Artiodactyla; family Bovidae; genus Bos; species Bos indicus. The sequence goes on from NC_091764.1 coordinate 12,306,892, forward strand.
AGACACGACCGAGCGACTTCACTTTCACTTTCCACTTTCATGCATTGGAGAAGGAAATGGCAACCCACTCCAGTGTTCTTGCCTGGAGAATCCCAGGGACGGGGGAGCCTGGTGGGCTGCAGTCTATGGGGTCACATAGAGTTGACACAACTGAAGTGACTTAGCAGCAGCAGCAGCATTTAGCAAAAGTGGGCATTGTGTTTAATCCAGGAGGTATTGAATGAAATGTGTCATATTCTATAGGACGATTTATTGAAGGTTTTAGGGTTCCTTGACTCTTCCCCTCAACACTTTTGTGTTTTTTTTTTAGTTTATTTATCTTTTATTTTTGGCTGTGCTGTGTCTTTGTTGCTGCGTGAAGGCTTTCTTTAGTTGTGGTGAGCAGGGCTGCTCTCCATTTGTGGTGCATGAGCAGCTTCTCTTGTTGCAGGGCACTGCTAGGGTGCGGGGTCAGAGCTGTAGCCCATGGACTTTGTTTCCCCGAGGCATGTGGATCTTCCTGGATCAGGGATTAAACCCATGTCCCCTGCATTGTCTGGTGGAGTCTTTCCCTCTGAGACCAGGGAAGCCTTTTCTCTACCTCAATTTTTTTACCTGAGTTGTAGCTATACTACCCTTTTCTATAAAGGAAATACTCTAGTTCCTCTTTTCTGCTCCATTTCCTGATAGAAGGAAAACTAATAAAAAATCTTAATTCTTGTCTTATATTCGAAAGAAAATAAGCATTTCAGTTTTCTAATATTTAATCATTACTTTAGTAACAATAACCCACAGTTTTATTTTAAAGCTTTCAACAATAACCCACAGTTTTATTTTAAAGCTTTCAAACAGAGTTTTCTTTGCAGTGCATCTTAATTTTGAGATGTCATAGACTTTTGAAAATCTGATAAAATGATAGACCCCTGTCTCAGAAGAAAGTGAATAATCCCACCTTTGCAATTTTGTAACCATGATGCTCAGGGATCCCCTGAAATCCATCATCCAACATAGATTCCTTAGACATGGGAGATTAAGCCCTCCTTCTCTAAAGGAACATAGATGGAGTGTTTTGCTCTTCTTGTCTTAACTTTAAAGATAAAACAGACTGCTTTGGTTTTGGATACATTAGGTATTTTTCTAAGGACTTGAATCCCTAATATTTTACATAAGTTTTGCTTAAGAACGCATGGCTTTTAATGATAATATGTTTTGAGACTCTTCATGCCACTGAGCTTCTCCACAAATAACAAGATGGAATATCAAAGAAGTTTTGAAGAAGAAAAAAAGCAAACCTTGATTTCACAATATCTATCTCTAGAGAATAATTTTTAGCCTAATGAATTTTCCCTTTGGCAACCAAATTGTTTGTTCCTTATGCACAAACATATTTATTTGATTTTTCCTTATTCTTTTCCCCTGGAGGAGTACACTGAAACTAAGCCGCCCACAAAGTATGAGAAATCTTTTCTAGACCTTTATCTAAAACAACAGATTGTAAACAGAGTAATATAAGAGATGCAAAATTAATGTCTCTGCTTTTCGAATAATTTTTTAATAGAAACAATTCTTCATTCTGAGAGTCGCTTGCTGAGACTGCAAAACCACTAGATTTTATTGTGGTTTTTAGCTTTTGGCATTCCATTTTATAGCAATATATTGAATATATGTTGGCTCTCTAACTGCAGTGTTACAGTTGATGTAGAAGATTCTTCAAGATAAGTATCTCGTCAGAAATGCTTTATTCAAGGCTAGACCTGTTCTGGTCATTGATCCCAGGACCCTGAATAAAGGAGGATTCTATTACCATGACCTCCGACTGGCGCACAGCAAATCCTCACCAAGTAATTGCTGCCACTCACCAAGCCAAGTGTAACTTCGTGACGATGGAATACCTAACTCAGAGTCGCAGCAGTGGCCCTGCCCTCTTGCAATGGGAAAAGGGCACTCAGAGAAGCATCAGGTTGGTGAGACTGGCTTGCTTTATTAAAACATTTCCTTAAGAGAGACAGACTTGTGTTTGATATGAAAATGAAAACCACAAGATTCCCCAGGGTCAATCTATGCAAAAGGGAGGGGAGGGGTATTAGAGTTGACAAACAGAGGCCTTGGGAGAACAGCAATGCAAACAGAGATTCATGGGGCCAAAGAGAAAGTAAAACAAGCTGGAAATGGTGCTCTTGACCAAATGCAAGGAACGTTGCCAATGTTTAATTTTCTCACCTAAATATGATAACCCAAAGAGAGACTGAAAACTTTGCCAATTTTGCTTAAATACATGTTTTGGAAATAATATAAGAGGAGCATAAACAAAGTTGTTTCATTTTTTTGAAAGCCTTTAGATTGTTCAAGATAAGTGCAGCATTAATGCAAATGCCTGTGGTAGGAATCCAATATAAATCCAGCAACATTGTTTTCTTTGGTTAGCTCTCAGAGCTATGGCAAGATGGTCCCAAGAATTTGAATACGGAGGACTTTTGAGACCACATAGTAGATCCAAGCATAGATGGGCAAGGTCACCTAAAGCACCCTCTGCTTCAAGGTTCACGAGGAGGATAGGGAGGAAGGAGAGGGAGATACCTACAGAAACTGTGACTTTTTCTTTTTAAAAAGTTTGTTGTGGATTAAAACAGAAGTTAATGTTCTCACCATTCTAAAGGCTACATATTCGAGCTCAAGGGTTAGCAGGATTGGTTCCTTCTGAAGGCCTGAGAGGGCACATCTTGTCCACGCCTCTCTCACGTCTTGGGGTGGCTGCCGGCAATCCATGACACTGCTGCATAATTCCAACCTCCTGTCGTTACCTGGCTGGCTTTCTTTTGCGCATCTGTGTCTTTACAGTGCATTCTCCTATCTTTATCTGTTTCCCTGTCTCTTTTTTAAGGACACTAGTTATGTTGGATAAAGGGTCCATCCTACTCCAGCAGGACTTCATCTAACTAATTGTATCTGCAATGACTTATTTCCAAATGAGGTCCCGTTCTAAGGTTCTGGGAAGGACATGAATCCAGAGGGGCAGGGGATACTATTCAATCCAATACACTTCCCTTCATTCTCAATTTAAAATAAGCTGTACTATAGTTTTGGAAGTGTGTCTGTAAATTTCCCTGGTGACTAAGTGGTAAAGAATCTGCCTGCCACTGTAAGAGACTTGATTTCAATCTCTGATTCCCGAAGATCCCCTGGAGAAGGAAATGGCAATCCACTCCAATATTCTTGTCTGGGACATCCCATGGACAGAGGAGCCTGGCGAGCTACAGTCCATGGGGTCACAAAAGAGTTGGACATGACTTAGTGAATAAACAACAAGCAACAAAAATCTATCAACTTAGTTGTGGGTATGTGTGCTCAGTTGCTAAGTCATATCTGACCCTTTGCAACCTCATGGACTATAGCCTCCCAGGCTCCTCTGTCTATTAAATTTCCCAGGCAAGAATACTAGAGTGTGTGTCCATTTCCTATTCCAGGGGATCTTTCTGACCCAGGGAGCAAACTCACATCTTTGTTTCATGCATTGGCAGGCAGATTCTTTATCACTGAGCCACCTGGGAATCCCATAAACTTAGTCATAAGTTGCTTATTACCGTCCAGTGGTGAGCAGGGCACTTCATTAAACCACACTCCAAGCATTATACTCAATTCTGGGTACATCATCCATGAGAGGGAATGTAGCTGAATCATGATTATGAAGATTTTAGAAATGGTGTTTTATGGGTAATAACTGGGGTTATGCCATTGAAGAAGAGACTTGGGATGCCATCACATCCTTCTGCAAGAGGACTGTCCCTTCAGAGGAGAGATAGTAAGGGGGATCAGATTGTAAATTACATAGATCACAAATATGTTCTCCTGTGTGTGTGAAGCCTGGTTCTGCATTTTGGGTGTGTGGGAATGGGGCTATCTTTTTATATTAAACCAGATCCAACTTCCATCTCTCAAAGGACAGGGAATACTAACTTTATATACTAATGTGATTACAAAAAGACCTAGTCAGTCATATTATGAAGCCACTGATAAGACTTAGAAGTACAGGGGAAAAAAGAAAAAGAAGTACAGAAAAAGAAAGAAACCTATAATATTAATAACAACTAACACGTGTTGAGAACTGAGTGTGTGTAGTGCTTAACAGCTTTCAAAAGTTTCACATACATGATTTCATATAATCTCATAATAACTTCTTTCCTTCCTATCCCAATATTGTCCCTCCTTCCTCCCCTCCCCCCCTCCCCATTGGTAACTATTAGTTTGTTCTCTGTATCTGAGTCTGCTTCTTTTTTGTTTTATTCACTAGTTTGTTGTTTAGAGATTCTACGTATGTGATATCATACAGTATTTGTCTTTCTCTGTCTGACATTTCATGCACCATAGTACCCTCCAGATCCATCCTTGTGTCTGTAAATGGGAAAATTTCATTCATTTTTATGGCTAAGTGGTATTCCATATACTACTATGAATGTATGTCCTATATATACCACATCTTTATCCATTCATCTGTTGATGGACATTTAGGTTACTTCCATATCTTGGCTATTGTAAATAGTGTTGCTGTGAGCACTGGGGTACATGTGTCTTTTTGAATTAGTATTTTGAATAAATTTTTTTTTTATAAATATATATCCAGGAGTGGAATTGTTGGGTCATACAGTAGTTCTATTTCCACTTACCATTTTTTATTTACTTGTTTGCCAAAATAATATTGAATACCTTTTATGGGCAAAATTTGTGCAAAACATTGGGATGCAAAGTCATGAGTAAAAACAGACACAATTCTTTCCTTTGGAACTTACAGATATAAAATGGCAATGATGACGAACGCTACGAAGGAGGAACATGGGCCTTGGAGAGCCTAGACCAGGGAAATTTGTTCGAGTCAGTGAGGCCAGGGAGCAGTTTTTGAGGATGTCCTATCTGAATCAAAATCTGAAAAAAATATGCAGCAGTAACTCTGTGAAGAAGGGATGGGTGCATGCAGGTGCTTGAGAGGAGGAATAGCAAGTGCCCTGATGCTGGATCTCGGGGAGCTACAACAAATACAAGACCCTGAAACACCAGGGTGTTTGGAGCTGTGGTTTTGGGGGGGTTGCCGAGTGTGAAGGAAGATGAAGTTGGAGAGATGCACTGAGGCCAGGCAGAACCTCAAATGGCATTTAGAAGATTTGTATTATTTATCCCAAGAGCAGTGGGAAATGATTGCTGGAGGAGGCATGGGATAATGATAAATGCTTTAAATATTGATAAACCATTATAATTATAATATGAAGGGTAAATTGGAAATGGAAGCCTGGAGATCAGATAGGCTATTGTAATTGCCCAGGTGAGAGTTGAGGGTAATTGAAAGATAATTTTGTTGATTGTGATGGATTGAAGTGTAAATATTGGTGAGACTTTTTTAAAGGCTAGAATCAACAAGACTCAGGAAAGAATCAACTATGAAGGTGGTAAGGGAGAGGATCTTATCAAGGATGACTCCTGCTATTCTTCCTATGCAGCCAGGTAAAGTTGGTGCCATCCTACTGAGACAGCACACCAGGAGACGCAGTCTTGAGTGGGAACTTCATGAGCTGGTTTCAGGGATGTGCTTATTTTGAGGTGCCCTTGAGACTTTCAAGTGGAAATGTCAAGACTGATAGATGGATTGGAACTCAGAGAAGAGGTTAAGGCTGGGAGATACACGTTTGTGAGTCATCTGCCTCTGTTACATGATATAAGTTATGTGTGTGGGCGAGATAGCCTGGGGAACAGATATAGAATGAGAAGAGGGCCAAGGAGGGAAGCTGGAGAAAGTTCAACATTTATTCCAAGCCCCAATCTCTGGTTTCTGCCTTCCAAGCAACCTGCAGATTCAAGGTGAGCTGACTTCAGAGAGAGAAGGCCTTCATCCTGGGGAGATCAAGTGGTCTCATTCCCGTGCCAGCCCTTCACATGTTGTTCCTGAGAATGATGTAGATTCTAACATAGGGTGCACACAAAGGGAAAATGTGCAGATTGTGTGAATGAGGCAGTTATATTGCATATTTTTTTAAATATTTATTTATTTATTTCTGGCTGCTTCAGGTCTTAGTTGGAGCACATGAGATCTTTCTTTGTGGCATGTGAGCTCTTCACTGTGGCTTGTGGGCTTCTTTCTAGCTGCAGTACATGGGCTCAGTAGTTGCGGTGTGAAGGCTTAGTCACCCCACGGCATGCGGGATCTTAGTTCTCTGACCAGGGATGGAATCCGCATGCCCTGCATTGGAAGGTGGATTCCCAGCCACTGAACCACCAGGGAAGTCTCCTATTTTGTATTTTCGATTAGTAAGTTAGCGCTCTGATGCTGTCTTATACTTGTGCATTTCAGATGCCGTGTCATTCTCTCAGAACTCATAGGAGAGTCTCAGAGCCTTGGTCACTTTCAGAGGAAGCGTCCAACACAGCTCTCTGTCTTTTAGATCCCACTTTCAGCTCCCATGAAACAGCATTATTTTCACATCCCAACTTTCAGTGTCTGCGGAATTGAAAGTGAGATTCTTTAGAAGCCCAGACCTTGAGGAAGATGGAAATGATTGGGGATGAGTATTATGTGAAGTTGAAGGAATCAACATAAAGTATATGATCCCTGGTTCAGGAAGATCCCCTGGAGGAGGGCATGGCAACCCACTTCAGTATTCTTGCCTGGAGAATGGACAGAGGAGCCTGGTGGGCTATAGTCCACGGGGTTGCAAAGAGCTGGACATGACTGAACTGACTTAGCATGCACACACACATGCAAAGACCCGGTTTAAAGAAGAGATTCTGAATTTGTTGGAAAACTGCATTGCACTGTTATACGATTTTCTTCCTCAAAACTGAGGACACAGCCTTGATTCCTTATTGTGTTCTCTGGATGTTCTTTTTGAGAGGAGAACAGTACATTGTTAAATATTTAACAGAGATTAATATTTAAAGTAGGGAAGTATAATGCGCAAATCTATCGTATTTTGGTTTAAGCTTTTCTTGTCAAAGGCATTTTGTTTAAAAAATCTCTTCCCTAATTTTGGTCTTTAGTGCATGAATGTATGTTCACATCTCCATAATTGTGTTCACATTTGGCATATATTACTTTTAGACCTTTTGTTTTGCTGTCATATAATCAAATTATGTCTTACAAATAAAAGAAGTATAAGGAAATGTAGACAAGTTACTTAACCTCTTTGTACCTCAATTTTCTCATCTCAAAGAAGGATGATAATATCTACAGAATGGGGAAAACAATATTCTCCCAGTTTTCTCACTCTCCTCACATTTCTGCCTCAACGTAGAAACTTCTCCTTCTGAGAGATATTGGTGTAAAGCTTTCTGCTCTTCCTTTTACCTTTCTCATTAGCTTGTCCCCACAGGAAAAGGAGTAATTTATATAATTGTTGGAGTGAAGAGTGTCTGGGATCCATTAATCAATCCGTGTTGCTCTGCTGGGCAGGGGTAATATGTTACAGTTTGATGTAAACACAGCCTTTCTCTCTGTGCTCCTCTATTTTGGTTAGAGTAAATGTGTGTGCTCAGTCCTGTCAGACTCTTTGCAACCCCAGGGACTGTAGCCCGCCAAGCTCCTTTGTCCATGGAATTTTCCAGGCATGAGTACTGGAGTTGCCATTCCCTTCTCCAGGGGATCTTCTCAACCCAGGGATCGAACCCAGGTCTCTTGTGTCTCCTGCATTGGCAGGCAGGTTAGCTGTAATAACAAATAGACCCCTAATGTGTGTTGTGGCTCATTTACAACAAAGGTTTATTTCTTTTAACCATCAGAAGAAGATATTTCTGGCTGCGGGAGGTGGGGTGAGTGAGTGAGTGAGTGAAAGTCGTTCAGTCGTGTCTGACTCTTTGTGACCCCATGGACTACACAGTCCATGGAATTCTCCAGGCCAGAACACTGAAGTGGGTAGCCTTTCCCTTGTCCAGGGGATCTTTCTAACTCAGGGATCAAACCCAGGTTTCCCGCATTGCAGGCAGATTCTTTACCAGCTGAGCCACAAGGGAAGCCCAAGAATACTGGAGTGGGTAGCCTATCTTCCCAACCCAGGAATCGATCCAGGGTCTCCTGCATTGCAGGCAGATTCTTTACCCAATGAGCTATGAGGGAAGCCCCGGGGGGTTGGGGTGGGGGGGGGGATGGATACATTTCCAAAACGTGATTCAGAGACTAAGAATACTTTCATCTGTGGCTTTGCTGTTTTCTAGCCTTGCAGTTACTTGAAGAAAGGGAAAGATGGTAAGGAGGGACAAAACCCCATCTTAGAAGCCTTGGTTCAGATCGGCACACCTCAGAGACTTAAATAAAAATCCACTAGTCTCTCAGGTGTGGGGCTTTTCGGCCTCTCTGTGCTTGGGGGGTTTGAGGCAGGTAATAATTCCCTAGGGTGTTCTGGAAGCCCAAATTCACTAAGTTGTGTGTGCAGAGATATATATCTGGGCTGCTATATGAGGAGGGCTCTTCTAGCTTCAGGGCTAAGTTAGGTTCTTCAATCCAACTTCACAACATACTTGTTAAGTGCCCTCTCCTGAAGCCAGAGTTTTGGGGCTCAAATATTGGTCTGCTACTTAATACTATATGTCCCTCTTTCTTCCTTTGTCTCTCTCCCTCTCTGTCTTTCCATTTCCTTTTCTGTGAAATGGGGATAGAATAATCAGAGCATTATTAGGCAATTAATTAATCCCTGTAAAGCACTTAGTAAATGCTCAATACCAAATGAACAATAGTTATTACTAGTAAAAAAGGTATTGTTTCTCTCTGACATCTATCTGTCATGTCTCAATAAGACTGAATGCAAAAGGAATAATCACATCACTGATCATCTAACACTTACCTTCACGTGTACCTGGCCTGTTCCTGGTACATGCTAGACATGATAAAAATGGAAAACATTACAGGTTTTCTAGTTTGTATCTTCAATTTGGGGCCTTAATTTTTTGTTGGTGTTTCTTTTTGTCTGTAGTCATAACACATTCTGTCATCCTGCTCTCATTTGTAGTCTATAACTTGCTCCGTCAGAATGCTTAGATTTTTAAATTTGAATTTAATGTGCATAGATTCTTCACAGATGGCTCGTCACTTGGTTTCTGTTTATTTCTTAATTGATGTTCAGCTCTGCTTGTAGACTGTCTCTTCCATCTTTAGTAGTTGGGGATCACTGAACATGATCGTGATTTTTTTCCCTTTTTTTACTGAAGTATAGTTAGGCAATGGCACCCCACTCCAGTACTCTTGCCTGGAAAATCCCATGGACGAAGGAACCTGGAGGGCTGCAGTCCATGGGGTCGCTAAGAGTCGGGACACGACCGAGCGACTTCAGTTTCACTTTTCCCTTTCAGGCATTGGAGAAGGAAATGGCAACCCACTCCAGTGTTCTTGCCTTGAGAATGCCAGGGACGGGGGAGCCTGGTGGGCTGCCGTCTATGGGGTCGCACAGAGTCGGACAAGACTGAAGCGACTTAGCAGCAGCATAGTTGACTTACAATGTTGTATTAGTTTCTGGTGTATACAAAAGTGATTCATATATATATATATATATATATATGTATGTATGTATACAGGCCTGCATGCTTCATATATATCTGAATATGTGTGTGTGTGTGTGTGTGTACTCTGAAAGTGTAATTTGTAGAGTCATAAAGTTATAGAAAGAGCTTAGTGTCTTACATTTGTACAGTGCCTCCAACTTTACAAAGGACTTTACAAAGTAGTAGATCATATATGCTCTCATTTAATAACCAAATAAACTCTGTGAGCAGGTACCTCAGTTTCTGGATAAGCACACTGCGGATCTAGGAGGTTAAACAACTTTGTAAAGATCACCCACTTTGCAGGAGTTTGGGCTGTTTTGCAGGAGTCCTAGTCTCATATTAGACATTTCTTTCCATTTAAATACACTTCTCTTGAAATTGGTAAACAGATGCAATGTCAAATATCAGCTCTGCTATTTTATTCATCTTTTCTGCCCTCTAGTTTCTTCAACTCCAGATGGGATTAGTGATATTGATCCCTAAGAATTTCTGTGAGGTTGGCCCCTAGCAAGCATTCAGTCATTGCATTAAAAGAAAGAAAAAGAAAACTGAAGAAGCAGACAGGTTAAGTCCTTAGAAAGAGAGGTTAAGTCCTCAGAGAGAAACATAATGATTATGAGAGATTTTATTTTGTTCTTTATAATTTCCCATCCCTTCTATCTAAGAAGTTATTCAGGAACTTTGGGCTCCTTTGTCTTAAGAGGAGTTTGTGGAGCTAAAACAAAAGTATCTGAAGATGACACCCACTTCCTGTCTAAACTGGTAAATTAAAATAGATTTGCTAAGATTAAAGTCTTATGGGATTAGTGGGGATTCTCAGCCATTTTCAACCCACTCCCTAGCAGTGCATGAAGGAAGCAACAGAATCTTAAAAAAGGCATTGTAGATTGAACATTTGGCTCTGAGATTTGGACATCAATGAGATTCTTAGGCTCCAAACGTGGCAGAAAGGCTAATGACCTTCAAGGCCTCCCCTGGGCTTAGACAGTGAGAATTACCTGCAATAACCATGAGGGTTGAACATGAAGGGTTCTCCTTCTATTTCAGTCAAACACATGAGCCATGGGACTCCTCAGATTGCCCAGGAAAAGAAAGCAGTTGTCCACAAATGGCTGTGTTGTAATCTCAAACAACCCCGCACAGGAGGGCTCCAGTTGGGTTTCTTTTTTATTCAAAGGAATTAAAGAAGGTGATGGTCCTTGCACACCTTATTTGGGGGACTAAGAGTTTCAACCACCAAATCAGCATTAGAGGGGAAGGGAAGAGGAAAGAGAGGTTTATGCCAAATGTGATTGACCATTGGAAGAAAAACAAAGTCTGCACCTGAGAGAAAGAGAGAATGCCCAAATATGACTGAAGAGCAAAAGGACTTGAGGGCTTAAATGCTAATGGGTAGAAGTCATGAATTCCCATTAATCTTTTTTAACCATCCCTAGGAGAGGGGGCTACCATAGCTTCTGCATAATAGTCACCTACTGGACAACTATTGACCAAGTGCCTACATTCTTAGAAGCTTGGCTTAAGCAGTGGCATCAATGGCGTACTACCAGAGGGGCAATGATAGCCACCTCATTTTTTCGTTCCTTGATGATAGGAACTATGCTACACCAACCTCATCTTTATACCCCTAGCATCATGTAAAAGAATGTACTCAAAACTTCCCTAAGCACATGATGGGCTGAATTATGTAATGATTTCCACTTTGCACAAGAACTCTGGGCTATCTCCTACAGATACTTCAGTGAAGCTCAGTTCAATTCAGTCGCTCAGTCGTGTCTGACTCTTTGCAACCCCGTGGACTGCAGCATGCCAGGCCTCCCTGTCCATCACCAATTCCTAGAGCTTACTCAAACTCATGCCCATTGAGTTGGCGATGCCATCCAACCATCTCATCCTCTGTCATCCCCTTCTTCTCCTGCCTTCAGTCTTTCCCAGCATCAGGGTCTTTTCCAATGAGTCAGTTCTTCACATCAGGTGGCCAAAGTATTGGAGTTTCAGCTTCAACATCAGTCCTTCCAATGAATATTCAGGACTGATTTCCTTTAGGATTGACTGGTTGGATCTCCTTTCAGTCCAAGGGACTCTCAAGAGTCTTCTCCAACACCACAGTTCAAAAGCATCAATTCTTTGGTGCTCAGCTTTTTTTATAGTCCAACTGTCACATGACCACTGGAAAAACCATATCTTTGACTAGACAGACCTTTGTTGGCAAAGTAATGTCTCTGATTTTGAATATGCTGTCTAGGCTGGTCATAACTTTTCTTCCAAGGAGTAAGTGTCTTAATTTCATGGCTGCAATCATCATCTGCACTGATTCTGGAGCCCCCAAAAATAAACTCTGCCACTGTTCCCACTGTTTCTGCATCTATTTGCCATGAAGTGATGGGACCAGATGCCATGATCTTTGTTTTCTGAATGTTGGGCTTTAAGCCAACTTTTTCACCCTCCACTTTCACTTTCATCAAGAGGCTCTTTAGTTCTTCCCTTTCTGCCATAAGAGTGGTGTCACTGCATATCTGAGGTTATATATATCTTCTGGCAATCTTGATTCCAGCTTGTGCTTTATCCAGTCCAGATATTTCACTATACGTTAAACAGTGGTCCAGGATTTGTGCTGTGGCAGTGGTTTAGTTGCTAAGTTATGTCCAAATCTTGAGACCCCCATAGACTGTAGCCTGCCAGGCTCCTCTGTCCATGGGATTCTCCAGGCAAGAACACTGGAGTGGGTTGCCATTTCCTTCTCCAGGGGATCTTCCTGACCTAAGGATCAAACCCAAATCTCTTGCTTTGCAGGCAGATTCTTTACCTATTGAGCTAGGAGGATTTGTGTAGCGGACCTCAATGGCTCAAAACTCCCACTATTTTTTTTTTATTATCTGTGATCATCTGAAATTGCGTTTTCCTCATTCTACATGATCACTGTTTACTAATCCAAACTCAAAGAATACAAGTTAATGTTTATTCGCTTTAAAACAGTCAGCAGGGCATAGGCCATGTAATCACCCTCCATCTGTTTCTTGATGATTCCACACAAAATAACAAGCATCCTCCCTGTAAGCCATAGTTCTTTTATGTGCATCTGGTGGTAGAGAAAAGGAATGCATTGCCCTCTGGTTTATGGTTCCATTTTAGTAACTGAAAAAAATACAAAAATAGGAAGACTGTGTATAAATAAGTAACTGTAGCATATTTCTCTCCACTGTTGGTACTCATCACTTTGTTAGAGATAATAATTTAACATATGCTATTAAGTTGGACTTTATAATAGAAGCCAAGATCTTTTAGAAAAAAATCAATGCTTAAGTTGGTATTTTATTTTAAACTGCCTCTTGTACGGGTAAATGCATGAAAAGGGTTTAATAACTCAGCCCAGCAAGCAACTACTATGCAACCACTGGGTGCCAGCAAGATTTGGGGAAGTTGCCTTTAACACGATAAGAGAAGCAAATTTCTGTGATTTCTTTCAATTTACTTGGATCTTTCCTTGCTATTTGAATTTTTTAAAATCTTTATGCTCAATGGAAAAGTGGAGGAAAAGGTCTAACAATATGCATACTTAACTGTGGTCCAAGCATGGTTCTTATATTTTCTCTGCCTGGAAATGGAAAAAATAGACAAATAATTTTATTATTTACAGCAAAAAAAACCCTAAAGATTATTTTGTGATCAAAATACTTATTTGAAAACAAAATTTGGGGTATTGCTAAAGTCAGGAACCATGTATTAAGTAAAACATCATGCTAACAAAAAATGTTTAATGTACGGCTTTTGTGGTGCTATTTTTATTTACCCAACACAGCTGACAAAAGCAATCAGTCGATAGTGTAATCACTGAGAGCAGTCAGTCTAACTATTCTGATTAAAATTTCTGAGAAACCTAGAAAGCTCAAAATAAGTATAAGCAGGATGTCTTCTAAAAATCAATACACAAGCTGTGGTAGCATGAAGAAATATATTTAAATAAATGAGCAATTGGGAATACTTCAAAACAACTTTCTTATATATATTTGTTTATTTGGCACATCTCTGACTTCTGCACTGGCATCATATAAGAGAATTTCTTTGCTCTCCTGATCACAGCTTCTCACGTATCAGATATAACAGCTATTTAACTGGCACATCTACACAGCCGTTCCTGACAGGAAGTGCATTAAGACAGTGGATATAACCGAAGCTGCAGATTTGGAGAGACAGCATCCCAAATGACCAACTGGGCATGTGGCCAGAATATTGCAGGTAACATTTCTCTTTAGAGAAAGGGATACGTCACTTCACAAAGCCACCATCAACTCAACTGAAGTCCTTCTCTCCTAGGACTTCTTCCAGTCTCTTCTCATAGTGACTGGCCATGGCTTAGGACTGTTCAAAGTGCCCTGCATGATATATGAAAACCATCTTCTGAAAATGTATGTTTTGCATGCAGCCATTTTCATAGTTTATAAAACCAGGTGTGTACAGGATACACCGGGAGAGAGAAATAACAGAACAGATGAAGTAGTTGGGTTATAGTATGTTGGAAAGATTAAATAAAATATTTTTATTTTATAAATTAAAATTTGAAACCAGATCACTTGACAATTGGATGGCTTATAACCATACTGGAGTGATGAGCATTTTCGGAGCAGGTGTTATGCAAAGGGCTGGAGCACAGAAGGAATGAAGCTGTCTTTCAACATTTTTACCTCAAGGGAAATCATACAGAACGAATGGCAGAGACAGATACCGAGCCAACAGATGACAAGAGGACTAGCTCCATTCTCTGGAAAATACGATGATAAGAAACAGATTTCAGCTGTTCCTTAAGTTTTCCCTCTACTGGACAACAAAGCTGCCAAGGAATGAGGATACGCAGATTAGGACACACACGTAACCCCTCCACCTGCAGTGCGTCCTGACAAGTCAGTGTGGCTTTGATTCAAGTACGGGAGACCTACGTGGGAAGCGAGATCGTCTTCTTATGTGAAACACTGTATTCCGTAGAAGAATCAAGTAAAGCAGGTGAGTATTTTTGTGACATTCTTTAGAAAGCAGCTCAAAATATCCTCTAACATTGGTAATCAGAGGTTCACATAAACACTTCTCTAGAAAGCAGAACCCCACTTTCACCTCCACCAACAAAAACAGACAAATAACAACTGAAGCTAAGAGAAATTAGGGGCAAAGTTCTGTTACTCTATTTTAAGTACATATTATTTTTCAATTTTTCTTCTGATATGAAATGGAACTTATGCCTGCCCCTAACATTTGCAGAGCCCAAGGCAAGAGTATAAATGGAGTATAAACGTTATCATCTACCTTGTAAATCAAATAGTTTTTCTACTGTGACAAATATACTTCTATAACAAAATCTGAAAATGTGTAAAGTTATGATTTTTCATATGACTGACATTTGGCAAAATACCAAAGCTGAATGAATTTAATTACTTTTGCTCATGTTGGACATTTCATTGATAGGCTAGTGATATCTTGATAAATCATAAAATAAACAACTGTAATATATATATTATTATATTTTTTCTATAAAATTATTTTCTTGCATTCATGTTTCAACTCAGCAAACTCATTATGTTGTGAAATCAAGATTTTTACCTAGTTTATTTTCTGATAACAGTAATGATCTAAGGAACTAAATATACAATTATATCCAAAGTGTACAACATGTATTTTCATCAAAACTATGAATGTATGTAAAAAATATAAACAAATTATTTTGTTTTCAAAGTAAATGATATATCTTCTAAAATATTCATACAGAAAACTACAATTTATAATTAGTAAGTATAAATACTTTAATCAAAGCAATTTAAATAAATCTCATTAAATAATTTTATAAAAATCAATTAATGATCTCACTATTCAAGGTTCCTGTGTTTGCCAGTGTAAAGAGTTAGTATCACATTTTATTGCTAGTCTTCAAATATAAATGTAAAAGAAATGAGTTGTTTACTATTCCACAGCATTCTTCAGCTGCCATGGGCCAGAATTGAAAGTATCACACTAAATTTGTGAGAATGGACAGAACGGTAAATGGAAATATATAAAGAAGCGATTTGCACTGGGACCTAATCAAGACAACAAGATTGAAGGTGGTGAAAAAACTGTTACTGTGAAACAAAAAACTCTCCAGCTGTTGGGTGACTTCATGAAGGGACTCTCTTGTCCAACTGTAGAGTCCAAAGATGTTTGATGAATTTGGGCTTGATTCCAGCAGGTATGGCTATCCAAGGAGACTCAGTCTGCAGAATGGAAATACAGCCAAAGGAGTCCATAGGCATCAGCCTAGACTAGAAGTCAAGAGACGGATGGAGCTGTGGTTTTAAATGATATATAGCAGAACCTCCTTGAGTAGCGAGAGAGTCCAGGTAACAGAGCTCAGCCTCCATGGATAAGCCTGTCAAAGTTAGGCAGAATGTCAGGGCCCGGGCCAAGTGGGCTTGGGTGCAGGGAAAAGCTCTACATCCAGATGGAGTCTGAAGTGATGAGAGAAAACCAAAACAGATGTCTGGATATATACATAGATTTAACCAACACAAGTGGGCTAAGGGGAAACTATTCATTCAGTAAGCAAACTGTGGGGGAAACAGGAAGCATGTGGACCCCAGGTCCTCTCCTCTTGTGAAGGGTGCAGATGTATTTTCTGCCATGGTGAGAATCATTTCAGGCTTTGGTTGAGGTTTGAACTCGAATGAAAGGGGCATTTGTGATTATTGTTGAGTGGCGCTAAGAAGACATGAACTGAGCAATTTAAAAATAGTGCCATGGCTTGGTATATATATATTTTTAAATGCATATATGGGATTGTTGGGCTTCCCACGTGGCTCAGTGGTACAGAATCAGCCTGTGAATGCAGGAGATGTGGGTTCGATCCCTGGGTCCAGAAGATCCCCAGGAGGAGGAAATGGCAACCCACTCCAGTATTCTTGCCTGGAGAATTCCATAGACCGAGGCGCCTGACAGGCTATGGTCCATGGGGTCACAAAAAAGTTGGACATGGCTTAGTGACTAAACAACAACAACAACATGGGATTGTTGGGGAAATTATTTATTATGGTTTTAATGTATAGGCCCAATATATTGGTGAAGTTTAATTTAACTATGAGTACATTTTGACCTGATCTTTAGGGTAAATTTTGTATTAAAACATTATGAAAGTTTTCATTAATTTATTTTAAATGGATGTATATTATAAAATCTATTATAAAATTCTTATTATACCTCTTAAGACTCTTGAAACTGCTATTCCCTATGCATCAATCTGGGTCCTCATGGCTCAGCAGTTACCTTAACATGGATAGTTTCTGCAACAATGCTGAATGACTTGAAATTGTGTACTGAGTTTTTGGCATCAAGCCTTCTCTGGTGGCTCAGATGGTGAAGAATCTGCCTGCACTGCAGGAGATGTGGGCTTGACCCCTGGGTTGGGAAGATCCCCTGGAGAAGGAAATGGCTACTGACTCCAGTATTCTTGTCTGGAGAATCCCAAAGTTCACAGGGTCGCAAAGAGTCGAACACGACTGAGCAACTAACACTTTCACTTTCATAAAAATATATCTCTGTTATGAAACTAAGCTAATCCGTGGATCAGCTCTGTCCATGAAAATGCAAGTTTCTGAACACATGATCTTGAAAGACAAGTTATGTTTTCAAGTTCTGAAAAGTAATTCTAAATTACTTTACATTCTAAAGATGACTTTCAATGCGGTCAGTAATACTGCTGTTGCATGAGATTTCAAAGAAAAGGGCTTTGGATTAGGAACTTGGATTTCAAGGGACTGGTGAGGATAGTGAAGTATTTTCCTGTTCTCACTGACTTTACATTGCAAAGGCTTTTTTGTTTTTATATGACCCAGGAGAAGCATAATTAAGGAACCAAGTAGTCACTTATATTTGGGGGCTGTACACTTTACTAATAAGTGGCAATTAGTGAATCATAGGAAATGGAAACCATTTTTGTTGAAGTTTTTCCTAAAAAGTTTCTATCTTAAATTATATTTTAAGTCCAATGACTGATCTGAGATAGGAAATGACCTCTTCTAAGACCACTTTAAACTCAACATTCAGAAAACTAAGATCATGGCATCTGGTCCCATCACTTCATGGGAAATAAATGGGGAAACAGTGGAAACAGTGACAGACTTTATTTTTTTGGGCTCCAAAATCACTGCAGATGGTGATTGCAGCCATTAAATTAAAAGACGCTTACTCCTTGGAAGGAAAGTAATGACCAACCTAGATAGTGTATTTAAAAGCAGGGACATTACTTTGCCAACAAAGGTTCATCTAGTCAAGGCTATGGTTTTTCCAGTGGTCATGCGTGGATATGAACGTTGGACTATAAAGAAATCTGAGCGCCGAAGAATTGATGCTTTTGAACTGTGGTGTTGGAGAAGACTCTTGAGAGTCCCTTGGACTGCCAGGAGATCCAAACAGTCCACCCTAAAGGAGACCAGTCCTGGGTGTTCATTAGAAGAACTGATGCTGAACCTGAAACTCCAATACTTTGGCCACCTCATGGGAAGAGTTGACTCATTGGAAAAGACCCTGATGCTGGGAGGGATTGGGAGCAGGAGGAGAAGGGGACGGCAGAGGATGAGATGGCTGGATGGCATCACCGACTTGATGCACATGAGTTTGGGTGAACTCCAGGAGTTGGTGATGGACAGGGAGGCCTGGTGTGCTGCGATTCATAGGGTCACAAAGAGTTGTACACGACTGAGTGACTGAACTGAACTGAACTGAACTGAAGACCACTTTGGTAGAAGCTTTATTTTACGGACATTCAGACAAATACTTTGATTTTAACTTGTTTTATATTATTTTCTGCTAAATGCATTAGAAAAATAGCAAACAAATTAATCTTCCTTTAAAGACATGGTCTATTTTGCTGAAATAATTCTGCCAACAGTCAGCTTATTAAAATGAGTTGGTATTGCAGAGATATGCTGTAATGTATATTTTAAAAATATATTTAGTAGGGTAACTTTAAAAAAATGATGCAAATAAATAGTAATTCTTAATTCCAAATGTGTCTGACAACTTGAAATGGTCTTAAAAGAGGTACTCTGCAAATTTCATTAATTATCACTTAAAGTTGATTTACCAGCATCTCTTTCTTTTTTTACCTATGGTAAAGAACACATAACATAAAATTTACTGTCTTGATAATCCTTAAGTGTACAGTACAGTATTGTTGACTATATGCAAATTGTATGATGGCAGATCTTTAGGATGTTTTCAACTTGACTGAAACTCTATACCACTGAACAGGAACTCTGCCCCACCCCTCCACCAGCCCCTGGCAACCATTCCCAACATCAGTTTTAATGAATGATCCTTGACTTAATATTATACAGTTCTAGAATTTTCCAAAAGTATCTATACATATTCTTAAGGAATTTTTGTTGTTGTTTTGAGTCGCTTTTACCAAATAATTGTTTCCAGAACGTTTGAATGCTTTCCAAGGATTGATAGCCAATTTTTACTTCTTTGTTATCTGATGTTTCTGTTATAAAAAATAATTTTTAGAGGCAATTTTAATCAGATGAAAGATAGGAAATGTAATTAGTAGATTTTTGTGAATACATAGTATTCTGTAATCTCTATATCTGGCCTCAAGGTAAAAGACTAATTTTTCTCTATCTATAAAATAGTTTTTTTAAAATATTTCTTTATGTCTGTGTAGATTGGCAGCTCCCTCACTTGGCTCTCAATACTAAATTGAAGTATAAAACTTCCAACAGTGGGAATTAATCCCTTCTCTGCCTGAATCTTAGCTTCTTCTTTAAAAAATATTTGGTAATTCCCTGGCAGTCTATTGATTAGGACTTGGTGCTTTATCTGCCAAGGCCCTGGGTAAAGTAAGATCCTATAAGTCAAGTGGTACGGCCAAAAAAAAGTGTTTTCTTCTAGGTTATTTGAGATATAAATGACTCATGGCACTGTGTAAGTTTAAGGTGTACAGCCTGATGATTCGTCTTACACACATCAAAAGATGATGATAACTTCATACTGAAGATAGTTCTCAATATTGTGAATAAGCTAGACATCGTATATGATTTAAAATACAAAAAAAAAAAAGCTTTTGAAACAAGACAGGTGTAGCATAGAATTCCGGGTCATCGTTTACTAGTTGTACCATCTAGTTCAAGTTACTTCATATCATTGACCCTCAGTTTTGTGAATTGTGAAAAGACACTAACAATGCCCATCTGGTGAGACAGGGAATTCAGTTACATAGCATATTTAACGGAGAAGGCAATGGCAACCCACTCCAGTCCTCTTGCCTGGAAAATCCCATGGATGGAGGAGCCTGGTAGGCTGCAGTCCATGGAGTCGCTGGGAGTCGGACATGACTGAGCGACTTCACTTTCACTTTTCACTTTTCACTTTCATGCATTGGAGAAGGAAATGGCAACCCACTCCAGTGTTCTTGCCTGGAGAATTCCAGGGACGGCAGGGCCTGGTGGGCTGCCGTCTATGGGATCGCACAGAGTTGGACACGACTGAAGCGACTTAGCAGCAGCAGCAGCAGCAGCAGCATGTTTAAAGTAGCTGGCATAGTGCTGGTAGAATGGCTCAGCAGGTAAAGAACCCGCCTGCCGTGCAGGAGACACAGGAGACCCAGGTTTGATCCCTGAGTCGGGACGACACCCTGGAGGAGGAAATGGCAACGCCCTCTCAAATTCTTGCTTGGATAATTCCATGGACAGAGGAGCCTGGTGGTCTAAGGTCCATACGGTCGCAAAGAGATGGTTGTGACTAAGCACAGACACAACAAAATAAACACCTTTTTTCCCCCCTCTTTCCCTACATCAGAAACCCAGTTTAATTTGGCAGTAGGTAAGAGAGACAGTAAAGGGGACGGGGAGGAGGGATAAGGGAAAACAAAGTATTCATACAAGGTAGACGTGTACCTGTAGGCAGCCACTGTGTTTGGCTTTTTGTAGTGTATTGTCGGCAATGGAATTGACACCCATTCCCAGAGCCAGGTTAGAAGATGGGTCAGCCAGGCAGTTGCCCAGTACTCTGATCCATTAGGGATACAAAATTACAACTGAAACAAATTGGAAATATAGGGCATGTTTGACTCCTTTCATAACAAGCAGGCTAAAAAGATGATTACTCCCTTGAATTGCAACTCAGAAATCCCGTTGGGTCAGAATCAGCCTGTCTCCACTGGGTAGTTGTGTAGCCTGCTCCTGCAAGTAGGGGGCTTGGTGCAATAACCCTGAGACTTAAGTCTGTAGTTCCCATCAGCTGAAGGATAAAACTGACTATAGAACATGATCGATGCTATTTGCTGAGAACCAATGATTTACAACTAAAGTTTAGATGCTTGTTCTAAAGCCTCAAAAAAGAAAAACTGATGCTCGAACTGGAACCACAGGAAATTGGGAAATGTTTTGCTGTCATGAATGCATGAGAGGAGGCAGGGAATTTAAATGCTAAAAAAAAACACAAAAACCTTGTAACCACATCCATTACATTGTTTTGTTATTGTTTAGTTTGAGACTCCACGGACAGCAGCCCACCAGGCTCCTCTGCCCATGGTATCCATGCGATTTCCTAGGCAAGAATACTGGAGTGGGTTGCCGTTTTCTTCTCCAGAGGATCTTCCTGATCCAGGGACCAAACCCACATCTCCTGCGTCTTCTGCTTTGCAGGCGACCTCTTGCCACTCAGCCACCAGGGCTGAATGTTGGTGATTAGTGCAATCCAATTACAGTATAGATGAGTGATAATCCCACCCAGGTTATAGTATTGTGTCATCTTCCAAGCATATAATAGGTTTGTCATTTTGAACATAAAGAAAAATACCCGTTGAACAAATATTTTAAGGATATTGGTTAGAAGGAGTGATACCTGCATGTCTTAATAGTGACTGCCCGTTCTACTACTATTATTGTAGGTTATAAATGCTCACTCTGCTTCTCATACAGAGAAACACACTCAGGAAACAGATACAACTACATTTAAATACCTAAATGCCACATGTACCTAGTCACATACTTACATATAAATGTACTTAATACATAAGAAGAAGCAAATAAGAGCCAGATTATAAGGGCTTATAATAAATAGCAAAGAGAAATATAGCTTAAACTATTATAATTAAACAGAAGTAGGGAATGATTAAAAAACAAAAAAGAACAGATTTGTTTTATACTACCCAATTTCAAGACTTATAAAGCTTCAGTAATCAAGACAATTTGATACTGGCATAAAAATAGACAAAAGGATCAATGGACAGAATATATACCCAGAAAAAGACCTACCCATACCTCAATTAGGGCTTCCCAGGTGGTTCTGTAGTAGAGAACTGCCTGTAATGCAGAAGACAGGGGTTCAATCCCTGGGTCGGGGACATCCCCTGGAGAAGGACCTGGCAACCCACTGCAGTATTCTTGCCTGGGAAATCCCATGGACAAAGGAGCCTGGTGGGCTACAGTCCATGCGGTCACAGAAGAGTCGGCCACTGCTTAGTGACTGAACAAGCATGTAACAATTAACCAAGACACAAAGGCAATTCAGTGGGGAAACAGACTTTTTAACAAACTGTGCTGGAATAAGTGAACATCCAAGGATCAAAAGCAAACAAACACACAAAAAACCAACCAACCAACCCCAACAAAAGCAAACTTTGAGTCATACCTCATCCCATATATAAAAATTAAGTCAAAATGAATCATTGACCTAATTCTAAAACCCTGAACGATAATACTTACAGAGAAAAACAGGAGAAAATCTTTGTGACCTTAAAATAAGCAAACATTTCTTGGGTCAAACACCAAAAATGAGATCTAAAAACAAAAAAAGATGAATTTAATCAAAATTAAGAATTTCTGCTCTTTGAAAGACACTGACAAGCCACAAGCTGAGAGAAATGTTTGCAAATTACTTATCTTACACAGGACTTTTGTTTTAAATAAAGAAATCTCAAAATCCAATAAGAAAACAGCAATGCAATTGTTTTAAAGGGGGAAAAAATACCCCAAAACATTTGTTGTTGTAGCCCACCTGGCTTCTCTGTCCATGGGATTTCCCAGGCAAGAGCACTGGAGTGGGTTGCCATCTTCTTCTCCAGGGGATCATCTTGATCCAGGAATCCAACCCATCTCCCCTGCATTGCAGGCAGATTTTTTGCTGCTGAGCCACCAGGGAAGCCTTCAAACACAGCTACTGGTTTGCAAAGAAAGGGGTCCTTGTGAGAAGGAAAGGGACAGCCTCCAGAAGCTAAGAGGCAGGGAATTTCCTGGTTGTCCAGTGGTTAGGTATCCACACTTTCACTGCAGGGTGCACAGCTTTGATCCCTGGTTGGGGAACTAAGATACCACATGCCACGTGGTACAGCAAAAACAAACAAAGAAACAAAACTTAAGGGGCAAAGAAATGGAAACCTCAGTTCTACAACTGCAAAGAACTGAATTATGCCAACAACTGAATGAGTTTGGAAATTGAATTCTCCTCTACAGCCTCCAGATGAGAGCCCAACTCTCTAAACCCCTTTGTTGCTTAGCTGCTGAGTGGCGTCCAACTCTGTGACCACATGGACTGTAGCCCACCAGGCCCCTCTGTCCATGGGATTTTCCAGGCAAGAATACTGGAGTGGGTTGCCATTTCCTTCTCCAGGGGATCTTTCTGACCCAGGGATCGAATCTCCATCTTTTGCATTAGCAAGAGGATTCTTTACCGTTGAGCCAGCAGGGAAACACCTAAACCCCTAAATTCCCATCATATGAGATCTTGAACTGAGAATACAGTTGAGCCATGCTGGACTTAGGACTACAAAACTGTGAGCTAATAAACTGGTGTTGCTCAAGCAGCTAACAACAATGGAGAAGAAGGAAAATAAGAGAGGGAGGAAGAGGAGGAAGGGGGGAAGGGAGATGAGGGGAAGAGGGAGAAATGACTTGAACAGATATAGCACCAAAGATGTATGGGTTGAAGATAAGCATATGAAAACATGTTCAACATTATTAGTATTAGGGAAATGGAAATTAAAAGTATAATGAGATACTACTATACACTTAGTTAGATGTCTAAAATTAAGACTGATCCTCAAATGTGGCAAGGATGTGGAATAACTGGAACTCTCATAAGCTGCTTATGGGAATGTTAAATGTTATAACTACCTTGGAATAAGTCTGGCAGTTTCTTAAAATATTAAACACTACCAAATGACTCAGACATCCCACTCCTAGGTATTTAAACAAGATATATGAAAGTTTATGTTCAAATAGAGCCTTCTCATAAGTGTTGATTGCAGCTTTGTTTGTAAACTGGAAACAATTCAAATTCTGTTCATCAACAGATGAATGGAAAAACACATGGTAATATAGCCATACAAATAGAATATTACTCAGAGAAAGAGATGAAAAGAAATGAACTATTAATATGCACAAAACATGGAAGAATTTCAAGATAATTATGCTCAGTGAAAGAAGGCAACTCTCATCCCTGAAAAAGTGCATGGTGTTATTTCCATTTATGTAAAATTCTAGAAAATGAAAACCCGTCTCTCCTGAGAGGAAGCAGATTCGGTAGTTGCCTGTGTCACTTTGCAGTATAATCAGGGGAGACACGTAGCCAAAATCATCCAAGGTAATGGATCACAACCTTCCAGCCCAGCACTGGCATGTGATTAACTCAGGGAGGAGGTGCAGAGGAATGAGAGGCTCCTGATCCAGGTTCCCATTGGTGTTCAGCTTGGAACTGATGAATTTAGTGTTGACATCATTTGTCCATTTCAGTCCAAGGACTGACTCTCTGGAACTGATTGCCAAGAAAATAAATGCCTTAGCTTCACATCTACCATTGCAGACAGCCTCTTTTCTGATTAGTTTGTATATCACAGGGCAAGATCTTCACACATGTGAGGGTGAAGATCTTTGTTCTTTTGTGCATGGAGATTTCAAGCCTTTTGTTGGAGCAAAACATGCAAAAATGAAAGAACAAAATGAAAAGAACAAGAGAAAAAAGATAAAAGACTAAAGAGTATTGGAAAGAAAAGTGCAGGATAGTGGAAGACTATATATAAGGCCATAAATGTATAATTCATTTGTAACTATTAAATAAGTCATAAATTTTGATATTTATTAATTCAAAGGGGCAAGTTAATTAAATTTATTGCAAAAGTTTTAAATGAATTGATTTTTGTCATTTACTAAATAGGAATCTAATCATTTTAATAGGAATAATAAGTGGATTTAACAGGCTTTATGACGTGCAAATATATAGTGGTGTCTTTAACATAATAAAGTGTCTTTAACATTTGGAAAACCAACTAAAGCATTTATACAAGTGACTTAATATTATTATATAACATTAATTATATATGATATATAATATTATTGGAGAAGGAAATGGCACCCCACTCTAGTACTCTTGCCTGGAAAATCCCATGGACCGAGGAGCCTGGTGGGCTACAGTGCATGGGGTTGCAAAGAGTCAGACACGACTGAGTGACTTCATATAATATTATACAATAATACAATATTAATGAAATTAATTATATTAATATAACATAACATTACATTATATAGCAATTATACATTAAGATATTAATATGACACATTAATATTATGAAGTCACTTATATAAATATTTTAGTTGATTTTCCAAATTTTGATTTTCATTAATACTTTCATTATTATGCTGAATTTTGGGTTATGCTTATCTTAATTATTCCTCATAGATGGTGTGGATTATGTTAGGAAAAAGTCTATGCATGCTTGAATATGTTTATTCTTAAAAATATATGGTATACATGTATGTTTTATGGGGGAGTTTCTATCACATGTTAGAGTGTGGTCTTTGCAGGTATCTATATCGGATTTGGGAAAAGTCAAGCAAAAATGATAGATAAAGAAAGACTTCCACAGTGTTTTATCCTGAATGTTCTGAGGGATAGTAGAGGAGGAAAAATATGAATTTAATCAAAACACCTTGGCTATAGCCAGGAATTCCCTTTCCTGAAATAGATCCTAATGAAGATGTGGCCTTTTGAATGGGAGACTACACTGAATTAACACACAGATCTTGGAGTTAAAAGACATATATTTCAAATGTCAGATTCATCACTTAGAGGCAGTCAGACTATAGACAATTTCTCAACCTTCATTTCCTTATCTGTAAAATATGGTGGTAAGGGTACCTATCTCCCAGGGCTCTTGAGAGGATTAAATGAGATCACAACACGGACTGTGCTCCCAAAATGCCTAACACCTAAAAAGTGTTTAGGGCCGGGAGCTGTTTCATAAAAGTGGGTCACACGTGGCTGTAGAAGATATTAGAGCAAGAGGAGCCAGGCTAAATAAAGCTTTGACCACTGGGAGGAGTAGGCAACTAGCTTTTAAGTGAAATCATTGTGTTGTCCAGCGTAGTAGCCACTAGACAATGTTGCTGTGTACATTTCAGTTAATTAAAATTAAATAAAACTTACGGTTTAATGGCTTACTCACAGTAGCCGTACTTTATATGCTCAATAGCCACACGTAGCTGATGGCTACCACATCGAGGAGCATAGGTATTAAACCACCTTTGTATAAAGTTTTACTGGATAATGCTGGCTGTAAAGAGTCTATCCAGGTTGGGCTAAGCGTCAAGGCAATATTCATGAATAACTGGTTAATTTACCTAAGGTCCACATCAAAACTAATCTTCTTTCTACTTTTTGATTTTTCTTTTATTATACAGAATCTGAGTCTTATCAAAACTCTGTTACCCAAAATTCTGTGCCATTTTCAAGCTGTTAGAATATTTTTGATCACTGTTTATACCAGTGCTTGTAATTGCTTTCAGAGAGATTCTATGAAAGAGGCCGTCCTTGGTTTTTTTGACTGAGTTTCTGAATTCTATCATTAGCCTCAACATCTCTGCAATTATCCATATCTGGTTATTAGCATGTTATTTCTATACTCCTCCTCCACCTCCACGTCTCTGAACTGGAAGCTGGGAGACTGGGAAATTCTTAAAGTGATCATTCTTTTAGTAGCAGCTGGTTCTTAACCGCCCTGGGTGAGAGAGGGAGACAGGATCTCTATCCTTTGCTGCTTCTTCCTAATTACATTCCTAATAGATGGCAAGTGTGGGGATAAAGCGTGGTTACATTTGTAGTATCTACAGGGTAGCACTTTAAGGTATGCTGGGATACGTGGAAAGGTAACGTGTAGCCAATGCATTGACTGTCATTAGTTACCCAAACAGCCCGGGTGCCTCTTTCAGCTCCCTGACCCACATTTCATCCATGCTCTGCTGTTTTTCTCCCGCAGGGTTATTTCCTGAGTAAAGCCCAGAGCTTAGGAGTCCCTCAGCAGAAAGCCCTGTTCTGACCTCCCTTAACAGGCAGTTTCACCTGCTGGGCTAGTGCCTTTCTGCTTCCTAGTCAATCTGTTAAGATTTTAGCAGGAGATTCTTGGATACCTTTTCACAAAACATATGGGAGATTGTAATTACTTTGGCCTGGTACAATTTTAAGAATTGAGAGAGCAAGGACGAGGTGCAAATCTTCTGTTCATAAATAACTAAATCTGTGGGTGCTTTAAAAGGCATCCTAGGCAGCAGGAGAATTTATGTGCCACATTTCACCCTTGGCACACTTTCCAAATGAATTGTTCAAAGAGAAGTTGTATTAGGACAAATAGAAATGACGACCAAGACCAGATGTGGATTTTTAGTTAATATTTATGCAACACCCAAAGGGAAGATGGTATTGCACAATAAACTAAAAATGTCTTAGGCAAATAAGGAAATCTTTACCCCAAGGAACTGGCACCGCAGAGGTATGAATTGTACAACAAAGGACTGGGAATACAGAACAAATGCAGGGTAGGTCAGGGCAACTATAAAAAATAATTCATTGAGGAAGTGGTGAGGTAGCAGATGTGTGGAAACTACTTGGGGAAAATAAGGGCTTAGCACTTTTTTGGCCAGTCTTGTATCTAAGGTAGAAAACTCAAGGCAGCCAGCTTAATTTCCTTCCTCTGTGAAGAGCAATAGTAACTTTAAATAGAATATATATATTTCAGAACTCAGGCAGCAATCTTATAATCTCACCTTAATAAATTAAAAAGGAATGTCCTCAGGTTTGAAATGATCTCCAAGGAGAGTGATGACATCTTTACATCTTTAATCTGATTTCTCCCCAAAGTTGTTTAAGGGAGGTTGAAAATGCAGGCATTGGCTGCTTCTGAGCCCTTGGAAAGCGGTGAAAGAGACCAAGGCTTAATGCGCTGGAAGAGTACTGAGACCCACGTTAAATTATAGAAGGAAAATTTGTTAAAAGCAACTGGATTTCTCACACACAGCTGGATTTCCAGCCTTTCATTCATCAGGATTGGCAAGATGTGCCACTTTATGGCATGTCTCACAGTGTCCTGGGCTTCTAATTCAGAGACGTTGGAGATGGGGAGAGGAGAAAAGGAGGGGGCGAGGGAGGAGTATAGAAAATGTTCCTTTAAAACTGTGGGAGTCTTGAAAATGGAGACAGCTCTGGGAAATGCTTACAAGCTTTTAGCAGGCTGAACCCAAAGCTCTTATACTTTCATTCCTCTGAGTCCTCTTAATTATTGAACAGGGCTGTCTGTGACTTCCTACCTCTCCCACTTTCCTGCAGAGTCGATGCATTCTTAAGAAGGTTTAACCTACTTCCTCCCTCTCTCCTTTGTTAATTTTTCACTATCTCTAACATCGAGAACAAATCAGCTTGCCCTATTCTCAAGATTAAAGTTTGTGTATTTTCAGTTGTTATAGTTTCTGCTAAACATATTTACTTGTTTATTTATTGTCATTTTTTTTTCCTTTTAGCTGCCCAGATATTTATAGGTGCTGGGCATCACATGGGAAACAAGACTGATAAGGTCCCTGGTTTCTTGGAGCTGCTCTTCTGGTGGTGATTCTAGATACCGACACCTACGATGAAGAAATTAATGCCGGCAGATGGGACAGGGATCGCTGGTGGAGAGGCTACTTCCTAAAGTGTGGGCTGGAAAAGCCTTTCAAGGTGATGACATTTGAACCAAGACTTGAATGCTGAGAAGGAGAAGGTCTGGGTGGAAGGCATTCCATGTGGGAGAAAGAAAAGTGTAAATTCCAGAGAACAGGATGTCTGTGTGGCTGGGGCACTGGAGCGCAGTGAGACCGGGAGAGTCACGGGACCAGATGGAGGCTTGCTGGTCGTGGTAAGGATTTGGGTTTTATTCTACGTATAACAAGAAGTCACTGAACATTTTTTTTTTCTCCCCTAAGCAGGGAGTTCATAGGGTTTCAAAAGAATCCTTTAATACCTGAAGTTATAACTGAGGAGCGGTGGAAATTACAGTAGAAGCAAGGAGACCACTTGGAAAGCTTCTGCATTAGTCCACGATGGGAACATGGGTAGCTTGGATGAGGACTGCAGCAGTGTGGATGTGATGAGATGTGTTTTGGAGGTAAATGTATTAATTGACAGCCTAAAGGATAAGAGGAAGTTGGAGATAATGAAAGTGAAAGTGTTAGTCACTCAGTGATGTCCAACTCTTTGCAAGTCTATGAGCTGTAGCTGGCCAGGCTCCTCTAGCCCATGGAGTTCTCCAGGCAAGAATACTGGAGTGAGTAGCCATTCCCTTCTCCAGAGAATCTTCCTGACCCAGGGATGGAACCCAGGTCTTCTGCATTGAAGGCAGATTTATTACCATCTGAGCCACCAGGGAACCCTGGAGAGAGTAATAATAATAATAATAAAAAACAATAGTTACCACTTCTATTTCATTTAGGTTAATAAGTGTTTTACACATGTTGACTACTGTTATCTTCATAATGATGTGCCCAGAGATAGGTATTATTATCATCACTGTTTTATGAGAAAGCTGAGGAACAAAGAGGTTAAGTGACTGGCTAAAGATCACCCAGATGGGAAGCACTAGAATAGAGACTCACACTCAGGCATCTGATTCTAGAGAAGCTTGATCTTCCAGTGTCCTAGGATCCAGTGTCAACAGGTAAGTGCGATGGAGAGACAGAGAGGACCTTTGATGGGGCAAACTTTTTGACAGTGGGCTGTTATGAGGTTAAAAAAAAAAAAGGTAAAGATCAGTACCTACTTTTAAAGATACAATTCCCTCTTATATGCATTTATGTATGTTTTTCCCAGGGCACAAAAATGGAACCATCCTGCATGGCACAATATAATGAATATTCATGGTTTCATCTGTGTCTACATCGATTTCCTTGTGAACTCAGGAAAAGATAGACCTTTGTTTTGCAGACACTCAAATCACGGTACTTGACTTTCAGGCCACTGCCAGACATCCTGGGGATGGGGGTGGCGGGGCGGTGATCAATTTCTCCACGCCGTTTTGGAGAACTTGCTGGGTAGGTGCTGGTTAGGTTTGAGAGGCGGGGGAGAGGGGAAGTCGGCCTCTCCGGGTCAGTTTTTTAATGCTTTGCGGATGCTAAGCAGCAGGGGGCGCTGCAGCAGTGTACTTCGTGGTCCAAGCGAGCCGCTCATCCAGCCGGAAAGGCCAAGTAGAGAAGAGGTGTGGCCGGCAGCCCACGGTCCTCTTCGGTCTTGCAACTTTAGTACCCAGACCTCGTTCTACACAGACCATTCTTCTACACAATATTTCATCATGTTGGATGCCTTCCATTCGGTCTGCATCCGGGCGGAAAGGAAAGGGCATTAGCTTCCAGTCTTTCTAGGTTTAAGGATAGCGCCGTACTGGGTCGTTAAGACGTCTCTTCTCTGTTCGTTCTCCCAGCCCGCCTGACAGTTCCCTTGAAACCACGAAAAGCCGCCGCAGCTGCGGGTATGCCTGTGTGCGTGCTAATCTTTTTGTCCTCTGTTGGGGTCCTTTCTTTTTAAGCTAACTGCGGGAATATTTCCCTCCCCACCCGTCTCTCCATTGACATTTGGGACAAAGGTCGGCTGGGAGCTGAAATCTCCCTACTAAGATGCCACCTCAAACTCGCCAACCCCCACTATCCACTCCATTTCGGCTCCTGCACAGTGAGGGTGTCTGACGCGTCGCGTGTGTGTTCGTGGCGAACAAGTCTGCAGCACTAGCCAAACCTGTTCTTCCTCTACCGGTCCCCAGAAGTCTCTCCAGCTGACCGGACTTACGCCTGGCATCGCTTGGCACACGCAGCGCCCGAGGTTGAGATCCCGCTGGTGTCAGGCGCCGCCAGGCAGCAGCGGAGCGAGCGACCGCGTCCTCCCGGTCTCATTTTTCCCGCGCCCAGGGCGCACTCCAGCTATCTCTTTGGGCTGTTTTCCAGCCGTCGCCCCTGGATCCCCGCGGCTTCCCAGACTGAAATCGAAGGTGAACGAAACAGGGGGAGGGCGGGAGGTGGGAAGGCGGAGCCTCCCGCCCGGGGAGAGAGTGGGAGGAGCCTCTAGCCTAGGGGGTAATGTGGGCGGAACCTTAGGGGGCGGATCTGGGTGGGGAAAGGGGCTGGGCGATCCGGGGATGGAGGGTTGGCCACGCAGGCGCGGGGGGCAGCGCCGAGAACCCCACGCGGGAGCTTCTGGAGGCTCCAGCCACCGCTTCTCACTTCACTGGAGAAGGCGCTAGGGCCGGGAGGGGAGCTAATAAAGAGTGAATGAGCTGCAGCCGCTGTGGCGGCCGGAGTCTGCCCGAGCGGCATAGGAGCCGTGTGCCCGGGAGGCGGCGAGGGGAGGCGGTTTGCCTTGTCCCTCCCAGCAGCCCTTCCCTCTCTCTCTCTTCCTCCAGCTGGTCCCAGAGCCCGGCTCGGTCCGGTCCCTCTGCCCCTACCCCGCACTCTCCCACCTTCTCCGAGTCCCACTCCGCACCTAGGACGCCCCGCACTGCCATGGGTTAGGGTGGCGGCTACGAGCCGCGCGAAGGACCAGCCTTGTGCATCCGCCGGGGGACGCGGAGCCCGAACGCCGCTCGCCGCTCGCCGGCGCAGGGCATGGGGAGCGCGGTGTGAGCCCGCACCCGGGGAGGACGCAGGAGCTGCGGAGACGGGCGAGGAGGAGGAGGAGGAGGAGGAGAGCGGTGGATTGGAAGGACCCGAGGGAGGAAGGCAGGGTGGGGAAGCGAGGGAAAAGTGAAGCTGGGAGGAGAAAGCGGCGGAAGGTGGGGATTGATGCTTCTGTTTTTTGTTGCCGCTGCTGCCCTCGCGCTGGGAGCCGAGCCGGAGAGAAGGCGGTGGAGAGATGATTGCAGAGTTGGTGAGCAGCGCTCTGGGGCTCGCCTTGTATCTCAACACCCTGAGTGCGGATTTCTGCTATGATGACAGGTAAGGGGGTGAGAGGAAGGGGTGACGGGCTGCCTGGGGACTCCGCGGTGGCTTTGAAGCTTCCCCGCTTTAAGGCTGGAAGTGCATCTTGGAGGGACTATTCCTGCACCTGACCGCTTAGGAGACGCGTAAACATCCGAACCTAAAGCAAACATTCGGGACGCGGGCTCACAGGGCGGGCTGAGGGAGTTTGGGTTCTTACTTTGCAGCAGGTTCCTCTCCTTGCTTCTAGACTGTTGGCAGATGCTTAAGTTTCTTAGCGGAAGTCACAGCAATTTGGGAAACTGTTTAATGAACGCATTAAAAACAATTCTTAGGTATTCCTTGGTGTAACAAAAGCACATTGAGCGATTTTACGTCTGGGCTGGAAGGAAGCTGCTCCCTGCCCTCTAATAGATCTGCCCTCTAACGTTTCCTTTTATTGATGGGACACTTTTATTTCCCGAGGTTGAAACACACATTTGACAGTTGCCCAAATAGTGGAGAGATCGCACTGTTTCAACTTTCCCTTTTGACGCGTGGTGTATATTACTTTGCGCCAGGGCAGTGCTGCGCCCCCGCCTCCCTCACAAATAGATGAAGTATTATTTTATAAAAGTCTGGGCCTTCATTTCTGTTTGGGAGTTTTACTTTAGACGTTAGCGATTCTTTTGTGCTAACTGGGGGAAGAAGACGCCCCTAGAGACTGAAGTTGTCTTCTGCATTTGGGTTAGTTTGGGTGGCTAATGAGACCTGAACTGTGTTGTCAAAGAAACTGCATCGATTTCTGGGAAATGTCACAGTTGTGCTCGTGTCTCTACCTATTTTTTTTTAAAACGTTGTTAGTGTTTAGAAACTGATGAAAAGCTCCATTAGGGGAAATTCCAATTTGTGTCTTTCCGGTGACTTAATCTGATTACAATGAAAACAGATGCATAATTAAAATATATTAGGGAGAACAGCACGCCTGGCTAAACTTATTAACCGTCCTGGGGTGTTTCATGCTCCATTGAAATTAAACCATCCAAAAAGTGAGCACAGATTTACTTTGACAGCTTTTCAGCAGCCTCTCTGGGTTATGGAAAGTGAATGGATCCCCAGGGTCAGGGAGAGGCAGTGAGTGAACTTAAGCAAAGTGGTTGATGGGGAAGATGAAGGCAGAATCTTCTCTAGATGGTGATTAGCCAGATTCTGTATCCTCTGCTGTGCCCCCTCTCCCACTTAAAAGGGTGTTCATAGTTGTACACCTTAAGTCACCAAATCTTGGTTCACACCCACGTCTGTTACAAAATCCCCTGGTAATAGACGCAAGAACATCCAGCAGACCCTTCTCAGTGCCTTTTATGTAAGTGTCTATAAGATACTAGTTGATAGAAAGCCACTGGTAGACATAAACTTTTCCTTAACTTTCAAGCGATGTGCATGCGGTCTTTAGCAATTATGCTGCAAGCTCTGAGAAACAAATGGTCTGTGTGTAAGAGTGATACGAGCTGCTTCTGTTCCCTCCAACTTTGTGTTACTATGCACCTGCTATTTTCTAGAGTACTGGCAGAAAAAAACTCTTGCTTTCCAGAGTTGGGTGACTTTTCAGTAAAGTGAGCTCAGGGGAGAATCTGGGCTGTTACTGGTACTGTTGGGGACAGTTTGAAGAGTAAGTATTTAAGCCAATAATTAAGAGCTTATATAAGAAAGTAACTTACTGTAATACTGTAACTATTGTAGAACGCTGATAAATCAAGCATCACTGGCGTGGCTACTCTTTATTGCTGTCCAGTTCTTTAAAAAGTACATGTCAGAAGAATCTATCCAATAAAGATTAAGGCTGGAGCTCAACTACCTTTGAATGTACTTTTCTCTGTAGACTTAAAGTTTATTTTGTGTTCTTGACTCCTCAGTCAGAAGTGTTAGTGTTGTAACTTGGACAGAGTGTAAGTATGATGATAAATTAGTTGTGCTTTGATAGTTGGCAATTGTTGTAAGTTCTTTACCTGCTATAGATTGAATGGAGTGTCAAAATTCCTGACATACCTAGCTGCATAGGTGAATTTAATGTGATGATTTGCCTATATCTGATGCACGCTCGATATATGATATATATCAATATATACCAATGTGACAATGAAGGCCTGTAAATTATAGTTAGCTACAATTTGAAAAGTGTATTTGACTCTAGTTTTCCTAGTAGCAGAATTGTGTGTGTGATTACATATTCTTCAGAGTATGAAGTCTTACAAGTATCACTTGCTTTTTATGAATCCTAGAAATTATGAAGTATGTATTAATAGGAGCGTGGAACTTCCTCGGTGTCTGCATAGCATGTTCAGGTAATTCAGTGCCAAGGTGAACTGTAGATTGTGACTTCCCACTTAGACTTTCTGACCACTGCTCTAACTCACTGGTGTGAGAAGGGGAAAAAAGCTGGGAGTGGCAAGTGGAAATTGTAGGAGGATGGTAATGTGTTTATTTCCACCACTCCATTTCAGACTACAAGGACTCAGGTGTGAAACTTGTTTAAACTACATCTGTGGTTTCTGCTGCTTCCCTGCTTTCCCAGCCTGCCCCAAAACTTTAGTGAAATATGGTTTTCAAAGGAGAGAGCCGTACTGGGAATGAGAGAGCAGCTCAAGGAGAGAAATGACTTTTATGCTCGACTTGCTTAGTGAAATCAAGACTCTGCATTTTAGCTGACGAATCTGGCATTTACTGTAGGAGGGCTTTCTATTGCTTCAGCTTAAACGTTATTGCTGTGGTACTTCTCCAAGTTATCATTTCTTTTAAATATAGTGATCAAATTTACTTTATAAACTATATATGTAATTACGTTCAGTGTTTGATGTAGCTTGGTTGAGATTAAGTGGTAATCTGAAACCTTCTTTTAGCAAAATCAATTTCCCTATGGTAAAATTTAATATTTTACAAGTGTTTCTGTGCTAAAGTTAAGAATATGGCTCTGATGTGATGAAACAAACAGTAGAAGAGTGGAATTCACCATATCTGATGAAAAAGCATATATGGTTTCAGCTTCTTCCTCCTCTCCCCTTGCTTTCAATCTAGTAATAACTGTATTGAATCTTAATTTGTGGTTAGAGTAAAATTGGAATTGTAAATATACAGTCGTTGCTAAATTTTAAGTCATGTTGCATGTGAATTCTTGAAGGACCATTTCATTTTCTGGAGAAATTTAATGTTAGGCTAGTGGGGAAAACTTGCTGACCCAAAATTCTCTGCTCTCTGACTTATTTGTTGAGGATAACATTGCATCACTTTCCCTTCATCCTCTTTAAAAGTCCTGTTATGTTTTGCACAGAGAGAACACCAACAGAGGAGTCCGTTTACTTCAAAGCAACAAAAGTAAAACTATAACTGCTGTTTCCTACTCTCATTTCATTTTGCATATATCTTCTAATTGATGGCATGCTTTTTATAGTAGGTAACAAGTAAATAAGTTAATGCTGCAAATTCATCTTTTTATTCTAATGTGAGTAAAATAACATATTAGTTTAAAAAGACAATTTTGACTTTCTGAAAGTAGGAAATGGGCTTGTGGCCGCTTTGAAAAAAATTTTCTTTATTGCTCATTCTGCAGTTGTTAAAGTCAACCATAATCATTAACATTATCTTTGGGTTTCTTAGTTACTGGTGTGCAGTAATTGTGTAAAACTTGGTGAAGCAACTCCACAACAGGAATTTCTACTCTTGAAATCAAAACCACCCCAAATTCTCAATAACACATTCCTAGTTTAGTTATTCATCTAGGTGTAAATGTAAATCTCAGTTTAAAAGTACTCATTTTTTTCCTGAATGTCATAAAGAGTTTCATTAACAGTATTTAAATGAAGAAACAGAGGATTTAAAGTATGACACAAGTTTTTTTTTAATATATATATTTCTTTTTCTGAAGATATTAAACTATATTTTCTACTTGATCTTTTAATGTTATTATCAGTTTGGGCTTTTGACCTGGTATAAGAATTTCTTGTGAAATGACCAGTTCCTCTAACTTCTCTGTAAAATGTTCTTTCTAATAAATTTGCCTTGGACCAATCTGGGTTTGTTATCTTAAAGTTGTAGTATGTTCAACCATTGAAAACGTGTCTGGTATTTAGTAAATGAATGTTTAGAAAGAATTACTATAAAATCAAAGTAAATAAGAGAGAAGTTTGTTTTGCATCTAAGGTTGTCTTTTTAGGCTAGTGTGTACAAGAGTGTTATTTCATTCTCATTTCTTTCCCAGTTGCAAATGTATTGGAAAAAAAAAAAGGCCAGTGGATACAATTGACAGTTTATAAAATATTTTAGAGGACATTTTATCTTCTAGCTAAGTTTTGACTGTTTAATCACATCTATGTGGAGAAAGTCATTTTGCTGTTTGAACAAGTACATCTCTTAACAGTAAATTAAAATTAAGTGAAGCCTGTATGGATTGCTTTGCCTTACCTCTGTTGAGCTTGTCACATGGGGTTTATCCTAGCAAATGACCCAAATACAAGCACTGAACGGACATGCACAAATGCCACAGGGAAATTTCTTGCCAGCCATCTGTTTCTTAGTTGCTTTCATATATAAATGTACGGGGTTGGGGGGCAGGGGGTGAGCTGCCTGTATTATTGCATATTATCAGTTTACATCATCTTGTCATCTGCACTTAGTTTTTCAGAGCTAATGTACCCCGTAGTAACACTGAATTCCCTGCTGCTATAATTCTGAAAGAGCTTCAGCCTTTTGGATTCCAACATGAGTTAAGAGCAGTTTGTCTTCCTAATCTCTGTTGCTATTTAGCATGCTAAAAGCACCTATTTAAAATGCCTTTGATGGTGCAGCTCTTTATCAGAGGTGAAGGGTATGTTTTGTTTAAACCTGGCACCTTCAAAATACTAGGAAAGGACAAAGTTTACCCTTAAGGCGCTCTGGTAAATCTGTGTCTGACAAACCTACTTTCTTATAACCTCATTATTCTCACCTAACATGCTTTTAACACACTAATATTCATCTCTTAAGTTTTTGATTCTCTCTTGGAAGCTAAATCTTATATGAACTTGGAGTCCTTCCTTAAATGGCTTCACAATATTGACAAGTGTGGCAGCCTTGATGGAAAGGACAAGTGGGTTGCTGAATGTAATGACCTTCCCTCTATGAATAGCTGTCTTCATTAAGAGCCTAGCTGAAAAAGAGTAGAGAGCCCATCACCAGGAGCTACATCCGTCTACTTTTCATGGGATGAAAAAGGCGTAATATTTTGAATCATTAAGGTGGAATTATGCACAACGCTTGATGGTTTCTTTAAAGATCTGATTTGTATGTGTTTTTGAGGGAGGGATTGGGAGCAAGAGGAGAAGAGGACGACAGAGGATGAGATGGCTGGATGGCATCACTGACTTGATGGACGTGAGTCTCAGTGAACTCCGGGAGTTGGTGATGGACAGGGAGGCCTGGCGTGCTGCGATTCATGGGGTCGCAAAGAGTCGGACATGACTGAGCGACTGATCTGATCTGATCTGGTCTTGAGGAATAAAGGGCTACATTCATTAATTCACTGATTATAAACACCTCTAGACCTGGGCTTCCCATGTTTATGGTACATGGGACAAACAACAGCCATTCTCCCTTGTCAGTAAGCGTCCCTACCCGCCTGTCCTTTCCTGCCTGTACTTTACCAGGTGCTTGCATGGTGTTTGAATCTGGGAGTCTGATGATAGACATAAACAATGCTGATAGCTTGTCCTTTAGCAGAGTTTCAGTTGCACTGGCTCATATATATTTTGATGGATGCTCACCGTTTTAAACTTTCACTGGGCTTCTGTTGGCTTCTTTCCCAGAGCATCTGTGCTGAGGATCCATGGTAGATGGTTTGAACTGGATTTATTCTTGATCCAGTGCTCACTGGTACCTTATTTGTACCCGTTGACGTTTTAGAATGCTTTTGCCACGTGGCTCCTTCCTGTTGCCCATGTCACTTGTTTTCCTGGAAGGTCTGCATCGGCTGAACTCTTTGAATTAACTGGATTTGCCTTGACTAGTCATAGGGATTGAAGACTTTTGTCTCAGATATTATTTGGGCTGTATTTTCCAGGCAGTTAATTCTAACAAGATGCAGTTCTATCAGATTTCTATTGATCTTCTCCTCTCTGACAATTTAACTTTTCAATTATATTTGTCAGTTTCTCTGGTACTCAAGGTTTCTTAGAATAAAAGGTATAGTTGTTTGTTTAAAACTTTAAGAGATTTTTTTGGGATTATCATTTTGGGTTCATCCATGACCTTTCTTCTTTATAGTTAAGTGGGAAAGAATTGAGTAAGCCCATCTACTCTGGAGAAATTTGAAGAAAGTAGGAGCACTGAAATGATTTATTTTCC
Source organism: Bos indicus (assembly GCF_029378745.1). Lineage (NCBI taxonomy): Eukaryota > Metazoa > Chordata > Mammalia > Artiodactyla > Bovidae > Bos > Bos indicus. The sequence goes on from NC_091764.1 coordinate 12,344,955, forward strand.
AGATTCTACATTAAAAGTTTTTATCATGTTTTAAAAGTGATTTATCTTACTTAAGGGCATTTCATCAAATACAGTTAATTTGAGTAACTGGAAATGATTATTTTAAAGATGAGATGGAGAGAAATTTGAACTTGCTCATGTCTAAAGGATTAATTTGGAAAAGAGATTAGAATTGAAAATTCTAATTCCACCTTTAGATTCCATTTTGTTGTGGAAATAAGTGAAATTATGTATACATTTAGTTATTCCAAGGCTATATACACTTGAGGGCGGTGCTAATGTATTTCTTTTAAAAGTACCTTAGAACATGGCACAGGAGATGCTATTTGCTTTTGATTATTTGGTTTAAGCTTTTGTTTTATGATTTCTTTGCCAGGGCATTTTGTGATATCAGAGTGAGGCAGGGTCTGAAGCATGGCTCAGCATATACTTCTAGTCAAGAAAACTGGATAAATTACATATTTGTCAAATGAAACACACATCAGTGCCCTTGGAATAGCAGCTGTGTGGTAGGTGTTGAGGCCAAATAAAGTATTTCTTTCCCTTTGTCTTTGATGATTGCCCTTTATTTCTGTGGAATTTATTATGATACATGTGTGATTATTCCTCAGGAGCATCGAGTTTAAAAAAAAGTTCACAATAGGCTTATGATTATGGTTTAACTAGGAAACAATGTGTAAAAATATTGCCGGTGTGGGGTAAAGAAAAATTCACAACTTTTGATGATGAAAGTGCTGTTTTCCTACTTGTCATTCCAAGGATTATTGATTTCTTTAAAAGTAGAAAAATTCGACTGTTCTAGCCTAGAAATTCTCACTTGGCATCATTTAGGAGTATTTTGACTTCAAAGGATGTGTTATTTGCTGAAAAGTGGCCACTGGGGCAAAATATGGCTCTTGACATTTTGAACGGTGTTAAATGATGGCACCGAAGTATTTCAAACAGTCATGATTCAACATTGTTTAAAAATCCAGTGGGGAAAATGGCAGCCCATAGAACCCTGCATATTTGGAATTCTTTGGGTATTCATTTTAAATGCAGTTCACAAGTTTGCTTTTTACAAAATGCTGTGTGTTTTTTTTTTAAAGAAAGATGAATAAGGCTAGTGAAATTTTTACAGCTGGGTCTTTTGGAATTTTGTGTTCTTTTTTTCAGTTGCTTATAAGTATTCTATAAAGGGACTGAAAAGATGCAGGCCATAGCCTTGATTTTTGTTTTTGCTTTGCTTTCTCGGCTGGGTTATATGCCTATACTCAGAATATTATTATAATGCATATTGCTATTCAGCATCTGTTATAAATCCAAGATCACAAAAGTAGTCTTTGAGCAAGGCAGATAAGTGAAAACACTTGGGGAATAAGTAAACACCTTGTTTTTGTTAATTTCCGACTAGTCTCATGTCTACCATGCTTTCTTTTCTCTTTGGGATATCTTTTGGATTAAAAAGTCAGTAGTCTGACTCCACAGTATTCAGTGCATGCTGCAGTGACATTCCTGCGAATTGTGGCCTCCACAGGGGTGCCTTGGCTGGTGACTGTAGATTGCACCTTAGGCTTGACTGCTTTTCGCAGTTTGGAGAGGACACTTGTCATTACAGAGCCATTTGGGAAAGGAGGGTAAAGGTGACAGCTGTGTTGTTCCCCTTGGGGACCTTTCTCATTGTTTTCTATACTATCTTTTGTCCATCTCAACCCTCCTATCTTCAGGTTTTTAAAGGTGTTATAAATACGGAGCCTCCTGCTTTGGATTGTAAAAGATGTCTTAAGGTAGAATACTTGGGTCCAAATATTTTGTCAAGTGTACTTCTTTTAGAATAGGGTGTTTCTCTCCTCCTCCAAGTAATTAACTGCAGGACTGCTTTCCCAAAACAATTGAAAAGAGCTCATTTTGACAAAGCAAGCTTCTAATGACAAATTTCCCAACTACAAATTTGCAGAGGAAAAGTTCTCCGATGATGAAGAAGTTTAATCAGGCAAAAAGACGTTTTTATTTGCAGAAATAGGCCCTTTAGAGGGAGGTAATTACTTATAGCTGATGTGAAAAACTGGTATACCTGAATTCATTTGGTAAACCTCATTTAAAATAGGAAGGTTATTCTTGTTATTCTATTGAAAGGAAAAAAATGGTGCTGTTGTATCACTGAATTTATATTAAAGAAATAAGGTTTTACACTTAAACCCACTCCTATAGGGATATGTATTGACTTAACCAAAGAAAATGAATTTGAGATTTGAGAAGAAATCTGTTATAAAGACACTAGTGTCCAGCCTGAAATTACCAACTGTAGTTTGCCATAGGTATCTTCTATTTAAAATATCCCACTGAAATGATGTCCTTTAGGTTGCTTCCTCCACCTCTATATTTTAAAAAGTCTTTGCATTTTTCTTTTAAAAACAATAGTATTTTTTGCTAATAGTATTCCATGTTGAACAGAAAATGAAATTTCACTGTTACTGATGAATAAGTCATCAACATAAAGTAAACCATTTCTATGAGAGACTAGTACCTACTTAAAAAAACAATTGGGATATAGTTGCTTTACAATATTTTATTAGTTTCTGCTGTACAAGTGCATCAGCTGCTGCTTACTGCTAAGTCGCGTCAGTCGCGTCCGACTCTGTGCGACCCCATAGACGGCAGCTGGGTATCCATATATCCCCTCCCTGTGGACCTCCTTGCTCCCATCCGCCCCTCTCGGTCATCACAGTGCACTGAGCTGAGCTCCCTAAGCTATACAGCAACCTCCCACTAGCTGTCTGCTTTACACATGGTGACGTATGTACGTCAATCCCAATCTTCACACTTCCTCCTACCCCAGTGTTTCTGTTCTTTAGGTCTGTGCAGCTGCTTTTAAGTTCAGACCTGATACGATGTTAAGGATGCCTGTGGCAGGCAAGGGGGCTTAGACCCGGTCCTCTCTCATAACTACCTCCCTCTCCACACCCCACCTTCATCATTTGATATGGATGATTATCTTTTAAAAATTCTTCTAAAATGCTTTTAGAATTTTCTCAGTTTCTTTGAACCACATGAAGGTCTTTGTACCTCTCCTAAAAGCACATTTTCAAGCTGGGCTTCTTATTGGATCTCTTTCCATCTATGTATGTGTATATGTATATATTTCTAGATTATTGCTTTCCAAACGTCAGTCTACCTGCTTATCACCTGGGCTTGTTAAAATGCAGATTCTGCCTGGCTCCGGTCTAAGAGTCTGCATTTCTGTCATCTTAGGTGTGATCAATGCTGCTGATTCATGTAATGTACACGTTAGCTTTGTGTGTTTTACAGACATTTGGAAAAGACTGCCTAAATTCCTGGATTAAAAAAGATTTAGCATAATCTTTTATATCTCAAAAGCATATGAGTTTTGCCTTTTTATTTAATCTCTTTGTTTTGTCTCATATTTGCTTAATCATGACATCTTTAAGTTGATCATAAGATATTGTATATATTTTGAAAATATTGTATATATATATTGAAGATATTGTATATATATTTGAAAATGTAGAGAGCCTGCTAAAATCTAGATGATCTCAATTGAAATATCTGTCACTATCTTGTATTAAAATGTCATCTTCTTTGTAACATTACTGTGGAGACAGATGTTAGGTTCTGATTTTGACAAACTGATAGGCAGTTGCCTTAGGCTTATGACTTGAACAGATTTGTTGTTGTTGTTCAGTCGCCCAGTCGTGTCTGGCTCTTTGCAACCCCATGGACTGCAGCACGCCAGGCCTCCCTGTCGCTCACCGTCTCCCGGAGCTTGCCCAAGTTTGTGTTCATCGCAACAGTGATGCTGTCCAGAAACTGATGTCTAAACGAGTCTGTAGTCAGTGCCTTGATGAGTGTACTTTTATTGAGCAATCCCTTGTAAGGGAACTTGGCTTACATTGCATGAAGACTCTTTATGTCACGTAGGCAGCAAAATATAGACAGCTGAAAGTAGGAAAGAGGAAGATTTATTAATGATATTCAGGCACTGGGTGATACTACTGGATAAAGGTATATCTACCTTTTGAAATGTGTTAGAAATGCTTGGGCCCCTCTGATTTTTTTTTTTAACCTGGTACACTATACCTTAACCTTTGGGGTTTTTCTGAATAGGTGAACTCCTTATATATCTGAAGGTTACATGCCTACTTAGTAGACATCGTTTTAAAGAATTTATTCTAAAGTAAGTTATAATTATTTCTTTCTTTTTGAAATACTGTCTGTCTACAGTACTGAAAGAACAGTAGGCCAACATAAGAGAGTAGCATTTTAGTCTTGGAATTAACACTTTATTAACTAGGACTTGAGGTGGTTAAAACTTGCTCTCCTAATTGATCAGGAAGTGCAAATAATGCTAACAACTGCCAACCACAGAGTGAAGATCAAATGAAATAGTCTGATGAGTGTTTTCTGTGTATTTAAAGAGATGCAGGCTTCTCGCGTGAACGGTCTCTACCGGACAAAGCAGTGGACGGGAGCCCTCGTCGTCGGGCTGCGTCTGGAAGCACCAAAAAAAAAATAAAATAAAATAAAGAGATGCAGGAAGATACAGTTAGAGGTAGGGGGTGTTGGACCAGAGGATGTGTGACTCGGTTGTCCCTGAGTGGTTGGCAGCTCACTCTCTTCTCACCTGAATACAGAGCTGTGTTCTCCATCATGTCCTTGCTCACTTTTTCATTTGGAGTCAGTGGTTGAACTCCTGCTGCCCCAGCTTCTGATCCCCCACCCTGCCACACCCCATCTCTACTTCTAATCTCTTAGAACTTGTCCCTGGTCTCTCCATGGAAGCAGGTTTTGTTCTCATCTATACCTTTTCTCCAGAGAAGGCAATGGCACCCCACTCCAGTACTCTTGCCTGGAAAATCCCATGGACGGAGGAGCCTGGAAAGCTGCAGTGCATGGGGTTGCTGAGGGTCAGACATGACTGAGTGCCTTCACTTTCACTTTTCACTTTCCTGCATTGGAGAAGGAAATGGCAACCCACTCCAGTGTTCTTGCCTGAAGAATCCCAGGGACGGGAGAGCCTGGTGGGCTGCCATCTATGGGGTCGCACAGAGTCGGACACAACTGCAGCGACTTAGCAGCAGCAGCAGCATACCTTTTCTCCAATAGTTTGGCCACCTGATGTGAAGAGCCAACTCGTTGGAAAGACTCTGATGCTAGGAAAGATTGAGGGTGGGAGGAGAAGGTGGTGACAGAGGATGAGATGGTTGGATGGCATCTTCGATGCAATGGACGTGAGTTTGAGCAAACTCTGGGAGATGGGGAAGGACAGGGAAGCCTGGCATAATGTAGTCCATGGGGTGGCAAAGAGTCAGACACAGCTTTGCAACTGAATAGCAATGATTCTTTTTCTGTTGCTTTCCCACTGTTGCTGGTCTCTGTGCTTATTTTGGATAGATATTCTTTCCAATCTGAGTACTTTTTTCCTTCTGCAAGGTAAAAGGACCAGTTATAGTGCATCGGGTGTGAATAATCTTTGGTACTGTGGTTCTGCTTCGTAATGCATATTGTTACTGGGTACTAATGTTCTCTCTCTTCAATAAAGCCTTTTTCTTTTGGGAGTATATTCAGAGTCATAGCAGTACTGGCAGCCCGGTGATTAGGAAAGATGTGTGTCAGATAAGCTGAAGTTTTTCCTGCATTGAAGTGTTTGTGTTAATCAGTGGTGTATTGAGAATTTCCAGTAAGTATGCTTAGCACATGTACTGGAGGGTGACATCTAATATCTAAGCCTGGTGATACAATTTTGTAACTAATTACAAATTTTTTTTTAAGAACTTTCCAAGCAACACAGTGGCAGAAATTAAGAGAGACCACAAGAATTTTGAAATCAGATAGCCTAGGGATCTAATCCCAGAACTATTACTTGCTAATTATGTAATTTTGATTGTTACTAAAATTTTTCTAGCCTCTGTTCCCTGTTCAGTACAATGAGGATAGTAATACCTACTTTATAGTGTTGGGAGAATTTAGTAAGTTTTATAAAGTGCAGTGCTAGGATCTTAACAAGTATTTCTCTTAATCAAGGAAACATTCATTAATTCTATAGCTGATACTTTAAGATAATTATTTAATAACATCTAAAAATATTGTAGAATATTTAGGGGTTTTTCTTTAAAGCCAATATTCAAAATTTAAACTTATTTCTGATAATTTTTCACTTGGCATTTCAGATAGAATTAGTGTCACTGAGAGGGTTCAGTGAGCTATGTTAAGTAATTACTAATTTTAAAATTCAGTTTTCACCTTGGGTTATAGGTTTGGACAAATGATTTTGAAATTTAACCATTATACACACACATATGCATATATGTATACACACCAGATTTTGCCAGTAAAATGTTTGTGGTATATACTCAATTACATGTATAACTGATTCACTTTGTTGTATAACTGAAACTAATATAACCTTGTAAATAAACTATACTCCAATAGAATTAAATTATTAAATTCATTAGCAATCAATTAAAAAAAGTATATACAAAAACCAGAACTCAGATGTCTCCCTGACATCTTCACGGCAAAGTAACTTTCTTCTTTAGATTAGATGATAGGTACTGTGTGTAGAAGCACATGGAAAATTATGATTTCTTAGCATCTTGTAAGAGTTGTTCTACTCTCTGATGCATATCTTAGATTTTTCAGGAAAATCATTATTTAAGGACATATCTTAATATTAAGATATTCCTTATTAATATTAATGAGACAAAATCTTCATGAAAATATGGAGTTATTTTGAATTATGTTGCAAAATGTTATGTTGAATTGAGAGCCCAGATTCCAGGAATACTTTTTTTTTTAATTTATTTTAATTGGAGGCTAATTACTTTACAATATTGTGGTGGTTTTCGCCATACGTCGACATGAATCAGCCATGGGTGTACAGGTGTCCCCCCATCCTGAATCCCCCTCCCGCCTCCCTCCACAGCCCCATCCCTCTCGGGGGACAACCCAGGACTACTTTTTATATATCTTTCATTTTACAGTGAGTCTGTCGGGTATAAAAGCTCTGTTCTTTGAAGGCTTTTCTGGGAAACTTGTTACTCTCTCACTGACTTGCTCTTTGATCAGGACCTATGACTCATATTAATTTATTTACAGTAGTTCTGCCTTTAAGAATATTGATCTCCCTTTTGATTCAACAGATCTTTCACATGTTTACTTACCACTTGACACTAACATTTCTGGCTTCCTTCCCTGCTTCCTGCCCTGCTCCCCTCCAAACAAGAAATATTTTCTTCCTCAAAGTACAAGTAAGCTTAGGATGTTGAAGGTTTATGGAATTGATTAGATGATTTCCTCTTTAAAGTCTAGGTGTGGCTCTAATGATTTTCCAAGGTTCCTTCCAGCTTAAAGCAGGTCACAATTTTAGGGTTTGGGATTTGGGTCCATTTGTCTAAAAAATATATCTGAAATTGGCCACTGGGGGGTCATTAATAATGTTTTCAGTAAAACATTGTGCATTTTGCTATGCATACAGTGGAAAATGAGGCACTAATACAACAAACCATATGAACCGAAGATGTTTTTACCTCAGCCATAATCATCATTTTCTTTCTTATGTGTTGCCTTCTTCTCAGTTGGAATGTTTACTCTGTTCCTATTGATAACTAAATTCTAACAGCAAGTGGCAAACTCTTAAAAAGGAGAGCACTTTTGGTTCTTGTTGGATAGCAGCCTAGTTTTCTCTAATGCACATCTGTTCCTTGGAACATTTTTAGAATATTCAGGTGAAAATTCACCCAGTATTTTAATAAACCAGATTCTGTTACTGACGGGTTAAAACCATTTTTGTCATACTGTTTTAATTTATTAAAGGGAAACGACAAATGGTTTCTGCACGAAGGCTCTCAACTCTCTGGGAGTAATTTAAATGAGTACAAGAAACCAATAATTCAGGGCCTTATTAAACATGCCTCAGCAGTTGATTTCTAAGACTAAAGAAAAGTCCAATAGCTGGATTTCTCCAGGGTGAGGGATTGGATGGCAAGAGGGGTTATCTTACTATGAAGGAGAAGCTTAGGTTTGATATTCCTATAAATGAATTTTGGTGAAATTGGGAGGAGTTGACTTGAAGAGGATTCTGCCCCTTTCTTGTTTATGATACAATGCTTTCCTCTTATGATTTAGAGGAGGGATCATTATGGAGAAATCAGGATGGGAGACAGAGGCACTGCAATGGAAAACGGGTCATTTTGATTGAGTACCTCTGTAGATTAGAACCAGAGCAGCAAATGATTGTCAGCTTCTTGAGGTTAAATCAAGACAGGTTGTTAGAATGGAATCCTCTGAATTCAACTCCATTTGTTGGAAAGTGGTTCTTTGGTATCTTAAATTCTATGACAGATTTTGATTGCATGCTGAATTTGGGGGGTGTGTTTTTTTTTTTTTTTAAAGGCAGTTATCATAAGTACTCAGATGTTTATCTTTGTGTACTCGGAATTTGAATTCTGAGGATTTATTATTTTTGGACAGGGTTGGGTTTATTTTTCTAACTAAAGCCTGAAATAATTAGCAAATTTAATGTTAAATTGGACACTTTATTCATATACTCAACTTTAAGATTTAAGGTAGACCATAGATGATATTTTAAAGTTAAAATTGTTATAAATGCTAAGAATAATCAAGAGTTGAAATTTTGACTTTCATTTTGTGTCATCATTATTTGTGAAAACTGGTTAGCAAAGAAGCTTAAAAATTTTCTGTAAAACCTAAGTTATGAAAAGAACATTATTTACTTTAAAAGTTTTCTCTAAATCTGAATAAAAACCTAAACACAAACCAGAACTTAGCCCAAATGTTTTTCCTTTGAGCATCACTGGGATGCTATATCAAAATAGAGTAAATGCTTTGTATGCTGCTTACCTACTGCATTTGGAAAAAATCTTTTGTATATGTCTGCAAGCTATTTGTGTGTTCAGAAAGAATTTACCAGAATCGACTGAAATTGGTGAAAGAGGTCAAAGAAGCACTTTATAGCTATAACTTTATTGAAAACTGGAATGGTATTCTCTGTCTTAATCTTGAGTAAATGGAAGCTAAAGAGTGATTTCATTTGTGAAATATTATCACTTTACCTTCACTTACAGGAGATTATTTATATTTTAAGCATGTTTTCCCAAGAAAATCACATCAGTTGCTGCTGACTTCTATCTGTATTGGTCTTAGAAAAAAGAAAGAGATGAATAGAAAGTAAGCAAGCAACAGAACTAATAAGGAGATAATTTCCTTATACCCATATTTCATTATATGTGTATCAAAAGATTTAAAGATATTTACTTATAACATTGTAAATTGTATTGTGTTTTCTGGTCACTTATCTCAGAGGCTGCAAACAACTGTTGTTACTAGAAGCGATGGAAATAAAGAAAACGTATAGGTATGTCTACCATTTAAGTAGCCTGACTTGTGCAAATTATAGTATAAAAAATGATAATTCTATTCAAAGATTGTGAGAAAGATTTGAATGTGGTTTATTTTAAATTCAGGAAATCCACTCAAATAGACATTGGCCTTTGATTTAAAAGTGTTAAGTCATTCTTACATAGAAGTGTTCCATCTCTCAAGAAAGCATCAGTGTGGGATGCTTTCAGCTCATGTCATTCCTGTTTTTTTTTTTTTTTTTTTTTTTTTTAAGAAAGCATTTCTAAGTGCTTAACCGTGTCAGGAACCGTGTTTAATATGGGGGCGGGGGGCGGCACGGACTCTGAAGAAGATGTAGTCCATAATCTCAAGGATTTTAGAATCCGGAGGGGAGACCAAGAAAATAGTTTCTCTAACAGGAAGACATGCTTATGATTGTGAGTAAATACATAAGAGGGGCACTTGACCCAGACTAGGAGGGAGTAGATAAGGAGCTCTTGTGAGAACTGATTCCTGAAGAATAAGAAATAACTTAATAAATATGGGGAGGGGAAGAGGAGGAGATATGCAGGAAGAGAAAGTTATGGTGTCCGAATAGCAGGGCATAAAGCTAGAGCAGAAGGTAGAGAGCCGGAGGGAAAAAAAAGATGAATTGGCAAGGGAGGCAAAACCCAGCTCATTGACGGTCTTGTGACCCCTGATAAAATTTGGAGAACTGTCTGAAACAGGGTGAAAGCTAAAGCAGAGCGACCAGAAAGATGTCTGTAATAGGATTATATTGGAGGATTTGTGTTCCTGGCAGTGATGAGGAATAAAAGTAAGGTAGGAACAGAGGTTTTTTAAAAAAAAAAAAATTGAGTATGTTAGGAAAAGATGAAGAAAAATTGACGAATGCGGAAGGTTTTAGGAGAGGGACTCTTCTCGCGTTTCTGTGTTTGAACAAGTGGGTAAAAAAGGAAGATAGCCGAGCTCGGTTTGCAGGGGAAGACGGCGGAGGGATCTGCGGAGTCTCCTCGGTGAGCAAGAACAGCTGTCATGACATGGCTGTGCTGAGTACCCGCATTCAGGCCTGCCTGTACTACGGCTTGAATTGCTGCTGAGACCTTGTCATTGGCCCTTCATTTTTGCTAGCATTTTATACATTTTGGTGATACGATTTTAAGTGCCCCAAACCCAGTTGAGGAAATACAGAGCCTCTTGCTTGTCTGAACTTAGAGCCCTGAGGAGGCCACGAGGGCTTCATTTCTCGCCCCGTCTCTCGGTGTGGGCATTGTGGTGGTCACTGTGGCCAGTGGCAACCTCAGCTCTCGTCCGAGGCTCTCCCAGAATTGCTCCCGGTGAGGGGGGGCGGGGTGGGGGGGTGGGGGAACCGTCGTTTTCCTGACTTAGATGACAAGCTCATGGGTGAAGGCACCTCTAGCCGGGTGTTGGAGTGAAGACGAGACGGGTTTGCTTAGCCCATGCCACATGTAGTTTAGGAAAGAGGGCGTCTATTAGGAGAAAGGACAAGCGATTCTGGGAAGGGGGCGGACTACAGATGTCCATGCAACCCAGGGTGTCCGCTTCCAGTCTGTTAATGCCCTTGGTCATTTGAGTAGTACTCTTTGGTTCCAGCTCGATCATAAATGCAATCTCAGAAGTCGTGTGCATTATAAGGTGGTCATATATATGAGGTAGAACTTTCAAATAGGATGTGTGAGTGTGTGTGTGTGTGTGTGTACCTTGGATTATCATCCAAATGTTGGAGTGGACACTATAGCCTGTCGGCCAAATCTACCCTGTAGCCTATTTTTTTTTTTTTTAATATCTGCATCTATCTGTGGACCTGCTGTCTCTAGCTGCTGTCTCTACAATGGCAGAGTTGAGTAGTTCCAACGGGGACCTTGGGGCTTGTAAAGTCTGAAATAAACTCTTGCCCTGAGGATCTTTCTGGTCCCCAAGAGCACATCTGTGTCCTCTCAGGGGCCCCCTGACATTTGATGGGAAGCACAGGTTTGAGATATACTTGTTAGGAGTGAAAGCTCAGGGGTCAGACTTACAGATGTAAAATGTTACTGACTTCCTTTTGCCTGGGACCAGTATGACAGTGAGCCCTCGCAGGTGATTTTGTGGTAGAACTTGGCAAACCCAGAGCCGGTCTGTCTAGAATAGCGGTCAGGGACTGGGTGGAGGTTGTTTATGGGTTTTGTCCTAACTTGTCCCTGGATCCCGAGTGTGTTTGGGGGCAACAGTGAGTCTTTGTGAGCTGGTGCTCCATCCCCTGCCATGTGGTCTGGCTGTCCCTTTGGGCCTGCAGGAAGCGCCCTCTGCTTCATCGGAGAGCAGCTGCCTGGGGGATGCTGCTGGAGCTGTTTGTGAGCCTGGCCCCCCTGCCTCTGGAGCTGCAGGCTGGGGTCTCCCAGCAGTTGTTGCCCAGCTGTCTGCTGCTTTGTTACATTGTTTCAAAGGCTGTGCTTCAACCCCTGCTCTCCAAGTGTTTTGCTTGACCTCCTCCTGGGTTCAGGCCTGGTTTGAGTTCAGCCCTAAGCAGCTGTTTGGTATTCTTCTGGTGTCTATTTTCTCCTGGGCTCGCCCACTGGTCCTGATTTTCTGTGATGGAGGTTTTGACACCTGCAAAGTGACTCTGCATCACTACTTGGTTGTTGACAGCCTCCTCTTGATGCTTTTTTGTTCTCTGGGCTTCCCAGGAGGCACCCTCGATAAAATGTGTTCAGTAATGCACTTTTTTTTTTTTTCTTTATTGGCAAGGAAAAACGCAGTATGTTTCTGCTTTGAACTGGATTGCCTTCGTCCACCCTCTTTTAGAGTCTCACATGTTCAATGGTTGTGGTTTGGATGTGGTTTTCCTCAGGTAGAAAAATGGATGTCAAAACCAGGATTGCCTCCTGCAGGATTGTATCCGATTCTTGCACTTTCTGGGAGTCTTGTTAACTTGCCAGGCAGGAAGTGTAAGTTCTACAAAGCGATTGTACCTGGCTTTTCAAAATTTGTTTCTCAAAGTTTGGTTTGCAGATTTAAAATAATAGATTAATCTTTCCTGAGTGGAAAATGCTGCCTTTGATATTATTTTCAGTAGTTAATTTGAAGACTAATTATGTTTGCATGTGAAATGAATTTGAGAGGCCTGATAAATGCATGGAATACATTTTAGCCAGAAGCTACCAGTTCTGCTTAAAAACAACACCAAAAAACCCATTCATTTGATTTTCAATAAGGGCCTATTAAAAATTCTTAATGGATATGCCAGGTAGTAAACAGTTTCTGTGAAAGGAGACATTTGGATAGAAAGGCTTTAACCTGGAGCTGCTGCTGCTGCTGCTGCTGCTAAGTCGCTTCAGTTGTGTCCGACTCTGTGTGACCCCATGGACGGCAGCCCACCAGGCTCCCCCGTCCCTGGGATTCTCCAGGCAAGAACACTGGAGTGGGTTGCCATTTCTTTCTCCACTGCAGGAAAGTGAAAAGTGAAAGTGAAGTTGCTCAGTCGTGTCCGACTCCTAGAGACCCCATGGACTGCAGCCTACCAGGCTCGTCCATGGGATTTTCCAGGCAAGAGTACTGGAGTGGGGTGCCATTGCCTTCTCCGAACCTGGAGCTAGTGAAACCAATTAAAAAAATTAAGCTGGAAGAAACTCATTGAATCAAACATATATTGTAATATTGTTTAAAAGGTATCATAATAGATGAGTTTGGGGAAAGTTCAATTCTAATGTTCAATTTTATGAGTAGATATGTAATATATATAAGTTTTTAGCAATTGTCATAAGCCAGAAGAGAAACAATCAATTTACAAATAACACAGAGGCAGTAAATTTGTTGGCAACAGTTCTAGGCCTATTCTAATTCTGTAGTTTTTTCAATATGCAAGTGGTGAATTGCTAATGTTGCTCTGAGCCAAAGATCTGGTGATTTGTGAACGTGTCCAAGCAGTGCTTACATTATGTAAGGCTGGGAGGTATTTTGATATCGGCGAAATACTTTATAGAAATAACAGGAAAATGTGTACTGTTGAAATCATATCTATAAAATCAATGTTTATATTGAAGTTACCCTCCCAATTCACATTTCAGATTTCAGGGTTTGGCTTGATGCTGTGTGATCAATTGAGACATTGTTCCCCTCTGGCAGGGGTTCACGTCTGAACCTAACATCTTATTGGCTGTGCTCTAATCACATTGATCACTTTGAGCTATCGTCAAGGGGAGCGTGACTTCCAACATGGGTGCCCTGTTCTCTCCCACGAAGTTCAAAGTATTCAATACGTTATAGTCTCCCTTTTAGCTGCTCCTCTTTTGTTCCAGCTGTTACAGCTTGGGTTCTTTTTTTTTTTTGGCTTGGATTCTTGCTTTTGCAAGGATCCTTCTTTCTCTTTTGGGCAGCCCCATATTTCCATCTCAAGTCATTTCCAGCCTACCTATTGTGTTCTTAAATCAAGATTTGAATGAACCATAATCATTATGAACATGATACCTGAATAATGCATTACAAAGGGAAATATTTACAAGTTGTGTATGCTAATTCTCCAGGGAAATAAGAACTTGAGAAAATGGGCTAATTATATCTTGTTAATAGAAGAAAAATCAACTATGATGGATCATTGACTAATAGGAATCCTTAAGTTTATTCTTCAATTTTTTCCTCTTGGAGGTGTGACAGTGGGCAAGTCAGTGACTTGTCTGAACCAGGGTTTGCTCTTTTATGGAGAGGACAGTAATTCCTGTTCTCATAGGGTTGTTATGAGCATGAAATCCAATTCAGCTTCTTAGACTTTAATTTTCTGTCTAGTCCATTAGGTACTCTGTTAGTGGAATGGCATGCAAATGGTGAATCATGTGGATTTATAGAGGAAATATCAGATTGTGAGAAGGATGGAAACCTCAAAACTGTGCCTGCAGAGTTTTGCATGTATCCTCAGCATGGAGAATGGTAGATGAAAAAAAAAAAGTCTGCCTGCAATGATGATTCTTGGCCTAGCAGATAATGAGGGCCAAAGTGGGTTATGTGGCTTAATGTGGAGTTCAAAGGTGGACTTATCAACAGTCTGAAGATGGAAACTGGGGTTGAGGCTGTGGTACTGCAGCTCCTAGCTTCAGGTCTTCTGGTGCCATCCATTCTTTTGAGAGGAAAGTAGGCTCTGATTTTGCGGGTTATGTGAAAAATGGCATCATACTGGGAATGATGAAGTTTTAGAGAATGGTACAGCTATATGGAGTATTGACAGTATTTGAGAAACTCCATAAAAATATGTAGGCATGAAGTAGATTATTATATCTTTTAAGTTGTTAAATTATATGCAAAATATCATAGTAAGTTCTTTACATATTTCATTGCAGTTAATCCTTTCACCCCAATAAGGTAGTTATTACGAACATGGCAACAGGCTCTGTGAAGTTAGGTAACTTGCCTGAGGTCATTGGCCATTAAATGATGAATCAGATTTGAACGCACATGTTGGAGCTCAACTGCCTGATTCCTTCTGTGAAACCATTGGTATACATAAGAGTTCTGGAGATCTAAATTGAATCTTGTTTTTTTCCTCAGTAACTGTGAGATTGTACAATTTACTCAAAGGTGTACTTACTTTGTCTTACCCCACCTTGTTACTGCAGAGCATACAGAGTCACATTTGAGTGAATTTTGCTTTCAAATCAGATTTTTCTGTATCATGGAACCTTTTGTCCATCTGATTCATCATCAGAATCCACCATCAACTTCCATTAAAACCCCCCAAGCTTGTGGTGAACCAATATAGGATTATATAGGCTAACAAAATGTTGACATTTTGTTTCTGTTTTGGGTTTTGATTAATAATTTTATAAATTCAGGGATCTTAGCACCGAGTAGCTTATATTAGTCAGAAAATCTGATTGTTAGCCTTGACTTTTGATTAATAATTAGTTAGAAAATACATTGTGAAAAGACAGAGTTAGACATGGAAGCTGTTAGCAGGCTTTGGGTCGAATGCAGGTGGATGTACTTAAAGGCGTCTGTGGAGAAAATACTGGAAACTGCTGATTTGGATAATCTTTTAATACCTCTTTTAACTCTTGATTCTTTCACCCAAATATCCTTGATATTTATGGCGTATTGAAATAAGTCTAGTTTTCCGTGGATTCTGATGAAAGAAAAGAAAAAAAATGAAAACAGATGGAGAACCTGAAAAGTAACTCTTGGTTGATTGACAGTAAATATGGAGAATGCTTTAGAAAGGAAATGAAATGTTGTCTCCAACAGATGGAAGTGTGTAAATTTTCCTTCCACTTTAGAGCTAGAATCACTGTGAGTGGTGATGTTTCAGAATCAGAAAAATAGAAAGAAAAGCAGTATGATTGTCATCACAGGTAGGAGGAAAAGACAGGGTTCCCATTGTTATGAAAGTCTCATACCTAAAAGAAAAGCTTCCCCTCAGAGATGTGGGCCCGACCCCTTCTTCCTCTTTCTCCTCTGATATCCTTTGTCCTCATCGAGCAGCTTTTACCTTTATTATCTTCCAGTTTTCCCTCCTCCCTTCCTATTCTTTCATATCCTCTCTCTCTTTCCAGTTCCTGTTTCCTCTCTCTGCTTATGCTTCCTACCTCTACGCCCGCTCCCTCCTCCGTGCTTTCCCGCCTCCACCCTCCACCTAGGTTAAGTGATGTCACTCTTGGGCTCAAGAAGAGCCGCTTCATCGAGTTCCTGGCGCTGTGAGAGCTTCTTTTTGACTATGACCTCATTCAGCTCTGGACAGAGAAGTTACCTCCCAATCATGCTTGGTGGTAATTCATGCCTGGGAATTTGATAAACAAAGTGCTACTTGAGCTGAGCTTTAGGCAAGGCAGATGGCCATCTTAGGGATGCTATGAACTGACTGGCTTGCCTGAAGTGTTAAGACTGGCTCACGCATTGAAAAAACAGCAGGTTGTTCAGAATGGCAGGTACCAAGGGTGTATTTGGGAGACTGGCCAGGAATTGAAATACAGAAGTAGGTAGAAAGTTCGTCATGAGGCCTGGGTACCAGGGTAAGGAGCGAAACGAGGGTGGCCCTTGAAGGAGAAAGAAATGATCAGATTTGGATTTTTTTTTTTTTTTTTAGATTTTAATTTCTTTTTATTAATTTAAAAGATGAATTAGCTTTATTTTTTTTAATTTTATTTTATTTTTAACCTTTACATAATTGTATTAGTTTTGCCAAATATTTGGATTTTAAGAGAGAATCCTCTAACAGAAGTGAAATAGATTGGAGGAGAACCCTGTTGAAGGTAGAGAGGACAGATAGGAAAAAAGAATGAAAAAAGAATGAGAGTTTTAACTGAAGCTAAGGGAATGAAGAGAGAGGCAAATTCTAGGGGTAAGGAGGACTCTAGAACTTGCTGACTGGATGTGAGAATGGGTAAGAAAGAGTGTAACAATTTGTGAAAGTTTCTGATAACTAGTTGGATACTCAGAATGTCCTCTGTATGAAGGAACTTAGAAGGAAACCAGTTTTAAAGGGAGAGGTACAGAATGCATCTTTGGACATGTTGAATTTGAGGCTCCCTCTGATACAGAAACTAGTAGAGTTACAAGCAAACTATAGTTGGGTATTAACTACTTTACAGTTAGTTGTTTCCTTGACATGTGCCAGCCAGAGTTCTAAGCATTTTACGTGGGTTATTCCATTTATCCTTGTAATAGTTCTGTGAAGTTAGGAATGATTATTGGGAAGAAAACAAGGCATAGCAAAGTTAAGTGACTTTACATATTTAGAAAGTGATAGAATATTAGCATATGATTTCATCTATGTACAATGCCTAGAAAAGGCAAATGTCTATAGAGGAGAGAAAGTAAGGTAGTGGTTTTCTGGGAGTAAGCATGGAATCAATGCAAATAAACATAAGGGATCTTAATAAGGCTGTGAAAATATTCTAAACATTTATTGTGATGGCTGCCCCACTCAGTAAATTTACTAAAAATCATTGAATTGTACACTTGAAATGGGTGAATCTTGCAATGTATAGTAAAACTCAATAAAGTTGTAAAAAAAGCATTTTGAGTTGGGATCATTATAAAATGTTTTATTGTAGTTGTTATTTTCACTGGACTGCACTAGGAAAGTGCTCTTAGAGATATCTAGGTACCACTACTTAAAAAAAAAAAAAAGGTGTTTTTCTTTTTTTCTTTTAATGCCAGTCTTTCAGCTGTTGCTTGATTACCATCTGTGAAGCCTTTTCATGTTGCCTCTTGTGACTTGCTGTTTCTGGTCTCTTTTGAGATAAGGTGCTAGGTGACTACGGAGAAGGCAGTGGCACCCCACTCCAGTCCTCTTGCCTGGAAAATCCCATGGACAGAGGGGCCTGGTAGGCTGCAGTCCATGGGGTCTCTAGGAGTTGGACACGACTGAGCAACTTCACTTTCACTTTTTACTTTCCTGCAGTGGAGAAAGAAATGGCAACCCACTCCAGTGTTCTTGCCTGGAGAATCCCAGGGACGGGAGAGCCTGGTGGGCTGCCGTCTATGGGGTCGCACAGAGTCCGACACGACTGAAGCGACTTAGCAGCAGCAGCTAGGTGACTCAGCTGGCTCCTGCTCACTCAGGTTCTCATTGCTTGCTCCCTTCCTTCCATATTCAGGAACTGTGTGAGGGACTACGAATTAAAAAAAAAAAGAGAAGACAAAGCATTCTCATAACTGGTAGTCTAAAATTAATATTATAAATGACTCAGTGGGCCTCTGAGTCTTCCCTTATACAGACCAAGAAGGAATTTTTACAGAATTGCTCCTCTGTTTATGGCTCTTGGTTTATTTCTTGGTTCATGGGATTTGATTATAAGTAGGGCACAACCTTGGTTAGATACTTCATGATTTGTTACAATCAATGAAAAGGGTTCCCTGTGACTGTATTAGCAAAGATAACCTCCAGAAGCCAGATAATGACCAAAAAAAGCAATTACTTCCTTCTCTCTCCCACTCTCACTGGCTCCCAAATCCTGTCACATTATCATTTCATTTTATTTTTGTCATTATGAAATAGTGAAAATTAAATTATCTAATATCATGTATGATTGAATACAAGAGGCACAATAGCTGTTTTGGTTCTTTTACTTTATTTCTTTTGGAAAACTTGGTATGTAAATAATTTTTCTTCTTCTCGTTTTTCTTTGGTCAAATGAATCTGATTTTGAATGCAGTAGACTTTTCTGGTAAATCTTCGGCAAATCTGGTACATCTTTGGGCAAAATGCCCATTTTTCATGATATTTTATTACATGAAATGTAAATATTGTGAAGAAAAAGTTTTTACTTTAATTCATCTATTTGTGCCATCTGAAAATAGCACAAATTGTTGGTAGAATTAAAGATGACCATGGTAGTTTTATCAGAATTAGTGGACACTTGTCAAGTGGGGCTTCCCAGATGGTGCTAGTGGTAGAAACTGCCTGCCAGTGCGGGAGACCTGGGTTCAGTCCCAGGGTTGGAAAGATCCCCTGGAGAAGGGCATGGTAACCCACTCCAGGATTCTTGCCTGGAGAATCCCATGGACAAAGGAGCCTGGTAGGCTACGGTCTGTGAGGTCGCACAGAGTCAGACACAACTGAGCGACTAACACTTTCACTTTGTCAGGTGTTAGTGGTTCATTCATATTTGCGTGCTTTGGAATATTTGGTTAATTGTTTCTGTGAGTGCCCATTAAAAGTGGGAGCAGACATATGTCAGGTGCCTGGATTTATCACCAAATCAAGTAGAGTGTCTTTAAGGCTGTGTCCAATAGTACCTTATGGTGCATCATTCATTATGTAGAAAATAAGGTGGTTGGTACATAAAACCACAACTTAGTTATTGAAATGAGCCTTTTCTGGTTCTGATATACAAGCATTCTTTACACAATTTGTAGAGAAATAAACATCTTCATGTATAAAGCATCACAAGGCTAAGGGTGGAAGATGAGAGGGTGATTTAGAATGCTGGGATGTTTGTATCCATGAGAAATTTATCACCTCTTCCCTGGTGTGCCAGGAAGTTGAGGACCTTCAAGCAATTCAGTGATAAAATTCTTTACCACATTGTGAACCTGCTCCCAAGACAAATTTATTATCTGCTGATTTTACTCGTAAGAGTAATAGGTGAAGGGTAATTTTTATATTGTGTACCTTAAGAGGCTTATTGAGCAAATAAAAATAAGCTCTTCAAAAAATTGGAAACAATTGGAAAATCGAATGGAGGGATTAAACATCACAAAACACTTTGAAATTTTCTATTAATTATCCAGAGGGCATTCATTCAGGAAATTGTTTGGCGCTGACAGTATATCAGGCATTTTGTAAATTTTTAAAGTTGTAAATTGGCAGCCTAGTTTTTTGTTTATTCTGAATTGTGTTACAAAAAAATAAAAAGCAAAGGAAAACAGAACAAAACAAAAAACCAGTAGGTAGCCAGCCTATAAAAATTAGAACACCCTACTCCCTGGTTCATATTTACAGCTTTCTTAATTTTAAAAGAAAATTAAGAATTTGACAACCGTGGGCTCATATTCCTGCACGGAACCAATTAGCAGGAGCAAAAGAGTGGCTGCCCCCTCATTACCAGTTTTATAGATGAGACAATTTAAGGAACAGTGTTAGGCAGCATCCCCAAGGACACAAAATAAGTTGTTGGGGAGTTATATTTCAAACTTCATCTAATCCAATTAAAAAGCAAAAAAACTTCTACTCTTAATGCTGCAGAGTACACTTGAAGTTGCAAAGCAAAGCAAGATAGAAACTAACATTCCTTACATGTGGCACTGCTTTTTAATCTGTGAAATCTGAGCTTTTCCAGTATATCCCAGCAATACACCTATAAATCCAGGCAGGAGTTTTAATTCACAGGTTTCACAGTGGGAAGCCTTGGGTATACTTTGCTCAGTCACAAGTCTACTAAGCCACCGTGTTGGATTAGAACCCTGGTCCCTGGGCTCTGGTGCTGGATCCCTTCTAACACAGTGAAGATCAAGAGTTGGCCAACAGTTTGAATATAAAGTCTGAACTTTATATTAAGTCAGAAAATACGTAATTCTTAAGTGTAGGATAAACCATATGGCAGTGCCATTTTGTCTGCCAGCAGTGGTCAAGTTCAGCAATTTCATTTGATTCAGTGACTATGTCTAGAGATCTGCCTATTTATCATTATTTTTGATGTGTTTTCCTTTATGTTTACAGAGATTTAACCTTTCATAGGAAATTGGAAATAGAAAGTTTTGAGCAGGTCTGTTGTTGGTGTTGTTCAGTCGCTCAGTTGTGTCTGACTGTTTGCAACCCCATGGACTGTAGCATGCCAGTGTCCTTCACCATCTCCCGGAGCTTTGCTCAGACTCACCTCCATGAAGTCAGTGATGCCATCCATCCATCTCATCCTCTGTCATCCCCTTCTCCTCCTGCCTTCAGTCTTTCCCAGAATCAGGGTCTTTTCTAGTGAGTCTGCTCTCTGCATCAGGTGGCCAAAGTATTGGAGCTTCAGTTTCAGCATCAGTCCTTCTAATGAATATTTAGGATAGATTTCCTTTAGGATTGACTGGTTTGATCTCCTTGCTGTCCAAGGGACTCTCAAGAGTCTTTTCCAACACCACAGTTGAAAAGCATCAATTCTTTGGCGTTCAGCTTTCTTTATGGTCCAACTCTCATATCCGTACATGACTACTGGAAAAACCATAGCTTTGACTCTTTGGACCTTTATCGGCAAAGTAACGTCTCTGCTTTTTAATATGCTGTCTAGGTTTATCATAGCTTTTCTTCCAAGGAGCAAGCATCTTTTAGTTTTGTGGTTGCAGTCACCATCTGCAGTGATTTTGGAACCCAAGAAAATAAAGTCTGTCACTGTTTCCAGTGTTTCCCCATCTATTTGCCATGAAGTGATGAGACCAAATGCCATGATCTTCATTTTTTTAAAAATTTTATTTTATTTTTAAACTTTACATAATTGTATTAGTTTTGCCAAATATCAAAATGAATCCGCCACAGGTATACATGTGTTCCCCATCCTGAACCCTCCTCCCTCCTCCCTCCCCATACCATCCCTCTGGGTCATCCCAGTGCACTAGCCCCAAGCATCCAGTATCGTGCATCGAACCTGGACTGACATCTCATTTCATACATGATATTTTACATGTTTCAATGCCATTCTCCCAAATCTTCCCACCCTCTCCCTCTCCCATAGAGTCCATAAGACTGTTCTATACATCAGTGTCTCTTTTGCTGTCTCGTACACAGGGTTATTGTTACCATCTTTCTAAATTCCGTATATATGCGTTATTATACTGTATTGGTGTTTTTCCTTCTGGCTTACTTCATTTTTTGAATGTTGAATTTTAAACCAACACTTTAACTCTCCTCTTTCACATTCATCAAGAGGCTCTTTAGTTCATCTTCACTTTCTGCTATAAGGGTGGTGTCATCTGCATATCTAAGGTTATTGATATTTCTCCATGTTTCTGCATATTTGAGGTTATTGATATCTGAGGTTATTGATATTGGCAGTCTTAAATCCAGCTTGTGCTTCATCCAGCCTGGCATTTCACATGATGTACTCTGCATATAAGTTAAAGAAGCAGGGTGGCAGTATGCAACAGTTGCTGGGTGAATGCCTTTTCCTTCTTTATACCTAAATTACTTATGTAGTAATTTTCTTTGGGCCTGATAGGGAAAACATGATTCTGTCTCCTTTAATCAGGATCTCATAACATACGAGAAAGAACACAGTTTTGGTATGAGCTAACCTTGGGTACATGTTCTGTGCCATTGGTTTTCCAACTGTGTGACCACAACTTATGCTTTCTCTTAGATTCTCATTTAACTTATATTCTCATGGAAATAGCAACATCTGAATGTTAAGAAAGTTTGAGATGACTTTTGTAAGGTTCCTACAAATGTATGCCGGATAAATGATAATTTTTATTATTTTTTGTTTGTTGAAAAGAGTTTTATGGTGAAGTTTTTACAGTTAAAGAGATTTGAATTTTGAAGTATAATGATTATTTGATCTCTAAAATTGCATACTTTGTGCTCTTCTTACATTTTGTCTCTTTTGACAATAGCTTTATTGAGATACAACTCACATTTCATACAGTTCACCCATTTTAATTGTACAATTTAAACCAGGCTGGATGAAGCACAAACTGGATTCAGTTGTATAATTTAAGTGTGTTTACATTTACATTTTAAAAATTTAAAGAAAAATTGTATTGGGGTGTAATTGATTTACAGTGTTGTGTTAGTTTCAGTTGTACGGCAAAGTGAATCTGTCATACACATACCGATATCTACTCTTTGTTAGATTCTTTTCCCGGGTAGGCCATTACAAGATATTGAGTAGAGTTCCCTGTGCTATACAGAAGTTTCCATTTATATATTTTTAGTAAAAACTGTGTATATTTTAGATGTATAGTATGACTAGTATACATATATCTAGTGAAATGATTACTGTTGTCAAGCCCACTAACGTATCTCCTCTAGTTACCATTATTATGTGTGATGAGGGCACTTGAAATCTACTCTCAGCATTTTTCCAGTGTTCAGTACAGTATTAAGTACAGTTGTCATGCCTGTGCATTTGTTATCTGCACTTATTTGTCCTACATAACTGCAACTTTGTACCATTTACCCAGTATCTCCCCACTTGCCCCACTACCATGACCCCTGGTAACCACTATTCTACTTCCTGTTTTGGTGGTTTGATTTTTTCCCCTTATTTTTAGATTCCAATAAAAGCAAGATCGTGTAGTATTTGTTTTCTCAATCTGGCTTATTTGATTAGCATAATATTCTCAAGGTCCATCCATGCCACCGTGAAGAACGGGGTCTCCTCCTTTCTCATGGCTGAATAATGTTTCATATATGTAGGCATATATATTTTCCTTTACACATTCATCTGTTGCAGGGCATTTGATTTGTTTCCATATTTTGGCTAGTATGAATAATGCTGCAATGAACATGGGAATACAGATATCTCCTTGAGATCCTGAGTTCACTTTCTTGGGTATATACCCAGGGTTTTTAATATATTCCCAGGTCGTGCAACAGTTACCACAGTGGTTAAAACGCTTTAATCCCTTCAAAAAGAAATTCCTGTCACCTCTATACCTTCATCCTTCCTTGTCCTGCTGTGGCTCCTAAGTCGCTTCAGTCGTGTCCGACTCTGTGCAACCCCATAGACGGCAGCCCACCAGGCTCCCCCGTCCCTGGGATTCTCCAGGCAAGAACACTGGAGTGGGTTGCCATTTCCTTCTCCAATGCAGGAAAGTGAAAAGTGAAGTCACTCGGTCGTGTCCGACCCTCAGCGACCCCATGGACTGCAGCCTTCCAGGCTCCTCCGTCCTTGTCCTATGCAACCATTAATCTTTGTTATATAGATTTGGCAGTTCTGGATTACTTATATAAATGGAATCACATAATATGTAAGCTTCTGTGGCTGACTTCTTAGCTTAATATTTTCAGGGTTTAACATGTTGTAGCATGCACCAGTACTTGGTTCCTCGTTTACGGCCACCTGTAGTTCACTGTGGATTCCATCGTGTGCATGCTCCAAATTTGTGTAGCCACACATCAGGTGGTGTACTTGTGGATTGTTTCTGCCTTTCGGTTATCACGACTAGTGCCTCTATGAACTTTCCTTTAACAGCTTCTGTTTGAAAACCAATTTTCAGTTGTTTTGGACATTTCCCTAGGAGTAGAGTTGCTGGTAATGTGATAACTCTATGTTTAAGGAGTTGAGGAACTGCTGGACTATTTTCCTAAGTGGCCTCATTACTTTTCCCTCCCACTAGAAGTCCGTGAGTGTTGCATTTTCTCCACATCCTCCTCAGCACCTGTTACCGTCTTTTTCATTCTTATCATTGTAGAGGGTATGCAATGGTTATCTTGTTGTGGGTTTGACTTATCTTTTCTTGATGACTAGTGCTGCTGAGCATGTTTTTATGTTTCCTTTTCATTTAATTAGAGCAAAAACCCCACTTTTGTATTACTTATCCTTTCCAGTTCCTAATGGCTGAAGTGAGGGTTGGATAGGGAGAAAGATTTATTTGGGTCTAGGAAACTCAGCAAAAGATGATTTAATAAAAGTTTCTCACCTCTGCTGTGTTTTAGCTGTAAGTAGATGAGGAAAGGAAAGCAAGAATAGAACTAATTGCTCATCAAGAGAGGAGTTACAAATATAAGTGGTTCCGATACGCTTTTCAATTAGATTACATTTAATGAGAGGTTTTCTAAATGGAAGTAATTTGAAAGGACACACAAGTCATTGGGTTTAATCTGTGTACCTTCCAGTAAATAGCTAAAACTCCCTCCTCCCCCCGTCCAGTTTCTGGTAAATAAAAGTTACTGTTCAGAAGAGCCTTTTTCTCCCTTGTTCCCGTGCTTCCTGTAAATGGCAGCTGCTGGGGGCTTCAGCAGTGGACGCCACCCAGAGATGAAACTCAGGCTTGTTCAGTTTTCATCTGGACCAGAAAACATCAGCATTCAAACGAAGGAGTTTTGAAAGTTAAAAAAAGATTTCTGTTTGCTTTTGTCCTCATAATAGCTTGAATTGTGTTTTTTATTTTTATTTTTTTTCCCTGAATTCCACAAGTTCTGTTTTGGTACTTTCAGTGTTAACATTTAAAGAACTGAGAAATGACTTCTTTATTATAGTTTACTACTGAATAGGGACTATGTCCACAATTATGTGATGAACCTATTGTCTAAAAATGACTCTTTGCATCCAGCAGTTGACTATGAGGTAATTTCTAAAAATAGTTAAGAGGACAACTGATTGATTTCAGCAAACTCCTTGAAAAAAAAAATCCAAGTTAATTTTGGTGAGAGAAGACAAAAATAGAGATTAAAATATGCAAGCTATTTAAAGATTTGTGGAAAAGTCAGTGCCTTGCTCTGACTACATTTCTGAGATTTCTGTGATGATATGTGTGACCATTTATGTAGGAGGTAATTTTTTTTCAAAGTGCTTTCCCATCCACTATTGTGTTTGACTGCTCATGAGAACTACGTGGTGTAAATAGGCCAAAAAGTTTTAGCCTCACTTTGTAGAAGAAATTGAGGTCTCAAGATGGTAATGACCTACCCAGATCTGTCTGGTTATCCCCAGATTGAAGTTTAGCAACTGGGTTCTCTGACATCATTACTGCTTTTTCTGACACATTCGGTGGCAGTTTTCATTTTTGCTGGATTGCTGCTGAAAGAAATATAAGGTTTTTTTCCTTTGTGTATTTTGTAAATTGTTCACCAGCTCTCCCATTTCTGCCATTATAAAGACTTTCCTAATGAATTATGCATCAGCATTTGATTTAAAAAAGAAAAATCAAAGGACTTGGATTTAAGTAGTATTCTCACATGGAAACATACTATTTTGTACATGCTTTTCTTTTCCTCTAAAATGGTTTGTGAAAGAATGATTTAAATACTAATATGAAGCTTTCTGTAGTGTTACCACCTGAAGAAGATGTGATTTGCTAAGCTGTGGAACAGAGGTAGTTTCAAGAGAAATTAACTTCAGTGGCATTAAAACTTTTTATTCTAGTTCTTTCCCCAGATTTCATGGAGTGTCAATAAAATCTATCCTAAGAAACAAAGCAAAGTTTGACAAACAACCTTCACTTTCTGCCTCGTTATAATTATTTGACTGAAGTGTGCTCCATCTGCAAGACTGCAGGTTTTTCATGACAAGTGCTAGCTCATTGAATCTTCATGGTACCTACCGCAGAGCCTGACATGTTGTAGGCACTCACTAAATACAGACTGGATGAATTAGGATTCAGTCGTTCATCTGATGTGAAGGAGGATGATAGCCATAGAATTGAAGAGAAATTTACAACTATAGTAATTATGAGGCCTCAAGTCTTGTAATTTGGTACAAGAAGGGGTTTTTGAAGCTGAGAGAAACTGGTACACTTAACCCACTCTCAAGTGGGACACTGCTTGTGAGGGGAAAGCTTGTGGTGTGGAGGTTTCCATTTGTTTCAGTTTAGGAACTCCCATTGCGGTTTTCTCCTCCCGGTTAGCTGTGGTTGTGCAAGGCCTTCTGGGAGATGGGACCTAATACAGCTTTTTGTGCATTACCAAACCAAGGCACGGTCTGGAGTACATTGCAAAGCATCCTAGGACTTCTGAAAACACATGTCACCTGCTCAGTGCGCTGAAAGGCAGCGGATAGGCTTTCTTACCAAGTAACCATTTGAGTGCCAGCCTTTGTCACTTATAGCCTGAGATATATCACTCAGTTTCTCTGAGGTTTGATTTCCTCATCAGTAAAATGAGGATACAAAGAGCCTCTGGGTTGTTATAAGAAACAATTGTTCTTATAATTTGTTAGAAGAGTTAGTGATAATAAAAGTTAATTATTCTGGGGAAGCAAAATCTTGCCCAGTTTCCTTCTGATATAGCTCAAGTTTGAGCATTGAGATGTGCAAGCTAGGCTGGAAATTCAGAAGCAATTACTTATTAATTTTGGAGTCAAATGAAAGTGCCATCAGTTCACTTCAGTCACTCAGTCGTGTCCGACTCTTTGCGATCCCATGAATCACAGCACGCCAGGTCTCCCTGTCCATCACCAGCTCCCAGAGTTCACTCAAACTCATGTCCATCGAGTCGGTGATGCCATCCAGCCATCTCATCCTTTGTCGTCCCCTTCTTCATCTGCCCCCAATCTCTCCCAGCATCAGGGTCTTTTCCAATGAGTAAACTCTTCACATGAGGTGGCCAAAGTATTGGAGTTTCAGCTTCAGCATCAGTCCTTCCAGTGAACACCCAGGACTGATCTCCTTTAGGATGGACTGGTTGGATGTCCTTGCAGTCCAAGGGACTCTCAAGAGTCTTCTCCAACACCACAGTTCAAAAGCATCACTTCTTCGGTGTTCAGCTTTCTTCACAGTCCAACTCTCACATCCTTTCACAGATATTTGTAAGGCCTCCTCAGACAGCCATTTTGCTTTTTTGCATTTTTTTCCATGGGGATGGTCTTGATCCCTGTCTCCTGTACAATGTCATGAACCTGCATCCATAGTTCATCAGGCACTCTTGTCTATCAGATCTAGTCCCTAAATCTATTTCTCACTTCTACTGTATAATCATAAGGGATTTGATTCAGGTGCCATAGTGTGTATTAAAAATCTATCATCACATTAATGAGAAGTGAAGACTCAGCTATTGAGTCAGAGCCTCTCATCTGTCAGTCTTGAATAGGAGGGACATTACAATCATGCTACTTGTTAAACTTGAAGGAAATAAAACTGTTGGATGGAGACTTGGAAAAGAGACTGATAGTCAATTGTCAGGTATATATTCCATCATGAATCTTTTAGAGGTATAACTGGTATGACTCTCTGAGAACATGTGGCCATTATTTAGTGACATTATCATCTCATATTTTGTTTCTTGTAGATAGCAGTATCCATTTATACTTTCCTAGGAAAAATTGAGTGACTTCATGACCTTTGACGGTATTCTTGTACAATAAACATCTCTCTGCTCTTGGTGTTGAGATGATACGTGCAGACCGTAGAGTGTCAGAAAGTGAAAGTGAAACTCACTCAGTTGTGTCCAAGTCTTTGCGACCCCAAAGACTATACAGTCCATGGAATTCTCCAGGTCAGAATACTGGAGTGGGTAGTCTTTCCCTTCTCCAGGGAATCTTCCCAACCAGAAATTGAACCCAGGTCTCCTCCATTGCAGATGGATTCTTCACCAGCTGAGCCACAAGGAAATCCCAAGAATACCACAGTGGGTAGCTTATTCATCCCTTCTCCAGCCGATCTTCCTGAACCAGGAATCAAACAAGGGTCTCCAGCATTGCAGGTGGATTCTTTACCAACTGAGCTATCAGGGAAGCCCTGAGTGTCAGAAAAGGCAAAGATAACAGCTTCAAATTTTTGAGACCTCTTCCTATTAATTGTCCAAAATTTCAGAATATTATTTTCTAGAGGTAAGAGAGCAGGAAGGGAAATTACAAACTAGATTTGGAGCAAGAGGCATTTTTCTTTTTTTAAGAAATGTTAATAAAATGTCTTTAAAAATCAGTAAAAAATACTTTTGGATGACATCCAGATTTGAAAGTAGAGTTAAAGGGGATATTTTTTCAAAAGAACTTGCTATTCTGTATATTCAAAGTCAGTTTTCTTTTTACCAGTCACTTTCCTAGACTTGCTGTTTTATTTTCTGTCAGCTTCGTAATACCTGGAGGTGTTCCCATTAAGTGTGAATGTATTTGTTCTGAATATTAATTTTCTCTTGAACAGATTGGTTTAACAAACTGAAATTATGATTTATGGATTCCATTTTTGTGATGAGTTGTTCACAAGAGTGGTCAGCAAGCATAGTTTTGGGTCTCTTTGCCCTTAACTGGAAGTGGTCTCTAGTTGTTAATTGTATACACAAATTGAGATTACAAATACAGGGAAAACCTTAGGTGATTGAATAGTATGTGTGACACCGACCAATCAGATGCTGATAATGAGATGGTAATGACCCTGTAATTCTTTTTCCTAGTGAAAAAAATTGGGTTTTTCATATGTGCCAGGTATGGGTTTAGGCACTTTACGTAGATCTCCTAGTGACCCTGATAGGAAACTGAGGTTCCTAGACATAATGTATTTTTCCCAAGATCACACAGCTAGAAACTTGCAAAGGCAGGGTTTGGGCTCAGATAGTATACTTTTGGGCTTCCCTAGTGGCCCAGATGGTAGAGAATCTGCCTGCAGTGCAGACCTGGGTTCAGTCCCTGGGTAGGGAAGATCCCCCGGAGGAGGGTGTGGCAACCCTCTCCAGTATTTTTGCCTGGAGAATCCCCATGAATAGAGTAGCCTGGCAGGCTACAGT
Source organism: Bos indicus (assembly GCF_029378745.1). Classification (NCBI taxonomy): domain Eukaryota; kingdom Metazoa; phylum Chordata; class Mammalia; order Artiodactyla; family Bovidae; genus Bos; species Bos indicus. Next base: position 12,374,101 of record NC_091764.1, read on the forward strand.
CCATGGGGTCGCAAAGAGTCGGACACAACTGAGCGACTAAGCAGAGCGCAGCGCAGTAGACTTTTAACCAGTTATCCCACACCACCTTTGAATTGCTGTACATTCCTAGGAAAGTTCCTTTTCTTAACTGATACACATTTGAGTGACCTAGTTAAATAAGGAAGGGTTGATGTTTTCTTTGTTTGCCCTCTTATTCTGATCTGTTATGTTGGCTTTCTTAAAACAGTTAAAAAAGAAAACACTTATAACATTTTTTCCCCAATCATAAATACTCATTATGGAAAAAAAAAGAGGAATTAAACTATTTCTACCACCTCAACCCTATCATTCTTAACCCTTTGTTATATTTTCTTCTAGTCCTTTCTGTGTATGTATTAATTGATTTCTTCTACTGAGATTAAATTATACTACTTACTCAGAGCCATTTGCATTCTGTTTGTTGGGCCTTTGAATCTTCCAATTTGATTCTTTTTTATGGGTGTGAATGAATTGTCTCCAGAGATGCCAGTCTCATTCTCAACATAGGGGATATACAACTTAAAAAAAAAAAAAAATCTAGTTTTAATTCAAGCCTTTACCCAGAAATCTGAGGGGTGGGGGTAGAGATCACTCCATAATGCAGCTCTGCTTGAAAGCACACCAGTGTCAGAGTATTCCAACAAGTCAAAAAGAAAGAAAAGAGAGAAGAATAGGGGGAAAAGAAAAAAGAGGGAGAAAAGGAGAGAAAAATCAGAGTGGCATAACAGAATTGCTGTACAAGCTACAGCTGTTAAGCACTTTCATGATTGTTATTTTGCCATCTCCTTTTAATGAGGTTGAGTTTTGAGAGCCTAAAGCGGAAATGTAAAGTGCCTCACAAAATGGCAGAGCCACAACTAAGGATCTGGTCTTCATTTTCTTTTGACTCCCGGTGGTACCAGGAAGTCTCCAGCATTTGGAATACATGCATCAAAAGAGCTGGAAGTACCAGGCCTCTTGTCCCTTCAAGGCCCCTGGTATCACTTACTTAACTGAAGTGCCTGCTCCTGTGCTGGCCCTCTGGTTGTGAGAAGTTTGCTAATAGAGATGAAGGTCCTATTTGACTTCTTACTTTGTGTATGCCTGGAGCCTGTTAAACAGTAGGAACATTATTACTTAAAACTTGTTTTGAGATTATTTAACTTAATTTTTATAAGAAGTTTGTTTTTATTGAAGTAATCCTTCTAATTTGAAAAGTCAAAGATACTATAAGACGGTTAATGAAAACCAGAGCCAGCCTCATCCGCTCCCTGTCTTAGAGTTGTGTTTCCCTCAAGCAACCACTTTTATCTCTCTGAGCTCTTCTCCTGAATGAGTATCTGTGTTTCGGAAAAAGAAGAGGGTGGCCTGGGGCCATTTATCAGTTATATGTCCTAGGAAAGAAACAATGCTGGGTACCCAGCCCACAACTCTGTCCATTTTAAACAATATTGAATTAGCAGCAACAGATTTTCGGGTTTCCAATAAATGCTCTTGACTGTTGCCCATTCTCTTCATGTTCTCTACAGAGATTAACAGTCTTACCATATTTGTTTGTACAGTTTTATGTGTATTACATAAATATTCTTCAGTGAAGCCACTAGTTTAAGAGTGAGCTGGTTAAGAAATCTCAGAATCAGAGACAACGGGATGAGAAAAATGGAATGGGGCCATCCCGAAGAGGAAGCTGTGGTTATACCTCAGTATCCTCTGTCATTATAGCTGCCTTCTTTAGAATTCTAATGAGCACACATGCAAAGTGAGATCTACTTAGAAACTGTGGGATAAAATATTTAGAGAGGGAAAAAATGAAGAAGTATGGTATACAGATATCAATATTGCCTTTCCAAGTATCTAAGTTGTTCTGATTAATGTGTTTGGACATGGAAAGCTATTGCATTCAGAGGAGCTCTGCAGCTATTTCTGGTAGCTTGTGGAGAAGTAGACATCTTCAATAAGGTAATTATTTTAAGTGCATCTGTAGCTATGTAATGTGCACATGTGTTTGTCATTACAGTTGGCAAATTTAGAATCAAGTGCCAGTGTTATCTGTGTTTATATATTCAACAAATGAAAAAAACCTATTGAATATTGGCTGCTACCTTTACAAATGTGCATTGTTTCAGAGTTTGCCAAGCACAGTACTTGATAGTTGTCACCACTTAAATTTGCTGTGTAATGTGTAGCACAGAAGATTGTACTGGGCAACCTAACAGGCTTATCGCTGAACTGAGCGAATGCGACTTTGTAGGTTGCCAGCATTGGGCTCCAGAGTGTCTGGCCCTGTGGTGGTAAGACTTGGCATGTAGGAGTTCAGGGTTTTTTCTCATCTTTTAAAGGAAGAAAATTATATGTTAGTGAGTACAGTAATATTTTCAGTAAGGAGAAATAACATGCTGTCAGGACATAATTTGTGAGAAGTATTTAGTAGGTCATATACAAATTTTAGAACAGTGGGGATTTGGGGCTAAAAATTTAGAGCTGTGTGCCCTTAAAACTGTAGGCATCAGAAGCCTCTATTTAAATACTTGATATGTGTGTTAATTTGTTTACTTATCAATTTGTTGAAACTTTCAGGCTTGAAGTATATATAATAGGGTTTATTTTTGGCCATGCCAAGGGAAAGAACAAATGTGGGATTTAGCTAAAGTAATATCTTAGCTATACAGATTAGTTATGTGTGTGTACTGCAATTAGACTGCTGTGTATTCAGGAACTAGTAAACCAAGTTAAGTGTTTAGCTGGCAAGGTTCTATTTTATGAGGAATAGTGTGTGTAATAAATGACTAAATGGCTTGGCCTTAGTTCTTGGATCATGATAATATATGCAAAAACAACACAGAGCCAATTCCTGATTAATAGTAGGTTTACCTAATTTGTAAGTCATGAGAGCTTTCTCTTTTTACTCTTTGTTTATTGTCTCACCCCTTTCCCTTCTTATTTTCCTGTCCACTAGGAGGTAATGCTTGGAAAAACTTGGGGTGAGAGAGCAGTTGGAAATTTGTTTGGGAGCAATTGTTGCTGGTATTTTGGGGAGCTAAGATTTGTTAAAGTGTTTTGCTGATGTTAAATTTCAGGAATTTTTTTTTTTTTTAATGTAATGTATTTGAAAGATTATTCACCCTTTACCAAAGGCAATTTCAAGTTGATGCTGGCTGTGTAATACTAGTTCTGGAAGTTTAAAATTCTCTATCTGCTTTACTATCAATTTTTATACAGATTTTTATTAGAGTAAATGTCTCAATGGGCTTTTTAAAACAATTTTATTCTGGCTACTGTTTTATTGAGGACAGCTGTAACCTCTTTGCATTTTGGTTCTCTTAATCTTAAAGTCTCAATGAACAGTTGAATGTGATAGTTATTCACAAATAGATGAGAACTAATTTAAGTTTCCAGCTGTAGAGAAGCATGGTTTATCTGAATTTTTGTAGGTCACACAAGTATCTTTATAGTTCTCATTTGGAATATTGCAGCACCTACCTAAAATACTGCTAGCTGGAGTTTAGGATACAGTGAAACTTAGGCTTCTCTTGGGTATCACCCAGATAAGGTTAATTGCCCTAAGAGGACCTTGTAAGGGAATTTCAAAGCATGGATAATCAGCATCATGATAGTGGGCTGTATTTACATAATAACAGCAATTAAAGACTTTGACTAATATATTAAAAAAATCATAGAAATTATTTTTATTTTTCTAACCTCTTTTTATTTTCTTCATGATACTTCCCATTGGTGAAGGACTTTCCCTATTCATTAGTATGCTGCTAAGTTGCTTCAGTCGTGTCCGACTCTGTGCGACCCCATAGACGGCAGCCCACCAGGCTCCCCCATCCCTGGGATTCTCCAGGCAAGAACACTGGAGTGGGTTGCCATTTCCTTCTCCAATGCATGAAAGTGAAAAGTGAAAGTGAAGTCGCTCAGTTGTGTCTGACTCTTATCGACCCCATGGACTGCAGCCTACCAGGCTCGTCCATCCAAGGGATTTTCCAGGCAAGAGTACTGGGGTGGGGTGCCATTGCCTTCTCCGATTATTAGTATAAAAAAGTGAAAACCTTAGTCACTCAGCTGTGTCTGACTCTTTGTGACTCTATGAACGGTAGCCCACCAGGCTCCTCTCTCTATGGGGATTCTCCAGACAAGAATACTGGACTGGGTTGCCATTCCCTTCTGCAGGGGATCTTCTTGACCCAGGGATAAAACCCAGGTCTCCTGCATCGCAGGCAGATTCTTTATTCTTTATGCACCAGGGAAGTGCATTTATTAGTGTATGTAAATACAATTAAGAAAGCAAATTGAATAACAGAAATGCAGTTAGGAAACAGTGAATATTGGGAAATATAATTTATTTTAAGCCTGCTGATTCATAGAGTATTCACTGCTGTAAGGAGAGGGTAGCATATACGTTCATGGATACCAAAAATCATCACAGATTTCAGTGCCCTTTCAGTTCAATAAATGTGTATCAACAGCAATTCCACTCCTGGGTATATGTCTAAAAAACGCCCAAACGCTCCACTAAATTAGAAAAGTTACGTGTACCCCACTGTTCATAGCAGCATTATGTAGAGACCAAAATTTGGAAGCAACCTGTGTCCATCAGGAGATGAATGGATAAAGACTATGTGATGTGTATATATACATATATGCATACATACATACATATAATGGAATACTTCTCAGCCATAAAAATGAATGAAATTTTGTGATTTGCAGCAACATTGATGGACTTTGAGGGCATTATGCTAAGTGAAATGTGAGATAAAAATACTTTATGATATCACTTATATGTGGAATCTAAAAAAATATAATAAAAAAGAAGTAGACTCGCAGATAAAGAGAACAAACTAGTGGCTATGGGGTCAGGCAGTAGGTTGCCAAGTGGGAGATACAAACTTCTGGGTTTAAGGTGGGTTACAAAGATGTACCACACAAGGACTATAGCCATTTTTAAAATAACTAAATAGCGTGTAACCTTTAAAAGTTGTAAAAAAGTCAATGATACTGCGCACATTAAAAAAAGCATGTAGTGAGTACCTACTGTGTTACTAGGCATCATGATAAGTGTTAGTGATCAAAAGACAAATAAATACACAGTGTCCATGCCAGCTCCCTCCTTTGTGTAGAATTTAAGAGTATGGATGGCTGCTGCTGCTGCTGCTAAGTCATTTCAGCCGTGTCCGACTCTGTGTGACCTCATGGATGGCAGCCCACCAGGCTCCCCTGTCCCTGGGATTCTCCAGGCAAGAACACTGACAGTCAACATTAAACAGCTAATTCAGTGTTTTGACTTTTTCTTCGTGTGTGTGTGGCTGTATCTTTCTAAGAACTGTTTATGGACAGTCAGTCTAAGTAACTAGCTTTACGTGTTTTTTTTCCCCGTTGTAAATGACATGCCTTTGAATATACCCTTTTTACTTAATTGACGTAAAGTTAATGTACAATATTGTATTAATTTCAGTTGTACAACATAGTTACTCAGCATTTAAATACATTACAAAAAATGACCACCACAATAAGTCCAGTAACCTTCTGTCCCCGTACAAATTTTTCACGATATTATTGACCATATTCTGTTTGCATCTCTTAATCACCTCCACTTATTTTGCCTCCCACACTCTCCTCTCTGGCAGTCTCCAGTTTGCTCTCTGTATCTATGAATCCTTTTGTTTTTTCCAGTTTGATTTTTTAGGTTTCACACGTAAGTGAGATCATATGGTGTTTGTCTTTCTCTGCCTAGCTTATTTTACTTAACATAATACCCTCTGGGTCCATCCATGTTATCAAAAATGGCAAGATTTCATTCTTTTTTATGGCTGAGTAATATTCCACTGGGTGTGTGAGTGTGTGTGTGTACTTGTATGTGTATATATAAATAACATCTTCTTTATTCATTCATCTATAGGTGGATGCTAAGGTTGTTTCCATATCTTGACTATTATAAATATTGCCACAGTGAACATATTTATGCATACATAGGGCGCATAACTCTTTTTGAATTAATGTTTTTGTGTTTTTCAGATGAATGTCCCAAAATGGAATTGCTGAATCATGTGGTAGTTCTGTTTTTATAGTAGCCACACCAATTTTGACCCTTACCAACAGTGCACAAGGGGAAGTTAGAAGTAATTATGAGGGAAGTTTTTTCAGACATTATAATTTTGGGTGTCACCCTAATGGCAGTGGTGAAGCTGGAAGGCAGAGCAATTGGAGTGAAGAGAAATAAGGAATGTGGTGACGTTAGGGATATTTGGTCTTATCTTCTTTGCAGGGGACACAATGCAAAAGCCTTTCTATACCTAAACTTGTATAGTTTTTTATAGATTATAAAATAAAGCTGAAGTTATACTAAGTAGATATCCGAAGTTTGCATAGTTGTGGCATGGGTCTTTGAAATGTGTATTCTTTAAATTACATGACAAGGTATAGAATGTCAAAGTTTAGCTCACAAACACTGATTGAGGGACCATGTTAAACTTAAGTTGCTTCTGTTACATCATTACTGTCAACACCTTAAACCTTTATTAAAGAACTAATGTGTGAATTAATTCATTTCTTCAACATCAGCTGTGTGACTCTCAAGTATCTGGCCTTGGGCAAATCACACCAGGGTGTGTGAGTAAATCTCTAAGCCTTGGTAATAAGGACCTCAGGTGAACAGATACATAATTATCATGCTTTGTAATATAAAAAAAAGTTATACAGGGATTGATATATTTTTTCTCTTGCTGCATAAACAACTATTGTAAGTTTAAGTAGGTCTAACTATGTTATCTTCTTAGGGTCTAACAAGGTAAAGCATAGACATCAGCTGGGCTTTCATTTGGAGGCTCCGGGAAAGAGCTGCTTCTAAGCTCAATTCAGATTGTTGGCTGAATCCCGTTTCTTGTGTGTGTGGGTCTGAGGTTCCCATTACCTTGCTGGCTGTCAGCTGGGGACAGTGTTCTTCAAAGCCAGCAGTGCTGTGTCAAGTCCTTGTATTCTGAATTTCTCTGACATCCCCTTCTGTCACCTGCCAGAGAGAACTCATTGCTTTTGAAGGAAGGGTTCATGTGATGGTCCCCCTCATATGATCACCCTTTTGTCCTAATTGTAGCAGTGACACCAGGGGACAAAGATCATGAGGGTCATCTTAATGTTCTGCCTACCGCACTTGTTACTGGAAACAGAAGAGGAGCTCCAAAATGCAATGAGAGAAGTTTAACAGTGGCAGCGTGGGGTTGACGATTGCAGACCCAGAGGAACATGTACCTGGCTTAAAGGCTAGGTCTCTGTTGGCTTTGTCATTATCCAGCCAGTATTTACTGAGGGCCTGTGTTAGGAGCAAGTCACTCTCAGAGACTCATTTTCCTTAGTCATAGAATCTGAAGAGTTACATTTACCTTGAAGGATTCTTGTGAGAATTAGAAATAATATACATAAAATACCTGACAAGAGGGGTGCTCATAAATGGAGCTATCAAGAGAATATATTGGAGAGAGTCTGAGATTTGTTGCAGGTGGCAAGGAGATATTGACATAAGTTAATTCACACATTCTGGCTTTCATTTAACAGGTATTTAATGAATACTAAACAGCAAGCTGAGACTAGGAGGAAGTGAGGGAGATACTTGCCTTGAGCATAAAATTTTAGGGAGAAAGTCGTGCTGAAAACTCAGTAATAAGATAAATTATATGCTAATGTAATATTTAAAAAGTCAAATTAAGGCCAAATCAAAATGATGAATCAAATATTCAGGTGAAGGCAGACAAACTTGTGCTGAGCCATGTGCCACCTGTCTGAGGCAAAAGGAAAAGTTGGTGATACTTCTTCTAGACCAAACTTAGGTCTTCTCACTCACGCATGTGCAGTAAAGCCTATTGACACCGGGTTGTGGTGAATGAAGGGGTGGCTTTTATTTCAAGGCACCAAATGAGGAGTCTGGATAGCCGACGCTGCAAAGACCTGAACTCCCAGGTGAGTTTCAGGGAAGGATTTTTAAAGGCGTGGTGGGGGAGGGGCAGTGCAGGGTGTGTGATCAGCTTTTGCGCAGTTCTCTGGCTGGCTGATGGTAGCAGTGTAGTGTCACAAGGGTTAACATGATCAGTTCTTAGGCTCCAGCTGGGCTGGGGATTACGTGCTCATTGTCATCATGTAGTTAACTTCTTCCATTTGGTAGAGGTTTCCGTATCTGTAAAACAACTCACAGTGTGTATCAAGTACTATTATCTGTGTCCTTCAGGGCAGAACTAAAGATTCTGTGATTGCCATGTGGCTAATTTGCTATTTAAATTGTTATCAGTTCTCCTGGCCTTACTGCTACTTTTGATACTTGTATTCACATCTTTTAAATCACTGATTCTTGAACCAGGCTTTTGTGACTCAGGAAAGGCCTGGGAGACTAGCTTTAGGCAAACAAGAGACGTTGGGAGAGGTGTCTGTCCTGAAAGGTCCCGTTTGGTCATTTTACTGATCCTCTGTTTATTTAAACATTGTTTGCATTAACTTGATTTTTAAAAAGATTATTTTACTTTCTTGTCTTCATTACTGAGTGTTTAGTTTTATACCTAAGGTGAAAACCTTTCTTACCTAACTCTAGCCCAGGCTCTTCTCACTTGGTTTAAGTCTTTTCTTTTTCTTTGAGGTACCTTGGAAGTAAATGATAGAGCATATTTAAATGGTGAGTAAATAGTATGGAAAATTTAATCAAATTTAAATTTCATTTTGAGTATTTTTTTGACTTCATTTAAGTATTATTTTAGGTTAGTATCCTGGCATTCTCAATAGCTCTTCCATTTCCTCATTTATTAAAATATTTATCAATCATTGTCAAAATGATTAACTTATTTTTTGACAAACATGTCCTATGTATAAAGAACAGAATTTCTTTCTGTCTTAGAATTGCTTTAAACATCTTTCAGTATCAATAAAGTACCATTAGTGTTCGTATAATAAAAAGCCTGCCAGTTTTAACTTCTTTGTTTAATTCCTCTTTGATTTCAGTGACTTTATAATCGTTGTTTTGAAGCTATTGCATTCTATTATGTATGCTTTTCAGTAATATAAATGTGAGGGTAAATGCAATATAGTATCAGAATAACTTTTTTATTTTAAATCTTTACTCCATTGTGTTTTCCTTCTACAGTCTTGTCTGAAAAGGCTAACATTTTCTGTGGTCTGGGCATTATTCCCATGATGGGTATTTAGTCCCATGATTACTATATTATTGCTAGCATTTTAACATTTCTAAGAAGTACAAACCAAGATTGCCACTTGCTATTTTGAATGTGTTCCAAACAATAGGCTTTACCTAAGAATAGACAGTTGAAAAAGGAAAATGTTGGTTGCTTTCAACAAATCCAAGCTGAAATTTTTAATGAACGTTCCAGCTACACAGCTTTTAAAATATTGTAGGGAGATTTATTAATCTCCCTTTTACCTTACAGATGAACAAATGCTGTACTTTTATGCACTAATATATCCGTGATTTGAGACCTTCTTAAATCATATGAAATGTAAGCAACTAAAGATCAGTTAGCATTTATGACTGTTAAAATGTCCAAGGGGAGGTAATATTGATTGATCCATTTAGAAATTGTGCTGAATGGTTATAAACTTTGAATGACTAATGCTGTGAGTATTTTCCTTAATAAAATTTTGACTAGGAACTGTAAAATTATGATATTGTTTAATCTCCATCCTTTTGAGAAAATTAACATTGATTTAACGATAAAGTTGAATAACAGTAAATATAACACTAATTTAGCCAAATAATTTCTTCCTCTGTTATGTACAACTGAACAGTCTAACATGTACTTTTTAAAAATGTCAGGTCTGAAATGACAGTACAGGGAGAGTCACGTTAATAATTAAAATTGTTATGTGCAGCTCTGTTTAGAAATGAATTTGAACCTACACTCAAAGCACCCACACCGAGAGACTAGACACTTATGTTTACTGCTTTAGAGCAACCGCCCTGTGGGAAACTTTTAAAAATAGCCACATGATTAGTGTATTTATTTAAAATGGCAGGCAGCTCTGCCTACCCCAGCAAGGGAGCAGGAAGTAAATGCCATGGAAAGCAACATAATAGGCTTGTGTCTAGGTTTTATTTATTTACATATTGCAAATAGTTCAGGAATAAATGAATAAATAGTCAGAAGTTAAAGATTAAAACAAACGCAGAACTTTCTAACTACAGATTTGATTGGTTGTAAAGAAATTCGAGGTTGATTTAAATCTGTGATGCTCAAGCCACAACCACTCTATTGAGTTTTGTTCTATGCATTTTAAAGAGGGAACATATTACTTTCAATACCAGTACCCAAGGGGAGACAATTCCCTGACGTCCTTCAAAAGATCACATTCCAGAGAAAGTATTTTAGGCAGTGATGTGGAATAATAAATATATGTTGGGAGAAGGGAAGAGAGTCCATTGGTGTGAAAAGTTAGCTTTCAATTCTCAACTTTCCTGATAGTAATTTATAGGAGACATTGAATTCTGGTATTTTTCATTTTGCCTCTCTAAAAATTTCTAATAGTTCCAACTTAAATAAAATAGTGTAAGCCTTTTGATTTAATATAATTAAGTACTTTTCTTTCTTTTCTATTCATTTGCAAGTTTGCAAAAGGCAAATGGCAAAAATGATTGTGTTCCCTTAAATTAGTATGCCAGGGACAAACCTATATTATCTTTAGTGGATATATGGGAGTGTCTTCCTTATTCATAAAACTACATCCTTCATAGTGGTAAGTTGATGTCATGGAGGAACTTATTTTTATCCTATGATTTTAGCTGCTTTATCAGACGTTCTACCTTTCAGTTGTCTTATGAGAGTATTTCTTGTGATTTTGATTAAGAAGAGTGATCTGTTGCCTTTTAAATTCTGTGATCACTTACTGAATGACAGAGACATTTGCATTCCAAATCAATGCACTAATAATTGTTAATAGTTTCCTGTGTTCTCTCCAGTAGATATAAGCAACAGGTGGGCTCCTGTGTTCCTATTAGCTTCATAGTGTCTTTCAAGTTTCAGTGCTGTGTGATGAGTTTTATTTAAGGCTTGGGAACATTTTCCTGTGACTTGGAATAAATTATCTGTTGACCAAGTAGGAAAATATAAAAGTTGAATATGTTCTCATTCATATGGAGTAAGAATTGCAGGTCATTTACCACCAAATATTTAAACATTTTGAGGCTACTGTGGCAGAGCAGAACCAACAGTTATTGTTCGTTCTTTTAATGTCAGTGGTAGCTGTTTTGACCAATGATGAAAAAAAAATAATAAAATGATCTTTAGTAAGTCTTCTATTTAGTTAATTAAAAATGATACATAGAGAATTGCTTAATGAATGCTTGTCATGTGAATAACTGTAGCAGTGATTGTAACAATCATAGTATCCAGTGTCTCTTTTTTCAGCTTTTTTATAATTTAAGACATTAAAAAATAAAATACACATAGAGAAACAAAATATAAAGCAAACAAAAACACACAGTTCAATGAATTATTATAAAATGATTGTATAACCAGCACACAGGTCAAATAGAATGTTTCTGGTACTCCAAAGTGCCCATATGCTCACTTCCAGTTATTACTTCCTATATTCTTCTTTCACAAAGGTGATCAGCATCCTGGATTTTCTAGTGTCACTTCTTTGGTTTTCTTCAGAGTTTTCTTTTTTTTTTTTTTCAATTTTATTGAGCTATAATTGACACACCAGCACTGTGTAAGTTTAAGGCATAGAGCATAACGAGTTGAAATATATACATCTTGAATTGATTGAGTGACCAGTGTCTTAAACAGTGTCAGTTATGTGTTGAAGATGTGAATAAGATACATCCATGCTCTGTTAAGAGCTCAGATTCTCCAGCCTCTTTGCAAGTGGGTGTGGCCACAAGATTTCATCCTGCCCAATGGGATGTAACCAGAGGAGAGGTATGTAACTTGATAGTCCTTTCTTTTCCCGTTTCGTTTCCTGCTGGCTGGAATGTGGGTGTGATAGTAGCACCAAGATGGGCCCAAACCAGATGTTATAAGTTGATACAGGATTCTGTCTGGGTCCCCTGTTATCAGGGACCTGCCATTTCTAGCACTGGACTGTATATTATGTAGGTGGAATGAAATCCCATCTTGTGTGCATCACTGTTGTTTTGGAATTTCTATTTATTTTTGCTGAACTTACCCTGTGTTAAATCTAATGAGACAAATTTCTCAGTCATTGGTCAGGAGGCCAAGTAGGCTAAGGGAATTGAATAATGGATGAAAGGGCTGTCTGTTTAGGAATAGCTGGGGTGTAATTAAGGCAAGAGTCCAGGGTTATCTAGCTTTATGTGGATAGGAGATGCTATACAGGAATTGAGGAAGGTTGACTCAGGAAAACGTACGGGAGAACAGGAAGATGTGCTGTAAAGAGTCCTAGAGTGGGCTTTACAAGATGTATTTGGTAGAACCAGTACTGGTACTTACTGTTCATTGACCCTTAGTTCTTTAAACTATGTTAATGTGATGGATTGATACAAGGATGAAATGGAACTCGTGGTAAGTTGCTTTGTAAACCGTTTCCTGGGTAATTAGTACATTGAACATGTACAAGTTATGGAATGAAATTACAAGGCACATTTAAATTGTGTTTCCTACTGTCCATTTAAAATATACTCAGACGGTGAAGTTTATCCCCTGTTAATCAAAACTCTAGCAAGTCTTCTGATTTTTCTGGTACTAGAAAGCCTTATAACCCCTTTACTTGCAATGACAGTCTCATTTGGGAAATTAATTGTCTGCTTCTGGTGGACTTCGCTGTAGAAGGGGAATCTGCATTCTGGACAGTGGGTTGTAATTGGCATTCATTCATGGCATCTGGTAAGCCTAGCCTGAGTAAGTGCTGAAGCAAAGAGGAACCACTGCTTCTTGCAGCATACTTGTTTCTTCTTTCTGTTTCTTCTCCTATCTTCTGTCAAAGATTTTTCTGAAATATAAGAACTGTATAAAAGGTCCGCAAGAAAGTTCTTTTTTTGTGTATTGTGGATTCATGCAGGTTTTGCATACTTAAGACGTAGTAGAGATACTGGGAGCTGAATCATCTTCTTATGGGAGTGTCTCTGAATCTATCGGTGCCTTCCCTGCTGGGAACCGCTGACCATGGCTCCCCTGGAGTGTTTTGTTTTTGCCTCTGGCAGACCGTTTCCCCTCCGCCCTAGGTTTTTGATGGTCTGTGTCACAGTTTCTCTTGGTGAGACTTCTTAGGAAGCTCCTGTGGCCTTCTTAGGAAGAATTCAGAATGGCTCCACGCTGGCTCTTCCTTCTGCCAGACCCACTGCTGATCCTCAGGGAACACTTGCCCGTCTTTGACCTCCTCTTGGAAAGGAGAACCTTCAGTACTTCCCAGGTACAGCGTTGTCATGCTGCCCCAGGCCACCTGATATTTCCCAGGTTAGAGACACCACTAAATGTTGACTTCCAGCCCTGAGACAACATAACAAGCTTAGGATGTGCTGTTGAATTTCCTCTTTCTTGAGCTGAAGGAGGTAGCACCCCTTCTTCTTGTCTCTATGACCTGACACTTGTTCCCAATACATCAGCAAGTGGTCAGATACTTTTGTGATGTCTACTTTGAAATTTGCATTTTAGTTTGCACCTCCCTGTGTATCTGATATTTGTCATCTGGGGCCTCAACCAATGCTTATATCCACTTATACATGCTTTTCAAAAGTTGTTTATTTGTATTCCCTCTCAAGAGGGCTTTCCTAGGGGTAGTATTGATTTTTTAATTTTTTTTTTTAATTTTAATGCATGGTTAAAAGACTCAATGTCAGTCCAGATGTGCAGAGAAACTGAGAATTTTTTATTACTCTCTTAACTGATCTGGCCTTCCTTACTTCCTGGATAGTCAGAAAGGGAACCACTAAATGGTCAAGCAGAAGAAACTTAGTCCACGCAATTAAGTCGTTTCTTTAGGTAAAATGGGAGGCTCTAGGATTTGCCTTCCTATCTCTTTGCTCCCATTCAGGAAGCCATGTGAGAATATGGGAGAGCAAGTGAGACCTTTGGTAGAGATCTATATGGAGATCTGTATAGAGATCTGTATGGTCCTTAGATCTGTATGGAGCCCTTGGAATTCTCATCTGTTTTTGTGATCAGGACAAGTGATTACTAAGATGTAAGTAGGTCTGTCTTTCTGTTGAGAGACTGTGGACAAATCCCTTTGTTTGGATCCCAGTACTGTTCTTCCAGCATACATATATTTCTTAGCATTTGCATTTCCCTTCCTGGGTTACGGAGAAGGAAATGGCAACCCAATCCAGTATTCTTGTCTGGAGAATCCCGTGGACGGAGGAGCCTGGTGGGCTACAGTCCATGGGGTCGAAAAGAGTCGGACACGACTGAGCGACTTCACTTCACTTCACTTCCTGGGTTACATACTCTTCTGAGTCGACTGCTATAGTCCTCATACTCTGTGGTGAACATGAACCTCGTGTGGCCAAAGAGGATTGTCAGCCCCCTAAATGTTTTGGGGCTCCCCCTGGAGCACACTCCTTTCACACTGAGTGTAGGACCACTGTCCTTACCTTTCAGTAACTCTTCTGTGCTCTGGATCCTCATGACCAAAATCCTTTAAGATAGAAGCATGCTTTCATTTATTTCCTTCTGGAGACTTCCCCCTCTGTCATGTCATCTTTATGTCTTCAGCCTCACGACTAAGCCTAAATGACACAAGGCTAAGCCTAAATGAGATAAAGATGTCTTTCAAAACTATTGTGATATCTGTAATATTTATATTATATGCATTCACTATATGGTAGGTTGGAACACAAAGCAGCTGGATAGCCTAAATGAGAAGAAATGAGTTTAGAAAGAGCTGACTTCTAAAGAGGGTGATTTTCCACTGTATCCTGTGCAGCCTTCATTCCCCAGGTCCTGTCTGTTTTTTATTACCTCCCGCGCATCTTTCGTTCCCAGACCATGCGACCACCTTACCTCTAGTCTTTACGCTCTAGTGCACTCTGCTTGCTTCATATATACATGGTTACCTTTCTGTGATGATTTAGACTGTGTCTATACCCTTTCACCATCTTTATCATGGAATTGGTCTTGCATTTACAATAGTTGCTGTGGGCATTTGTCTGGTTAATTCTTTTCTGAGCCTTCATTTACCCATTGGTGAATAAGGATAATAATAGTGGCTTCATCCAGTTCCTGTGGGTGCGAAATGAAAGAGCAGATGTATAGCCTTTACTACCCTGTCAGGTAAGGACCACCAGGCACTCAGTTAGTGGTAGTTTTTATTATTCCTTTTCATTGTTTCCCAGCACAAGCCTTCCCTTTCAGCCAGAGTGGTAGTATTAATCTCTTAAACGTTCTGTGTCCCATTTTGACTGTCAGAAATCCTTGCAAGCCTTATTTGTTTTACAGGTGCTTTTCTGATAGTTTTACTTCCCAGTAATCTGTCCTTTCTTTTAACCACCTCAACACTATAGAAAATATAACTCTCGCAGCACCATAGAAATAAGACTCCTTAGTCACAATGCAATGTGACTTATATATTTCATGTGTATATTTTGTATTTTTTCTTCATTATTTTCCATTGTTTTCTTTAGCTGTTAGTACGTTTCTGGAGAGAAAAGTTTTGTTGTCTTTCTGCGCTTTTTTTGTAATTAAGCAAGCATATATTAAGTGCTTGATAACCAAGTGTTTCATAATTTTTTTTGGACATTTTGACTTTGTTTACTGTTGACCAGCAATAACTGTTAAATGACATGTATTAGACTTCTGTAACCGTCTTTGTGGAATATCAAATTAGTATTTGCATGGTTGAGAGAAATATTAGCAAATATTATGGTGACCTTCTGAAATGTGAATTTTTTGTACTCTCATCAAAGGTCATAAGAGTCAAATATGGTTTTGGTTAGGGCTTCCCTGGTAGCTCAGCTGTTAAAGAATCTGCCTGTAATGCTGGAGTCCTGGGTTCAATCCCTGGGTTGGGAAGATCCCCTGGAGGAGGGCATGGCCCACCCACTCCAATATTCTTGGCTGGAGAATTTCCATGGATAGAGGAGCCTGGTGGGCTACAGTCCATGGGGTGTCAAAGAGTTGGACCTGACTGAGCAACTGAGCACACAGCACATGGCTTTGGTTTGAAATGCTTTTGTTTGAAAATGATAGGAAACCTGTCTCTGGAGACTTTAAGTACATAGGAGCTTGTCTGTTTCAGGTAACAGGAGAGTCAGAGGCCAGCACCTGGGGCTGCTCCATGCCACCCACCAGGGCCAGGCTCTCTCCTCTACCATTCTTGGCACGTTGCCTTGGATCTTCACCACATCCATGGTCGGGTCCATGTTCTGGGCAGAGAGAAGTGGAGGGAGCAAAGTATAGGAAAGGGCACATCTGCTTGTTTTTTTTTTTTTTTTTAATAGAGGTGACATAAACTTTTATGGAAGTTCCACCTGCAGACCTCTACTTATATCTCCTTGCATGGATGCCGCCTGGTGACCCTTCTCTCGAGAGGGACTGGGAGCAAGGGGCCGATGGGGCTTGGGGCAGGCACCAGCAGTATTCCACCCAAATATTAAGCCACCACTTAAGTAGTGATCTCCCAACTAAAGCCCCATTCTGAAAGTGCCCTCTACTTGATACCTCTTAGAAAAAATAACTTTTTAGGCTAAGAAACTACTAATTTAACTTTTGTTTTGTTGGAGGGGTGCTGTCCTAGGTCTTTGTTACAGAGTGTGGACTTTTCTAGCTTCAGTGTGCGAGCTTTGTTGCCCCGTGGCATGGGAGGTCTTGGTTCTCTGACCAGAGATAGAACCTGCGTCCCCTGCACTGGGAGGTGGATTCTTAACCACCGGACCACCAGGGTAGTCCCCATAATTTAACTTTCTGAAGGGATGTTTTTACTTTTTTTTGAGGTGGGGGAATTCTCATGCTTGTTGGCTTTCTTTTTGTCGTCAAAGCCTGTCTGCAAAAGATATTGCCATCTCAGGTTTGGATTGAGAAATATTCAGAATATAAATCCAGTTTTATTGCTAGAAGGGAAAAAAATAAAGAACAAGGTATCAGTGAGCATCTTGAAAGACACAACAGGGATTTATTTTCTCTTCTGTTTGCGTGTGTGCCCTTTAATTTTTTCATTCCTTCAGCAGAGCTCAGGCAACCCCAAATTAAAGCAGCTCATGCCATGCCGCACATGATGATTAAATCTGATGGACAGATAACAGTTGTTGCAGAAAAACCTTTTGTAGAATCTGAAAAGACGACTGTCACAAAGAACGCTCCAACTCCCCTGTGTTACAAGATAAAGTTAAATTAGATCAGCTGAGGTCCTTTGCAGGTAGCAGTCCCTTTAGTAATATTTGATATGTGTTGACTGAACAGAAATCGAGTGTCCTAAGTGAAGTTCCATTATCCACGGGAGCCTGTTGTAAATACCGCAGTGTTGTGATGTATGTTGAGCTAATTTCATGTCCTTTTGAAGCTGCTCTTCAATAGCTCGAAATGCTTATTACCAGTAAACATTGTGTGCATTAGCACACAAGAGCCTAGGGAAAACACCACTTACCCTTTGGTAATGGACGAATAGATAACAGCGGAAGATGGGAATTAATTATCTTTATGCACATATCACTTCAGTCTGTGAAAGAACAGGATTATTTATGCTTTGGGAAAAAATACCATTTTGTTTTCATGAAGATGCAAAGCAGGCAAATAGTTGCTCAAGAATAAATTGAGTTGATAGGGATTCTGTGGTTTATTCAGAGCATCTGGGAATAAAATGTGCATATTTTTTACCCCCCAACCCCTTTTAAATTTAAGAAATGCTGCTTTAGCCTTCTGATTTAGGGACTCTGGCCAAATGATTTTTCTTTTGTCCTGGTTTTTACATGGGCCAACTGTTTGCTTGTTGGCTCTATTCAAGGTGCTGATCCTAAATTGTCACACTTCCTGGCCCTGACTGGAAAGGTCATTGCTTGCCTGTCTTACTGCGCTACTCAAAGCATTATGTAATACATTGAATAATTTTTATAGTGAGGTTGTTCTTTTACATTAGACATTTCTTATAGTGATACAAAGAGTTTTGTTATAAAGTTAGGAAAAGGTATGGGACACTGGAGTTTTTGAAATAACCAGGAACTGTTTGTGTCTTTTAAAAGTTCTTTTTCCTCACTTGCTCAGTTATTTAGCTTTTGATGTATACCTGGCATTTTTCTATTGAAACAACTAATACACCATCAACATTTTATCTACCTGCCTAATAAACTATCTGCTTTGAGGTGAGTACATCACATTTCTATTGCATCGTGAATGCCAGGGTTCAATTCATGGCAGTATTTGACCCCGTGCATGTTTCTGTCTACTGAGAGGGTTTTGTTGAATTCAACAGATGTTTATGTGATGTATTGATTTCAGCACTTTGTGTGTATTCTGGAGATACAGAAGTGACTGTGGCTTCTAACTTTGTGAAGGGTCCCCCCTCCCCGCCCCCACACACACACATGAACACAAACGCATTGTGTTCTAACGGTGGCCCTTCCAGGTTCTCATCCTCTGACTATTTAATAAAATGTGAATCTAAGGCACTGTTATGAAGGGATTTTGCAGATGTAATCAAAGTCCCAAATCAGTTGACCTTAAGATATGGAGATTGCCTAGATGGGCCTAACCCCAAAAGGTAAGCCCTTTAAAAGCAGAAATTTTCCCTGGCAGTGGCAGAGGAGGAAGTAAGAGAGCTTCAAAGCCTAGGAGGGACTCTGTTCATCTGGCCATTGCTGGTTTGAAGGTGGAAGCACCCTGTGAGAAGAGGTGTGGACAACCTCTAGAAGTTGAGAGGAGCTCCCAGCTGACAGCCACCAAGAAACTCGTCAGTCTTAGAAGAGTAAAGAAACAGAATTTGGCTAACAACTTGGATGAGCACAGATGTGGTTTCTTACCTAGAACCTCCAGCCAAGAGGTCATTGTAGCTATCACCTTGGTTTTAGTTTTATGTAAGACTCTTAGGCAGAGCTTCCCTGGTGGCTCAGATGGTAAAGCGTCTGCCTGCAACATGGGAGACCCGGGTTCAATCCCTGGGTCAGGAAGATCTCCTGGAGAAGGAAATGGCAACCCACTCCAGTACTCTTGCCTGGAAAATTCCATGGACTAAGGGGCGTGGCGGGGTACAGTCCATGGGGTTGCAAGAGTTGGACATGACTGAGTGACTTCACTGGAGAAGGCAATGGCACCCCACTCCAGTACTCTTGCCTGGAAAATCCCATGGACGGAGGGGCCTGGTGGGCTGCAGTCCGTGGGATCGCTAGGAGTCGACACGACTGAGCAACTTCATTTTCACTCTTCATTTTCATGCATTGGAGAAGGAAATGGCAACCCACTCCCGTGTTCTTGCCTGGAGAATCCCAGGGACGGGGGAGCCTGGTGGGCTGCCGTCCACGGGGTCGCACAGAGTCGGACACGACTGAAGTGACTTAGCAGCAGCAGCACTTCTGTTTGAGCATCCTCAAGTGATGGCAGCTCTTTTACCCTTGAGGGTTTATTTGATATTGTTTCCAAATAGCTTTTGGATGGTTGTAATATGACAAGTCAGATTTGGAAATCAGTCTGAATAATCTATTACTAACAAAAATCATTCTTAATAATATATAAGAAAATTGGTCTGGGTGATATAAAAAGAAAATACTGCTATCATGTATTAAGGTGGGCTTTTCTATTTGTTTCTTAAATGTAGCAGACCATAGTTTTAAAGAAAGTTTAGAAATAGATTATTGTTTTAAAGAAAGCTTAGAAATTATTTGGAACAATGGTTGCATGACTAGAGTAAATACTTCTGGTAGGTAGTTAAATAGAACATGTGCTTTGGAGAGAGTGGAATCCTTTGACAACTTTCTAGTTGTAGGATCCTGGGAGAGTTAGTCTCTACAAATCCTTATTTTTTAATGTGTAAAATGGAGACAATAGCATTTTCTTTACGCCTGTCACATAGGAGATGCTCAATGAAAGAATGAAATGAATGGATTAAATAGTACTAGTCTTGCAAAACTCTTACCTATAAACGTTATTCATAGTTTGTGCTGAAGCCTAGTTTGGTTTTCAGAATGTTACTTTTAGCGGTAAAGTAGATGTTCAGTTTTGAGGAATAAGAGTAGCTTCCTGTTTTACTTGAACCAAAGGAATGGAATTCCCTGTGAATTCCATTCTTTGGTAATTTTGTACCAAATCTATGTAGACCCTTTGGTGGCAGCCTGGGGGGTGTCTACTTACCATAGGAGGTAGGCTGGGCCTTTCTCTGTTTTCATAACCATGTTTTCCCTCCTTTCCAGAGGACGCATGCTACCATGGGATCACTCTGGCATCACCTGAGTGTGGCAAACTTTTTTTTTTTTTTTTCAAATTGACCTGTATTTAACTTGCTGCATTGTGTAAGTTTAAGATTTACAGCCTACTGATTTGATGTCATAGCACAATATGATGGTCATTGTAGCAGTAGCTAATGCTTCCGTCACGTCCCATCATTATCATTTCTTCTAATGTTGAGAAAAATAAAGATTTACCAAACTCTCTCAACTTGGACTTGCTTCCACTTTAGGCACTGATACGCATTCATTTGTTGTCTTCCTTAACTTACATTCCAGTGAGAGAGACAGAGAGAAACCGTTGTTTCTTATCACCACCTACCTGCTCAGCCTTGCTCACCTGCGTCTGAAAATGTGGGCACAACTCCCCTTTGTGCCCGTGATGCTTTTGTGTGTGTGTGTGTGTGTGTGTAGCTGCTGAATTCCTGACTTAGAGGTCTGGCCTCAGCATGGAGAACTGTGTCTCCATTTCTTTTGGCCAGTTCCAAAGCTTATGTGATGTCACACCGTACACTTTATTTGTAGTTTTTGTTTTCCTTCTCTTTAATCATTTGTGGTTCAAGTTATGAAGTGCTTCTGAAGTTTTATATTCCTGAGCTCTAAAAGTTAAAACTAGTTTTTAAACAAAGTACGATTGAAGTTACATGCTTCCTGTAGTACTGACCCAGTCAGACAGACTTCTGTTAGGGAGCAGCATGCGTGGTTGAGATGAAGGAATCAAATGCGTCTTGACATCTCTTCCTCGTGTTTTTGAGCAGTGACCCGACACAGCATGCCATTTGCCATTTCTTAAAGGGACTTAAAAGACTTTCCTGTTAATTGTCACTTTGTTCTCCCATCCACTATCTCAAGTGAATAGAGACTGCGTTAGAAATAATAATGATGTTAATTATTTTATAATAATAGCTGATATATGTAGAGATTTTTTAACCTAAGGCTAAGTGCTTTGTATGAATTAGCGCATTCAATTTTCGCAACAATCCTGTGAGATAATTGTAGTATCATCAGTCCTGTGAGATAATAACTATTATCAATCCTGTGACTTTGGAGCCCTTGTCTTTTGAGTTTATGCTTATAAAGCACCGCACAAGGTGCTTCATCTGTAGTTTTATTTTTCTAGTTCCTCACCACAGCGTTCTGAGTTATTATCCCACCGATGTATAAGCTCCATGAGGTCAATGACTGTTTTCTTCTTCTAGGCTAAATCCTAAAACAGCAGCTTTTATAGTGCCTGGTGCCTGTTAGAAACTCAGTGAACAGCTATCGAATGGATAATTTTTAGTTTTTGGATAAGGAAACTGTTAAAGAAAAGGTAAATAACTTGCCCAAGGGCAAGTGGTGAAGCTAGAATTCACACTCAGGTAAGTATGACTTCAGAGCTTGTGATCTTTACCTATGGGCTATGAGAGTAATATTTTTGTTAAGAGATTTCTGGAAAAGTGTTAAATTCTGAGGCAACGTACAAAATATGTTGTATAATTTTAGGTTTCTGAAATAAGAATATAATGTTATTTTGGAAACTGTGCAAAAAATTTATTTTGAAATTTGTAAATCATCTCTTAATGGGAAAGCTATGGGCTAAAAAGGCTAATCTTGAAGGAATGAAAAATGTGTTTTGGGAAAATATGAATCTATATAGGAAATATTAATATGTATGTGAATATACATAAATATAGGAAAATATTGTGACACACTTAGTGACATTTTTAGTTCATTTAAAAAAGGAAAATTGGAAGTATGTTTTAGCATGAAGTTTTATGAGGTTTACTACTTCATAAAATATGCATAATTAAAATATGAGTTTTCAAAACTTATTGATTTTAGCTTCTATCATTACTAATTCCTAATGCTTCTTTTTCTCTTCTACAAAAAATATCTGGAATTAGGAACACTTACATTGTATGGAGTGTGGAATATGGTTTTTGACACTTAAATATTGCTTAGTCACTCAGTTGTTTCCGACTTTCTGTGATCCTTTGGACTTCAGCCTGTCAGGGTCCTCTGTCCATGGGATTTCGCAGGCAAGGATACTGGAGTAGTTTGCCGTTTCATTCTCCAGGGGCTCTTCGGGCCAAGGGATTGATTGGTCTAGTGTCTCCAGTGTCTCCTGCATTGCAGGTGGATTCTTCACCCACTGAGCCATCAGGGAAACCCACGTATTTAGGGTATTTCTAGACAAATAGTTTGTTTTAAAGGGGTCAACAGAATTCCAAGGTATTTCTCAAAAGATTGTGCCAATTTCCACTGTCCCTAGAATATTGTGAACACATACTTTATTCCAACCAATACGGAATTATTGGCTATTGGTTTTCAAAATTATTGCAGTTTTTATAGGGGAGAAAACAGCATTCCATTTTAATTTGCAGTCTGTATTTTTGATAAAGTTAAATATTTTTTTCCAAATGGTTATTAACTAAATAAACTTCTCCATAGATTGTCAATTTTTTTCACTTATTGGTAATCCCTTTTTCTTTCTTTCTTTTTTAAAACTGTCTAGTTGGTTATAACAGTCTCATGGCTGGGGTTATCCTAAATTACTGACAGATGAGCTATTTATATTTTTTCAAGCATAAACTCAGGAACAGCTAGACATTCTTTCAGTATATAGTTAATTTAAAAACTCATAAAGACCAGCCAGAACCCTTAGAAAATTAATTCTGTATCAAGGATATAAATATATATCTATAACATTATCAGATACCTTAGTTAACACGAGTAAACATCTAGTGTGTAGAACTTTAAAGAAAATAAGCACTACAATTGGGCTTTGTTTCTTTAATTTTTTAATGAAGGAAAAGAAGAGAATTCCCTGCTGGTCCAGTGGATAGAATGCTGTGCTTTCATTGCTGTGGATTTGAGTTTGATTCCTGGTTGAGAAACTAAGATCCTACAAGCTATGTGACTAGGCCAAAAAATAAAAATAAAAAAAAAGAAAGGAGAAGTTTTGTGAAAACAAAAAGACCAACCATGTGTAAATATTTTTAGAATGATTTCCTCATTTGTGGCTTTACTGAGTGTAAGGTTAAAGTTTAAAAGTCAACATGATGTTATTATAACAAGTGTTTAGGATTAGTTTTATGTATTGGCCTCTTTTGTATATTGAGTGGCTTAGTAATTTTAACTGGAGGAAACTGATTAAGAAAATAACTGTTCATTTCTGTTTGCTGAATGGAGAAGAATCTGTAAAAAAAGAAAACTTTGAGTTCATTTCTTTTAAAGAAGGTTTGAAAACTTTACATGTAACTTCTGAGATTTAGGTCTCTCTTGTGAGACAGCCGAAGGCATAATACATTTTCT
Source organism: Bos indicus (assembly GCF_029378745.1). Taxonomy (NCBI): domain Eukaryota; kingdom Metazoa; phylum Chordata; class Mammalia; order Artiodactyla; family Bovidae; genus Bos; species Bos indicus. Next base: position 12,397,709 of record NC_091764.1, read on the forward strand.
GGGAGACCCAGTTGATTAATGTGTAAAGCTGTTCAAATTTTCAAAGGTATTCTAAAATGCATTTCTAGTTTTTTGATGCAAAAGTTAGTTGATTTAAATGTCAGCCTGTGTCTTATGTCCATGAAACTGGTTGGCTTTCCTAGGAAAATATAGGTAAAAGTAATTTGTACTACATGAATTAGAAAAGCTTGATGGGGTTAGAGCTATTATTGAGCAAATTCTCTAGGGCGTCTTAGTAGGTCATGTTTTGCCAAGCATTGGAACATTCTGGAATCCTGTAGTCACATCTGTGAAAGGGACAAATGGAGATGTCACCAGAATCAGGAGATTGAGAGTTATGTCTGGGAGTCCACCTGTTTTTCCAGGAGATTACCCTAGGGAATGATATCTTCTCATATTTCCATTATTCTGCCTTTTGCTCATCAGAAATAAATTGAGAGAATATTGAGAAATTAAGGTATTTCGTAGACAATAAAAATAAAGAGTAAATGCATTGTTTCAAATATGTTTATTACTCAGTGTCTTTTAGAAACAAATATTCTGCTATTGATTTTTCTCATCAGTAGTTTAATTCACTGAGTTCAGAAAACTATTATAAATCAAAAACCCATGGGGTGTCAGGCTTAGTGACTTTGTATTATAAGAAGTGGATGGCCCTCAATTAAAATAATAGATAAGCTCTGCTAATTTCTTTATGGAGCAAAACTTTATAAATTAAGTATTTGGATTTTAAAAGAGGTGCTTTTAAAAAGTACTTCAGCTGAGTCAGTTCATGCAATGTTGTATCGTTTTGAAATGGAAAAAGCACCCCTGAATTTACATGGCCTGGAAACTGGTTTTTTTTATATTTGATTTTCTCAGAGTACAGTATAATTGCACTCATCTCCTTGTGAACAGAAATGTTTGAGGATGGGTTAAATGAGCTATAGAAAGCACCTCAGAAAAAAGTGCCATGTGAGATATAATTATTTTCCAAATACTATATGTGAGCAGCTTTCACAAATCAAAGCTTCCTTGAAATAGAGATTACAATCGAAGTTCATTTGTATACTATTGTATTTGGAATGCCTGCCAACATTCCATCTTGCAGTCACTTTGAGGGGAAAATTCTTCAGATTCATTAGTGCTGTAAGCAAATGTAACTTAAACTCTGATAACAGAGGTGATGTTGCGCAGGTAAGTTGAGCTGCTCAGTTCAGTTCAGTCGCTCAGTCCTGTCCAACTCTTTGCGACCCCATGAACCACAGCACGCCAGGCCTCCCTGTCCATCACCAACTCCTGGAGTTTACCCAAACTCATGTCCATCGAGTCGGTGATGCCATCCAGCCATCTCATCCTCTGCCGTCCCCTTCTCCTCCTGCCCCCAATCCCTCCCAGCATCAGGGTCTTTTCCAATGAGTCAACTCTTCGCATGAGGTGGCCAAAGTATTGAGAGTTTCAGCTTTAGCATCAGTCCTTCCAATAAACACCCAGGACTGATCTCCTTTAGGATGGACTGGTTGGATCTCCTTGCAGTCCAAGGGACTCTCAAGAGTCTTCTCCAACACCGCAGTTCAAAAGCATCAATTCTTCGGTGCTCAGCTTTCTTCACAGTCCAACTCTCACATCCATACATGACCACTGGAAAAACCATAGCCTTGACTAGATGGACCTTTGTTGGCAAAGTAATGTCTCTGCTTTTGAATATGCTGTCTAGGTTGGTCATAACTTTCCTTCCAAGGAGTAAGCGTCTTTTAATTTCATGGCTGCAGTCACCATCTGCAGTGATTTTGGAGCCCTCAAAAATAAAGTCTGACACTATTTCCACTGTTTCCCCATCTATTTCCCATGAAGTGATGGGACTGGATGCCATGATCTTCGTTTTCTGAATGTTGAACTTTAAGCCAACTTTTTCACTCTCCTCTTTCACTTTCATCAAGAGGCTTTTTAGTTAGGGTTAGCTGCTCAGTACCTCTCTTTTTCATTTGCTTTTTTTTTTCTTTAAGATATGGAGCAGTGGTTGGTTGTGGTGGCAATATCCTGTTTGTGCTTCTTCAGCATCAGTATCAGTTTCCCTTTTCTTCTCCTTATAGTATCTGGAATTTCATCTGGGAAGCCTCTCCTCCTATAGTCAGTGTAGCTCAGGAGGGGCTGCCTTCATCCCTCTCCTTGCTGTAATAAGCAAGGGAGCATCTCCTGCCCACAGGGAGTAAGTAACCAATATTGATCAAGTGAGACTCAATTCTTGAATTTTTTGTTGAAATTATTGGAAAGGAAACTTGTTAACTTTTCCCCCTTGGAATTTCATAGCATGTAGTAATAAGCAAAATAGTCTTGCTGCTGGACTTCCCTCGTGGCTCAGTAGTAAAGAATCCTCCTGCAGTGCAGGAGACAGCCTGCTTTGCAGGAGACACAGGTTTGATCCCTGGGTCAGGAAGATCCCCTGGAGAAGGAAATGGCAACCCATTCCAGTATTCTTGCCTAGAAAATCCCATGGAGAGAGGAATCTGGCAGGCTACAGTCCATAGGTTTGCAAAAGGACATGACTTCACCACTAAACCAATTAGCAGCAGTAGGCAAGACTGTCTGATGTGTGTGGGAGCTCACATCACTCCTGAGGGGAAGGCAGAGTTTGAGCTGGAAATTCAGAATTCTGACAGTCCAGTCTGAATATCTTACCAGTTTTGTGATCCAGTGAATTTTCTCTCTCTCTCTTTTTTTTTTTGGTAGACAAATATGAGCTGGGCTTCTATCACTTGTGACTGAAGAGACCTAAACTATACACTCTTAGTAATTTAATGTTGGGTCCACCTCATCCTCAAAATTAACTTGCTATATGTACTGCCCCAACTGAAGAAAAACACATAACATAAGAGTTGGAAGTTGGGTTTTGTTTGGAACCTTACTGAGGACTATAGCCTGGGAGACAGCCTCTCAGAGAGCTCTGCAGAACTGTTCCAAAGAGGTAAGGGAGGAGCCAGGATATACAGGGACTTCCCAGGTGGCACTTGTGGTAAAGAACACACGTCTCAGTGCAGGACACATAAGAGATGCAGGTTCAGTCCCTGGGTTGGAAAGATCCTCTGGAGCAGGAAATGGTAGCCCACTCTAGAATTCTTGCCTGGAGAATTCCCTTGGACAGAGGAGCCTGGAGTGGTACAGTCCATAGGCTCACAAAGAGTTGGATACGACTGAAGCAACTGAGCACCCAGGATATACAGGAAAACAAAAAACAACAAAATAAAATAACAACAAAAAATATGTAGTTGAATATCAAAAGATTACTGCTAATCACAAAAACAAACATCTCAAGTTAATGCTTTTCGTGTTTTTCTATGAATGCAGGAGTCTGGGCTCATTGAAATTATTCCTTAGATATGCATCTTAACTGTCTAGGGCCAGTATCCTGTTTTGATCCACCCTGAGTTCCTCTCAGGGTGTACTGTTGGGGACAGTTATAGTGGCTGATGGCCTGATGGCAGCCACATTCTTTGTTTACTGGAATGACAGGCAACGTTTTTGTCTGCAGTACTCATTGTTTTTTCCTTTTTTTGATCAATAATTTCATTTTACTTAAAAAAATTAAAAGATTTTAATTACAATATGAAAAGTAAATACCTTCTAAAGATAAAATGGCATAATAGAAAAAACCAAAACTGTTATATCCAGGCTCATACGTGACATAAATGGCCTTTGTCTAGTTTGAGCAACAGGATTACAGTAGCAGATTACCTCTAAAATATCTCTGTGGTGGTTTAGTCCTTAGGCTGTGTCCGACTCTTCGTGACCCCATGGTCTGTAGCCTACCAGATTCCTCTGTCCATGGTTTTATCATTTCCCTGTATTTCCTCTGAGCCTTTCTGTCTTATTTTTTTTTTTTTTTTTAACTTCTTAGCTTGGATGCCTCCAGTACTCTTGCCTAGAAAATCCCATGGATGGAGGAACCTGGTAGGCTGCAGTCCGTGCAGTTGCTAAGAGTTGGATATGACTGAGCAACTTCACTTTCACTTTTCACTTTCATGCATTGGAGAAGGAAATGGCAAACCACTCCAGTGTTCTTTCCTGGAGAATCCCAGGGATGGGGGAGCCTGGTGGGCTGCTGTGTACGGGGTCCCACAGAGTTGGACACGACTGAAGTGACTTAGCAACAGCCGCAGCAGTAGCTTGGATGCTTGGCTAATTTTCTCTGTTTACCAATAAAAGTATGTAAGATTCTAAACAAAATTGAACAACCCAGGCCCTATGTCCCTCCCATCTATAATGATTGGCAATTTCAGGGCTTTGAGGTATAAGAAACACTCCCAAGGATAGAGAAGTCATTGATGAACAGAATAGTCAGTTTTTTAGTGTATGTCAAAAAATTAAGGGGAGCACATGCGTTTTCTCTATAAAAGAAGTTGAATGTGCTTGGGAGCATTCATCCTGCCAGAAAAGCTGCATGAGGATTTCTCCTTGCTGATGTGGCCTCGCTGCTTTGGCAGGTATTACTGCTTCCAGATTCGGTCACAGCATGGGACAAAGGAATATACAGACCTCCTTCCTGCCTTTGAATAATTAGCGTCAGCGTAGTATCCTGAACAGTGTTGGGATATAAACAAAGCAGGCGGATAGAGAACCTGGAGAGATTTGGCTTTGGGGAATTATTTAGCAGTAATCACCAGCTCTGTTGACTGTGGAGGCATTTGTGGATTTTGACAGCATTTTCCTTTGGCCTACAACATTTGCTTTTTATTGAAGGGAGTCACCCACGTAGTGGAAGTGATGGCCGTGCTACTTGTACACACAGATGGGCAACCACCAATCCAAATATCACACTGTTCCAGGATGATGCACGCAAATGGCGCTATATGAGCCCCTTGCCGCAAGGGCCTTTTCCTTCCTGTGAGGAAAATTGAATCATTGTGTTAGCAGTGATGATAAAAATATTGCTATTTTAGAAGTTTTATTTTCCTTAATATCTCTCGTGTTTTATAATCCAGGTTCTTTTCCTAAAACAAACCCGGATTTCCAAGAATAAAAAGAAAATGCGTGACAAGCCCCAAATGTTCTCAGTTTTGGCCTGGCTTACAGTATGTAGATGACTTTATTTAATATAGATATGTTCCTGCAAAGTTGAAAATTAGTCAGTCCCATTTTCGACATGGTTGAAGAGCTTGAAGTTTCAATAATTTTACTGGGACTCTGTTAGGAAACCCATGGGAGCCTCCTCTAGAAATCGTTGGAACATGTTTAGCAGTAGCCGTCTCTGGGAATCCTCCAGGGATTGGTTTTAGGATCCCAGATGCTCAGGTCTCTTATATATTTGGTGTAATATTTGCATATAACCTACATGATCTTTCCTTATACTATACTTTAAATCATCTCTAGATTACTTATAATAACTAATATGATATAAACTCTGCATCAGTAGTTGCCAGTGTGGGACAAAATCAAGTTTTGCTTTTTGAAACTTTCTGGATTTTTTTTTTTTTTTTTAATATTTTCAACCTGCAGTTGGTCAAATCCACAGATGCGGAACTGGCAGATATGGAGGGCTGATTTTATTTCTCTGTTATTTGTGTGATGTGCTTTGTTCATTTGGTTCCAAGTTGAAATAAAGGTTGCTTCATTTATGTAATTGCCTTCTCTTGACAGTTTGCTCATGAATACAAATCTCTTTAAAAATATTAATATTTGATTAGATGTGCTTGAATGTTTACAGAGTTTTTCATATAAATTGCCTTGCCTCCCTTATAGCAGTGTTGAGGGGCCAGTAGTTTATTAATGTTTCTGTCAGTCAGTTCATTGAAGACCAATCTGAGGTTCCACATAGGTTAAGACGTGTACTCAGTGCTAGGAATCCAACTGGTGCAGTGCTTATTATCATAGTTCCTATAGGGATATAGTTGCTCTCTAAACCCAGAAAATAGTTATTAATGATTTATCAAAGGGCTCCTTATTCATGAGTCCCTCCCCACTTAATCCTACTAGCATTTCTGCTCTTTGGCATCAGGTCAATAAGTCTTTTACTATCTTCTGGGAACATCTCAAGATCACATGCCAGGGCAATGCAAAATGCACACAAATTTTGGACATTTGGCAAAGTATGCATGGGGTTTCATGAAGTCAGTGAAAGTGGCTCAGTAATATCTGAGTTAAGATGTAATCCCATAGATAGAGTATGATGAGATTGGATCAGGCAGTTATATCTGTGGATAATTACAAGAGAGGCCCTTGAAAAGAGTATGATTGATTCGAATTTTTGACTATTTTGGCAGAAATAGTGTTTTTAAGATTTTACTATAATGTGAAGTAAGATTTGTATGGTATGCTTGTCACTTAAAACAGAAAGTTTATTAAGTAACAGGGATATACTGTATAGCACAGGGAATTATAGCCATTGTCCTGTAATAACCCACAATCTGCAAAAGTACTGAATCAATATGCTGTATACCTGAAATTAGTGCAATACTATAAATCAAATATATTTCAATAAAAATGCAAATTGATATGATTTTTGTACTTATGAAAGAATATAGTAAAATATAAATTCTTAGCTACATTACCCAAATCCCATATTTCTGCTTTCACCAGGAAAAAAAAAATCCATCTAGAATTTTGTGTTTATTACTCTGGTATCTTTTTAAAAGTAGTTTTACCATACATGTATATATCTCTATTTACATTTTTTAATTTTGAGCTTTATGAAAATGATATTGAGGTCTATAAAGCCTTTGATCATTTGCTTTGTAAAAACAATATAATATTTAAAAATTCATCCTTGTGATATGTAACTCTTACTGATTTATACTACTATATAATATTCTGCAATATTCCTGACAATACCAAGAGTTGATATGGATCTATAGGAATTCTTAGATATTACAAATGTGAGTATAAATGGTATAAAATTTTGAAAACCAGTTTAGCATTGACTTATTAAGTTATTTTATAGTTTCTTTCGTAGATATAGATTCCAGATCTAGAAGGATAAACTTGAATTATAATTGATATGGAATTATCCATGACAGTGTTCATTTCATAAGTATAGTATATACAAGGTTAGGTATGTGACTTATAACTAATATCATTAATGTGAAAATACAGCTGTGGAATAATTACTTTCTATTCAAACACCAATTGAAAGTCAAAGCATATTATCCCTTATAGTAAAATTAGGTTTTGACAACAATAAAAACACTAAAAGAAAGTGAAAGTTGCTCATTGGTATCCGATTCTTTGTGACCCCGTGGGCTGTATAGTCCATCGAATTCTCCAGGCTGGAATACTGGAGTGGTAGCCTTTACCTTCTCCAGGGGTCTTCCAAACCCAGGAATTGAACCCAGGTCTCCTGCTTTGCGGGCAGATTGTTTACCAACTAAGCCATAAGGGAAGCCCAAGAATACTGGAGTGGGTAATCTATCCCTTCTCTAGCGGATCTTCCCAACCCAGGAATTGAACCGTGGTGTCTTGCATTGCAGGCGGATTCTTTACCAAAACTTCCCAACCCAGGAATTGAACCGTGGTGTCTTGCATTGCAGGCGGATTCTTTACCAAAAGAGCTATCAGAGAAGCCCAAGAAAAACACTGAAGATTAAGATAATTTTGGTTAATTTTGCATTATTTGATGTAAATATATATATATAATAGAGCTTCCCATCTCATAAATATTTACATGAACTTGATTTGAGAAATTCAAACCCTTGTCTGTCACTGTAGAAGGCAGCATAGCCATAAAGAACAAATCCTGGATTGGGTGTCAAGGATTGGAATCTACACAAGTGCTCCACCTCTCAAGTCTCAGTTGATCTTAACCTCTTAACATTAGTTTCATCATTGGTAAAATAGAGGTGCTGGTGTCAGAATTATTTCCATGGCTGTGTGTCAATTAAATGAAACAATATGGGAAAATGCCTTTAGTGGTAAAGTACTGTATACGCTGTTTACTATTATTGTTACCATCACTGCTGTTTGAAGAACCCTGCTTTGGGAAGCAAATCCAGATCATATCTTTTTGAACATTTATATCAGCAGAATGTGTCTCAGTGGCCTGATGTATATTGAAACAGACTTTTTTAAAGGATGTTTTGAACCCTGCTTAATACCAAATCTTCTCTATATTTTGTTACATAAAATGAACAAGAAGCTGTCTGAAGAATTTAACATTTTCTCCTTATATGGCTTCTTTAAAACTTATCTTAAAAGAGAGATAAGATTCTGTTGTAAAGTTTGAATACTTTTCTTTGCTGTTTGTGGAAAAAACTCCTAGAATGAAACAAAAACTCGTCTGTATGATGAGAATACACTATAATATTGAAGCCTTGACCCTAAGTGTCAGTAGCTATCTGACATGATTAGTATATAAGCACTGAGGTCTAGCTAAGTACTTGTAAAATTCTAGTACCTGAGTGACTATATTATAAATTTTGTTAGTAATAATTTTAAAACTTGATATGTGAAAAGCTGCTACTGCTACTGCTACTGCTAAGTCACTTCAGTTGTGTCCGACTCTGTGCGACCCCATAGACGGCAGCCCACCGGGCTCCCCCGTCCCTGGGATAAAGCTGGAACTATAAAAAGTTAAACAAATTGACAAATTTTCCAAGCTAAATAAAAGTTATGCCCTCTTATAGATGACCAACTAGTTTGTACCCCCAAACTAGTTTGTAAACTCTAAATGACTTGTAAATATCAACTCCAGTTAATGCCTGGATGAAGAAATACCTGTGGGTTGGAAACCTGGGAGTTGATGGATAAAACTCTTTGGTTAAATGTAAGGGTGCTTAAACCTTTGGTGCTCTGCTAAGCTAAATGCAAACAGTATTATTTTAATAGATTCTGGGGTACCTCAGTAACCTAATTTTTAGAGGATTGTATCTAAAATAACTATCTGGTGAATGGTGAATGGATTATCTCTTGTGTTTTGTCCTTTACTCACTCTGGTTTCTTCATTATTCAAACTATTCTGTCACTTTTGTCCAAAGTCAAGTTTCAGAATGAGAAAAACAAATTATTAACCAAGTAAATTTGGGACATAGCTAATTTAGACCTTTAAAGAATCCCTAAGTTTTCTAGTTATTTTGTTTCTTTATAAATTTCATTTCTTTACTTTCGGCTGCACCAGGGCTTCGCTGTGGAGGGCGGGGACTGCTCTCTAGTTGCGATGCCCAGTCTTCTCCCTGCAGTGGCGTTTCTTGCTGCAGAACGTGGGCTCTAGGCACACAGGTTTCAGCAGTTGTGTCTCTTGGGCTTAGTTGCTCCATGGCATGCGGAGTCTTCCCAGACCACGGATTGAACCTCTGTCCCCTGCGTTGGCAGGTGGATTCTTAACCGCTAGACCACCAGGAAGTCCTTTTTAATTATTTTAAAATGTGTCATCAGTGTATTTGAGGAGCTCTCATTTAGCTGAATCTCTTCACAGATATCTATAGTATCTTCTAGCACGATTTCTGACATCAATTGGCATTACTTTTCCATTTACAAACAGTATAAAAAACCACACAAAGGCATATTCTCAGATTTTCATTCAATGATTGTATTTTCTTAGCTTTAGAAGGATGTTAAATCTTCTACTAAAATTATTCCTTACTGCCCCAGGTTTGTTCAGAGGACTTTCAATGGCAAATTGGCAGTTAGAAATTCAGGATTCACCTATAGAAAAAAGCTTCTTAGCTTGTGGATACAGCACAGAGAACACTGAGAAGCATGGGATCTCGGTCTTGGGAAGATAAGTTCAGATTTTATCCTTGCCAGTTAAACTGCAGTGGGATCTTGATCAAGTTTGGTAACTTCTCTCAGTCTCCATCTTCTCACTTCTGACAAAATGGAGTGGATTTTTCAGTGTACTAAGTGTTAAAGGAAATGCTGATAGAAAGTGATTGCCTGTCTGCCTGGCACATCATGCTGCTTGGTAATGGTTCATGAGCTGTGCACCTGATCTGGTAGGAGCAATGCTGAGCTGTGAGGGTTGGGACAAGTAGGTGTTGGCTGACGGCCCAACAGGGAGACAAGTGCTGTGGCCACCTTGTCCTCGAAGACTGAAATAAGCCTTAGCTTGCATCCCTGTCCCACATAGGTTGGAATTCCCTGTGACGTTACCATTGGAGGGGTTCATAGAAGGCTAACATTTTTATAGTTGTTGCCATCTCTAAGTTTCTGCTTTTATTGAGATCTGGATCTCATTACACATTGTGCCTCCTGCTTGCTGGTCTCTTTTCCACCCCCCTAGGACCCCCTGCAAGCTGAAGTGGTCTTTATACTTCCCGGAGTCCTGATGTCATTGCTGTGAACCCAGACTTAAATGCAGGTTTGATGTAAGTGAGGGAGTTTCCAGTATAATACAGCAACAACTTAAAATGGACCCTTAGAGATTTCAGTCTTTCAAAGCTCCTCAGTGATTACTGCTTGGGGAAATGTTCATTCATTGCTTCTTTTGCCTCTCTACTCAGGGGCTGGCTATCTACCCGACTGCTGACCATTTTCTCTTTCTTGTTTACCTTACTTCTCCTTGTTCTCCCAAATGCTTGTGCAGGGCTGCTGTAGAGCTGTTGAAGTGTTTTGTGCCAATGCATCCTGGTCTTCACCTCATGTGTAATACCAGCCTTACCCTAATTCCTTACCTTTCTGAAAGGAATGCTGTGGCCGTATAACCTTTTTATTTCCTTTGTAAGACTTGAGAGATTGAATATAAGGGATGAAGAAGAAAGTATTAAGTCCAGAATTTCTAGATGAGAGGAATAGTATTGCCTGCAATTCAAATAGATAAGTGCTAAAGGAAACTGACATGGTGATATAGAGGAGAGTAATCTGAATATTCAGGGATTCTGTCATATTTGATATTTTCATCAGTCTAGATTTAGAATACATAATTATCTCTTTTTATTGGAATAAAAAATGCTTTTCAATGTTGTGTTAGTTTCTGCTGTACAAGGAGTTGAATCAGTTATATGTATCCGTATATCCCCTCCCTCTTTTACCTCCCGCCCCGCCCACGATGGGGGTGGGCGGGACATCACCCATGATGGGGGTGGGCGGGACATCAACCATACTATCACCTCTCTATCTAGCTCATCAGGAGCACGGGGCTGAGATCCCTGTGTCCTTAATAAGAAGTTAGGTGAAAAAACTGCAGCTGTGGAATGGCAGATAGCAACAGAACCTATTTGCTGTTAATTGTGGTTCCTGTAAGTATGAAAGGAAGTGCAGGAACTAAGTCAGAGCAGCATAATGAGTGATCAGTCACCGAGCAGATGTTTGTCTGCTCTTCCTTACTCAAATAAGGATCGGCACAGGAGGAGGCACTGAGTCTACAGCATTTTTTTTTTTTTTTTTCCTTTTGAGGCTTTTATTTGTTGAAAAACAGGAAGCTGTGAGAGACATAGAAACTTCGTGTGTTGGGATCCTTCCCAGCCAGGGGAGTGTGTCGTCACAGATAAGAATACACATTTGTCAGGATGTTCCAGGAAGCCTACAATGTAAAGTGTGCGGCCTGAAAGCAGAAGGAGGGGGCCAGCGAACACACGAAGCCTCCTCAGCTCTGTGATGTTGGAAATTGGTGGAAGGCTGGAGCACTGATTTCCCAGACACAGAGAAACTTCTCAGCCTTCATGATCCAAAGCAGCAAGAGGCTTTTAACTCTGAAGCTGTCCGAGAGTCCTAGACCAGCAGAGCCTGGGTTGAGACCTGAAGCTCTTTTAGCTTCGCTTACAATGAGTTTGAGTGAACTCCGGGAGATGGTGATGGACAGGGAGGCCTGGCGTGCTGTGATTCATGGGGTCGCAAAGAGTCGGACACGACTGAGCGACTGAACTGAACTGAACTGAACAGTGCCAGTCTCCATCTGAAGGAAGCCTCCCCACAAAGAATCCTGTCTAGTAAGAGCTAAGTGATGTTGACATCCAGAGTTCTCGAACAGTTTCAACTGTTTTCATTCAAAGATTTTGTTTGACAATCTCTTTTTTGAGTTCTTTCTTTTGTTTCAATCTTTTTTTTTATTTGTGACAAATACTTTTTGAGCCCTGCAGATATGACTGGGATGAGAAAACGGTGACTGTGATGACAGGGTGGTTGCTTTAGGAAGCTAATAATCTCCCTGCAGGAAAGAGAAAAGAACACCATACATACTATCGGACACAGACTAAATTTTAATACATACTTAATGAATGATTAAATACTGTGATACAAAAAGGTTCCCTGAGTATATGGGCAAAGTGTTGTCTTTGTCAACACATTGTCCTTGAGTCAACAAATTGTCCTTTACTGATGTTTCCCTGTGGTTTTTTGAGAGAGAAGAGATAAATAATGTGTGTTCACTTTGTTTTCCTTAACAAACAGCCCCTATTTAAAAAATACATCTATTTTTCTACCGTCACATGTTGATATACAAGCAGTACTAATAATTTTCATGCAACTAAATGAATATTGCGCCGGAGACTAAAACCAGTGTGAGGACAAGGTGATGATATGCTGGTACATAGCTGGAGTCTGTGCTGCTGGTGTAGTGTACTTGTTTTCATGAGCGAGACTGGCCTGTGATTCTTTATTTTTTTTTTAAACTGTATTTATCAGGATTATGCTAGCATCAAAAAATCATTTGGAAAGTTTTTATGTTCTCTGAAACGTTTTATATAATGTGAGTATGTGTCCCTTGGGTCCGTATGCATTTGTCTATGTAACCATCTTGGCCTGGTGCTCTTTGGAAGGTATTTCACTGATTTTACTGCTTTTATGGCAATTGATCTGTTCAGTTTTAGTTTTCTACTATAATTATTCATCTTTTTTTTTGGGAGTGTAATTTATGTCTTTGTTTAAAATTTTTTAGGATAAAGTAGTGAATAGTATTTTCTTATAGCTTGAAATATCCTTGTTGTATTTTTATCTGGTGGCGCAGAGGTTAAAGCGTCTGCCTGCAATGTGGGACACCTGGGTTCGATCCCTGGGTTGGGAAGATCCCCTGGAGAAGGAAATGGCAACCCACTCCAGTATTCTTGCCTGGAGAATCCCATGGATGGAGGAGGCTGGTGGGCTACAGTCCACGGGGTCACAAAGAGTCGGACATGACTGAGTGACTTCACTTTCTTATTATTGAGTTATTTTATTATTTTGTATATCTTTGAGAGACATGACCACTGAGTCTAAAACATTTTTTTTTTAATCTTCAAAGAGTTGTCCTAAGACCACAATTGTAAGAACCACTAAGGTGTTAATTTGAAGTGAAAGTCCTGAACACTAGCCCTTGCTTTTGAGTCTATATATTTTAAATAATTTCTCCAAATGATCTGTAGGTGTAGTAAGTTTTGAGAACTATTGATCTAGAGGTTTTATTTTTCATGTACTTTTATTTCATAATACTTATGGATATATTAATCAGTTCTACAATTTTTTTTTTTTTAGTATTTTAATGAATGTCTGACTTGATTAGTTTTTTTCTTGGTATATTTCTAACTTCTGTCATTGAATGCTTATTACCTTTTTCTACTTTAAAGTGTTTAGCAATGAAAGCTTTTTCTTGTAAAATTGCTTTTCATTACTACCTGGCAACAAAGCATAGGTGTTAATTTCATTATTCTTTTTGAAAGTTTTCTATTTTTATTAAGGTAATATATAATTTGCAAATTTTTAATTTCTACATCTTAACATGATTCATAGTTTCAGTTAATTGTGATAATGGAAAGGCTTCCTTTTTCAAATGTGCTGATTTCTTTTTTCTGTTATAATACAGGATTAGTTTTAAAAGTACTCCATAACAATCGAAGGTGAACCTTTTATACAGTTTAGAACTTAATATATGTTTGTTCAAGCAACCTTATCAGTTGTAATATTCAGATTCTCTGTATATCCAGTTCTTTTGCCTGTGTAAATGGAAAGAGAATGAGGGTCCTTAATTTTTGCCACTCTGTTTTATTTCTACAGTTATTTTCTTTTATGATATATTTTTGATACTTTATTTTTTACTGTGTGAAAGCCCTCTGATTTGTAGGGTTTTCATTCACAGTTTAGGGGTACTGCCAACTGTACAGGTTTTAGTCTTGCTCAGGTGTCCTATATAGACATTCTTGTCAGGGTCGTTACATTTATTCAATAGAAGAATTTATATATATGTATATATCTCCCTTCCTCCTTCCTGTCTTCTCCTGTCTGTGTTCATACACCCCTATTTATCTATCTGTGTGTATATGTATATTCACTTGTATTTTGTCTTTTCATTTTAAGAAACTGTCTTTAAATGTAGTCACATAGTGCTTCCCTGGTAGCTCAGATGATAAAGAACCTGCCTGCAATGTGGGAAAGCTGGGTTCAGTTCCTGGATTGGAAAGATCTCCTGGAGAAGGAGATGGCAACCCACTTCAGTATTCTTGCCTGGACAATCCCTTGGACAAAGGAGCCTGGCGGGCTACAGTCCATGAGGATTGCATCCTGGACTGAGTATTTGTATCTTTTTCTCTTTGATGCTCTTGATGAATTTTTTTTTTTTTTTTAACTTATTTGAGAGGAATGAGTCCTTTTTGATGCTCTTGATGAATTGTTTTTTAACTTATTTGAGACGAATGAGTCATTTTTAGTTCCAGTAGTATCTACCTTAAGTTTTAAAGCGTGAACATAAAGTTTTATGTTCTTTATTAGTGTAAGAAAAGATACATTGATATCTTCTTTTAAAATTGACAGTGTTTACTCAAATTTATTTTCATCACACTTGTCCTCTATTTCTTTTTGGCATATTATTATCCTTTTTATATTATCATGTATTTATATTTTCTTTAAATTTTTTGTGCCTTTACATTCTCTTTTATGACAGCATTTACAATATCTGATTTTTCATCTTTCTCTTAGATCTGTATGTGTATTAATACCATCTTTATATACAGATATATAAGGGCCTTTGCATATCTGTCACTATTTTTCTTTCAATCAAAAATGAACAATTTCTGTATGTTAATCTTGAGTTACAGTGTTGCTTCCTTGGTTTCTGGGAAAGCTTGAAGTCAGTCTGAGTCTTTGTAGTATAAACGTTTTTCTGTCTCGATGCTTTCAGGTTTCTTTTTTTAGTTCGTACATCTCAAAAATGAACTAGGATATAGCTAGACTTTGATCAGTTTTCACTAGTTTTTCTGGTGTCGATCGCTAGCTTGTCCTGAGTCCTTCAGCTCTGTATCAGCCTCTGAAAGTTTCTTTCACAAACATTTGATGTTTTCTTCCTTTTCCTTGGTCTTTCTTTCTGAGGTTACCTGTACGTTGGTTTCTGTTCTTTCTGTGCCCTACCTGGCTTCCCCTTTTTATTCGTCTGATATTTCTTTGTCTTTTCCTTGGGATGGAAGAAGTTTGTTTTCCACTGATCGATTCTGCGGTTTATTTTGTTCTGTAAGTATTTAAATTCTGCTATTGAATTTTCAGTTTTGGTAAACTTCCTAAAGAAACCCTACCATCTTAAAATCCTGCTGCTTTATCAACCAGTTCTATACACAATCTTGTTCTGGTTTCTCAGATCTGGTTCATAAAGACCATGTTTTCTCAGATTGTATTGAAAAGATTGAGTTTTAAGAATTTGTTACCTGAAGTAATTCCATTTCAGAAATAAATTTTTCTTTGTATTTTATGTTTTATTTATTTATTTTTCTGATGCCAAATCCATCCTATATTATTATTGGAGTAGAATTGCTTTTGGAGTATTATTGGAGTATAATACAATACTGTATTGCTTTCTGCTATATAAGAAAGTGAATCTCACACACACACACACACACACACACACACACACCTCCTCCCCTCCTCCCCTCCTCCCCTCCCAGGTCATCACAGAGAACCAAGCTGAGCTTCATAGAGCAGCTTCCCACTAGCAATCTGTTTTACCCCTGCTGCTGCTGCTAAGTCGCTTCAGTCGTGTCCAACTCTGTGCGACCCCAGAGACGGCCCCCCTGTCCCTGGGATTCTCTAGGCAAGAACACTGGAGTGGGTTGCCATTTCCTTTTCCGATGCATGAAAGTGAAAAGTGAACGTGAAGCTGCTCAGTCGTGCTGTGCAGACTCTTAACGACCCCATGGACTCCCCTAGTAGTGTATTATATTTTGTTTTAAAGTTACTTTGTGTAAATTGTTTTCCTGCTACACTGTCTTTGCAAATGGAGAAGTCTGTTCAGAATCATAGTTTGCCTTGCTGTCCTGCAGAATTTCCATGAGGCCCCTTCTCTGAGAACTTGTGCTCAAGAGCAAGGGGATAAAACTCAGCATCACAGGATGAAGGTTCTAGAAGTCAAAGGAGAGACAGAGAGGAAGGTGGAGCTCTACAGAGGCTAGCAGAGGAATGTTTTGTCTGCTTCTTTCACTCTGCTGTTTGCCGTGGCTGTAGTGTGAGAATTCACACTTTCCATCTGCCTTTTTGCTTTGCCCTCAGTGCCCAGTTTGCACTGTGTCTGTGTCTTACCTCCTTTTTGGTACTTCAGCTCTTTACAGAAGGAAAGGCCCTAGAACAGTTGTTTGGCTGTGTGAACCGTGGGCCTCCCAGCACAGCTGCTCTGCATTATGCTGAACAGTGTGTACCCATCTCCCAGGGCCTGTCTGCACTTCCCGCTCACACCCTGCAAAGTGGGATGCATCTGTGGAATTCTCCCAAACAGACTTGGTGTACTTCCTACAGCACTGGGTGGTTTTCTGGTGGTGTGGCCATATTTTAAGCCTTTAATGTCTTTCTAATTAGGTTCCATATATCCAGGAGAAATTCCTCAAAGTTACTGACATCTTGATGGGGGTGCTTCCTTAATTTATAGTGTGGATGCCGGCTTTTCTACAACTGTATATTTATCGGTCATTTCGGTTAAGCTTCTGAGAGCATCAAGTTTTTTGTTTTTGCCTAGAATCAGAACCAATTGAAAGAGTACGGGAGTCAGGTTTAGATCTCACTGTGTTTGATTCTAGATAAGATGTTTTAATGTGGCATAATTGTGACAATCAGAAGTGCTAATCCTTTTTTTCCTTAACAAGGCTTTCACACCTTGCCACAAGCAGCAGGGGCATTCGAGACCTTCTGTTCCAGGGACAGAATCTGCCTAGCTTATGGGTGGCTTAGGAAACATACCTAAATATATAACCTCTGCAGGTAGGTAAATCCCAAAGAATGCCAAGGAGGGACTGAGCCACCCATGCCCAGCTCCATCCACAGCTCACCCATCCATCGAGTCTCTCCATTTCTCTAAGGAGGACCAGTTGAGGGTTCATGAAAGTCTGACAGAATTACTCCAATAGCAGAATGAGATGTAGAGGTTAAGTGCAGCTTCTGAACAATCACTGTCACTTCATGACAAATAGATGGGGAAAAAGTAGAAACAGTGACAGATTTTATTTTCTTGGGCTCTAAAATGCCACAGACAGTGGCTGCCTCCATGAAATTAAAAGACGTTTCCTCTTTGGAAGAAAAGCTATGACAAACCTAGACAGCATATTAAAAAGCAGAGACGTCATGTTGCCAACCACAATCCATATATTCAAAGCTATGATTTCTCCAGTAGTCATGTATGAATGTGATTGTTGGACCATGAAGAAGGCTGAGTGCTGAAGAACCCATGTTTTTGAACTGTGGTTCTGGAGAAGACTCTTGAAAGTCCGTTGGACAGCAAAGAGATCAAGCCTGTCTTTTTTTTTTTTTTTAATTAAAAAAAAATTATACATGTGTTCCCCATCCTGAAACCTGAATTTTCATTGGAAGGACTGATGCTAAAGATAAAGCTCCAATACTTTGGCCACCTGATGTGAAGACCTGACACATTGGAAAAGACCCTGATGCTGGAAAGGATTGACAGCAGGAGGAGAAGGGGACGACAGAGGATGGGATGATTGGATGGTATCACTGACTCGAGTTTGAGCAAACTCCGGGAGATGGTGAAGGGCAGGGAAGCCTGGCATGTTGCAGTCCATGGTGTCGCAAAGAGTTGGACATGACTTAGTGACTGAACACCACCAACAACTGAACAATTGTGATGATGACCTCGTAGTTACATGTGTTTAAGCCATCGTCTTCCCTAGATATTTCTGAAGCATACAACTGAGAAGTGGTGTGAGAATGTTTATTTTTCATGGGCTGAATTTTGTTTTCTTTTAACAGAGTCCTTTCAAAATCTGAACCAATGTGCCTTTATTCTGACTTATTACTGAAAATTATCTGTGTTACCCCAAGTATAAAATTCTGCTACTGGAGTTTAATTTGTGTGTGGATCTGAATTTCATTAGAATTTAAGTATCCTTGAGCAATTTATTATTATACCCTTAGTAAAATGCATAACTGCAAGTCAGATTCTGACTTTTACTTGAGTTTGCCTAGGAAATAATAAACTAAACCATCCAGTCTGTGAAATTTAGTATCCTATTTAATACATTATGACTGTAGTAAATGATCAGCAATTAAACTTCTTAAACATGTGTATTTGATGAGTTGATTTGCATCTAGTAGCTCTTGGCCCCGGAGAAGGCAATGGCACCCCACTCCAGTACTCTTGCCTGGAAAATCCCGTGGATGGAGGAGCCTGGAAGGCTGCAGTCCATGGGGTCGCTGAGGGTCAGACATGACTGAGCGACTTCATTTTCACTTTTCATTTTCATGCATTGGAGAAGGAAATGGCAACCCACTCTGGTGGTCTTGCCTGGAGAATCCCAGGGATGGGGCATCCTGGTTGGCTGCCGTCTATGGGGTCCAGAGAGTCGGACACGACTGAAGTGACTCAGCAGCAGCAGCAGCAGCTCTTGGCCCATTGTTTACAAGGGTATCTGAAAGAGTTAGGGTTTCAGATTTTCAGATACCTATAATGTGTTTCTCTATTTGTAGGGTGTTGGAAGAACTGAATGCTCTATTGTAGTTCAGCATGATTTTTCTGTCTGAGGCTTTGGTAACTGTCTTCCATAGGGTATAACCTACAAAAGAGAATGTGTTAATCCTCAGAGCAAGGTAAATAAACACAACCACTGACCTTTAGAATAGCTGCCCCTGAGCCTTCCCTTGAGGTAATTTTTTCATTTGTACAAGAATAGCCAAGGGGGAGATTGATTTGTCCTATAAACCTCTTGACGAAAGTGAAAGAGGAGAGTGAAAAAGTTAGCTTAGAACTCAACATTCAGAAACTAAGATCATGGCATCTGGTCCCATCACTTCATGGCAAATAGATAGGGAAACAGTAGCTGACTTTATTTTTCTGGGCTCCAAAATCACAGCAGATGGTGACTGCAGCCATGAAATTAAAAGACACCTGCTCCTTGGAAGAAAATTATGACCAACCTAGACAACACATTAAAAAGCAGAGATGTTACTTTGCCAACAAAGGTCTGTCTAGTCAAAGGTTTGGTTTTTCTAGTGGTCATGTATGGATGTGAGAGTTGGACTATCAAGAAAGCTCAGTGCCGAAGAATTGATGCTTTTGAACTGTGATGTTGGTGAAGACTCTTGAGAGTCCCTTGGACTGCAAGGAGATCCAACCAGTCCATCCTAAAGGAAATTAGTCCTGAATATTCATTGGAATGACTGATTCTGAAGCTGAAACTCTACTTTGGCCACCTCATGTGAAGAACTGACTCATTGGAAAAGACCCTGATGCTGGGACAGATTGAAGGCGGGAGGAGAAGGGGATGACAGGATGAGATGGTTAGATGGCATCACTGACTCAACGGACATGAGTTTGAGTAAGCTCCGGAAGTTGGTGATGGACAGGGAAGCCTGGCGTGCTGCAGTCCATCGGGTCATAAAGAATCAGACATGACTGAGTGACTAAACTGAACTGAACTGAAACACTTAATCTAAATGAGCCCATCATTCTTTTAATCACTCTTGCTGAAACATTTATGGTGATCTAGAATAGCCTTACTAATTTGTTTTCTTCCTTATGTTATCTTTCTGCTCTATCAAAACCTGAATTGTCCTGCTCATTGAAGTATTCCTGGCTGGGTTCCCAGAAGAGTTTGTTGAATGCAAAAAGAGTGGATTTGCCTAGAGCAGAGATCAGAAATCTATGGTCTGCAGTATCTTGCCAGAGGACATTTGTTTGATACAATCAGTATCTTTTTGTTTTTTTTTCTCTCTTTTAATTGAAAAAGTTAGCATTTATAAACTGGGTTTTAAATAAACACCTGAGTTTCTGGCTTCTCTTGAAAACTTGAAGGAGCTGGCAAGCCTGGCCTCACAGCACCATGTGGCATCACCAGCAGAGGACTGGGTAACAGCTGTCACACGTTAGACAGGACACTTTTCTTTTTTCTTAAGCCTTCTTGACCACCAAAGGTTTAAGAGTTTAGTACCCTCGCTTTCAACCCAGTCCTTAATTTCATTATACATAAGAACAAATAATGGTGTGGCTTAAATGAAATGCCTTTGCCTTTGACAACAATACAAATTATATTGACATGGGGCAAACAATGGTAAATGACTGGGTAGGACAGAGAGGTTGTACGTAAGTAATTAATGAATAATAGAAGGTGATAAGCACCATTTTAGTGGAACGCCATCATACCGGGGCTTCCCTGGTGGCTCAGATGGTAAAGAATATGCCTGTAAGGCAGGAGACCTGGGTTTGATCCCTGTGTTGGGACAATCTCCTGGAGAAGGGAATGGGAGAACCCACTCCAATATTCTTGCCTGGAGAGTTCCATGGACAGTGGAGCCTGGCAGGCTAGAGTCCAAAGAGTTGAACACAACCGAGCGACTAACCCTATTACTGTACCATCATACCTGCATTTAATTTGCATATGTATTTGTGTGTATATATATGTATATAAGAATTCATATATCTAAGGTGGTTGCAGAGGAGAGAGGAAACTGAAAATGAAGTAGGTAGTTAAGGAAGAAAGGTAGGTGAGCTTGAAAAGGGGAGCAGTGGTAGATACAGAAAGAGAAAGAGGTGCTATTGCACGGGTTCCCCATACTGCCTTCAGTTTATGTTTGCACCAGAATATCTGATTCTCACCTTTGGTTTCATTCACATCGTATCCCTCTCTCTACTGCTGTCCATTGGATATTTAAATATGTATTGTTCTTATATCATGGCCCATAAATATAAATATGCCTCTGTATTTGATGCTTAACTGATTATATGCTCACCTAACTCCTTGCAGCTTCTTTGTATTTAAGTTGCTGTTCTCTAACCAGAGGAAAGAGGTCTAACTTTGAGGCTGCAGGATCTGGAACTATTTCATAGAGGAGATAGCATTTGAGTGGAGACTTGAAAGATGGGGGAAACAGAGCTCCATCTAGACTCGTGTTTCCAATGTGGTAGCCACTGGCCGAATGTTCCAATGAAAATTAATTCAAGAAATAAGGACTTCAGTCCTCATTGCTCTAGCCACATTTCCAGAGCTCAGTAAACTATCTTGATTTGTGGCTTATATTAGATAGTACACAACATTTCCGTTACTGTAGACTGTTCTGATGGTTCTGCTGCCTACTGACGCTGCACGTAGGAAGGAAGTACTTCACATCATTGCAGGAGGTAGAACATTTTGACCTCTGTTAAGATAAAGAGTGAAGAATTAATTTAGAGTATTTTCTGTCCCCACCCTCCCTACCCTCAAATAAATACAATTCTTTTCCCTCTGGACACAAAAGCTAAGCCAAATAATGCTAATTACCCAAGAAATTGTGGAATTTTACAAATGTTCACATTCTCTACTGGGTCCCTGTTTTATTAATCATTTGTGGAATTATTCGGCTGGTGAAAGTGATGTTAGGATAAATGAGGATATCTTTTTTCTAAGTGGAAAAGAGAATATTACTGATTATTTTGGAAAATTATCCTTGTACTTCTTTATTGACATAGGTGGTGTCAATAAAGAAGTACACCTTTTAGGGAAGGTGTTTCTTTAGCTTTAAATATGGTTTGGTATTTTGATGTATATGCAGTGTATGGTTTATGTTCATATAATTTATATGCCACGTTGTTTTTTTGATGCAAAAATTGAGCCCAAGTGAAAATGTTATATGTTGCTTGGCTGCTCCTGAACTCCCCCCACGCTCCTCTCCTCACAGTTATTCCTGAGTTAGTTACATCGCTTGTCACCAGGGACTACCAGCTTCTATGTCTTTTTGGCAGTTTTAGAGTCTTGTTTCAAATTATATGCAGTCAAAAGCTTGGCAGTGATTTGTTACTGTTCAACCTAACGTTCTTTTGATTGTATTACAGTTTGTGATAAAATATCTGTTGATTTGTGATAAATAATTAATATTGTTTGAACTGTTGGAGTTTCCTAGGTAGTTGTTTATGTGCTAAGGATGAAAGAAAACTTTTCTAGCGTGTAATTTATCCACAGAAAAATGAGAAGGGTTTTTTTTTTTTTTTTTTTTAGCCAGGATATTAATGCTTGAGCCCTAAGTGGCCCCTGGGGACATTTTTTTCTTTTTCTGTTTCTTTAGAGCAGATGTTACCTTTTCTTTTTTACAGGCATTTCAGAGATAAGAATTTTAGGAAAGATATTTCTCTTTCAGAATGAAGAGTGATCCCTCTTTGTGGCATTAGTATGTAAATGTATTTTTCAAGTGTGAGAATTGTACGTTTTTGTTAGAATTGTTGTTGCTTTGCCAAGGGTTAGGGAGAATATTTCTTTCAACCAGGATATCTTTACCTTTTCTCTTTATTATTCTACCTGGAAGATGAAGAACAATGAAGAGACATGAAGAGAAGAATTGATTTGGTCATCAATTTATAGATTGAAGCTGCTGTATAAAAAATAAGCCAAAATAGCAGTGATCTCAGAGTGACAGAAATTTATTTTGCTCTCACATAAAAATTCCCCTCGAGGGCTGATAGAACTCCTTCAATCCATCCTCAAGATTGGGCTTTTATCTCATTTCTTAGTGGCTGCCATGCCTTCCAGCACTGTGTCTCCACTCACGGAAGTCCCTGGGAAGAGAAAGTGGGTGGTACCACTTTCCTCCACAGGCAGGACCTGCAAATTGTCCTTATCAATTCTCCTGGGCCACCTTTGCTAGAATTTGATCACATGGTCATATTGCAGGAAAAGAGACCCCTTCTAGGGCCTGAGAATGGATGGGCTCTTGTCTAACACATGGAAATAAATTGTCCGAGGTAACAGATGTGCTGATAAAGCAAGAGACTGTATTGGGAAGGGGCGCCCAGGTGGAGTAGGAGGGTAAGGGATCCCAGGAGAACTGCTTTGCCACATGGCTCTCAGTCTTGGGTTTTATGATGATAGGATTTGTTTTTGGGTTGTCTTTGGCATTTCATTCTGAATCAGCGTCCTTCCTAATGGCACATAAAACACTCAGCCAAGATAGATTCCAGCGAGGAGGATTTCTGGGAGGTTGGTAGGACATTGGGATTGGGGTCTCCTTTTGACCTTTCTCAAATTCTCCCATTCGGTGGTGTCTTGTTAGTTCCGTGTTCCTTTCCAGGACCTCCTGTTGTAAAATAACTCATGCAAATAGTTACTATGGTGTCTGGCCAGGATGAGTGGTTTCAGCCCATGTTTTCCCTAACAGGGACATAGCTACCAGGGAGGCTGAGAAAGTGTTTGAGTCTTCGTGTCCTTAGCCCCAACCTGGTGTTTCATTGTAAAACAATAATGGTAAATATATCAGCAACAGCATGGTGCTTCTGCCACAAACCCATGTGTTCCAGTCAACTTCCAAATAAACTGTGGAAATTCCCATTGATTAGATTGACCCCAAAATGCCATCAGTAAATAGGATTTTATTTTAGGGTTGATTTTTCTATTATTAATAGTATTTTCATTAAAAATACTAATTTAATCATATGGAAAAATTAGAGCAGGACTGGCTAGTTTTTAGAGCCTGCATGAACTAAATAGATACAAACAGGATTCCCATACTCAGGAGCCATGAGTGAGGGCCCAGGAGAGTAAACTTTGAGAGAGGTGCAAATGAAGAAAAGTTAAAAGAGGATGTGAGCCATGATTGTGGCTGATTTTAGGTCTCATGAACTACATGGAGTTCTGGGTAACTAATAATGGTCACTAAACTTTTTTGCAATCTGAAAAAGAAAAATATTTTTCCTGGAGAATAAAAATGTTCTGCTTGAGGCCAGCCTTAGTCTCTAGCAGCAGTAAAAGCCTGTGATATATAATGATGCCTATATTTCTTCCTTTTTCAATAGCACTGTGGTAGGGAATGTAAATGTACCAAGTCGTATCGAGTGGAAGGAGACAAAACTCAGCCCGTTTTCCTTTTATGCTTGATTTGATTTTTCTCTGACACATTTATAATCTATCAGTTTCTTTAGTCTGTAGTTGAGGGCTTGGCAGAGTTTTGAGAGGATTGTATTATTTCCTTTTAAGAGGAAACATAATTTAGGAAACTGTAAATGGGTTGTCTGTATGTGTGTGCATAAAACCTCATTTCTGGTTTTACCAAGAAAATCAAGCGTATGTACAAATAGAGTATCCCACTGAATTGAACCAACTTTTACGGAGTTTCCAGTGATGCGTATGTAAATATCAGTATTAACTCATATATGTTAAGGATGTCTTGGTTTATTCATGGTAGCCTTTCTAATAATGCCTGCTTTATATTTAGATCTTTCTTTTAAAACCTAAATATGCTAACCATAGCATGACCCATGTGTGTGCACAGTTGCTCAGTCATGTCCAACTCTTTGCAACCCCAGGGAACTGTAGCCCACCAGGCTCCTCTGTCCATGGGATCTTTTCCAAGCAAGAATACTGGAGTGGGTTGTCGTTTCCTCCTTCAGGGGATCTTCCTCACCCAGGGACTGAACCTATTTCTCCTGCAGCTTCTACATTGACTGGCGGATTCTTTACCACTGCGCCACCTGGGAAGCGCTAGCCTGGAGCAAAGAGAGGAAAGGGCCAGTGTAGGCCTTGCTGGTGGTTCCTGGGCATTATCAGAAGGTATGGGTGTGACACGAGTCCCTAGGGAGTGCTAGGACCATGCCCCATTTCCACTCTGGGTGTGTGCTGGGTTTGGAGTCAGCTGCACACTTTGTTCTTGTTCGTTTCCTGCTTTGCTGTTAGTTTGGATACTTAAAACTGCCGGACAAAGGTGCATCATGTTAACTAAGTTATGAAAAGCATACCTTAGACGCTCTGAAAGTAAGAGCCCGCCAACATGCTTTGATTTCATGGTTTGCTCCTCTTCTGTGTTACGCAGCTCTGGGGGTGCCCTGTTCACAGATTTTAGCGTGAATGGTGACCCTTAGTGTTGTGTAAGAGGAAGTCTCCGGTCACAGCCTTGAAATCGCTGTGTTCATTGTAGTGTTGGTATATTCTCACTGGAAAGACTTTATCATTTATTGCCTAAGCCAGATTTCGAGAGTGAAAGGGGATATGATTAGTAACTACAGCAGAAAAACACACACAAACTCAGATTTTCCTAGAAAAGTGGGCATTTATGAAGTGGGCATAATGTAATTGTTAGGATCCTAACGATCAGTATACTACTTGGTTGGTTATTAAAATAGGTTGAATAGGTTTTTCTGTTTGAAACATTTCTGTTGATATAATAAGGCGGTGAAACGAATCAAAGTGAAATATCCTAAGAATGGTTTCCTTTTTCCATACTGTGTAATTTCCAAAAGAAATCTTTAAAGGGTGGCTTTATGTTTTTGTTTTGTGGCCAGATTTACCAAGGATGCACAACATTCCCTTCTTTATGTGTCTAAGTCCAAGTTTCTCCAGCTGCTAACCTGTTAAATTTACATTGAATCCTGGTGAGGTTTTTCTCAATAAAATGTTCTGGAGACAATTATTTAAAATATCTTTCTTAAATTCTTGAAATCTGATGTTGACTTGCTCACAAACTGCCAGTCGCAGACTTACACACTATCTCATTCCAAATGCCTTGTCGTGGCTTTGCATCTCTTTAGGTACTGGCTCCCCAGCTGAATGCTTCTCTCTTGCAGATTCCTCTCTTCACTGTCTCCAAAATTGTTGATGTTTATACTGTCTTCATTGTTTTTCAGTGGAAAGAACCCATTTTCTCCCTTTCCAGCTCCTTCCCATTCTCCAGAGTCCCTTATATCAGGGTCCCTTTCCTCTTTGTAATTGTACCATTTGAGAAAGTGAAGTGCGAAAGAGTTATGTCCTAGAATCATGTCTCAGATCCATCTTAAAAAGAGTTGTATAATCTTGTGAATCAGTGTTACTTTCAGTAAATTGGGTATAATATAAAATCACCCCATTCAATTTCAAGGGTTAAATTTGGTAATATATGGAAATTACTTTTTCGACTGCAAAATACTATATAAATATTCATATGGTTCTTATTCTCATCCCTTATTTTCTGGTCAAATTTGTTAGTTTCTAGTAATTATTATATGTTGAAGAGTCTTACTGGCCCCATGATATTGTACCTAGTTAAAGCAGAGGTGATATCTTAAAATATCTTACAATGTTTCATTATGGGCCAGCCCTGCCTAGAGAGCTATAATGGGCACATTATTAAATATTGAGCATTCTAGGTCTGTCCAAGTCTTCTCTCCAGCTTCATCCTTCTGAAGAAGTCTGAAATAAGGCTTGCTAAGTATTAAGCTAGAGAGTTCCTTTTATTGTAGTTGTCAGTCAATTAAGAATTCTTGCA
The DNA here is from genome assembly GCF_029378745.1 of Bos indicus. NCBI lineage: Eukaryota > Metazoa > Chordata > Mammalia > Artiodactyla > Bovidae > Bos > Bos indicus. Next base: position 12,424,202 of record NC_091764.1, read on the forward strand.
CAGCCTGGCGCTTCAAGGCTGAGTGGCTCTCTGGACAAACAGTGTGACTGAGGACATTCCAGACAGAGAGCATAACACAAGCAGGCAAAGAAGCCTAACATCAAAGTGGAAAGTGTAAGGAAATTGGAAATGGTTGCAGTGCTGCGTGTTGATGTTGGTAGTGATGGGAACTAAGGTGGGAAAGATTGTTAATGACCAAATGCTGGATGAGTTTGCGGTAAATTTACTGATGGGGAGATGTTCAAGGATTTAGACATGGGATGTCAAATATCAAATAGGATCTATTGAATTGAGCATTTTAATGTAATCACTCACAGAAGATAGCAAATAAGAATATTTCACGTGATAATCCTTTCAGATGTAACTCACATTTATTATAATTGAGAAACTTAACATTCAGGGCATAGCTGTACATTGTAAAACCTGCCAGGATAGGTTTATGATTAATATTTATGTTATTCAGAAAGCACTTGCTCGTGCTCAGTCACTCAGTCATGTCAGACTCTTTGTCACCCCGTGGACTAGAGCCTGCCAGGCTCCTCTGTCCATGGAATTTTCGAGGCAAGAAGACTGGAGCAAGTTGCTAGTTTCTACTCCAGGGGATTTTCCTGACCCAGGGATCGAACCCACATCTCTTGCATATCCTGTACTAGCAAGTATGGGTCGTACTGTGATCAAGAATAATGAAGATGTGATAATAGATCGGATCTTTTAGCACTGTCACTTAACATAGCAATGAAGCAAAATAGCCACATTCTTAGAGTCTGTTAAATGCCTTAGTTCTAGCATTAATGGAGTCTCATCCATTAAATTTCTCCTTTCTTCCTCCAGGAAGGGTTGTTCCTTCAAAGATGGATGTTTCATAAGTTCCTTTCTGTACCACTTGTTTGTAAATATTTCATTACAGGAAAAATTATTTTGACTAATTTTCTGCTCTCTGTCTTTTCTATTTCCCTTTTAGCAAACCCACACCCTCTGTAAGATCGTTGATAAATTGAGCAAAGCACAATATAAATGTTTGCCAATATCTGCTTTTTAAACCTTTATGTGTTTAATGCAAAGCGGCTGCTTACTTGTCTGCCTTGGATGATGTTAGAGTGAAGGAGAATATTTTGTTAATTTTTATTAGCTAAATGAGTTTAACTGATCACTCCAGCATCTAAGGAAAATAGTTTTCTATAGCTTCAAAGAGCTGTGTATGAGCTCAGTTGCTAAGTCATGTCTGGCTCTTTGCGACCCCATGGACTATAGGCTATTGGGCTCCTCTGTCCATGGGATTCTCCAGGCAAGAATACAGGAGTGGTTGCCATATCCTTCTTCAGGGATTCTTCCTGACCCAGGGATTGAACTCAAGTCTCCTGCATTGGCAGATGGATTCTTTACTGTGGAGCTACCTGGGAAGCCAGCCCCTCAAAGAGCAATAAAATGACTTTATTTCATTTTTCCCTGTTCTAAGAAATATAGACTAGATGGCCTTAAGGTAAGTTCCCTAAAGTATCTTATTCAGTGTTTTGTTTTGTTTTTTTTGACAGAAATCCTCACCTCTTTTATTGAATGTTCATATAATACTGATACCATTGAGTGTATGATATAAATTCTATGTGTTGTACTGAAACCTTGTGATATGAATATATATAAAAAACATAAGGGAATTCCTTGCTGGTCCAGTGGTCAGGGCTCTGGGCATCCACTGCGTGGGTGCATGGGAACTATGATCCACATGCCAAGTGGAATGGTCAAAAAATAAGCATAAGTAGCATCATATAAGCGGAGAAGGCACTGGCACCCCACTGCAATACTCTTGCCTGGAAAATCCCACGGACGGAGGAGCCTGGTAGGCTGTAGTCCATGGGGTCGCTAAGAGTCGGACACGACTGAGTGACTTCACTTTCACTTTTCACTTCCTGCATTGGAGAAGGAAACGGCAACCCACTCCAGTGTTCTTGCCTGGAGAATCCTAGGGACGGGGGAGCCTGGTGGGCTGCCGTCTATGGGGTCGCACAAAATCGGACACGACTGAAGTGACTTAGCAGTAGCAGCAACATCATATAAGAAGTTTGTAAAGTTAGTTTTCCTTCACAGTCAAATGGAATGACCAAGAACGATTAGGAAATGTGCTTTAAGAAAAAGTCTTGTAGAAATATAAACCAAAAATATTGTGTTTTCCCCAAGAGAAGTTTGAACTAATACTTTTCAGTTTTGTGGTAAGAATGTATTTGCATCTCAAAGGTAAATCTTAAAGAATACATGGGACACAAAATGTACTTACATATTTGAATAAAAATGTTCTATCTCATCTTCCTTTTTTATTGTTGATTTTTCAACATATCTGAAGTTTTTTTTTTCCTTCCACTTTTTAAAATAGACTTAATGGGCTTTATGACTGCAAATGCTTATTCTGAAGTTGCTGTATAATTAGAGGAAAAGTTTCTTAGTAGGGTTACAGCTCTCATTTTTGTTACAAAAACAACTTTCTATTTTAGAAAGTAGGGCTAGAATAATGAATGAATAATGAATGTACTTTTTATTTTGAGTTTTCTGAGCTTCTGTTTCTTTTTGTGTTATCTTGGAAAAATTTTGTCTTTGGAATTACAAATATTTTCTGACCTTAAATAACTTGATCACTGATACAAAGTCTATTCTCATTCAGAGTAGCTAAAACTTATCCCAGGTTGGCTATGAACAAAAGTAGGAATAAAAAAAAAATACAAACAAACAAAACAGGGAAGGGGATTATGGTTGATGATTAGCTCAAAGTTAATAGAGCACAAATGCTGAAAATAACTCTCTTAAACTTCCCCAAATCAAATTTCTGTAGTTATCTTGCAGTCATTTGAAAAAGGACGGGTTTTTATTGCTTGGAGAGTGAAAAAACCCACAGGCCTATAGTACATTTTGAAAAAAAGGGTTCTTTGTCACATTTGAATAGAGTATGTGTGTGGAGTTTGTTCTTTATTATTTTTTTCCACAGAAAAAAGAAATCAACAAGCTGGCAGTTCGTTGTACAGATCTGCTCTTTGTGGTGGAAATACGGGGATGTTGTGGGAGAAAACCACTGCCCATCTTAACACAGATGCTAATTGTGTCCTCTAATTCCTCCTGGTTGCCATTGCGATATTCTTAGCTGCCTTTTATTTGTTGTTTCTCCCAGACAGAAGTGATTACTAATTACATAGCTTGCTGCACCCAAGAAGTGGGCCATTTGGTTTTCTTTTATATTTTTTCTATTTTGGAGCCAAAGTGAAAGGCGGATTGGAGGTTTGGGTCCCAACTGCTCATCCCCTACATGCCTGTGCAGCGTCCCTAATTTGCATGGGTACCTTGGGCATTGTCCTGTGAGACTGGGGTAGCTTGACCCCTTCTTCAGTTTAGTGACCCTTGTCATCTTGCTGTTCATTCCTGAGGCCTGTTTAATGCTAATTAGGCCTTCAACCAGTTGCTGTTTACAGCTGCGTGCTTTAGAAAGCAAGGCCCTCTCCAAAGGCCACATTGGTGGTCTAAAACTAAATTACTAGGATTGAAGGCCCCCCACCCGTGGAGAAAAGCCTCTTAACATTTCTATTTATTTAGAAATATGTAACAATCAATCACATGATTAACATAAATAAACAAACAATGAAGCACTGAATTTTTGGCCTCAGTGCTTCTTAATGATAGACAGATGCTCCTTGGGAAGCTGCTTTAATCCTTAATCCTTAACTCTGGGGTCCTAAAAAAACAGATAATCTCAGTTTGTGATCTCAGTCCCTACATTAATCTTGTGGACTGTGAACATTGGCTAGAGGTATGATGGGAGTGCTGAAAAAGAGAGAGCAGGTTCAGTGACCTCAGGTTTGGGAAATGTTTACAATTTGGTTATCTACTGTTCCATAAAACTGATTGAACAGAAAGACTTCTGTGGACCTTATGCTTGGCATGTGTTTGACCTTGGTAAATATGGGCCCTGGAATTTATTACTGGCTTCATCTGAAACATTGAATCTGCATTTCTGCTGAGAGTTCTATGGGTCCTCCTGATGCTTGTCTAATGAAGGATCAGAAATGCCTCACAGACCTCTTTGACCAACACGGCCTTCTGCCATTCTTGCCTTATGGACGTGTTTAACTGAAGCCAGGGCAAGTCAAAGACCTCTTCTGCCATCACTTTGAGGAACTGGGTATGAAGCTATACTTTGAAGCAGAACCTTTGAGATCAGCATTTGGCATAGTCACTGAAGCACACTGTCTCTGAAAAGAGGACAATGGAAAGAAACCTGTGACCTGTGGCCATGGATATCCTTTATCCTTTCCAAATGAAGTACAATGTAGATGGCTGTTTAAAGGGTTAGGATTCAAAGGCTTGTGTGATACACAATACCTTTGAGTTACTTCTGAGTAGCCTCTTTATTCCCAATTTTGATAATATGGCAAATTTATTGCAATGGAATTAACAAAAATTATTGACTGTCCCTTTATATACAGAATAAATATGTGGAGTTTGGGGAGGATGCTTCAATTTATTCTTTCATGGGCACGATATATCACATGGTGACAAGCTGCTTGACTTGATAACTTGTTTATGCAGTTACTTTTACAATGAAAATTGGGTACATTTAGAATTTTTGATTAGAAATGCTTCAGTTAAGGGCAAATGAGATTAGATGCTTAATGGGTTTGAATAACTTCCTGGAAGTGAATAACTTCCTGGGGTGAAACTTAATAGGCACTAAAAGGTAAGGAAGAAAGGTCATGTAAATCAAAGTCCTTACTTTGACAACTCATGGCATGAAAAGACAAACCTGTTTTCTGGTTGTTGGGCAGGTTTTTGGCTTTTAAGTAGTTTTTTGGTTGCTCTTTCTGTAAGAAGTTGGATGTGTAAGTGTGTGTGTGTGTGTGTGTGTCTGTATGCATGTGTGTGCAAGAGACAGAGAAAGTAAAGGAGAGAGAGAGAGAGATGGACACTCTTGAGTGGTCCAAAGGCAAATTTAAAGACTCCCCCCTTGGCTCTTGCCCCTTAACTCTGTTTCCTCCTCAAATACAAACATGAAGCAGGTAGCTGGAGACAGACTTTCTTTTTCATTGGCCTTGACCTGACACTGGGATATTTTAGCCCAGCAGGTGGAAGTGTGTCTTGTTATGGAATTCTGATTGTGCATTTTCTTTAGTAGTTCACTGGCTTTTCTCTGTACCTAAATTCACATTCTCACCAATGAGGGACTCATGATTTTTAATCTGACTGGAAGAGCGGTTATGTTGTGAATACCTGGGGAGAAGTTCACAACCAACACTACCAAGTTGTCATTTTAGAAAGAGTGTATCTTACTGTTGTTTTTCCAACACTTGAAGAATCCTCATGGAAGTGATTTTTGTCCAAGGATACAAACTTTTAGTGGAGGAGCAGGCTGGGGAAGAGGATAGAATCAACCCCAGAAGGCCCCTTCTCGGCTGTTACAGAGTGGGGTGCACCCACCTAAGTGCTGTGTAACAGGGTTGTGAGCAGCTGTAATGTGATTCTGTTTATAACCGCCCCCTGGAAGCTTTAGAATCGGATACATAAAGGTGAGAAGAATTCTGGTTACTACCATATTTGACACTAATTGCCCTCAGCCAATAGGAATGTATCGAGTAGGCCTATCTGTTTGCTGGTAGTTATTCTTCCCTGGTTTTGACTAATTTAATCTACCATTCCAAAAATATTGGGGAATGTACAGTATAAATACTTGGAAAATACATTTTATACATATAATATTGTAGCAGTATAGTACTGTAGCCAGTGGAGGAGATACAGGTTCGATCTCTGGGTCTGGAAGATCCCTTGTATAAGGAAATGTCAACTCACTCTAGTGTTCTTGCCTGGGAAATCCCGTGGACAGAGGGGGCTGGTGGGCTACAGTCCATGGGTTCTCAAAAGAGTTGGACATGGCTAAGCAAAACAAACTAATATTTGAAAAATACATTATATACATATAATACTGTAATATGATATTTTGTATATGACAGGTCTACAAAAATGGAAACTAAAATAAACAGATGCAGATAAAAGCTTCAGTATATTTCTTCCTATACCCCAGTGATTATCTTGTATCACTTTTCCTTTTGGGGAGTATGAAAACCCTCTTTAAAAGCAGTGTTTAGGACACTGTGTCCAGAAGAAGATGGGCTGTGTTGAAGGAAGACCTGCATATTTAGAAAGTGGAATGAAATTGACATTTTTTTTTTAAGTAAATTTTCTAGGTGGAGTTGGGTGTTAGGTCTGATGAAATTGCTATGCTTCTGTGACTTGATAAAATTCATGTTTCCTCCTACCCTGTCAGAAATTAACAGGGGAGCACAATTTGTTGTCATGGTGTCCTGCTTCACCACCGGTGGCCTGGCTGAATTGGTGGATATTGTAAGGAAGCAGCACTCTAGCCTTCTGTCTCTCAGGTATCTTAAGCCCACGTCAGTTCTTTCTTTCTCCAGTTGTAGACCAAGGCTGACTCCTCTTTGGCTTCTATCTGGAAATTGAGAAGTGGTCAGGAAATGTGGGGTTAGTGCTTTGTTCAGGGCAAGTTCATGCTTCATTTTTTTGGTTTTGGTTTTTAATTTTCCCAACAAATATTCAGCTGGAGTTAACAGCATATTAATTTCCTTAGTGGAGAGCATCAGCTTTATTGCAGAATTCTGCCCTGGAGCTTTCTGTGTGTCATCGATTTATCTCCTCTGTGTGTGAGTGTGTTCCAGTCACATTAGATTTTTCAGAAAATAGCCTAGGTTATAATTGCTATGTCTTCTTTATTTTCCATTTCTATTTGGGAATGATAAGAGTGAACAATTGAAGGCTCTTACTTGTCACAGAAGGGAAAAGATTTGCCCTACCTTCCTTGTGTGTGTGTGTGTGCGTGTGTGTGCGTGCACGCATGTGTTTTCTCTTAAGCCCACAGCAATGGAGGATTCATCAAGATACTGTTCAATGGGAAAGGACTCATTTTTGCTTTGCAAGCTCTCCTTAATGCGTGAAGCTGCTAGGGAATTTCTTGAGCGCCAAAACAGTAGACAAAAAAGATGTAGAGAGCAAACTCCGTTTTGCTTTGATTTTTGTCAGAATTGGGACATTCTATTGGAAAAGGAATTTCCCTGCCTTGTGGTTAATCTTGAGCCCTCTTCCTCTTCCTCTTGGTATCAGCTATTTTAATTTTTATTTATTATTTTAAAATATTTATTGATTTAATTATGTGGCTGTGTAGCGTCTTAAGCTGCGGCGTGCAAGGTCTGTCCCTGCAGTGTAAGACTCTAGTCGTGGCATGTGGGCTTAGTTGTTCTGTGGCATGTGAGATCTTAGTTCCCCAACCAGGGATCGAACCCATGTCTCCTGCATTGCAAGGCAGATTCTTAACCAGGGAACCACCAGGGAAGTCCCTTAATTTTTAATCTAAAACAGAAAACTAAAAACACCCCAAAATAAATCACAGCATGTTCTTCTGCACTGGAATGTAAGAAATTAACTTTTTCTTTTCTTTGTATCATGTCAGTATTAGTTGGTTCAGCAAGTCACTAGGAGTAAAGTTCTTTGTTTCGAACTGGAAAATCCATTTTGCAAAAAAAAAAAAGAGTATTTGGCTGGAGAGGTGTTTTTTTAACCCCACATGATTAAATTATATGAAAAATATTGTGAAGAACTCTTTCCAGTATTTTGAAATATTCCTACTTATGTTTTATTAGTTATTTTACTAAGGAAAGCTATTTAGTTTATCCTTACCAATATTATTTCCTGTATGACTTGTCCATCAATGGAATTTTAAAAACCAGTTATCAATTTTGCCTATAAATTTGTAACTATAGAAAACTTATTTTTTTGGTGGATAAAATTGCCATAGAGACTGTTCTTTCTGTCTCCCCAACCCCCCTCATTTGTTTTTCAGACTGGGGAAGTTGGCAGAATTGAAGTTTGTATAAGAGATATACTTTAGTTATTTATATGCATATATACCTACGTATATATGTATTATATGTGTGTATGTGTATGCATACTTATATACAATTATGTCTGTCTGTTTATTATTGGACTGAGTAATGTAAGCAAGCTTTACAAGACAAGGCAGCAACAGAAGGAATGTTTATTACCATATTCATTCAAATATCCCTAATGTCCTAAAGAAAATTGAAGTGAAATTGAAGGAAAAAATATAGTCTCTCACATGTGACTTCAAAGCCTAAAGCTGGATTTTCCTTGTTACTTTGGGATTCTCTAGTTTTCGTGATTCTAGAGATCATGACTTAGAGCTGACCCCTGACCCTTGGAGGGGCTGGTTCATTTCTGCAGACATTTGTTCACTCTCTGAAAGGTGGAAGGCCCTGGCTAGGAGCTTATGTCTCTGTTTCCATTTACAATTTCAGTAAATATTATAATACAATAAATATTATAACAGTAAATTTTATAATTGTATTATAAGGCACAACTACTTTATACTGTATCCTCTCTGATTTTTAGATTTCTTTCCAAGTCTTGGTCAGTGCAGAGACCATCTCTAAGGTGTTTCTAAATTTTTTGCCTGTAAAACAATATAGAAAATTAAGCTTCCCTGATATCCTGATTGTTGTTTTGCTGCTATCTTCTGATTTCCTTGTGTTCAGTTTGCTGAAGTTTCCTTTCATTAAGAAGCAATAGATCAGATTGTCCATGTGTGCAGAGTTAGAAAAAAAAAGACAAGTAAGAATCTAAATTTCTACTTTCCTTCTTCAAAGGAATTACAGTCTAGCTGAGAAATTATGACATACACACCTGGAAGGTTAATGATCTGCTCCACCCCAATTTTAATTGCAGTATTAGTTAATAATGGAAAGATGTTAGATATGACCTAACATATGGTAGTGGCCCTCACATTTGAGAGTCAGGAAAGCCCCACAGTTCAGAAGTGGGGATTGTTTTATTTCTTCTATTGCCATCCTTTTATTCATGTTGACACTGTGACACTGAGATCAGTGGTACTGAATTAATTTCCTTCAATTTGTACTCTGAAAGGTATTTTCACTAGCTGGTATTTCTGGTAGAGAAACAGAATTTGGTTAATTTTGGGGGAGGGGAGAAATGAGCCTCTGTCATTATTTTGAAGTAGCGACGATGAGGAGTGTTGAAATGTGCACTTTGCTCTCACTTATTGGGGATTCCTGTTGCTTCTTTTTGTCTCCAGCAGTGACTGATTCCATCATCTTTTAGTAAGACATCTCAGGCCCCTAGAGCTCTTCCTGAGAGACTTTCCCCAGCCTCTGCAAGGGTCCTGGAGAGGGAACAACCTCAGCTTCCAGGGATCCTGTAGATGTTTTATTCTAAGAACATGTTTACTCTTCATTTATGCTGTAGTTGATCTATGTCTATAGCATTAAAAATGAATCCCTCATGCTTAACTTGGAGAAGGCAATGGCACCCCATTCCAGTACTCTTGCTTGGAAAATCCCATGGACGGAGGAGCCTGGTGGGCTGCAGTCCATGGGGTTGCTAAGAGTCGGACACAACTGAGCGACTTCACTTTCAGTTTTCACTTTCATGCATTGGAGAAGGAAATGGCAACCCACTCGTGTTCTTGCCTGGAGAATCCCAGGGACGGGGGAGCCTGGTGGGCTGCAGTCTGTGGGGTCACACAGAGTCGGACACAACTGAAGTGATTTAGCAGTAGCAGCATGCTTACCTGTTTTATTATTATAAGTCAGCAGAAATGAAAAATGTGTCATTTGTTTTCTTTGCATCGCTCTGTATCTGTATAATGATACAGTTTGTGTTCAGCAGTGATGCTGTTTTGTTTGCTCAGTGATCTTCATCAGGCTGTTTCTTTTTAACACATGTTATGTTTTGGTTGGATGGTGGAGTTTTTTATTTTAATGATTATACCCAATGAAAACTGGTAAAAATCTTTTTTCGTATTTATATTTTCACTGTTGCCTAAGTAAAGCAGTTTTTATCGTTTTCTGTATTTCTTTATTTTTTCCTTCCACAGTTAATTTTAGATGGTCTGAATAGAATGGGATGGCTAAGGGATATTATTTATGAAATGTCATAGGACTTTTTTTCTAAACTGAATTTTCACTTATGTGTAATAGCTTTTTTGCTATTTAACTATTTCTGAATTGGGAAGGAGATGCTATTTAGACTTTTACAGGGTTCGCACAGAACTCATCCGTATGTAGATGATTTATATCATTCCCTGTAGTGTTAGTTTTTGCTAAATCTGCCTAGACTGTTGTTTGCTAGATTTGTTTCTTAAGGTCTTTATCTTTTACAGTTATCTTTGACTTAATTTATTTTATCATGTCAGCACAGGTTTGTGTGTATATAATTCTCTTAGCGATTAAAAGCAGATATTGAACATCAAATGCCCTTAGAGCAACAGAGGGCTTAACTTTCCTTTCCTTTCCCCATCCTGATAAACCATGTTTCCTATTTTAAGAGAGTAATATGTGCTTTCCTAAAATGGCATTTTGGTGTGAGAATAGACTTTCCAGTGTCCCAATAGTGTTCCAGTGATTTCTTTACAAAAAGTCATGAGTTTCCTTAAAAAAGAAAAAAAAAGTCAGATCTGCTTCTGTATTTTAAATATGACTTGCTAAAAAAGCTTCCATTATTATATTATTATGTAATAATTTAGAAACATCTTTTGGGTAAAGTACTTTTTATTTTGAGAGTTAATTACAGCAGTATTATCCAGGTACAGCAATGACATGACAGGACTTCTTCTGACCCTTTATATAGGTATGTGGAATAAGAAAAGTAAATATTTTCCCCTCAAATTCAGTGGAAATATTCAAAATTCTTCCATTCTTGCAGGTACCTGTAGCTACTAGCCTGGCATATATTCACTGAGGACTCAGTTCTCTTGGTTACATATGTTTTTAGCAGCAGTTGGGTAGGCTCAGAACTGCAGGAATATGCATAGTGGGGTTGCCAGGATGGGGGGTTGAAAAGGCTGGGATTGTAAATATGTCCCCTCTGCCCAGTGCGCCCTCCCCCGCTCCTCCCACCCTAGTTCCCCTTAGGACATGCTCCTTTGTGTTGCGATTTGTTCAGTTGTGATCTTCCTAGCATGAAGAGCAGAACTGTTCCTTTCCTTAGTAATGTTTGCCCAGTGTGCCTTCCTTTCTCTCCCTCGCAGCTCTCCCAGAGCATTTTCCTGTGCAGGAGTGACCGTCCCCATCTTTTCCAGCTGGCTCTTTAGTGGCTCTGAGAAATGTATATTTTGCCTTTCACATCTCACATTGCACTCACCGTGAGACTTTAACTGTTCTTGGGTTCTTGGCCTATTCTGTGTCTGCTTTTTCTAGAATTCTGAAGCTCCAAACCCCTGTGGCTTTTCCATCTCTTCACTTTCAGAACCGAGGAACTCTGAATTGACTTTCACAGGAAAGCTCCTTTCCTGTTTCTGTCACCAGCTGTTCCTAACTCCCTGAGGGATGCGCCTTTCAGGTGATAAAGCATTTCCTGTGCCAAAGGGCTTCCTAAAGTCTCTTGGTTCATTCTTTTTGTTTGTTGTTTGTTTTTGAAACCAGTTACTGAAACGTGGGATAAACAAACGTAAGCATTTTTTTTTTTTTAAATTTCTGAATGGCAAGTGTGAGAAGTGAAGCTTTGCCAGAAGAGTGAGAGGTTCCAGAGCAGTCTGGGAAGAGAATTGCATCCTATAGGCTCTAATTTGGAGAAGGCAATAGCACCCCACTCCAGTACTTTTGCCTAGAAAATCCCATGGATGGAGGAGCCTGGTAGGCTGTAGTCCATGGGGTTGCTAAGAGTCGGACATGACTGACTTCACTTTCACTTTTCACTTTCATGCATTGGAGAAGGAAATGGCAACCCACTACAGTGTTCTTGCCTGGAGAATCCCAGGGACGGGGAAGCCTGGTGGGCTGCCGTCTCTGGGGTCGCACAGAGTCGGACACGACTGAAGTGACTTAGCAGCAGCAGCAGGCTCCAATTACGTGTATGCTGAATTCCAGTTGTTAATAAAGAGGGAAGGTCCAGTAGGTTTAAGTATACTATTATAGTTAAGAAACATTTGAAATAAGAAATAAATAGACACATGTGGACTCTGTGTAAATATCACTACGGTGTATTAAAGGGCTTCCCCAGGGGCTCAGTGGTAGAGAAACCCCAGGAGTGGCCAAAGGAGCCACAGGAAATGGAGGTTCGACCCCTGGGTCAGGAAGATCCCCTAGAGGGGGGCATGGTAACCCACTCCAGTATTCTTACCTGGAGAATTCCATGGACAGAGGAGCCTGGCAGGCTACAGTCTCACAGAGTTGGACATGACTCATGATAAGAATGTGTAAGACTTTGTGATTGATTATGCTTTCAATTTGCTTTCTGTGTTGTATTGGTTTCTCACATTTAACCTGTGGAGTAGGCAAGGCAAGTATTCATATTATTGTTCACTTTACAGAGGAGAAAACTGCTCAGAAAAATCAGTGAATTACCCAAGGTCATGCTGTCGGGGCCAGAGTAAAACGCTTTCTGATACTGAGCCCCGGACATTGTCACAATTGTGGAGCAATAGGTTGGGCTGCTGGGAGTTGGTCTTCTCTCTGGCTATGGATTTCTGTTCCTGTTTGAAAGACGCAAGATTTGAAATTTCTTTAATATTAGTAGTTTGTTTTGCTTTGATTTGGAATTGTCAGTTGATAACACTGTTTTTCTCTCAGCAATTCATTTTCTTTAGAAGAAAGAAATGCTGGCTTTGCTTAAAAGAAGTAAATTACTAGACTAGATTTCAGTGTATTTGAAAAAATTCCTTCTGTCCTTCCTTCTTTGTGTGTCTTCCTTCTTTCTTTGTAACAAATCTTAATAATTGCCGGGGTGCCATAGCCTCTGTTTAGGGGAGCTGGTTACATGAAATCATCCATAGTACTCAAATGACATGGGTGGAGGGTGGGCATCCCCTTTGGTCTTCTGTGTTACAGGACCAGATAGACACTCCTCTCCGAAGGCACTCTGTATATCCAGTCCAATAAACAAGTCGTCTGGAGTGTGTTTTGCTTCTGCTCTAAAGAGGGAAGCCAACTCAAGAATATATATTTTAAGTCTGAATAACACAATATTATTCTTTCCTGGTTTCAGCAACATTCAGTGGAAGAAGCTAACACACTCTTAGATTTTTCTGATTAGAAAGCACTTTCCGGACAATACATGTGCCTCTAGTGTAGAGAGAAGGCACAGTCCTAGGAAAGTTGTCCTCTGATGGAGTTACTAAATCCTTCCCTCCTTTAAGTTAAATTCAATTAACTATTTACATGATAAATTAAAATGTGCTGAGTATCTGAATCAGACCAAAAAGCATTGTCTGTTTTATAATTCTTTTGTGTCTTTACAATTCCTTAGTGATTTCCAGAAGTGTGCTGCTGTCCATTGATCTTTCCTTCTTGACTAGATGCACACATACGTATATACATACGTCTAAATGTCAGTGTTTCGCTGCATGATAGCTGTATGGGTTAGTGATTCTGAATAGTTTCCACTAGTTGGTATTTACACAAATCTGATTATTGGTATGTAAAGGATTAAAGGATGTATTATTTTCTTTTTTAGGATTCCCCTCACTTTCACCTTCCAGGTCTTGGGTTCTTAAGCTGTCAAAATAATTGTTAGCATTTGTAAAAGACTTTGCATTTTATGTAGTTCTTTCATTTACATGTGTCACTGATATTATCTCAGGATAATAAAATGATTGACTCAGTTTTTTTTGTGTTTTTTTTTTTAAATTAAGACACATCTTTAGTTCTGAATTTAGGCACAGATTTACTCTGAAAATAATAACTTCTAAAATGCATTATTTAATTAATGGTGATGGAGTTTTCCAGTGAAATGATATAAATTCAATTTATTCTTAATATTTTATGTGCAGAAGAGCACTCTTTCATGCTAAATGACTAAATTAGTGTTACTATCTCAAATGACACTTGATTTCCCTTTAAAAATATTAAAGGAATTAAGGAATTAACAGCATGAGGATTTGAATTTTTACACAGCTTCCTCCTATGCCGGTTAGAAATGACTTAGGAGTTAGTAATCTTGTGTGGGGGTGGGGATGGAAGGTTTTTATGTTGGAACACTGGAGCTCATTAGCATCTTTCAAACCCTAATGCTGTTTTGTTTCAGATAGATTTATTACACTGTCTTTCTCCCCAGTTCACTGCAGTGTGTGAAGGTTCATTTAGAACAAACAAAAGAGATATATAACCCATGAGCCAATTAGCATCACTTACAATGTTCTTAATAGGCTTATCTACTGTATATGAAACTTGGGAAAATGACTTAACTTTTATGCTTGCTTGATCTCTAGGGAAGTTTTTCAGCATCAGCTGCTTTGTACCCACAATGTAAATTTCACGTATTTGATTTCCAGCTCTCCGATAGAAAACCTCTTTACAATCCGAGGGCTCCAGGGTGCCATGGTCACTCACTCGCAGCTATTCACTTATTTGCACAGGGTCTGTTGATGCGTGAGAAGAAGGCACATGTGACTTGGTCCTGGGGCAACTCGGTGCCCTGGGCCAGCATGTGGGACAGGGCACAGCCCTGCAATTTGTTCAGCTAGTGCCGGCTCCTGGGGCGCGCGCCTTCTTTCCAACTCCTCCCTTTCGCCTTTGTCCTCTCTCCTTTGACTGCTTGTCATTGAGCTTTGTTCTTGAAAGGTATAAATGATGCACATTTCCCCTCTTCCTCTACATCTATCCACTGACACACAAAAAGGATTTCTGTTGGTGGAGATAAATTGAGGTATATTGTTCGTGACATTTCACAAACAGGCCGAGCCCTGCCTTGCTTACCTAGAGAATGTTAATTCCGCAGACTAATGGAAGACTGTACCTCCTGTGAATTTAGCTGTTTTAAATTTAAGAAAAAGGATCTACAGTTTTTTTGTGTGAGTTGTGTCAAAAGACTTACATGTATTCCTACTTTATATAAAGGATTCTATTATAAACATATGAAAATGATACTTCAGTTACTGTGATATATGATATTCCAGTTTGAGAAGGCAAATCTAACCACCTCTTGACAGTGTATTTGTTAAGAGATGAGAGCTGGAAGACAGATCCCTAGTAACTGACGGGCTGACTTTAGACTCAAGACTTAACTACTCCAAGTTTTAACTTCTCCACCTGCAAACAAACAGAAACAAAAAAGACAGTGATCATGGGATCCTTGTGAATATTCATATAACATTACTGTAACAGTTTCTGCCTTGTAGTAAGTATGTCAGAAAAGGCAGCACTGATGCCAATAGAAATCTTTTGGAAAAATAAGGAAAAGGAGCCTAGGATCGTAAGACACCAAAGACCACATGGAATAGTTCATTAATGAATCTTTTGAAATGGAAGTAGCTGAGAAAATTATATGGTAAGGCAGCCTGTTCATTCCATAAATTCCTCTACAACTCACCCATGTCTTGATATCCTGGTCCTGTATTCAGCCTAGTGTTTGTATCTGCAGGATCAGGATTGAGTTGCCTTAAATGAATGTTGGTGTCCTCAGGTTTATAGTTGGAGAGCATGATTAAATAATGTCCCCTGATCTTCCTCTGTTGTAGATACAGGTTTATGTGTTGTCAGTGATTTTGACCTTTCAGACGTAAGGCAATGTGCTAGAATACCAGAGTGTTCTGAGCACCAGAACAGTGCCAGTCTCATAGAAGACATCAAGTGTGTGTATCTGAGATGAGAGGCTCTTATGAGCCTTTTGAGTTGTTGGATTTTAATAAGATAAGACTGAAGAGGGTGGTTTGTTGGAAGGAGAGGTTGTCTGTAGCCAAGGTGACCTGGCCAGCTTCTTTGCCAGTATTTCCATGAAAGTATTGAGCACAACGGAAGGGTAAAGCTTACTAAATAGAGCTGGTTACTAAGGTATCTTGAAACAAGGCTGAAGAATGATTTTATTTGGTATAAAAAAAGAAGTTTTATAATAGACTGATACCAGCTGGAGGGGCTGGTGGTAAATTGAACCCTTTGGCTTCTGATTTTACTACTGAAAAAATTTCAGGGAAAGTTAGAGAACTTTACTTTAATGCATGCAATGACGAATTATTTCAGATCCTTTACATATATTTTAAGTTACTCAACAACCTGCTTTATCTTTTGGTATAAAAATTGATCAAAGTACCTTCAGCCTATTCTAGCAATGTAAGTAGTTGGTCTAAGAATAACTTTGTTAGAGTGGTTAGTTTATGGAAAAAATGTATTCTGCATGGCAGATTTAATAAAGTGGTACTCAGTGACAGACATGTTAAATTGAATGTCTTTCTGAAGTTAGGCATAATTCTCTATATCTTAAAAAACAGTATTTTAAGAAGTGATGTGTGTAATCTATGTGACCATTGGGAAATAGAATTTTAAAAGGTGCCAAAACATCAGGGGCCTACTGTATAGCACAGGGGACTGTATTCAATATCTTATGGTAAATCATAATGGAAACTAATAAAAAAGAATGCATCTGTGTAACTGGGTCACTTTGCTGGAGAGCAGAAATTAACACAACATTGTAAACCAACTATACTTCAACTTTAAAAAGAAAGTCGGTGGCAAAGAATTTTAGAAAAGCAGTATGCATTTAGTTGATGAGGCAAACGTAATTTTGTGAGGGAAAAGGGGCAGTTCTATTTGTGTTTAGTTCTGAGGATATGTTAGATGCATGGTTTAGCTTTCATTATCTTTCTTTACTAAGACCATGCTAGTAGATTTGAATAATGCAGTGTTATTTGAAAACTAAGGCCATTTTATGAGTTAGAGCCAAGGTGATGGGGCGTACGGGGTTAATTGAAAGCTCACTGTGGTCCAGAACCATTTCACGCCCGTGTAATCACTGTGTTCTCTTGGTATATGGCGCGAGGGTGTAATGCAGTCCAGACCTGGATTTAGATCCTGTGCTTCTTAGTAGCTCTGCGACCTCAAGGAATATGGTTAACCTCTGAAAACCTCAGGGTTCTTGTTTGTTCGCTGTCCATCAGAGTAGCTGGCCCAAAGAAATCATGGGCCAACAACAACAAAAAAGTGCTCACATTGGTGGCACATAGATAGTGTATTTGTAAACACTTGGCTCAATATTTAGCATCTAGCCTAACCGATACACCTTGAATGTATTTAGTCTCTTTCTTTTTCCTGTCCCTCCAGGACCGCTTCTCCACACTCTAAGATAGTTATTAATAAATACTTATATTAATCAAGAATGTACTTTCCACTCAATTGCCAGAGATTTTTGTTACCAAATGAAGAAAAGCACCTTTGGAGTCCAGGGAGGACTCCTGCCCTGTGGTCCTCTCCTCTCTGCCCTGTGGTTGAGGTTTCCCTGGCTGACCCTAGGATGATTCCTGTACTATTGAGGATATGGCTCCATCTGGGGGTGCTAGCTGCTCAAAGCCATACTGAACCCAGAAAGGCCACCCTGGGTCAGTTTCAGCATTTCCTTTGGAGACCTTATGTGAGGTGGTAAAGTGTCCTCCTTAGCAGCCTCTTTGTCTAAACCTTGGTTGAAGCTTCTGGCAAGCCCCTTTCTTTCCAGTCCAGTTCTGTTAAGAATCAGAGTGCCCTGAAAATCCAGAGGAAGTTACCTTGGGAGCCTGAGTTATAAGTGCAGGTTCTGCAACTTGCCAGCTACTGACTAAGACCTTGGGCAGGTTACTCAGTTCCTCTAAGCCTCAGTTTGCTCACCTATAAAATGGGGATATGAACGTTTCTATTTCAATATTCTGTGAAATTCTTTTAAAGTCATCATCTGGTTAGATATAATCAGACCAAAATAAAAGTTAGCTACAATAATAATTATAATTTAAGATATGTCTATGTTGTAAAAAGGCTACATGGTTGGTTCATGCTGTGCTTTAGATCAACAGAGTTTCTGAAACAATCATTTTTAGTTGCCTTTCAAACTCAAACTATTTACACTGTATTCTTCATATATTGTTTATTATTTTTCCTGCCTTGTTTCCTGAAATACTGATTGGTATTTTTCATAACATTACAGATGCTCTGCAAGTTATTATGCAATTTTTATTTATACAATTGGAAAATAATTTTATGAAATATTATTTCCTGTAAAGCCTAGATGCTTCTGTGATGTTGCCGCTGCTGCTGCTGCTGCTAAGTCACTTCAGTCGTGTCCGACTCTGTGCGACCCCATAGACGGCAGCCCGACGTTATGTGCTGCTAATTATACTTTTAAGAGAGGGGGGTGGAGGCTGTCTTTTCATTCATTGTTTAATTCATGAAGGCAGTCCTTATTTTATAGTATAACAAATGAGATAATCACTCTAATGGACTTAAAAGAAATAGGCCTTCTTCACCAGACAGGTTAGCCTGTCCCTAATTAACCTCCTTAACAGACTGTCAAAGTGACTAGGTTGGCTGAATTTCTCATAGACATGACCATGTGGTATGCTGACGTGTGGTTGTTTTGGAATCACTGTCTCCTTCAAATGCCATCATATATATCGCTTGCTGTGTGAAATAAAGTCTAGGGAGACAAAGAAAAGTCATGTCAAAAACTTACATGAAAACATATCTCAGTAGCTCTGTTTTTGACCTCTGTGAATTGTACAGTAAATTCACTTTCTAAGATATCAGTCTGTAGTTCATCAGCCTTTGAATTATCTGACAATGGCTTACAGTTTTATTCACATGTTTAATGCATGTTTTTGAAGGTTTTATATAGACAACCAGGACAATATTAAGTCATTTTAGATTCAGTGAGAAGATTGGATCATGTGATTTATATAAAATGCTGTCACTTCAGTTGTGTCTGACTCTGTGTGACCCCATAGATGGCAGCCCACCAGGCTCCTCCGTCCCTGGGATTCTCCAGGCAAGAACACTGGAGTGGGTTGCCATTTCCTTCTCCAATGCATGAAAGTGAAAAGTGAAAGTGAAGTCACTCAGTCGTGTCCGACTCTTGGCGACCCCATGGACTGCAGCCCACCAGGCTCCTCCATCCATGGGATTTTCCAGGCAAGAGTACTGGAGTGGGGTGCCATTGCCTTCTCCGATTTATATAAAATACTCTGACACTTATAGTTCCTGCCTGCTGCCTGCCTGCTAAGTCACTTCAGTAGTATCCGACTCTGTGAGACCCCGTAGACGGCAGCCCACCAGGCTCCCCCGTCCCTGGGATTCTCCAGGCGAGAACACTGGATTGGGTTGCCATTTCCTTCTCCAATGCATGAAAGTGAAAAGTGAAAGTGAAGTCACTCACTCGTGCCTGACTCTTCGCGACCCTATGGACCGCAGCCCACCAGGCTCCTCCGTCCATGGGATTTTCCAGGCTAGGTACTATGGTTATCTCTAAATTTCTGTTTACAGGGCGTATTTTCAAGAGTATTCTTTGTAATGTAACCTAATTTTTATTGTAAAAAGATATAAGGATTTGCTACTTACAGAAATTGTGACTAACTAATAGCTAGAAGTAAAGAAAATGTACCTTTGAAACAAATCCAAGCAATGATACATGCAGGCCAACTTTTGTTTTGAAGAGCAATGGTTGATGCTCTGGTTGATGCACTCAGAAAAGCTCATGTAGTATTCGTAACTCCAGCCAAAAATACCATTCCCTCCCTAGACAGCATAAGGTCACTCCCTTCTCCAGCCTTTGCATCAGTGTAGCTAATATTCAAGCTTAAAAAATATTTCCGTGGGAGAATTGCTACTAGGTAATTAACTTATCTGCAGTAGCTATCTATAAATTTGAAACTTACATAGACTTATTATACTCTTGATAACACTGATGAGAAATACATTAAGTGGTGAAAAATGAACTCAGTTCTGCAAACCAGAGAGCAGGTTAGTGCAGACTGATGATGCAAAGCCTGCCTTGATCAGGAACCACTTGGCTCTCCCTTCCAAGCCACTTATTACAGGAAGAGAGGTTGTGCCCTGCTGTTTCCCAGAGGTGAGAAGTGAGCTTAATATACTAAGAGACACTTCTAGGGAATACATGGAGAGGTAGAATAGAAATATGGTCTCTTACTTGCCAATGCTGTGGCCACATGCCTTTTAAGGAAGTAGTGTGGTGTATTAGTTTTTTAGAGCTGCCATAGCACAGTACCACAAATTGGGTGATACAGGAAAAATATATTTATTGTTTCCTGGTTTTGGAGCTAGAAGACTGAAATCAGGGTGTCTGCAGAGGGGGTTTCTTCTGAGGGCTGTGACAGAAGGATCTGTTCCATGCCTCTCCTCCAGCTTATGGGGATTTGCTGGCAAGGTCTGGCATCCCTTAGCTTGCAGAAGCATCACTCTGATCTCTGTCTTCATCATCACATGATTGTGTGTGTTGGGGGTGGGCTGGTCCTGTGTCCAGATTTGCCCCCTTTGTATAAGAACACCAGTCATATTGTATTAGGGCCCACCCTAATGACCTCATTTAAACTTGATTACTTCTATAGAGACCCTATCTATCTTCAGAGTAGTTCACATTCTGAGACAATACAGGCTTGAACTCCAGCATATCTTTTGTAGGAGAATACAGTTCAACAGTTCTGACTGGTGAAGCCCTCAGAGTTCCTTGCCTGAGGGATTGTAACACAAAGGAGCCTGAAGGAGCATCATGGCAAAGCATTCAGTCAGGCTTGTTTAGTTGTCAGGAGTCTTAGGTTGAGTCACGTTCTTTGGCTTTTTATGAGACACACATCAGATCAGATCAGATCAATCTCTCAGTCATGTCCGACTCTTTGCGACCCCATGAATCACAGCACGCCAGGCCTCCCTGTCTGTCACCAACTCCCGGAGTTCACTCAGACTCACGTCCATCGAGTCAGTGATGCCATCCAACCATCTCATCCTCTGTCATCCCCTTCTCCTCTTGCCCCCAATCCCTCCCAGCATCAGAGTCTTTTCCAATGAGTCAACTCTTCGCATGAGGTGGCCAAAGTAGTGGAGTTTCAGCTTTAGCATCATTCCTTCCAAAGAAATCTCAGGGCTGATCTCCTTCAGAATGGACTGGTTGGATCTCCTTGCAGTCCAAGGGACTCTCAAGAGTCTTCTCCAACACCACAGTTCAAAAGCATCAATTCTTCGGCGCTCAGCTTTCTTTATAGTCCAACCCTCACATCCATACATGACCACAGGAAAAACCATAGCCTTGACTAGACGGACCTTTGTTGGCAAAGTAATGTCTCTGCTTTTGAAGATGCTATCTAGGTTGGTCATAACTTTGCTTCCAAGGAGTAAGCGTCTTTTAATTTCATGGCTGGAGTCACCATCTGTAGTGATTTTGGAGCCCAGAAAAATAAAGTCTGACACTGTTTCCACTGTTTCCCCATCTATTTCCCATGAAGTGATGGGACCAGATGCCATGATCTTCGTTTTCTGAATGGTGAGCTTTAAGCCAACTTTTTCAATCTCCACTTTCACTTTCATCAAGAGACTTTATAGGACTAAGTAATAATAATGGTAAATAAAAAAGTAAATAAATGCAAACAAATAAAAGTTAATATAATCTGTGTAGGATGAAGTAGAGAGTTAAAAATTGAACATGGCAAGTATTAGCTGTGTGTGACCTTGGGCAAGCTGTTAACCACTCTAGCCTCAGTTCCTTCATCTGTAGATAGCAACCGTGTCTTCCTCACTGAGGACTGCTTGCAGATTGAATCAGATGATGCTCTTCAACTCTAGGTGCAGTGCTTGGCCCCTGGTAGGAGAAGGCAATGGCACCCCACTCCAGTACTCTTGCCTGGAAAATCTCATGGGCAGAGGAGCCTGGTAGGCTGCAGTCCATGGGGTCACTAGGAGTCGGACACAACTGAGCGACTTCACTTTCACTTTTCACTTTCATGCATTGGAAAAGGAAATGGCAACCCACTCCAGTGTTCTTGCCTGGAGAATCCCAGGGACGGGGGAGCCTGGTGGAGGCCGTCTATGGGGTCGCACAGAATCGGACAGGACTGAAGCGACTTAGCAGTAGCAGCAGCAGCAGCAGGAACACACTAGAGCATAGTTGATAAGAAGGCAAACAAAGGGGCCTGTGACCCTTGTGGATGCTGGGGAGCAGGCGTGTCCCATGTGGGAGGAAACGTCCGGCTTTTTACCTTGCAGAGTTGCCCACAACTCCCATTCTTCATGGTCTTTGCTGTTTTCAGCTGTGTCTCTGGGCACTTGATCTCAGCACTGGGCAGCCTGCTGGACATCAGGCTTCCTTTTCTTTCAAGTTGTTTTCTTTGTTGCACTTTCAGAGCTCATAATTTTGTTGTTAAGTTGGAGGAAAACTATAAAGGTCAGAATTTACTTAAGCTCTTAAAATAATCAGTACTTCTTAACACCACCCCTCCAATTTTAGTAGTTGTAGTCTTCCCACACTTCAGAACTTGGAATGCATGATTTATTCTCATTGATGAGATAATAAAAATGTCATGTCCACACTTTTTGGAGGGGTAGGGAGAATACAGGGTTTGTCCTTGTTGATTTTTGATTGGTAGAGTCGAATCCTATACAAACACATTTTTCCTGTTAGCATTTACTGGGAAATGTGGAATGTTTTGTGTGTGGCTTAGAGCTGTCCCTGTTGGTTGTAGATCATTTTTAAACAACAAAGAGGGGGTTAAATCAGAAACACACATTGGCATGCCTAGAAAACATGTGCATGGAAGTGCTACGTACCAGGCTATATTTTTGTAATGTATTTTTGTATCAACGGTGTTTATTTTTAAAACTTTTAAAGGGGAGGCAAGGGTTTGGACAACTTTCAAAATATTTGACCATGAGTTTTAAGAACCTTGTATGTGCAGGGCGAGGATGAGGATAGCTTCCAATGTAATAAGGGACATCAGGCAGTAGTCTGAAGGCACTTAAAGGAGAAGAACTGATTCCCAAGTGAGGAATTCAAAGAAACTTGTAAAGTTTTCTCCTTGAAGGATGAAACTGATTTTGACAAAGAATGTGGAATGAAAAGGCATGAGGTATAGAAAAGTGAATTGCCTGGTTTGATGGATAAAGTTTAGAGATGATGCTGGAAAGGCAGAATGAGCATGGATTGTGGAAGGTTAAAAATGGCAGCTAAGGGTTTTAGACCTTGTGGTAAGGCACAACTCCTTTAAGGGGGATCTGCTGTAGGAGGGATCGTCCAATAGTGTAGGATTCTTAAAATGGTATGGCAGTGGGGAGCTTTAAAGAGCTTCCAAGGTATTCCTGGTTTATAGCCATGTGGGCCTGAATGTTGTTAATGGAAGCTGGAACATAGAGGAAATGAAAAGAGGTATGAAATACTATAAAAGTATTATCAACAGGACTTTATGCAGGGTAAAATATGAGAGTGTTTTTGATCCAGGGTGTCCAGGAAGAGTGGATGCCGTTAGCAAAAGTAAGATATACAAGAAAAAAGATGTTAAATTTTGGATATGTTGAGTTTGAGTGGCTGGTATGACATCATTGCATCCAGATAGATACAGCTAATAGGAAAACTGGAAATAGGAAAGCAACTCTTTTGGAACAAATATTGGACTCATTCTTGTTGACAAGATAAGACAGTTGAGTTCTGTGGGATGGTAAATCAAAGAAAACAATATAGTTAAAAAGTTTCTGATTTAAGGAGGAAGTGAAAATAGAAGAGAAAATGAGCTTCAAGAGCAGAAAAAGGAGTACAGTTTTACAGAATAGTAGAGGAGAGAATTTTAGAAGGAATTGCATTGGTCAATAGCATTAAATGTTTTTATGAGATTAAGGAGATTGGCTGCTTTTCAGAAACCATTTTTGGCCAAGAGGAGGGGGTTCCAAATCAAAGTAAACAGAGTTAAGGAGTCTGTAAATGTTAAAAAAGTGAAAACTGCTCATAATGACTTTTTCCCTAAAATTTTTGAGAATTTCTTTCTTTGACAAACCTTGATATTTTTGTTACTTGGAACCTACATTCCTGAAAGACAAATCTGGAAGTTTATAATGAAAGAATGTGTACTTCTTTGCCCCTGAGAAATTTATAAATCAGTGATGATTAAATTTTGACTTTAATAACAAAGGGCAGGCATTGTCTGGGATATAATAGGTTAAATAAACATTTGTTTAAATTCCTCTTTTGCCTTGCCTTATTCCTTTATTAATATAAAAAGTAAGGGCTCATTTGATGGCTGTTGATCAGATGATGTAAATTTAAATTGAAGTCTTAAATTTCAGAAGTGGATATTACAGTAAGACTTTGTTTTCCAGAGGTTTCTTTAACTGAAACTTGGTTTTCATGATGAATTCTGCATTTGAAGCCACAAAGGTGGCATTCTCCAGAACGATAGGCTTGTGTTAGGTTGACCAGATCTATGACTTGACAAGGGACTCAATGTAAATTCAGCAGGTGGCCCTTAACATATTTGGTTTCCATTTTTTTTTTCCCCCTAAGCTCTGTCTTTGGATGCTGTCTTCAGTGATGCTCTTTGAAATTAAAACACATGAGCCGTTTATTGAGGGATTATTTTGTGCCACTTCTGGGACAATAGAGATAGATGAATAACGTGGTTCCTCTCCTTGAGGCACATGCAGTCTATTGAGGGAGACAGAGAAGCAGACACATGAAGATTCAGCCATCATAAAATATTAACAAAGTGCTGTGGGAGGAGGGCAGGGGGAGGGAAGAACCAGGAAATTGAAAGGAAGTCTTTTATTTTGTATTAAATATTGTATTTTGTATTAAATATTGTCAGATAGCAGCACTCTGAGTGGTTCGCAAATGATCAAAGATACAGAAAAGTCTGTTCCTTTATTTCTATCAGTAGCATTTTTTTTTTAATGTAAGAAGAAGCGATTCAATTAGTCACACAAGCAATGCTTAAAAATTACTTAAGTCTAGTACTTAAGAGTGATGTCTGTGATTTTCCTTAGCAACTACAATTTAAAGTGCTCTTCACCCTGCCCACAAGGGGAAATCAGTATTCAGATGATAGTATTTCACATTTCTATTTAGTTTATCCTCAGTATTTGGCATTTCTACTTATTTTATTTCCTTTGGAGAGAAGAATTGAAAATGTGAATATATATATGTATGTATAGACACACACGTATATATACACACATGGGTATATATACCCACACCTTTCTTAAATCCATGGATTGTGTATATGTTTTATCCATTCCTAAAAGATCTACCCATGATTTTATGGTAGCACAAAACCTCTTTCAGTTCAAAACAAACTCTTAATATGTAGGACCAATTGAGAGGTTGTTTGAAGCAAACAGGAATGGGAAGGTTGACCTTCAAATTCTAAATAATTAACAGAAATGGTCTAGAATACAAATGTGCTGCATGACTCAACATAACAGTTTTTAAACCTATGAAATACCATGTAAGGACGTGACTGTGTTCACTGGCAAATGGTTTTTCTCTTTATGGAAGGATTCACCCAGGGTTTCTTTAATTAGGTAGTTTACCCAGTGCATTTAACTATTAGTTTCCAGACCATTAACTCCTGGACAGATGACTGGAGGTGCAGAGAAGCTTAAAGCAGAGTGTTTCTAGGAACAGCCTCTAAATTGTATTGTTCATATGGAGCAGAAAAAAAAAAAAAAAAAAGGTAACTAGTTCCCTTTGGTTCAGTGTTGATCGGTGGGAAGATATCATTTCCTTTTCATATCATGTGTGAGTGCTACCTCTGTGAGGTAAAGTAGATATAGTGCAGTTTAAGTTTCATCTGTGACATATACACCAAATGTAAACTTAGATGGTGATTGCAGCCATGAAATTAAAAGACGCTTACTCCTTGGAAGGAAAGTTATGACCAACCTGCACAGCATATTAAAAAGCAGTGACATTACTTTGTCAACAAAGGTCCATCTAGTCAAGGCTATGGTTTTTCCAGTAATCATGTATGGATGTGAGAGTTGGACTATAAAGAAAGGTGAGCATCGAAGAATTGATGCTTTTGAACTGTGGTGTTGGAGAAGACTCTTGACAGTCCCTTGGACTGTAAGAAGATCCAACCAGTCCATCCTAGAGGAGATCAGTCCTGGGTGTTGATTGGAAGGTTGATGCTGCAGCTGAAACTCCAATACTTTGGCCACCTGATGCAGAGAGCTGACTCATTTGAAAAGACCCTGATGCTAGGAAAGATTGAGGGCAGGAGGAGAAAGGGATGACAGAGGATGAGATGGTTGGATGACATCATTGACTCAATGGACATGGGTTTAGGTGGACATAGGGAGTTGGTGATAGACAGGGAGGCCTGGAGTGCTGCGGTTCATTGGGTTGCAAAGAATCAGACACGACTGAGCCACTGAACTGAACTAAACTGAAACTTAGATGCACCAGAAGGTTAATCTGGGAGGTGATGTATATTTTTGTGACTCTATGTAATTAATATTCCATATATCTATTCTTGGGCCTTAGATAAATAATACATGACCTCTGAATGTATAGTGAAATTGAATGAAGGTACATGGAGCAACATCATATGAGGCAAAATTTACCTTCCCTGGAGTAACTAACAAACACAAAATATCCAGATCAAACTTATTCTGAAAGTGAAAGTTGCTCAGTTGTGTCAGACTCTTTGCAACTCCATGGACAATACAGTCCATGGAATTCTCCAGGCCAGAATACTGGAGTGTGTAGCTGTTCCCTTCTCCAGGGGATCTTTCCAACCCAGGGATCTTATTCTAGGATGTCATAAATATGTCATAAATAAACTAGTGGCAGAATATTGGCATAAAAATATTGAAGTCACCCTAATTCATAGGTTTAGATTGAGATTTAGGTAGAAAGCAATTGTCTGAATTCATGTGAATATTTGTGAGTAAAACTATTTAATATATAAATGAAAAATTAAAAGTAGAATTACCCAGTTTATATGGGTAGCTATCTGAAATTGAGTAGACCATTCTTAATTTATAATGGGCTCTAAGAAATGTCAAGTTTTATTTGATATAGTTAATAAAAACTTGAATAAATTTTAATTAGATGTAGAATTTGACATCTCTAGAGTTAGTCTTTAAGAAATGGATTGTGGCTTCTCTGGAGATTAAAAAACAATCAGATCAGATCAGATCAGTCACTCAGTCGTGTCTGACTCTTTGCGACCCCATGAATCGCAGCACGCCAGGCCTCCCTGTCCATCACCAACTCCCGGAGTTCACTCAGACTCACGTCCATCGAGTCAGTGATGCCATCCAGCCTTCATATCCTCTGTCGTCCCCTTCTCCTCCTGCCTCCAATCCCTCCCCAAATCAGTCTTTTCCAATGAGTCAACTCTTCGCATGAGGTGGCCAAAGTACTGGAGTTTCAGCTTTAGCATCATTCCCTCCAAAAAAATCCCAGGGTTGATCTCCTTCAGAATGGACTGGTTGGATCTCCTTGCAGTCCAAGGGACTCTAAAGAGTCTTCTCCAACACCACATTTCAAAAGCATCAATTCTACGGCGCTCAGCCTTCTTCACAGTCCAACTCTCACATCCATACATGACCACAGGAAAAACCATAGCCTTGACTAGATGAACCTTTGTTGGCAAAGTAATGTCTCTGCTTTTGAATATGCTGTCTAGGTTGGTCATAACTTTCCTTCCAAGGAGTAAGCGTCTTTTAATTTCATGGCTGGAGTCACCATCTGTAGTGATTTTGGAGCCCAGAAAAATAAAGTCTGACACTGTTTCCACTGTTTCCCCATCTATTTCCCATGAAGTGATGGGACCGGATGCCATGATCTTCGTTTTCTGAATGTTGATCTTTAAGCCAACTTTTCACTCTCCTCTTTCACTTTCATCAAGTGGCTCTTTAGTTCTTCTTCACATTAGTTCTTCTTCACATTCTGCCATAAGGGTGGTGTCATCTGCATATCTGAGGTTATTGATACTTCTCCCAGCAATCTTGATTCCAGTTTGTGTTTTTTCCAGTCCAGCGTTTCTCATGATGTACTCTGCATATAAGTTAAATAAACAGGGTGACAATATACAGCCTTGACGAACTGCTTTTCCTATTTGGAACCAGTCTGTTGTTCCATGTCCAGTTCTAACTGTTGCTTCCTGACCTGCATACAAATTTCTCAAATGGCAGATCAGGTGGTCTGGTATTCCCATCTCTTTCAGAATTGTCCACAGTTTTTTGTGATCCACACAGTCAAAGTCTTTGGCATAGTCAATAAAGCAGAAATAGATGCTTTTCTGGAATTCTCTAGCTTTTTCCATGATCCAGCGGATGTTGGCAATTTGATCTCTGGTTCCTCTGCCTTTTCTAAAACCAGCTTGAACATCAGGAAGTTCACGGTTCACATATTGCTGAAGTCTGGCTTGGAGAATTTTGAACATTACTTTACTAGCGTGTGAGGTGAGTGCAATTGTGCGGTAGTTTGAGCATTCTTTGGCATTGCCTTTCTTTGGGATTGGAATGAAAACTGACCTTTTCCAGTCCTGTGGCCACTGCTGAGTTTTCCAAGTTTGCTGGCGTATTGATTGCAGCACTTTCACAGCATCCTCTTTCAGGATTTGGAATAGCTCAACTGGAATTCCATCACCTCCCCTAGCTTTGTTCGTAGTGATGGTTTCTAAGGCCCACTTGACTTCACATTCCAGGATGTCTGGCTCTAGGTCAGTGATCACAGAATCTATTAATATAAATTGATGTAAAATTTTGTTAAAATTCTAGAAAACTCAGAGATGATTAATTACCTAAAAAAACATGAAATTTTTTGAAATACTTCTGAAAAAGAAGTGGATGGTGATTTGTATCTTTTAAAATTTTTTCCAGAATTTTTGCTATTATTCTTATTTGGAAAATAGTTGACAATATAATTTTATTTCTGTGTATTGTATGGTAATAAATTAATTACAATAAAATGACTTTTATTTGTACATTGCTTTGCAGTTTTAAAAGCTCTTTTATGTTTACAATCTTATATAATCTCTAAAATTCCTAGATAAGGAAGGAATTATTGTTGTTGGTTTGTAGATATGGAAACTGAACTGGAAGATCAAATACATTAATCATCAAGCATTATACACTCTCAGTTCTTTCATTTGTTTGTTTATTGTTCAGATATTCACTAATCTCCCTCTATAATACCAGGAGGCCCTCTATAACTACTGGAGGCAAAGCTTGTAGTAAGTCTTTTATTTAGTCCAGTATTCTTTCTGCTGCTATTTGCTGCATCTCAAATGCAATTAAAAATTACTGTTTAAGTAATCCCTTCTTGTCTGTTTTGTTCAGATATTATGAGCCTTTTACCAAGTAGAGTTTCTAATTAGTTTCAATTTATTTTGTATTAGATACATTTTTCTTTTCTCTTAATATTTTTGTGTATAGGTTTTCTATAATCAACTTTCTTTTTCCCAAATGTGAATTTGTATAAGCCAAAAGTTTTTGCCATCACTATATTAAATTACTCCTAAGTTTTTATATAATCTCTGTCTCCATTTGGTATTAGCTACTGCTTTCAAGATTTCTTATTCTCTTGAATCCATTACTCACCAGTTTATTTTAATGAAAAAAGAAAGATATCTCAGTTGACTTTCTACCCTGAAAGAAAACGATTGACTCTGAAATTATTTACTTTTAAAACTGCTAATATTTAGAAATAGTAAATGAAAGCATCTATGGTGAGAAATAATATTATCAGCTAGTTATCAGTAACACGCAGTGGCATAAGTAATATACACTGGAAGAAAATTCCAGATCCAGTTCAATAAATTTTTCTTGAATGTCTACTCTGTATCATGTTAGGTGTTTTATAAGATAAAAGAAAAAGCCTCAGAAGCCTCAGATCTTGCTTTCAGTGTCATCATAACCTAATTGGGAAGAGATTCATTATGTATTATACAGCTCACACTGCAGAGGAGAGTAAAATCAGTGCTGCTAGCTTTTTGACTGCACAAAAGAAAGAATGCTTCAATCGTCATGGTGTGGCTTTGGTGGGTTTAAGGAGAAAGTAACATTGGAACTCATTTTCAAGGAGGTGATTTCTGCAGGGGACATGGATGTTGAGTTAGTGCCACAGAATGGGGGGAAAAAAAAAAAAACCCAACACAGAAATGGTATAAACATATAGGATATAAATGAAGCTATAAATAGATTTTAAAAAGATGTTTTATTGCATTTAGACCTTCTCACAAACACTTATTTCAATTTTTTCTTGCTTTATGAACCCATGGTATCTGGGCACAGATAGGAGTTGGAGGTAGGAGTGGATTTTGTACGTGTAATCGGTCCTGTCAGTTGCCAGGAGCCTAGTGATTTGGGGACTGGAACGTGAGAGTGAGTTGGGGATTCATCTCTGGGGTGATAAAAAATAATCTTTTCACATTATTTTACTCTGGATTGGTGACTGAGGAAAAAGCATAGAAGTCCCATGCTCGGGATGTATAGTATGTCTTTTGGCTATCTTTTATCTTTCATAGACAAGTTTGTGGAATGGATTTGTATAATTTGTGTATTTTCTAAATTAGGCTAGTCCTTTCCATGTATTTTATCTTAATCTCTTTCCACTCTGGAGGAGCTAAAACTCTGAGAATTTATATGAAGAGTCTCTTTCTGAAGAAACTTGGAAAGCTTTGCTGTTCAGTCACTTAGCTGTGTCCAACTCTTGTGACCCATGGACTGCAGCATGCCAGGCTTCCTTGACCTTCACTATCTCCGGAGTTTGCTCAAACTCATGTTCATTGAGTTGATGGTGGCATCAAGCCAGTCTCATCATCTGTTGTTCCCTTGTCCTCATGCCCTCAGTCTTTCCCATCATCAGGGTTTTTTCCAATGAGTCAGCTCTTCATATCAGATGACCAAAGTATTGATGCTTCAGTTTCAACATCAATCCTTCCAATTAATATTCAGGGATGATTTCCTTTAGGATTGAGTGATTTGATCTCCTTGCAGTCCAAGCGACTCTCAAGAGTCTTCTCCAGCACCAAAGTTCGAAAGCATTAATTCTTTGGTGCTCAGTCTTCTCTATGGTCCAATTCTCATATCCATACATGACAACTGGAAAAACCATAGCTTTGACTAGATGTACTTTTATCAGCAAAGTTGTTTCTCTGCTTTTTAATATGCTGTCTAGGTTTGTCATAGCTTTTCTTCCAAGGAGCAAGCAAGTCTTAATTTTGTGGCTGCAGTCACCATCCACAATGATTTTGAAGTCCAAGAAAATAAAATCTGCCACTGTTTCCACTTTTTTGTGTGTGTTTGCCATGAAGTGATGGGACCGGATCCCATGATCTTTGTTTTTTTATTGAGTTTTAAGTCAGCTTTTTATGTAATGATATTAACTTTTGTTTTGTATACAAAGAGAAAATGTTGTTTATAATAAAAATCTATACCTGTGTAATGAGAGACAAGGGAAATATAATCAGTCGTTCTTATAATAGAGCGCAGCCATGTGCTGCCCTTCACATGGGCCTTCACTGCATGCCATACCTTGCTATATCATTACCAGCAACTGTTAGAGACCACTAATGATATACTCAGCCATTGGTCAGGGACGCAGTGGGCCCCTTCCCCGAGTGAGGGGCTGTTAATGAGTGACCGTTGGTGGTCCTGCCCAGCCATTAGTCAGGGCCCCGTGTGCCCCTCCCCCAAGTGAGCGACTGTTAATGAGTGACCGTTGGTGGTCCTGCCCAGCCATTGGTCAGGGCCCCGTGTGCCACCCCCTCAAGTGAGGGACTGTTAATGAGTGACCGTTGGTGGTCCTGCCCAGCCATTAGTCAGGGCCCCGTGTGCCCCTCCCCCAAGTGAGCGACTGTTAATGAGTGACCGTTGGTGGTCCTGCCCAGCCATTGGTCAGGGCCCCGTGTGCCACCCCCTCAAGTGAAGGACTGTTAATGAGTGACCGTTGGTGGTCCTGCCCAGCCATTGGTCAGGGCCCCGTGTGCCACCCCCTCAAGTGAGGGACTGTTAATGAGTGACCGTTGGTGGTCCTGCCCAGTCATTGGTCAGGGCCCCGTGTGCTCCCCCCCCCCACCCCCCGCCCCAAGTGAGGGACTGTCCATGAGCAACTGTTAGTGGACACATTCAAGTCAAGTCTGACAGAGTGTAGATCCTCCGGAGAGAGAGATGAGGCGAATCCTAGCCTTTTCCCCGGGGCCCTCCGGGTCACCTCATCATGGGCAAGCAATGGAGACGGGGGTCCCAGGGAACAAGCTGAGGACTGTGTCCTGCAGGGTTCCAGGACCCTCGCCATGGCCACCCACTGGCCAGGCCCAGGCCTTGCTGGTGACCCTTACCCACCCCTGCCTCTGCGACCTAATGGCGGTAGCAGTCTTCTTAGGATGCCATCATGCCATCCGGGGGACCTGCCCCCGCCACTTGGGCTGCCTGGGGGCCAGTTGGGTCCTGGGCACCTGGATCCTTCACAGAAACAGCTGAGCAGGGTCTGAGAACCTGGCCCTGAGGGAGCTGGCAGCTGAAATCTGCCTCCTCTTAGGCAGGACCTGGATGTCAGAGGTGGAAAGTTGTGCCTTGGGGCCTTGCCCTTTTTTGTCAGAACAGGGAATAACATTCTTTGGGTGGAGGTTTACTGGAACCTCCTGACCATGACCTGACCTCAAGAACAAAGTGCTTGACACCGGGAAGTTTGCAACAACTAAGCCCGCTCCTCCTTCACCTTTCCTAGGAAAGGGCTTTTGGGGAGTTTTGAGATTTCTAAGGCATGAGCCACACTTCAGATAGACTCTTGTCATTTTTGTATTGCTGTCCTTGTGTCTCAGGCGCGTGTCTTTGTGTTTCAGTTGTATTCTTACACACCATTTTTTAAAAAAAAAATAAAAATGGATGTTTTGCTATGATCAAAGGAAGCTTATACTGATTCCTATCAATTGTTCGAAGATTTTGATTTTCCTTATTGTGGATGCTGCTGCTGCTGCTGCTAAGTTGCTTCAGTCGTATCCGACTCTGTGCAACCCCATAGATGGCAGCCCACGAGGCTCCCCCGTCCCTGGGGTTCTCCAGGCAAGAAAACTGGAGGGCGTTGCCATTTCCTTCTCCAATACTGTGGATAACATTTTGTCTTTCATGTAAAAGGCAAGAGTACCATGTTTATATGAGTTCCATATTAAAAGCTGTTCTAGTTTTAAAGAACATAGAAATTAACTGTAATTTACACTAATAACAGAACTATCAGGGGGAAAAAACATTGCATACATAACATTTTGATCCTCAAATTAAGTCCATAAAATCTTTTAAGTGAGTGAAGTTGCTCAGTTGTGTCAGACTCTTTGTGGCCCTGCGGACTGTAGCCCGCCAGGCTCCCCCATCCATGGGATTTGCTAGGCAAGAATACTGGAGTGGGTTGCCATTTCCTTCTCCAGGGGATCTTCCACCTGGGTCTCCTGCATTGCAGGCAGACTCCTTACTGTCTGATCCCCCAGGGAAGCCCAAAATCTTTAAAGCATGGGAAATTTTATATTTTTCAATCAGATTTTTATAAAACAGAAATCAAATGTTTTTCATTCAGTTAATGTAGGAAATACTTATTTAGCACCTACTAAGTATGACTCTGATGCTGGGAGGGATTGGGGGCAGGAGGAGAAGGGGATGACAGAGGATGAGATGGCTGGATGGCATCACTGACTCGATGGCGTGAGTCTGAGTGAACTCCGGGAGTTGGTGATGGACAGGGAGGCCTGGTGTGCTATGATTCATGGGGTCACAAAGAGTTGGACACGACTGAGCGACTGAACTGAACTGAACTGAGTAGTTCTAGGTGCTTCTTCTAGGTGAGTACTTCTAAACATTGTGGTAAAGAAAAATCTGCGTGTACAGAAATTATATTCAAATGAATTAGTGAGGTTTTATAACTTGGCTGCATACCATACATATTTCTTAAGCTTTTATTATGTATAGTTTATCATCAGTCTTAGAAGCAATACAAATAGGAAAAATAAGTATAAATAGATATTTTACAAGGAATACTTTGGGAAAAAATTGTTTCAGTTATTTCGAACAGAGGGCAGATTTGAAGTTGCAAATTACTTAGAAACTCAAAATACATTTTTTTTTAAAATTGCAGGGTAAGAGCTCATATACATTTATCTGAATGAATGTACCCTTTATAACATGAATCTGGATCCTTGCTGTAGCAAAATTACTGAGTGTTTTGCAAGGTTTGTTTGAAGTTTTCTATAGCATGTTCTGCTTCCTAAAGCTATTTAAACATATCAGAAATTTAAGGAGATTGTTGATGTCTTAGTTTTTCTTTCTCAGTGGCTGCTACATCTCACTGAAACACATTAGAAACAAAATCAGTTATTGTAGTTGTCTTAGACTAGCTGTTATTGGATGTTATTTTACCTGCATCTCTCTGTAAGTCTGATTGTATGGAGAACATTGATTCATGAATCCTTAAGTTTCTTGGAAATTAAAGAAAGATGCCATAGGAAGTAAGAAATTATTTTAGACTAATGGCCAAACTGAAAATCTGCATGTATTACAGCTTGTTCATTTGCTGGAAAAAGTCAACAGATTTAACTAATTCTTCCGCATGGAAGGGGTATTTAAAGTGACATCAAATTGATATGTAATACAGATATAACTAAAATCAAATGGAATTTTATTAACCTGTTGGATATTTTTTTCTGGATCATGTTGAATAGCTTTGTCAAAGATACGTATGAAAAAATTTGGAGGCTGTCTTTTATATGTGATATAAGTTGTTACTAGGCTTGTTGAAATCAGTGAGCACATAAGATGATAAATCCTTGACTGGCTTGGTCTGTTTTCTTCTGTCCTTTTTTTCATTTCTTTTACTCTCCCTTGTTTCTTTTTTAAATATCTTACAAGCCTGTAGAAAAATATTGAGAATTAGGTGTTTCTTTTATGCAAGAAATGTGACTGATTTAGAACATTTTTTATAATTAGAGACAAATTTTAAGAAACAATAACATCACTTATGGCTTCTATCCTTAGAAAAAGTTTTTATTTTTAATTATTATGTTTAAATCCAAAATATGTGATTTACTTGATTGAGATCACATTAGATACCCAATTTTATCATTCTGTGGGAACTCAAATTTTAACAGACATATCAAACCAATACCTTCATTTATTCCCTAGCCTCAATGCAATATAGTGATAATATTTTTCCTTAAAATGTATGGGAACTTAACTACATAGTAGTACTTAGGATATATGTATTGTATGTAAATTTCCAAACCTCTCTGGCAGTGTTGTCTAGTTTCTGCTTGAATGCTTACGTTTCTGGAGCACTCACTACTCTGTAATAGTAGGCTGATATATTCCTGGGCATCATTAATAGTTGCTCTATTTTTATTGAGCAAAAGTTTCTTTCCATTACATTATTTCCTGTATTAAGCTTTCCCCCATGAAGCCACACAGAAAACAGCTAATTCCCTTTTACAAGTGACAGTCTTTCAAATATTTCAAGGCAATGGTCCTATCTGTACTTTAGCTTTTCACTTTCAACTTAATTGTACCATTTCTTTTATTTGGAAACTTCTCATTTGGCTTTATTTTTAAGTCCTTAGCCATTCTAGTCACCTTTATTTTGACATCTTCTATTTTATCAGTACACATTTAATATGTAGTCCTACACTGAGCACTTCCATGAAATTACAACTTCTTTGATCAGTCAGCTATGCATTTACAGTCTCATAAGCTTTTCTGGCAACCAGTTGACACTCCGGGGCTTGGTAAATTTTTTCCTTAGAGCCCTGCTCTTTCAAGCTATATTTCCTTCTGTTGTCTTTTCTGTGTGCAGCTGTATTTTTGCCATCTTTTTAAGACTTATTTTTAAGTGTGCCTTATTAATTTCGTATCTGTAGGTTCATTCATTTATGTAAGTGCAAGATGTAGTGCCAGCTGTGTTTTTCCTGATGTCACATTGCATTGTGGTATATGGTATAATTGTGATTACACTACAAGAGGGAACAGGAAATGATAACGATGAAGATGCTGATGATTGGTAATTATGGCTACTTACCTGGTACTGGTACAATTAGGTCTCACAACAGTCCTTAAAACGCAGTTGTTATTATTCCCATTTTACAGGTTAAAAGAAGTGTGGTTTTATAGAGAAAGTAACTTGTTGAGGATCATCTAGTGATTGGCAGAACTAGCTTTAGAATTCAGATAATTGGCATGCCAAATCCATTTTCTTAACCACTATTCTGTAACTTCTGTCTTAGCAATTTAAGTAAGGGGAAGACTTTGCTTTTCATCATGAATGGCCAAGGCTTCTGTGAGGAGATTAACTTTTGAGGGAGATGTTTCTAGACTAGAAAGTTACTGCCAGGTAGAGCTACTAAGGTGGGGAAGTACAAGCATTGAGGTGAAATCCTGCTTGTCTGTCTGTGCTTGTACTGCCACTTCAACTGTGTCCTCTTTGCCTAGTTTGGTTATAATGTGACTTATACATGGGCATGTTGCGGAAAATAAGATAGAAAAAACAAACTAGAGAAGACCAATTGTTGTGAACCCTTCATGTCTAGCCAAAATAGTATGTTGTGTTGGTAAGTAAAATTTTGGATGATTTTTCAACAAGGATATTCCATAGTCATCTCATGGGCTGACAGTATAATCTTGATGTAGTATTTAGGAAGGATTAGAAAGGAAGCATACAGAAAGCAATCAGATGAGAAACAAATTAGGGCCATTTCAGTAATCAAACTAAGAGATAATGAGAGCCAGAATTACCAGTTATTACTGAAAGGAACATAAAGAGCAGATGCAAAAGACAGGGCAGTTCTTGAATTGTTTGATTTTGAAACCAAATGAATATTTGAGTTAGTAAGAAATGAAAATGAAGATGCTGCTCACAGAACTAGTCATATATGGTTGAGGAATATGAGGAGTAGTTGACCTTTAAAAAATGTTGCATTTGAAGTACTGCTTGAAATCCAGATGGAAAGATTTAATAGGCAATTTGAGAATCAGTGAAATGGAAGAAAAGATAAAAGTGGAGATGTTGTTAACAAAAAATTCAACTGAACAAATTTAATGAGCCAATTGACTTTATTCAGTGATTCATGAGTTGGACAGCATCTCTTTTAGCAAGTAGAAAGTTGGTCCTAGGAAATGTACAAAATGGAAAGCTTTTAGAGACAGACAGGAGGAGGCAGAAAAGGGAAGTTTTCAGCAAAAAGTGAATTGTTTCAGGCAAGGTCACTTTCCTTTGGGGGAAAGACTTGGATCTGTCAGGCAGATTACTTCACTAGCGCAAATCACTTAATTCCAGATTGACTGGTTAAAGGTTGCATTTTTGGATAGGCTGAAACTATAATTAGATTAGATATTGTCTTGATTTGTTGACCTGCGGCTGAGCACAAGTGACTTCATTTGGGGCCTGTTATTTGTTTCTTTTTTGAACGTGTAAACCACTTTTAATGTAAAGGGGTAGGTGTGAAACAATGTACGAGGCCATGAAAGAGGGCGAGGACATGCTGGGCGCTCCTGAGCTTGAGATGACCACTGGGATTTTCTGAAAGTAGTATATGACAGATAACAGCTTGGGCATTTTCTTAAGGACTTTGTATGTAATTTCAATTTAAACTCTTCATTCATGCATTTCCTGATTTTTATGCTTCATTCCACGAGTGGGTCAGCCTCAAACACTTCATTACAAAGACCAGATGCTAATTCCGTTATCTTTGCCAAAGTTTCAGATTTTACTTTAACAACCAGATCCTTGCCTTATTTTCATTCCTTTCATCACTCGGCTTAAATTCGTCATGGTTATTTCTCTGAACTCTTAACTTTTGTAACTGATAAATTCTATCGTTTCTTCTGATTCAATATTCCTAACATTTCCTTTCTTGTTAGCATCTTGTAGCCCACAGTCCTGTGCATGTTTAACCATCAAGTAGGCTGAATCTACTGATCTCACTGAAGTTGCTGTAAAACATTTAGTTTATCCATTTGGCAAAATGTAGCTTGATTTATATTGTTTGGTAATGAGTTCTTTGGGGTTTCTTGTGTGGTCTTCAGAGTCTTAGAAACCCATGGCTTAACATGCCTCTGGCAGCCAATCAAATTTATACCGACTAGTGGTAAGATTATTGTATTGGAAAATATTTAAAACCGTACTCTTTTAAATGCTGTGTTTTTACTTTTACTAAGTTTTTAAAGAAACAAGTAAGAATTCCCTCAAGGAATTGATCTGACCTAACATTTAACATTGGAGGGGAAAAT
The DNA here is from genome assembly GCF_029378745.1 of Bos indicus. Taxonomy (NCBI): domain Eukaryota; kingdom Metazoa; phylum Chordata; class Mammalia; order Artiodactyla; family Bovidae; genus Bos; species Bos indicus. The sequence continues at coordinate 12,462,208 of NC_091764.1, forward strand.
GTTGCTCCTCTGACATGTAGAATCAGGAATTGGATTTTCTGTTATGCTTGCATTTTAAAGGGATCATGATAGTCTCCATTGTGGACAATCTCTTTCAAGTTGTATTGATGTGGGCAAGTATTCTGCTGTAGATAAATATTTTGTTGCTTTTTCTGTCCCAAAAAGAAGCAGGAGTGAAAGTTTGAAGGATGAAACATTTTGATTAACTGAACAGTAAAGGTGTGACTCAGCAAATTTGAAGAGCCCAGTACACTTCAGAGTGACATGTTGAATCAGACTGAAGGATTATAGTGCCTATTCCCAGAAGAAAATAATGGACGTCATTAATTTCCATTATGCAGGATGATTCTTCTCACTTCCTTAAGGATTCTAATAGACTTATATGAACTGCAGCTCACTCTCTCTCCTCTGTGAGCAGATGGTACTCATCTTTGTATTTCCATTACTGAGCATAATACTTGATATAGTAGGTATATATTAAATAATATGAGTGAGCAAATGTTGTCTAAAGGGAAATTTCCCCCTTGAATTTTTTTCTTGAGTTTAATGTGCTGGTTATGCTTTCTCTAATTCTTCATTTTAGAAATGAAGATTAAAATTTTCTACTCAGAGAACATTTAGTTGCTAAAAATGTATAAACCTTAGGACAGTAGAAGCTTAGGACATGTAAGAAAACCTAAATCATTCTAAAATGATCAGTGATAGCAGTAGCTCAAATTCTTTGAGTGAAATTATGCTTTATTCATGGAGAATTATGTAAAATGGAAAGTATTTAGTTAACACACATGTGCAATCCACATACTGTATTCACATCACCCTAGAATCAGGGGCCTGTAATGCTCACTACCTCTGCGAGGGCCTCAGAGATGTTTGTTTTTCTTTCTTTCTTTACTGGTTGTGCGGGGTCTTCCTTGCTGGACGCAGGCTTCCTCTAGTTGCAGCGAGTGGGGGCTACTCTTCACTGTGGTACGTGGGCTTCCCGTTGCAGTGGTTTCTCGTGTTGTGGAGCACAGGCTCTAGGCACACAGGCTTCAGTGCTTGCAGGATGAAGGCTCAGTAGTTTTGACCCCTGGGCTTTAGTTGCTCTGTGGCATGTGGAATCTTCCTGGACCAGGGATTGAACTCTTGCCGCCTGCATTGTCAGGCATATTCCTGTCTGCTATACTACCGAGGAAGTTCGGCCACAGAGTTTTTAAGAGACCACTAGAAAATCTCAAACAAACAAACAAAACCCTCTTGATTAGATGGTGCTCTGGTGATGGTTCTAAAATGTTGTGGCCTCTGGGACTTATTTGTAACAAGTTACTGTGTATGTCCAGGTCAGTAAAATTTCAGCTTCCTGCGTGTGTGTGGAGAGTGGCTCCATTACCTCAGGACCACCAAGAATCTGCTGTTTTTGCTTCAAATAACAAACTGAAGTTAAGATGTTAAAAAAAAAAAGATGAAAGAAGCCTATTTAGGTTATACAAACTTTAACACTTTATGAAGTGGACAGTCTCCTTTCATAGAACCGCAAAATGGGGCAGAAATTAGGTAGCTTTTATGGGATAAAGAATAAAAAACAGGAAAGCATAGGAGATAGCCAGTGGCTGCGGTCACATAGTCAATCTAGTTTGGAGTGAGAAGGCCTGAAATTGGCCTGGCATTTGGGGGTGGCTGACCGGACATAACCAAATTTCCAGCCAAGCAGAGCATTTACAGGAACACAAAAGTTATCTAAGTTTTGGTTTGATGACATGCATTCTGGGCAGGCGTAACTCCATCTTGGGCATATAAATTTATTTCTACAAACGAGAAGAACTGTTTTGGCCTTTTGTTGTTTCTAAGAATGAAAAGGGGAGTCTTACTAGTTAGTAAATTTCCAAGTACTATACTGGAAATATTTACTAGAGACAGGAAAAATTAGAGAAGATTCTAATTAGAATCTTCTCTTAGAAGAAGGATTGCATATTTGTCTAGGCAAATAGAACTTTTCTTCTGTATTCCAGTCCATACTCTAGAAATATTTTGGGTTGAATTGTTGAAGTAGACAGAGCATAGGCTATAAACATGAGAATACAAGTTAGAAGAAACAAGAATTTTTCCTTCTTCTATGAAAGTCAATTTTGTACATTTTACCTGGCGTTTAAGAAGTACTTTTCCTTTCCCTAAAACCATCTTGTGTTTATTTCACTGTTATGTAATATTCTTCTGGGAATTGAGCCTGTAGTTCACTAATTCTGTGTGATACCGTTTGGACTATGTCATGTAATAATTCTTCAATGTTAGTCTCTGTATGTGGAGTGACAGAAGGCCATTCGTGGTGTTACAATCTGTTGCCATTGGCAAAGGAAAAAAGAACCGCTGTGTGTGTGAGTGTTTACTACCAGTGACTCGTTTGAACCAAATTACTCACACTTATTTATTAGGTCCTTTGTGTCTTTAATCATTAAACTTTGTCTTATTCCTCAATGAGAGTGCACACAGTGAGGTCCTATGAGGAGAAAATGGCACTTAAGTTGCTCCACAGTAGTGAAAGTGAGTCAGTCGTGTCCGACTCTTTGTGACCCCATGGGCTGTACATCGCATGGAATTTTCCAGGCCAGAATACTGGAGTGGGTAGCCTTTCCCTTCTCCAAGGGATCTTCCCAACCCAAGGATCAAACCCAGGTCTCCTGCATTGCAGGTGGATTCTTTACCAGCTAACCTAGGAGGGAAGCCCTCCTCTATAATAAAGACTCTCATTTCCAGATGAACCAAGTTGATTGGATGACCCTGATACTGTTAACTTTTTATACTCCCAGTTAGTTGTCTTTTGCCTTTCTGTAACAGAGAAGATAGAAATTAGAGTCTAAAATTTTCCATTATCCCAAAGGTCAGTGTACACATACAAAAACTACTGGCATGTGCCATTGGGCTTAAACCTGCCAGTAGGAAAATGCAGAGAGGCAAAAGGCAACAGATTGTGGAATTTAAAAAGGTGACAGTTATAAGAATCACCTAATCCATCGGGCTCATTTGGTAGTAGAGTTGTCCGTATTATACAGAACTGAAGTATCAGTCTCTTCACTGGTAAGTTTAAGCTTGGTGGCACATGGCAGTCATTCCTGGGTGTATAGGTTGACCTTTGTGATAATGGAAAATTTTAAGACTCTAATTTTCTTCTCTATCTTTGGTAGCATTTTCTATATTGTATTAGGCAGCACATTTTACTTACATTTATACCTTAAAAGAAGAAATGAACTGGAACTGAGATTTTTAAGATAGAAGTAAAATTGTTAATTTTCCCTTGTGTCTCATCATTCATTCATTACTTGTATCTAACCTTTTGTTCTGTTCACTTCTGAAAATAATTTAGCATTTCTTAGACATAGAGTCTTAACTTTTGGACTTCCCAGACCCTAAGTTTTAATTTTTTACTTTATTCTAGTAATTGTCACAGAACTGCTGACTGGCCTTTTTTCATATATGTATATATGTGTGTGTGTGTATTAATCAATGAAGGACAGTAGAACTCTTAAATACTTCCAGATGATGGATATTATAGAAAAGTTATTTCTTCTGTGCTTGTTCATCTTGTGGTCTTTTCTTCTTAACATAAGTTTTCCATAGTAAATCTTTGCAAGTTAAATTGTTTCTTAATTATGGGAAGTCTAAAAGAATGATGGATGGCTTAACTTTAATGCTTCCATTCTTTTCAAACATGTAACAAAATTTTGCCTAACTCTTCCCATGTGCTTGGCCACATGCCATAGACCATGATCCGATAGAAAGGTTAATTGCAGGGTTCTCTAGGTCATTGCTAACAGTGAGCATGGATGTAGGTGAAGTATTTGTGTTTATTTCATATGTAAGTGTATCAAGAGAAAGGCCTCCTCTGGTTTGATTGTCAGCATTTTTAGGGTTCTTTAAATCTCTATAATACTTATATGGCAGTTCTCACTAATAGCTGCTTAATGAATCCTCAGTGATGTCAAATAGTGTTCTAGTATTTTTACCATCATTTATTTTCTCTCTCATGTTTAGCCTCTTTGAATTTTATGATGATGAGAGCTTGTCCTGAGAAGAGATCTATTTTGAAACACGTGAACTGCAAGCTAATTTAACAGGAAAATAAAAAGCAGACCATTTGATGGCTAACTATGCAGCCATAGACTTCATCTCAAATCTAAAATAGTTGTAGTAGATAAGACTTCTGACCACGAGCATGCATTTTTACTATTTTTCAGTGTGCTATATAAAAAGAAACTTACAGACCAAATTCACATTGAGTCAAGATCTAACTTTTTCTAAGTAATTTCTAAAAATTAGTCTAGTTGTCATCCTCTATTATTTAATGAGTGTTTCACATAGTATGTAGGGTTACTTATAGTTCATTCTAAAAGTAAGAAAAATGCTAGAATTACAACATCTTCAGTAAGAGATGGTCATCTAGCCCCTATTTCAATGCTTTCTTTAAAAGGAATAAAGGAAGATTACTACTTAAGACACAACTTTGTCCATTTTTGAACAACTCACATTATTAAAAGTTTTTATTTCAGTTCAGAGTTATTTTTCTTCCTCATTACTTTCAACATTAATTTCTTATATGACATGATAGCTCTTTTTTGAGACTTACTTCTCATTTTCTAACCTTTTAGTTAACTTGGTTCCTAGATACTTTACTCTTCTGGTATTATTTTAGTTACTCTCCAGTTTATCATCATTCCTTTTTTCCTTGCATTTATTAAACAAACCAATTGAGTGGGTATATGAGTATGTATGTGTGCTATTCATTTGTTTATATTTAACTTACACTGTTTCTAAGAATGTAAAAAACACTGGGTAACCTCAGTTCTTTTCTCCATTTTTTTGGTAACTTCTCTATAGTTCTTTTTTTTTTTTTTTTGTCATTTTAGTAATATTATTGGCCTTTAAGATACTTTTGTTTTTTTTTCTTTTTTTCTCATATTTGAATTTTTCTTTTTATAAACATTCATATGATACACTACTCTTAATAGTGGCTAAAATTTAACTAGTTTTATTCAATGTTTGTCTCTAGTTTCCTAATGGGATTTTGCAGAGATTACAGAAGATGAGGGCTTCCCAGGTAGCACTAGCTGTAAAGAGCCCATCTGCCAATGTAGGAGATGTAAGGGATGAGGGTTCAATCTCTGGGTCAGGAAGATCCCCTAGAGAAGGGCATGGCAACCCACTCCAATGTTCTTGCCTGGAGAATCCCATGGACAGAGGAGCCTGGTGCTTAGCGCCCTTCAGAAAAGTAGATATTGCAACCTCCTTTAATGATTCTTGTCTTTAATAGCTCTCTCAGTAAAGTTTTCCTCATTTCTTTTTTTCCAATTTTATTGAGATATAATTGACATACAGCACTGGTTAAGGTGTACAGCATAATGGTTTGACTTACATGCCACATGAAGTGATTGATTACCACAATAAGTTTGCAAACATCGATCATCTCATATAGATATAAAATTAAAGAAATAGAAAAAAGTTATTTTCCTTGTGATGGGAACTCTTAGGATTTACTTAAATTTCATGTATTAACAGAGCAGTATTAATGATCTTGACCATGTTGTGTGTTATACTCATAGTACCGGTATATCTGGAAGTTTATACCATTTGGCTTCCTTTATCTAATTTTCCCTCTATCACCCCTCCTCTGGTAACTATAAATCTGATTTTCTATGAATTTATTTTCGTAAGTATAATTTATCTATAACACTATATGAGCACTTGGTATACAACAAAGTGATTTGATATTTTGGCAACCTACATCATCATTCACTTTTTTTTTTTTTTACTTTTTAAAACATTTATATTTATATATATATATATATAAATTAAAAATATATATAATATATAGTGTGTTTGAGACTAAAAGTATAGTACATAATATTTAAAAAAAAGGAAAATGAAAAAAGGCAGAATAGGCAAAGTGTGAGGGACACAGATACACATTGCTAAAAATCATCATTCACTTTGAAATGAAGTATTCAGAACCAGGCACTGTTGATGACCTCATACTAGTTACTAAGAAATATTATTTTATATGATATATATTTTTATTGCGTTTGTTGCTTCCCTGGTGGCTCAGCTGGTAAAGAATCCGCCTACAGTGTGGGAGACCTGGGTTCGATCCCTGTGTTAGGAAGATTCTCTGGAGAAGGAAACGGCTACCCACTCCAGTATTCTGGCCTGGAGAATTCCATGAACTGTATAGTCCTTGGGGTTGCAAAGAGTCAGACATGACTGAGCACCTTTGACTGTTACAATATTTTATATAGTAATATTACTGTATATTTTTAGTAATTCACCTTATGTTTATCTTAATTGGTTTTACAAACATTATATTCCATGGACTCTACAGTCCATGGGGTCACAAAGAGTTGGACATGACTGAGGGACTTTCACTTTCTTAATGTAGATTCTTAATAACCTTGGGAGTAATTTGAAAACACCCACATTTTCTGCTGTTAAACCAGCACACCCTTGACCTTTACTGGCATAGTTAATTTGTGGATCTGGATTCTAGGCTTTTCTATTCAAGGACATTAAATATATTGCTTGTTTTGGTTTTCTATTAGTCTGTTGGAAACATTTTGGATCTTGACACAGCAAGCAGGAGAATGAGTGCCTTCTTAAATTTTGTACCTTTTAGGTATCTTACCCTATCTCTGGCCTTGATTTCCTCTTTCATTCACCATTTTATTTTCCTGGAACTGAAAGATTATAACTCCAAATTAAAAATATTGTTTTAGTTAAATAAATTAATAATAATAGTTGCTTTGGTAATAACTCTTTAAATATATTCTTCTAGTTCTCATATCGCATTATGAGATACTTGCCTTACTTTATAGGAAGTGAAAATGATGTATCATTTATAAATCAATAATATATTCATTCAACAAGTCATTTACTGTATCCCTGTTATGTGATAGGAACATGGAAGTTTAATACTCTGTGTGGCCTCTGCCTTGTACCTCTTACAAGGTGCTGTAAAATATTCATAAAAAGTGCTGTATGACAGTGGAATATTATTCAGTGCTAAAAAGAAGTGAGTTATCAAGCTGTGAAGAGATATAGAAAAACCTTAAATGCGTAAATGAAAGAATTTAATCTGAAAATGCTGTATGAGTCCAAGAATATGACATTCTGGAAACGGCGGAACTATGGAGACTATAAAAAGATCAGTGGTTGACAGAGGCTAAGGAGGAAGAAGAGATGAATAGACATGGCACAAAGGATTTTTAAAATAGTGAAACTATTCTTTATGCCATAATGCTGCATACCTATCACTTTATATTTGTCAAACCTATCAAAGTGTTAATACTCCAACAGTGAACCCTGATGCAGACTATGGACTTTAGGTGGTAATGATGTATCAGCGTAGGTTCTTTGATTGTCACAAATGTCCCACTCTGGTGGAGGATGTTGATGGTAGGGGAGGTTGGGTGTAGGGGCAGTAGTGGTATATGGGAACACTGTATTTTCTGCTCAATTTTTCTGTCAACTTGAAACTACTGTAAAAAATAATATATAACCTATATTTCTCTCTTTTCTTGGGAGAGGATCTACAAAGATCATGAAGGATTTATAAAATGTCAAACTAAAACTCAAATGCACCTCTAACAATGTATCCCTTGGGTATCCAAGTCAAACTCTATCTCAGCCCGTGGTACCAAGTGAAATGTTCCTGGGTAATTTTGTGACCAACTTGATTTCCAGTGAACATCTCTTTCAGATTCCCAGTAGCAAATGGAAAATTTGACAGTGTTATTAAAAATATGTGACATTTTTTTTCGGAAGCAGTTTTATTGAAATGCTTGTGGCTTTCCTGCTGTGATGTCACTCTGTTGCCCTTAGTGCAGCAGAGTACATTACGGTGTGGCGTGGTTTCATTTTCCATGTGGCGATCTAGCAGTGACCAAACAAATCAGCTTCATAATCCTTACACAGCCTGGGAGTGAGCCACAGTGTGGAGGCAGGTGTGGGAGAAAATGCTAGAAAAAGAGAAAAGGCGAATGGAGAGCGCATCCTAAAAACCTTCTTTGGAATGATGGTAGAAGAAAGTCTAGAGTATTCTGAGCATTTTTAACTCTTCAGTGTTCTTTTATGGAACTGAAATTAACCTGTAAGAGTTTATCTTCTCCCACATTGTTGATTTTGGAAAATGACATGTTCCATAAATTAATTCTCTTATTACTGTAATATAGTGTTTTATATTCTGAAACATTAGCAAATTGGTGGAAAATCTTTATAAAATATATTCTGTACTTACCTTCATAATTGAAGTATATTGGATTAATCCTGCCCCATGACTCAATACCATACTAAGTCATGAGTAATATCACCATCATGTAATCATTGAGTATTGTTTTTTGTTGTATTATGTAGACACATTCAGGAATTCATTATATGTTTAGGAAAGTTTTCCACTACACAAAATGACCCCAGACACTTAGTGTGATTTCAGTATTTAAAAAAGAAATCTTTAATATTTTTTCCTTCATAATTACACATCCAGCTGTTACTTCTTGCTCTTCATATGAGTACTATACCAGGCTTTCCACATTTCCTGATCTGTTAAAACCAATTTGCTGTGGAATGAAAAATAAAAGTATTTCATTTTTTTAAGAGTGAATGGATCATCATTAGCATAGATATTTTCCTTGGCTCAAAGAGAAATGGATAAAAATCTACAGTGGGAGAATGTGCAGTTATTTGAGGATTTGGACCTTCAATAGTTCTCATATTGACTCCCCTTCATTATTTCCACAGAGAAGACCCATGTAGCCCAGCTCCTGAGAAGGGGGATGGGCAGCCATTTCTTTGCTCTGACGTTCTAGTCCGAGTATCTTCTTGAACCAAAGAAGTTGTTGTTTAGTCACCGAGTCTAGGTGTTCGCCTGTGTTCCAGTCTTGAGTCTCTTCTTGTAGTTCCCTTGCCCTCCCCTCTGTTTCTGTTTTCCCTGTATTATCCCAAAAAAAGAGAGTGAGAAAAGAGTAATGTGTAAATATTAAGTCCTGGTCTTGGTGCTGGTTGTTATTCCATTTTTGAAATAACAGATATTCTGTCTGGATCTTTTAATTTATATTGCAGAGACTTGACCTTTAAAGGGAGAATACTTAATAATTATGCAACAGGCTAGGTGCATAAGCAGAGTCCAAGACTTTTCGCTAGTGAGATATGGTGGCCAGACTAGGTCAACTTGTGACCTTGATACACTAAAAATATACATTACTAATTATAACAATTTGGTTCAAAGATTGTTCTCTAACTCACTTATTAAATCAAAGTGTCTAGCACATAGCAAGCACTCAGTAAAAATGTGTGAATGAGTAGCAGTGAAATGCTAGTTCGATATTTGAGTGAAAATCAATTTCTATCACGTCTATCATTGTCTGCAGAAAGGGAATGCTGTCAATACTTTATATAATGAAAAGATATAGAATGGATTACAAAGAAATCCATTGGAATTTCATGCCTGTGAAAATTTAGTAACATTAAATGGCCTGAAAAGTCACTATTCACTGGGATGTTAGAAATGAATGACATAGATTCTATGATTTGTGATCATTGAAATTTGCATTTGAGTTTTCATGTTAAATGAGAGGTAAGCTAATTATTGATGAAATTGTTTTCAGGAAATAATCTATTAAAAATATACAGGTAATTTAGATGTTTCATTATAATTCAGCCCTTCCTTTGACAGAAGAGATAGGAAACTACAAAAACAGATGATTACATTGATTCCAAGTTGTCTTCTGAAGTAGTTTATTTGAAAAACTTTTGGGTTTATTAATAGCACTAGAAATGGAAGGTATTTATAATGAGACAAAAACAACTGGATACGTGAGGTGCGTGGTCCTCTTTTCTTATTTTCCTGCTGAACTTGAATGGGGTGGGCAGGCAGGACTCCCAGATTTGTCCGCCATGGAAGTAGAGACTTGCAGTCAGTGGAGAACCAAGACATGGGGGAACAATACTGTGTTTTTAAAATAATTTGAATTCCTCATTTCAACTAAGCATTTTCAGTGCTTCACTGTTTGTTTCTCTTCTCACTGGTGCTTCCTTTTCTGCTTTTCAAGCATTTTATACCTAATTGCTTCTTTTTCCAACCCTTTGTCTTCCAAGTGTCTATCTCTCCAACCTGGAGATCCTTAGGATGAAGGACTCCTATTATGTATTTTAAAAACAACCACCGTCACAAGAGAACTCTACCGAATAGGTGTATATCTTTGCATATGCTGTGTAAACATAGTTTATTCAAATCACCGGGATACTCTGGGGAAGACTTAAGAAATGGAAATTTTACTATACTAAGACATGTTGTTTATCCTGAGTCTTTAAATTTAACTTTCCTTAATATGTCTTCCAGTTTGTTCATTCTGTAATTAAAAAACAAACAAAAACACTCACCAGGTTGCTGGAGAAAACCAAGTTTCTTCAATATTAGTGAGAGAGTACACATAAAAGTAATTGAAAATTTTACCATGAGTTCAAAAAACTTATTTCAGATTGATGGTTGTATTATATATAGTAAGTTGAGAGGAAGCAGCAAGTGATTCTGGTTTTATACATATCAAGTTGATCTCCAAACTTCATTTTGAATAAAATGTTTAAGCAAATTCATTAATCTATCCTGAAATATAATTTGAATATCATTGCATCCCATGAAAGAAACTGGCAAATGAGTATATGCTTCATTGTGGTTTGAATTTTGATTACAGTGCTGTATATCTTGTATTCATAAGATATACTGGTGTAACCATCCTTCTTAGGAAGATTGTAGACTAAAAGGGTAATTATGAAGGAAGGGTCAGTATGAATTTCTGACATGCTTTCTGCTTCCATAGTTAGACCCCTTGACAACCATGCTAATGTTGTCCCAATAATGGCTTTACTAAATATGTAGTATTCTGCTTTTTAAGTTTGTACTAACTTTTTATCTTTTTATTCCACATCTCTAAAGAGTTCTTGTTCCCTGCTAAGTTTTAGAGCCTGAAGTATAATTTTAATGGTCAGCATAAAAAGATATTTTAAATTTTGCATTCCATTTCAAATCACTTACTTACATAAAAGGACTTGCAGAGATGGAGAGCCTCAATTATGTTCATATGTAATTATACAGCAACATTTGCTTCAAATCATTGCACATCTTTGGTGGGAATAGAAAGTATTTCTTAATTACTGGATGGATTGATTTTTTTCCTCTGGTTGAATATATGTGGCCTTCCTGCTGAGCTATTTGAAATTCTCTCTTACATGGCCATATAACATGCAATCTTGTTTACTGGATATTAGAATATCTCTTTTGGTGACCAAACCTGTAGGAAGCTTTCAAGCTTAATGCCTAAAGCCCTATCTGTGAAGTATTAAATGCCTGAATTTGATCTCTTTTTCTTTGAAAATGTACTTATTATTCAGTTCAGTTCAGTCGCTCAGTCGTGTCCGACTCTTTGCAACCCCATGAATCGCAGCATACCAGGCCTCCCTGTCCATCAACAACTCCCGGAGTTTACCCAAACTCATGTCTGAGTCGGTGATGCCGTCCAGCCATCTCATCCTCTGTCATCCCTTCTCCTCCTGCCCCCAGTCCTTCCCAGCATCAGGGTCTTTTCCAGTGAGTCAGCTCTTCACATGAGGTGGCCAAAGTATTGGAGTTTCAGCTTCAGCATCAGTCCTTCCATAGAACACCCAGGACTGATTTCCTTTAGGATGGACTGGTTGGATCTTCTTTCAGTCCAAGGGACTCGCAAGAGTCTTTTCCAACACCACAGTTCAAAAGCATCAATTCTTCTGCACTCAGCTTTCTTCACAGTCCAACTTTCACATCCATACATGACCACTGGAAAAACCATAGCCTTGACTAGACGGACCTTTGTTGGCAAAGTAATTAGATCAACATATTTCACCCTCAACTGAGGTATCCCTTTTAGAGCTAAATAAGTTTAGAAATTCCCATGTCCCTTATTTTACTGATGTAAAGATTGGAGTGTAATGATGTAAATGATTTGCATAAAGTAATTCTTAAAATTGCTAATATTATGACTTGAATTTATTATGTGGTGAAATTATAGCTAGGTCTATTAATATAAATAAATGGTCTAAAGGAATATTGGGGATAAGATGTAAAACATCAAAGACATTGAAAGTTAGCTAACCACTATATCTTAAGGAATCATATTAAGCTGGTTTGTTTTGTACAGAGTTAAAATCTGTAAAGATATAATATCTGCTTCTTTTCTCTCTTCTGGAGGGAGGAGAGCAAGAAGGTAAGTCGTATTAACTGAGTGCTTATCCTTTGTCAAGCTGTTGAGGAAGTGGGTCTCAATGAACTAAGGAAGTGGCCTTAGTAAGGGACCAAGCTGAGAGACGTCTCATAATTGCTGGCAATCAGACTTTTATTGTTCCTTGCATCAGATAATACTGCCTTTAAATATAGAAAGGAAATATGTATGCAACTTTTATGAAGTTTGAAGATAAAATTTAATTTGAATAATCCAGTTTAAATTTTATCTTGCTGTATTATAGGAGAATAGATCAGAGATCTGAAGTTATCTGAGAAGAGGGGGAAGTTTCTTATGGGAGCAGGTCAACTAGAAACTGTGCCTTTGCTTGTTACAGTGCAAGGATGCACATCTTAGATGCTTTGAACTTTGCAGGGCCTTGATATACTCTAGAGAGAAATATTCTTCTTAAAATAGCAAACATTTAATATGAGTGATATACTTACTAGGTTGTCTAGAGAAAAAAAGAAACATCAAAAAAGATTTTTTTCTGTCCTGAAATGTTTACAGTTTAATTGCTGTTGTTGTTCAGTCACTAAGTTGTGTCTGACTCTGTGTGATCCCATGGACTGCAACACACCTAGCTTCCCTGTCCTTCACTATCTCCTGGAGTTTGCTCAAATTCATGTCCATTGGGTCAATGATGCCATCCAGCCATCTCATTCTCTATTGCCCTCTTCTCCTCCTGCCTTCAGTCTTTCCCAGCATAAGGGTCTTTTCCAATGAGTCGGCTCTTAGCATCAGGTGGCCAAATTATTGGAGCTTCAGCTTCAGCATGAGTCCTTCTAGTGAATATTCAGATTTCCTTTAGGATTGACTGGTTTGATCTCCTTGTAGTCCAAGGGACTCTCAAGAGTCTTCTCTAGCACCACAGTTTGAAAGCAGCAATTCTTTGGCGCTCAGTCCAACTCTCACATGCATACATGACTACTAGAAAAACCATAACTTTGACTGTACGCACCTTTGTCAGCAAAGTGACGTGTCTCCTTTTTAATATGTTGTCTATGTTTGTCATAGCTTTTCATGCAAAAAGCAAGCGTCTTAATTTTGTGGATGCAGTCATCGTCCACAGTATTTTGGAGCCCAAGAAAATAAAATATGTCACTGTTTCCATTTCCCCCTGTCTATCTGCCATGAAGTTTAATTGGGATATACTGTTAGTGCCCTTAAAACCCTTGGACCGTACTTGTAGCTCCGAAACAGTTGCTAGATTAGCTAATAATGCACATCATGATAACAGGTGTTTCAGCTTGAAAAAAAATTAGATATTAAGATAAAATAATCAAGAAATTCAGAAAGTTGCTATTTTCAGGAACAATCATTTGGGAAGTTATGTATTAATGCTGCCTAATATAGTGATTAAAATACACGTAGAAGTATTATTTTTTTGAGAAGCAGTAGCGTTCTCAGTAATCTTCATGAAAACAAAACTGGGAAAACAAATCAGAACTTATTATAGAACCAAATTATAGTAATGTGAGTGCTTTGATGAATAAAGTGTTTACAGTACATTCCAAGGGTTTATGTTATTTTGACAGTACTGTTATTTAGGTGGTGTTAGGATTCTCCGTGTAAGGCAGTATGTCTGAAACATTTAATTTCCTGGCTGCCCTATGGTTTCCTCAATCTTTAGTTTTGTTGTTTTGTTTACAAATGAGAAACCAGAGACCTGATTCAGATAGCTTTTCAATATTCTCACATAAATCCACAGTCAGGACCAAACCTACTTCATGGTCTCTGAGTTATTTTCATGGTAATATTGTAGAAACATAGAGTACTAGCTTTGGAAGGACACTCAAAATGAGTGGCTTTGATCCTTTATTTATGTAAAGATAAGGCCTTTTTCTGCACAAATTATAAGTAGTAAATCAGGGATTATCTGTTTTTTTTTCATTTGAATTTTGTTTAATGAATGGTGTTTAAAAGAAAATTTGCACCGACCAAGCTTCTGGGTTTTGTGAATGTTTATTTTTTATTTATTTATTTTTTTGTGAATGTTTAAAAAAAACATTTTGTAAGTGAAGAGAGTATTGACTTTAAGAAAGAGGAATCAAAGTAATCCTAGCTTGGTGATAGAAATTAGTAGTAATAAATATGTCATTAGCTAATTTTGTCAAGTTCAGTTCTGTTTAGTTCAGTTCAGTCGCTCAGTTGTGTCCAACTCTTTGTGACCCCATGAATCGCAGCACACCAGGCCTCCCTGTCCATCACCAACTCCCAGAGTTCACTCAGACTCAACGTCCATCGAGTCAGTGATGCCATCCAGCCATCTCATCCTCTGTCATCCCCTTCTCCTCCTGCCCTCAATCCCTCCCAGCATCAGAGTCCTTTCCAATGAGTCAACTCTTCGCATGAGGTGGCCAAAGTACTGGAGTTTCAGCTTTAGCATCATTCCTTCCAAAGAAATCCCAGGGCTGATCTCCTTTTGTCAAACATCACCCCAATTTATCCTTAATTGAAGTTAAACTAATATAGTTTTAAAAAAATACTATACATAGACAACTTAGTGCTGCTTATATATAAGTATGATTATTATTTGTAATTCAATCTCTTAAACCTTAAGATTACATAAGTTCTTATTTGTAAAGGTAGAATAGAGCCTGGCACAGGGGATGTAAAAGTCTTTGTTAAATAAGTAATTGTTGATGTTAACTAGACTTATTGTGATCATTTTGCAAAATACACAAACATCAAATCATTATGTTGTATACCTGAAACTAATATCATATGTTACCTCTAAATAAATTGATACATGTTAAGTGTATAACAGATGGTGATACATGATCCATGCTTTCTAGTTCTTTAGGAAGAGAAGACAGAAAAAGTTTTAAATCTCAATATTCTGAATTGCAGGATTGAAAAGTGTAATTTAGAAATAGTAAATGGTTGATTTTTATAATGTACGTAGTTATCCTTAACCTTTATCTGGCCTAATTTATTTACATTCAATTTATTTCATTTGCAAACAATAAAGTTAAATGTCAGTAGAAATATAAACTCTGCAGGTATCAGGACAGAGTAATTACAGACCAGTGAGGTCTGTGAATGAGACTATTTATATAAGAGTCATTTTATTTAATGATGATGATTGTCATTTGGTCTACAGAGGTGCTAACCCTGCGTTTAGATTTCAGGTTGTGTGCTACGTGGCATTTGGTATTGTTAGAAATTTGTTTATTCAGGCAGCATTTATAGCATGTCTACTTGTGTCAAATCCTATGACAATTTCCCTTGCAGTATTTTTATTGGTTTTGAAAAGTTATTTGAGTTTCTAATTTGTCCAGGCACTCTTCCAGAATCTCAGTTCAGTTCAGTCATTCAGTCGTGTCCGACTCTTTACCACCCCATAGACCACAGCATTCCAGGCCTCCCCGTCCATCACCAACTCCCGAAGTTCACTCAAACTCATATCCATTGAGTTGGTGATGCCATCCAACCATCTCATCCTTTGTCATCCCCTTCTCCTCCTGACTTCAATCTTTCCCAGCACCAGGGTCTTTTCAAATGAGTTAGTTCTTCGCATCAGGTGGCCAAAGTATTGGAGTTTCAGCTTCAACATCAGTCCTTCCAATGAATATTCAGGACTGATTTCCTTTAGGATGGACTGGTTGATCTCCTTGCAGTCCAAGTGACTCTCAAAAGCATCAATTCTTCAGCACTCAGCTTTCTTTATAGTCCAACTCTCGCATCCATACATGACTACTGGAAAAACCTGTCTAGCCTTGACTAGACAGACCTTTGTTGACAAAGTAATGTCTCTGCTTTTTAACATGCTATCTAGGTTGTTCATTGGCAACCCACTCCAGTATTCTTGTCTGGAAAATCCCACGGACAGTGGAACCTGGTAGGCTACAGTCCATGGGGTCACAAAGAGTCGGACATGACTGAGCAACTTCACTTCACTTTAGGTTGGTCATAAATTTCCTTCCAAGGAGTAAGCAAACATCTTTTAATTTCATGGCTACAGTCACCATCTGCAGTGATTTTTGGAGCCCTCCAAAATAGTCTGCCACTGTTTCCACTGTTTCCCAATCTATTTGAAGTGATGGGACCAGATGCCATGATCTTAGTTTTCTGAATGTGGAGTTTTAAGCCAACTTTTTCACTCTCTTTCACTTTCATCAAGAGGCTCTTTAGTTCTTTTTCGCTTTCTGCCATAAGGGTGGTGTCATCTGCATATCTGAGGTTATTGATATTTCTCCCAGCAATCTTGATTCTAGCTTGTGCTTCATCCAGGATCTAGGAATATACTGGTAGAAAACTGGAGTATAATCTCTGCCCTTCCAGCCTTTTTGGTCTAGTGGAAGAGAGAATCTCTAAGCAAATAATTATCATTGTGCTGGGTGTTATAAAGGTAAAGCAGAGAGACCTCGTCCACTCAGAAATGTTGGGAGGCTTTCTGTAATTAACTTTGAAGCTGAACTTTGAAGGGTGAGTGGACGTTTGCAGGGTAAAGGTGGATGGGGTGAAAATGGGAGGAAACACTTTAGAGAGCCTTTAGAAGGATACTGAAAGTGTTAAGAGCTCTGTAAGAGAAGTGATAAAAGTCTGATATGAATGAAAGTTTGGTATTAAGGGAGAAATGGCCTCAGATGTGGCTGAAAAGGTGAGCAGAGGCTATGTAATCCTGAACTATGTATACACTATTAAAGGTTTTCTTTTTTATCCCTAGAGCAATGGGATGCACTTAAAAAGCATGGAGTTGCGGATTTACAGAAGAGGTTTGCAGATATGCTGCAAAAGCAATCTGACAGCTTTTTTTTTCTCCCTGAAGGGAATCTGTTTGGTTTCTAAACAATGAGTGCAAGATTGGAAGGTTTGAACTAGCATTTTTACAAACTAAACTGTATCATCTCAAACCGAATTCTATTGTGTTTTTATAATTGCACCTTTGTGTCTCTGCCTAGCACACTGGCCTTAAAGTGTTTATTGATCTAGACTTCCCTTAGCCAATATAAATGTCTGCAGTGTAGGTGAACTGGCTGTTTAGGGCTTCATTGCTGTACATTATATCTTGTCCTTTAGTGTTGAGAAGAGTGTTTTGGTGATATTGACAGTAATTTATAAAATAGCTTAGAGATAATGTTAGTAGAACATCATTGGATAACAGTGGTGCTCTCCTATCAAACAGTGTGTCCCGTAGCCCTTTTTTTCTTACCATGTCATAATAGTCTCCCAGGGTATGTACTGTGTGTCTTTCAGGTTTATTTTTTTCCTGTATTTAGCGCATAATTGGAAGACTAAGCAATAGCTTTGAGTTTTATGTGTTAAAAAACCATGCCAAACAAAAAATTAGAAACAGTCTAAATGTCTGCCTGTACTCCTGTGTTGTACAATCTTCATTCATTGAGCTACTCTAACATAGTTACGGTGAAGAAGTTGTATAGGAGTGGGTAAATCTGACACTGGTTGGGTGAGAATGTAAGTTGCAGAATGAAGCTTAGTTTAGCCTGCTAGGCTCTTCTGTCCATGGAATTTTCCAGGTAAGAGTACTGGAGTGGTTAGCCATTCCTGTCTCTAGGGGATCTTCTCGACCCAGGGACTGAACTTGGGTTTTCTGCATTGCAGACAGAGTCTTTACTGTCTGAGCCACCAGGGAAGCCTATAATATATTTCAGTAAGTTTTAAATGCATGCAGAACAATGCCATCTGTTCTACATGGAACATATTTAAATGGTAAAAGTATAAAAACACAGAGTGAAGAATCAGACCAACTTCAAGATGGTGGTAATTTCTGAAAGGGAAGGTAAAGAATAGGATAGAGATAGTTTAAAAAATGGCATTCCCAGGTGGTGCTAGTGTAAAGAATCTGCCTGCCAATGCAGGAGACTTAAGAAATGAGAGTTCCATCTCTGGCTTGGGAAGATGTCCTGGAGGCAGAAATGGCAACCCACTCCAGTATTCTTGCCTAGAGAATCCCATGAACAGAGGAGCCTGGCGGGCCAGAAGTCTATGAGGTGGCAAAGAATTGGATGTGACTGAAGTGCCTTAGCATGGAGGTTACTAAGTAAACCCAAGGTGGTTGGATGGCATCATGAACTCAGCAGACATAATCTGAGCAAACTCCAGGAGATAGTGAAAGACAGGGAAGCCTGGCATGCTGCACTCCATAGGGTCACAAAGAGTTGTACACAACTGAGCAACTGAACAACAGCAACAACACCAATTATATATTTTGGTTCTAAAAGATGCCTAACTGAAATAAATAATACAAAAGTTGAATATATGTTGGTTCTAGATGGTAAGAGAAAGATATATGAAATAGCAAATAGAAGTGAAAGTGAAAGTCGCTCAGTTGTGTCCGACTCTTTGTGACCCTGTGGACTATCCTGTCCGTGCAATTCTCCAGGCCAGAATACTGGAGTGCGTAGCCTTTCCCTTTTCCAGGGGATCTTCCAAAGCCAGGGACTGAACCCAGGTCTCCTGCATTGCAGGCAGATTCTTTACTAGCTTAGCACAAGGGAAGCTGAAGAATATAGGAGTAGGTAGCTTATCCCTTCTCCAGTGGATATTCCTGATCTAGGAATCGAACCGAGGTCTCCTGCATTCTAAGCAGATTCTTTACCAACTGAGCTATCAGCAAATAGATATATAAGACTATTATTAGTTGCTTTAACTTTGGTAACCTTAACAGCAGATAAAAGTGTCTTCAACTATAATAAGGTTATTTCTTCTTTATGAAGAAATCAGGAGGAAGGTGGTCTCAGAGTTGCTTTCCTGACTTAACCATGATACCAAGAGCTCATGATCTGTCCATCTTTATAGGTCAGCAGTTTCTCGCCTGTTTTTAAGGTTGCTGCAGGTAAATACATCACGTTCTCACAGGAAGTCACCAGTCTGGGAAGGGTAAGGGATGAGGGGTGCTTTTCTCTCTTGTCAATGAGAAAATAATCTCCAGAAGATTTTTTGTTATGTCTCATTGACCAGAACTTAGGCTAAGTCCTTTCATAAGACAGAGCCTACTAGATTGTAGGTGCTTAATAAATATTTGTTGAATGGCTTTATCTTTAATAAAAGAGCAGTGTGATTGTCACAGTAATTCTGTGGGGTTTGGATTTGTGTGTGATCTTTACCTTCAGGTCAAAGTCTTTGTTGATTACATACTTTTGTCCTGAAATGCTAAGTATGGAAATGTCCTTAGTAGTTTTTTTTCCCTAGTGAGCCATAAGGGAGCTGTTAGAGATCATGGGTCTCAAACTTGTTTTTTCCCCTAGATGAAGGAATAGATAGATATTCAAAAGATTGTGGTAAATACTAACACTGAAACTTCTAGCCCTTGATATCTGTTCCAATGTGCTCTCTCTCTCGTGTCCATCTCTTCCTCTGTCTCTGTGTGTCTCTGTGTATGCTCAAAGAATGTAGTTGGTGCTGTGAATCTCCTAAACGATCATGCTAAGAACTTTTTGTTGTGTCTGAAAAATGTGTTAAGAAAGGTTTTGAGATATGTAGAAGTCCTCTTTGCATTCTTTACTATTACTGTGTCATCACTTGACTCAGTGTTGCCTTCATCATAGATAGGAAATGGTTATTTTTTTTTTTAACCAAAGCTATTATTATCAGGGTCAAATACAGAATATTTTATGTGTGAAATACCCAACCATTACCATTTTTTGAAGTGACCTGAAGATCTTGGTGAGCTTCTCAGGTTGGATAACCAGGTTGATAAGCACTTTTTCCATGAAATTAGACATGCTTGGTGTCTTGATTTTTTTGTACTGGTCATCTAGCCAAATTCACTTCAAATGTGACATTAAAAAGGAAAAAAATTCTAAAATAAAACTTTGAAAGCTGAATGTCACACACAGCAAAATGTCTTGTCAAACTCGCTTCATCATTCCTTCTCTTCTCACCCTAGCCAGACATGATGTACATCTTACTTGAGATACAGTTGCTGTTTTTAATTACGTGTGTAATTCTTTTGTAAGTGGAACTTGTACTACACATTTTCAGACTGAATAAATAATATACTACTGTGGACTGTTTCAGCAGTTATTTTTATCACAGATGTTGTCTTCCTAAGTGGCTTAAAGTACCTCTGTGTTTTGTCCTGAGTGATAATTTGTCCTATGTTATTGCCTGGGGTATTTCTTTTGTAATTACAACAGCATTTCTTTTGCAAAGCAGTGGTGAAGTTTTATTAAGCTCTTATTAATTTATAAGGCTTAGCCAAAAAAAAAAAATTATTGAAAGGCACAAGTCTTCACTACAAATAAATTGCATGCCAATGGCAGCTACTAATTCAAAGCAGCTTTTGAATCCTAGTTGAAAGTTTTCAAATTCTCTGAATTATAACTTTAACTTAATTTGTCATCCAAAGAAATGAAACAGCTTTAAAAGGATGAGAGAGGAATGGCGAACAGAAGGAGATGGAATAGATCTGTCTTAGGAAGCGAATGTTTTAGATCTGGATTTGCATTCCCCGTTCCCTGCTGCTTCCACCCCTGCTGCAAATTGAATATAAACTTTGGGTCATGGTCAAGGAAGACAGTGTCCAAAAGATTTAATATTACCTCAGGACTGTCCACAGAGAAGGCAATGGCAACCCACTCCAGTACTCTTGCCTGGAAAATCCCGTGGATGGAGGACCCTGATAGGCTGCAGTGCATGGGGTCACTAAGAGTCGGGCACAACTCAGCGATCTCACTTTCACTTTTCACTTTCATACATTGGAGAAGGAAATGGCAACCCACTCCAGTGTTCTTGCCTGGAGAATCCCAGGGAAGGGGAGCCTGGTGGGCTGCTGTCTATGGGGTCGCACAGAGTCGGCCACGACTGAAGCGATTTAGCAGCAACAGCAGCAAGGACTATCCAAGATAGTTTCAGTCTAGCATAATATTCCGTCTAATTGTAGTTAGACCTGGCTGCTTTCTTTAGTGGATGTTTTCTTCTTTCCTTTTTGTCTTCTTTTCTAAGATGTCAATAAACATTATGGAGCAGAACATATAATACTGCAATATTTTCTGAAGTGTTTTTTAATGACAGAGTTGTTTATTTTTTAAGGTAGCAAGGTGGAAAGTGTTTTATTTTACTACAGCATAATAAAGGAGGAAAACCAGCTGAATAAACATTTGTCAACTAAAGTAGGTGCTAAAGCTGGGTGAGAATCTCCATTCGAACCTTGATCATGTGTGAAGAGCCTTTCTTTCAGTTTATAGCAGATATTTGCAAAATTGCTAGTGAGGCTACAAAGCAGTGTCAACTAAAGTAAGTCTACTAGAAGCCTCTGTGTTTTAAAATGTAAGTAGTTTGGGCAGTGAGAAGTCTGTGCTCTTTGTTTAGAATCTTTCTTAAGGCAGTTGTGGAGGAAAAGCAATTAGACAAATCATACTCCTTTTCCTCAAAATGCTTCATTGAATTGTTTCACTCTCACTAAATGTATGGTATGTTGCCAATAAGTCTATAAGGAAAATGGAAATCCTGAACAAATATGGCAAATATACAGCTGTTAATTTGTTAGTTAATTGGAATATTGACAAATTCAATAATGTGTTTAAGACTTTTGACCTCAACTTTAAGAAGAGTTAATGGTGACCAGAGCTCTGTCTTGACACTAAAGGCTGTTGTTCATTATATGAATAATTGGTTTTCAAAACGTGAAGCAAATATGGCCAAGTAAGTAGGAAGCCTGGGAAGAATTTTTTCACTGCCCAGTCTTAAATAAAACAAACAAACACAGCAATAATGCCACAACAGTATTAAAATATGATAATTGCCCATCAGGTGTGTTAAAGATGATTTTCAAGATTTAGAGATAGGAGGAAAATGTGTAAGTAGAAAAACATATATAATTTGTAAATGAGAAGTTACAATAGTGTGTTTAAGTGTGGTATGTGTGCTATGATTTCAGGAGGTATTTGTGTAGACATTGGATATACAGTCCATGGAATACTCCAGGCCAGAATACTGGAGTGGATAGCCTTTCTCTTCTCCAGGGGATCTTCCCAACCCAAGGATGGAACCTAGGTTTCCCACATTGCAGGTGGATTCTTTACCAGCTGAGCCATGAGGGAAGCCCATGTATTTTAAGGGTTTTTTGTCCATGGATATTATCGCTAAGAACAAGGCAAAATATAAGGAAAATAAAGGGAGGCAATTTAAAGAAAGATATTAAGTAAATTATCTCCAGGAAGATCCCCTAGAGGAGGGCATGACAACCCACTCCAGTATTCTTGCCTGGAGAATCCCATGGACAGAGGAGCCTGGCGGGCTACAGTCCATAGTGTCTCAAAGAGTCAGACATGACTGAATCAACTTAAGCATTAAGTAAATTAGTAGTACAATTAGTATATTTGTGTGGTGGAAACCATGAAGGTTCTGTATAAATCACTTAAGGAATAACAAAATATTGTGTTCTGAATCTGGGTTTTAGATGTGGTATTCTGCAGAGATAGAGCATCATTGACTCCCCAAATGTGGAGTGCACTTGAAATACATCTAGTGTAGCTCTCATCTGATCTTATTCATCATGACCATCTTACCTCTGTTTTGGAGAACTCACTAACCTTTGAAGTGGTGCATTCCATCACTAGACATTCAAGTTCTTCCATGTAGCTAAGTATCAAACTGTAAGTAATTCCATGGTCTCTGTCTTCATGATAAGTTTAGATCAAGTCTAAATTTGATGTGAAGATAATTTGGAGAAATTTATTTTTGTTCTTCTAAGTTACCTTTTACTTGGATAAGTAAGCCTCTTTTCTTCACAAGTTCCCCAAGTGACATGGTTCCAAGATTCACATGTCATTTTGTTTGCTTCTTTGAATATATTCCAGTTTTAAAGTCTCTTCTCAAAAGGTTCCCTAAAGTTAGATGACCTTGGATAATTGACTTAATCATTCTGAAAATGAGGATATTTGCTTAAATGTTACCACCCTGTAAAGTAGATGGTGAATTTGAATTCTTCTGTTACAGAGTATCACAAAAAAACTAACTAGAAAATCTTTCTCATCACTCTCTTTTATTGTTAGTATGTGTAATAACAACAGGCAGTAGTAACAGTGATAATAGCTTACAGTAATACATAAGAATACTGAAATATTTTGAGCTTGTTTTATCCTTGTTATAGATATCGTAGCTTTGATTATGTATTGTGTTTGTTTTTATTGCAGTCTGAGTTTGCATTTAATTTTTTTCTCTTTGGTGGCCACGTCATGCTGACTCAGTGCATTTTCCTTTTTCCTGAAATCTTTAAGTATTTTTCCATTCATTTGTAGCTGACTCATGATCTCTCATCCTGTAGCTCCTGGCTTTGAGCACAGTTTTAGGTCTTAGAGTTTAATCCTTATCCCTACTAAACCTCAATTGGTTTACTTCATTTGGTCATTCCATTCTATCAGGATCTGTTTGGGTACCGAATTCTGTTAATCTAATCATTCCCCTCACTTATATCAATATACATTCTTTTTTTTTTTTTTTAATCAAACATTCTTTTCCTTCTCACTTTATTTCCCTGATTAGAAATGGAATGCATACTCATTGAGCAATCATTGGCCAACTAAATCAGTTCTGTTGGAACACTAATATTTAGTCAGTTTTCATTGGTTTGACAATTGCAGTTGATAAATAGCTATAGCCTCCCGTTCCTCTTGAGGCTCTTCTCTTCCTTTACCATCTTGTTCCCTCATCTGAGATGAGCTGGACCTCCCCAAGGACCAGCTACTTAAAGTTTAATGCTGAATGTAGTAGAGGCTCTAGAAAACCCTGTTAAAGCACTGCCAGTTCTCTGTCAGTTGTTAATGTTTTAAATATCATCCCTGAGTATAACATAATGTATGTGAAATCCACAGCCAACAACTGACCACTTGCCTTAATTACAAGGTCTAGTCCTCCAGATTGTATCTTAGGCATAGGAGGGATTTTAGAGGGAGTTTTCAGTGATGAAAGCTATGTGGAACTTTACATAGCTATGTAAAATTGTTCCTCTCATTCAAATCAGGAAAAGGTTTGGGGCTTTGTCTGTTCTACCTATCAACTTATTTTCCACTTTACCTTGTCTTATCAGAGTGTTGCTCCAGCCGTTTGCATCAGGTTTTCCTTTCGTTATTGTAGAAAGTAAGAAACAATGGTATTCTTTGTGTATTCACAAAGATTGTTGACTCTTGCTCCTGTGTGCCTATGTAGTCACACACAGGACTAAGGAGTCCTGTGTATACTTTATTCAGGAAATGGTTTGGATCACCTTGTTAATATGCTGGGACAGCCCTAGCTAAGTGGGACACTATGGTGGGCAAAGTAATGGCCTCCCAAAGATAGCCACATCCTTATCCTCAGAACCTGGGAATATGCTATCTTTAAAGATTTGAAATGGGAGATTATCCTGTGTTATCTGGGTGGGTTTGGTACAGTCATGAGGGTTCTTGTAGTGGAAAGAGAGAGGCAGGAGGGTCAGAGTCAGAGAAGAGAGGATGAAAGCAGAGGTTGTGTGATGAAATTTGTTGCTGGCTCTGAGGATGGGGAAAGAACCCATGAGCCCGCAAAGGGTTGCTGTCAGCTGGAAAAGGAACTGGATCCTCTTCCAGAGCCTCCAGAAGGAGAACAGTCCTGACGTTGACTTCCATCCAGTAAAATCCCTTTTGGACTTAAGGCCTTTGGAACTGAGAGCTGATAAATTTGTAATTTTTTGCTACTAAGTGTATAGTAACAATAGGAAAATAATGCAAACATCAATATCACCTTTTTTTTGGCCACTAAGTAGAGTTATCTGGTTGCAGTTCTTACACGAGTAAGTACAAGCCAGAGGACAGAAGAAACAAAACTGTCTGGACTGCCTCCCTTCCTCTGTCATTGTGGAGACAGAAAGGTTCGGGTTTTGTGTGGTTAGTGTTCTCTCTCACAAATCTACTCAAAATTTCCTTCTATTCTACCATGGTTTTTTTCTTTCTTTTTGCCTCTTCTGATTGCTTAGTCTCTGTGTAATATATACAACATTATATATATAGAACAAAAAATAAGACCCTGTTAGATGAAAAATAAAGATGGGAGTCTAATTTTCAGAAGAATCTTTTCACATAAACTCATACGTGTTCTTGAAGCACTGCCCTCCCCCCACCCCACACACACACCACTTGGAATGTGACATTCACTGTCACCTTATCATAACAGAAGCTTTGATTCTTAATGTGAGCTACACTTGAAAGATGGCTTCACTCAGGATAAACCAACTACAGAGGTCTGCTTGATGCAAAGTAAGTACTAAGGCTGAAGCTCAGGAAATAAGAGGAATTTTAAAAAGTAAATGACTTGATTCAAGAAATGTGGAATAGTGACTTCTCAGTGGAGTTTAAATAGTCAATTAATTTGTATCAGAGTTGAACTCTGAAATTGGGAAAACTATAAAGAATAATTTGGCATGATTTTAATAGTCTGTTTTTGAAGTTGTTATTTAAAGACTAGAAGACTTTTTGATCAATAGAAAAGTCAATAAATGTAGAACACTCTATGGTGAAATCCTTCTCTTCCAGACAGCTTTCCAGTTTGTTGCACTAATTTTGTATCATTTAGGCCTTTTAGACCATGCTGTGAGTTGCAAAAGAAAAACAGTATTGACCAAAGGGGATTGACTAAAACACAGTTGTGCTGCTTTATTGTACATTGTTATTCTTCAAGAATAACTTAAAAAAATTTTTTTGATTGTGTGTTTGTGTGCATGTGTATGTGTGTAATTGTAAATTAAATGGAGGCAAGGGCCTTCCCAGTGCAGAAATTTCAAGACTGTAGACATTGGATTAGCAGAAATAGCATTTGAATACTAAACATCTGATTTTTTTTCCCTAATCCTCCTCCTCCTCCTTCACTGTGCAGTCTTGGATGAGAGCATTTATTTTCCTCTCTAAAAAAATAGGAAAAGCTTTCGTGATATCATGTGATGCATATAAAAATACTTTGAAAACTAGAAAGTTCTATGTATATGTTAAGTCATGGTGGTTCTGATATAAAGTTCCTCATCATTCTTCTGTCCTCCGTTAGCTACTTAGGGGATCCAGAGAGAGTCACAAGCCAAGACAGACTGGTGTGACCAGTGTTGACTTTGGTGTGGTGACAGCATGAGTGTCATGACATCCACATGTCTGTGACAAGTATGGCTTTGTTTCTCTGTCATTGCGTTACTCTCCTAAAACCATTTCTACCCTCAATACTGCTAATGCACCACGATGAGTATAAAAAGCGTATTAGCTCCAGAGTAGTTGCTTGTGAGCATAATGTAGATAATGAAACTCTTGTTTGGTTTGAAAGTTGGGCTTTTGGTGGAGTGCACTTCCTACCATGATGATCATTTTCAGCATATGGAGCCCATTAAGTGGTGTTGGAACTGGATTCACAGTTTAATGTGCTAACACTGCATCTGTTTCTGCCCTGATGATAGCACCTGGATCAGTTTAAAACTGATGTAGAAGTTTAAGATGTGGTGTAGTTAATTTCTAAAACAACTGTTGATCTTTATACGTGTGAAACGCATGGTCTTTCAAATTCCAGAAGAATTCACTGCCATTTAAACTGATACCTGTGTGTGCTTTCAGAATGGGAAATAAAAAACACATGCCTTCCCCTCTAGGAACTTTTTTTTTTCACTTAAATTCTGAGAGGTGACCATGATGAGATTATTAATTTTTTTTTCCTATATTGAGGGGATGGAGAAGAAGATCCCTTTAGGTTTCCCGTTATAACCTGTATCAAATAACTCATCCAAAATGAATCATTGATGGATGATTTTCCTTTCTGCTTTAACAAACATAGGCATGCACATAGTCCAAGCCATGATGATGCTGTGAGTCATTGATTCCTCTTGAAAGCCCTGAAATGGACAAGTATTAAAAAGTAAAGTGAGGTGATTCTGTTACTGAGACTGCAGGCCTTATCTCTGTAGCTGGCTAAAAGCAGAGAGCTAGTTCACTGGAGCTTTAAAAAATGACTTTTCCCAGTGACCTCCTGCTTTTTAAAGACAGCAGAGTTTGGAGTTTCTTTTTAGAGTGTTAAATGCCCTTGGAGGGTTGTTGTACAGTTATATTCCCATTAGAAAGATTGAACTTCTCTCCAGGATGCCCCCAGAAAAGAAACCATTAGAAGGCAGAGCGATATAGCATTTGGGGATGTCTGTTCTGTTCTCCTCCCCAAGGCAACTTTTAATGTTAGTTTTTCAATGTGAAAATCCATCTGCTTTGAGTGGAATGACCATGATAGAGTGTGTGACATTGCCTTTTCTTGCAAGATGATCACATTTCTGATCTTAAACTCTTCTAGATTGTCTTCCGGGCCATCACAAATTATAGCCAGTTTACTGTCCACCTGCCTAGGATTGGCTTATATGAAGAGTGTATAGAGGACTCTTTCAAATACTATGTTGACTTTTACGTTTTGTTAGCCAAGATTTAAAAGGTTTAATATGTTTAGAAGTTGGTATCTTTGAAAATAATGAACTGTGTGTGTGCGTGTGTGTGTGTGTGTGTGAGAGAGAGAGAGAGAGAGACAGTAGAAATTCCTGGAGTAATCCTTTTCCTACTTTGTACAACAAAAAATAGGCCTTGGAAAGCTCAAAAAATAGTTTGCAGGGCACATTATAGTTTTATTAGACTTGATGATCTTTTGTCAGAAAGAAATACCCAAGCCTAGCTTCTTTGATGATATACAACTGTTGGGCATCCCATGAGGCCACTTCCCAGAATATCCTAATTAGACTGCTCTATGACATCAGTCCTGTGACTTTTTCTCCTTTCTGTTATCCTTTTTGGTCCCTTCACTTAACCTTACTGTCATCCATTATCCCAGATGAGTTAGACCTCTGGGAACATCATTCTCACTCTCTTAAGTTAGGCTAATGGGATTAATTAATGATGAACACAGGCACAATTTCAAGTGGGTGTGGTGAGGGAGAGAGGAACAAAAGGATCTGAAGAATATGCTAAGAGAAAAGATCAACAATGCCAGGAACTAAATGCTAGATGAAATTCTGTGTTGTCCAGTGGTATACTGCAGGCTCCAGGAAGGCAAGGGAGGTGATTCACTGTGAGAACAGCCGTTTGCTAAGCAGCTACTGTGTCTCAGGAGTTAACCTTATCTTATTTCATTATTATCTTACTTTATCTCCCCCCCAGGAACAGCGGTTTATAGATGAGAATACTGACTCATCCAGTTAGTATATTCAAGAGGAAATATTTGAGTTGAGATTTGGCTAACTCTAAACAGTGTGTCAGAGAAGGCAGTGGCACCCCACTCCAGTACTCTTGCCTGGAAAATCCCGTGGATGGAAGAGCCTGGTAGGCTGCAGTCCATGGGGTCGCTAAGAGTCGGACACGACTGAGCGTGTCATGCTTTGGAGAAGGAAATGGCAACCCACTCCAGTGTTCTTGCCTGGAGAATCCCTGCCTGGAGAATCCCAGGGATGGGGGAGCCTGGTGGGCTGCCGTCTATGGGGTTGCACAGAGTCAGAGACAACTGAAGCGACTTAGCAGCAGCAAAGAGTGTGTACTCTGTATATGTGTGTGTGTGTATGTGTGTTTTACACTTAACATGGCTTTTAGGAGTTGCTTCAGATAAAAGATGTAGATTATTTTCTTACAGATTGGAGTGAAAAATTGGATCTGTTATGCTTAGATTCCTCTGATTAAATACTATCTCCCATTTCTTACAGAAAGGTTCTGATTGCTTCTTTCATTACTTGTTTATTTAATTAGCATGGATAGTTATGTGGTAAAAAAAGATTTCTTTTATTTGCAATGGACAAGGTAACAGAAACTATGTTTAATGAAGGCAGTGATGGTTAATACTGAGTAAAAATGAGCTTGTGGCCTGTTTTGAGATTTCTAGTCTTGTGGAGGATTTAGTAGTCTTAGATACAGAGGGTGAAACAGACTCTTCTTATATCCAGCTCTTCCAAGTTTGAGGATTCAGGGGCCAGAAAAAGGGTAAAATATACCATGCTGAGGAGTCTTAAAGGGCATGTTGGTGCTTCACAATTTGTTCTGTTTATAACATGAGATCTGAGAAAGATGATAGTTTTCATTGTTCAGCATAAGTATTTTAAATGCCTACCATGTGATTTATTTAAAGGGCCACAGAGTAAAAAGTGTCGGGGCTTCCTGAAGTTTGATTTATTTCCTGATAATTAAAGCTTGGTCAGGGAATGACATCTAATATACATTAGCAATTACTATGTTTTGGAATGCTGATGCATTTGAATGGTAGAGTTAATATCTTTCTTTCCTCCTTCTGGGATGAAATATCTCTTGCCTTCCATGTCAAATTAGAGACTTGCTGGTGGTTTGTGGACCAAATGTTTGGGTACTTTGTGTAGGCTCATCTGTGTTAGTTTTAAATGAGAGTGTTTTGCTCTTGCCTATCTGTTTTTCATCAGGGCTCCTCTATTCTTGTGTCCAAAAAGACTCTCTGCTCTAGCTGTGAGGCTGCTTTTACTGTAGGATGTCTGTGTCTCCTGTCATCACAGGCAGTCCTGGTGAAACGTCCCATGCTGTGTGTGTGTTGCTACAATATGTTTAAAGTCTGATCTTTCTCAGATGTATATGTGTGTGTATAACTATTTTATGGCTGAAAAGGGATGCAGACAGCACAATTTCTGCCAGAATATGTTTTCTATTATATTTTGTAATATGAAATTATAGGTTAGTTTTTGGTTTGCATAAAGCTGCCTTTTTCACCCATCACTGGGAGACAAGTAACACCTTCCTTTGACTCACGTTTTCCAAGAGTCCTTAGTGTTAAAAGAAGACTTTCTTTCTGGAATGTAGAAATTAAAAGAATATGGCACAAAGGCATTTTTATAGCCTTATTGAGTCTTGAGGGCAGATATATGGATTCCAGACAAAATGCAATAATAGACTAGGATTTTACTTTCAAATCGTCTTAACAAACACTTCTTGTGGGAGATTTATTGTCCATGTGGAGGAACAGAGCTGCTTTGAAGGTTAAATGGAGTAGTTTAGAGAACAGTGTTCAAGGTCTTTCTCTGCCTCTTATTAAGTATATGCTCTGCTTTAACTAACTTAACCCATCCGGCTTAGTTTTCTGTTTTATAGCAGTATTGTGAGAATAAAAGGAGATAATGTGTGTGTGCTTTGTAAGCTCTGTGATCTCAGTGTAAATATGAAGTAGCACTTGTTTTATTATGTGTGTTTAGTTAGAGTTAATGCTTCATTGGCATGAACAGGACATTTCCCCCTCTCTGATAAAGCATGTAGACAAATCCTGGCAGAACTAAGACTAAGATACTTCTGAAAGTCCTATTTAAGCTTATAAAGCAGTTCAACCCCTGTCATCAAAAACAGAGCACCAGACATAGTGTTGGACAGATACAGCTTTTGTGTGAAGTCTAGTTGCTCTGAAACTCTGAAGGATAAACAGGAGAGTGTATGTAATTATGTATGACCGTCTCTATGTCATAGTAGGGTGTATGTGGACAGCAATACCAAAATCCCACAGAATACATTGCTTAAACAACAGAAATTTATTTTCTCACAGTTCTGGAGGTTTGAAGCCAGAGAACAAGGTGTAGGAAGGTTTGGTTTCCCCTGAGGCCTCTTCTTGGCTTGCAGATGTCCACCTTCTTGTTGATCTGCACATGTTTATTATTATTATTTTTTTTTCTGTGCTCATGTGCCTCTCCTGTTTCTCTGTGTGTCCAAATTTTGTTGCTGACACCAGTTATTAGATTGCATTAGGGCCCAGCCTAATGGCCTCATTTTGACTTCGTTACCTCTTTAAAGTCTGATTAAGTGTAGTCACATTCTGAGGCACTTAAAGATTCAACATATGGATTTTAGGGGCCCAAGATTGAGCCCATAATATTGGGTTGGCAGCAGACAAGGAACCAAGGTTTGGATTCCAGCGTGAGTGGCTCTGATCTTTACCAGTGCACTTGTCTCTGGCAAGACTGCTAACTTGGCATGTCCACATCTGCTTACTCATGGGGGTGGTGACAAGGATTCGAGATAGCCGTGAACATGAGCACATTTTGTAAAATGTAAAGTCATGATATAAATGCAAGGTAGTATTATAACAAAAGTACCTGTGAGGGATACATTGGCAGCATGTGGAAAATTTTAAGTAGAAGAGGCAAAAGATCATTGCAAACATTTGCCTAAAAGAAGCTTCTTGGCTCATCTCTTAGGCTGAAGGAGGTGCATGGATAAAGAACGGTGATTTGGTTAAGACTTAATTCAGACAAGACAGGAGTTAGGCTTACAGATAAGCCAAACATCTGGATGATGTAGTGTGAATATCGTCCCATCTCCCAGTGCCTGTTTTCTTAAAGCCTGTTAGTTTCTTCATTGGAAAAAGATTTCCCCTGCCTTCCTCGGTCTGGCAGCAAGAGCTCTCAGTGGGTTCCCAAGCAGTGGTCTTAGCCGGAAGGCAGTTTTCCTATTTACTTTAAGTGACGATTTTACGATCCCTTCTCAAGGATATGATTTTTTTTTTTAAGGTAATACTTGACTAGTTGGAAAAACTTCCATGTACTTTAGCATATCTGTTCTGAAATGTGTACAGCATGTTTATGTGCATAGGCAAGTGTTTTAACTGGTAAGGTGTATTCTAAGATTGTCATGCTTACCTATTTAGAATGCATCTGGATAATCAAATTCTTTTTTTTCCCCTAATTTTATTTTATTTTTAAACTTTACATAATTGTATTAGTTTTGCCAAATATCAAAATGAATCCACCACAGGTATACATGTGTTCCCCATCCTGAACCCTCCTCCCTCCTCCCTCCCCATACCCTCCCTCTGGGTTGTCCCAGTGCACCAGCCCCAAGCATCCAGTATTGTGCATTGAACCTGGACTGGCATCTCATTTCATACATGATATTTTACATGTTTCAATGCCATCCACCCAAATCTTCCCACCCTCTCCCTCTCCCACAGAGTCCATAAGACTGTTCTATACATCAGTGTCTCTTTTGCTGTCTCGTACACAGGGTTATTGTTACCATCTTTCTAAATTCCATATATATGCGTTATTATACTGTATTGGTGTTTTTCCTTCTGGCTTACTTCACTCTGTATAATAGGCTCCAGTTTCATCCACCTCATTAGAACTGATTCAAATGTATTCTTTTTAATGGCTGAGTAATACTCCATTGTGTATATGTACCCCAGCTTTCTTATCCATTCATCTGCTGAGGGACATCTAGGTTGCTTCCATGTCCTGGCTATTATAAACAGTGCTGCGATGAACATTGGGGTACACGTGTCTCTTTCAAGTCTGGTTTCCTCTGTGTGTATGCCCAGCAGTGGGATTACTGGATCATAAGGCAGTTCTATTTCCAATTTTTTAAGGAATCTTCACACTGTTCTCCATAGTGGCTGTACTAGTTTCCATTCCCACCAACAGTGTAAGAGGGTTCCCTTTTCTCCACACCCTCTCCAGCATTTATTGCTTGTAGATTTTTGGATCGCAGCCATTCTGACTGGTGTGAAATGGTACCTCATAGTGGTTTTGATTTGCATTTCTCTGATAATGAGTGATGTTGAGCATCTTTTCATGTGTTTGTTAGCCATCTGTATGTCTTCTTTGGAGAAATGTCTATTTAGTTCTTTGGCCCATTTTTTGATTGGGTCATTTATTTTTCTGGAGTTGAGGTGTAGGAGTTGCTTGTATATTTTTGAGATTAGTTGTTTGTCAGTTGCTTCATTTGCTATTATTTTCTCCCATTCTGAAGGCTGTCTTTTCACCTTGCTAATAGTTTCCTTTGATGTGCAGAAGCTTTTAAGGTTAATTAGGTCCCATTTGTTTATTTTTGCTTTTATTTCCAATATTCTGGGAGGTGGGTCATAGAGGATCCTGCTGTGATGTATGTCAGAGAGTGTTTTGCCTATGTTCTCCTCTAGGAGTTTTATAGTCTCTGGTCTTACATTGAGATCTTTAATCCATTTTGAGTTTATTTTTGTGTATGGTGTTAGAAAGTGTTCTAGTTTCATTCTTTTACAAGTGGTTGACCAGATTTCCCAGCACCACTTGTTAAAGAGATTGTCTTTAATCCACTGTATATTCTTGCCTCCTTTGTCAAAGATAAGGTGTCCATATGTGTGTGGATTTATCTCTGGGCTTTCTATTTTGTTCCATTGATCTATATTTCTGTCTTTGTGCCAGTACCATACTGTCTTGATAACTGTGGCTTTGTAGTAGAGCCTGAAGTCAGGTAGGTTGATTCCTCCAGTTCCATTCTTCTTTCTCAAGATCGCTTTGGCTATTCGAGGTTTTTTGTATTTCCATACAAATTGTGAAATTATTTGTTCTAGCTCTGTGAAGAATACTGTTGGTAGCTTGATAGGGATTGCATTGAATCTATAAATTGCTTTGGGTTGTATACTCATTTTCACTATATTGATTCTTCCAATCCATGAACATGGTATATTTCTCCATCTATTAGTGTCCTCTTTGATTTCTTTCACCAGTGTTTTATAGTTTTCTATATATAGGTCTTTAGTTTCTTTAGGTAGATATATTCCTAAGTATTTTATTCCTTCCGTTGCAACAGTGAATGGAATTGTTTCCTTAATTTCTCTTTCTGTTTTCTCATTATTAGTGTATAGGAATGCAAGGGATTTCTGTGTGTTGATTTTATATCCTGCAACTTTACTATAGTCATTGATTAGTTCTAGTAATTGAGAAAAAGAAATAAAAGGAATCCAAATTGGAAAAGAAGAAGTAAAACTCTCACTATTTGCAGATGACATGATCCTCTACACATGGATAATCAAATTCTTAAGCACAAAAGTACATCATCATCTTTTATTCTATAAAAGCACACAGAAGAAGACTACATACAAAATAGGTGTTCTTGGAATTGCATGGTTATGCTTGTGTTCTTTCTTGGATTCTGGTGTCTGATAGAGCCCTGTCTTTTTTGAAAGCTTTGAATTATATTAAAATATATAATCTCATATTCGTTTCTCCTCTTAGAAAAGACAAACATTTGTAAGTTTTTGTTTGTTTTTTTGGCTGCATGACACATAGGATCTTAGTTCTCTGACCAAGGCTCAAACCTGAACCCAGTGCATTGAAAGTGAAGAATCTTAATCACGGGACCACCAGGGAAGTCCTGTGATATTTTAAAGAAGAAAAATTATAAGGAACCAGTCACACTTTAATGCACAGACCCAATTGTAAGGGAAACAGTATGAAATGTAATAAAATCAAAATTTAATTACCTTTTAATAAAACTATGAATTTATGAAAAGCTGTGAAACTGAAATTCATAAAATATACAAAGTAGTGAAGTGATTTAGCAGCAGCAGTGTGTTAAAGTGGTTCATAAACTTGGAGTTAACGTTTGAAAGTGAAAAAGCTTCATAGAACCTCTTCTTGTTGTATGTGTTTGCTCAGTCATGTCTGACTTTGCAACCCCATAGACTATAGCCCACCTGGCTCCTCTGTCCATGGAATTTTCCAGGCAGAATACTGGAGTGGTTTGCTATTTCCTTCTCCAGGGGATCAATCCCAAGTCTCTTACACGTCAGGGAAGCCCAAAACCTCATCTCCTACTGCTACTGATAAGTCGCTTCAGTCGTGTCCGACTCTGTGCGACCCCATAGATGGCAGCCCACCAGCCTCCCCCGTCCCTGGGATTCTCCAGGCAAGAACACTGCAGTGGGTTGCCATTTCCTTCTCCAATGCATGAAACTGAAAAGTGAAAGTGAAGTCGCTCAGTCGTGTCTGACTCCCAGCGACCCCATGGACTGCAGCTTACCAGGCTCCTCTGTCCATGGGATTTTCCAGGCAAGAGTACTGGAATGGGGTGCCATTGCCTTCTCCGAAAACCTCATCTAGATGTTGCTAATTTAAAGTCTGGAAAATTAGGAATAAAGATATTTTCATTATGCTTTTGAGACTGATTGAATGTACTGCGAATGTGAAGGAGGAGAGTTGTAAGTATAATATTTTATGTTATGGTGGCATCATATGGATATAGTGAAGAAGTAAATGTGTGGAAAATATTTTTTATCATGCAATTAGCAAGGCAATGAAAAAATTTTAAGTTGTTATGCTAATATTATGGTAGAGGACTATTTTAATCAGTGAAATTAAATGCTTGGAGTATGGTTTTCATGATAATCCCATGCTCTTAGATTTTGCTTTAGTCTTGCAAAATGCTTTTCTTGTTAATACTTGAATAAACATTTTTAGGTAACAGAAGTTTTAATTTTATAATTTAAAAAAAAGTTATTTTACTTATGTTTTTATTGGCTGCACCACATAGCATGCCATCATATGCAGGTTGTTAGTTCCCCATGTCCCCCTGCAGTGGAAGTGCAGAGTCCTAGCCTTCGGGCTGCCAGAGGGGTCCCAGAAGTTTTCATTTTAAATCAGCAGCTGTCTTTTACATGGATTATTGAGTTTTTTTCTTGAACATTTCCTGTAGAAACTCTGAAAATGGCAGCATTGATTTATTTGTGGAACTAAAGACACTTACTTAGTCAAGGTTCATCCTTTTCATTTTCTCCCACCTAGACAAGAGAGTGTCTTGGGAAAACTCTACTTGGGAAGCTTTAGAGAAGGAATCTGAATCTGCAGCAGCTCTGGGGCTGAGTTTAGCTGCTTCTGGGGCCATGTTTAATCAGATCCTTACTTTCTTTGTTTCGGGGGTGGGGGACTGGAGAGGGTTGCTGTTTAGATATAGCTCATAAAACTCCTTTATTGCTTATAGGAAAAACTTTTAAAGGGATGGAAGAGGGGACCACTAAGAATATTCTTTAGTTACAAGGCTGAGCATTCTCAAACTTAACCTTCTTGAAAAGCTAGCAGTTACTTGGGGACCGTGTCCCTTAGATGATTGACAACAGGCACTTTGTTACTCCCATGGCCTCTTTTCATCTAACATCAAGACAGCGTGACTTACGTTTTTTTAACAAAAGGCTAGTTTCTTAGGAGGTCATCATCTCTGCCATTGAAGGGTTTACAATCTAGTAGGAGGAGATGAAGATGGAAACAAGTAAGTTTAGGAATGTGTTATGTGTGTCAATGATAAATTCATGCTTAAAGCATCAGTTCAGTTCAGTTCAGTCGCTCAGTCATGCCCAACTCTTTGTGACCCCATGAATCACAGTACGCCAGGTCTCCCTGTCTATCACCAACTCCTGGAGTTCACTCAAACTCATGTCCATCGAGTCAGTGATCCCATCCAGCCATCTCATCCTCTGTCGTCCCCTTCTCCTCCTGGCCCCGATCCCTCCCAGCATCAGAGTCTTTTCCAATGAGTCAACTCTTCGCATGAGGTGGCCAAAGTACTGGAGTTTCAGCTTTAGCATCAGTCCTTCCAATGAACACCCAGGACTGATCTCCTTTAGAAAGGACTGGTTGGATCTCCTTGCAGTCCAAGGGACTCTCAAGAGTCTTCTCCAACACCACAGTTCAAAAGCATCAATTCTTCGGCGCTCAGCTTTCTTCACAGTCCAACTCACACATCCATATATGACCACTGGAAAAACCATAGCCTTGACTAGACAGACCTTTGTTAGCAAAGTAATGTCTCTGCTTTTGAATATGCTATCTAGGTTGGTCATAACTTTCCTTCCAAGGAGTAAACATCTTTTAATTTCATGGCTGCAGTCACCATCTGCAGTGATTTTTCAGGCCAAAAAAATTAAGTCTGACACTGTTTCCACTGTTTCCCCATCTATTTCCCATGAAGTGATGGGACCGGATGCCATGATCTTCGTTTTCTGAATGTTGAGCTTTAAGGCAACTTTTTCACTCTCCTCTTTCACTTTCATCAAGAGGCTTTGTAGTTCCTCTTCACTTTCTGCCATAAGGGTGGTGTCATCTGCATCTCTGAGGTTATTGATATTTCTCCCGGCAATCTTGATTCCAGCTTGTGCTTCTTCCAGCCCAGCGTTTCTCATGAGGTACTCTGCATATAAGTTAAATAAGCAGGGTGACAATATTCAGCCTTGACATGCTCCTTTTCCTATTTGGAACCAATCTGTTGTTCCATGTCCAGTTCTAACAGTTGCTTCCTGACCTGCATACAGGTTTCTCAAGAGGCAGGTCAGATGGTCTGGTATTCCCATGTCTTGAAGAATTTTCCACAGTTGATTGTGATCCACACAGTCAAAGGCTTTGGCATAGTCAATAAAGCAGAAATAGATGTTTTTCTGGAACTCTTTTGCTTTTTCAATGATCCAGCAGATGTTGGCAATTTGATCTCTGGTTCCTCTGCCTTTTCTAAAACCAGCTTGAACATCTAGAAGTTCACGGTTCACGTACTGCTGAAGCCCGGCTTGGAGAATTTTGAGCATTACTTTACTAGCGTGTGAGATAAGTGCAATTGTGCGGTAGTTTGAGCATTCTTTGGTATTGCCTTTCTTTGGGATTGGAATGAAAACTGACCTTTTCCAGTCCTGTGGCCACTGCTGAGTTTTCCAAATTTGCTGGTATATTGAGTGCAGCACTTTCACAGCATCATCTTTCAGGATTTGAAATAGGTCCACTGGAGTTCCATCACCTCCACTAGCTTTGTTCGTAGTGATGCTTCCTAAGGACCACTTGACTTCCCATTCTCGGATGTCTGGCTCTAGGTG